>NC_141534.1:201622500-203090000 GCF_021556685.1 Rattus norvegicus | reverse complement strand
TAGGGTTATTTGGCTCTCTGGAGTCTAACTTCATGAGTTCTTTGTATATTTTGGATATTAGCCCTCTATTGGATGTAGGATTGGTAAAGATCTTTTCCCAAACTGTTGGTTGCCGTTTTGTCCTAATGACAGTGTCCTTTGCCTTACAGAAGCTTTGCAGCTTTATGAGATCCCATTTGTCCAAGCTTCTGAATCCAGGTTCTTTAATAGACCATGACTTGGGCTATGTAAGCCAAACAAGCCATGGTGCTTTGTGGTTACAGAGTTTTCTTACAGCAATAGTGAAGTTGCTAAGACAGACACTTCTAGCATCATAAATGGTGTGTAAATAATTGTTCATTCTTTTCTGTGTTTTTGGACTAACCTTACCACTATTGTGGTAAGTGTAGTCAGTGTTAGCTCACTTTATGACCTAGCAATGGGCTGTACTCTCATGCTCTGGTCTGAAAGGACCCCCTCTCTAATTCAGTCATGCTGGTTTCTCTATGTAATTGTAAAATCAGTGGGAAGAATACACTTTCTCTGCCTTACTATTCATTTAATACACAGCTGGATTTACATGATGGCATATGTTTCTAACTTAATGGTTTGCTTCTGTTGATTTCATCCTTTCATTTCACCTGGCCTCAAAAGCAAACCAAAACCACATGGGTTCGAAAGTGTCTTACTTGGTCTCCATCATCTCCCATTAAGCGAAGTTTTTATTAACTCTTACTTTATCTTCCTCAAGGATTTTCTTTCTGTCATTACAGTTGTTTTCAGCTCCTTCCTTTCTTTTACAAATTTAACATGAAACACCCATTCTGATTCTCTCACAGATCCTGGAGATTGCTTTACATAAATACTTAGGTGACTTTCTCATATGTGTGTATGACTGTATAATGTTCCCTTTGTATGTGTTTGAGATAGTTCCTTTTCCTGAGAGTCACCTGAGCCATCTCAGGTCTGTCATTACTACAAATCAACCCGTGTTTGATAACTTTAATGTATGTTGCCTCATACCTTACAGACATAATTCTTCAAGGTGAATTCCCACAAGAGGGACTGCTGACACAAAGGCAAATATGGATCTGATTTTATAAGATATTGATATATAAGAGTATATCTATATCTATATCTATCTATCTATCTATCTATCTATCTATCTATCTATCTATCTATCTAATATTGCCTAATGCCCTTGTTAAAAGCTTTATACAGTTTTATACCTCCAGAACTTTTGGATACACCTAGGATACTGACCTAGACTGCGGCAGTTTTTCAGTACATAGAATAAAGCTCACTTGCTGGTAGATTTCAGTCAGTAAATCAGTGTCCTAGACCATATGTGCTGCTTTAACAAAATAACTGAGGCTGGGTGATTTATAAGGAGTAGTTTAGGTCTCCTGGCTCTGAAGAATGGGAACATTGAACACCAAGAAGATGGGCATCGGGTTGTTGCTCCAAGACAAGGTCTTGTCTCCGTGCCCTCCTCCAGAGGGAAGGAAGGCTGCCTTTGAAGAACCATAGAACACTGACTCCACCTTTGAGCTCTTTTGCAAGGGTGCAAAGTCCTTCAAATGCCTGAGAAAGGCCCAAGTCTTGCTCTTGCCCCAGCTTGAATTTTGGAAGGATTATCATTGTTTGACTGCAAGTACCACCCTCCTCAAATATTTAAAGTATTTGCCTTTTTAAAAACAAGCATTCTCATAGCACTCCTGCCCAAATATTTAATACTCCCAATCTCTTGACAACAACAACAACAGAATGCAATAAACTAGCTACTGAGCAGACTAAATGAGGGCACTTCATCCCTTCACTGTGAAGACGCAAGAAAAGCTTAATTATAATAATGCTGGAATGTAATGATGCTGTTGCTAATTTTGTGCACAGTTCTTTCTTAATTATAGTTCAAAGCCAAATGCAAACACTCACCACACAGCATCTATGATGGTTAGTTTTCTTGTTGGCGACACAGTCTGGAATCACCTCGAAAGGCATTGTCAGTGAAGGATTGTCAAGGTCAGGGTCACTTGGGATAATACCTTTGAAAAGTTTTCTTCCTTCTTTTTAAAAAGGATTGATTTATTCAATACTGTGTTTGAGTGTTTACCTGCATAGCTGTATGTGTACCACGTACACACTGCCAGAAGAGAGTGTCAGAGGGCCTGGAACTGGAGTTACCGATAATTAGGAGCTGCCCTAACTAAACTTGAGTTTTCTGTAAGACTAGTAAGCCCTTTAACTGCCAAGTCATCTTTCCTCCAGTGTGGTATTCTCTTAATTGGATTAGTTGAAGTGGCAGACGATCCTGGATATGGCTTGAACCATCTCATGGGAACCACATAAAAAGGAGAAAGCGAGTTAAACACATAGGGCTACTCTCTGCCTATTCTTGACTGTGGATGTGACTAGTTGCATCGTGTTCCCACTGCCTTGATGTTCCAGCAAGGACTGCGGTAACTTGGAATGATGAGCTAACATAAAGCTCTCCTCCCCCATCTGCTTTTGTTGGGGTGTCAATCACAGCAACAGGGAAGTGGACTAAGACATCCTATAAATATTTGCTGAAGGATCCCATGCCTGTTCCTCTTCAACAGACTCTGACGTGTAATTACAGTTACATGCTAGTTAATTATTACTGTAATTACTTATCACTTTAGCTGCACATCGCCGTGTTAATAAAAATTAAGTGATAAGACATGACATGCCGACTTGTTTTATTTTAAAAATTAATACATGGGTTAATTTCTTCAGATCTGTGTCATTTGAACTTAACGAGAGTTGTCTATTCTGCAAGATGCAATTTGTAATTTGCATTTTGTGGTGATTTTAAAAACATGGCTAACATTGGGATAAAGAGACACCTCAGAGATTGAAAGCACTTGCTCTGGTCGGGGGATGTGGTGCATGCTTTTAATCCCAGCACACTGAGGCAGAGGCAGGCAGATCTTTGTGAGTTCGATGCCAGCCTGTCTACAGAGTGAGTTCCCGCACATTTCAGTTTCCAGCACTCACATGGTGGTTTAAAATTGTCTGTACCTCCAGTTCCAGGGATTGCAGTACTGTCTTCTGGCTTCTGAGGGCACTTCATGCCCACGGTGTACATGCATACATGCAGACAAACACCGATTCTCAAAATAAAACTATTATTAATGCATAATTTGGAATTGAACTGGGATATGTTGAAGGTTAGCTCCTCATTACTTCAGACAATGCTGGTGTTTCAAACCATGCTCCTTACGGATTGATTACCTAAGATGAGTTTTTACTGGAGAGAGGAATTGGCAATGGGTGAGAGGACCAGCATGGTTACAAGAAGATACATAAGGGTAGGGAGCCCTGGGACAACACTGTGAGGAGGGAGCTTAGCTGTGCAACTAAATGCTGTGGAATCCCAAGAACCTCTGGCCAACCATCCAGACCTGGGAAGAATCAGATGCATTACAGAGGATAGAGGGAACCTGGCCCTCCCCAGAGTGTGCCCCCCCAAACTAGGAACAATAAATTCTATTACTCTAAACAATAACTTCAGTGGCTGGCTTGATGGCTTAGTGGGTAGAGACACTCAGCAGTAATATTGATGACCTGAGTTCAATTCTCTGGGCTTACTTGATGGAAGGAGAGAAACCAATTTCAAGGTTATCTTCTGACCTCCACATGTATGATGGCATGTGTACCTGTAGCACAGAAATAACTAGTCACATAATAAAAGCCCGGATAAACAATGCATTCAGAATGACCCAGCTGTGGCCCTTTGTTGTGACAGCCCAAGAAAACAAACACGTACGTGAAATATCCTACTTATTTAAACACTAACCCATGAGGCCAGTTATTCATGACGGGAAGTAAACCTGAGTTGGCTGAGTTATTTGACAGAGAGAGGGTTGACTTTGCTGCTCAGGCTGAGTGGAGGGCTGCAGCCGTAAAACTTAATGAGCTTAATCAGTAGCTCTCATTTTAGATTATGGGGTCTTTACACGTGGGGAAGGAAATGTAATGTTTTATCTGAAATGTTATCTTGCAAAGGCATATTAATGAGTTTGAATTCTCCCTGTCTTCTGGGTGTATCTTGTTAAATAAGCTGCCTCAGAGCAAAGGGATGGAGGGGACTTTCAATGGTGACTAGGTACATTATTGTATATTTTGGCTGTATTCTAGTCTTCAGAAAGCAGCCAATTCTTTTGCAAATTATGATCACCCAAATGTGGTTTTATGTTTGTTTGTTTCAAGCAAAACTCAGATAATCTAAAGCATGTCCTATATGATTTGCTATTAAAAGTGTATTTTATGATGATCCACTGTGATTGGTGACATATACCTGATGATTCATCGCTCACATTTTGGCCTCTGTCTAGGATCAGTATCTACTCATAGGAATTCCCCTTGCTGCCCCTGAACATGAAGACTTGACATGGTTTCTGTTGCCTTCTGGTTCCAAGCCACTCACATCTGAAGCAATTGATAAAGTGACCACGATCTCATCAGGACACACTTTTCAAACAAAGCCACGTCTTTCCCTTTAATGATTATTTGTATCATGTTCAAGCCTGATCTTTAGCACGCACAGATTTTTGGAAATGTAGGAGTGAACGCCGCTTGTGATTGTGCTTGGGGACAGAAGAGAATGCTAGAATCTGCGGCTTCAGAAAATGGAAAGCACCAGAGCATTTCCATTTAAATGTTCTGTTACTGTAAGTAATGGGCTAAACAACCATTTCCCGTTCATAAGAGCGTGTTTGGGTAAAAAGGGAAAAGCAGCAGCACGTCAAAGCAGAGAGGAAAGTGAATATGGTTCGACTCAGAGTCAAGCTATGGAAGGATTTCCAAATGAATGATGGTCTTCCAAGGTCATCCTGGTGTTTTGGTCCCTTGAGAGACATGTGAATGGAGAAGACATTTTTAACGCTACTTCCTGTGGTGCTTGAGGAGTTATTTTCTTTCCAACTATGAAAACAGTTTTCATAAATTAGAAAGCAGCTTGAAAGTTACAATGAAGGTAGCCGTCTTTCAAAGTCCTTGCAGGAACTTCAATGTGTCACTCGACCATTGTTCCTGCAGTCCTGGGCAGTTGGCTTGGCCACATGCCTGTGTTCATTGTTTCGGGATTGACTAATTGAGCCCATTCTTATACAGTTATTGAGTTAGAAAATGTATTGCTTTCCCCAAATGGCTCTTATTTTAGTCTTTGGACAGTTTTGCTTCTGTCTACAATTCTCTCAGTTTGGAGTGGGTTTTCTGTTTTGTATCAGATCCATCCCCCATAATTCTAACCCTCCAGATAACAAGGGGGGTTTTCCTCCTTCTTTGTGATTGGGAATGGCAGGCCGTGAGACAGTGTGGGCTGGGTTTCTTCTGCAGTATTGATTGGTGAGAGTGTGGGGAATGAGGACATCTGACGAGAGGGTTCATAGTAGCTGTTCAAACTGAAAACTTCTATGTGTGGTGAGCTGGAAGGGAACAGTCCTGAGGTTAGAAAAGTATCTAATGAGAGAGACACATGCTTGGAAAGGAATTCTGGGTAAAGGCAAGCATACTGGAAGAGACACAGCCAAATTATCCCAAGTATTTGTGAATGGAAAATACCCGCCATATTTCAGATAAACTTTTAACCAAAACCATCACAGTTCTTTTCCTTAAGGTCAGGGTTTTGCTATGTAGCCCAGCCTGTCCTCAAACTCACAGTCCTCCTTGCTCTGGTCTCTGGAGTGCTGAGGTTATAGGAAATGCCACTGCACCTGGCTTAGACTTTTGAAGGGACTATCTGCCTTTAAAAAAGGACAGGAACCTCAGTGGATCCCAGACTCCTTTAAAAAGCCACAGTCCAAGAAAGAGAGTGTAACCTCTCATGGATTCTCAAGGAAAAGTGTGTATGGGGGGATAAGGCCTGATATTACACCCAGTGAAATTCTACCATGTGTAAATGAGGCCATCGGATACCTCAGGACTAAGGGATTCTCATTAGAAACCTGTCTGCCAGGCAACTATGCTGATGTTCAGCTGGGAAAATCCTTCCTGTCTTTCTGTGCAAGCATGAGGGGCTCAGTTCAGACTCTCAACACCCATGAAAGGCTGGGAGTGGAGGCTAATGGCTGCAATCCCAGTGCTGGGGAGGCAGAGATAGGAGTACACTTGGGCCTTACTGTCCAGACAGTTAGAGGTGAATTGCTGTTCACAACACCTCCAGGGGAGAGTCTACCTCAGTGGTTCTCAACCTTCCTGATGCCGCCACCCTTTAATTCAGCTCCTCATGGTGTGGAACCTCCAATTGTAAAATTATTTTTGTTGTTGTTTCATAACTAATTTTGCTGTTGTGAATTATGATTATATAAATGTCTGATATGCAGTATATCTGGCACATGACCCCTGTGAAGGGGTCATAGGGTTTTGACTCACAATGAGTGACCTCTCTATCTCAAAAAAGTGGAAAGTGAGCCTCAGGCTTCCACAGTACATGTGCACACATAAACATGTGTGTGCATGCCCCCCATACACACACACACACACACACACACACACAGAGTGAGAGAGAGAGAGAGAGAGAGAGAGAGAGAGAGAGAGAGAGATCCACATGTTGTCAGATAGCTGTGATTTCATTAACTGTTCCTAGTCAGAAGGTTGTTACAAATAATGTGTAGAGTAAGCTAACTAAATATGAGAGCCCATGCCTAGGCACATGCGATATGATGGTATTCAGCAGATCGCAAACACAGGCAGATATTCTTGAGGTCAGAGAGCTACACTGTAAAAAGTTCCTATGTTGATTAACAATAATGATCTCAAACCAAAAAAGGTGCTAAATTCTTCATGTGTCTGGAACAGTAAAGCAAGAGAAGAAATAAACTCCTTTTTGAGCTGACAATTAAAACTGTGCAAGTTTTAGAATGTTTTGGGGCACATTCCAATGGGACTGAAAAATAGCAGGCAAAGAGAAACTAATTGACACACAGCCCATGTAGTAGAAGAAAGCAAAGTAAACAGACACAAAGTGAGTCATGTGTAAGGCAAGTGAACCTAGCAGTCAAGCCAAAGAGTGAGATCTGGGAACATTGCTGGAGCTCTGGAAGCTGGGTTCAGTGGAAGTGAGGACTCCCGAGCCCCATGCTGGCTGCAAAGAGGAAAGCTCTTAAGAGAGTTATAAGAAACTGTTGTAGCTCTAATTCTGAGATCTGTCTGAGACCTTGCAATGTGCATCTCCAAGCTTTGGGGTTTCACGTAAGAAAATCCCAGGACACGCTGAAGGTGCAGCAAGCTGCTGAAAATCTAGGATGGGAAAATAGGTATGCCGTTAAAGGGAAAGGTAGCCATATTAATCTAGAATGCTGTAGAAATTATTAAGTAGGGGAAGGGGCAACTTAACATTGATAAATGGTCTATTCACAAGGAAAGTGATAAACCACATTAATGCAAATGAAAATATGTTAAAGAAAATCCTGAAGATTTTGGCAAGTACTTTTTCCCTCCCTTCTTCCTCTCGTCATCTCTCTTTGTATCATAATTTAGACAAGCTTAATAACTGCTAGGAACAGATGATATATAGTATGATGAGTAAACTCAATGAAATCTTAGAAGGAAGAGATTAAAGCTTCTATCGTCATTTGCCGTTAAAAGAGAAATGACTGGAAAGATGCCCTGTGTCAGCACCTCTCGAGTTTTCATACAGTAGCCAGGAGTTAGGGCATCTGTACTATGTTTAGTTTTCCACCCATCCTTCTGTAGGCTTTTCAGATAAACAGTGCTATTATAATTAAGAAACATAATTGTGTATGGGTACTTCAAAATCTGCTCAAAGGGGCTATGAATAGGGTTAAGAACCCCTGGCTGGCCCAGGTTTTACAAGCTATTGTGGCTCATCCTTCTGTTTGTTCAAACTACAGTTCTTCAAGGTGTGTACGAGCTTGCCATAGACTCCTAGGGTGCTGGGAGTCTATGGAAACAGAACTGACCTGGACTGGCTAAGTAGCTCACACAAGACACTGGGGAAGATTGTGTGTGTGTGTGTGTGTGTGTGTGTGTGTACTTATACATACTTATACATATGCACAGATACTTGTATATGCATTCATATATGTATATATAGATGTACGCATATGATTTGTGAGAAGAGTAGAAGTAAAAGGAATTCCAGGTATGCCCTGTCAAATCTGGGGATGAGTGAGAAGACAGCATGCAACACCCAGGGAGGTGCAAGGGGCAGCCTGTATGGAAACCTCTAAGTAGGTTTCTCCAGTAACCTCACTGGGTGTTTGTGGCAAGAGGGGAGGAGAGAGCCTTGAGTGAAGATGGAGCAAGTCTTGAGAGAGTCCAAAACTGTATTAGCTTGCTTGAATTTTATTTCAAGCAATTAAGGGGGTTCTCAGAGAATATTGATCAAGAGCTTAACATGATCTAATTTACATCTTGGACTGCTGCCTAGAGCGATTGTTGGAAGGAAGAAGGGAGGACGGATCCTCTAGTGTAGTGGGATGATGGCTGCAAGGGGCTTTGGCAGGAGAGTGGAGGGACTTGATGGCCTCCAGGCTGAGCATGGGAAAGGGATCAATCCATGAGAAGGAGCCAGGTTAATCTACTATAGCAACACTCCCTCCCTCCCTCCCTCCCTCCTCCCTCCCTCCCTCCTCCCTCCCTCTATCCCTCTCCACCTGCCTCCCTCCCTCCTTCCCTTCCTTTTATTTTTCTTTTAATTTCCTTTCATTGTTTTGGGATGGTCTCACACTGTAGTTCAGACTGGCCTCAGATTCATAATCTCCTTCTGAGAGCTGGGATAACAGGACCATGTCACCAGGCTGGTGTGCTTTAGATTATAGGATAGCGCATAAGTGGAAAAAGACAGCGATAATGAAGAGGGTCAGTGACTTAGTAAGGAGATAGAACAGCATGTGAATGAAAAATAAAATTGAGGGGTTTTTTTTCTTGCTTTTTTGGGGGGTTTTTGTTGGTGGTGGTGGTGGTGGTGGTAGTGGTGTGTGTGTGTGTGTGTGTGTGTGTGTGTGTGTATGTGTGTGTATGTTTGTGTGTGTTGCTTTTTTTTTTTGTCTTTGGCAGTGGAGCTGTCACACTGCCTTTGTCATGACATAATGTGCTTTTCAAGCACAATGTATGAGCTTTTGGAAATCATCAGTGAGGTGGTCAGGAAATCCTAGGACACAACGCAGAATTTATCCATAGCACCTAACTCTTGAAACATGTGACTGGGATCATTGAAGGGTCCTAGGGGAGGTGCTGACCCAGGTGGCTCTGAAATGAGCACTCCTTCACATAGCCAAGAAGGAACTGGACGATGAACCTGTCAACAGATAAGTGGCAAAGAAAACCTATGTATGCACAAGGAAATTTTACTCTGCTATAAAGAAAGATGAAATCACAATATTTGAAGGGAAATGGATAATATACATGTTCTAGTTTTTATTTTTTTATGTGTATGCAAGGGGGCATATAGGTCATAAAAATCAGACCATGAAGAAAGAAACAGAGGGAAGAGGGGATTAGAATATACCTGGGATAGGGGTTGGGGATTTAGCTCAGTGGTAGAGCGCTTGCCTAGCAAGCACAAGGCCCTGGGTTCGGTCCCCAGCTCTGAAAAAAAAAAAGAAAGAAAAAAATATACCTGGGATAAAAGGAGAAAAGGGTGTTAGGAACAAGAAAGAGATCAGCAGGAAGGAGCCATGGGTCTGAGGTAGTGAGAGAGGAGGCTCAGTAACAAGGTGCATGTGAAAATGTCCAGTGACAGCTGCTACTTTGTGTAGTAACTAAAAAAAAAACAAATAATAAATTTTATAAACCCTAACCAAGTGCTAGAGAGATGGCTCAGGAACCAAGAATATAAACTGCTCTGGCAGAGGACCAGAGTTCAGTTCCCACTTTGGGCGGCTCACAACCACCTGTAACTCCAGTCCAGATCATCCATCCTCGTGAGGACCCCGAAGACACTTGCACCTAACATGCGAACCCTCGACCCTGCCCAACTCCTGCCCATCATAAAAAATAAACATTAAGGAAAAGGGCTGTCAAGTGAGATTGCCGTGAACCCTGCACTAGAGCCCAAACAGCTGCTTTCCTTTTTTTTTTTTTTTTGGTTCTTTTTTTCGGAGCTGGGGACCGAACCCAGGGCCTTGCGCTTCCTAGGTAAGCGCTCTACCACTGAGCTAAATCCCCAACCCCTACAGCTGCTTTCCTAAGAAGGCTGGATGGCCAGACAGTCTCTGCTGGAGTGATGGATTAGAGCTTAGACTGCCTGCCTGTAGGGAGCCCGGTCTCCTGACTGCTGAAGACTTTGCACTCATTTGTTCTTTTCCGGTGCCACAGAAACCAATGGTCTCACTCGGTGCCTCTCTCAAACCATATGTTTGTTGTTGGTGCTTAGTCTTCAAGTTTACTTTTTCCTGTTCTTCTGTTTGTCTCGTTTCCCCCTAGGTTCTTCCATTTCCCGTCATGTACACGTTCTCTTCACCTTTGGAGCGACTGGAGCATGCTTTTAATAGACCCTAGCATCCGTGTTTGCCGATTCCTTTATCTCCATCATCCCATCTTGCTTGCCCTTCGTTGAGATTGATTTTTACCTTACGGATTGCTTTTCCTCTCATCTTCGCGTGTGTGGCGATGTTTGCTTGGATGCCCATCGTTAAGAAGTTTGCACTATTGGAGGCTGTTTTGCTGTATTCCTTTTAAGTATATTTGGGCATCGTTTTTAGGGCTGCCGTTAATTTGCATGAAGCTAATTTGATCTGTTTGCAGTTAGCTTTCAATAGCAGCATTTAGGAGGAAGCAGAAATAATCCTAACAGTATACAAACTTAATAACTAAGATTGAAACTAGTGGAACTGAACAGGAGCAGGACTAAGAGAAGGGGTAGAAAGCATATACATTTGCGGCTGGAAAACTCAGCAGCCATCTTTTCAACAGTCAATGGAATGAGTTAGATTTAAAAATCAGTAGAGTATGGGAAACTTGAAGAGGCTGTTAAACCAACTTAGTGTGACTAATAATCATAGAGCATGGACCTTAACACTAGAAAACACAGATGGCTGAAAGTGCTTGCCCAGTCTTAAAAAAATAAAATGAAGAAGATGAACAAAAGTAATTAATGGGGAGGAAATAATAAATGCAGGGGCAGAAATCGATAACAGGGAACTCAGTGAGGATCTACTCTTAGCATGGAAAAAAAGACACAGAGTACCATTGCCAGAAGTGAGAGGACCTACCGAGAGCCATTTTATGTCAATAAACTTAATTTAGGTGGAATGGAAGGGGTCTTTAGAGATATGAAACTTTTTCTCTAGATGCCCTAACTCGCTCCACACCACACATTGCAGTTTCGTGGCGGCATCTACTCAGCATTAAAGAGGGAACAGGACTCTATGGAATCGTAATTACCCTCACATCTCAACAAGAAAGGCCAGGGTGGCGAAAATTGCTCAAACCATTTTTCCTCAGAAGTACGCAATCATGCTGTCTGGTTACGTTTGTGCTGCTGTAATTAACACTGTAACCAAAAGCAAACTGAGGGAGAGAAGGGTTTCCATCATCAAAGGAAGCCAGGGCAAGAGTTCAAGGCAGGAGCTTGAAGCAGAAACCACAGAGGAATGCTGCTCACTGACTTCCTCCTTCCGGTTTGCTCAGCTAGCTTTCTCACCTGCCTGGGGAAGGCAACACCTGTGGTGGGCTGGACCTTTTACATCAATTAACGATTAATAAAATTCCCTACAGACGTGCACACGGGTCAATCTGATGGAGGCAGTTCTTCCATTGAGGTTCTCTTTTCCCAATCTAGTTCACAACCAAGATTAGCACAATGTAATTTCAAATCGAAAGCAGCATCATATTAAAATGATAACACATCATTATAAAGATCGGTCTGTCTTTAAATTTTAAAATATGTATAATATTCAAGTTTTAATTAAACAACATGTTAACAGATTAAACACGCCACACACACACACACACACACACACATACACACACACCTCAAAGGTAGAAATGTGTGATTTAGAAAAAAAATGTGATTATCTTTGTAGAACATCCTAAACGTCAATATACCCTGCTATAACTGATGAGATTAGCGAGTTTTGGTCAGTGAGCAAAAGCAACTGCATTTTCTTGTGTTAGCATCGTGTAATTAGAGTTCTAAAATGTAAATAAAATCTCACTTACAATAGCATATAAATAGAGTAAGAAATGCTCAAAGGCGAATATGACAAGGTATGGAACATTCATGTGGTGTTGGTCCCATTTCTGTTGCTGTGAGAAAATACCTGACAAACACAACTCAAGGTGGGGAAAGGCTTTGTTCTGGCTTTCAGTTCCAGAGATTCAGTCTGTTGTGGCCAGAAGGCATCGGGATCAGGAAGCTGGCAGAACACTTTACATTTGTTTTCAGGAATAGGAAAGAGACCAGGAAATGGGAAGTGCTATTAAAACCTCAAAGACCGTTTCCTCCAGCAAGGCTCTGCCTCCAAAAGCTCAGCAGCCTTCCCAGACAGCAGCACCAGCCGGGCAACGGTTCAAATACAAGGGAGGGCCCATGAGACACATTTTATATTGAAACTACAGCACGTAACTGAAACTCACTCACTCTGAGGAGTTGGGGGGGGGGGGGAGGTGTCCCATGCTCATGGATAGGGAGACTCAACATTGTTCTTATTATTCCTCCAGTTGAGCTGTACACACAGTGCAATGTATTACCAAATGAAACTCAAGCAGGATCTCAAAACAAACTGAGCAAGCAGATGCCAAGAATAGCCAAACTGGTTATCCCGAAAGCTGTTGCCTGTACATGGGACATGTTCTACCAGCTGGGTTTCCTTGTCTGGCCTCAGTGGGAGAGGAAGCACCTAGCCTTGCAGAGACCCACACCCACTCAGAGGAGAATGCGAGGAGGGAAGGAGGAGGATTGTGAGAGGAGGTGGAGGGGCAGTGAGCAGGATATAAAGTGAATAAGTAAAAAAAAATAAATTTAAAAAAGAATATTCAAAACAGACTTCATAAAACATGAACAAATTGGAAAAGCTTACTATTTCCAATATCAAGAATTTTGTTTTAAAACTACAATGACTAAGATCGTATGGCTTTTAAGAGCATACCGGCAGACACACTACCAGAGGGGCAGAAGAGAGAGCTCAAAAATAAAGACATAATTTGCAAAGATAATCAATAATGGAATCTATAACATTTTGAACATATGCTGTTAGAATATTTGCATAATGCGCAGAAGACGGTGTTCTAGCCTTTGGTGCCTTAAATTATAAAATATTTTAAAGAATTTTTAACTTTTGCCTAGGCAATAAATACATAAGAAACAGAAAAAACCTACTCTCTAAAAAAAGAAATCATTACGTTGGACTTCATTGAAATTGAAATGACTTTCTCTCCAAAGCACACTTTAAGGAGATAAAAGGTAAGCCGTAGGTTGGGAGGAAATCTTTACAAGTAGATTAAAAAAAAATCCTAAACAAAGCGCACAAAATTTGGACGTGAGCAAAAAAGGCATCTAAAGGGCGGGTCCGTACAGGAAAGGACCCCAACATCATTAGTTACTTGGGAGTGCAAGCTGTAACCAGGCTGTGGTGAGAGCACGTGCCCAAACCGATAACTTCAGAGCCTGAAGTTACCAAAGTGTTGGTGAGGGCGAGGAGCAACTGGAAAGCAATGTTTGCTCAAAGAGTAGGAAGTCGTGTAAAAACTTTAGAAAAAAGTTTTGTTTTGTTTTTTTAAAACAAGTTAAGCCACCCATAGGCATATGTTTAATGAGAAATGAAAATAAAAGATTCCCCAAGGCTGTTAGTGGAAAAGTTGGACAGAGTTCACCCATCACAGAGCCAAAACTCGGTCGTCTGAAGGTAACAGAGCTGACCTGAAAACAAAGCCCCCAAACACTTTTCTGCAAATCAGCTCAAGAACGCATGATGAAAACATCGACTAGAGAACGTTAGAATCCTTTGGACATTAATTCTAATATTAAATGGGTAGGGAGTGCCAACACACTTTAACTAATGCCAGAGTCAGTATTTTGTGAAAAATGAAATTTACTTGTTTTCGAGCAAACTTCCTCTATCAGGCTAATATGCAGAAGGTGACTTTAATAATGAGGATATATTTTAATTAGTCTATCAATTCTGCATGTAAATGAATGCATGAAAAACACTTTGTTCTCCTGAGTAGCTTAAGCATCCCCTGTCTAATCTTATTTACATTCTTAATTTGCTTTGCAAATTTTTCATTACCCAGATAAAATTCAAGTGGTCACAAACTGAGACTAGGAATACCTGAATTAATGAGGCCTTCCCATATCTCTCTTCTAGACCATGTACTTCAAAGCTACTTAAAGAGCAGAGTTGGTTCAATGTTCCCCTGGCTCCTGACAGGCTCTCCAGTTTTCACACGCTGTATCTTTGCCAGGGTGATGCCAATGGCTTCGTCAGCAGAAAGCGTCAAGTTGACTGTTTTCTCCCGGGTTATTTTCCAGCGTGCCCATGTCTTTCTCAGCTGTCTCAGTGATCTGAGCCCTCTGAATCTCCCCTGACTTGAAATGCAGTTTTGTTGACCCACCCTCAACTGTTCTGGAAGTCTTCTCCACTCCGCAAAGATTTTCTGTCTTGGATCTTCCATAATTCTGTTTTTATTTTACAATTTATCTTTTTGCCGGGCCCACTTGAGAGCAGGATGCAGGTTTAACACTAGTCCAATGGTTACCCAAATAAAAATTGTAGGTTTTAACCCCACACTGGGAAAACTTCTCTTTGAGACAGATAGAGACCATAGAAGAAAACCACAACCATCAAAAATCAGAGTTGCTGTAAGGTTGTGTCTCCTAGGAATATGACTGACTAAATATGAGTGAATAAGGCAACATCAAGAGCTCAGGCAGATGAGGGGAAAGGCCAGGAGGCCTCACCCTAGACAAAAACATACAGGCAACTAAGGAATGTTGAGAATGGGAGAAATAGTCTTGCCCAGGGAAGTGTATATCAATTGGTTATCCCATACCAAATGATCAATACCCTGAAAATACGCAAATAATCAACACTATACAGTCTTAGAGGTTGTACTTATGCATGTAAGAATATATATTGAATATATACGAATATATATTCAATATGTAAGAATATATATATATATATATATATATATACACACATATTGACCAAAAGAAGTTACGAAGCAAGGAGAACAATATGGGAGGATTTGGAGAGATTAAAGAAAAGAGGAAAAGGGTATTGTGTGATATATTTTAAATTTCAAAAAGTAAAATAATTTTTTTAAAGTTGTATCTAGAAACTAACAAATTACTTAAACAATATTTTTGTCAGGTTAATAGAATATACCATGTAGAACACATCCTGAGGTTTTGTTGGTCATATTGAGAACCACCTGAAGTCCTTAGCCCACATTCTGGAACCTAATTTCTTCCTTTCCTTAAAATGACTCAGTGCCAACTGCCTGCCATCACCAACAGCCAATGCAACACAGTTCTGCATTCGCTGTGTTTTCTCTACGCACATGCTCCATACTCACTGAAGAGTCCACCATCATGGCCTGCTCTGTTGCTGCTCAGACGCAGCCATTTGCCCCCAACCCCCACCCCAATGAATTTCTGTTACATGATGTGGTTTTTTCGGCCTTGTTTGGCCCCTGGTAGCGAGATACACTTTAACTGAAAAGAAAAAAACAAAAACAAAAAAAAGACAAAAAAACAAACAAAGCAAACAGCAAAAACTTTCAGTTTTTCCTCTTACCTAGTAGAACAAATGTAAACAAAACAAAAAAACCAACATTAACTATAATGTTAATTGGCGAAAAGGCCAGACAAACCATTTTTATCTTGTTTGTTTTGTTGTTTGTGATAAACACTACGACCAATCGCAACTTGAGGAAAACTTTATTTGGTTTATAGGTTATAGTCCATTGTTGACGTAAGCCAAGTCATAGAATCAAGGCAGGTACCTGGATGTGGGAAACAGCTCCTCTCAAAGCAGACTGTTTCAGACTGCCGTGCACTGAGAGCGTGAAGGTTTCCTCACAGGCAGAGACCTTGGAGGCACCATGGTGCAGCGGCAGCAGAGAGGTTCTGAAGGGTAGGAAGGGTTTTGACGACCCAGAAAAAGAGTGGAACAACAGAGGCTCAGCCATGAGGAGCTGCTGGTGTCTTCAGAGAGTGGGAGGGGACAAGAAGGTGCAACTAAGACGGGAAAGAGACTTCGTTTCTATAACCAATCATGTAGAGTGCCCCAGACACAGCCTCAGAAGACCACGGTCCTCCCCAAATCAATGGCTTCTCCATGCTAGGCCCAGTCTTCCCATCAGCAAGGTTGATGCGAACGTCCCCCACTGGAAGTTCTCATTCCGAGAAGGTGATGCTGACTTTTGAGAGGAGACCTGTGGTCGTGGTGCAGCGTTCTCCACGTGCTTGACGAAACAACAGCTGCAGAGATGAAGGAGACGCATGTCTTCACATGTTTGGGGGCCGAGCATCCTGGTGCTCAGACATCAGACCTGGAGAAAGAATATGAAGATGCTTCAGATCTAGGGGGAGAAAATAGAGGTAGATGTTCAGGTGTGGAGTCTGAGGAGAAACCGTACAGATGTTCAGATGTTAGACCTGGGAAGATTGTACAGTTTTGTGGTGTTTTTCCCTTATTCTCCATTTTAATGAATGGATTCCAGGTTTTAGTTTAGGGTGGTTTTGATAATAGTTTTTGTCACCTTAAGAGGTCTGTGATCCTATCACTTAAGAGACTTGGGCAGGAGGAGTGTATTTAAAGCCAGCTTGGGTTACATAGCAAGAACCCATCTAAATAAACAGAAGAACCCCCCAAACCAGTTTGTTTCTATAACTATACTCTCATTAAGAATATTTCAAATATCAAAACAAAGAGAAGTGCAATAAACACTTGTTCCCAGCACATTAATAATCTCTAATTTGACATAGTTTGCCTCGATATAAATATTGGTATTTATATTGGCTCAACCTGGTATTTTTGCCATTTATTTTTTGTTTCATTTTTTTATGTTTTTAAAGATTTATTTCTTTTATTTTGTGACAGCATATTGTCACTGTCTTCAGACACACCAGAAAAGGGTGTCAGATTCCATTACAGATGGTTGTGAGCCACCATGTGGTTGCTGGGAATTGAACTCAGGACCTTTAGAAAAGCAGTCAGTGCTCTTAACCACTCAGGCATCTCTCCAGCCCTGTATTTTATTTTTTATTAGCACGGATCAATTCTACTTCTTATGTTTGTAAGTCCTCACATTAACAGCTGTGAATAAAAAAAATCAAGTCAGAGACAAATTGGTATCTGTGACCACTAATTTGAGGATTCTGGGTCTAGGGCTATAACCCTAACAGCAAGGATTCCTAGCCATCGCCCTGAGTTGTCAAAGCTCGGACAAGACACTAAAGTCACCAAAGCCTTGGTGTCTGCATACAGTAAGGCCAGCCAGTCATCGCAGGATGGTCGGGAAGGTCAAGGAGGAGAAGCCACATGTAAAACACATACCGTAGGGGCTGCAGCGATGGAGGATCCTGAGTTGCCGCAGTTACTGTGCTATTGCTCGATGAATTGTTAGCTGCCTTGTTTCTGAGTGCTGTTCCCCTCTCTGCTCAGCATCCACAAACAGCATTTGAGAAGCAGAACATCCACCCCGTGGCTCTGTTAACACCAAACTCTCCAATGAGGACTGAATTATGACTCCTGCTCACCGCTTGGAAAATGCTCTCTCTCTGTTCTGCAGATCTATTGTAATGACCCCTCACATTGCAGCAGAAAGTGGGGAGTCGACTGGTGATATTTAGATCAGGTGTCTAGGACCTCAGTGGTGTGATCGTTTGCTTTAAATTTTTTAAGATATGCAAATGCGGCGTGAAGGTGCTGCAGTGCCCCTCCACCCCCGCTGTCAGCACCCTGTCTTGTCAGAATTTATTGTTTTAAAACATATGAAACATTTTACTGTGTGACTATAAGTCATCGTAAACATGGCGTGAATGATGTGTACATGGCTAAGGTGCCTCAAGAATCATCTGTTGCCCAGAACGTTCTGGTCTTCTTGTTATTCTTATAAAATGGCTTAACTTTGTCCAGGGCTTAGCAGGGCTCTGCATTTGAAACAGGATACACTCAGGCAAACTTTCGGCATTGAGCGGTGTGGATTTCATGTTTGTGGATGTGATTACGCACACATCTTTGACAATAAACAAAAGAAATTAAGGGTGATGTAGTGCAGGCAAGTTTATATAACTGAGAAGGTCCAATTGCCGTCCTGAAGACAACCCAATACAACCAGAGAGCGAAACTACTTTGGATCAGCTCCATATACTTTCCAGCCCACAGTTAAATTTCTAATTATCTTTTTAAAAGTCACTTTGTCTTTATATTGCTTTTATGATTGCAGGAGAAATTGGGAAGCTAGAACAAAGGAATTCCACACCCCTCACCTCCAGTTCCTCCTGTGAGTCACAACCGAGAGGGATGACACATTTGGTGACAAGATTAACAGTCGTGTGTTAGCAGTTGAAATCTGTATTTTACTCTTAGGTCCTTGGAATTCGCATCCATCCTTTTCCTGTTCCAAGAGCCTGCCGTGAGTTCCACATTAGATTTCTGTTTTTCTATGATTCCTGGATGTGTTGGTTTCTCGGATTTACTGACAGTCTCAAGGTCTTCCCATCTTATTGGCCTCCTTTCCCCACCTTTTCATTCACATTTTGTTGCTGCTGCCGCTGTTGTATGACAGGCCCCCAGACCTCAGGCTTCCAGACTTCAGAACAACTGATTTCATAACGGAAGTGCCATTCAGGCCATAAAACTCGGCATGTAAATAGCACCACCTGTCAAGACAAAAACAAAAACCTAATCTGTAGAAGTCCATAGTTCTGGGGGGGTTTCTAAATGTCCTAACCTTGCTTTTTTTGGCTTCTAGAGTTCTTCTTCTGACTAACCAGGCTTGTTAACTGAAGCATGTCAACCCAGGATATGGTTTTTGTGCTTAAATGCTCACCCTGACAAAGGCTGTTGCTACCGTGGAATCCTATTACCCAGTGTAGTGGCTAGCCAGGTAATAAAGACGTCCTGTTGGCTAAAACCCAGGTGGGAGCAGTCTTCTCTGGTGGATACCCTGTAACATTTTCTTGTTTTGTTTTGTTGAGACAGGATCTTGCTATGAGTCGGCTGGCCTGGAACAGAAGGAACTCGGACCTGAGTCTCCCAAGCTCTGAGATCACCAGTGTACACCATGCCTTTCCAGTCCTAAGCCCTTAGACGACTGGACAGCCCAGTGTCCTGAGACACTTCGGATGGCCTCTGCAGGGATGTGCATTCTAACATAGCAGCGTGATTGGCTAGTAGCTCCGTTTTTACAAATGCACTTGTGTTGACTTATAGATTGGGACATTTCTATACAAAATTGCTTTCTAGTAATTAGATAATTTGAGATGTGTTTTATAACCCCGATTTTAATTTTACTTAAATTTAAAGTTCACTCCAGTTATAAACATAATCTGTTTCTACTATACCAATCTGGTGGCTATTATGCAATATGGACATAATTAACATCTCCTTGTATTCATGTCCCCTCCTCCTGTAAAAAAACCAACTGGTCAAAATCCATAGAAGGAAGTTCTTAGAGGTGGATAACAGGATAGAGTGCACCCCATTCCCCTGTCTTGTTGCTTCCAGGTCACTAAATCTCAGACCCCTAAACCAATAGAAGGGCCTTTGTCCCTGGATGGAGCTCTCAGGCCTTTACAGTCCAGTGACTGCCTTCTGTCTATTGTTTATCATTATTTACTGAGCAGTTTCTCTGTTACAAGTTCTCTGTGAATGGGTCAAACACTTGTCTCTGTCTTCATGGATAAAGCTTGGCAAAGAGAGAGGCTCAGAGTAAATCAATCAGTAAAGATTTAGTACGAGATAACTGTTCTCTGAGCTGGGAGATTTTTTTTTTTTTTTTTTTTTTGTGATTCCATTTTCATCCCTGAGTTAGCTCACCACAACTGTTCCAAATGCCTGACAGGCTCAACGGAAGAAGAGGAAAAACTCATTTTCACTCATGGTTTTGGAGGTCACCGTGCATCGTGTGTTGTGCCCATAGCGTTGAGGCCTGTGGTTGGGGTGAACTATCTTGATATGAAGGAATGTTAAGCTGAGTACATTTCTGCCCCATCTTTTAGTGGAGTACAAGATGAGAGAGTGAGAGGAGTCAGCATCAAATGGCTCCCTCAAAGGTGTGCACTAGTGACCCAACGGCATTTCGCTGGACCACATTCGCAGTTCCCAGCAACTCCCAATAAAGATCAAGTCATTAACACAGGCTACTTGGGGACATTCAATATCAAAACTGCCTGTTTTCTCTGCTATTCCTCTGGCTCTCAGCGATCACCCACATATCGTCCCTCTCAACTCCCCACATTGACTCACCTCAGCTTTTCTGGCCATGGCTAACTCCTTCAGACCATTAGAAAGGTCCACTTGACTCAATTAATGTGTCTCAGTGTTGACTGCATCACATCTGTGGACTGGGCTGTGCTGCCTGCTGTGGAAAGACATGAGTAGTTACTGCAGAGGAACAAAGTAACTAAAGTCAGGAACGGATGCTTCTCCAAAGACAAAGACAGGAAACTTGATAGAGATCCAATGAATTGTAAGACAATTCATCGTGGTTTAAGATGTGTACAGTGGGACTCCTTGAGCGGGCACAAAGTGGCAAAGACAGGGAAAATAGTGGAAGACACAAGATTGGTCTGAGTGTCCCGTATCTTAAGATTAAGGAGACACAAGAGCAAAAGATATTGGGGATTTTGAAATCACCATTTCACTATGCTTGAGGGATCAATTATTCAAGACAACACAACAGTCTTAAACCTATATGGCCCCCTACAAAGGTGCTTTGGAATGTGTGGAGCAAACCTGATAGCAATGAAAGGAAAATGGGACAAATTCACAATTGTGAGAAATCCCTGCATTCCCTTTTAGTAATTGTCAAGCAAATAGTGTTAGCATTCTGTCTAAGCTCCACCCCCTCGGTTACCTGGCAACAGCCAGGTATGCTCTGCCCCACATTTACCTGGCAATAGTCAGGTATGCCTGACACTATAAAAGGGTCTGCTTGCCTCTTCCTCACTCTCTTGCTCTTTCCTCTTCTCCCTTTGTCCCTTCTCTCCCCATTCCCTTCTCCCCCACTCTCTCCACATGCTCACGGCCTTCTTCTATTCCTCTATTCCTCTCTCTCTCTCTCTCTCTCTCTCTCTCTCTCTCTCTCTCTCTCTCTCTCTGTGTGTGTGTGTGTGTGTGTGTGTGTCTCTACTCTATACCATCCTGTGGCTGGTCCCTCAGGGGGAAGAGATGCCTCAGCATGGGCCTGCAGATGCACCCCTTCCCCCACACCTCCATAGTACATATCCCCACTCTCATTATCTTTATATAAACACATCAAATAGGAAATTTGATCTTTATTTGGATACAGATAGAGCCAAACCAGCTTTCTTTCAGTGTAAAAATATCTTTTATCATTTGAATGTTTTTCGTCTGTTTTTAGTCTGGGTTTCTAGTAGCTCAGGCTGATATTGAACTCCCAATGGAGCCAAGGATGAGCAGAATTCCTGCTCTTTCTGCCTCCACTTCCTGAGTGTTGTATGTTCCAAGCCTGTGCCTCCACTCCCAGCCTAGCCCATTGCACTGTGAATCTTTATCCTCAGATCGGATTCCTTGTAAGCAGCACATGCTTGAGTACATTATCAACCAAACTGGAGAATTTTAAAGAGGAAACCTGAACAAAATCCATGTACACAGGCTATAAACCCAACTAAGCCATATTCGAAGATACAAAGTGTCCGAATACATTTAAAGGGACATGATTAGAGAGTATTAGGTTACCTGGGTGTGAGGGAATTAAATTAAAAATGTACCACAGAAAGGCATAAGGTAGACTGCAAGTATTTGTCAACAAATAACTTAATTTCAAATAACCCACAGGCCAAGGAATAAATAAAAAGGAAATAAAATATTTTTAACAAAGCAAAATCATGCTAATATGTCTGAAAGTACAACACAGTGCAATTTTTGAGATGTAACAGAATGCAAATCCTAAAGGGAAATGGATGGTCCTGGATTCCTATTTTGAAGAAAAGAGAAAAGATCAGAAATGTACAGCCCTGAGCTGTACATTAGGAAAAAATTTAAAAGCCAAGTAAGTCAGAACCAAAGTAAGGAGGAAGAAGTAAAAATATCAGAGCAGACATGCACGAAACACGAAGCAGGGCATCTCACACTAAAAAACAAATCAATGAAGCAAAAGCTGGTTCTTGGAGAAGATCAATGCCATTGATAAGCCTCCAGCCAAGCCAGGGTAGCTAACAAAAGGAACCCAGTCAGAACCAACTGATAACGAGACTGAGATGCATGACACCACAATGGGTCGCAGATACGTCTGTGATGAACGGGGGCTACTGTGAGCAGTTTGATGCCAAAAAATCCAACAACTTAGACGAGACAGAGGTTTCTGGAAATATGGAAAGTCTAACAAAAGCTCACTCAAAAAACAATCAAACCTGTAGTCTTGGTGGTCTTAAGTGTTCACTGGCCCTACATGTGCATGGACCAAGACATAGATAATAATGTACTTAAGATATGCAGAATTTGGGACAACTAAATAACACTTCAGTAGAGGCATTTCAAAGTCTAGGTTGAATGAATTAGTCAGCACTTGTAACCCCAGTGCTTTGGAGGCAGAATCAGGAGGACTGCTTTTAGTTTGAGGCCAGCCTGCTCTGCACAGCAAGCTCCAGTGAGTTCCAGTGAGTTCCAGCGAGTTCCAGGCCATCTCGGGATATAAAGAAACTCTGTTTCTAAAGACAAAAGAATTTGAGTATTAAATCCCTCTTCTTATAAAACCCACCAATGGCCCTTTTCTGGTTTCCTGGCTCCCCCTATACTGTAGAATCTATAAGGACTCTGGATCTGAAGCTCCGACACTAGGCTTTTCATGACTGAGAACATGAGGCTTTTGTCTTCCAGGTCTGGGTGACCTCAATCAGAATATTTCACAGCTCTACCCATTGATCTGCAAATTTCATGTTTTCTTTACAGGTGAATAATATTTCATTGTGTAAATATAACATACTTTCATATTTGTCTGTCTGTTGAGAAACATCTAGGCTGTCTCTATTTCCTGGCCATTGTGAAGACCATGGTATCTCTGTAACAGGATATGGAAGACTTTGAGAGGTGCTAAGGGCAGTGCAGCTGCACGAGGTGGGGCAGCTCTTCAGCTCTTCCTAGCTTTCTGAGGAATCTCCACAGCGATTTCCAGAGTGGCTGCGTCACTCTGTCCTCCCACCGGCAGTGAGTGGGTGTTCCTCTTCTTCCACATACATTCTTATTTGGTGTCTATATTATTTTTATAATTTCTTTTACTTTTTGAGATTAAAACAGTGGTTCTCAACCTGCCTAATGCTGTGACTCTTTAATATGATCCCTCATTTGTGCTGACCCTCAACCATAAAATTATTTTTACTGCTATCTCATAGCTGTAATTTTGCTACTGTTATGAATAGTGACATAAATATCTGTGTCTTCCGATGGTCTTAGGTGACCCCTGTGATAGGGTCACTTGACCGCCAAGGGGTTGAGACTCACAGGGGGAGAACCACTGGATTAGAATATAACTGCATCATGCACCCCTTCCCTTTCCTCTCAAACTTCAAACTCTCCCATATACCCCTCCTTACTGTTTCAAATTCATATATGTATACATATTCACTAATATGTTTCACTAATTCTGTTTCATACATATATGTATTCATATGTACGTATGTGTTCCTAAATATAACCTGCTCAGCCCATATAGTGTTACTTGTACGTATGCTTTCAGGACTGACCACTGGTATTGAATAACAGACTGGTGTGGTCTTCCGTGAGGTTGACTTGTGGCATTCCTTAGTTGCCTAGAGTTCTTTGTGTAGAGTCAAGGTCTCCCCACCTGCTTTGGCATGTCTACTGTTACTGTCTTTGTTCAGCTCATGTTTAGGCAGACATATTGGCAAGATGCTATGAGTGTAGCTTTTGATATTACCAGGAGATATAACCTCATAGCAACTGCCCAGATCCTCTGGTTCTTAAAATCTTTCTGGCCCCTCTTCTACGACATCCCCTGAGCCTTAGGTCTGGGAGTGCTTTATAGATGTACCCATCAAGACTAGGCTCTACAACTCAAATTTTGATTGGTTATGGTTTTCTGTAGCGATCTTTGTTGGAAAGAGGAGTTTCCATGATGGGGGATGAGGACTACACTAAACCTCTGTGAGATGTGTCGCTGACATAGATTAGCCTCCCATTCTGTAGGCTGCCTCTTCAGCAAACTAATACATTCCTTTGTTGTAGAGATGCTTTTTAATGTTGAGGTTGATTTAGCTGGTTTTACTGCTCTTATTTCTGCATGCCGAAGGTCCCTCTCAGAAAGTTTAACTGAAACTGATCTCCTAAAGTGTGTTTCTATTTCTTCCTCCAGATTTCAGGTCTAACATTGAGATTTTTGATCCACCTAGAAGTTGCTATTGTGCAGGGTAAGAGATAAGGATCTAGTTTCATTCTTCTTCTATAGCTATCTGGCTTCTCCACCAGCATTTGTTGACGTTACTGTATTTTCTCCAATAAGTATTTCTTACCTCTATTAAAAATCAGAAAGCTATGGGACTGTAGGCTTATATCTGAGTCATCAATTCTATTCCATTGATCCATGTCTACTTTTATGCTAGTACCATATTGATTTTATCACTATGGCTTTGTAGTATAACTTGAAATCAGAAATGATATAACCTCCCCCAGAGTTTTTATTCTTTGGAATTTGCTTTGGCTACCTAGATTCTTTTGTGTTTAAATATGAATTTGAATAGTTTTTTTCCTATTTCTGTGATGAGTTGAAATTTTGAACAAGACTATTGAATATGTAGACTGATTTTGTTAGGATAGCCATTTCCCCCTTACCAATTTATGTACAATGGGAAATCTGTTTCAATTTATTTTTTTTAGTGTGTTAAATTTTTCATTGTATGGGTTTTTCATTTTTAGGCTGAATAGAATTCTCTCCATGGTTTCTTTCTCAGTCGGTCTTTGGTAGATCCTTAATTTAGGTATGTTAATTCTGTAACTGATACTTTTCTGAAAGTGTTCATCAGCTCTGAGTCTTCTGGTGGCATCGCGTCTCTCACATATAGATAATACATGTTATCTGCAAATAGGGAAAATTGGACTTCTTCCTTTCCTATGTCTATCCCTTTTATTTCCTTCTATTTTATTGTGCTAGCTAGCACCCCAAGCACTGTATTGAATGGGAGTGGCAGCACTGGACACCCTTACCTTGCTCTGCATCCTATGAGAAAGCTTCAGGAGCTTTTTTCCTCCATTAGTCCTGATGGTGACTATTGGTTTGTCCTGGGTAGTCTTTATTTTGTTGATAGATGTTCCCTCCACCCTCATTCTCTCCAGGGTTTTTATTATGAAGCATTGTTAGATTTTTGTCAAAGACGTTTTCTGCCCTGATAATCCTTTGGATGCATTCTTAAATTTGGCTTGTCAGTATTCTTGAAACTGGTCAAAGTGTAGAAAGTGAGTGTCTTTGGAGAGCTCAGCCCTAAATAGGACATCATATTCTCTACCCTCAAGACTCTGGGAACATGGTGAAAGCCTGGATGAAAGATTTTAAGAGCCAGCAGCTGAGGGGGCTGAGGCAAAAACAGTATTCTATAGACGCGGCAGAAGCTTTGCACTCACAAACTCACAGCAGCTGCGGTTGCCTGCTACAGACCTGCACAAGACCAAACTAGTCAACACTGCAGCATGGATGGAAGACAGCACATGAGTCCCCAGCCCTAGCAGAGGAGCAATTGACAGGTGATGGCTGCTGGGGAGGGAAAGTCTGTTTTCTTTAGAGACAGGGCTGCTGTTCCAATAGATAGCTCCACACTCATGTACCCATGGGCCACACTGGACTCACTTGTTTTTAAGAAGAAGAAAGAGGACATGAAAGTAGAAGGGATGGTGGGACTCAGAAGGGGTTCGAAAGGGTCAATGGGAGGTATATGCAAAATACATTTATATGTGTATATGAAACTTTCAAGGAATAAGAAACATATTAAATAAAAAATGTTACATCTGTATTTACAACCAGTGATTTTCACCAAGGGGAGATCTTCTGTGCAGAGAACATGGGAAGAGATCCCAGGGCAATGCTGTCTTATTAGTGCTACTAGGGCAATGGTGTCCTAATGAATTGTGGGTGGGCACTAACAAAAGGAGGCGAACTATAAGAAATGGAGGCTAGTGTGAGGTTTGGATGGTGCCACCTTCATAGATTGTCCTTGCTATTTTATGGAGCACTTGAGGAGCGTTGCTGTCAGCTTGTCTTACAGGTTTGCTGAAACTCATCAGTGAAAGGGTTTGGAGTTTTCTCTTTCTTGGGAGAGGTTTACTCTGCTTTTTTCCCATTGCTCATTGTAGAACTATTTAAGTTGTTTATATCCCCTTGATTTAACTTTGGTAGATCCTCCATGTCTAGGAATCATCTGTTACTTTCAGATTTTCCACTTCTGGGTTTTTTTTTTAATGTGTTGTCAAAATATTTCCCAGTGATTTTTGGATATGAAAAAGAGTCTTTGGCTGAGATATTAAAATTGACTGTGCAATTATGTCTGTCAGAGCTCTGTCTGAATGGCTCTGGATAGGATAGTGATCTGTTTGGTACAGATACAGGAGGTTGGTGTCCTCAAAAAGACCCACCAGGTAGGCTTCCTGTCACTCCTGAAGTGCCACCACACTAAGCTGTGAGAGTGAGTCCTGACAATCTGAACCACCAGGCACGAGGACTATAGTTGGTATTTCAGCAGCTCCGTGAACTTCTCCAGCAGCATCATGGCATTAGCAATGGGGTTTCTTTGTGCTACCACTGGCAGGTGGATGCTTGTGGGCAACCTCAGTGGACAGATGTTTGTGTAGCAGCAAGGTACTGGTGGCCATGCTGCCTGCTGAGTATTAGCTACCAAGAGAGACAACAAACCTGAGAGTGAAGCTAACGATCTCCATACTTCTTTCTTAAGGCATGTTTTCTGATGACTTGCCCAAAGGCAGGGTTGATCCCAAAGCTTAGAACGTGGTTGTCACAAAACCACAGCGATTCCTGCTCTTATGTAATTCCAATGATTGACAAAACTGTGTTAAACATTTTAAGGACAAGAAGCAGATTTGGGGAGATACCTGGAATGGATGGCTCAGGTGAGGGAATAAGATTATGTTCAGAGCCTTGGTGTGTCTATGGTGGAAGGCCCAGGAGACATGGCCGGCTACAGCTCACTCAGAATGTGTGTTTCCTGAAAGGCTCTCAAGCCAGGGAGGTGTTCACATTTACATTAACTGGCCAGGATGTACCACTTGGTGTTCAGTCAGCTTGACACAACTGTCTGGTTATGCTCCAATCCTCCCTCTCTTTAAGCAATATTGAGTGGATACAAATGTTTTCCATTTTCTTTCTGTCTTTCTTTTCCAGGGAAGATTTGCTCATGAAAGCTGAAAAGGGAATTCGTTTAGTGTGGTTAGATCGGGCCTGTGATGTGCAGGGCCTTCTGTGCCTAAGCCAGTTTCAAACACAAAGTGAGTCCATGCCCCAGTTTCTCAGTCTTGTATGCACAGTGGATGCTGTCTCAGAAAAAGAAAAGAAAAGAAACGTGTGTTTCAGAATTGTTTCTCTGTCCGTGAAAACATGATCAGACTACAAAACCAAAATATGTGGGAAGGTCTGATGTGTTTTTCTGAACTCTGTGAGGTTTATGTAAAGCATCATTTGTGACTTTTGAAATCATTTCAGGTGATAACTTAAACTGTTATATTATATGTAATAACCATTATAATACTGCATTCTCTCTTCTCTTTTCAAGAAGCTACCATATTGTAATCTGCTGTGTTGTGTGACTATATACAAGAGAGGACCTTAAAGCTGAGATTGCAAAGGGGTAACAGGGAGAGGGAGATGCTAGCTAGCTGAGTGTGTGGGTGCCCACCATTTGCATGTGTGAAAATGTTACTTGTTCATGTGTGCAATTGCTACATGCTAACAAAATCAGGTTTAGAGGTATCCTATCCAGAACCATAAAGAAGAGAAGAGACAAGCGTCCCAACAGTGACCTGTGAAGACATTGCCCTGGGACAAATGAGGGCCACAAAAGAGAAGCACATAGAGGTCCCACCTCCCCCCTTGCCAAGATGAGGTGCTCCCACTCATGAGGAATCAACACCAGGTATAAAAGCAAGGGAAGTACCCGTGTCAGGTGTGCTTTGTGCCTGTGAAAGTGCCACGCACCTTGAGCGTCAGGAATGAAGTTTTGACCAAGGGGCAGAGACCCTCCTCTGACCCAGGGTCATCTCTTGGTTGGGTTAGGCAGCCTTTGTTTCTGATTTGCTTCTCAGAATAGCTGTAGTTTGAGAGAATGGGGTGGGAAGGGAGACAAGGGGAGGAAGAAACTGAGATGTCAGACAATTATTGAGAGAGATGTGTGTCCATGGCTCTGGGTTCCACATAGAGTCAAAGGCCTTTCTCTTCACAAACACTGAGCCCAAGTGTCAGAATAAGGAAATGGAATTTCCTTTGCAAATTTGCATCGCAAATGAGGGGGAAACAAAGCATCTCTTGAAAGAAAGAAAGGTTATCACATAAGAAGCTGTGCAGGCTGTGGGCAGCAGTGGCAAAACAGAGCGGCAGGCAGACTCAGTTCACTCCTAAATCTGTCTATCCTTCCAAGGCCATGGGAAACGTTCCAGTAACCGGGTCAAGAGTCATATGGAAAGTATGCATTAAGAGAGATGAGGATGATTGCCCCGAACCATTGGACTGAACAAGGGGACCCCAATGGAGGAGTCAGAGAAAAGACTGAAGGATCTGAAGGGGTTTGCAACACCATAGGAAGAGCAACAGTAACAACCAGCCAGACCCCACCAGAGCTCCCAGGGACTAAACCACCAGCCAATGAGTACACATGGAGGGACCTATGACTTCAGCCAAATACATGACAGAGGATGGCCTTGTCCAGCACAATAGGAGGAAAAGCCCTTGGCCCTGTGAAGGCTCGTTTCCCCCAATGTAGGGGAATGTCAGGGCATTGAGGTGGAAGTGGGTGGGTGGGAGTGGGAGTATCCTCATAGAAACAGGGAGGGGGGAGAAGGGATAACATTTGAAATGTAAATATATAAAATATCCAAGAAAAATAAAATTTAATAAAAGAGAGAGAACAAGGTGGTCAGAGTGTGGACCTCCTGGCAGAGGGGCTGTGCTTTTGTCTCAGCAGGAGAAGCAAGAGAAGCAAGATGACTACAGTGAAGGTACCAGGCAGTTCTGGTACAGAACCTCATGATAAACTGCACTAAAAATAGTCTATAACATGAGAACAGTACAGAGTAGAGGCATTAGTGTAGTATGTGTCATGTGCATATAAGACACATAAATGATATGCAACTAGTATACATTATCCACATATAGCATAATATAGGATAGATATATGCAGTGTGTATGTATATCACAGGGTAGAGTAGAAACCTTTGGTATAGTCCACAGCAGGTGTGTACAGTATAGTGTGTAGAACATGCTCATAACATAATATGAATATATACATATATGACATGTAGCAGATATATATAGCATGGTACACAGTAAATGTGTATAAACACACAATACTACATGTAGCAGATGAATACAGGAGTATGTGGATGCACATGTATATGCATATAACATCCCAAGATGTAGCAGATGAACATGGTATGGTGCACAGTAGATATATAAAAGATAGTGTGTAGTATGTATTCACAGCAGAGCATGTAGTATATGCAGATAGGGTCATTGCAATATGTGTATATATATAGCATAGCATGTGGCAACGTGACTATTACAGTGCACAGCATATTCATACAGCAGGGTATATAATAACACCATGGTATATACAGAACATGTCCAAAGTACAGTGTGCAGGTTATACACATAGTATAGTACATTCTAAAAGCACAAAGTACAGTATATAGCATGTATTATAATAGTGCAGCATGCAGCACACAGTTATATATGCATTTGACAGTACACGTATGTATATGTTTACAATGTGGAGTCTACACATGTTTTGTAAAAGACCAAAGAGAAGGGCTGGCAGGGGCGGGGGTGGCAGCTCAGTGGGTAAAAACATTAATGTTCAGGCCTGATAACTTGAGTTTGGATCCTCAGAATCCATGTAAAACCTGGACACAATAGCACAAGTGCCAGTAATCTCAGCACTCTCCAACAGGGAGATGGGAGGTAGAGATGAGAGATTCCCCAGAAGCTGGTGGGCCAGCTAGTTTGGTCTCCTACTTAGCTCAACTGTCAACCAGACACAGCCCAGAGTTATTTGAGGAAGTCTCAATAAAGGAATTTCACCTATCAGTTTAGCCTTTGGGCTTATCTGTGTAGGCATTATATTAAGTAACTAATTGCTAACTAATGTAAGAGAGCCAAACCTACTGTGGGTGGTGCCATCCCTAGGCATGCAGGCCTGAGCTGTGTATGGAAAGTAGCTGACAGTTAAGCAAGCAGGACTTGTCCATGCTTTCTGCTCTAGGTTCTTGCATTGAGTTCATGCTCTGGCTTCTCTTAGTGATGGACTACAACATGTAAGGTGAAACAGCCTATTCTCCTCAAGTGACTCCATGGTGTTTCTCAGAGCAACAGGAACCAAACCACAGCAGCAGGATCACATGACACAGGAGAAGCTCTGTTTTCAACAAGGTGAAAAAGGGGTAGGCTTACACCCAAAGGTTGTCTTCTGTCTTCCACATGTGTGCCCCAACACACACATGATTGTGCATATACACACGAGCAAGTGCATACATGTATTCTCACACACCAAAAGGGAAGAAAGAAAAAGAATTTAGAAGATGAAAGGGAAAGGAGAAATGACAGACAGCTCATGACAGATGACTAATGTTTCCAATTTGCAGGGAGAGTGCTCAGAAAGTCTGATCATGAACTCCACTGCACTGCTAAGTCAAGCAGAACGCCTTGGTGGCACACCACTCAATTATCCCAACTGCAGTCGTCATGGCTGACCCTGTCAGTGACTTCTGAGACACTGAATGTTATTGTGGCTCTAAATATGGGTTCTATACTTTCAGCCTCCACACAAGCAGTCTTCCACTCTAACTGTCCTCTGTTTCTCTAAGTCCTACACTTTTATTATATTATGATTCTGGAATATACATTTTAAAGCTGATGTAACATTTAGAGAGATTAAACCTTAACTTAATTTATACTTATATTTATTTTCTGTAGTAGATCACTTACGGCTTGAGTTCAATTCATTTATCATTTTAACTTTTAAAAACATATAAAGAGAATTATCCTTTTTAAAACTAACTTTTTAGTTTTTGAGATTATAGCTTACATCATTCCCTTTCTCTTTCCTCTCTCCAAATCCTCCCATGTACCCTTCCTTGTTCTCTTTCAAATTCATGGCCTTGGTTTACAGTATGTACTGTTACATACACAAACACATACATTCTTAAATATAACTTACTGAGTCTATACAACGTTACTTGCATAATTGCCTCTTTTCTAGAGAGCCCTCCAATCTTTGTTTCTGTGGTCTTGGCCCATATTCTGGCAGGTTCCAGAGAGGAGCAGCCAATGTTAGCACGCACTCCATCTGTGCCCATGAAGTACTGTCTACAGAACTCTGAGACTGAGAGACCCAGCTTTTCTTCCTAGTTCTACAGTTCCCATCAGGTGAATCTCAAGGCTCTGAGTCTTTCTTGGGTCTTTTCCATATAGAGAACTGCCAAAGCAAGATGCTGTGTGGTATAGTGTCAGGAATGGTCTCTTTCTATTAGTATGACAGTCGTCTTCCTGCAATCCGACATTGTGGTCCAGTGGAGAACATCTTTGGATGCCAGCCACTCCCAGGCTGTGGCTTTGTCGCCATGGCCTTCTGTCTTCATTTGTACCTGTCTTCATCCAGACTCTGTGGAGAGACATCTATCCTTTCATTAGCCTGTGACAGCCCTTCACCCTGCAAGGCAGAAAGGTAGGAAGAGCGTAAGGACAAGTACCAGCAGCACTGCTATTCCCATCATGATTCAGGAGCAACCAGGAGCCCCCTCTATCCACTCTGTGTCTGAAGTAGTATATAGACTCCGCCCCCCATTGTGTTCTCTGCAGCCTCAACTCCAACTTCTTCCCTGACAAAGCCCTCTTGTGTCAGCTCTTCTGAGCTGAGGATATAGCTTGCTCTTCCCCACCCCCAAGTTCTGCTTCCCTATTTATTCCAACCACCTGTGCCTCCTCCTCATTCCCTTCTACCTGTCCACCAGGGCAAAGGTAAAGTCCCTCGAGCACCAGGTCCCATTCTGCTACTGAGCCTTCTTACTCCTGTAGGAAAGCCTGTCTCTAGAGGGGTCTTCTTTCCAGAAACATTCCCACTGTAGTTTCGAGTTGTTAGACCTATTATGACCTATGGTAAATAATACCTTGAGGAACTGTGAAAGAGACTGCAGGAAAAATGACAGAGGGCCATTTACCTCAGTGTGTTTTGTTCCCTGGATTGTTCTTAGACATGACTTTGTGCCTCCTGTGATGATCATTTACATTCAATTTATAAGATATGTTCATTATTTTTGTTAGATGTCAGAACATAACTATAAAACCCAATCGGGTGAAAGTATATGCTGAGTGCTGTCTTCAATGTGCCCTGAATCTGGATATAGCTTTCTGCCTTGCTTTCGTGCTTTCCCAGATATAATCTATAGTACATGCCAAGGAATTGTGTTTCAATTGCCCTATCTTGGGAAAGTTCTATTCCGTTAATATTTAGTATGTGCTTACTGGAGTTTATTTACAAGTTTTTCTGAACTCAAACAACCATGCTTGGATCATTGCTTTCTTTGTTACATTCATATATAAAAGTGTGCTCAAAGCCCAGAACCAGGGCTCCCTGTCAGATATTTCATGCCGCACATGTAATCATTTTAGCACTTAGAGTCAGCCTTGGAGGGTTGCTCCCTCCACCCAGCCTTCCATGGGTGTTCAGAGTGGAAAGCAGAGGTCTTGGTTTATAAATATACAGAACAAGTGGGTGACCCTGGGTTAGAAGTAAACACCTAAAAGAAATAGAAATGAGCTCTATTTATGCCTATAAATATTGATGTTACAACTTGTGGTAAAGAGAGATCCAAATGAAATTAGTTTAAGCAAAAAGCAGGCTGTCTTGGTGGCTTCCAAGTACAGAACAGATGAAAGGATCAGCTCAAGGTCGTAGCCAAAGCCGTCTTCTCCTGACCTTTTGTGGTTTCTACCCCTGTGCTGCTCCAAGTGACAGAAACATAGACTCAGGCAATACTGGATATGTTCTTGAAGCCACTAATTCTCTCTGCCACTGTCCACATCTAACTTCTCATGATACACCCTGAGTAACCAGGTACAGCCATGAGCTCATCCCTGAGCCTTCAGTTTGCTGGCATTTTTAGCACTGGCCGTTCCTGGGTCCCACAGTCACCTTGGGATGAAACAGAAAGGAATCAGGTTGAGTGGGTGAGGGCCAGTTAGGAAAGTCACTAGTAGGAGATTGTTCACAGAGCATATCAGGCCTGTGAAGATCAAGAAATGTCACTTTGTATTTAAAGCCATAGCTAGATAGTGTCTGCTGGTCGCAGCACAGGTGCCATCTGGAAGCGCATCAGAAGCCACTGATTTAGATGCATCTGTTAAACGCCCTCGGAGCTCCACCAGATGACACTATTAGCGTTCGGTGTAACTTTGGTTTTCTCCCATTGCAACCCAAGGAGAAAACTTCAGCTTCTTCCTTGTACACACCAGGTAGAAAAAAGTCTGTCAGTGCAGCCCACCAACACAGACTGCAAATGCCTTCTCTTCCTTTCCAGGAGCTTGCCTTCCCCTGGGTCACGTTACTTGAGGGGAGTGTGCCCTTCCCTGGAACTGTCTCTCAGAAACTGCCAGAGGTCTCGGGGCCTGACACTTTCCTTCTTTGTAGCTGTGACATGAAAGTGAGCAACAACAGGACAGGCGAGTCCCACCAGGGAAGGGCCTGTGAACTCTGCCCATTCCTTCCAAATGGATCTCCCCTCCCCTCCCCTCCCCTCCCCTCCCCTCCCCTTCCCTTCCCTTCCACCCCTCTTTCTCTGTGTAACCCATCCTCTTTTCCTCCCTGCCTTTTCATTATCTGAAACTCAATTTTTTTGTATGCAGAAAAGAATTACCTTAGGAGTTGGAAAACAGAAAGCTAGTGATACTGCAATAGAACAAGGGGGCCATGTTCCAACTCCTACAAGCAGGAGAACTCGGCAGCTTCGGCCATGTGGCTCTGCTGCTTTTAGAATCAAGAATAGAAGGGACTACTGGGACAATTGATGCTGGCTAGCCAGAGCTAAGAAACTAGTGGTGATTTAGAAGAAATCAACATCACTGAGGTGAAATCTTCTGGGAAGTGTTTTCTGAGAGCACGAAGACAGCCAAGGTTGTACCTCCTGCAACAGCTGAACTCGGTAATGTGTAAGAGTTACCCAGATGGTACTGGTTTTGAAGGCATGCAAAGAATTTGAGGCTTAGCACCATAGAAGAGAGCCTATGAGAGGCTATTGGTGAAGCCTAGTTGCAGCAGAAGACCCCATTTTATTGGAGAAGCCAGTACCATGGGATGATCCCTGCACTAGCAGTGGAGTGGATTAGCCTGAGCTTAAAGTGCTACTGAGGGCAGAGCTGGAGAAATGAAGGCAGCCCTTTGGAGGAACCCAGAAGAACATGTGTGGATCCCAGACATTGAGACAAGAAGCTGTAACATTGATGTTGTCTTAGAGACACCAAAATTTTTGAGATGCCAGGACCCTGGGCTATCTGTTGAGGAAAGCGGCTAATAGGGAGTGGATCCATCCCAGGAGGAAGAAGTTTGTTGCAGTCAACAAAGCTGAAAAAGGAGTTGGAGATCTGAAGACTGCTTTGATATCAGACATGGAGATGCAGGGTTTGGAGTTTGTTGAAGCTGGTTTTCCTGACTTGCTTTGGGAATTACAGCCAAGTGATTAGATGAATCTTAGAAGAGACTTTGGACTTTGGACTTTTAACATTGTTGAGACTGCTATAGCCTATAGGGACTTTGGAAGCTGGACTAAATGTATTTTGCATTATGCTATATTTAGGTATGGCCCCTTAGACTCGTGTGTTTGATTAAGTCTTTGGGGGCCAGGGAGTAGAATATGATAGTTTGTATATGCTTGGCCCAGGGAGTGGCACTATTAGGAGGTGTGCTTTGATGGAATAGGTGTGTCACTGTGGGCATGGGCTTAAAACCCTCACCTGGAAGTCAGTCTCCCACTAGCAGCCTTCAGATAAAGATGTAGAACTCTCAGCTCCTCCTATACCATGCCTGCCTGTATGTTGCCATGTTCCTGCCTTGATGATAGATACTGAGCTGAACCTCTGAACCTGTAAGCCAGCCCCAAATATATGTTGTTCTTTATAAGATGTCTTGGTCATGGTGTCTTTTCACAGCAGTAAAACCCTAAGATTAAGTAAAACTAAGATTGGGATGGGGGTATGGTTCACTGTAAACTGCTTGCCTAGCATGCGTGTGGCCCTGGGTTCAAGCCCTAGTACTAAAAAACAAAACCTAAAAACTCTTGGTTCATAGATTAATAAAGTTATCAAATTCAACTAAGGGTTTCAAATTAATCTTCAAGCTGAAAGCTTAATTGCTCTTAGGCCTGCTGGTTCAGAAGTAAGGCAATTACCTAGAAAGAGTGATGCCCTGGGTTTAAGGGTTTAGTCAGCACACACACACACACACACACACACACACACACACACACACACACACACACACTTATTAGTTTTCTAAGGGACCTGAGTTTGACTCCCAGCACCCACACTGTTCAGTTCATAACTCTCGCTCTAGGGGAGCTAATACCCTCTTCTGCACCTGCACTCACTCAACAGGCCTCACACAGACAAACAGGTAAATACAAGTATTTAAAAAATAAACAAAATGAACTCAAAAAATAAAGAAAAGAGTTACCTTATTTCTGAGAGTTTCATGCATGTGTGTAATATACTATAATAATATCCACCCCACCATCCTCCTTATCATGCATATATACTATATACTATAATCATATCCACTCCACCATCCTCCTTGTCATGCATATGTTATATACTATAATCATATCCACCCCACCATCCTCCTTATCATGCATATATGTTATATACTATAATCATATCTATATCATGATCCTCCTTATCCTGCATGTATGTTATATACTATAATCATATCTATATCACGATCCTCCTTATCCTGCATGTATGTTATATACTATAATCATATCCACCCCACCATCCTCCTTATCCTGCATGTATGTTATATACTATAATCATATCCACCCCACCATCTTCCTTATCCTGCATGTATGTTATATACTATAATCATATCCACTCCACCATCCTCCTTATCCTGCATATATACTATATACTATAATCATATCCACTCCACCATCCTCCTTATCCTGCATGTATGTTATATACTATAATCATATCCACCCCACCATCCTCCTTACCATGTATATATATTATATACTATAATGATATCTATCTCACCATCCTCCTTATCATGCATATATGTTATATACTATAATCATATCCACCCCACCATCTTCCTTATCCTGCATGTATGTTATATATATAATCATATCCACCCCACCATCTTCCTTATCCTGCATGTATGCTATATACTATAATCATATCCACCCCATCATCCTCCTTATCTCCTCTTTCCTACTTTTACCATTTCCCCACTTAGTTTAACCAGGGTTGCTGGCATGGGACTGCAGGGGAGGAATTCAGGCACTGTAGCGGTGGCTACACCACTACAGAAAATGACACTTCCTCCCCTGACAACAGTTAACTGCCAATGGTTTCTCAGGGAGGGCTGGGGCCTCATGAACCACTCCATGACCCATGATGTGGAAGGACCCACTCTTGTGCAAACCTTGTACAACCACAACTACTGCATATTTGTACATATGACAGCCATTGTCATGCCCAGAAGATGGCCTAAAACCTCTTTCAAACATGAAGAGCCATCACCTGACTTGATTTCAAATTGACTGCCATAGTGTTGAATTTGGACTCTCTCTTTTCTCTTTCTCTCTCTTTTTTTGAAAATATATTAGAATTAAAATATTTTATCATTAAGGGAACAGGAAGATTCCCCTGAATGTTGGGGAACATGGCTGTGGGACTATTTATGATCATAATTGCCTTCATCCAAAGATTCTCTACTGAGGACACATCATTATGTAACATGGTCACGACCTGCCTGCTTGAGTCAACTCCCCAGGGAAGTGGCCATCATCTTTTGAATACAGTGCTTATCATGGAACTGGTCTCATACCAGCTGATCATTAGGGATCACAGCAGCCCCTGTCAGGTGTCAGCATCCTCACTGGACAAGTGAGAGTACTGTGAGTGATGGAGGAGACACATATTAACTCACATCTGTTAGCTATGACAGAACCCATGTGCCTCTGACTGCTCCTTCGTCCAGTGAAAGACGCTCTACAGAGGAAGACCTTCAGTTATCATCTGGTTTTTTATTCTTTTCTACTTAACAGTTACCTGCACTCTTCAAAGTATCTTAGCCTTTGGTTTTCACTAGCAGCACTGCATGTTCTTCTTCTAGAGGCAAAGGAGCCCTGAGGGAGATTTTGTATGTATCTAACTCTGAAAGGAACACTGGGACAAATGCTCCACCCTCTGATTCTGGCTTTAGTCTGGACCCATAGTGGAGCCAGGTCTATGCCAATTGTCAGTTCATCTAACTGTAGCTTTTGTTCTGGGGCACAGCAGAGAATTCCCTGAGCTATAGCATCTTGGATCAAATCATCTGTTTCCAACTCTTGTGTCCAAAACACACACACACACACACACACACACACACACACACACACACACACTAATCTTCACACAATACGCATATATATGCTCACATGTATGCATGCACACATGTATGCACATAGTGACATCTCCTTTTTAGCTATTGATATTTCTGAAGACATAACCAATACAGTGTGATCGATCTGCACTTACTAAAGTCCTCTTCAGTATGAAGACACAGCAAAGGGAAAGCTTTGGTCTGTTAAGAATTATTAATGAAGCACGGTGAGCAGGGGCATTTATGAGGTAAGCTTACAAGTCTCATGGAAACACCTGTATTGACTTAGCAATGATGAAAAAGAAATGAATGGATGTTGGACCCATTAGTCGCTATTAAGAAAGACTCGTATTTTAATCAATTTATTAATCAATCTTGTAACAGTCCCCTCACATGATTGTCACAAAGAAGCGGTGGTGATTCTCTGGGAAATTGCCCTGTAGTGGCATCTCCCTTTCAATCTGGAATACTATTTTAAAAATTCCAAGTTTGCTGGAGGAGGGAAGATTTAACCTGAATGTGACCAGTACCACCCAAGGGCTAGGGCTAGGGCTAGGGCCAGGGCCAGGGCCAGGGCCAGGGCCAGGGCTAGGACTAGGGCTAGGGCTAGGGCTAGGGCTAGGGCTAGGGCTAGGGCTAGGGCTAGGGCCAGGGCCAGGGCCAGGGCCAGGGCCAGGGCCAGGGCTAGGACTAGGGCCAGGGCTAGGGCTAGGGCTAGAGCTAGGGCTAGGGCTAGGGCTAGGGCTAGGGCTAGGACTAGGGCCAGGGCCAGGGCCAGGGCCAGGGCCAGGGCTAGGGCCAGGGCCAGGGCCAGGGCCAGGGCCAGGACTAGGGCTAGGGCTAGGGCTAGGGCTAGGGCTAGGGCTAGGGATCAGATTAAAAAGAAGAAAGCAAGCTGAGTATTAAAATCTATCTTTCTCTGCTTCCTGACTGTGGGTACAATATGACTAGCTACCTAAAGATCCTGCAGCTGTGACCTCCCTGCTATGATGTACTGTACTCTCTGAGCCAAAACTAACCTTTCACTGTACAAGTTGTTTCTGTGATGGAATTTTATAAGAGCAACAGAAAAGTAACCAAGACCCAAGTGTTCCTAGTCTCGCTTCATTTACATGTTGGTCCAGATAGTTCTTTGTTACTTGAGGGTCTCTTGTATGACTGGATGCTTGTGAACATCTATGGCCTCTGCCCCTAGATATCAGTAGTATTACTACCTCCAGGTTGTTACGATCAGATATGCCTGCATTGCCAAATGCCCCACAGCAGGGAGGGAGCCTACTCACAGTTGGGAGTCAATGTTTGGTACCAACAAGTACTCCTTCCCTCCAGGTGGTCTTTAATTTTGACCTAGAGATAGTCCTAATATTGAGAGAGACATTTTCACTTCCAGAACCTAAGGAAACATACAAATATGAATTTTTAAAACGTTTGTTATAAAGGTTCTGAAAAATGTTAAAAGGTTCTGAAAATTCTAATAACCTAGCATCATCCAACACCTGTATTTTGCACAGGGTAGAGCCTTGCTGCAAAGTTCTTCAGGCTCCTTTCACATTCTCTGATAAAATAAACCATTCACAATGCTAGACACATTCTCTTAGGAGAATATCTTCCAGTTCTGGAAGTTGAACTTAGGACCTCACACATTTGTGGGGAGTACTCTACCACTTAGCTAGAGTGCCAGAGCATGAGAAGAGTGCTTGCTGGGGGCCTAGGGTATATCTTACTCCCCTCAGTGAAATCTTTCTCTTCTCAAGGAGGAAGGGACAAAGATGCCTTTGTGTTTTCAGTCTAATTCTTCTCTTCATGCTGTCATTATAAAATTTTAATCTTGCAAAGTTTACTTAGACTTGGCTTCAGAAGTTTTCACTGAAGGGGCAGGGAGAATTATAAATCTGAGAGCTGTGCAGAAAGTCTGGAACCTGCTCACACACCCCTCATCTGTGTCCTGTGAGCATCACTGTAGGCAGCAGGTAAAGGGCAGGTGACTAATGATGCCATGAGCAGTCCCCAGCAGCTCTCGGACTGAATTGGCCACATGTGGATAGGACACTAGATGCCTCATCAAACTAATAAGGCTAAGAAAGAAATGACATCTGCTTCAAGATGAGTCCAAAATCCAGCCTGCTTTTCCCTGAGAATTCCTAAAGATTAGAAAACAAGCCTTTGTTAGCACTTTTGCAGAAAAATAAAACAAGAGTCTGGGAAGACAAAACAAAACTTGTTTTTGTTTTAACTAGTTTGTGAAGACAAGGCATACCATCACAAAACAAAACAAACACCATCACAATTAAATCTATAGAACCAAGGAGACTATGTGCCTAGAAATAGGCTAGGACAAGAACACTGATGATTCAATGAGCAAACACTTCTAGCTATGTGCCATTTAATTGGTTACTTACATAGGAACACCCCTTTTTTCTAACCACAGATTCCCCAAAGCATCTTGGGAACCAGTTTTTCATCCCCAGGTGGTCACTTAGAATTAACTTTATTGTGCTGTGAAATTTTCCATTTTGCTTCTTGTATGTATTACTTGTTCATCCAACTGTTCACCCTTCAGCTCCATCCACCCATTTGGCCATTCACCCCATTTACCCGTCCATCTATCCATCTATCATTCCATTTGTCTATACGCTCACACGTCTGTAACTCCATCATCTTAACCTCTATCCATCTATCACTACCTTGCCATTCATCATCTGCCCCAACAGTCCATGTATCTATCCATCCACCCATCTATTACCTAAACATCTATCATTCCATCATTGTGTCCATCCACCCATCTATTACCTAAACATCTATCATTCCATCATTGTGTCCATCCACCCATCTATTACCTAAACATCTATCATCCCATCATTGTGTCCATCCACCCATCTATTACCTAAACATCTATCATCCCATCATTGTGTCCATCCACCCATCTATTACCTAAACATCTATCATCCCATCATTGTGTCCATCCACCCATCTATTGCCTAAACATCTATCATCCCATCATTGTGTCCATCCACCCATCATCTATTTATTTGTTCACTCGTCCACTATCCCATCATTCCATTCATAACCCATTCATCTATCCATTCACCTGTCTCTCATGTCATCATCTATCCATCTGCCCACTCATTAATCCACATATTGACCAGGAATTAGCTAAGTGGCCTTGTTATGTTCTTGGATTTCTATCAGTTGCTGGGAGAGGTTTTAAGATTCAGACATAAAATAAACAATGTTCTTGATGTGATCCTTACTCTGCATACATCTTTGTTGAATTATCAGACTGCACCACATTAATACGTACAAATACTATGTGTCAGTTTCTGAAATGCTGCTCTGGATAGTCTCTGGATACTCACATATCTCAGGGACACTCAGAGGACCCCACAGGTTGGTACTGCATGTTCTTTGTATGGGAAACATTGGCCGCTCCACACTGACATTCATTAAAGACTAAGGGATGGATCAGATCAGGTTGCTGGTGGGGAATAAAGCATCCTCAAATAAGTTTCTAATGGTGCTAGGTTCCTGGTTAGTCAGTCACAGTGCCACGGGATATTTTAAGTTCTACTGAGACAGATGGGCAGTACACAAACTTCTCTGATGAGTCCTTCAGTTTTCTATTGAGAGCTGAGTTTGCTGAGCTCTTTGCTGATTGGCATGGCCCAGTAACCCTTTGATGCATGCAAATTTGGAATGAGCTGCTGGCACATGGACAGTGGTTACGATGGTACCAAGCAGATGGCTTGCTGCTTGCTAGAAATAGACAGTGTTGGGAGACGTTCTTGCTGCTCATCTGTGGTTTGCCACACTGGATTCCAGAGGGCAGGAGCTGGCTCCTGGTGGCTAAATTTTTCTCTGTCTCTTCAGAGCTTTCGGGGTGCCTCCCAAGTGCTGTGCAGGTTGACATAGGATGGTCAAGATCACCATGTCTTCTCCCACAGCTTATACCTAACATTCCTCTAGAATTTGACACCAGGCTCTTTCCCTGCAAGTGGTTTCATTCTGTGAGAGCAGAGGACAGATACTAGAGAAAGTGGGGTGTCACCTTACAGAGTCTCTTCCAAATGTTATGTTTTCTTAGCCTGATCCCTGCTCTTCCTTTTACAACTTGGTATCACCCCCTGTAAAAAGAGAAGTGTGCCCCCTCACCCCCGATTTCAGAGCTCTGAGTTTGTGCTTGAATGTGGAGCCATCGGCCTCAAATCACCCTGAACCCATCAGACTCTTGGCTCGTTGAACACTTCCTGTGAGCATGGGATCATTTCCTATTAATTGTATACATTTTCCTATTGTGTGTGTCCATGTGTGTATGGTGTATATGGGTGTGTATGTGTGCAGCGGAGCAGGCATGAATGTATGTGAAAGTCACAGGTCAGTCTTGGGTGTGGTTCCTTAGGACCTATCCACCTTGGGTTTTGTCACAGGACTTCTCACCGTCCTGGAACTCACCAATTCAGTTAGGTTGGCCACTGAGGTCTGGGAAGCCTCCTGTCTCCATCCTGCGATTATAAATGCATGCTGGGAATCAAACTCAGATCCTCATGTTTGCTTAGCAAGGATTTTACAGACTGAGCCATCTTTCTAGGCTCCAATGCAATGCATTTTCTATTGGAAGAATGTAGATGGGAGCTCAGGGTCTCGTGTGCAGCTAAAAGTTAGCGTTTGGGAACTATCCTATCACTACCCACTGAGCTAGCATTGGGTGAGGAAACTCCAACTACTTCACTTTGTTGAAGTTGTGTTGTAGTCACTTAACCACTTGACTTAGCTCCAGGAAGGACTAAACAGCAAAGAGTTCTGGGGATCCCCATCCCCCTTCATGGGATGTTTTAAGGCAGCTTCTCAAGAGTTTATTTTCTTTTGTGATTTTTATGTAACTGCCGTTGGAGGTTTATCATAAGGGACTTAAAACTTGTTCTCACTGTAAAATCTTGAGCCAGAAGCCATTTTTTAAGTGAATTTCTCACTTGGGTCAGTGTTTGATGACAGAAAATAAAATTGGCCCACGCGAGTCCGTTTAGCTTCCTGCCGTTGTTGTATTGGCTCGACATTCTGTTTACCAAAAAAGCAGCCTCCACTGGTTCCAGCTGCAATGAATTCTCCTGACAGAAAGGATGGCGAGGTCCGTTCCTCATCTGTTCTGGAAAAGGAGTAGAATTTTAAAGTTATGTTTTCATCTGAGAACCCAAAACATGCTGTTCTTATGAGGGACGTTTGAAAGCTGAGCCATAAATATATGAAAACACACCAGGTAATGAAGTTGTTTGGAGCCTCCAATGATGTCCCTGCGCCTGAAGTCGGGCATTTCTTTGAACATGACAGCAGAAGGCATTTTAAGACCTAAATCAGCAGTAGTAACAGTTGATCTTGGCCATGTGGAAATACTTAGCAAGTCACTTCAGGGATAAATGTTATCATTGGGAAAATGCAAACATATGTCGTTGTCTGTTATATACAAAAGCAAAGTTACCAAAAGCAAGATCGCAAAGGTAGGCTTGCAAATAAACCTTCAGGATTCAAAGAAAAATCCAAGGAGGGTATAAAATCTTGAATGGTGATTTTTTTTTAAAAGTAGAAACAGTACAAATGGTGAAAATAAAGTTTAACTCAAAGTTATTGAGCTTGTCAATTGAGGGTCATCTCAGAAATGACTTTAACAGTGGCAGTCACATAAAGGAGAAGCTGGTGATGTCTTATAATGGCGCTATGATTGATTCTGGCTTTGAACAAATATAAGTAGACTTGCTGGTCAATATACTTCTCTTAAGTGATAAGAGAAGAACATATTTTATTCTGGTTAAAAGTCAAATGGCTGATCCAACTCAGTGTGTTACATGCAGTCGGTTGATCTCAAAGATGCTAATGACATAGCCATTATATGAATATGTGTTTGCAATGTTTATGATGATGGTGGCTATAAACACAAATTATGCTGCAAAGTGCTTGATGGTTAGATAATGACACAAAAATCTCTAACCACATGTGAATGTTTTAGTGACTGCAGCGTTGGCTGTCTATGGAGCACACACTTTGGGTGCACCTGGGAAGCTAACATTTTGACCGTCAATGGTTCAGCTTGGGCTCCTGACAGACTCCATCTGGAGATGAAGGTTATTAGGAAATGATCCTAAGAAGCCCTGACAGAGGAAAGGGACTACTACAGAAAGTGGGGGCTTGTCAGAGGCTCACGGTATGACTTTGGACCATAGATATATACAAGTCAAATTTCAGTTATTCCTATTAGTGTAACAAGAAAAGAATTTTTTACACTGTTGGTTTTGAGTTGATACTGGGGCATGCATCTTCCTGGGTGGTTCCCTTTTCTCCATGTGAAGAGGCAGGACTCTTCAGCAGCCTCCTAACAAAGGGTCATGGATGCTTCCATGCAAGATTCAGAGCAGGCAAGCATAAAGGTGATACGCAGCAGTGCCAGTCATTTGCTGAACCCACTGAATACTCAGTATATTAAACACACCTTGCCATGAAGACCTGTCCTGGGATTTCCATGAATGGCATAGGCATAGACATTGTCTCTTCCATTCATTTTCTCTCAAATGCAACATTGCTCACATTCTAGGCATGAGGAGCTAAGCTGAGATGTGCATACTTCCAGGCTCTCTTGCAGCTAGAATGCCAGGGCAGCCCTTTCATACTTCTTCCGGGCCCTCTCTTGAAAGAGAGTCATGTAGTGACAGGAGCTGATAAGCAGGAACAGTGAGATCTACAACAAGGTTAGTGGGTTTCTAAAACTGAAAATTAGGAACACACATGGTACCTGGTTCCTGGGAAGACTTCATGAGGCCAGTTGGTTGAGCTCTAGTCCTCCTGAAAGTGAACTCAAGCTAAGCTATTGGTGGGCGCGCGTGTGTGTGTGTGTATCTCCTTCTGGAAGTATTCATAAACAATGCTGCAGTGAGCAGAGATGGTAAATTGACACGCATAATAAATTAGATGATGACTTTTATTTCTTTTAGCTAAATATACAAGTAATGAGAAATGACCTTGAATGTGCGTCCTGCTCCATAGATACCAACTGACATGGTAAAGAGGATCTCATCAGGGTTTTCTAATTTGTGGTTAGATTGTTGTTTTTCTTCAAGGAGGAAAAATAATAGGCAAATTTGGATAAGGGGAATGAATTCATTGTTCCTCCAAATGATAAAGAGTGTCTCCAGACTTGGTTTATTTTAACAGATGTTGAACAGGCTTAATCAACGATCGCAAGGCAAAATGGAATATGTTTATTGCAGATGACAAGATTGTCGAAATGAAGATGAGCTTGGGAATTGGATGAAGACAATTGATCATGGGAACAATTAATCACTGGAGACTCTTGGCTCATTTACATGGAATAAAATTTAATGTATCTGAGGGAAACGGAACACATCATCCATCCTCTTTTCCCGCTGAGAAATCATCTTGGTGACAATAAGAAGGGCTGACTGGGTGCTGTCCCGTGTGTCTTAGAGTCCTCAGCTCCCCACATTATCACATGTGGTCACACCTAACCCTAACACCACATCAGGTTCCAAGTTCCACAAGAGTCGGTAGCATCTCTCCAGCTTCCTGTCTTAGCTCTTTCTTTGGGTATATAGTGGGTTTGTATGTATTATAGCTTGTACAAACATACAGAGCAGGAGAGGCCCTTCAATCAGCCTCTTACACAGATGTGTAAACACCTGTTTGAGAGATTCACTATGGAGCCTTCCACAGTGTACCCTGATGGGGTGCTGGGACACTCCAGTCATCCTTCATCAGCAGAGGTACAGTGATGCCCTCTGATGCCGGCCACACATCCTGAGATGGTGAGATCCAAGTCAGGGAAGAGAAAGGACCTGCAGATCCACCTAGAACCCCATAGATGACTCCTTCAAGTTCAATCTTGGTTTTAGAAATCTGTGGACTCATAGCATCAGCCTCTATTCTGTTGAGCAGCTAAACAGGAGGTACCATTGAGTCTCATTCTTCTTCATGCCTGTTTTTTGTTTGTCTTGCCTTTTATTTTGTTTTCAATGTATGGTTTCTCTGTGTGAGCCCTGACTGTCCCAGAGTCCACTCTGTAGACCAGGCTGGCCTCAAACCCAGAGATCCATCTGCCTCTGCCTCCCTAGTGCTGGGATTAAGGGAATGTGCCACCACACCTTTAATTTAAAGTAACTTAAAGTATTACTTTAATTTAACTTAAAGTAATTTAAAATGTTCAAAAATATTTCATGGTATTTTTTAAAGGTTGATTTATTTATTTTATGTATGTGAGTACACTTTCATTCTCTTCAGACACACCAGAAGAGGGTATCAGATCCCATTACAGATGGTTATGAGCCACCGTGTGGAAATTGAACTCAGGACCTCTGGGAGAGCAGTTTGTGCTCTTAACTAACTCTTCCCAGCCCCGCTTCATGGTATTTTCAAACTATTGTTTTCACGTGAAATTTCTGGGAGAAAACAAACAGAACTGAAAAAAATCAGAGGTTTAAAATGTTCCCCTATGGTAGGAGGGAGGAATTAGTATCCCTAGAGTTGAAGGTGGAAGTGGGCCCATGGAGTCCTGGTTCATAGATCACAGGCCTGTGCAGGAGACTGAGGCAGGAAGGATCATGACTTTGAGGCCAGCCTCCGTCACATAATAAGATCCTGTCTCAATAAACAAAACCAAACGGTTCTAAGAACAGTATGAAATCTTCCTCAAAGTCCAATAGCTCTTTTGAAAAAAAAAAAAGAACACTTTCTATATATTGTTTCTTTTAATCAATAAAAGCCTGGAGAGCAGCATAAATATTTTTGAAAGAACAAGAACAATGTAAAGGTTTATTAATTTTTGTTGTACAACATTAAATTTTAGGGACTGAAAGATTGGCAATTAAATGCCCCTTTAATCCAAACTCCCACCAGCAAAGGATGTTCTGGCTTTGAGTCTTACACTTTACCAGAAAAATACATGGGTGACAATAATGTAAACAGGAAGCAATGCCATTCAGCATTAGGCAAATGTCAATCAAAATTACAGTAGGGTCCAGGGCACATCTTAGAATGCTTAAGGAAGCAGACGGTACTAAATGTTGCCAATCAAATAGGGACTGGCTTGCTGCTGGGATTGTAAATGAATGGGACGGCTTTGAAAAGTGATGTGGAGGTCTTTCATATGATCAAACATACAGGCAGTACCATACCCAGAGACTGCAATCTTATATATTTACCCAAAAGAATTGAAGTGTGCAGAAGAAGGCACACAAATATTTGTAGGAGCTTTTCTTGTTGTCATTGAAATTTAGGGAGAACGCATGTGTCTCTGAGCTCACACATGGACAGACTGTGCCATATCTATAAACTGAAATGTTGCTCAGTAATAAAATGACAAACTGACCCAGGAAACCACAGCATGGACCATTCCAACAGTCTAACCCTGCTTATAAGACCTTCTAGGTTCGGGCATGTTGGTGTCCTTTTTAATTTCAGCACTTGGGAGGCAGAAGTAGGTAGGTATTTGAGGCCAGCCTGGTCTACATAGAGAGCTCTAGAACAGATAGGATTACATAATGAAACCCTGTTTTAAACAGTCACAACAACAACAACAACAACAACAACAACAACATCAACAAAACAACAAAACAACAAAGCATTCTTTAGGAATACAAATCGCAGGTCCCCCAGGAATAGGTTTATTGATAACATTTTTTTGACTCCTCTGACCAAATCCCAACAAGATGTGTGATGGAGAGCTTCTCTCGGCTTCATGTTTGAGGGTACACACAGTCTCAGTGGGGAAGGCGTGGTGTAGGGAGCAGTTCTCCACTGTGGTGGCAGGAACATGAGGCTGCTTGCTCACATGGAGGTAGACAGAGGCCCAGGACAGGAAAGGAAGTGGTGTCAGGCTAGCAACCTCGCTTTCCATCCAATAGCAATGAGATTTCCTTCAGGTAGTCCCTACATTCCTATGGTTCCATGGCCTCAGTGCTACGATACTACTAGCTGGGATCCAAGGGTTCAGACTCATGAGCCTGTGGGGTATGTTTTATGTCCAAACTCTAACAGTGGGGAAGGGGTCTGACTAGCAAGCATGAAGGATCCAGAGGAAGGAAGCCCTCTGGAATCTTAAAGATGCATTCCTATGTGAAATGCATGGTGCCTTAACATGAATGGATGCTATGCAGTGAAAATTATCCCTCAATAAATATATGTAAGTGGTTGGAATGAGGCATGACAGCAATGTGCAATCAGTGCCTGAGCTTATCAGTAAGCACAGAAACAGCGTTTTAAACAGCAGCAGCTATGATAGTGCTATTGGGAGAGGTGGAGAAGATCAGGTGAACTAGAGCATCGTTACTTCCGCTGTTCTAACTTTCTTGGGCATGATGGAGGACTCAAGGGCAATGAGAGAATGCACTTTCTTTGGACACACTGGCTAAGCAAACAAAACATCATGGTGGTCTTGGGCTACTTTTCCAAGATTCCAATTGTTTTTAGAGAAAAGTTAAAGTATGTGTCTGTGCATGCATGCGTGCCGGTGGAGTGTGTGTGTTGTGTGTGCATATGTGTGTGCACATGTGTGTGTATGTGTGCATGTGTATGTCAGAGAGTATGTTGCGGGTGAATATGTGTGTTTGCATGTTTGAATATATATGTATGTGCGCATGTGTGAATGTGCATATGTGTGTGTTCTGTTTTTCACTCATGTGCAAAGAGAGAAAGAAAGTAGGGAAGGAGAGAGAGAGAGAGAGAGAGAGAGAGAGAGAGAGAACTTAGTGACTACAAGCAAAATGTTCATATTATACTTTTGTTTTGATCTTCTATAGGTTGGAAATTTTTTCTAGTGAAAAATTAGCAGAACAGTATATTAATCCTCCTTTACCTGACAGTGACCAGCAGTGAAGAACCTTATCTTAATCAAATGATCATAGGTACACGCAGAGATGTAGGAGAAAAATACACTCCACATCTGGAAGTTTACAAGGTTACAAATACAAAGAATGGGAAAGTGTCCAGCCATCCATAGTGCCTGACAGAGAGTAGAATTTGCTACAATTTTGCCAAACAAGTGGGTGTTTGCCTTAAAGAATCATGAATAAATAAATAATAGTATATAAATATAACAGAATATTATGCTGACTTTAAATATGTTTTGCTAAATATTTAATAACATGGGGAATGCCTATGCCATGCTAAATGAAAAATTCAGAATGCAAAACCTATATAGATGAAGTTATTCTTTTTAAACCATTTTTAAAGCATGGGGAGAGAAGCTAGAAGAAAATGAACTAAAACGTTAAAAGGGGCTCTCTCTAGTGACAGGATTTTTCTTCTTCCTCCTCTTCTTTTTTTTTTTGCCCTACTTTCCAATGCTCTACGCTGAATGTATACTTTTATTTTATTTTCTCAGCATCAGAAGCAATGTACTTGAGTTTAGCCATGGAAAACCCTGGGATGGAGACAAATGCCCCTAGAAGGCTCTCTTGTGGCAGGGTCTGCCCAGAGGAGGTGTGACAGTGGGGCTGAGACCACAGAAACACTGGCAGTTCAACCGATACTGATGGAAGATGTGATTCAGGCTCGCTGTCTATCATGATGAAACCTCCAGATTTAAACTGAGGTGTTCTCTTCTCTCTGCTGCGACAAAATTATCAAATATATTTTAAAAACTGGTAGCACTTTCCGACTGTGTGTTGCTCCTGGAGTTTAAATACAGAGCAATATTAAACCTTAAACTGTGATAAGGGAGAACAAATATACAACGTTGTACCCGTCTCTTCAGAGCTTTCTTGACACCCCTTTGACTGCAGCCAAACAGACTCTATGTGTACCATAGAGAGCCAGCTCCATGTTGTCAGGCAGCAGGCCTAGGAGGCTGCATGCTCATATCTGGGTAGATATGGCAGCAGAGACTAAACAGGAAGCAGGGTCAGGCTAGCAACCTCAAGACCTACCCTACAGAGGCTGATTTCCTTCTGGTAGGCTCCTCTGAGCCATCTGGACCCTGAGACTGCCCCTGGGCTGCCTGGGTGATGCCCACACAGCTGTCAGAGTCTATGTGTTAAGTTGTGTGGCTGGAGGGGATGAGCAGGAGCCAGCAGGAAACAGGAAGCAGGAAGCTCAAGTGTGAAATCACAGAACTGTTTGTCAGCACCTTACTGAATTCTTGTCTCTGCAGATCAAGCCTGGATGAGAACTGGAAACCTCAGGATCTCTGATGTCCTTTGCATGGCTGTATTTATGTCATTCTCTGGAGAAAGGGGAGGGTTGTGTAGGGCCCCCAGGCTTGGAGTACACTGGGAATAGAGAGCTGCCCTGGAGTTACATTGTCAGGCTTCCAGTTGGGAAACAGAGACCCTGGGAGGGTGAAGCAGAAGACACATACATCCAATTTAGGGAAATCAAGTTGTCAGGAGTATTTGCTTGGGGACATTCCTGTGGATAAGGACTTGGTCTCTCTAGTAGAAAAGCTACGAGGCCAGCTCATGTCCAGTGGAAATTGGAGGTCAAGACCTGTTCTGGGTCTAGAATCACCCAGAAGAGAGCTAGGAGCATGTGGCAGAGGAGCTGGGAAAAGCTGATATTCAGGGCTTTCTATTACCAAGGCAGCAGAGTGATGCAAAGGGGGGCAGAGAACCTAGCCCAGCATGAATTCTGCAAGAAAATTGATTTAAGAATACTACAAACTTTATGCACTTGTTACTTTTCTCATTGCTATGATAAATACTATAAATAGTATAAGGAATAAAGGAAGGAAGGAAAAAAGGAAGGAAGGAAAAAAGGAAGGAAGGAAGGAAGGAAGGATGGACGGACGGACGGACGGGGCAGACTTACTTTAGACTCAAGGATGTAGTTCACCATGACAGAGAAAGCATGGCAGAGGCCCATAGGTAACCTCCTGACCGTAAGCAGAGAGTAAACTCAGGTTGCTTTCTTCTTTTCATTCATTCTAAAACCCTAGCCTATGGAGTGGTTCCACCTACATTTAGGATGGTGTTTCCGGCTTCAATTAACCAAGTCTAGAATCTCCCTAACAGACATGTCAAGAGATTTGTGTCTTCTAGGTGATTCTAGATGCTGGTCAAGTGGAGAACTTATATTAACCATCATATTTTATTTTGTTTTTTGAGCAAACATTTTTGAATAAAAATATCTTTCTCTGCTTTGTGACCAAGGACCACCTGGAAGGCCTGTGGGAAACTCTTAGCAGTCTAAATGTTTGCTTGTCTCTCGTCTTAACATTAACTACACTGTGCTAGTCCACTGTTCACAATGCCCTGAACTGGCCATGTGCCCTTGAATAATGCAATCACACTGAGTAAATACTTTCATGTCTTCAGACTCAAGTATTAAGTGTAAAAAGCTCTACAAAGCTGTGTGGTTAATAAATGATGGTACAGCTTAATATCAGCACTTAGAAACCTGGGAGACTTTCATCTTCATATTCTAAATACTTAATGATTCCTTCCTCCCCTTCTTATTAAAGCCATTTAGAGAAATGAATCTTTTTCAAGAAACTCCTAACATTCTCCTCATTAGTTGAAGGGAAGGAGATACCGGTGCATTTTTCTATCTCTCTTGCTCCCTTGGTTCTGTGCTCACTTGAAGCAGGTAGAACTGAGTTTTGGTGTAAAAATTTAGTTTGTATCACTGTGGCATAAGGCTATGACATTGTCATAGGTCTCCACAATGGGATTTTCCTGTGGTGAGACCAATGGTGGCCTGATTTTATGCATGCATCCATACAAATGTGTTTGGGTAAACTTTGGACACAGGAAGAGCTGACTCTTCCAGATAACACTGTAGCCCAACTCCTTCTGTGATAAGGGGAAAGTTGGGGTTCATAAACTGCTTTGTCAGGACCCCTGGCTCTTTGCTGTACCCACTGGTATTGGGAGAACAGGACTCATGACTTGGGTATTAGCTTGTTTTCCAACCCTTAACAGGGTACACCTGTACCCTGGGGAGGGAAGCAAACAGTACCTCTCAAGCCTTCTGATGGGCCTCATGTGAAACAGCTTCTGCAAATGTCAAAGCTCACATTCCCCTCTTTAGGTCTCACTACTGAAGCAGGCTGAGGTAGAAAAGACCCATGGGCAAGAAGCCCCAAGAGGTACCAGTCTCCTGACTCCTATTACTTATGGAAAGATGCAGCAGAATAATCTTAGAGATGACGATCCCTTGCTGATTTTGAAATGACTGGACCACCCACCACTAGCATCCTCCTGAACAAGGCCAGCCCAAAGCCCTCCCCAGAATCAGGAGCCCAGCCCGAGGGTCTACAGTCCAGCCCAATTTCATGAAAATGGTTCCACCGAATGACTCTACAGCTAGGAGTCTTGGATTGCATCCCTCAGGTCACCCTCTGCAGTCCCCTCTCAAAGCAGCTGCCTCCCTTGCACACACTCCCTGCCTGGGGACATATCTCCACCCTTAGCTTTGCTCTGGACATTTGTTTGAGGTAGACCTGAAGTGGGATAGGTCATGGATACTCCTCGACTTCATGGCACTTTCTCTCAAAATGGCATTACCATCTGGGGACCAAGTGTCCAGACAGATGCGTCTGTGAGGGAGATTTCACATTCAAACCGGAATCTGAGACTCAAGTAGTGTCAATGATAGACACTACTTCTACTCCGAGTGCCATGTTTGAAGGCACGGGAGCATTGCGACCACGAGTTGAGTTAACAAAATCTGACTGCTGAGTTCACTGGCTGCCTAACATGTAGTTGCTTTGATTTTTTCTTAGTTCTTTTCTGTTGCTTTTGTGTCTTAACAGTTCAAGTTCAAGAAATCTTAGATTGCTTACAGATGCTCTGAGCCATAGCAGGTCCTTTGGGGCATAGGCACATGAGCTGAATGGGTCACAGAGGAACTGATGGAGCCTCGCAGGCAGCACTGGAGTATCAGAGGACTGCTATTCAATACTAGCTGTTGTGACGGTCCTTACGTCAGGTTCGGGGTTAATCTTAACTGCTAACTTGATGAAAAAAAAATACTCCATCCAAGTCTGTGAGGAATTTTCAAGATTGGATTAACTGAGGTGAGAAGGTTCACACTGAATGTTGGAGGCAGCATTCCAAGTGCCAGAATCCTGGCCTGAATTAAACAGAGAAAATGAGCGGAGTACCAGAGTTCATCTCTCTCTGTCTGGGTGTGGATGCGCCGTGACCAGCCACCTCATGCTCCTGCTGCATGCTTTCCCTGCCATGGATACCCTCAAACTGTGAGCCCAAACACACCTTTCTTTCCTTAATTCACCTTTGTCAGCAATTTTGTTACAGCAATAAGCAAAGTAACTAAAAGTAACCAACGAACTGGCCTTTTTTTCTTTCTTCCTTTCTTTCTTTCTTTCTTTCTTTTTCTTTTTTTTAAAGATTTATTCATTTATTATATATAAGTACACTGTAGCTGTCTTCAGACACACCAGAAGAGGGCATCGGGTCTCCTTACAGATGGTTGTGAGCCACCATGTGGTTGCTGGGATTTGAACTCAGGACCTCTGGAAGAGCAGTCGGGTGCTCTTAACCGCTGAGCCATCTCTCCAGCCCCCTCTTTTTCTTTTTTGGATAGGAGATAAATGTCCCATTTGCTCAGTGAACCTGCCTGTGTGATGTAATGGACCGAAGTGAGAATCACCCACTTCACAGAAAACTATCAGTGTCTCCATCGGCTGCCTCCGCCCCATCTCAGGAAATGACAAACATGGGTCTTCCTCTGGTCATTTTTTCACCCTGTAGAGGACAGGGGTGCTGAGGTGCTATGAATGTTTATGGAAAGAAAGAAAATTATCTTTCATAGTATTTCTGAGCCCCCTTTTAAGTGAAGGCAAAATAACTTGCTTATTTCCGTCCATAAAAATCTAGTAGAAGCCATTTATTAACCAGCTGGTGGCACTGCTTTCTTTAAGAAAAGATGGGGGCGAGATTATGCACACCGGTCCTTTGTCAGGTGTGTAGAGGACAGACTTGTAGCTCCTTCTCACCAGTGTGCACAAAATCCACTAGTATTTGGTATGTGCAGCAGGGTCCTAAGAAGAGAGAGTTTTAGACAGTTGTTAAATGTGGGATAGCCGGGAGTTACATGAGTTACGCAGGTCAAAATGTAAATGTTTAGAGTTCTTTTTTCTTGCCCCTTGGTTAAGGTCGGTGTGAACACCAACAAGACAGTTGATTGGACGACACTACTATACATGCATTGTGTTCCTCGAGCTGTTTGCACAGGACTCCTTTTTGACAGGTCACCCATTCTCCTCTCCTGTGTACTGTCGAAGATGAGAGCGTGGAACTCAGCTTTCGTCTCTAAAATTATCCGGTGAGTTCCTGCCTCCCTCCCTGCAAAGAAGGGAGTCCTACGTCAGACCCACAGAGTGCCCCGCGTTTTATTTCTGTAACACAGTCACGTGACCACATCCTTGCCAATGTCCCAATTCCATTATGTCAAAAAGAATTGCCAATCAGGTGTGGGAATAATGTCGTCCTCCCACTGAAAAACACCCCAAATACCCACAACCTTGACCTCTCCATCTGGGTACACCATTTCTTTCTTCTCCAAGGGACTGAACCTCCCACCCGACACTCGGCCGGCACCATCTGTACCTTCCTCATCTGGGACTGGATTCGAAGTCCACACAGATAGACTCAATGTCAGTGCTTGTACCCAGCAGACCCTCTGATTCCTCAGCACAGCAGGAAACACTGGGAGTGGGGCAGAAAATAACTCCCTAGTCTCTATTTCCTCTCCTCCATTGGACCCATGCCTTCTTATTCTCCTGGGACAAGCAAATCTTTCTGTGATCAGAGTTATATTTACAAGGGAACGCTGATCCAATTAGCAGTGTATTTAGGGTGATCTTTACTAATTTGTATCACAAAGCCCTTTTACCCCAGCAGCCCCAGAGAAGCAAAACCCTCCACACCCATGTGCACAGAGAATGGGGGTCATCTGCCAAGGGTTGTACAGCCAATTACAGGAAGATGAATCTGGCAGTCTTGGAGTTTCCAGCCCATGAAAATCACTATTTGAGAATGAAATGTGCTCTTCTGATTTAATCAAGTAAGAATCCAAAGTCTGCCCCGAGGATAGGAAGGCACAGCCTAGAGCAGTGGGCCTTGAACACTTTCCTATTGGGTGGTTACTCCAATATTCTCATGAGCTAACCCCACAGGAACTTGTAATGATGACTAACTAAGCCTAATGCATGTTACAAAAGCTGCCGCCAGGGCTTTATGACAAGGCCATCTGAGGGATCAAATCCTATAGGATTCTTGCAATGGGCCACTAGAGGAGAAAAGGCTTCCAATATCCTTAAATGGATCTTGGCCAATGGCTACCCATGCTCGTGAGCTTCAGCAGACTGGGGCTGGAAGACTTTTAGCATCTGGCACGTAAATGGTAAGTCTCAGCTTCAAATCATGAAGTAGCAGGTCAGGGACTATAGGGGACAGAGCAGTTGCTTTTAAATGCTCAAAGGGTGACTACATCAAAGAAGTAAGTCCAATTTAGTGGATGGCCCTATTCCAATTACTCAAACTGTCCCTAATAGGCCAAGAACTTTTGGGATACACCTGGAGAATAATTTCGTTCAACCCTCGTGTGTCCCTGCTGGTTGACCTCCTTAGGCCTTCTATCTTACCTGCTCTTTCTACATCTTCCCCTGATCCTGTTAGAATGTGTAATGAGTTCCAGTGAACCTTGTCATCACCGGAATCAGTCATCATTTTTAAGAAGAGCAGAGCCAGCGGCTACCAGCTAGAGACAAGGCAATTCCAGATAATATATTAGAGCCTCAATAACATGGCTTCAGATAGTACTTTCAAGAAACTTTGGAAGACAGGTTTCAATTCATATCTTTTAGGCAAGGGAAATTGCAATTTAGAGGCATGGAGGAAATTGTCCAAATGAATGTAAAATTTAAACCCACAGCCGGGGGCTCATATCTGTCCTCCTAACCCCCAGTGCTCTGCTTTTCACATGCCCTGTTAGTAAGGAAGTCACTACTACCTGCCATGGAGAACCAAGGGGACAGGGCAAGAAGAAGCAGGCACATCTCAAAGTCCCTGTCCAAACCCCCAATTCAGAGTCACAGCTAAAGTCACCCCACATTGATTCTTGGGCTGGCTCCCTTATCCCAGATCTCTGTCACATCCTGGAGATGCCCCCACCTCCCCACCCCCAGCAGTTGCAGATTCCCATTCTTTCTCATTGCCATCTGGCCATCTCTCCTGTCCCTCTCCACACCTGATCCTGAACCCTCTTCTCTCCACATCACCTCTCCCTCTCAGTTCCCTCCCTCCACCTGCCTCTTATGACTAATTTTTCCTCCTTCTAAGTGAGATTCAAAGACCCTTCCTTGTGCCTTCCTTCTTGTTTAGCTCCTTTGGGTCTGTGGAGTATAGCATGAGTATCCTATATTTGGGGGCTAATATCCACTTATAAGTGAGTATACACCATGCATGTCCTTTTGAAACTGGAATACCTCACTCAGGATGATATTCTCAAGTTCCATCCATTTGCGTACAAAATTTATGATGTCTTGGTTTTTAATCTCTGGATAGTATTCCATTGTGTAGATGTACCATATTTTCTTTATCCGTTCTTTGGTTGAGAGACATCTAAGTTGTTTCTAGTTTCTAGCGTTTACCAATAAAGCTACTATGAACATAGCTGAGCAAGTGTCTTTGGGGTATGGTGGAACACTTTTGAGTATATGCCCAGGAGTAGTATAGAATCTGAAGAGGCCACCTCCTGTAGCTAAGCGAGAACCCCACTGAGGTGATAGGGACACCAACCCACCCACAACATTTTTGACTCAAAATTTATCCTGTCTACAAGAAATGCAGGAACAGGGAATGGAGCAGAAACTGAGGGAATGGCCAACCAACAACTGGTCCAACTTGAGACACCTCCCATGGACAAGCACCAATCCATAACACTATTAATGATACTCTGTTATGCTTACAGACAGGAGTCTAGCATGGTTGTCCTTTGAGTGGCTTCACTCAGAAGGTGACTCAGATAGATATAGACACCACAGCCAAACAGTGGATGGAACTTGAGAACTCTTATAGAAATGTAGGGGTAAGGATTGATGGCCCCTGAGAGGATAGGAACTCCACAGGAAGACCAAGAGAGTCAACTAACCTGGGCCATTTGAGTTCTCAGAGACTGAATCACCAACTGGCTGGACCTAGGCCTAACAGCACATATGTAGCAGATGTATAGGTTGGTCTTCATGTGGGCCCTAAAGAACTGGAACGGGGGCTATCCCAAAAGCTGTTGCCTGTCTGTGGGCTATGATCTTTTAGCTGGGCTGCCTTGCCTGACCTCTGTGGGAGAGGATGAGCCTAGCCCAGCAGCGACTTGATGTGCCAGGGTGGAGGGATAACCAGGGGGACCCCAACCTACTCAGAGAAGGGGATGGGGGGATGGATTGTGGGAGGGGTGACCTGAAATGGAGAGGGCAATGGGGGAGATGTAAAGTTAATAAAAAAATTATCCCAAGCAAACAAACAAACAAAAAAACCCAAACATTTTGAAATTCATCATTTTAATGTACAGGAGTAAATTTCAAAGGATTATGATAAAACTATTAAAAGCTTGCTTTGCACTAGAAAGAATAAATAAATAAATAAATAAATAAATAAATAAATAAATAAATAAATAAATAAAGTCCCTGTCCACTGAGGTCCAAGGGCATGTGATTTAATGCCATGTGCTTCTGAGGGGTCCACACAGCTGCCTGGGAAGCTCCTTTCTGGCCTAGCAGTGAAACCTACAGGTGTCTAAGGCTCAGAGACATCAAAGGAGTTTCTTCTAAATAGCTATAAAATTCTCTTTTAATCTGAATTGTAAATTCCACAAACACCCAGAGACCTCCCAAGTGTACCAGCAATGTGTGAACAGCTGTGCCAAACTCCACTGTGGTGGTAATTGACTGGCCTTACACAAGGTTGCTGCAGCCCGGCCTGAACTAGAAGAATATCTTTTGGCTTGTTAATGACTGATTAAGGGGAGTCCAAGAATAGGGCTGGATCTTATGACCAACACTGTGAAGACTGAGGGATGGGGACTGTATATCTCTGTGGGCTCATATCCAGTCCCATGGAGGATTGAAACCATGTGTGGCTAGTGAGACCTGTGTGTCAGGAATGGTCTTGTTGCTTTCCTATCCCTCCCTTCCTCACTCCTTTCTTGCCTTCCTCTCTTTTTGCCTTCTTTTCTCTGTTCCTCCTTCCTTCTCTGTTTCCCTCTTTTCCTTACTGCTCCCCATGCTTCCTTCCCTCCCTCTCTCTCTCTTTTTCTCCAAAAATAAACTTAGGTTCCATCTTGATTTTTCAGTTTGGGGCATTTTATAGTCAAGTAGCTGTTCATTGTTTATGCACTGTGATTTTGTTACAACATTCAGTCTCTCCCCTTTCTGCCTCCCTCCCTCCCTCCCTCCCTCCCTCCATCTCTTCTTTTCCTTCCCTCCCTCCCTCCTCTTCTTCCCTCTTCTCTCCAGCCCTCCCTTCCCCTCTCTCCTTCCTTCCCTCCCCTCTCTCTCCCTCTCTCAATTCCTTCCTTTCTTCTCATCAGTAGTTTGGTCACACTTCCGCAGAGCATAGGTGACATGGTCTGTTAGTCACATAGTATATATTCCTTATAGTAGTGGTTGCTGCCATCTCCTTCCTCCTTCCTTCCCAGAGGCTGTAATGATTCAACTCATCAGTGCTTAACCCAACCACATTCAACACCTTCAGCTGGTCAATTTAGTGTTCAGCTTCACATTTCCAAAGACAAATTTATATTCCATTTCTACTTTTCTGTTTGGGGCATTTTGTAGTTAAGTAGCTGTTTCTTATTGTGCATTGTGATTATGTGAAAGTATTCACAGGCAACATTCATCATAAGCTAAGGTTCTTTTTTTTAATGCATGATTGCTCCTTTTCCCTGAGTTAGCATTGTTTCCTTTTTAGATCATCTGATTTCCTTGTGTGCTTATTATTAATCTGAGCACAGAGCCTCCTTACTGTCCTAATGCCTTCTCACATACATCAGGGATTCTCCCTCCAGTATCTTCCTAGGGTCTGCTCATTTGGCTGTCTTCTCTCACCTGGAACTCTATGCTGTATTTCTCTTTCTTGATTGAGACTTAATTTGGAGGCAGACAACCTCTTTCTACAGAGTCCTGAGAAAAAGGCCTAAGAATTGCATTTCTCAGCCTGTGTTTATGTGAAACTACCCTTCACTCTCATAGTCTGTTGATGGGTTGGCTGTGTGTAGACTTTCTTACAGGAAACCATTTTGTTTGGAACTATAAAGATCTTCAGCTTTTAGCTAACCATTGGTGTTACTGAGAAGACTGAAGCCTTGTTTTAGATTTTCTGTATGACCTTTGATTTCTTTCGTAGAAACTTGTAGCAATTTTTCCCTTGAAGTTTTTGAAATTTCTTGACATTTGAATGGAGTTGGTGATGCTAACTTTGATTAGTTTTAACTATCAACTTCACACAGCCTATAATCACCTGGGAAAAGTCTTAATGGGGAATTTCTAGGTCAGGATGGTCTATGGAAGACTGACTTGATTATGTTAAGTCCTAGCCTACTGTGGGCAGACTCATTCCCTATGATCACAGGCAAAACTAAAAAAACTAACTTCCTAGAAAGAAGGAAGGAAGGAAGGAAGGAAGGGATTGAATAACCAAAGGAGGAGAAGAAAGGAAGAAAGGAAGGAAGGAGGAAAGAAGGAGAAATAGAGGAAGAGATAGAAGAGATGAAGGAAGAAAAGAAAGGGAGAGAAGAGACAGCCTATAATAGTCTAGGAATAGTCTTAATGGAAAATGGTCTAAATCAGGTTGATCTGTGGGTATATCTGTGGAAGATTATCTCAATTATGTTAATTGATATAGGAAGATCTAGCCCATTATGGACAGCTCTATTCTCTAAGTTGAGCTCTGAACTACAAAGAATGAAGGTTAGTAAACACACAGAGAACATGGGTGACTTCTTTTCTCTCTGCTATTGACTATAGATGCCACATGACCAGCTATCCCAAGTTCCTACCACAATGACTTCCTGCAATAATGGAACATAATCTGGAAATGTGGGCTTAAAATCAACTCTCCCTCCTTTAAGATTTTTTTGAGGGTCAGGATATTTCATCACAACAACTTAAGTGAAACTAGAAGATCTCATTTCCCATTACTGAGATGCTCCTGGGTGTACCCTTTAGAACTAGCAATTTATGTGCTCCCATTATTGGTCCTTTTTTTTTTTTACATTGTTTCATTGGTAATGTCTTCTTGTCCTTTCTCTATGTGGGGAACTACCATAGTTCTCTTTGTTTACACCTTCACATGTCCTGCGCTTTCCTAATTGGCTACTTCTCCAATGTGTTTGCAGTTACTTTGAATTTTCTTATGAAGTTCTTCAGAATGTCAATCTCATTAATATGTAAGATAATTTACACATGCTAAAGAGTTGTTTGGATGTCATTATTGGGAGGAAGTGGATCTTGGCTCTGTCAAGTTGTGATGAAGCACTGCTGGCCTTTCTGCCACATCAGCAACACATTATACATAGCATGGGCATTCCTCTCCACAGGCCAGCCTTCCTTCTGAGTTCTAATGGTATATAGTAGGAGAAACATCTTATATTCTTTATAAGGCTTGACCACAGTTTTCAAATTTAAATGTTTTCTGGCACAGATATGTCTGAGGTTAAAGATTGCAATGTTAAAACATTCGTGTATTCCTATGAACCAAGTATTAAAGTTATTTTAAGGATACAAAATAAAAAGAAGAGTATCACCTATTATATAAATCATTTACAATTGGTGTATTTTTGCACTGGGCTCAGAAGCCAGTATGAAATGTGTGCCTAGCAACATAAAATGATGGTTAGAGGATCATAGACTTATAGGACTGAGAACGAACTTGGTGAGGCTCTAGGTACATTTGACTGTGAAGTTGCTAGAAGATTTTCCAGGCAGAGGGCTAAATGAGCCTGCTGTCATTCATCTTAGAATCAGGTAAAGACCTGTTCCCCTTGGTTGGTGGCACTGCACTCTCTTCTTCCTCAAAAGAAGTACAGAACATTTGTGCCAAGGAGAAGGACCTCAGGAGCATTGTGAAGACAACACAGTCATCCTCTCTCAGATCACTTGTAGTTCTGGGTAGTCGTATGACAAGGCAACACAAGCTAGAGGAGAGAGATTCAATTGAGAAAATGCCTACATCAGAGCCAACTTCAGTGCACTTTCTTGATTAGTGATTCACAAGGGAGGGTGCAGCCCATTGTGAGTGGTGCCATTCCTGGGCTGGTGGTCTTGGGTTCTAAAAGACAACAGGCTGAGCAAGCCATAGGGAGCAGGCCAGTAAGCAGATCTGTCCTTGGCCTCTGCATCAGTTCCTGCCTTCAGGTTCCTGCTCTGCTTGAGTTCCTGTCCTGGCTTCCTTTGATGGTGAACTGTGATGTGAAATCATAAGCAGAATAAGCCCTTGCCTCCCCAATTTGCTTTTGGCTGTTCCATAGCAGCAATAGTAACCCTAAGACACTCATCCTCTCTAAAGAATTGAGAGACTGTGATTAGACATACAAGTAGTCAAGTTGGAAGGCCAAGTCCAGTCTACAAAACATCAAAGCACGTTGTTGCCTTAATGTCTTTCTACTAATTCCTCCTGGCATTTCACTAATTGTAGAGTCTGAAAGATTCAGAGGAACCCTGTTCCTGTAGGAAAGGCTATGGACATGCTATCTTAGGAGACTTTCATGGACTAGTCTGTTCTGCATGGCTGCATCCTCAGGTTAGCATCATAGCTGCTAGTCAAAAAAGGTGTTTTGGACACACATAAGGCTCATAGAGGAGACTTGCCACATCAATCACTATGTTGAAAGAGAGGAGCAGCTTTTTGGAGAAGTCAAGTGTCATGGCAGCTAGAATTCCCCTCTCCCGACCCACCAGTGGCAAGGTTCTCACTTAGAAGAGGCTCAGAAGTTGAGCTCCCTTCCTTCTGAGCAGCTGCAGTGGCTCCAAGCACACTTCCACCTGTCTCTTATGTGAGGGGTATTCATCAAGAAGGAGAAAGGGTGCAACCTGAGAAGAAAGGGTTGCCTATTCTTTATACAGAAAGCCTCCATGGACCTGAGCCCTCACACAGGGGTTTTAGAGGCTCAGTTATGCTCAGAACTCCAACTCTGTGGTAAATCTTTTAACCATGAGTTTCTGTTGGTTTGTTCTTGTGACCTGTCATCAAAGGAGCCTCAAGTTGTCCTCCCGCCCGACCCAACAAATACCAAGTGATGTTCTGGACTAGCTGTATGAGTTCCCTGTGGTTTTTTTTTCCAGGAGCAGAAGCTAGTAGCTGTCATATCCTTTGGAGGATCCCTTGTTTCTCAAAGCTCATGCCTAGTGGTGTTTACTTAGAGTGAAGAAGGAAAAGTGCGAGGCTTTTGAATGAGGCCCTGTCTCATTCAGAGAGTATCTGAATGAGATGCACTGAACTGTGTCCCCTTTGATGAGCAGTCAAGCTTCTGGGGAACTTGCTCCTTGGTCCCCTCACAGGCTCCTTATTGAGCAGGATGACACTGAGACATGTCACGTGTCTTCCTTTGTTGATTCACCAGCTTTTGTAGCTCACACACTATTTCCATGTGTCTTCTACTCAAGGTAGCTATACAGAGACTGCGTGTGCATTCTTGTCCTCCTCTATCTTCTCTTCCTTTGTCTTTAGATGAAGTAACACAAAGTAAAAGGGGCACTCAACAGATTTTCACCCACTAATCAACACCTGCATATCTTTCTTCATCAAGGGTCTGGTCATTGTGTATAAAGCCAGTATTCATGATGTTCATTAGTGTGGAAGATGAGGGCTAACTTCATGACCACATTCAAGAAGCTAGAAATATTATGCTATGGGGTTTTGTATTAATGGCTTCTCCTACTTTTGTCCCCAAGCCTGTTACATGACAGCTAAGACACATAGCCAAGACAAAGCCTGTCTTAGTTTCCATTGCTGAGAAGAGAACAGATCACCAAGGCAACTCTTAAAAGGGAAAACATTTAATTGGGCTGGCTTACAGGTTCAAAAGTTCAATCCATTACCATCATGGCAGGAAGCATTGCTGCATGCAGGCAGAGTTGGTGCTGGAGAAGGAGCTGAGTTCTGACATCTTGAGCGGAAGGCAGCCATCAGAAGACGGGCTTCCACTTGGCTAGGAGGAGGATCTGAAAGCCCACCCCAACAGTGACACACTTCCTCCAATAAAGCCACACCTACTCCAACTCCAACAAGGCCACACCTCCTAACCAAGCATATTCAAACCACCACAAGGCCAATTCACAGTTTCAGAGACCAATTCTGCAGCCTCTCAAGACTTAGGACTCCGTGTTTCCTATTTGCAAAAAGTGCTGTGTGAGGGTAAAGCAAGATTGATAATGGTGTGCTATATGCTGAGCTTTCTGTGTATAAACTTCTGCAAACTGGAGCTCCATCCTAAAATTAAATGTGGGGAAAGAAGCCTGCATGCATAGCTCAAGCAGGAGAGTATAGATGGAAATAAACATATGTCCCACATAGTCACTCCACACTGAGAATTCCAGAACGCTTGCGATTTTTAAAATATAGACAGTTTTATCTTACAATTGCCTCCTATTCTTTTGGCAGCAAACTACTTTACTATAGAGGAGAGTAAGAAAGGAGAATGGAGTAGATATTTTAAATGCCTTTTTGAGGTTTTAGCATATTTCCAACCATCTGGGTGAGCCCATTTTACCAGGTAGGAAGCCGTTCTTTCATCTCATTAAGCCAAAATATATTTTGAAGGTACTAAAGCTTGTGGTAGCATGTATCAGGAGTATTTTCTTAGCAAATATTCACAAATGGGGGATATTCTAAACATGAATGATTTTTTTGAGTCAGAGAGGCCTTATACAAACATGTATTATATATATGTGTATATATATATATGGTATATCATGTATGTTCTAGAGAATTTCATATGGTTACACATTATATATTATACCCAACTATTACAAGGGCTATTAATTGGCAACACTATAACAAAAGAAACATCAGATTTAGGTATTCAGAGAAATGTAAGTACTAAGAAGTCCTTAGTTGTCCAGGGTTGATACAGTAATGAATTCTACTTGGGCCAGGAAGTATTAGGGTCCCATGAGAAGCTGAAAGAGAAAACAGCCTGGAGGCTCTACTCATCAAATACAGTCAACTTTAAGTCAGTTGGGATTACAGATAACAATGAACCACACCCACCTGCTCCTCTGCTGATTTCATCATTTGGTGTTTGTGGATCAGCCCAGTCATTCATCCCGGATCACACAGGTACAGTGTTCCCATAAAGATCTTCTCTCTCCCATTCTGTTTTATCACAGCTCTTGTGTGGAATGTGGTAGTTTGTCTCTATATCACAGACAAGGTCACAGATTGTGGCTATCAAAACATTAGGTTGAGTGTGGCCACAGGATGATCAGTAGAGAGCCGGGTTGCTTTGGAGGACTCTAACAATGTCAGTGCCGCAGTCCTACTGCTGGGCTGAGAACAATCCTAGAAGTTCTACATACATTGTTGAATGTCACTTTCAGGCTCTGGACTGAGTGTTTTATGTGAGTCAACTCATTTAGTCTATAAATCCTGCAGAATAGTCATTACTATTCATAGTTATCGTTTGACCTGGAGAGATGGCTCAGTGGTTAAAGCACTTGTCAGCCAGGCAGCATTCATAAGGACTAGAGGTCAGAACTTGCTTAGATGTTGGGTGGGTGTGGTGGCTGTCACATAATTCTAGTGCTTTCAAAAGGAAACAAAGGATCCCCAGAGCAAGCCAGCAAGAGCTCTGGGTTCAACTGAAAAGACTGCCTCAGTGAATAAGGTGGAGTAACCAAGGAAGACTTCCAATATTACCTCAGACATTCACACACACACACACACACACACACACACACACACACACACACACACACACCATATACACAGACACAAGAAAAAAGAAGTTGTTGGTTTACGTTTTGCAAAATAAACAATCCAGTCTTAGAGAGGGGAGCTCCTCAAAGCTACCAAGCGGTAGGTGATGAGCTGTCATTATTGGTAGGTTTATAGCACCAGAACCCACAAACTGTCCCTGTCACTAGACCCAATCTAGATGAAATTCAACATGTTACAAATTAATCTGATGCCTCCCAAAGAACTATCTCCCTACACACAGATGATTCTGTGCTTGAGAGGGGAGATGCCAATCATGGCTCCTCCTACTTGATACACGCTGCATCTCCTGAAATAAAAACCTTAAATGAGTAGAAGGTGGCCCATTTAAATGTCCCAAATATTCCCGAAAAGTAAAGAAGAAAGGAAGGAAGGAAGGAAGGAAGGAAGGAAGGAAGGAAGGAAGGAAGGAAGAAAGAAAGGAAGAAAGGAGGGAGGGAAGGAAGGAAGAGGACAAAAGAAAGAAGGAAGGAAGGAAGAAAGGGAGAAAGAAAGAAAGAAAGAAAGAAAGAAAGGAAGGAAGGAAGAAAGGAAGGAAGAAAGGAAGGAAGAAAGGAAGAAAGAGAAAGGAAAGATTTTAAGAATTGTTAACGAGAGGATAAGAGCTATGGGCTGCTGGCCTTTTGTTAGATTCATATAGAGTTTGTAATTTCTGGGATCTTGGATATATTTTCCATTGCAAGTTCATACATAATTCTCTTGAAATACAGTGTGATAGCATTATCTACAAATCAGAAAATGAGACCCTGCTTATCTTGAGAGCCCATTGAATACTAATTAATAATTAGTTGTGTGTCCTGGCTTATTTCTGTGGAGCTCGGTTAAATTACAAACAGCTTTCTACCTGCACCATAGAATTACAAAGATTAGTTTCGATATGGTTGGGAGAGCTCTTTGCTATCTTATTCAAATGGGAGGGTGTTCTTTTTTAGTATAGCCACAAAGTAAAACAAGTTGAGGATTCTCATCCAATACCTGCCTTCTGCCTCCCATCTCCTGGGAATGGTGCCTTCTTCTTCCTGCCCTCTGGCAGGGATATTAAAGCAAAGACACACGGCCTTGATTACCCGTCTCTGCTCCAGACTGCTGGCAGGCAGGTACTCTGTGCATACAGGAGATGGAGTGTGCCCTGGGGGCTTTTCACAGTCATTCTTGCCCTGGGAATATATTGGTATTCCCTCCACATCGAGAAAAAGATGACATCTCCCACCTATGAAGACGGCAGCTTCACCGTAATTTTGTCCATTGAAGGCATTATGTAATGCACCCTGAGGCAGGCCTCTGAGCAGAGAAAAACACTACAGTTGGGTCAGTACAGAACATGAAAGTAGAGACCAGGCTGTGGGAGGAAGGGCCAGTGTGTGACTTTAGTAAACATATAGAACCATAAGGCTCTCTCAGAGGCAGTAGAGCTGCGGGAAACCCCCCTTTGCTGGCTGCAGAGCCCTCTGCCCAAAGCTGCTCAAGTTAAAAAGATAAAACCCAGAGCTCACACTAAGTAATAATCAAAAGATGAGACCCCCTGGATGAAGGGATTGGTATCGTCCCGCATTCCTGTTTCACTTCCTATTGTCTAAACATTCCCCCATCTCTCGTGGGAAAATGGACACCCTTATCCTCACAGCTCTAACATATTGGGAAGAAGAATCCTTCTTTCTGACAGGTTCAGAAAAAACCTGACCATCTTTATCCTTGCACCCATGCCTATGAGGAAAACTTAGTAGGCTGTCAAGTCACAATAAGGTGACAGAAATCCTCGGAGCCGGACTTCTCCAGCATTTCTTCATTGTTCAACACTGTAGGATTTCTCTGAGGCTTTTCTTAGTCTGTGCCATCCTGATTGTACACATTACCCAAACAGACACCTCTAACCCCTGTAAAGCAAACCAGCAGGAGCTATTCACTGAACTCTCCCTGGCAAGGGCATCAACATCATGTCTTGCTTAGCAGAGACTCAAAGGTGGGCAGGGGAGTGAGGCTGCATTGGGAAAGATGGGGAGCTTCAGGGGCTGTCTGGTTGGAGAGCATTGGTGTGGAGGGGCCAAGGGAGGACCAGCCTGGGGTGACTGGAATGGGCATTTAGCTTTCTCCAAGTTGGAAGTGGGGCAATGCTGCCAGTTATTGACCATGCCCTTGTTTTGAGCCAATAGCCGCAGTGATTGGCTTTCCTTGTGCTGGCTGTGTGGCTAGGTACAGCCTGTCACCTAATTCTACATCCGGCCTCCCAGTAAGCTTCAATTAATCTATGATTTCGAAAGAATGTAGGGTTTTTCCCTTTGGGTCTCAGCCATGCTTTCACCATATTAGGTTAGATTCTCCTTGGGGCAATTTATTTGAGATAATATTCATTTTGCATGTCTATCATCAATGATCATTATCTGCCTCCAGTTCCCCACCAATGTCATTTATAATTGTGTGAGACACCCTTTTTTTTTAGTCATCACCAATCCAGGCTGTCACTGATGCCCCAGTGTGTAATGTCTCCTATTCTATTTTTCCTGTCTGTGATGCTATTGTGATGTCACTTTGGCTTATTTTTTACAGGAAACTGAGGCTAGGAAGAGCTGGGAACCTGCCTATGGTTTGCTGAATAAATGCCATTTGAGCTTGGGTGTGCCTGACCGCAAAGTCAGTGCTTGCAAACTGAAGAATTGTGAGATACCTGTGACACACATGCTATCTGTCGTAGCACACCTCCTAGGAGCCTGGGACAGAACTCCACACCAGCTTGAACTGCACATCTTACTCCAAGACTATAAAAGAGCCATAACCCATAATTCTTTTATGTACCTGGAGGGTTTCCATCATGGTGGCAGGAAGCAAGACTCCAGCTAATGTCATTTCTTGGCAGTGACCATAAGTCACTCTGATAATTACCAAACTGCTTGCCCAAGGATGTGCAAAGTTGCACTATCGAGAGGAACACAGAGCTCCCGGCTCCCTATAAGCTGGCCTCTCTAGGAGCTTGTAGCCATGCCAGTGCATAGGACACTGCTCTGCAACTTCTGATTTTTTGAGTTCAGGCTGGGTCCAGTCTTGCTTCTGTGGTCTTGCTTCCAATTGCTTCTGTGGTCTCTCCTCAGGGGATACATTTCATCCTGCTTAGTGCACCTTGGATCTCCTAGCACATCTTTGTCTTCCATGGTGACCTCAGTCTTTTCTGTTCTTTTTCTATTCTTTACTCGGTCTCTGCTGTCCCCTACCTGAAGCTAGATTTTCCTCACAGCCCATGCTAGTAAAAAGATGTTGAACCCACAGGAATACTGCCATCTTCCCAGAGTCCAAGAGAGTCATCAGAGCAGGGAACTTGGGTATGGAAGGCAGAGGGATGGGGAGGGAAGAAGTCAGGAGCTTCCTCTGTCATTCCAAGTGTCCCACCATCTTGGATATTATCCACTGTCCTTACTCAGTAACTGACAGGTAACTCACATCCCAGCTGAGGTGCTTCTGCCATCTGTGGTGACATGTACCTTTAATAACAGCACCCAGGAGCTTGAGGTAATAGACTCTCTGTGAGTTTGAGGCCAGCCTGGTCGACATGGCAAGTCCCAAGCCAGTAAGCTAGGGCTATACAGTGAGACCCTGCTTGGCTACTCTGAAGACATGACAAGGAAGTAGGCATGGAGGGAAGAGAGTCTGAGTCACTGGGTGCCCTTCCTGTAGTGAGTAACTGCAGTCGTTAAAACTGATTATATTTTATGTCTCACATGTATAAAGTCACCAAAACCAAAGGACAGAGATCTGCTGGACACTTTCCGGTCCTCTGTATCACTCAGAGGAAAAGCAAGAGTCTTAGAAAACCCTTTAGAGACCCACTTACCCATCTGGTTTCTGCGTACCTTCTGTGCTCTGATGTCTCCTAGAGGAACCTTCCCTAGCGATGGCACCAAGATTGCTCTCTTGCTCCTACCCCACAATCCTCCATTTGTAAGCCCCACTGCTCCTTTTTGCCATCATCTAAGACACTACTTACATCTACACAGTTGGAAGTAATCAAATACATAGGTGCTACCTGTGTATATGTATTATTGCATGATTGCACTGTATATGTCTACCTATATGCACATGCTAAATAACACCCACTAATCTATTAAATTAGCTTCCACACCAATAAGGCTAGGTACATAAGAAATACCAACTTACCAGAAATATTCCTGGTAGGAATCTTCCAGGAGTTTTATTTTCCTTACCTCTGCATTCTCAGTGTAAGGATCACTGTGTCTGAGTTTAGTACAAGCTCAGCAAATATTTTGTGAGCAAATGAATTGATCAGTAAAAGAAAAACAGCCTGATAAGATAAGTGATATCAGGTCTGGTTTGTGCTGAGGAAACTTGGAGTTAGAAGAATTCTAGAAGCTGGGTGGAGTGGTTAAACCAAGGAAGTGTGCCATGGGCTTTGAAGGCAGCCTGCTGGGTCAAGGGCTCTTGGCTCTCCTGCCTCCCTTGTCAACTTTGTGCCTAACTCCTCCACACCAGCATCCTCTCTCACCAGACACATACGACTCCTGCTGGCTTTACTGAAATTCGATGCATTAAAATTCTCCAGTAGAACAGGAAACTCAATCCTGTTCAGGTGAATCAGAGGGGAGTAAATAACACGTTACTCATATTGTGGGATGTTTATGTTCAAAGAGCTTCCAGCGCCTCCAGCTAGCCTAACAAAGTGCTGGCTTCCACCAATGCCCTTGGTTATGAAGGTCACTGGTACCTTTTCATCTCCCTGGTCGGTGCATGCAGCTTTCTGAGTAAGGATCAGTGACCAAAAACAGCTAACGGTGTTAGGCTTACATCCCCAAAGGTTTAAGTGACCTTTCTCGGCCACCTCTCTGGTAACTCAAAACATTATTTTGTCTAAAACATGTTACTACAGAAGTCTGGGCAAGAAGTGTCTACATTTCCTCCCAAAAGAGAACTTCCCTGTCTGCCCATGTACAATGCCCTCTGACCCTTCAATGGTAAACACTTTTTCTTATTTTGCCCCTCCCCCAAGGCTTAAATATTTTACATTCAGAAATGGGAAGGGGAATTTTCCAATTATGTATTTGGTGTTTTCTTATTCCGATCAATCCATATAACTGCAAATAATAGAAAACTGGGAAGACGCAAGCTCAGCCTTTTCTTTCTCACTTACAAGGAGCCTCACGCCACACATCGATGCAGCAATCTGCTTCCCACATAAAGCTGTAAGTACCAGCCACGAGGTTACCTCATTCGCTTTACCATCACTAAGTCCGGGGAGACATGAAGCACCCAGTTCCCTGACGCACTCCGGCCAGGCTTTCCACATTTCCCCCGAAGCATTTCCCATGGTGACCAGCCTCCGTGTGCTGTGGATTCTATGGCCAACACCCAGTGCAGATCCCTGGCTGTGTCCAGATGTTCTGAGAGTAGAGCTGACACTGACCAAGGGCTTAGATTTCTAAAGCTGTCCCCGCAGACTCAGTGGCAGAAAACAAAGGGCAAAAGGTGGTCAGTCCTGGATACGCTGAGACCTCCTCCTGCCATTTGTATCCACTGACATGAAACCAGGGAACAGTGATTGTCTGCCTTTAAAAAAAAAGCTGCATCCATTTTGAAGGTATTGTTATTGTTTCAAACATCTTTAAAAAAATTTCAATGGTTTATCCCAGGAACCTGATAAAAATGGCAAATAGGGAAGATGGTGCCAAATACACACTAAGTCCTCACATGCCTCAGGCTAATGTCTCCTTTCAACACCTGCAGGGAAGCTTCTGCCTCTATCCCAGGTATCCTGAGAACAGAAGTGGTGGCTCAAGGGCCGAAGAGCCAGCCATGACTGATGCTGTCTTCACATAGCTGCTGGCTGGAGGAAGGCAGGGGATACCGTGGATAGCATTTTGGCTGTGTCTGAGTGAGCACCAGGGTCATGGACAGTAAGGGGGCAGCTAGCTGACCAATCTTGTGTTTGTTAGCTCTGTGTTTCCTCTCACCATTAGTCTATGCACTGCCCTTCCTTGTCCTGGGGATAATCACATGTCATGTCCATAGTAAGACCCAAAGATAAGTCTCTAGTGTGGTTAGCCCTCACTTCAACTGCCCGCGCGCACGCGCGCGCGCGCGCGCGCGCGTGTGTGTGTGTGTGTGTGTGTGTGTGTGTGTGTGTGTGTGTGTTATGTAGCAGGTGTGTTGCATGTGTGGGTGTATTGGTTTGTATAAAAATGGCTCCCAAAGGACTGTAGGGAGTGGTGCTATTAGAGGTATGACCTTGGAGTAAGTGTGGCTTTGTTGGAGGAGGGATGTGACCAAGGGGTCAGCTCAAGTCAGAAGAAGCACAAGTCACATCTCCTCCTGCTGCCTGTGGATCCAGATGGAGAACTCTCAGCCCCTTCTCCAGCACCATGTCTGCCTGTGTGCTGCCACGCTCCTCACCATGACCATAATGGACTGAACCTCTGAAACTGTAAGCCAGCCTCAACGAAATGTTTTTCTATATAAGACTTGCTGTGGTCATGGCATCCTAACTAAAATAACCTAAAAAAAAAAAAACTAACTAAAACAGTGGATATTTGTGTGATGTGGATATGTTTGTGATCTCTCTCTCTCTCTCTCTCTCTCTCTCTCTCTCTCCCTTTCTCTCTCTCTCTGTGTGTGTGTGTGTGTGTGTGTGTAGTATGTGCATGTATATGGGGTCTGTGTGTATGCATATGATGTTCATATATGTATGTGGTATATACGTTTGTGTATTTATGTATCTGTCAGCCTATGTGTATGAGTGTTTGTATCTATGTGTATATTTGGGGAGACAGAAATAAAGAGAGGAAGGTGACCTTAGACAGTGTGTAGATTTTCTAAGAATGTTTCAAAATCTGGGATAGAGTGGTAACAACTTACTACTATTGCAGAGAACCAGATTTTGGTTTACAGGACCCACATCAGCTCACAAAGGTCTATAACTCCAGCTCCAAGAGATCTGATGTTCTCTTTGGCCTCTGCAGCCCCCCTCAGTCATACTCCAGTACCCACAGACAGACACAGACACTTGTACATACATAAAAATAAATCTAAAAAATGAGTGTTTCAAGTTATCAGAGACACCATCTGTCCCTTGAATAATGTGTGGTGTGTAATAAACAAAACCACAGCCCAGAAGGTGAAGATGTCCTTTTCCATCCAAGGAACCAGGGAGAGCACACCCAGTGTCAGTAGTATGTATGAGGCTGTCTCCTCCCTGAGCCTGCCTTGGCATGGCCATTAGACAAAAGACCCGGCACAGCTGGCTTTATGGAACGAACCAATAATGGATGCCTGGCTCCATGTGGTACACAAAGGTGAGGGCCCAGGTATTAAGCACTGAAGTGGGGAGGGAGGTCATTGAGTGATGCAAAGGTGGGTGCAGGGGGTGCAGATAGGCATCATGGGAGGCCACAGTCATCACGCCATCGGGTCTATAAGAAGGACATGACTTCTGAGAGGATGTCTCTCTCCTCTGGGCTTCCTGAAAGTGTCTCCCTGAGGTTCCTAGAACCATAAAGCCCCTTAAGCAGGTGCATGCACTGCTACATTACTTCATCCTGAGCTATCTCCTGCGTATCCAGACAGCAAGAGTAACATGAGCACGTGCAAGCCAGGAAGCCCTTCGCTTTTAAAATGGGCAAGGGAAAGCACCAGAAGGCCCTGCAAAGCCAGGTGTTTTCAGGAGAATTCTTAGAACCTTCGTCAATCTGACATGTATGAAGTCTGCTTACCATGTGTTTCAAATCCTGAAAATTTTTCTTTTTATTTTTTATTAGATATTTTTAATTTATTTGCATTTCAAATGTTATCCCCTTTCCTGGTTTCCCATCCATAAAGCCCCTAACCCATCCCCACTCCCACCCCTTCCCACCTCCCTACCCTGATATTCCCCTACACTGGGGCATCTAGCCTTGGCAAGACCAAGGGCTTCTCCTCCCATTGGTGCCCAACAAAGCCATCCTCTGCTACATATGCAGGTGGAGCCTTGGGTCTGTCCATGTGTGCTGTTTGGATGATGGTTTAGTCCCTGGGAGCTCTGGTTGGTTGGCATTGTTGTTCTTATGGGGTTGCAAACCCCTACAATCCTTTCTCTAACCCCTCCAATGAGGACCCTGTTCTCAACTCAATGGTCGGCTGCGAGCATTCTCTTCTGTATTCATCATGATCTGGCAGGGCCTCTCAGGAGAGAGCTATATCAGGCTCCTGTCAGCATGCACCTCTTGGCATCCCCAATAGTGACTGGGTTTGGTGGCTGTATGTATATGGGCTGGATCCCCAGACAGGGTAGTCTCCTGGAAGCTGGTGCCAAGGATACTTTAAAAGCTGCTGCCACCGCCGCCGCCGGACCACCACCGCTGCCGCTACCGCCACCACCACCACCACCACCCGAGTCCTACACTGTCCATTTTTTTAAAGTGTTAAAAAAAAAAGTATTAATGTAAGGATGTTGGCCCTGACCTGGCAGGGACAGCGAGACTCATCCATTATCCAGATTTTGGAGAACGTAACCCCTACCATACAAGCACCAGCCAGATATCTGTTGTTTAACTTTTTTTTTTCCGGAGCTGGGGACCGAACCCAAGGCCTTGCGCTCCCTAGGCAAGCGCTCTTCCGCTGAGCTAAATCCCCAACCCCCCTCAGCCAGATATCTGGTATCACCATAGTGACTAGCAGTGTTTCATGGTTTAAGATTTTAAAAGTCAAGACAAAACAAAAGATCCAAGGCAAAACAATCACCCATATTTATTTATATTTGGAATCGGAAGAAGGAGGGGGAGAAACAGACCCAGGGGGCGCTGGCGATCCCTTGCTGCAGATACCAACTAACTGACTGATAGATCCAGTGGTGCCATTCATCTTCTTGCTGGAATTTCATGAGACTCTTTTACAAACAGAAACAGCACAGCCGAGTCATTTGAGAAAATCACATTTTTAAAGGAGAAATAGCATACACCTGCCACTACACTTGATGGTACTACACAGGAAGACAGCAGGAAAAGAATCACAGTAGAAACGCCCACGCGTCGTGGCCGATTCAAGATCAAAGCCAATGAATCCCTCCGTATTCGGGGAAGTTTCTAGCTAAGCACAGAAATCATTTTTCACTCACAGGCGGAAGTTTGAGACAGGTTTGCATTTTCCCCTCCAAAACTTAATTTACTCTGAGCCAGTTAGGAGAAGGTGGACATCTGAGGATGAGGAGGAAGCAACATCTCATGGTAAGATACGACCGCTTTTAGCACATCAGTCACACTCTACATAGCTTGAGATTAATTCCCAGAGTCCTTTGCACACTTATTCATTGCTTTGCTCTTCGAAATGAAGTTTTTTTCACCCCTGAGCCGACTCCGTTGCGAAAGGACCTTTTCATCGACGTCTTCTCCAAAATTGGCTTTAGAAAAGCTAGCCCGTCGCTCCCCTCCAGCCTGGCTGGGCAGGTACTCAGCAAAATGAGAAAGTAATCAGGCTTCCCAGGCACCTGGTGATTTAGACGAGGAAAGAGGGAGAGGATACAGCTTCTGGGTTAAAAGTTTATTTCTATAGCAATGATTTTTAAAAATCTCACAGCTATAAAGTTGCTCTGTCTCATCTCCTTAATGGGGAGAAACATCACTGAAACACAGCATCTACTTAAGGTAGTGTTACCACTGGCTTCTGCACTTTTTATTCCACCAATCAGCATTTACACTGTGTATTTTTTTTCATAGTGATTGCGTTGTTGTTATTTTACAAGGACTATTTGGAGGTTCTGATTAGTCCTGGGGATGCTATTGAAAATTCACCTAGGGGTTAGGGATGGGCTCAGTTGGTAGGGTACTAGGGTAAGCCCTAGGTTTAGCCCCCAGCAACATATGAACTGGATAGAGTGGCACATACTCAAGATCTCAGCGTTTGGAAGGTGGAGGCAGGAGAACAGGAAATGTAAGGTCATCTTCAGCAGCACAGTGAGCTTTAGGTCAGCCTTGGCTGCATGACACCATGTCTTAAAAGTTTCTATTGCCCTAAGTGTGCATGGGCAGGCCGTAAGGAAGCTTGCTGCTTTAAAAGCTAGTTTAAAAATTAAATTAACTAAAAGAAATTCACCCAGGAAAAACCTACGCAGGGTGACCCAACTCTGGGTTTGTCAGAGGCACTGAGCTTCCTTCTGTGGCTGCCCACCCAAGGTTTTCAGAAAGTGGTGTCATTCATTGTGAGACCCTGACACTGTCAGCTTTGGGCTGTGGTTTGCATCACTCACTCAAGGTCTGGATAGCATATCACAGTGCTTGAGTGCTGAGTGGGGAACAGAATGGATCCCGATTCCCAGAGCTCCAACCGGGCCAAAGGAACCTGCAGTTCTATTCTACACTGTGCAGATGAGGAAGCCAAGCGCCAGAGCCAAGGCCTTGCTCTGATCACAGCTGGTAAGTCCTAGAGGCAGCCTTGATCCAGGCCTCCGATGGGAGCTGCTGACACTTGTCGGGTTTCAAAAGAAGTCTCATAACTGGCATCGTGCCAACCAAATCCTGTCCTTGACAAAGGAAAGACCTTCGTAAATAAAGCCTTCTCTGAGTGACACAGTCTCTGTGCCTCCTGATCTTTTATTTCACACTGCAAAGCAAAGAGCTGTGTGAAGCTAGCGCTCGTCCTCCTCCTGGTGAGGAGACCACGTGCTTGCAGATGATGCTGTTCACCAGCAGCTGTTTCTCAGCTCCAGTAGAACAAGAGCCTAAACATTTTACTAAAAATGAAGAGACATAGCATGAAGTTAGACTTATACCTCCTGTTGTTTGGTGTAGGAGACAAGTTTGCCTTGACTCGCTCTGTTTGGGGGTTGGGATAAAACTTGTAAAGCATCAGATTCTCTGGAACTCTTTGCCCTGGCTGAGTGAATGACTGGTCTCCAGTTCTCAGAGCACCCAAGTAAACCTTCCCAATGGCTCTGGAGGAAAGAAGATGTGCATTCTCTCTCCCCTCCCTCCCCCTCCTCCTCACTGTCTTTGTTTCTTTATCTGTCACTGTTTGTGTCTGTCTATTTGTCTCCATCTCTGTCTCTGTCTCTCTCTCTATCTCTGTAAGTGTGTGTCTGTGTGTGTATGTGTCTGTGTGTCTGTGTGTGTATGAGTGTGTGCGTGTCTGTGTGTGTGTATATGTGTGAGTGTGTGTGTATCTGTGTGTGTCTGTGTTTGTCTCTGTGGGTGTGTGTGTCTGTGTTGTGTGTGTGTGTGTGTGTTTGTTGTTGTTTTCTGTTTGATTTGGGAATAGTTGATGATGGTTTCATAAATATTGGTTATGGTAAAAAGTAAACAGTGGAAAGGTCTGAGTTTAATTCCTGTTTCCCCTGTGATAGCATGATAAATAATTACTGCCCATTTTAAGTCTTGAGCCACCATTGCTGAAAAGGAAGCAACTGACTCTTCCCAGAAACCACTCTTCCCAGAGGCCACTTCTATGAAACCAAAAAGGTGCCAGTTCTGGTTACGAGACCCTTAAGTTACCCCTAAAGAGACCTCAGTGTACTTGGCTGATCAACTTATCATGAGGATACCGCTGAGCACTGGCTCAGCTAATGGGCTTCATGAATCTCTGAACAAAATGATGACATCTTCTGTGATTAGGCAGCACCATCGCTCACCCTGAACAGTTGGGTTGCCATGAACACCATCCAGGGCATTACCTGCCTGAAACAGGAGCAGCGTTCTTATGAGCAAAGCCAGAAAGACGGCCAACACAGTGAAAGGAGAGACACCACCTTGTGGCCCAGGAGGTCTCTACGTACTTCAGAAGAAAGGATTCTTAATTTAAAAAGAGAGACAGACAAGTGCCTCTTGTTTGAAAGTGCGGTGAGCAAACCTTTAGGGACAAACAGTAGAAAGCAATCAGGAAGACACTTGAAAGAATATACCCATTTATGGATCATGAGTCAGACACTTGATCAATGTCGTGTCTTAAAGGATCAATGAGAAAATTAGTGTTGAGTGCTCATAGGAGGGAAAGGCAGGGGAGAAGCTATTTTAAGTAAACAGGAAATAGAAAAATGACACATACATAGATCAATGAGAAGACTACTTACATAAATAACTAGAACACAGTGCTTGCAGGAGTTGCCACTTGGAATTCCTGTGACCTCTCTTTATCCAAAAACTAGTCCTCAGATTGCAGTGAGCTCAGTAATTACATCGTGACAGGTTAAATTTTAGTGAAGTAAGGTTAAAGTTCACAGTGTCAGCAATGGCCAAAGATAATTTTGTAAAGCTCATGGCATAGGAGCAAGGACAGATGACATTGAAGGGATATAAATACCCCCGAAGAAAGGCAATCATTTTTCTGAAAGTCTTGAGCAGCTCTGGAAATATAGTTAGGACCTCCACTAATACTCTTGAAAAATCCATGAGTAAATATTTTAGGCAATATTTCATCAGAATCTAACATGTTGCCTACATTATCCATCTGGAAAAAAAGTCCACATTTTTTGTAAAATTAAGAAACTTTCTGCTTCTGAAAAATGACCACTGTGTGGTTTTTTGGGGGGGGGGTGTGCAATTTTAATGTTAAATATCTCCTATGATAAAGAGTGGGTATATGTAGAATAAAGAAATTGTCTCGAGTCAAAATATGAACATTTTATATTGAAACAGCCATTTCCATGTGCAGGATACAACCTGTAAATAATTCACAACAAATTATTATATTCTGGAATTGCTTACTGTCACATACAAATTTCTGTCTTACCAAATTCATGAGTCTGTTTACACTTACTTTTCTCTAAAGATAAAATAAATTACCCTTTCTGTCAGGTTTTTCTCCAGATTCTTTTGGATTTGGGCACTCCAGCATCCTGATCATCTATCTGACCACCAGAAATAGCCGTGAAGCCCTTACCTTGGAAGAGAGGACCGGATAACTCCAAATCACGTGTACCACGGACAGCGACAGAGCTAAGATGAGGTTGAGTTTTAATGAGCTGCAGAGTAGAAAAGATAGGACCTTGGGTGGGATCTCACACAAGCAAATATAAGCTTTAAGAATATACAAAAAAATCAACATTTCTCTTGGCAGAAATGTGCAATACTTTACCCAATCATTTTGGATTTTCCGAGATCTGTGCAGATGGGTTTTTATTGCCAAATTCCTCACGCTCGCTGTCTGAGCCTGCTTGGGTGGCCCTTTTATATCAGAAAAGTTCAGAAGTAAAAATGTCAGTGAGATCCACCCTGTGTGACTGGTTGCCCTGGCTGTGGCCTTTTGTTCTTGTTAAGTAAGAAAAGGACAGTAACATGTAAGCTGTCACTGAGTTTCCAGGGGTTGACTTCACTCAAAGCTTGCCATTAAAGATGCCCTTCAAAGATTTAGCCCTCCACACGGCTTCCCTGTGACATGGGTGGCCAGGGGCCTCCAAAGGAACTGCAAGTATTGTTCTTAGCTGGGAGTTTAAGCACTTAGGGAGGATGACAGGTACTTCTCTGAATGTCAGAGACCAACACAAGTGAAATCACTGACGGACCCAAGGGTGATCAGAAGTGATGCAGGCTGACAGGGCTGTACACTCAATCTCCATCCTTCAGAACTACAACTGTCATAGCAAAACAAATGGCCATCTGTTGTCACTGGCCTCTGAGTCAAGGAGTGATTCTGGATCTGTCTCTTTCTGAAAACACTCTCCAAGTCCTGTGTCCGGAGTTTGTGTGTCCCTACATTCATTGTTTCCTCTTTAGGAGGCAGAGCCTAGCTAGCACTGGGCCATGGTGTTTTGATGGTTCCGGGTGTTGAACCAGATTTTGCTGAGGGCTACGGCAGAGGAAAACGTCAGAGGGGGAAGATGCTGCTATTGCTGCTGCTTCTGAAGTAGTGCCAATGCTTTTTGTTACTATGGATAAACATTGATTTGTGATGGCTCCATTGCCAATGTGCTTGCCATGCAAGCACAAGGATCCGAGTTCAGATTCCCAGCCACCACATAGAAACAGGTGCAGTGGTACACACTTAGTACTTGGAGACTAGGAGAAGCCTGGAGCTCACTGGCCAGTTGATCTAATCAACGGACAATGAGAGACAATGCCTAACATAAGGTAGAAAGTAACTGACTTACACACACACACACACACACACACACACACACACACACACACACACACCAAGCAACTGAAGAAAATCTTTGCCTCCTCAAGATCCTCACCTTTTGGAGGGCAAAGATACCCGGAGTCTGGGACATAGCTACTTGTCACAGCTACATTCACTCCTTTCTCTCTGGCAATGTCTCAATGTCTCTGTTTCAGGCAACTGTCAATCATGTGTTGTCCCAAGCTAACTACCACAAGGACAAGGAGGTGACCCAGCTCCTGAGAGAACTCAGATCATAGGACTAGTGCCAAGCTGGAAGCCTGGGGCAGGTTTTACAAATACTTTTGTTGAGAGTTCTTTTGAGGATGTCATGTAGACACTGGGAGGCAAAGTGGGCCCAGGGGAATTGAGGGCATATGTTCTCTTTTGGTTGCTCCTTAAGACTAGCTAATGTGCATGAACTCACACACACACACACACACACACACACACACACACACACACACACAGAGGGGTGGAGAGGAGAAAGAGAGAGAGAGACAGAGACAGAGACAGAGACAGAGAATAGTGAAGAAAGAAGTTCCATCCAGAGGCAACATTGTTAACTGATGAGTAACGGACTACTAGATCTGGGAAATACTTGCTGGCAGACTCAGCTATGCTTAGGACCGGGTGATCTTTATATGTAGTAGAGGCAGTACCAGAAGGAGGTCAGGAGAAGTGTGCTTAAGAATCAGTTAAATGCCACATCACTTCCCTTCTTCTTGAACTTGGCAGAAGACTAGAGGTTTCTTCTGAAGAGGGGTTAAGCAGAGGTCTCCTAATTGAGAGGATTATACATAGTGGAGTCCTATAAACAAAGTCACATCTCAATGCCATAACACCTGGGTCTGTCTCTGATACAGCTCAGCTCTGGCACACTTTCAGATGGTCCTTCGCCATTAAGACAGGTGACAGAAGACCCCTTTCTGGGTCATCTGCCCAAGACAAAAGGAAAGAGATGGAGTTACAGGCACTTCAGAGACTCTTAATAAAACCATCTCAGCTGACTGCAGTGTGCTATCCTCCCCTGTTGCCCACGCTGGTTACACAAAACCCTTTTGTGAATGTTTTTGGTGCCTGATCTTAAATCTATACACATGACCAAAAGACAAGTACACTAAATAAAGAATACTTACAGAGGCATAACCCAGTCAGAAGAAAGAGGATGGGAGACAGCCATATGAAAAATTATAAAGAAATGAAAGAAACATGAAATATGAAAAATGTAAAGGGGGAATTTTTGAAAGAAAAAACAATATTCTCTGAGAGAATATAGAATATATCTATGAAACAGGAAAAGAAAGCTATATGAAAGGAAAACAGCAGGTGACAAAACATCTAATGAAAATTAAAGCAAAAGAAAACTCAAAAGTATTGAGAGAGAACATTAAATAAATCTCATAGATATTAGCTTAAGAAGACAAGGAAGAAGGTTTGCAGTGCTGAGCCCACACAGACATGACAGAAATTCTAGAAAAGAGAGCAGAAGGAGTGAGGAAGCAAAGAACCATAGATAAATATCCAAGAATATTTCGCCAATAGCTTCGCAGGTGGGAAGGCGCCATCACTGCCTTGCAGAGTGAATGAAACAGCCCATCCCAAAGCATAACATCATAAATTTCCAGCAGATTGGATTCAATTAGCTTCTAGATTATCTACAAGGACTCAATTCACAAATACTTTTGAACGTCTCAGAAATAACACAGAGAATTTAGGTGACAGTGAAACTTTGCTTTCAAAATTTTCCAAGAATTTTCAAATGTTATTTCCAATTTAGAATTAAAACCCAACAATTCACAAATAGCCAGAATTGATTCCTCTTCATTGACTGTAAGATTTTGATAAATATTTTTGCAGGGCCGTAGACTATGCCAAGAAACTTGATAAGGTTGGGTGAGTTCAGACACCCCATCACCTACCCAAGAACAGTAGGTGTTTTACTTACTCCCAACCAGATTCTTGGCCTAGAACACATGGCTGTGACTCCCCACATAAAGAACATGACCACTGGTCATATAACACAGAACACAGAGTTCTTCATGCTATGAGGTATCTAGATGGGCCCACAGGGTTTCACCAATAAGCTTCCCTTACTTATTTCCCTTTTGCAAAGGTATTTAATCTTTGATCCCTGTGGAAGTTGCATGCACCTATTCTCTACAATGAGCAACCAATAAACAGTTTGGACCCAAAGACTGTCTCTCTCTCTCTCTCTCTCTCTCTCTCTCTCTCTCTCTCTCTCTCTCTCTCTCTCTCATATTAAGAAATGCCGTGAGATTCTTCATAGAGTTAGACAGAACAATTTGCAAATTCATCTGGAATAACAAAAAACCCAGGATAGCTAAAACTATTCTCAACAATAAAAGGACTTCTGGGGGAATCACTATCCCTGAACTCAAGCAGTATTACAGAGCAATAGTGATTTAAAAAAAACCTGTATGGTATTGGTACAGAGACAGATAGACCAGTGGAATAGAATTGAAGACCCAGAAATGAACCCACACACCTATGGTCACTTGATTTTTGACAAAGGAGCCAAAACCATCCAATGGAAAAAAAGATAGCATTTTCAGCAAATGGTGCTGGTTCAACTGGAGATCAGCATGTGGGAAGATTGCAGATCGAACCATTCCTATCACCCTGTACAAAGCTTAAGTCCAAGTGGATCAAGGACCTCCACATCAAACCAGATATACTCAAACTAATAGAAGAAAAAGTGGGGAAGCATCTCGAAGACATGGGCACTGGAAAAATTTCCTGAACAAAACACCAATGGCTTATGCTCTAAGATCAAGAATCGACAAATGGGATCTCATAAAACTACAAAGCTTCTGTAAGGCAAAGGACACTGTTGTTAGGACAAAACAGCAACCAACAGATTGGGAAAAGATCTTTACCAATCCTACAACTGATAGAAGGCTTATATCCAAATATACAAAGAACTCAAGAAGTTAGACTGCAGGGAGAAAAATAACCCTATTAAAAAATGGGGTTCAGAGCTAAACAAAGAATTCACAGCTGAGGAATGTCAAATGGCTGAGAAGCACCTAAAGAAATGTTCAACATCTTTAGTCATAAGGGAAATTCAAATCAAAACAACCCTGAGATTCCACCTCACACCAGTCAGAATGGCTAAAATAAAAAACTCCGGTGACAGTAGATGCTGGCAAGGATGTGGAGAAAGAGGAACACTCCTCCATTGTTGGTGGGATTGCAGACTGGTACAACCATTCTGGAAATCAGTCTGGAGGTTCCTCAGAATATTGGACTTTGCACTACCTGAGGACCCAGCTATACCTCTCCTGGGCATATACCCAAAAGATGCTCCAACATATAACAAAGACACATGCTTCACTATGTTCATAGCAGCCTTATTTATAATAGCCAGAAGCTGGAAAGAACCTAGATGCCCTTCAACAGAGGAATGGATACAGAAAATGTGGTACATCTACACAATGGAATACTACTCAGCTATCAAAAACAATGACTTCATGAAATTCATAGGCAAATGGATGGAACTCGAAAATATCATCCTGAGTGAGCTAACCCAATCACAGAAAAACACACATGGTATGCACTCATTGATAAGTGGATATTAGAGCAAATGCTTGAATTGCCCTAGATGCACAGAACACATGAAACTCAAGAAGGATGACCAAAATGCGGATGCTTCAGTCCTTCTTTAAAAGGGGAACAAGAATACTCTTGAGAGGGGATAAGGAGGCAAAGTTTAGAACAGAGGCTGAAGAAACACCCATTCAGAGCCTGCCCCACATGTGGCCCATACATATACAGCCACCCAATTAGACAAGATGGATGAAGCAAAGAAGTGCAGACTGACAGGAGCCGGATGTAGATCGCTCCTGAGAGACACAGCCAGAATACAGCAAATACAGAGGCGAATGCCAGCAGCAAACCACTGAACTGAGAATAGGACCCCCGTTGAAGGAATCAGAGAAAGGACTGAAAGAGCTAAAGGGGCTTGAGACCCCATATGTACAACAATGCCAAGCAACCAGAGCTTCCAGGAACTAAGCCACTCTCCCAAACCATACATGGACTGACCCTGGGCTCCAACTGCATATGTAGCAATGAATAGCCTAGCAAGGGCACCAGTGGAAGGGGAAGCCCTTGGTCTTGCCTAGGCTGGACCCCAGTGAATGGGATTCTTGGGGGGAGGGCAGTAATGGGGGGAGGATTGTGTGGGGAACATCCATATAGAAAGGGAGGGGGAGGAGTTAGGGGGATGTTAGCCTGAAAACTGGAAAATGGAATAACACTTGAAATGTAAATAAGAAGTACCCAATTTAATAAAGATGGGGGAAAAAAAAGAACTGCCATGAGAGGGTGGGGAACTTTTGTCATACAGAGTCTTCCACAGAAGGCCACTCCATGCTCCTGGACATTCACTCGCCTCCTGAGCTAAGCTAGAGTTCCCCACCTCCACCCCTGGCCTCATCACAGGGCCACAGGCCCCCTTCATTGCTGACTTCACCGGGTTTTTATCAGTGACTAGATGGCCAGGAGCTTGGAAACCCCTGAATCCTTGGTCTCAGCCTGTGCCATTTCTCATGTGGGCCAAGAAATGCATCCTAGACTGCATTCTCCCACCCCCTGAGTGGAGCATTGGCACTATTCAGCCGATGGCTGCATAGGGTAAAATGCAGTCTAGCATCTCCCATCTCGTCTCCCCGAGAGGAGTTTACATATTCCCAGAGAGAGAGAGATTGAATGCGGGCCCACATATTTTTGTATATATACAATCACAAAACAATATTTCTATAAATCTTTTCTCAGAAAGTTACTTCTGGGTATGTTCCACCAAAGTCCAATGAAGAAAAGATAAAGGACCTAGCCACAAAATGAACACAGGGCCAGATGAAGGAAATTCACAGATGGAAATCAAGAGCAGTGCCCAGTTCTGCCGCCAGACCTGCAGGAGCACAAGCACATTGGGGTGGGATGGAAAGCGCTAAAGAAGACTTCTGTGAGAAGGTTAAAAACTGGAGAAGGACTAAATGCCTTGTAAGGAGCGTTGGAGTGCTGGAGAGTTGGAGATTGAGTTAGTAGTGAGTCTATAGAAAACTAAGTGAGAAGAGGAGGGGGGTCACTCCAGGGGATATGATGCTACTTTGAAGGAAAATAGTAAGGCGCTACTTGACACAGCTGGAGGATGTTGCACAGTGATTACAATGATTTGGTTACCAAGGGGGTTTTGAACCCAAAAGAAACCCAAATGTACAGAAAATTATTTCTAGCATGAACACATGTCTATGGCAAAGTGGATCGCCTCATCTCTATAAAAGGGAACTCGAGATATAATCATGAAAAATGAAAATTCAAACCGCACTATGTTATTCAGAGATAAATACAAAGATAATCAGCTTAAAGCGGTTGAAAATGATGGCTCTGTAGGAGGAAAGCGAACAGGAATGGGCATTATCATAAAGTGCTTCCTTGGATATTTGACTCTTTTGGTAGAATACACTGTTAGTTGTGACAAAAGTAAAGGTTTGCAATTTTACGATGTTATGAAATAGTTATGTCTGAGGACGGCAGGGGTCACCTTTACTGCCTCATAGAAAAAAGATTGTCTGATTTAAAAGAGAAAAAAACCTCATACCAGAAATCCACACCAAGGAATAAAAAGGGAGAGAAAAGTAATAAACGATGGATAGACCGAGGAGGAAGGGAGAGGGGGAAGAAGAGAGAGAAATTAGGAGATAGGCACAGAGAAATAGGGAGAGAAGGATAAGAGGTGAAAGGGTTGATGTGGACAGACGCAGGACAAAGAAGAAGTAATTGGAGTTATATGGAGAAGGAAACACAGGGATAGACTAAAAGAAATGAAGAAGGAAAAAAAAGATGGAGAAACATGCAAAAAGAGGAAGGAATTAGAGTGAGGTTGGCAGGTGGATAGATGGAGAGAATGGAAGATACTGTTGTACAAATTTTGAGCTTAAATGCTTGAAACTCACTTTCCTTTGATATTTCCCTTATGTAAATCAATCCTCTTCTTAACACAAATTAGACATACTCGTCAAAAACATTCGCCTAACACACGCTAGGCCTAGTACGTAAGAGTAAGTCAACATTTTGTACTGAGTGCTTGCTTTTGCAGGATGCGTGCAGCACGGCTGCTCTATGTGGCTCGGTCGCTGTGCTTTCATAGCGGCTCTGGGAAGGCCCGGTTACAATCCACTCTCTTCTGCAACTCAGTCTCAGAGATGTTCAACAACTTGCCCAAGGTCATCTAGCCAATGGAGGAGAGCCCAGCTGTCACTCCAGTTCTATAGATTTCCACAGGCTGTCTACCCTTCCGTGCATGGACCTTGACTGTGGTTGGAATAGCCAGTACTTATGAAAGTCAAGCCCCAACACATACTAGCCAGCATGCATACACACGGAAGTTGGATCCTCAGTATTTGAAATCAGATGTGTTCATTCCCAATGAACATTGTCAGATGTCACCGTGCCCCCTCCCTTGCCCCAGTTCAATACTGTTGTCTGTTTTCTAGATCTAGTGTCTGTGTCACTTCATGTTTCCCCACTTGCCTAGAACAGGCTGGCTCTGTAATTCTAGAAGCTTCGGGGTTGGGGATTTAGCTCAGTGGTAGAGCGCTTGCCTAGCAATTGCAAGGCCCTGGGTTCGGTCCTTAGCTCCAGAAAAAAAAAAGCCACACAAATGTGGCATTCATTCATAGATAGAAGCTTCCCCCACCTCTCCCCATTTCTCTTCCTCCGCCTTTTCCCTCAGAGATTATGCAAGACATTATCCAAGACAATTTCTGCTTCAACTTTGATGGTGTCATCTTGATCCTCTGCCACATGTTATCTTGAAATGGTACCCCTATCTTTTCCCCTAAGCATGTTGCCTTATCCCAGAGATCTTCCTCTGAGGGACTCTCATACCTTCAATGGTATTATTAGTAGGTTCCTTATGGGTATATTTATAACAATAATAAAGTTCTACTACTTGGAATAATACAGCCCTACTTGGTATCACCAACCAGGCATCTCTTAAGGTCAGTTGTCAGTTGGACTTGACTTTCAAGGGAATTTGAGATCAACTTGTTCTCCATATGGCCCTTGTGATAATTAGCTTGCTTCCTCTGTACTTCTACACAGAGGAAGTGAGACCAGCTGTTCTTAGATAGACATCTGTGAACTGCCATTTTGTTCTACAGGTAGATGGTATTAAATTCTTCCTCTCCCATCTTTCTCATTCCCCCTCTTCCTTCTCTCCCTCTTTCATTTGTTTTCTTCCTTTCTTTCTTCTTTCTATAGTGTCATTTTTTAGACAGGGTTTCGTTTATCCTAGGCTGGCTTTGAACTCGCTACATAGCCAATCTTCTAACTCTGTCTCTCAAGTGCTAGTATTGCAACTATATGACACCACACCTGATTTTATGTGATGCTGGAACACAGGGAATGCATGCTGAGTCCTCTTCTAATTGAGCCAAATCCCCAGTCTAGGACTATGATAACTTAATAATAATAATAAAACAGTAATAATGTGGCTGAGAGTTAAACACGTTTCTCAGCTCTTTGATGCTTCCAGTCAGTATTAGTCTGCTTCAGCATCTCTCCGGTTGCAGAAAACAACCCGAGGGAGGAAAAGTCTCTTTGACTCAAAGTTTCATAGGTCTTAGTGCTGGCTCCATTTTTTCTGGGCCTGTTCTGAGACATAACATCATGGTAGGAGGCTGTGTCGGAACAGAGCTGTTCAACTCTTAAGATCCAGGAAGCAGAGTCCACAGGTGGGCTTCCCAGCCCTTGAGTCTTCTGAAGCTACCCACTAGTTATTGTGTTTATGTCTATATGAATCATGACCTGAGGAGAGAAACTAAGGTTATCATGAGACTTAGATGTCCCAGATGTCCCGAGGTCCATGATCTATCTCTCTCCAAAGAACAGAGCTCCTAGCCTATGCATGTGCTTATACCCAAACCAAGGTTCCTCACCACAGACAGTTGTTACCTTAAGCCTTTGTGAGATCTTTTCCTGCTGCTTGTCCTTCATTTGGACACTAGTATGTAAAGCTTACAGGAAAAAGGACGGATGTGGTAGGTCTGGCACATATTTGATTGGCAGATTCTTAGGCACACCCATTCCCTCCCTCCTGTTTGCTGTATCCATGCACAGAGAACCCTACTCTTCATTAGCCATGTGATTTGTTTCAGTGGATATTAGACACGAGGCAGCAACAGACATTGGACATGCCTGTTCTTTTATGTATGAGAAAAAACAGCCCACAATGGCCTGCAGAATCCAGGAAGAAGAGTCATGGGGCAAAGGTCTTCCAGTCAGTCTAGATGAAATATGCCACTAAACAGGCCTACCGGCTGCCACTTTGGGCCCTAGAACTTTGAGGTGCTTTGGTACACAAAAATAAATTAGTGGATGGCTCTCCAGTCAACATTCACTTGAGGAGAAAGCAGCATGAGGCTTTGCCTGCAGCTCCTCTTGAACTCAGCCCGGGACTCCTCCTGACAGAGTTGGCCATCCTCTAAACCCAAAAGACAAGCTTGTGTGGCTGAGCTTGGTTACCAACACAACACAGCTAGGAAGAAGGAGCCTTAACGGAGGAAGTACTTCTATCAGATTGGCCTGTGGACATGCCTGTGGGATATTTTCTTAATGGAGAGTTAATGTAGGACAGCCTAATCTAGCATGGGTGGTGCCATCCTAAATCATGTGGCTATGAAAGGAAGACAGCTGATTTTGAGACTGGGAACAAGCAAATATGCAGTGTGCCTCTTAGGTAGCTACTTTAGTTCCTATCTTAAGGTTCCTACTTCAGTTCCTGCCCCAGCTTTCCTCAAACCCTTTCCCCCTTCTCCTTCGGTCAGTGACCAAAAGCAGCAGAAATCAAAGTAGGACATCTGTCACCATGACTCATCCATGAGTCTTTCTCCATTGGGGTAACTGACCAAAGAATGATGGATCGCACACAGACTCAGACATAACAATATAATAAGCGTGTTAAATGAGTCCTTCGCGGCATGGATCTAATGATTCTTCCTTTCTGCCTTTAAAGGTATTTCAGGTGCCTGGATCCAACAGTGCGATAATGTCTGGGACTGACAGGAAGAGTGCCATCGGCCAGACACCAAGACCACTGTCAACATCAAAGTGAAGGTTAGCAGCAGTTCACTGTGTTAGGGGCACTCAGCTTGTCATTTCTTCCATGAAAACATGTTTTTGTGTTCATGCACTGTGTGCTCTGAGCCCTGTGCTAGAAGCTGTGACTTAGAACTGATTATGACACCCTCAGTCCCATCCCGTCCTCAGGGAGTTCCCAGATGAGATTCAAAGGCAAGGCTTGCTTTCTGACCCCAAACCTACTAAAAGCAGGTTGCAACCGGGCAGCTGTTGGCAGATGGCTGAGCTAGAGCTCAGAAGATGCTCACAGCTTTGAGTTCTAGGCTGGGACTACGAGCCCAGCATCTGAGCACCCCAGCACCCCAGGACTCTCCCACAGCCCAACTTCTTTCTTTTTTTTTTCTTCTTGGATATTTTGTGTATTTACATTTCAAAAGTTATCCCCTTTCCTGGTTTCCCCCTCTCCCATGTCCCCTCCCCCTGCTTCTACGAGGATGCTCCCCCTCCCACCCCCTCCCACCTCAACACCCTATAGCCCAACTTCTTATGAATGAGAAGTAGAGTCTTTTATTCCTCAACCTGGGCTAAGAATCTGAAGTCCTAATTCAGCTGCGGGCTGCCCTGAGCTGTAAGATTTTCCTTTTAACAGCTTTGTGTGAAAAGGACAGAGGGAGAATGTTGAACCCTGAGTGCATATAAATGTCAATTGTGCATCCAAGAGGAGGGTGAGGAGTGGAGGGGAGTCAGAAACCTGACACAGGCACCTTGGGGTTCTCTTTGGATGATGGGTTCCATAGTGTGGTGTCTTGGGCAGACAGAGAAGGTGCCACATGCCAAGAACACTGTCTACACAGAAAGCAAAGGTTAGTGCCAGCTAAGTTCTAGAACTCAGCAGCCTTCACACTGAAAGAGCACTGCCCTGTCTGTCACAACAGAATTGTCTGAAAGTCACAAGAGGCCTTTGCAAACGCTTCTTCCCAATATTCAAGGCAAAGCAGAGGAAAAGACCAAATGCTTTTTGACTTTTGCCTCTCATTGGTCAGCTCTGGAGTGTTCTGACCTGCCTCTTCCACCAGAGGTTTGAGGACATCAGTTTAGAAGTAGCGTGGATGGAAGCCACAGAGGTCGCCTATTTAACCCAAGGACTTTGTGTTAAAGCACCAATAAATCTCCTTCAGGATCAAGTTTATTACTATAAACTTCAGCAACTTACCCAAACTAGGGCTTAGAAAGATGTTTAAATTATTCCTTGTTAAAAATTAAAAAACAAAACAAAAAAGCCAGGAAAGGTTAGCAGTTTGGTCCAGTTGAAGATTTGTTTATTTGGTTTTTGTTTTTTTTTTTTTTTTTTGCAATAGATCTCAGTGGCTCTAATTATAATATACATTAGATCTCACATCTTTCCTCATGTATGGAAAAATCAATTTCATTTTACTGCTCCTTAATTCATATAAACGTTATATTCCCCAAAAGTGCAATTAAGACACAGGATGTGTTTGAGTACACTTTGTGCTTTATAGTGGAGTGGGAAGAGGCTTGGGAAAAGCCAAGGTGGATTTATTCAAGTCTGTCATTGCTCTGGCTCATGGCTGTTCCTCAGTACCATGTTCTATGAAGACAGGACCCAGGAGATAGCAAGGCATGTAGTGGCAGAATAAAAAGTGAAAACCTCTCTCTCTCTCTCTCTCTCTCTCTCTCTCTCTCTCTCTCTCTCTCTCTCTCTCTCTCTCTCTCCCCCTCTGTGTGTGTCTGTGTGTGTGTGTGTGTGTGTGTGTGTGTGTGTGTGTGTAGCCCAGAGGTCACCTCCAATGTCCTACCTCAGGAATTGTCCATCTTTTTATATGCATAAGCTGTTCTCTTTTTTTCCTTTTCTTTTTTAAAAACCATTTCTCATCTTTGTGTATGAATTTCTTCCTGTGTCCCACTTGCATGCAGTTCCCATATAGGCCAGAAGAGGGTGTCAGATCCCATTGAACTAGCATTACAGAGGTTGTAAACCACCACATAGGTGCTAGGAGCGGAATCCCAGGTCTTTAGAGATCAGCCAGTCCTTTTAACGGCTGAGCCATCTCTCCAGCCCCAGCAGCTATTGCTCTTTTTCGTTGAAACAGGGTCTTTTGTTAACCTGGAGCTCACAGATTGGACCAGGCTAACTGGCCATGAGCTCCAGATACTACTGCCTCTCCAATGCTAGGATTGCAAGTGTGCACACCATGCTGGGCTTCTGGGGGCCAAACTCAGGTTCTCATTCTTGGGCATTAAGATTTGTACCAATCAAGCCGTCTCCTCAACTCCATGGGCTGGCACTGATTGCGAAAGCTGCCGTGTATTTTAAGCAGTGTTCTTGGCCTATCTATTAGATACGCTAAACTGCAGTGACAAATGGAAACCTCTCCAGAAATGTCCAAATGTCCTCTGGGGTAAGCAGGTGCAAAATCCACACCCCCTTTCCCAGTTGAGATCCATATCCTGGACATAAGAGAACAATAGTCTAGGCAGGAGTGTATTTTACAGGTCTTCCTTCCTTCTTTCCTTCCTTCTTTCCCTCCTTCCTTCCCTCCCTCCTTCCTTCCTTCTTTCCCTCCTTCCCTCCTTCCTTCCTTCCTTCTTTCCCTCCTTCCCTCCCTCCTTCCTTCCTTCCTTCCCTCCTTCTTTCTTTCCCTCCTTCCTTCCCTCCTTCTTTCCCTCCTTCCTTCCTTCCTTCCTTCCCTTCTCCTTTCTTAATACATGTTTTCACTATGTAGCCCTGGCTGACCTGGAGCCCAGTATATAGGCTAAGCTGGACTTGAACTCAGAGATTTACCTTGAGTGTGGGAAATGCTTTTCTGTCTTGATTACTCATAAAATGCAGTGGGTTTTATTTGTTCCTCTAGTCTTGGGCTCACTGGTACTTGTTTATACTTATTTGTGGAACTTATTGTGAGATAATACAGAGAGCTTCATAACATGACAAGTGGCTTATATGTTGATAAAATAATTAGTGATAAAATATGCTATTAGATTTTCTCCGAGGCATATCTTCTTAGTTAGAAACATCTGCGTATGTTCCTATGTTTAACCCCCAGATTTACTCTACTGGTAATTCTGAATTTACTTCTAAGAAGGCATGTGCTCTGTAAGGTGAGGTTTTCAATGTGAAATAGGATGTTTCATAGCATCCTATTTTGGGAGCTTCATTGAACAACGAAGAAGGCTGCTTAAACAGCTAGATTACAGCCTCTGGGTCTTTGTTGATAAGCAAGTAGATTTTGCAAGGGCTCACCATGGGAAGAGAAGACCCTTGCTCTGTCCAAGATGGGATACTCTCTTAAAAGCATTTTCTAGAATATTTCTAGAATTATTCTAGAATATTCTTTAATAGCAGCTGAAATTTCAATGTATGCATTGATTTGTCAACAAATCAATAAGGGTCCAGTGTATATTGAAGACTGAAGCACAAAGCAAAATATTACAAAGGGTGAGATGCAGGAGATAAGGAATTCAGAGGTCAGGGTGGCATGAATGGGGCATCTACCAGAACTTTGCCTTCATGGTAAGGGGTGGTCTGAGCCCCAGGGTATTTGAAGTCCCCCAATACAGAAGTCAATGCTAGCAGCAAACCACTGAACTGAGAACAGGATCCACTTTTGGGGAATTAGAGGAAGGATTGAAAGAGCTGAAGGAGCTTGTAACCCCATAAGAACAACAATGCCAATCAACCAGAGCTTCCAGGGACTAAACCACTACCGAAAGACTATACATGACTGACTCAGGGCTCCAACTGCATATGTAGCAAAGAATAGACTTGTTGGGGCACCAGTGGAAGAGGAAGCCCTTGGTCCTGCCAAGGTTGGAACCCCAGTGAAGAGGAATGTCAGGGGGCACAGTTAAGAGGAGTGGATGAGAAGAACACCCATATGGGGGAGGTGGAAGGGATGGGGGCTTATGGACAGGAAACCAGGAAAGGGAATAACATTTGAAATGTAAGTAAAGAAATGTATCTAATAAAAAACAAACAAACAAAAAGCTACTTTACAGGATTAAAATTTAAAAGAAGAAGAAGAGGAGGAAGAAGAAGAGGAAGAAGATGAAGAAGAAGAAGAAGAAGAAGAAGAAGAAGAAGAAGAAGAAGAAGAAGAGGAAGAAGAAGAAGAAGAGGAAGAAGAAGAGGAGGAGGAAGAAGAAGAAGAGGAAGAAGAAGAAGAGGAAGAAGAAGAAGAAGAAGAAGAAGAAGAAGAAGAAGAAGAAGAAGAAGAAGAAGAAGAAGAAGAAGAAGAAGAAGAAGAAGAAGAAGAAGAAGAGGCTTCATCCTGCTACTTTTAGTGGCTCTTGAGAGTTACAACAGGTTTCCCTCTTACAGGGACAGCGCACCAGGACTGGGCCTCTGAACTTCATTCTGCCACCCAAGGATCACAGCAGAGGAGGCACCTCATCAGAGTTATAATCTTTAAAAAAATGGCCAGAAGCAGCGGAAATGGGCAGCTTAGCAAGTGGGCAGAGAGGGTTCTCGCTGTGGTGATACAACCGAGAAGAGGGGCCAGGCCCAGGCTGGTGTGGCAGAGGTAGAGGCAGACAAATGAGCGCATTCAGAGATTTGGCTGTGTGGGCGTGATGAGATGATTGGAAAGGGTTGACTTTTTCATCAGCTCACTGTGGTTATTCAAAAATATGCCATCTTCAAAATGTCACCTCCACACCTGGCCATCGTAGCCCTCCCCATGCTGCCTTTTCTCTGTTCCAGGTCCTCCGGGGACTCTCTAACTGCATTGGGTCTCATGTTGCTGCTATGACTACCCTCCTCACTACCCACCTATGCTCTGACCACCTTCTCACTGCCCCATCTCTACCTTGGCCACATCTTCACCTCTCATGTCTGCTCTGACCACTTCCTCAACACTCCCCTCAACTCTAATCACCTCTTTACCCTCCCCACCCCATCTCAGCTCTGACTACCTCCTTACCCTCACCTCAGCTCTGACCACCTCTTAACCCCATCGTTGCCCTGATCACTTCCTCACTTCCCACTTCCACTATAACTACCCCTTCACCCCTCGTCTCTAACCTGACCACCTTTACACCCTACCTCTGCTCTGACCACCTCCCCAACACCTACCACTCCCTGGGCTGCTCTTCCTTTATCACTCAGCATAGGAATCCTCCGCTTTGGTGGGAAACCTAAGTCTTCCAGATAAGCTAGCCATGCCCTACACAGATAGGGTTGCAGAATGGAAAACGCACCAAGCCCCTAGCACCTGGGGTCTGAGGCAGGACGGTAGTGATCATACATTAACTAAGTCCCTCTTCTCCTATTCAATATCTTTGTGACCTTTGTCACGTAGTCTAAATCCCCAATTTCTTAGCTTTGCCACATAGCATAGGTCGCATGTTTAACTAAGCCTGCTTACTAAAATGTTCAAGAGTAGATAGACACCTGGCTGTGTCTGGAAGGGCTGAAGCCTCATCCCCTGGACTCCAGATGTGCTGTTGCCTGCCTGATGCCACAGTAGTAATAAATCTTGTACCTGAAGGGCGATTGGGTTCAACATTTTTTAACCCTTTTTCCCACCCCGAAACATCCACAATCATAATTATTTCTGAAAGAACCTGTGTCTGTCCATTCAGCACCACTGTCAAGGTTGCCCCTTCAGCGGTTTTGAGTGAAGCCATATCACCCCATTTCTGAGACTCCCTCCAGTATCATCATAGGAAAGTGCTTCACTTCTTAGTAAAATTTCATGGCTACAAAACTTCCTCCCTGGGTCACACATTAACTGGGCCCAACTTACCTACCCAGAGGAAGAGTGGCTACTGTCGCATAAGTCATACATTAACTCAGCTTGCTTGTTTATCATGCAAGACCCCCTTTCCTTGAAAACCTTGAAAGAAGACTTTTTTTCTAGGTAGTTGGCTGGGACCATATCCAAGTCCCCAGCGTGTGGCTGTTTGTGTTAACAAATGTCTGGCCTTCATGATGACTCATCTCAGAGCCAGTCTCCAGCCTCCTCTTCTCTCCCTCTCTTAGAAGGCTACATGTGACTGATTCCTGACTCTGGGAACTGACATTGAATTAGCAACTAGAGAGGTGCTTTGGGTACCAGGAGAGCATCTTGGGATGAACTGCTAGATGATCAGAGCATCCTGTGCTCAGCATGTAGATCCATGAGGGAGGTTGGGTGGGATGAGCACAACCAGCATGGCCAAAGGACGATGTTGAGGGCCTGGTTTGGGGTTATGGTGGGGCACAGGGCAAATCTAGCAGAGGTGAGCGAGGCAAATCTTGAGCAATGGAAAGGGTTCTCTGGAAGTCTGTGAGCTGCTGAGGGATGACCCCAGGCAGATACAAGGCCCTGGTGGAAGGTAGCGAACGTTCCCATCTAACTCTCAGAGGAGCTGCTCGGTGAGAGAGGCAAAGAGAACAACCTGTGTAGCATTGCATCCCGAGCAGTTCAGTGTTCAAGGATGTGAACCCAGAGGCACAGCTGAAGCTCAGCGCTCATGCCCAAGTACACTCTCCAGATGCCCAACCATGACCCCAAACAGTTGAACACAAGAAAGGCAAGAACCTGCGGAGGTCGCTGCCAGCTCCTACGGCTCAGACCTCTCTTCCTCCTCTCTTCCATCTGGAGCCCCAGGACCATCTCCTAAGCATGCTCACACACCGAGCAGTGGCAGGGTAGAAATGATCCCTAGTAGGCTCTGAGCCCAACCAGCCCTTATCACCTCACAGGCACAGCTGAAGGGCTTTGAGGAAAAAAATCTCAGCCCCAAGAACTGCTGAGGGGGAAACAGGGCTCTGAAATCTACCCTCCCATGGAGGCAGTCTCCCTGCTGACCTTAGTAACACCCACACATCTCCTGTCAGGGATGTGTCCTTGCCTTTGGCTCTTCCTTCACAATTTTCTCTCGTCCATAGATTTTACTATCTACATTTTATTAGGGCTGTGGTTATTTTCAAGCTATGTACCCATTTAGACGTTATAATCTTTTATTGGGGTTGTATTCGTGGATAAATAAATCCCAGGCACTTGAAGCTTTATCTACTGGAGGCTTCTGCTTTTGGCCTCCAAATAATCCTGATCTCCAGCTAAAATAATCATGTCATTATCCCTGAAAGATAGAGCTTTCAGAGTTTCAGACCCCGAGCAGGTGAAGAGGGATGCCTCCATAACTCACACTCTTACTATGCTGTGGGCTTTTTAAGTGCTTTTGAATTAGTCGATGTATAATACCGAAGCTATCGTAAAGCTTAAGTGTATTTAGATTTCCTATGAGAACGAACACTTCCAGGGATGAAGAGTTGGCTCTGCACCTAAGAGCACTTACTGCTCTTGGAGGGAGGGGCCAAGTTCAGTTCCCAACACGGATAATGGGAAGCTCACAACCACCTCTAACTTCAGCTCCGAGAGACCTTTCTCTGGCCTTCACAGGCTCTCTCTCTCTCTCTCTCTCTCTCTCTCTCTCTCTCTCTCTCTCTCTCTCTCTCTCCATATATTCCACATCTTCCAGGAGTGGAGGGGGTTCTGTGACAGCTGTAGCCAGCTTTTGTCTTTATGCTATGAGAGTGAGAGGGCCTAAAAAGAATGCTCAGTGGATAGAGTGATTGTTGTACAAGTTTGAGTATCTAAGTTCAATTCCCAGACCCATATCTAAAGTTATTAAGGCCATCTCAATTGCTGGTGGGTATCCTTGTTAGCAGCACTATTGAATCAAGGGTGTTTGTTAGGTGACAATTCTAGCCTTGCCTATTTCTCTGGCTACCTCCTATTTCATCCTAGAGAAATCTGGGTACTATAATATTTCCAGTGAACTGGCTGGGGTCCCTTGGCTCACATGAATAGTAATTATGGGTAGGTGAAGATAGACTCTTCCAGACTTTTAGTACCCAATCCCTAGGAGCCAGGCTGGTGGATGCAGATGCTAGAAAGCTCTTCCAGGCTTCAGAAGTCAGAGACTGTAGGCACTGTAGGCACTTGGGCTGGATGCTTACCGTGCTGAGCCGCTAACACTTGGCAGTTGCTTGAACTTTAAGCATCCAGGAGTATTGTCTTTCAGCAGCGGGTTCCAAGGAGGTTCCTGCTATGGGCTGGTGTTTTCTTGAGCAGAGCCATCCACTGTAGACCTAACCCTGGTCTATTCTATCCCTATCCTGACAACCCCTTTCTGTACTGTCTGCTCTATACTTTGTGAAGAGGCCTCCTTTCCTTTGTTCTGGCTGTCCCAGTGAGTACAAAGACCTCTCCTCTCAGCTGCTTTCTATCTTGTGGTGATTCGAATGATACGCTCCAACTCATAGGCTCATGTGTTTAAAGACTCAGTCACCAGCTCCCGGAACTGTTTGGGAAGGATTGAGAAGTGTGGCTTTCTTGGAGGAGGTGTGTTCCTGGGGGCAGACTTAGAGATCGCCAAAGACTCTATTGTCAGGATGGTCTTTCTTTCTCCGGCTCCTACTTGTGGATCGAGATAGGAACTTTCAGCTGCTACCACATCTTTACTCCTCCAGCATAGACTATAACCACCTTGGAACTCTAAAGCAATTACATTCTTCTTCCTTTTTTACTTTAAATTGCCTTGGTCATGGTGTTTTGTCATAAAAATTTAGAGGTAACTAAGACATATCTCTTTCTCTGGAAGCAGCAAGGAGGCTGCTGAGTACCCGGGAAAGTTGGCTGAGGCCCTTTTTGGCCACAGAAACAATAAGATATCCTTGCTGTTCTATGGTTCTCTACACTCATATGCAAAGTCATTGGAAAGATTCTTCAGGGACTGAGCAGGAATGAAGAATCCATGCTTTTGCATCCTTTCTGTCTATCTGGGGATTTTCTACTGATCAGATGCTTTACCTCCATGGTAGGCAGAGGGAGGGAAGAGAAGAGGGACATAGAGAGCTACTTACCCTGTAACTCCTTCCTTCCCCTAGAAACTAGAAACACCATTCACCTCCCTATTTGAGCTGGTTTGTGTTTGTCAACTTGATACAAGCTAGTCACCTGGGAAGAAGAAATGTCATTTGAGGAATTCTCTCTCTCAGACTGACCTGTAAGTGAGTCCGTAAGGCAGTTTCTCAATTGATATGGGAGGCCCAGCTCTTTGTTGGCAGTGCCACCCCAGGTTAGTAGTCCTGAGTTTTAAAAGAAAGCAGACTGAGAAAGCCATTAAACACAAACCAGTGAGCAGCATTTCTCATGCTCTTTGCTTGAGTTTCTGTTTCGAGTCCCTGCCCTGACTTCTCTCCATGATGAACAGTGTCATTAAAGTTGTAAACCAAAGAGGCCCTTCCTTCCCCAGGTTTCTTTTGGTCATTGTATTTTTTGAAGTACCAGAAAGCAAACCAGGACATTATCCAAGTTACCAGACAAGCCTCACTTTTTTGTTGTTTTGAGATTTAGTGTGTGTGTGTGTGTGTGTGTGTGTGTGTGTGTGTGTGTGTGTTGTGTGTGTGTTAGGTGGGGTTCCCATGGAAGTCAGAAGGGAGAATCAGGTCCCCTAGAACTGGAGTTACAGAGAGCTGTGAGCCATCTGATATTATTACTGGACAGTAAACCCCAATTCTCTTCAAGAACATAAAGTGCGCCAAACCATTGAACATCTCTCCAGCCCTAACTGCCTCTTAAGGGACACTCATACTCCTAGTGGGAATGACAAAGTAACATAAAGTAATAATAAATGGCCTTCCATTTGGGTTCCCTCCCTTGGACAATCTGAAGTGTCTGTGCTAACTATCCTGGACTAAACATTCACTGGCATCTATAATCTGATTGTAGAGCTCTGTGTCCAGAAGGAAGGGATGGGGGAACGGCCTTCACTGAAGCCAGGAGAGCTTGGCTCAATTTTATAAACTGTTTTTCTATGGCTGTGACACACTGCCCAGGTGAAGGGGAAAATGTAATCTGGCCCTTCACTGTTGAAAATGATACAATGTGATCCTATCCAAGATTAGGTTGACTTCAAAGAGTCAAAGCTGAGAAGGACCCTGGTGGTCTAAGGAGATTTGATGGAGAACTCTTTATCCTGGCTTCTGCCAGCTCCACATTCAGCACACATATTCTACAAAGAGTCCACACAGTCCAGCCGAGTTCTCAGATCTCAGCAGGACCTGCCTGCCAGAGATTTGCTTGGAGGTCAGTCACTGGGGCCTCTGTTTGCCTTTAAGCTTCCCTGAGAGGGACTGGAGGCAGTTCTTTGCTCCAGCAAAGGTCTGCAGGCCCCTGTGTCAGACCCCTGCAGCCTTTGAGATTATGACTGGGCAAACCTTGTGGGCAGCATCTCACTGATAATCCTGTTTCTTTCTTGAGGAGAACTCAGACAGTCTACAGCAGGGTGCTGTTGCCTTGAAAAACAGATCGTGAAAGCCACCAAGGTGGACTTTGCCAGTGAAAGAAGCTAGAGACTGTGAAGTCATATTGAGAGGGTGCCCTCTGACTTCCTGCTCAAAAGCTCAAAAGCTCAAAAGCACCCCTGCGGAGGACTCACCTGTGTTTTAGGAAGTGCCTTCCGGCTCCTCAGACCCACTTCCACCTCCCAACTTGTTCTAATTCCTGGAAGCTCATTGATGCTATGGTCTTCCTCATGGTTGCCTCTGCTTCCTTTCTGAAAATTCAGATTTCAGAGAGCTGCCTCAAAGACAGATGAAAATGGAGACTAGTGTATTACATAAAAACAAGGAAGTGTCTAGAGAAGGGCATCAGAGATGGGCCTGGTTTCCTGCTCAGGGCAAAATTCTTAATCTCCCTTCTCTGTCATCACACCACCTGATCCTGGCTGCCCGGTGTGGCAGTCAACAATTGGGAAGACCTTCCAGTTTGTGCCCCAGCTCTGTCTTTGCATAGCACAGACAGCCTGCTCTGGAAGGCTTTGAGAGGCATCTGCCTTTTACTTTTTACAGGAAGCCTTTTCTTGGGTTCCATGAAAGCCTTGCTAAAGGCTCAATCAGTGTAAATAACCAGAGCACCTACAGGGAGATCAACCCCTCCCTTCCTGTTCCCAGGGACACTTTGGGGGAAAAGGCAGGGCATTAAAGCAGAAATCAGTACAGTCTTATGCTGGCTGGAGAGTGACATCAGGGGAGATGCCCCCCTCTAACTGGTGGCAGACTGAGGACTAGAGAAACTGTAAGTGCCAGGTAGCATAGTGGCAGTTGTATAGGCTGCTCAGAAAGGTAGCTCGTAAGAGAGATGTCGCCATTGAGAGAAAGATGCCTACTAAAGATGAAGCTCTACTTCGTGTCAGAATGTCAACTTCCTCTGGCTTCTCAACCAAATATGTGGAAAATGCAGGATTTTCCCATGGTCACAGAATGAGCTGCCAGTACTACTAAGAGAGAGTAAGGGCTCACCAATATAAAGTCCCTAGTCCTTGACATTGAGCTGAAATGGCTACAACCATCCTTTTCTGAGCATCCCCCAGGGAGCAGCATCCATACCCAGCATTCTGCCACCAACACCTACAACGGCAGAGATGGTCACCTGTGCTCTACAGGCAAGCATCTGAGGTACCACACAAGAGAAGTCTCTGGTGTGCAAAGCAGGGGCCAAGCTAATTTAGAAGTGTTCTGCTGAAAGCTCTCAGAAGCAAAGAAGGCATTGAAGACTATGCCTGGGGTTGCAGATCCCGTGATCTTGGGAGCGCAAAACCTGAATGTAGAAGATGGCTGTGGGGAAATTCCCAGAAAAGACAGTTGGGCTGTTTTAGCTGGGTCATGAGAACTTACTTGGACTCCGGGCAAGTCGGAGCCACCCCGTCAGAAGCATGAGGGAAGGATGCTGCAAAGTCCCCTCAGATCACAGCTACTTCAGGAGCCCAAGAATACCAAACAGTGAGCAGCACTGGCTAGCCTCGGCCAATGCTTGCCCTGGGGACTGCTGAAGAGTGGGACTGTGAAAACAAGCCTGGAACTTTGTACAGACATCACTTGCTTGGTGACTAAACAGACAGGGGCTCAACTGCCCTGTGACTTCAGTTCCTCGCCTCCAAAGTGGAGCTGGTCAGAGATCCCAGCCTTGCCTTCCACACTTGCACGGGGATTCACGGATGTGTAGCTCCTGGTGTTCCTATATCAGACTCTTTAAAAAGAAAAATTATCCAAGATCCAGGGCTGGCAACACAATTTGCAAAGTCCAGTACAGAATAGAAGTATGGGGACTCTTGTTTAATAGTCATTAGGAACTCTCAGACATGAACAAGGTTTCATACCTGTAATCCCAGCCTTGGGTAGGCATAGGCGGGAAACACCAGTGCTAGATGGATAGGGGCAGGAGAATCCTGACAGTTGAAGCTATATAGTGAGTTTTAGGCTATCCTGAGCTTACATGTGTCTCAAAAAAATAGTAAAAGCAGAGATTTCCATACAAAAGAGCCCTTTCAAGAACTGTTTCCCATGTCCCAGAGGCAGTCAGGATCACCCAATAGGCCAAGTCAGGCTTCATCCAGACAACAGACAGTCTCCTTGAAACCTGAGCCTTTCTGTTATTACAGCAATGACACTTCCCTGTGAGACTTGTATTCTCATTCTAAAGAACACTAGGGGATGGGGCTGGCTTCTCTGAGGAGCAGGTCACAGAAGAGGTATATGGAAGTTGTCCTATTCCTTGATCATTGGAAGGAGAGAGGACATGGGTAGGGTTGGATGGCTCAATAAGCAGGGTCATCTAGGTGGCCTGGAAGCTCTCAGACATGGGGATCTAGAGGTGGAAAAATCTTGCAGGTGCAGCGCGGGTAGCAAGTGATAGGAAGAGAGCCAGGTAGAACAAAGGAGCCCCGTTCCTTGCCATTTTAAGGTGACATGCTTTATTAAGAAATGACTGGCAAGAGAAAGCCACACGGCTGTAAATGTCAGCAGGAGTCCAGTGCCGATGCCTGTCATTGTCCGTGAAAAGGTTCCTCTCAGAGAAGGCAGCCAGCACAGACAGAGTCCTGGCTTGAGTGATAGCTTGGCTGGCTCTGAGCTCCTGGCTGGGTGTCTGTGCAGGAGCAGACTCCTGTCCAAGAATATTATATTGCTCCAAACAATAGCATCCCTCAACTCCACACCCTGCACCAAATCCATGACCTCTGCCTGGCTTCTGCCCTTCTTGGGGCCCTGCTGCCCAGGCAGCATTTGTCTGGATAGGGATTTGAGATAACAATGAATATGAGCAAAACCCAGTTCTCCTTCCTTTCTGGAACAACCTTCCAGGGACCCAAGAGACAACAGTGTTAGGGGCTTGTGAGCTCCAGCTCAGTGCTGCTTCCCTGGTTCAGCTCCATGGTAGGTCAGTTGTCAGCACAGCAACACCAGAATGTATGTCGCTTGTGGCCAATGGGATCGGCACTGAGCTCCTATAGTGCAGTAGGCTTCATAGCCTACTGCAGCTGAAGCCTGCTGTGGTCCTGCTCTTAGACATTTCATGGAACCCGAGGGGTGTGTGTGTGTGTGTGTGTGTGTGTGTGTGTGTGTGTGTGTGTGTGTAGTGTAAGCCAGAGGTCAAGGTCAGGTGTCTTTCCTCTAGTTTCTCACCTCTACTTTTGAGCTAGGGTCTGTTATTGACATAGTTTTATGTCAACTTGACACAAGCTAAAGTCACCAGACAGAATCACACCTCAAACAAAACAAAACAAAACAAAACAAAACAAAACAAAACAAAACAAAACATTTCTCTGTTAAGATTGAGCTGTGGAAAGCCTGTAGGGCATTTTCTTAATTATTTATTGACAAAGGAGGACCCAGCTCATTGTGGGTGGTGCCACCCTTGGGCTGATTGTCCTGGGTTCTATAAGTAAGCAGACCGAGAAAGTTATGTGGAGCAAGCCAGTAAGCAGCAACCCTCCATTGCCTCTGCGTGAGCTCCTGCTTCTAGGTTCCTGCCTTGTCTGCGTCCTTGCCACGATATCCCTTAACGAACAATGATACGGATGCATAAGGCAAATAAACCTTTTCCTCCCCAGCTTGCATTTTGGTCAGGGTGTTTCATTACAGCAATAGAAACCCCAGCTAAGACAGTCATTGAGTTCTCTGCTTTGGCTAGCCTTGGCTTACTAGCAAGTGCCTCAGGTGTACCCATTTCCCCTCCCACGTTCTATCGTAACAGGCAGGGGCCACAATGCCTGACTTTTACCTGTAGACTGAGAATCCAAATTCAAAGCCCCAGGCTTCCACAGCAAGCTCTTTACTCACTGAACCATTTCCCCAGCCCTCTCATACCCTCCTTTCTCTGAACAGAAACAGAAAAGTAAATCAAGAGAAATCTAAAAAATCTAAAGATAAATAGATTCCACCACTCTGATTCTGAAGGAAATTGAACCATGTCTTTAGGCCCTAATCGCTACCTGCAGTGGGCTGCCTGGAGAAGTCAGATTCCAAAAAAGCCAGCTCCAGAATTTCTGGAGCTCATAGCCTCCTAAGCCTTTGCCTGCTTAAGCTACCTCTTCCATACTGCTGCTGTCACCTGAGACCTCTAGCTCATCTCCACTTATAACAGCAGGGATATGCTATGGGGTTTATGATAGTAACACCCCCACATCTTCCCTGACAATGACTATCAGTGTGGGAGTCTCCTCCCAACATCTTCGAAACTATGTGAGACCAGGACCATGGCTCGTCTAGCTCTATATCCCCCAACAGTTCATGATAAAAGACACAGGGAAACAATCCAAAAAGACCTGTTAAACTTTTCATTCATTCATTCATTCATTCATTCATTTGTGAATTTACTCCTCAATCATGAATAATTCTTCATGACAAACACTAGCCCACTCTTCTAGCTTGTCCTATTTCTGTTGCCATGGTAAACACAACCAAGGAAAAAGAGGTTTATTTCATTTACAGTTTATGATCTATCATGAAGGGAAGTCAGGACAGAAATGTGGAGGCAGGAACTGAAGTAAAGACCATGGAAGAACACCACTTACTGGCTTACTCCTCATGGCCTACTCAGCTTGCTTTTTAAAAATACCCAGAACCACTTGCCCAGAGGTGGCACCACCCGCAGTGGACTGGGCCCACCCCCTGTCAATCATTAATCTAGAAAGTGCTCCATAGATGTGCCTACGGATCATTCTCATGGAGGTGTTTTCTCCATCAATGACCTCTCCCCAGATCACGTTAGCTTGTGTCAAGTTGATAAAACTTAATAAGCACATCCACAAATACTGTTTTAACCAAGCATTTTATCTGACTGAACCTTACTTCCACATTTAGGAAAATAAGAAATAGTACTCCTTTGAATGTGTGTTTCACAGAGTGGAACAAGATTGCTAAGAACCAGGGCTGTGAACTTGGTAGGGACAAAACTGTCTGGTTCTATTAGGTTGAAGTTGAGGCATGGGCTGGAAGCCACCAGAGTGGCTCTTTTTTTTTTTTTATATTCAGATAATGGGACTCTGAGTGCCATGTTCAATTGTCTGAGCAATCAGAGATGCCCTGGAAGCATAAGGAGAGATCAAAGGTTTTAAAGGGAATGGAGCTTTCTATACCAAATTGGTTGACAGTTGTATTAAAAATCAAATTGTCAGGGCTGGAGAGATGGCTCAGTGGTTAAGAGCACTGACTAGTCTTCCAGTGGTCCTGAGTTCAATTCCCAGTAAGCATATGGTGGCTCACAACCATCGGTAATGGGATCCAATGCCCTTTTCTGATGTGTTTGAAGACAGTTACACTATACTCATATATACATAAAAAATAAAATATTTTAAAAGATTCATTAAAAAAATCACATTTTCCTCCCTCTGTAATTGGATCTCATGAAATCTAGATGCTCACACATACAGTTCTTTAAGGACACGATGCAAGCAGGCACAGTGATACACACCAGTAACTCCAACAACTGGGAAGCCAGCATAGGGGCTAGCCTCATCATGCGTCTAAACCAGTCTATACTACTCAGAAGTTCTAAGCAAACTCTATAGAGACCTGAGACTTGGACAACTTTTGATTTTCTCTAATATGGTGGAAATTTCACACATAAACACGCGTGTGCACACAGACACACACAGACAGACAGACAGACAGACAGACAGACACACACACACACACACACACACACACACACTGCATAGTGGCACAGGGATTTTCCCTCCTAAGCTGGACTCCTAGGAGAAGGAACCACTTCTGTGGGTGTGTCATGTGTACCTTCCTGGGTCCAGCATAACTAATCAAGGATGTTCTGACTCACATCACCTGTGGCTCTTGACATTCTCAACTATATTTTCAGGTTGGAGCACTAACTTGTGATTTGGATAGCTGCTGTAGTGTCCCTTCTAGCAGTACTTCACAGTTCAAGGTCAGCTTTACTCTTTTAAAGCCTCTTTTATGCAGTTTGACTCCATGCAGTATTTTCAACCTGATAGTCTTGATCACAGTTGGCTCTCTGTCCACGAAGCTCAGTCAGCTTCCAGTACCTTAGTCCCTAAATCATAGTCTAGGTCTCTACTGATTAGAACTTACTACATAGCGTAGGCTGGCTTCAAACTCACTATGAGGCTATTCTTTTCAACAAAGCAATGGTGAACTCAAACATAGCTTGTAATGGTTAATTTTTAGACTTGACACAAACTAGAATCACTTGGGAAGGAAGTTTCAATGGTGGATTATTTTCAACAGTTTGCCCTTAATTGATGAGGGAAGAGCCAGCCCACTGTGGGCAGCTCCATTCCCTAAGAATGAATCTTGAACTTTGAAAGAGTAGAGAAATGGGGTCAGCAAAGCAACTAAGCATACATACTTAGTAAGAGAACTGAAATTGGAGAGCTGATCAGAGGGTTAACAGGTATCATCATATATTGCATTTGGCTTTCTACTGCTGGAAGTGATTCCCTGGTGAATACTTCACAGAACACAGGTGAGCAGGAAAACAGGCTGGGGTGGATTCATCATCTCAGCAGACCCCACTGCCAGCTAAGGAAGCCAGCTGCTGCATTCTCCCTGAGAACTTCTGTGTAAGGAGAGGAGTCTTTGTAACCCAGAGAGAATATAGGCACAGGATGTTTAATTGCTCACCTAAAGAAACAACTTTTCTAATTTTTAGAAGGTTATGGAAGTTTCTATCCTCCTTCCCTCACCCCAAGGAATGTCCAATCCATATTTAGGTCTTAGCATTGTGTTGCTGAGTTGGAAAGAGTTGGGACAGGAACATAGGAAGGTGTATGAAGAGCATGTGGGGAGATGTTTGGGGCCCAGAGCCTGGGAAAAATGCACAGAGGAGGGGACTTTGAGGGACGTTGCCCCATACTACATATGATGCTCACAGATACAGAATGCTTGGATTAATTTGAAATTACTTGCTGGGGACTGAGCTGTCATTAGATCCTCTGAGATTCAGCTTTCTGAATTTTGGCTTTTTCAGAGTTCCATTTCTAACTCACAACATCCTTGCCTCTCTGACCCTTCACTTCCAAGCTCCATCTGTCTTCCCATTCTGCGGTCATTGTCTCCATCCTGGCCTTGCTGGCACTTGGTTCAGATGCCCTTCCTGCTCCCTGTGCACAACAACAGTCTTCTCATAGCTGCCTCTGCTGCTGTGTCAGCTGCCTCTATCCACCTGCTCAACACCTGCCAGGGACCTTGCAAAAGCCATTGTCTCATCTGACCATTTGATGGTTTAAGTCCATGTGGGCACCTTATCACCCTGAACCATAAGGGAAATTTTCTGTTTAGGGCACATATCTGTAATCCCAGCAATGGGCAGATAAAGATAAGAAGCTCATAAAATGAGGAATAGCCTGGGCTACATAGTAAGAGAGGGATTCTACTCCCTCACCAGGTGTGATTGTGTAGATCTTTTCTATTTGTGAGTGAAAACTAAGCTTTTTCTCTACTGGAAAGGGGAAGCTTCTCTTGTTCCTAAGACACCATGGAGTCTGAATTGCCTTCTTCCTATAGCTCTCTCCTTCTTGCATGTCTTCAAAGCAGGCCTGTGACCCCCTTACTCCTTCTGCTTGTACCCAGGTGACAGGATACATCCTATAGTGTATCCTGTGATCCAGGTACAAAGTCTCAGTTGTGTATTGGAAGGCCCGGCTTCCCTTACTTCCTTGTCTCTCAAGCTGTTTGACATATCCCGAGAATACCTCTAAGAAGCCTTAGTTTAACATGTTCAAAACAACTATGGCTTTCTGCACACTTCCGTGTTTCTCCTTCCCACTGTAAATAAACCACCCAGATGCTCAAGTGGAAAACCTAAACTGTTTCTATTCCCCAGCCCCGTGAGTCACCAAGACCTGGGCATTTAATTGCAGAATACAACTCATTCAGCAGGAACTGGAGTTCAACTCTTTTACCTCTGACCTTGATCCCATTGTGTCTATAACTGGAATTCCTGCTTTTCTATGGGCCTTCTCCATCTATCTGTTCGAGTCCCCAGTGAACCACAAGTCAAATGAGGCTCTTCCCCTCAATGACCTTACATCAGATCCCAGTTCATGGCTGTATTCTCAGTGTTCTGGTTGATCTAATCTCTGCTTCCTCTGCTCCTTCCTGCCTCTGAGCCCTCACACATGATGGGCCTTTTGCCAAAACACCTTCCCCTCCCTTTTTGTGACCAAAAACCCCTTGGCTTCCTATAGACAGTACAGACTCTATAAACTTCTTAAATACCTTACTTAAAGCTCAGTACTCCCTTTCTCATTTTTTATAGCATTTTGGGATTTTATATTTTTTTCATTGATAAAAAATTGTATCCAACTGCCTCTACATACTTCTAATTCCACAATGGTGGAAATCATGTCTTCACTATATGCTCCTGTTTCTCATAATAATCACGGGATTATTATGTTCTTGTTAAACAAATACACATGAACATCATTTCAACTTCTAGAACTTGTATGTCTTCATCAGGGTAGGACAGGATACAGTGACAGAAAGACCCGCATCTAGACAACAGAGCATGCAGCTATCCACATGGCCTTCTTGGGTATAGGGCCTCTTCCCTGTTTTTGTTTTTGTTTTTGTTTTGTTTTTTGGGTTTTTTTTGTTCCTTTTTTCCTTTCTTTTATTCTAACAATGGCTTTAGGGATGAGGAAGGTGGCTCACTTAGTAAAGTGCTCACATTGAAAGTGTGAAGACTTAAGTTAAGGCTCCCAGAACTTATGTGAAAACTCAGGTGCCATTGTCTTTGATAAAGAACAGTTACAAGGCCCCTTGGGCTAACAAAACGGACCTGAAGAGACTCTCATTTTGGTCACTGCCTCCATGGAGGGCTCAGAGCATTCAGGGTCCTGGGTGTTGCAGGAGAGAGTTCAAACATCCTATATCTGAACTCCAGAAAACCTGGTTACTGTCACATGATGGATACTCCTGACTTTATTGAAGCTGACAGTTTGAATCTGTTGTCATGAATTCCTTTTCTCTGGCCTAAAATTGGTGGTTGAAATTATTTATGTCACAAGTTACAGTTCTTTTCTGTTCCTATTCTGTTTCAGCCCTCATTCAATGTTGCCTCCCCATATTTTATAGCCATTGTCACCATGCCAGGCTGGACTTGCTAATACAACTCATTGGAACTGCCTCTCATACCTGGATAATAAGTGGAGAACCTGTCCATCTGTTGGCAGAGAAAGCCAGTATGGTTTTCCTCACTGTTGTGTCTGTCCCTTGTACTTTGGGCTGCAGACGGCACCATCTGCTTCCAAAATCCACTAATATGCAGAGGAGCTCTGGGGTGATAACCTTCCTGGCCCAGATTCAGTTTCCATCTCCTTCTGACCAACTCCTGGGCTTTCCATCCCATCTGTAAGTGAGACTTGGGCTAAAGGGCTGGCAGCCCCAAAAGTTGGCCAGGATGGCCCCAACTTCCTCCCACAGCAAGGACATAGCCGTCACCCAACAAAAGTCACAGGTTCAGGGAGAACAGAGATTGGAAAGGAACCCTGAACCCAACAAATATGAAGACATTTTTGTTGCCTGGGAAACAACTCCCTTTGTGTCCTGGGAGCAGCTCAGGCATACTCTAAGAGATTTCTTCACTATGCTACTCACATTTGCCAGTGTGAAGCATTCTCAGGAAAACCCCGACATTAATAAAATGAGGATATGAATCTGCTAAATCTGATTAAGCCTTTTTAACGTTAACTGCGCCTTTCTGACATTCACAGCAACCCTGGAAGTGCTAAGCACAAATTCAATGCATTTCATCAGTTAGCACAGGCCTCTCTTCCCCCGTGATTTGTGGGGTGTGTAGGGGGCAGAATCAAACCATCTGGTGTATATTTAGGACCAGGATGAACTCTACGAAGTGAAACATCTGGTCACAGCCAGGCCGAAGGAAAGCTTGGAGAAAATTAAGCACCATCCATTCATTTAGCCAAATCGCCTGCAAAGAACAGTTAAATATGGGCAGGTCACTTGGAAGGAGAGTTTTCTTTCTAACATTTTTTGCAGTCGCTGATTCACCCTTCAACATAACAGGGTTTAGAACTGGGGGCTGCCCTTGCCACTTAACCTAGAGTCACAGTTACTACTGTCAGCATCCCATTTCACATGTTTGATTCCAAATATGTAATAAAAACTCTATTAGTGAGAACATACATTTTCAGTAGTTCATTCCCCAAATTGCTAAGCACTTATGTGTCTGTACAATTTAGAAATGCTGTTCATGAAAGCAGCAGAATTGGATCTCAGCTATCTGCAAGTGCCTTGGACTCTAATAGGAGAGGTTTTGCCTTGTGAAGGGCAGACTGGTGAAGGACGATGGTAGAAAAACACTGACCACAGCCATTGGTCAGGTCTTTTGGGGATTTGTTCTTCAGTGAAGAGGGCAGAAATCATGCAAGGTGAATCTCTAAGGGCTTTAGTATACGAATTAAGACATCTCAATGCTACTTACTACTATTCAGTGAGCAACGCTCTGGGAAGACCCTACGCTTGATGGTTCAGTGAGCAAAGTGCTTAATGAACAAACATGAAGATCTGAGCTTGGCTCCACACCATTGACACAAATGCCAAGCATAGTGGGCCATATATGAGAAGGAAGACAAGTGACTCCAGAGACTCCAGCCAGCCTAGTTGGAAATGGTGAGATCCTGGTTCAGTAAGCGACCATATCTCAAAAATAAGGTGGAAACACTAGAAGAAAACATCCAACATCGACTTCTGGTTATATGGTGTGCATTCACACACACACACACACACACACACACACACACACACACACACAAACCACACAGAAAACACACACACAGCAGACCCTACTCTTCACCAAGAATTATGATGAGTGCTAGAGGTACAAAGAGGTCTTGTTCTGGGCTTCAAAGACTTTGTAGTAAAGTTGGTTCAACATTCAGTAGATCAACACAATATAAAGTGCCAGCAGAGTGATGGAAAGGTCACTCTCCCACCCTTCATGGTAATGACAGGTGTCACTAATATCATCATCCCAGTTTTCAACTGGAATATAGCTCTGGAGATTTTCTCCACATAGTCCCCCAGGCAGACATAATAGACAATGGCAGCTGACATCCACAAGGACACCCATGTGTCATTCTTGGGATGGGTTCCCAATGTTCTAATGAGGAAGATAAGTCTCCATAAATACATATCTGCTGAGATTCCAAAGGCCAGATGCCTCACCTCTGCTGAACAAAGACTGAAGTGGCTGAGATGGCTGCTACCCATGAGAAATGTTGTTTTGGTCACTCCAGGCAAACTCTGATTACTGGTGCTGTGCTTATGAAGGTTGGGATGTGACTCTCATCCTGAAAGAGGCAGGGCTGCTGGGGCCATACTATTTGATGATCTTGCCTGGCTGGGAGGGAACATTTGAACTGACTTGTTCAGCATTCCAGACTTAGATGTTCTATGTTCCTAAGACAGGAACTAGACCCACAGATAAGGGAGAAGGTGGGTGCTTTGAGCATATACAACATATATGGTCTTGTAAAGGAAGAAGCTTATGCTTTTTAGGAACCAGATGCCCTTTCAGGCTAGAGTGAAAAGTTATTACACCCTGGAGATGACCCACACTGCCTTTGGAAAAGGAAACAGATCACTCATCAACAAACAGGGGGTGCTTGTCCTAGGTAGTTTAAGAAAGTAAACAAAGATAGCAACACATTTTTCCCTCATGGAGTTCGGGGTCCGTGAAAAAAAGGTCCCATCTGGCCAGCTGTGATGAGTCACCAGACAATAATAATTTTAATAAGTTTCTTTGCTAGCCCCCTTGGTGCAGTGAGGAATTCCCATGGGCATATGGGTTAAAAATAGGTCAGAAATGTGAGACACCTATCCTGGAGATGAAGAGTATAAAATGAGGCCTATGGGGCTAAAGTTCAGTGGAATGAAGGGTTAGGTCTTTCTGGAGACTCCTTGGAGTCTGGCTACTAGCTCTGTCCAGCTTTCAGAGGTGCTGAAAGCTTTAGATTCTGCTCCACCCCACCCCGATTGTCACATCTCTCCAGACATTGTTTTTATTGTCAACTCTCCTTTTCCTAATTTTGTCTCTAACTCCTTTCACCTGAAGATCTTCTTTTGTCATCTAGGGTAACTTCATGAATTCCAATGATTCTGATGTGGCCAGTGCGCTGTCTCTCTCTCTCTCTCTCTCTCTCTCTCTCTCTCTCTCTCTCATTCCTCCCTCCCTCCCTCCCTCTCTCTCTCTCTCTCTCTCCCCCCGTGTGTGTGTGTGTGTGTGTGTGTGCGTGTCTGTCTGTCTGTCTGTCTGTCTGTCTGTGTGTGTGTCTGTGTGTCTGTGTCTGTGGATATATACATATTCGGCTTACAGAAATGAATGTCTGCTTTTGCTTTGGAATCTGTTGTCTTCTTGCCTTGCTTTCCTCAAAAGGTGCCATGAAAACTCTCTCAATGAGCCCTGGCTACCTCCATAGTAGCTGGGAAGAGATAAGAGAGACTGGATTGATGCTGATCTTAAAAGCCATGCTGCTGCTAGAATCCGCTCTTAAGAGAGAAGAGACTTATTTGAATTCCAAAAACCTTTATTTGGAAAAAATCAAAGGCTGAAATCTGGAAGATGAGGCCATAGAGTTAATCCACATAGAATAGATTAAAAGAGGACTCAGGCCATGTCTTTCCAGACGGGGATAAAGCTTTGCTGGCTGGTCACAGTACAAAGACCAGAGGGTCCCAGTATAAAGTAAGGAGTATGGATCCCCAAGGGTTCTACAGACCAAATCCAATGCCAAAGTCAAAACTCTAGAGCAAGGACAAGCAATGGAGCTGTAGGTCACTGGGATGCTGGGAAGCTGGGAAGCTGTCATTAGCTCACTCACCCTGGTCTCTCAGGACTTGTAGCTTCTCCAGACCCTTGTCCTTTAGGTTCTGGGTCTATGTACCCCTGCTAAAGCAAAAAGCATTTGAGAGTGTTACTTCTCTCAAGACAGATGCAGATGGACCTGAGAAAGAACCAGAGATTCAAAGTCTAAGAGTAAATTGAGAAATCAGTTTGCAGAAATAAACATAGGGCTCCCTGCCTCTGCCACATCCAAGGAAGCCATGAAGGGCAAATGTAACCAGATCTGGTACCAAGTGACACATAGGTCTTCTTTCTACCCTGTATGGTGTCTACACTGCAACTTAATGGAGTTGGAGACAAGGAGAAGGGAGACTTCCAGGGTTGTCAAAAGGTAACTCAGTTTGGACCATGCTTAGGACAGGAGACAGCCAAGAGATCCTTCATTGGGACTTGGGTGTAAGGGTTCTCATGACTAGCTCACCATGTTTCAAACTGGAATAGTCCCCAGTTGTTTTCAATGGCACCAACCCTCCAACAATTCCAAATGTCTTGAATGATATTCTAAATTTCTCTGATTGTCTTCTGAAGGTGTTGATTAATTTTTCCTTTATTGGTGCACTGCTAAACTTTTAAATGATGCTTTTTAAATACAGATCTTTTATAACTTCACAAATAATATGGAATGGTAATAAAGGCATGGATTTATCTCATCTGGGAATTATGTCTGTTACTTCATTGTCCTATAAGAGCCCCCTCATAGCTCACCAAGAAGAAATTCAGGTATTTTGCCATGTCCATTTTGAAGATTATAATGTTCAATTACTTTCTCACAACTTCAGAAGAGGCATGGGGGGATGTAACTCAGTTGGTAGAGTGTGCAGGGTGCCATGAATTTGATCTGAAGAACCACATTAAGGATACAGTATATGTCTGTACATACACCAGCCCTCAGCATGTGGAGATGGGAGTTACAAAGTTCTAGGTCATCCTCAGATGATGCTATGGAGACCTTGCCTCAGTCCAACAAATGCCAGAGGACATGGCTGCACAGAGAGTTTTCCCTTTTCTATCTCCAAGAACCCAAGCATACCATGAGCCTTTGGGTTCCAGCAATGCTTTCTGCTCATAATGGCTGAGAACAGGGATTGCACACTGCTGAGACCTGGACATCAAATTTCACGTTTAGGACTTTTAAAAAGATTTTATGTTTGTTTTCTCCTAAGAACACAAGGATGGGGGAAGACTTGCCAGTGTCACCCACTAGAACACCAGTTGTTATTTGTGGGTTGTGCATGAAATGTCCTTCCCCCAGGCCCAAATATCTGAGATTTGATACTCAGCTGCTGGTGCTTGCCTTAGAGATTGTGTAGCCTTTGGAATGTGGGGGCCCAGCGGGAAGAAGTGGGTCACTTGTGGTTAGGCTTTGGTGCTTACATAGCCTTGGAAGTCTTCTGACTCTCTCTTCGCTTCTTGATTCAAGGAAATATAGGATACTATGGGACAAGCTCTCAGGGCTACTACTCTCCTATCCATCATGGATCTTCATCTCAAACCACAAGCTAAATACACCTTTCCTCTTTTAAGTTGCTTCTTGTCAGGTACTAGGCCATACTAATAAGAAAAGTAATGAATACACAGGCTCTCTGAGGGGGATGTCACAACTTAATTGTCCTTACCTCCCAACCACAGGTTACCACTGCCTCAGAGGAGTCAGAAACATGAACACGGAGTTCCGTGTTCACCATAGCTTGGAGTGATGCCTAGGACCATGAAATAAAAGTTGTTAAATGAATGTATAAATATATGTATGTATGAATGAATGGATGGATGGATGGATGGATGGATGGATGGATGAATAAAGTAATGAATGGATGAATGAATGAATGTTTGGGTTTTTGACTCAGGTAGAGATTTGAAATAAGTTAGTAGAAGACTTGTGCAAGAGCCTGGTTTTAACTCTTGACCCATGATGCTGCTCCCAAAAGGGATTTGTTCATGTCCTGGATGCCAGCCACACCCTCCCAGTGACCATGCAATCCTTTTCATGCAGAACAAATTGGATCATGCCAGGCATGATCAGATGGGACACTTGGAACCTCGTCTCAATTTCGGTTTCCTCAGACATTTTCTCAGAAGTCACATTTTTCTCCCACTGTCCCTGCCACCTTGGCTCCTCAAGAGAAGTTTAGAAAAGTGAACACCTACTAATTCTTCATAGAGTTGAGCTGTTGCAAAAGAAGCAACTGATGGGATGATTTTAGTCCTTAAGTCTCAGGAGGCTAGAAGTAGCAGCATCCAGGTACAGTGGTGAGATCTACCTCCCAGATCAGATTATGGGAGCTGGGGCTGTGGACCCCAGCAGAATGGATGCTCTCTGCTTGAGGTGACTTAGGGGTGAGCCCACATTGTTAAGAACTGGAGATGCACACATGTAACTGTGCACATACAAAATATTTGAAAGTGTTAAGTGTTTGTTTTCTTCTGAGAATACCAAAAGAGGAGAAAAATATAATAATACTCCCAAGAGTTTTCAGCAGGCCCCAGAAAGAAAAGGTCTCAGGGCTCAGTGCTGGATTCATTGATGTTCTTCAGCAGGGACCTGCCAGGTAATGGCCCTGGTTAGCACTAGAATTCCAAAGGAATGTCTGACATAACTGCAAACAGCCCACTCAAGTCCACCCTCCTTTTGTTGTTTGCAAAAAAGCAATCTAGACCTCCCTACCCCCAACACACACACACACACACACACACACACACACTCACACTCACATTCATGCACACACAAACACATACATACTCACACACACACACACACACACAGAGAGAGAGAGAGAGAGAGAGAGAGAGAGAGAGAGAGAGAGAGAGAGATTTTTCCTGGTAAACAGCCTCTCCAGGATCAGTAATTCCTAGTTGGTATTGCCATAATCACTGAGCCTTGTAGCTACTCTAAAAAAGACTAAGATTTCTGGTCTCTGCTCTTTGATTTTCTTATTCAGGAGACCAAGGATTTTGCTCAGAAATATCTTTTAAAGTACCATTTGGGATGGTTCTGAGCAAAGCCTTGTTTGGGCACCAAGGGTTGATAATTATTCAAAGCCATCATTGGTGCCATCCTTACTGCAGCAGGATTCACTCACTTGAAGGTGAGCTATACCAAGACCTCAGTGCCAAACCAGCCAGGCATCTCAGGAAACATTTGTCACTGGGGAACAGTAACAATTTGAACAACCTGATACCTTGCCTTCCTTCTCAACACAGAAGTCAAAATCCCTGTGGTGAGGCCAGAGCTTTGTCAGTGTTCAGAGCTGCACTAGAAAATCCTAGAGCAGCCAAAGTTGAAGATGACTGAGTAGGTTAAATTGTTTGAATACACAGTTAGGATGTCTTTTGTCGATTCGCACTTCCTAATTACCCTGGTGATGTTCTATACCCTACAAATTTTGTAGTGGGGAACTCAAAATGAGTAGGGCTGACCTTAGCAACTCCATTGCACAGGTAAACAAGTGATGCTCCAAACGGCCAAACATATTTCCCACATTGCTACAGCTGCCAGGGAGGCCCCAACAGGAGAGTACCACAGCTCTTGGGCTCGCCCATTGTGCCACAAGCCCTGTACTAACTGGAGGGGCTTTGCTGCTGAGTTTGATCTCAGTCAGTTAGGGATTACATAATAATATCTCCTGTGGTTTTAGAAGGAAGTTTATTTTAGACTCATAAGTATGTGCTTAAGAGGAAAAGAGAGCCATGCATTCAAGTTAGACATGGAAGGCAGGCACATGATTGAGATGTAGAGGAGTAGTAAGGAAACCCAGCGTACCAGAAGATACATGCTTAGGTCTGCTCACATCTGAAAGGAAGACGAGTAAAACAAAGGAAAGTTACACACTTCTCTGTATGAAATCACTGGAGGACAAGCAGACCCAACTGAGTCTCATGGAGACTCTGGGAATTCTGGGAAGGAAAGTACATGATCTCATTAAAGAACTAATTCTTTCTCCTATCTCTTTAGAATTGCTTAAGATCCTCAATGAGTCTCTTAGTTTGACTTGAGTGAGGAGTGGGTGTCTAGGGTGGGAATGAAGATCCACGTTATCACACACTGTCCTAGAAGACAGCCAAAATGGATCTATGTTGTTTGATGCTCCCAATTTACATCTTGTTAAAATATGATGTGAAAAAAAGAAAAAAAAAGCAACCTTCAAAACCAAGCAGTTAAGTGAATCAAAGTTTGCAAGGGAAGAGATAAATGACTCAGGGAAAGATAGAGCAAAAACAAGATAACATAATATATATATTTAGGATCAGACTTTCTAATTTACTGCAATCTGCGATTCTCCAGATCTGACTACATTGGCTATAATTATTTCTGTCTAAATAATTCTGCAGACTTGCAGCATAATAACTCAGGATCACAAATAAGAATCAACTCCACTGTGCTCACAACACAGCAATGATTATGTTCTTGAGTCGGTAAAGCTCTTTACGGCTTGGTACAAAGTAATTATGGTTTTTTTCCCCTGTTGGTGTGAAGTACATTAACCTGTGGAAATTACAAACCAGAAAGTATAAGAAAAGTCTGTGTTTCTGGTGCGAAATACCAACACTAGTCAACTGAAAATGCTAAGCTGGGTGAATTAGGAGGTGTTGGGAGGTCTCCCTGGTGGAAGATGTAGGTCTTTGATGAGGTCATAGTCTTCATGGAAAGATGCTAAAACAGACATCCTCATGATCAGTAGAGGTAGAACTGAGAGGTAGAGTAGAGCTGTCCTTTATCGAGGACATGTATGCTAGTGTCTTAGAAACCTGCCCCAGTGGATACCTATGACTCTAGCTATTTGCCTTCATGCTGCAAATCTACTCTCTGAATAGATGATCATCGTTTACTGATTAGAGATTGTGAAAGCAGTAGGGTTTTCATGGAGTTGTAAGTAACATGACTAAAGGGAAGGGTCTAGCAGGTTTCTGCTGCATTGTGACCCTTTCCTCCATAAGCTAGATGATGACTTCAGGGTAGCAAACTCTCTATTTTTAATTCATGTAAAATAATTTATATTTTGTTTTCAGAAAATTCAAAGATGTGATCCCAGAACCATCAAATAAGAGACTTGAGCAACTGCACAAGTTCAAACCAGGGAGAAACTGGCAACAATGTTAGACAGCAAAGTACTTCAGCCTCATGTGTGTACAAAGTGGATAATCTCCAGAGCCACCAGCTCTTGGTACCACTATGGGACAATGCAGAAGAAAGACCTGAGAACAGGGGGCTTCCAAGCAGTCAGCTGTCCTCCCCTGGGGTTCATTGCAGTAGGAAGTTGGGAAATTTGTGACTGATGCCCCCTGTGTCAAGAAGTTTGCATGGTTAAAGGCTCTTGGGCTCTGTGAACTCCTGGAGCTGCCTCTAGGGATGCCTGTCGGGGAGGAGCTGCAGAGTGAGAATGCTGTTAGAACCATAGCTAAGACTTAGTAGGAAAGTAGACTCTGAGATTAGAAAAGAAAAAAGTGAGACAAAATTGCAATGGCAGAGAAACAGCCTGAACAACAATAACAATGACAACGACGACGATGGTGACAACAACAACAACAACAACAACCAGAAATCAAGGAGACACATTTTTAATGCCCTAGGAAACCAACAGAAAGAGGAATGATATGCAGCCAGAAAAACTGCATCTAAATGAACCTCCCTTGGAAGTCTGGGTAACAAACTCCATGTTAAATATCTGTTATGGGACAGAATAGCATCCTGAAAGGCAAAGAAAGTACTCTATAAGCCATCATAAAAAAGTAGATTAGGGGTTGGGGATTTAGCTCAGTGGTAGAGCGCTTGCCTAGCAAACGAAAGGCCCTGGGTTCGGTCCCCAGCTCCAAAAAAAAAAAAAAAAGTAGATTAAAACAGGTGGGAAAAAACCTTAAGAAAATAAAACCAGATACAAAATAGCAATGTAAATCAGAATTAAAAAGACCCAGAATAAGGTGACTGGGCTCAATAAGTACTTAACCAAAGAAGTAATATAATTTAAAAATGAAGATGAGATAAAAGAATGCAAGAGTAAATAAGTAAATTGTTTGAATCAAAACAGGTCTTAGATAAAAGAAATGAAGCCCATTAAAAGCAATTCAAGGCATTGAAAAAGCTACTACACAGGCAACCTTAAGGAAGAGAGGTACAAGGAAAGAAAGATACAAAATAAATATGACAGACTCTAACACAGGAGATTCCTTTGAGGAAGAGAAAAACATATGTAACATTATTGAAAGAGCATACTCTTTACCCAAGAATAATGACATAGAATAACAGATAAATTTTGTTTCACTTGTTTCTACAGTTATTAAAAGAAAAAATATTTTAGCTATATAGGCAAGAAGAAACTGTGATTTAAAAACAAAATGAAATTAGATTACAATAAAATGATTTTCCTGCACTGTTTTATGCCAAAAGAAAATTAAATAACATCTTTAGGATATTTAGAGGAAAAACAGTCATGGTCTGTGGCACCTGCCTGCAATACCAGCACTCTGGAGGCGGAAGCAGGAAGTTCAGCACAGACTAGAGGTCAGCTTGGGCTACATTTTATGCCCCTGTCTTAGTATTGTTCCTGTTTCCATGACAAAATGTCTTAATAAGGTTTAGCTGACTCACAGCTCCAGGTTACAGTCAATCTCTCCAGGAAGCCAAGGCAGCAGGAACTTGAAGTGACAAGTCATGTCACTCAAAGCAAAGAGCAGTGAATTAGTTTATACCTACTAGTGTTCAACTCTTTCTCCACTCTATGCAATACAGGATTTCCTGCCTAGGGAATGATACCACCCACAGTGGTTGGGTCTTTCCCTTAATCAAAACAACCACCCCCAAGACATGCCCACAAGTCAATCTGATCTAGACAGTCCCACACTGAGATTCTCTTTCCAGGTGATTCTAGATTGTATCAAGTTAGCAATTAATACTAACAATCACAGAGAGTGCCACCAAAAAAGGTGGAGGAAAGGAAGAGGAAGAAAAATGAAAGAAGGAAGGACTCTGAGGTAAGATTTTATAATGTAGCATGATCTGTAAGTATAAAGTGCACAGACAAAGAGTTACCCACGGAAAAGATGCCAGGAGTATTGCTTACAGATCTTCCTGAGAAGTCAGGCAGAAGGAAGTTCAGTCTAGATACACTGAACATGGCGAAAGAGGTCTTCATGGGTATAAGCATTAACTATATTAACCTATAACATGAGAAATGAGAAAGAGCTGAGAGAGTTTTCATTATACACAAGCACCACTTGAGATTGTATGCACATGAAAGAACTGAGATGTGTCCAACAGTCCTAACAGTCTAACATGCTATCATTAGAAATGAGATGGAAGTGGAACCAACAAGAGAGGGTCCAAGTTCTTATTTCATCATCTCTGTCACCTGAGAACCAAGATCTTAATCTAAAAGGAAGGTTGTTCAAGAGTACTATAGCACGTCATAGGCCTGGAGCCAGGATTCTGGGAATAATAGCAAGGGCGTCTACATTATTCTACTTGTATTTGGAGAAAGTGAAGGAACATACACATATGCATAAATATACACATTTATGCATATATGCACATATACACATAAATATCTATACATTCAGTCATGCACTCATACACTTGCACACACAGGTACATGAATGTACACATAAACATGCAAGCATTCACATACCAAGAGAGTCATACACACACACACACACATACAAGCACACATGCACAACACATTTCAACTCTGTCCAGTGTAGCTATAAAAGTCTATTAGCAAAAAATAGAGCCATGATTATGGTCTCAAAATAGTGTTTTCTATTAAAGCAACCAGAGTTTAAAGACAGACTAAGTTCCATGCCTAGAACAAATATGTGGGACATTACATAGCCCAAAGTAGACAGAAAGTTTGGTTACTTTCTCTAGTCAAACACAGGACAACTAAAATAAGCTTCAACAAGAATAAGAATTACAATGGGAGTTGAAGAGATGGCTCAGCAGTTAAGAGTGTTGGCTTCTCTTGCATAAAATTTGCATTCAACTCAAAGCATCCAGGTTTGGGCATCTCATAATCACACTCCAACTCCAGGAGATCCAACATCCCTTTCTGGACTCCACTGTCAATCTACACACACGTTCCCATACACACACATGGATCAAACTCTAAAACTGTGGCTAAACCTATTAGATCATAATGAGTTTTTAAACTATGACTTACTTGTCCGTGAGCATGACAGAAAACATTTTGTATCTTCGAAAGTAAGAAAAAGAGAGGGATGAATCAAACATTTCTTCCTCTCTTATAAGAACCATACCATAAGATAGCTCCTTATCATATAAGAAAAGTATGGCTTTCCCTCCCAGGGACTCCATGCAAATGAAATGATTGTATCAGGACTCACCACTCTGCAGCCTGTGAATTATTGGATCTAGGTATAAAACACGATGGCTGCTAGAATGTGAGAAGAGTGGAAATCAGATCTTCTGCAGTCCTGATGCAAGAACACAGCCAGCAACCTTGGCAATGGGTCCAGACTGAGTCAGATTCAGCTGCCAAGTTCTGGGAAATGCAGAAAACCAGGCACAGGCCAAGTTGCCATCACCATCATCATCAGTATTATAATCACCACCATCAACACCAATATCCGCATCTGTAGCTTCACACAAGGCCCATTCAATGGGATGCTTTATCTCAAATGCTCTAAGTTCTTCTGTGTGCATCTATCCTGAAGATGACCCTCCTACAGTGTCCAGAGGCTAAGGGTGAAGACACTGTTGGAGTTGGTGAGAAACTTTGTAAATAACGTCATGCTTTCCCAGGGATCAGAGAAGAAAAGAGATAGAAAAATGGCATTGAAGAAATGCTTAGACAGACAGACACACAGACACAGAGAGGGAGAGACAGAGACGGTGACATAAAGAGAAAGAGACACAGAGAGACAGAGAGACAGAACCAGAGGGAAGGAAGGAGGGAGAGAAGAAAGGAGGGAGGGGGAAAATATGTCAGTTACACAAAACTTAAAGCATAACTAGAATCAAACTTTGCTGTCTCCAGACAGGCAGGTGGCAAACACTAAGTCCCATGACAGTGCTCATAAAAGCCACTCCACTGGGAGTGACTTTTAGAGCATGGAGGTTTGTGACAGGAATGGGGAAGATGGAGGATGCTCCGGAGGATCTGGCCAAGTCCTGTTCTAGACTGAGCTGATGTTTGCGAGATGATGAACTTTAAAACTATTCCGAAAGCTCCTCATCGAATGGATGGGTCGAAGGCAAAAGACAGAATGCTTGACACAGGTTAAAGGGCCCAGGGTGAAAGCCACACCTCCCACCCTGCTTAGCTGATCTATGGGGGGCAGGTTTCCCAGCTCTGCTGAGCCTTCCTTTTTCCATCATCAGGATGGAGTCCAATTTGCAGTGTTGTGGTTTCAAAAAAAATACTTCCTATCTCCATATTTTTTGTCAAGATGGAGTAAAATGTGATAGCGTCAGTAAGTCTCTCCAAGCTTCGCTGACAAGCAGGAAACTAGACCTGGGAATGATCTTTGAATGTGAATTGGGTTCTTTGCTTTTCTTTGCAAAAGGAGGTCTGGATGTTCCCATTGGACCCCTAATGGTGATTCTAGAAGAAAAATAAAAATGACAATTGCCATCCAGTTGTGGTGGCCCACATCTTTAATCCCAGCACTCTGGAGGCAGAGGCAGGCAGAGCGGTGAAAGTTGTAGGCAGGCCTGGTCTACCTAGCAAGTTCCAGTCCATATGGGGCTACATAGTAAGACTCTGCCTCAAAAGCAAAAGCAAAAGCAAAAAAAAAATCCACAAGCCATTCTCAGTGATTATGACAACTGAAAAGAAGATAGCCATTATCATGTGTAAACTGTTGTGTCTTTACAGAGAAAAAGCTGTGGTCATCACCGTCTGGCACCTGAAAAGTATGGTCTGCCCACGTTACTGAGGTGAAAAAACTCACTGAAATACTATGGATTGCTCCAGACTGTGCAACTGAAAATAGGGTGGTTAGGAACAAAAGCAAAGCATGAGGGGAACCTTTGTTGAGTGACCCTGTGTTCGGGCAGCAGTGTAAGGTCAGGTGTGCATCTGAAAGCTTAAGAACCAGTGTCACCATCCTTGGCTCTAAAGTAAGGCACTGCCATGAGGCGGACAGAGCCAGGAGCTCAGGGGAACTGTAAGCAGAGTCAGTCCCAGGCTGGCTGAGAACATCGCCCAGCTCTTCACGCCAAAGAGACCCTGGGAAAAGAAATGTTACAGGGATTTGCAGCCCCAGTAAGCCCGTATAAACACACACATACAATCCTGTTATGATGATTATAATCTATGAGCCTAAATGGGCAGACCTAGCACTGTCCTAACCTATTCCCCAGCTCTAAGACCCTTCGCTACTTGCAGTTTCTCCCAGCCATGTGGTTCTGCTCTATCTTGGCTTCCTCTTCCTCCTTTCCCATTCTCTCTCCATCCCCTTCTCCTTCTATCCCCTCTCCAAAGCCTCTCGTCCTATGGCACCTTTCCCCTCTACTGCCCAATCACAGGATTCAGCCTTTATTGACCAGTTAGAATGGGGAGAAGGTTCACATGAGATTGACTACTTGTCGGGGGACAACTCTTGTGGAGCAGAATTAACACCAGACTACAAACAGCATCAGGGAAACCCACAGCAAGCAAGGATGAGAGAAACTAGCTCAGCAGGATAGGCTTGCTGGCTGCACTGACATTCCAATACTCCCAGCCCCAAGCATGCAATGCTAGCCCTGTGGCCTCACAAACACCCTACTCTAAACCCTAACATCACCCTGGAGCTACTGCCTTGCTCAGGTCTTCAGGAGGCTATCCTCTCGTTAAATTCCCTTAGCAAGGAGAAGCAGGGCCCCTAGAAAACTGGGTCACTTTAGGGTCTTTTTCATGGGCATTCTGTCCCTTGATGTTTCAACAGGCTTCTGTGTAGATATGTGTGGATCTGACCACCCTCTCATTGGAAAATTTCCATCTAACTGATCCCTCTTTAGAATAGGATGCAAATATTACAAGGACTGAAAGTTAGAGTTTAGGGTCAGACTAATTGTGATTCAAATTCTGTCTCTAGCTCTCGGCTAGCTAGAGGGCCTTGCGGTGTTCCCTAAGTTGTTTCGTATGTCAGTTCTCATGCTGGTGTGAAACAATTCTGCTGCCTACCACACAGCTTTGGTAGGAAGAAGGAGCACAAAGGTTTTAGATCATGACAAGGGCTCTTAATGGCTGCTATTTATTTATTTTTCTAATATAATGAAGTCCAAATTAGAGGTCACAATTTTCCACATCTCTCAAATACACTCCAAAGTATCACCACGAAATCTTTGTCTGTGTGTACTTACCCTAGACAGAAAATGTCACCAGTCCAATACTTCCTGTGCAATAGTCACACGACTCTAGAGCAACCGTTCTCAACCTGTGGGCTATGACTCCTAGGGTGGCGGTTTGAACAACCTTTGCACAGGAGTTGCCTAAGACCATCAGAAATATTAGATGTTTACATTACAGTTTATAACAGTAACACAATAACAGTTATAAAGTAGCAATGGAAATAATTTTATGGGTGGAGTCACTACAACATGGGGAACTATATTAAAGGGTTACAGCGTTAGGAAGGTTGAGAGCCACTGCTTTAGAGCTTCTAGTTCAATGCTTTCTTGGAGGAAATATTTCTATCCTAAATCTGAGATAAATTGTTGGGAGGTATTAACAGCTTGAATATGAAATGTCCTGAGGCTTGCGTTTTCAACACATGGTCCTCAGCTTTTGTCTCCAGTTCAGGAGGCTGTGGAACCAATAGAAGAGAGAGTCTGTCAGGAGGAAGTGCATCGCTAGTGATAGGCATCTGAAGGTGACTCCTGACCTCTGCTTCATAGTCTATCCTGTTGTCAACAACTTCCTCCATGTGCTCCTAATGCCTTGAACTGAGCTGCCTTAGCATACTTTATTGCAAGGATGGACTAAATCCCTCCATAACTGTGAGCCAAAGTATATATTTCCTCTCTTAAGTTGTTCTTGACAGGTATTGTGGTCAGTAACACGAGTAAGTATTCAAATATGCTAACAAGTTATTTAAAATAACACAGCCTTAAATTCAGCCTTTAAAAATATATAAAACACAGATTAGACTAATAACATAAAAGAAAGACAAGATTGAGTTGTCGTTAATTATTTGCTGTTGTATGGGGGTGGTATGGATGACGTACTTTGAAGGACGACTTGCAGATAAATAGGCCTTTGTATATTTCTGGTAGACTATACAAAGATTCATTAGAAAAAGCATCATGACTAAATCAGTCAATTCTAAAAGACTACCTTGAAGGTGAACCTCTGCTACTATACAAGCACATGGGCCCATCTCTTTAACCACACACTCTTTGGTAACAACAGACTACTGGAGTCGATCCCAGTGCTATTAAACAAGGACTGGTTAAGCTGATTGTGTAAGCCCATGCAGAAGCCTCCTTAGTCAATTCATTAGGGACTTACAAAAGGGCATGTCCTAGGCAGCAGCAAGACGGGCATTTCCCTGTACCCCAAGATAAAAATAAACCTATATTGCAATAAAATAATACCTCTCCACTTCGAAACCGAAGAGTAGATTTGATAGGCTAATCTAGACAAAGCTGGGCCAAGGCCAACTAGGATTTCCTGGTCTTAGAAAATCCGAACATGTACAACATGAGAAAACAGGTAGTGACCAGCAGGGTGGCACCATTCAAGGGCAGCACCATTCCCTAGGCAGGGGATCCTGAACTATGTAAACAATGGTGGAGAAGTTAACCTTCGCACAAACAGGCAAGCATGCACTTATTTATTTCTCAGCTCTTGATTGTAGATGTGATGTGACCAGTTGTCTCAAGCTCTAACTTCTTTGACTTCCCCAAAGTGACAGACTATCATCTGGAATTACACGGTAAAATAAACCCCCTTCGTAACAAGTTGCCTTTTTGTCAGGATATTTTATCAAAGCAACAGAAATTAAACTAAGACAGTAATTTTATCTGCCCAACAGGACCTGGTGGACAAAATGGCACTTCCACAATGATGGCTGCATCCATGCAAGTCATACCCCACAAGCTGTCGTGTCATATCTGCATAAGAATGTCAATAGTAACTCATTTTTAATAATCTCATCTTTGAATACTGAAAGGGTGATGAGGTGAGGCCACATCAGTATTTATAACCTACTCAGTGACTAGATCATACTTTATAAATACCACTCTTGCTAATGATGACAGATTTTAAAAATGAACAGTAAACGTGGAGCACCATGTTCAGTCATGAAGCATAAAAGTCCAAGGACAAACAGGACTTCGTCAAAGTGATTCAGAAGACCCTGGAGTCCACCCACCCCTTTAAATCAGGCCAAGCTTAATGTCAGAATAAGACTCACTCCTAGGACAAATAAAAGCTCAGAAGCCCATGGTGACTAAGAGGGGCTGGGGACAGGAAAAGCATCTCCGTGTTGGGGTGGCTTCACACCAGCTCCTCACTCTGAGATTGGTGACTATGCTGCTTATGAATAATGGCAGTTCTCTTTAGTCATCTAAGTTTTTCAGAAATACCAAGTCATTAGTGTAGAGATGGTTATCGATTTATAGAATCACTGTTCTGTAATTCTCAATGAAGTAACAGACTTAAGCAAGGAAAGATTCATGATGCTAAAACAAAACTGATACACGGGGCCTTTTGGAAGGCTGGCTTTTCACAAGGTGAACCAGCCTTAATAAGAAGAGGGCACGAAAAAAAAAAAAAGAAGAGGGCCCGATGTCACCTCTTAGCCAAGTGACCAGATTTAACATTAGTGAGAGGGACCTGAAGCCTTGGGTTTGCACAGTGGCACCATGAAGCATCTTTGCTAGAAATGTTAAGTCAGAGTCTACCCAGTTGTAAACCTAGCTACCAATTTAAACTACACTTAGAGATGAAGGCATGTATCAGCCAGTGTCACAGGAAATATTCTTATGAAGCTAGAACATTATAGAACTTGCTGGTCTTCCAAGCAGATGAGTAGTGGAAACATGAGTCACCCACTGGAAAGTCCAGCCATCCTGGGGAGTCTGTGGCTTCTTTCTGTCCTCTTGGTAATTATGTGATGTGGTTGAGATGATGGTAGGTGTCGATTCAACCATGGTCTCTAATGTTGAGGTTCCTTGTACCTTGGTGAGCAATGGCTGCTCAGGCCAAGTCAGTACAGAGACCACAAAGCAGCAATCCCACCATCTTGTCCCTAACCTATCATCTGATCATGTCTTCAACTCCTCATCTGGCTGTGTCCCTGTATCCATCCCTCTTACAATCTGTCTTATCTGTCCATGTTCTTGTCCCTGCCCCATCATCTAACCCTGCCCCATCCTTACCATCTGTCCCTCTGCCATTTTATTTTCTGTCCCATTCTATCGTCTGCCCATCTGTCCATTGTCTGTCTATCTGTCCATCATATCATCCATCCCTGTCCCTCTCCATCACCTGTGAGTGCTCCTCAGTACTCCATTGCAGGAGCAAGGGAGGACAACAGAGAGGAAGGTGAGTTTGGCCTTTGTTCTGTTTGAACTTTTGCTTCCCTGAAACCATGAGGGGATGATGTAGAGGGAGCACCTCTGACTACCAAGTGCCTCCTCCCACATTAAAAGAACAAAGACTATTCTAGTGGCCACAATTTAAATATTCATCCCTAAATGGACTGTTCATGTTCGTTATGGCAAAGCATTTCAAAGGACTGACATTATACATTTTAATCATGTTAAAAATTCAAAATGTGCAAAAGCATACACTGAAACAAGTCTTCAGGCACAGTTGCAAGGTGCTAGAGGAAGCCATTGTTCATGGTTCCTCCAAATGCTTTTTTATGTCTGTGTTCATGCCAATAAACAAAAACCAAAAAAATCAAAAACAAAAAATAAAAACAATGACAAAATACACACCCAGGCTTATCTATTCTTCATGTAAATGTTAGCAGAACCCACAGCTTAGAACATTTGACATTGGTTTAAACATTTTTTCCCTTTTTTGTATGTATGTGGCATGTCTGTGTGTGAGTGTATGTTGTGGGTGCATGTGTGCACACAGGTGTGGGGGCATACATGTGTGCTATGTATATGTGTGTTTTTGAAAGTGCATGTGCATGTTTATATGTGTGTATGTATGTTTACATGTGTGTGTATGCCAGAGGTTGATATAAGGAATCTTTCTCAATTATTCTCCATCTTACAGATTGAAGCAGGGTCTCTCAGTTGAAATCAATGGTTCAGCAAGACTAACTTGATCCAGAAATCCCCCTCCCCATCTCCCAACTGTGAGTGTTGGTATTACAAGCAGGCCACCAGATCCACTTAGAATTTGCATAGTTACTAGGGATTTGAACTCCAGTCACTAATTGTGTGACAAGTGCTACTACCCACTGAGTGATCTTCCCAGCCCATAAAAACCACTTCCTACTGGGAACTATCACAGACTGATGAAAAGATGCATAACAGAAAAGGGTACAGCTTGAAGAATTTAATAAAACATCCATGTAAACCCATTCATACCCAGAGATAATACATGGACAGAACTAGAAACCCTTGCCCTAGGAACAACAACCATTGAAAGGATAATTTTTGTGGTGACCAATTCCTTGTTCTTCTAGTAATTAACTATGGCACAAGTAAATCTCTAACATTACAATTTACCCTTGTCAGCATTTGAACCCATTTACACACAGACAAGTGTGATATCTACATAGCTTTATTTCCCCCTCATTCACTCATGTTACTGCTTATGGTTAAATTTTGTTTGTTTAAATTGGTGTGTAGATAAATTCATTGTCAGGCAATATAAAAATCATTCATCCCTTTTGACTTCATATGCTTGTATAAAAGTATATGCTTGTACGATGTATAAAAATGGCACCTGGACATTTGCCTCTGTTTATCAAAGATGGGTGACTGAGGGAAGTCCTTGCCTTTTATGTTATTTCTGAGTTTCCTCTTCTTTTAATTGCTGTAATCCCAGGAAACCAGTCTACTTCATCTAATATTGTGTGTTCCTGATTATAGAGTCAACATTTGCTGTACTTTCAGACTACTTTTTCATTTTTTTCTTTTCTGGATTTTGTAATCATAGGAGTTCAAATATTCTCAATATTCTTGACTTAAATAAATGGCTTAGCTTTTATTTCCTTTGTCTGACACATATATAATTTGTTCTGTACATTCCAGCATCTCGGGTTTTTGTTCTGTGCTGGCATTTCGTGCTGTTGTCAGACAGTGCTTCTCACCAGACAGTTTTCTTCTGCTACATCTTTGATACGCTTTCACATCTACTTAGGCTTCTCCCAGAGGACACCAACTTTACCATTTGTATCTCTCTTCTGCATTTAATGTACAGCATATTCCCTATAATCCTTTCGATTTTTCTCTTTTCCATTTATTTCTTTGAGTCTCCCATTGCTATTTTAATAACATTGATCTTCTTAGTGATTTAAATCTGACATTTATCCACTCAACAGCTTGATTTTTCTCTCCGTCTCTTTCTTCAGTGTTTCCAGCTTGCTCACTGCCTTACGTTGTCTCATCTTGTATGCTTTTGTGTGCTTTATTTCAGCATAAAAATACTGCCTTGTGGGTGGTTCAGTGAGAAACAGTATTTGCTACGCAACTGTGAGGATCAGAGTTTGAATCCTCTAAACTACATAAAGGAAGGGCAGGAAGAAGGATTGCTTACAACTCAAGAACTCAGGAGGTAGGCATAGGAGATCCCTGGGACAATCTGGCTGGCATAGACCACCCAAATCAGTCAACTCTGGGTTCAGCAAGAGACCCTCTCTCAATAAGTTAAGTGTAGAGCAATGAAGACACCAAACATCAACTGTAGCCCATGTGTGTGTGCACTTGCACACATGTGAACATACATACGTGTATGCAGTCCACACAAATATACAAAGACACAGACAAGACACACACCAAGACAGACACAGAAATACTACCTTCTCTTCATCTGGTATTATATATTGTCTACAAACATCTGTTGCTTTAGGGCTCAGTTCTTTGGTGATGTGTTTTACCCCATATTTCACATAGTATATCTCCTTTATCATTTTATTTTTGCAGGTTTACTATTAAATCCTATTCAGATTCCTTTCTCATGGTACCTTATCTTGAATATGGTCCTTTCAAGTCTAAGCATCGCCCAAAATACAGCACAGTGGGTGGGCCAGCAGTGTTGAACTAGGAACTGAATGCCATGAGTGTTGGGCAATCAGCCCTAGAGATGTGTCTCGGCTTTGGGCAGGCAGGAGGTCTGCCTGGCTCGCAAAGAGACCCAGCATGCTAAGGTCCTTCTAGTGTGAACTTGATGTTCAGATCTTGTCTGCTGACTGTGATCACCAGCTGCCAGGCTCATCCTCACCAACTGCCTCTCTTCCACCCTGGCACTCACTCAATAGACTTACTGCAAAGATGCACTGTATGCATAGGCCTCGGGCAGCTTAAAGGACATTCTGAAACGTCATGACACACTCAAGGACATTCTACCAAAGTCCGTCATTGCACAGAACATTCTTGCTGGGTCACTTGACACTAAAGAACTGGGTTCACTGCCCAGCATCTGCAGAGTCCGTCCCCTTTCTTGGCATCCACCCTGGGTTCTCCTGGTGCTAAACTAGCAAGCACACAGGTGTGCATCTTTCCTAATTATGCATCCTGGCAAAGGGGAAGCCCTGTCTTTGGAAAAACCTACTTTTTCCTCAATAAGCCAAGGCAACTCATGCTGAAACATGGCTCAGGGGTTCTTAATTAGCAGGTGAGGCTTCATGTGCAGAAGCATAAAAATGGTACCTGGACATTTGCCTCTGTTGTCAAAGATGCGTGAATGAGCAGGAATCCCAGCCCCTTATGTTCTTCCTGAATCCAACTTCTCTTAACTTCTGTAAGCCAAGGAAACCAGGTCATCTCATCTTCTGCTACCTGTCCATCTTCCCATGCAGTCACTGGAAACACCAGAGACCTGATGAGAGCCAGCTGTAGTGATGATATGTCTGATTTTAACCTCTCCAATGGTAATTGGGTAACTTCCTTGACACACAGCATAATGACTGGAAATGATGGGTGTGGTAAATGATTACGTGTCAGAGGCATCATCAGGGGTGCTTAGTGTCAAGCTCTGCCTCCAACTCATGACCAACAGGCTCTCAGGAAGTCAGTGAGAGCTAGACACTGGGTCAGGCCAACACACAGCAATGAAAGTGATGCAGTGTGAAAATCTAAATACAGCTACCAGCAAGAATTTAAAAGTATGACTCTACTAAGCAGAAAGAATGATGAAGAAACACATCAAGTCAGAGTTCAGAGCTCAGAAACCATGTTCACAGTCAGAAATAGAATATGCAATAGTCGTGACTGTCCTGTGAGGCCATGATTTTCTTATCCCAATGTAAAACAGTTTCACAAGAGTTAAGGACTGATTACAGAGGGCTGATTACAAGAAGTCAAATAGCTAGAAGAAATATGAAGATGTGTCTATCTTCCATAGGAATCAGTTTCAGGCTCTGAATCTAGAGGACACTATCTTCCTATCCATGGCAATGGCCTTGGTCATGCAACTTGCTTTGACTAACAAGGTCAAACAACAGATCAGAAGTCAGTCCATACAAGGAGCCATGATCAGCCCCATCTGATTTATGAGGCGATCCATTGCAGTCCTGTTTAGATTTGTGAAACACCCCAGTGTTTGTTTCCAAATATTTTCAAGAGCAAAGCAAATCCAACTAAACATTCCAATATCCAGTTAAAAGTGCTTTCTATTTTGCAATGGTTTTAGTCTTCATAAACATTCAAAATCTCAATTTTTATAGAAGTCTAGATTCTTTAGTGAGTTCTATTCTCATTTATTGTCTTTTAAAGTTTCAAAATAATGGGGCTTGAGAAATACCTCAGTGGGTAAGAATGCTTGCTGCTCTTGCAAAGGACCTAAGTTTGGTCTCCTTCCCCCTGGCACTCAAGTTGGGTGGTTCACGATTGCCTGTTAATCCAGCTCCAGAGGGATCTGATACCCTCTTCTGGCCTCTGTGGTCCCTTCAGGCTCATGTGACATATACACAAACACACATATAAATAAAAGCAAATCTTTAAGAAAGTTTATAATTGTGATAAAATACATCTTCTGTCAAATTATCCCCCTAAGTCCTTTAAAAGTGTGGGGTTAGGTGGCATGACATTCATGCATATGGTTGAACAACAATTACCTTTGCTCATCAGAACTCAGCCTGGTAAAACTGAAAGGGTGTCCCTGTAAAACAAAAGCACCTCCTCCTTCCCTGGGCCTGGCAATCACCTCGAACCATTATTCTAGTGTCTGTCTCCATGAATGTGACTACTCTAAGGCTGTCACCTGGGTAAGCTGCATACAGAACTTGCCTACTGCAAACAACTTATTTCAGTTAACACAAGGCTCATCTGTACTGTACCAGAGGCCAAAATCAAGTTTACTTTTCAAAACCAGTATGTCACCACACAGATAGGTGACACTTTTGCTTTTTCATGCCTTCGTTTGTTAGTGGACACTGCGGTCATTTCCACTTTTTGGAAAAATGCTATCTTCACAGGTATACAAATATTTATTAAGTATCTATTTTTAGGTTGTTTGGGGAGAGAGGTTGCAGCTAGATAGAGTCACTGTTTCAAATGATAAGTCTACTTCTACTTAAAGGGCAGCCTTACGTTTTGTAAGTTTTTTAAACTATTAACTTTTGGTGGAAAATTATCTATGAAGAGCCCTGGCTATACCTTGCATGTTTAAAGAAATTTTAAAATAATTTTATATGTATGGGCATGTTACCCGAATGTCTGTTTGCTTACCATGTGCCCGCAGGGTACAGGCAGAAGCCTGATGAGGCCGCAGGATCCCCTAGAACTGGAGTTACTGGAGAACCGGAGCTGGTTCTTAGGTGCCATGTGAGTTCTGAGAATTGAGCCCAGGCCATCTGGAAGAAGAGCTTGTGCTCTTAAGGGCAGAGCCATCTCTTCAGCCTCAAACCCGAATATTTTAAAAGATCGGTTCACTCTTCGACTCAGACAAGTTCACACCTCACTGTAGACAGCTCTATCACGACAGACAGCCATGCTCTTTCTGGGTTTACCAGGAAGCTTTAAAGGCTCTTTTTAGGATCGTTTCTCTTCTGCGGCCTTTCCTGACACACAGAGTAGGAAGGTCTTGGCTCAGGCCCATGACCCCATGTCCAAGTGAGCTCATCCATCCTGCTCAGAGGTGCCATACTGACAGCTGTAAGTCCTTAGAGGAAGGGGAAGGAACTTCTTCATCTTTTCCTTATTTGTTTTTGTTTTGGGATGTGTGTGTGTGTGTGTGTGTGTGTGTGTGTGTGTGTGTGTGTGTGTTCACACTCATTCATGCTATGATGTACCTATTAAGGAGGTCAGAGGGCAACTCGCAGAGTCAGTTCTCACCTTCCACCATGTGAGTCTCACGGATCAAACTCAGCTATTCAGACTTGTTGGCGGTTGTCATCCGTTACTAGCTGATTCATCTCACCTGCCTGCACTGCTTTGGTTTAGGAGACAGGGTCTCTTCATGTATCCCAGGCTGCCCTTGCATGCACTAAATAGCTGAGGATGACCCTGAGCTCCTGACTTTCCTTCACCAGCTCCTAAATGCTGGAGGGACAGCTATGTACTGCTATACCTCCCTCTCCTCTGCATCTCCAGCGATCACCACAATCTCAGAACCCTCTCCTGACACGTATTGGAGGATTTCTGGTGTGCATTAGCTTCATGTCTTCATATCCCCCTCAGACATCAGTCTGCTAACATGTAAACACTGCTCTTCACGTGCAAAAGCTGCTATCCCATGGCCAGATGCCAGTTTATTCTCCTGTTCCCCTAAACAAAGGATTCAGTGGCCAGTCTCTCCACTTAAGTCTCTCTGTGAAGTTCTGCCTCTCTTCTCTCTTGTCTCATTTCTCTACTCACTGTTTTGTTACGGGATCCAACACAACTCAAGCACCAGGTCAATTCAGATAACAAAAATTTATTGTAATCAAGCTGCTACTGATCAGTCAAGGTTGCAGAATAAACTGTGGAGCTGAACTGCAAACACACACACACACACACACACACACACACACACACACACACACACAGAGAGAGAGAGAGAGAGAGAGAGAGAGAGAGAGAGAGAGAGAGAGAGAGAGAGAGAACCAGAATGTTACAGACCTGTTAAGGTTGAAGACCACAAACATCTGTGCCAAGTTAGTTATATTTTCTTACCAACCAATCAGGATTTAGGGATAGAAGACTTCCTTGGGAATATATCTTCTGGTACACTTATCCTGTTGCATTAAACAACTGTGATGGGGCAATTTGCCTAGCATTCATGTCTCAACTTGCCAACCAGGATGGTAATTACTCAGAGAGGTCTTGGGAAGTTAAACGTCATTTGACCCTTATTCAAAATGAAGGTTCTATCCAAAATGGCTTCGGTTTGGTTCCTTTATACAGTTTTTCATCATGGACCATGGCTCCTTGATGAAGACCCTACAATTTATGTTTTTTCTCTGTCAACTTTTCCTGCAAGCTGATAGTCATGTATCAGTCACAATTTCCAATGTTTTTTCCCCAGAAGTCCTTTGCTGGCCCTTACTTCTGCACATCTTGTCTGGCCCCGGTACCCCAGGACCACTATGTCTGGCACAGCAGAAATCCCCACCCTCACTCTTATCCATGTCTCACCCTTTTCTCTCATTTCGAGCCACAGAACTTTGTTAATTACCTTCCTGGATCCCCTTTCCAGCATAGCAGTCACTGACACTTCTCTCCATAACACTAACCGTCTATGGGAAGCTTTGGGTGTCTCCATGGGCTCCCAAGCTACGGATGCTCTTATTGTGATGTTGATACTGTGGCAGATCAGGAAGGGCCATCCATTCTGCTGCCCCCAAAAGATCCTGCACCTGGCCCACAGTGTGAACTAGGCCAAGCTGCTCAAATACACCTTGCCTACTTTACTCTTCTCTTGCAGGCAGATACCTGCTCTGCCAGTGAGCTGTCATGACAGCTCTAAACTGGGTAACAGAATTAACAGGAAGAATATAAATGCCTGCTTCAGAGGTAACAGAGTGACCCAAATCACTCCCCTATCCTAAGAGGATGCTGGCGTTTAGTCGTACCAAAAGAACGTGTGATAGTCTTCACTGTCAGTTTGATGGGTTTTAGAGTCACTAGACCCAGAGGTGTGTCTGTGAGGATATTTCCAAAGAAGCTTAACTGAGGGGGAGGTAACCTGAGAGTGGGTGGCATCAACCCATGGCTTAGAGTCTTGAACTGAACCAAAAAGAGAAAGTGACTAGAGCCCCAGCATTCTTCTCTATGCTTCCTGACATAGGTTGCAGGAATAGAATGTGGTTGCCATGTGGCCAACTCCCTCACACTCTTGCTAGGATGCCTTCCTCACCATGGTGGACTATACTCTCAAACCATGAACCAAAACCAGCTCTTTTTCCTCCTAAGTTGTCTTAAAAAATGTTTGCTCATGGTGACACTGTGAGCAACTAATATAAAGAAGTCACAGAATGTCTTCCAGTTCTACCCTAACATCTTCTTGAAAGATTTAGATGTTTGACATGTACATGTGAGTGCCTGTGTGTATTATATGTGCCTGGTGTCCTCTGAGGTCAGATGAGGACGTCGGATACACAAGAACTGGAGTTAGAAGTGGTTGTGAGCTGCCCAATACAGATGCTCAAAACCAAACCCAGGTCCTCCGTAAGCATAGAAAGAGCTTTTAAATGCCGAGCCATCACTCCAAGCTGATCTGCCCTACAGTTTGTTTTTCCTTACCCACTCTGTGGGACAAGTCCTGACAGCCCTACTCTTCCTTGCAGTTCCCCTTTCCTTGGTTATCATAAAATTTTATCCCAGGAGAATTGAGATAAGTCTCTTTCCATCACTGCAGATATTTGCGCTGGTTCTTGAGAAGCAAACATTAGAAAGGCAGGGGTCTTTGCCGTGTCCAACGGTAGCTCTGGCCTCATGGGGCACATGCAGGGGTGACGTAAGGGTGTCCCTGCCCTGCGTCATGCTCTAGCAATCAGGCAAGGGACCTCATCTCTGGAAACCTTTGTATTTACTCAGGTTCAGGAGACATTACAGGGGTGGTAGCTTGGGTCTGACCAAAGGGGCTCTCTATCTGGACCCTGCTGTGAAGCATGATAGTCCAGGCCTGCAGGAGAGCAACTGTGATTCTCGAAGTTTTCACTGGAAGACCTCAGACTCTGGACTTCACAATCTGCAGTAGCTGTAAGAGTCTAAAGGCTAGGCCTTCTTCAGTAAGATAATATTAATTTCAAGAGGCAAAGACCATTGTAGATGAAAAGGACAGAATCCAGGGATGGTGCTCTCATAGGAGTTAACACATCTTGTGAGGGTAGAATCACTCTCAGGGTCTCAAATCAACTCCCAAGGCCCTCAGACCCAGAGAAAGAGGCAGAGACAGACACAGACTGGACCTAAATTGCACAATCTGATTATTGGCTGTCATTGAGGGAGCCCTATTGAACCTGAACCAAAGGTACAGTCCAAGAATAAATTCAGCCTGGCAACTTACTTTGTAGCATCATGGAAAACAATTAAAGACCATGACTAGAAAGAGCAGCAGGGGGAAGTTGCTGTCCATAGGGCAGAGTGTATAGGGAGCTGATGCAGGTCCTTGAGTCGTGAGTGGGTTGAGTGTGGCTAGTGACAGTGCATATGAAGTCAGTTATTTTGATCCTTCAGGGGACCCCTTCACAGACTGTTCTTTGTGCCATGCTCCTGCAAAGGAAAAGAGTGATGAAAGGGAAATATATAAGGGAAAATGTACAAAGAAAAATATATAAGGGAAAACAGCATGGGAAATATTTGAGGGAAGGGAAGTGTTGGATCCTTACCTGAAGCAGACATCACTTATCTAAAGAGGAGCCAAAGCTGATGCTTTGCCCGGGTCTCTGAGCTTCTATTGTGGGAAAGATTCACAGGACAAAAAAAAATCTAAAACCAGGATTCAAAAATAAATCCAATGGGCCCTCATCCAGTGTGCTATGCAGAGAGAGAGAGAGAGAGAGAGAGAGAGAGAGAGAGAGAGGAGAATGAAGGGGGGCTGAAAGAGAGTGACCTGGGAATGATTTGGGTGACATGCAAGAGCAAAGAGAGGGACTGGGACCCAACAGAGACACAAGACTCCCCAGGGAACAAGAGCCTTGACACAAGGATAGCTGGAACTCAAAGACCAGTTGCAGGATCTTCCAAAGACCAGCCACAGGGCCCTCCAAAGGGTAATGCACATGGGATTCCAGTGCAGAGAAGGTATTCAGCTCTGTCCTGGGATGTAGAGTATGTGGTATCATGTGTGGAAGAAAGCCCATAGAACTGGGCAGCACACATAGACACTAGAGACATTCCTTAAGGAACTCTGCTTTCTGCTCTCCTGTGAGTTGAAAGCTGCTCTAGGAAGTCTAGTCTCTGGAGAAAACTAGATTTTAAAAAAGGTATCCTTAAAAGAACTAAGAGAGGGCCTGGAGAGATGGCTCAACAGTTAAGAGCACTGGTCGTTCTTCCAGAGGACTTGGGTTCAATTCCTGGCACCTAGATGGTTGTTCACAACTGTCTGTAACTCTAGTTTGGGGGGATCTAATGTCTACTTTTCGCCTCCATAGACACTAGCACACATGTGATGCATAAATATACATGCAGGTAAAACATCTAGACACATAGAAATTTTAAAAGTTCTTTGGAGGAACCAAGATCAGCCACCTGATTTTTCACATGGCTCTGACTACAAGAGAACATAGGGGTGTCTCTAAGTTGAAATTCAGTTCCCAAATTAGCCCGATGTTCACTTCAGTCTTCTTGGGAGACCCATCCTGTATTTAGACGGATGTGCTCAACCAAGGAAATCTACTTTTAGATTCTAGCATCCTTGCAGTGAGATTTGGCATTGTATTTTCCTGTTTGATGCCACTGTGTTTACCTAACATCAGTGTCTTATGGCTGGATACACAGCAAGAGGGAGAGTTCACAAAATGACAGCACCAGTTTCTTATCTGCCAAAGGACGTGCAACTTTTCCGACAACGCAGGTGGACATCTTCCTACCTGATATCTCGTAGGAACTGCAGCTTCTTACGGGGCTTTACATCTGGAATCATAAACTATACTGAATAGGTGCTCAGCAGGTAAAAGACTCTTTCCCTGTGTCTTAGTCAAGATTGCTACTGCTGTGATAAATACCATGACCAAAAGCAACTTGGAGAGGAAAGGTTTAATTTGCTTACTCTTCCGTAGCACAGTCCATCATCAAATGCGACCAGAGCAAGAACTCAAACTGGGTAGGAACCTGCAGGCAGGAGCTGATGCAGAGGCTGCTTGCTCCTCATGACTTGCTCAGTTTGATTTCTTATACACCTACCCAGGCAGGGACGGCTCCACTCACAATGGGTTGGGCCCTCGCACATCAATCACCAATTAAGAAAATGCCCCACAGGGTAATCCGATAGGGACAATTTCTCAATTGATGTTCTCTGTTTCTATATGTCTGTAGCTTGCTGACATAAAGCTAGCCGGCGCCTGCTCGTTTAGAGTTACACCAAGATATTTTATATTATTTGTGGCTATTGTAAAGGATGTAGTTTCTCTAATTTCTTTCTCATCCATTCATTGTTTGTATAAAAGAGGGCTACTGATTTGGAGTTAATTTTGTACCCAGAAACTTTGCTGATGGTATTTTTCAGCTAAAGGGGCTCTCTTCTAGAATTTTGGGGGTCACTTATGTATACTATCATATCATCTGTCAATACTTTGACTTCTTCATTTCCAACTTATATCCCACTGATCTCCTTTAGGTGTCTTATTGCTCTGGTGAGAACTTCAAGTACAATATTGAATAGATATGGAGAGAGTGGGCAACCTTATCTTGTCTCTGATTTTAGTGGAATTGCTTTAAGTTTCTCTCCATGTAATTTGATGTTGGCCATTGGCTTGCTATGTATTGCCTTTATTGTGTTTAGATATGCCCCTTGTATCCTTGATCTCTCCAAGACTTTAAACTTGAATGGGTGTTGGAGTTTGTCAGAGATCAAACATTAGGAGGAGCTCAGAGAGTCTTGTGGAAGAGTGGAGGATTAGATTGGAGGAGCAGGAGGGGTCAAGGAGCCAACAAGATCTACAGAGTCAACTAAGTTAGGCCCATGGAGGGTCACAGACACTGAACCACAGCAACAGAGCATGCAGGGGCTGTACCTGGGCTCCCTAGGCATTTGCAGCTTGGTCTTCATGGGAGTCCTCTAACAATTGGAGCACAGGCTGTCTCTGACTCTCTTGTCTGCCTTTGGATTCCCTTGCCCTAGCTGGGCTGCCTTGTCATGCCTTGGATGAGAGAGGAAGCACCTGGTCTTGCCTCAACTTGATGTGCCAAGATTGCCCCAGGGTGTGTTGGTGCCCATGGGGGACTTCCCCTTCTCTGGAGAGAAGGAGAGAGAGTAATGGGGACAGTGAAGTGAGACAGGGAGGAGAGGAGGGGGTCTTTGATTGGGATGGATGTAAAGTGAATAAATAAATATATTAAGAACAAAAGGGCTAGCTGGCATATCATGCACAGTTAATAACCTGAGTTCCATGCCCCAAACCCCTTAAAAAGCCGGATGTGGTGGCACATAATCCCAGCAGTCCTATGATTAAATAAGAGGTGGGGACAAAGACTAGCTTAGATGTTCACATGCTAGCTAGCCTGGAGCACAGTGCACAACAGAAATAAGTGAGCCTGCTTAACAAGGTAAGAGGATAAACTCTACTTCCCAGAGTTGTTCTCTGACCTGACTCCACTCATAAATGTACATACCTACAGGTACATGTGCGTATGGGAGCACACATACACTCACACACACACCACCACCACCCACACCCACACCATATAGCCATACCCCCATGGACAATGATAAAGACAGATGAAGTGGTGTCTAGCATCATTTTTGAAGTTCTGTATTCCACTCGCAAATTCACAGATTACCAAGTACAACCCTCATCTGAAAATAAAAATTCAATCTTGTGTGACTAGCAATTTTCTGCCAGTGATTATACTAATCTGGTATTGGGGGACATTTCTAGGATTAACCAAATGGGGAAAACCCTTCTCCGGAGTCGGTTCCTGCAAAAGCTCAGATGTAAAGAAACACCAGGAAAAAGCAGCCTACACTGTTGCCTGCCCTTGCTTCTTGATGTTGTATTTATCTGTTGCTGCTGCCACGGTCATACTTTCCCAACATCAGACTCCTTGGCCTTCCGATAGGAACTGTCCAAGAATATCCCAGGTCTTCAGCACTGGATTGGGATGACTAAGAAATCCAGCCTTGTGGATTGAGCTGCTGCTACAAGGCTCTGTGCCTCTCCAGTGTATAGATGGCCATTGTTGTATGACCTAGCCTGTATCCTGTAAGTCAATCTGATAACCGCCTTTTATAATACATATTCTCTCTGCTCCTCTAGAAAGCGGTGACTAATGCACAGCTCATCCTTCAGATCCACCCTCAGTCTCTGCCTTCTGGCTCAGCAGATGCCCTCAGTGCTGAGTCTAGCAGCAACATGGAAATGTAGACTCTGGAGGCCTGGGCTGCAGCTGTCACTCTCCCCCTGTGACCACAGCCTGTGCCCTCTCTGGGCCTTCTTCCTGGTTCTGGGTCAGGGATGCACCTGTGCATCCAGCTGAGAAATAGCAACCCCGAGCCTAAGTTTTCCATGGTAATAGTGCTACACTGCGTCCCCTACTGGAGGCACACCAGCAAGGAGGCTGCTGCTATTTTCCCTTTTTATAGAGTTGAGGGGGTGGGGGAGAGTTGCTTCATTTTTTTCCCCTGTGAAATGTTGAAAATCACAAGGGAAAAGTTAAAACCCGGGAAGGAAAATTCCCATTGCAACCTACCTAGAGGTCCGTCCTTCGTGTATTTCGAACTACTCTGTGCAGTTACTTATTACTTACAACTAGCAGAGGGGGAAATCAGGGCACCTCCAGGTGAGAGAGAGGGACCTTTCAGAAACCAGAAGCAGTGCCAGCTTCCTTGGGGTTCCCAGAGGCAATTCTCATTATTGGACTGGCTCTGAGTCTGCAGAGGTTGTAAGGAGAAAAGAAACTCCAGGTACGGGCTGGGGAGGGGAGGATGAATTTCAGCTTCCCAGGTGGGACACATCTGGGTGCTGTGCAGGTGGGATGCTCGTGCGTCTTCTAGAAATAGAAAAAAAAAGGATGTCACCTCCATGCTCCATCTCATCTGACTGAGAGAACATGGACCTGGAATTTAAATGACAGCAGTTACAACACTTTGCAGCAAAACATTATTGTGAATCTGCAGGATGCCAGGGCCTGAGGATCAGACATGGTTCCACCCACAAGGAATCCATGCCTAATGGCCAGATGCAGTAGACCATGTGACAGAAAGGGTGGGAATATTGCTGTGATTTATTACATGAAGAGGTTAGTGAGAAGTGCATATGGTCATCTGTAAGGGTGCCAGGAAACAGATGCTAAAATTGCATATCCATTTCTGATACAGAATTTGAGTAGCCAGAGACTAGAAATACACTTGCTAAAATTAAGAGTATCCATTAGAAACATCTAGTAAGCATCACACTTGGTAATAAATCATTTAACATTCCCATTACGGGCAGATTGGCAAGCTGCCAAAAGGAGGCAGGAATTGGCACCATGGACACGTGCTTCTTTGTAGAGTGGCTTTGAAATCTTTGCGTCTACCTCCTGAACGTAGGCTGGCCTTGACATTGGAATGCAGAGAAAATAATGTGCCCCTCCAAACTAATGTCACTGAAGATGCCACACTCTCTGTTCTTGCCTGCTTGGAGCACTGCATGAACAGCAGCCTGGACAGGCCACAGTTGGAGGCCAGGCCACACAGCAGAATGTGTGTGCTGGTGGCCACTTCAGACATTCTGCCTCAATCACACTGCAGATGGCTGCAGCTACATGAGGGACACGCTTGAGGGGAGCTGTCCAGCTCAACTGAAGCCTCGCCCTCATTGCTGACCTATAGAATGGTGAATGAACAGAAATCTGCTGTTCTGAGCCTCCATGTTTTGGGCGTTTGTTAGGTATTATGATGGTTAGCTTTAAATGTCAACTTGACGCAACCTATAGTCTAGGTCCTAGAACAATGTGGGAAAAGTTCTCTATGATGAATTGTCTACATAGGGTTGGTCTGTGTGGGACTTTTAATTCATTGATGTGGAAAGTCCCAGCCCACTGTGAGTGGCACCATTCCCTATGTAAGAGTTTATAAACTATGTAAGTGTGAAGAAATCAGGCTAAGCACACCCAAGCAGGTAAACATACCTGCATTTACTTCTCTCTGCTCTGAGTTAGGTGTGCTTCAAAACTTCAGCCACTATGACTTCCCTACAAATGTGGATTGAACCTGAAACTGTGAAGTAAAATAAATTCTCTCTTCTCCATATTGCTTTTTGTCAGAGTGTCACAGCAACAGAAATAAAAATAAAACTAGTATACACACACACACACACACACACACACACAGAAACATATGTGTGTGTGCGCGCACGCACGCACACACACACATACAAGCTTGTTGGAAATGTCACTCAAACTACAAAACAGTGTGACTCCTTCAGTGGAATCGAGCAGTGGGAATTGGTGTGAAGCCAACTTTGTTCTTGTACTTCCAGATGCCGTCTTCTGTTCAAGTGACAGGAACTGTGTGCATCTTCCCAAACCTCACCCTTCTACAATAAACTGATCCCATTGGGCTGTTGCCTGATTTAATGACCTCCGTTTAGCTTGATGACCTTCGTAGAGCCTGCCTCCAAATAAGGTCACATTCTGAAGCACAGAGCATTGAGACATAGGAATTTTAGAGCTCGCCACCCCAGTGCACCAACAGATGACTCATGGCTCACACGTTTGGTGACAGGGATAATTGCAGTTATTGATCTTTGCTCTGAAGGCTCTAATATAACAAGGCAAGAAAAGAAGCTGATGTTTAATGTGGGGAAGGCAGCAATAAGCATATCATTACTGGGAGATGTCTTTATTGTCTGCAGGGAACTCAAGAACTTAAGAGAAACACTACTGTGACTCCTTTTAAGATTATCCCTTAGAGCAGGGACTGAGACAACAGCCAAGTAGTAACCAGCCCAATGTGAGGTCCATCCCATGGGCAAGCACCAATCCCTGACCACTATTAATGATGCACCGTTATGCTTGCACACAGGCATCTAGCATGATTGCTCTCTGAGAGGCTCCACCCAGCAGCTGACTCAGACAGATGCAGACACCCACAGTCAAACAGTGCATGGAGCTTGAGGACTCTTGTGGAAGAACAGGAGGAAAGATAGCAGCCTCGAAGAACTCCACAGAAAGACCAACAGAGTCAACTAACATGGACACTTGGGGCTCTCAGAGACTGAACCCATCAACCAAAGAACATACATAGGTTGGACCTAGGCTACCCTGCACATATGTAGCAGATGTGCAGCTTTGTCTTCATGTGGGTCCTGAACAACTGGATCAGGGGCTATCCCAAACACTGTTACCTATATGTAGGATATGTTCTTCTAGTCAGGCTGCCTTGTCTGATTTCAGTGGGAAAGGATGCATCTAGCCTCACAGTGACTTGATGTCCCCACAGGGCCCCACCCTCTCAAAGGAGAAGGGGAGAAAGCAGGAGGGAAGGGTTGTGGAAAGGGGTGATTGGGAGGGGGCAGTGAGTGGGATGCAAAGTAAATAAGTAAAATAAAAAATGATTAATTAAAAAAAGAAAAGTCCTTAGGATTCTCTACATATTAATATGCTTTTCAAAGCTCCTTTCCTTATGTCAGAAATAACTGAACATAAATTCTCAAAGTTACATTCACAAGAGGCATATATCAGCATTCATATCAGCTTTATTAATTACACACCAGTATGTTCTTTAAACCTTAAAATAAGAATAGTAGCTGAGTGTGATGCTGTATGCTTATTATCTCAGTGTGTCAGGAGTTCAAGGTTAGTCCTGGCTACAGAGCAAGTTTGAAGTCAACCTGGGATGCATTAGATCCTGTCTCAAAAAAAAAAAAAGGAAAAGAAAAGAAATAGAAATGACACAAATAGCAATCAACAGCAGAATGTCTGATGAGCAGGGTGGGCACAGTGCTGGTGACATTTCTCCATGGATGCAAGGTGAGTATGAAGATTCGTATATAAACATGTATTCATCAGGAAGAGAAGCTCATCAGACTAACACTTAAAATGGAGATGGGTACATTCATCTCCCTGCATATAAATTACACTTAAGGGAATAGCTTTTTACGATTTATTTTCATTGTTTTTAATTTTGTGTATGTGTGTGTTGGGGTGTGCGTGCGTGCGAGTGAAGACACCTGCAGAGATGACAAGACTATCGGGTTGGAGCTGGAATTACAGGCCATTGTAAGCCTCTTGATGTGGACGCTAGGAACTGAACTCCGGTCCGTTGAAAGAGTAGCATGTACCTTTAACCACTGAGCTGTCCTTCCAGTCTCAGAAGTAGAAGTTTAAAGGTTTGAATTTTATTAAAAGGACGAACCTTTTACATAATGACTAAAGGAAAATTAAAAGAACATTGTTACAAACTCACTGTGAAAATATTTTAGTCAACATAACAGAAAGAAGCAAAACTCATAAGAGATTAAAAAAAGAGTTTAAATGTTAAATTATGACTAATATTTCACATGATTGTATAGCAAAGGACCCCATGAGGTCGAGGGATGGGTTTGCACTATAGAGCACTTACCTAAGGTTCAACAGCCCTGCCAGGAAAAAAATAGGCAACAATTGTTTAAAATTTGCAATCTATTTGTTGAACAATGGGACTCCTTCTGAAACACCATTATCTGGTTGCAGCGGGAGAAGAAAATCCCTGGAACTCTTGGAGGTTAGGATGCTCCCAAGATGAGCAGGCAGGGACGTTGACTGCACGCAGATGTCCAGGCTGCTGGGAAGACAGAGGGATGGGCAGAGAAGCCCTTGGGCACAACCAACACTGTGCAGCCATAGAGGGAATGATTGGCGGGGAACATCTTTACCTTTACCCTGACTACAACTTGGGCTTAGCAGGAAATGCAATGTAATTTCTGACCTGTCCACTCCCAACTCCATCTCCCTGAAAGGACGTGTAGAATGAGCCCAAGGATGAGTTATGCTCCCTGCCCTCAGGTCCTCGGATCTCAGAGGCCCTCTTCCCTCCAGATAGCTACCAAGGAATGAAGGGAGCTGCTGCTTGTGCATCGAAGCATCAAGGCTTGCTGTGTTAATTAGAAATTAAAACTGAGAATACACCAGGATGTTGGCGTTTAGAAAAAAATGGCAGAGCTAAAGTCATGATGTGTTAACTAACGTAAGAAAACTAGTTCATGAAAAGGTAGCTGGATTATTCGCTATTACGAAAGGAGTTTTGATATTAAAGACTACTCAAAAGAATATCAGGGGCTCTCGAAAGTCACCCTTCTACACATACCCTGAAGTGCTACTCCACAGAAATGCTCAGAATATTGGCCAGAAAGGCTTAATCAAAGGTGCTAATAACAAGACACACACACGCACAAAAAAGAAAGAAACTGAAATGAGAAGAGTACGCTTTCTACATCTCCTAAGGTCTGGCTTAACAGCAGGCAGTTGTATTCTCAGAGCTATTCTGCTGTGGTTGGTTGCTTTGGTTTATGGACAGAAAGGAAATCAGGCCTTCAATATATAGGTCAGTGGAGAAAGGGGGAGTTACCTTAGATAACTCTAAACATTCTCCTTCTACGCCTTATCAAATGTCAGAGGTCACAGGTCGCTAAAATTTTATTCAATGTGGAGGGTCTGGAGAGATTGCTTTGTAGTTAGCAGTACGGAGGCCCAGCACCCATGTTGGACAGCTCTTAACTCGAAATCTAAGGACCTAGCACCCTCTTCTGGCCTGAAGGCACTGCACTCATACACACATACTCAAACGCAGATACACGCATGTGTAGGTTGATGTCTATATGCAGGTGAGGGCCCGCACAAGTTCGGTCAAGGCCATGATTGGCAGTAAAAACATAAGGCGGGGACCAAGCTTTTATAAGGTGGGAGAGAAAGGAAGGAAGGAGAATCAAGATGGAGATGGAGAAGGATGACCCAGATGCAGGTGGTCTTGACTTGCCAAGGTAGCTGGGATGGATTTCTATAGGCAGATTTATCTTATCTAGGTGGACAGTTTATATCCTTATCAATTGGTTGTGAGTTTATCATGTGGATGTATTGTGGATTGAGAATTTAACATATAAATCTGATTGTTGGGTTGCAGTTTGTTGAGTCTTGATTTTAAGGGGTTGTTGGGAGTTTATACCACAATTAGTAGGGGGCAGATGTTGGGAACGTAAACAGAGCAGTGGCAGAGAGTTACAAGAGGGTAGCCTCTGCCGGGAACAGGGGGTGGATGCTGGACATGTGAACAGAGTCCACAGTAAGAGAGCTTGGAGATGGGTGGTCTCTGCATGAAACTGGTGTGGCAGTGACCCACCTGGGTCAGAGACTACTTGGGGACAGCTTGGAGTGGCTGAGATAAATTAGTGCTAGTTCCAATGGCCCCATGGAGCCAGAACTGGGGAGAGAGAGAGAGAGAGAGAGAGAGAGAGAGAGAGAGAGAGAGAGAGAGAGACCCTGCAAGGGTACTCATAGAAACTGGTCACACCATTTTTATTTTTTACTGTAACACGCATACACTTAATTCAAAATGAAAAATAAATCTTAAAACAGAAAAATTAAAGCACTTTAAGATATATGTATTTTTTTCTTCTGATGCATGGTTGTCAAATCTCAGTAGGTCATAATTGGCTAAAATGTATTTGTGGTGGAATCAGAAGCCACACCAATGAGCTTGTACCCAACTTGGGCTTTATTTAACTCTCTAAGGTCATCTTGGACTTCAATATGTTGCCACATGGCATCTTACGGTGGTTATCAGGAAAATGTTAGGTCTAAGTTATGCAGAGCTTGCCTCTGTTGCCACGTTTCCTCATGCATGATTATAAAATTCTCTTTGTTAAGTACTACCATTCTCAAGAGGAAGGCACCTACGTACTGGGAGCTGTCAAGCTCAGGGCGGCTGCTACAAGTGTCCCAAAATTCCAATTTTCACTTGAAAGCTTGAATTTTATCACCGGCAAAAATATACTGTCAGTTGCTCTCCTTGAAGTGACAGGCTCGCATCGTTCACTTTTGAGAAAATGTCTAGCAAATACCCAAGTCTGAAGAGCCGTGGTGTGTCTGTCAGTCACCCTTTGAAATAAAAACGTTGTTCCAAGGAAGGAGAAGTTCATTCAGCTCAAAACAGAAGCAATGGCATGCAAGTGCTTCTTGGGAGAGCGCATAGAACATGTGGGCGGCAGAAACACTTGACGCATACTGGCCCTGTCACCAGGCAGCAGAGCATTAAAAGACAGGCATATTAGGGCCAAGGCTTCCGGTTTCATGCATGCGTGTATGTGCATGTGTATGTCCATGTGTATGTGCGTGCATGCGTGCGTGCGTGTGTGTATGAAGGTATATGTCTGTATGGAAGCCAGAGGTCAATCTTGTATGTGACATTCCTCAGGTACTGTCCACCTTGTTTCTTGATAAGAGTTTCTCACTGACTTAGAACTCATCAAACAGGCTGGGCTGGCTAGAGAGCCTCATAGATCCACCTGTCACCTCCTTCAGCCCTGGAGTTACAAATACTCAAGACCACACCCCAGCCTTTTTCATATCTGTTCTGAGAATGGAACTCATGCTTGACATGCACTTTAGCCCCGGTGCTAAAACCCCAATCTTCTGAAACTGGCTTTCAGCATTCACTTGAACTAAGATGTCTTCTCTTCCCAGAGACCCTCATCTATAGAGGCACGCTGGCCCAAGCCATTTAGAAGGTATTTGTGTTCCTGGGTATTAAATCTATGCTCTGGATTCCCCAAATAATACCAAGAGCTGAGGAATGCCCTCAGAGGGCAAGGAGAGAATAGAGGGAGGACGGATGCATGAGGTATCAGGGCTGCTAAAGATAGTGAAAAGGACCAGGCAGTGGGAAGGACTCAGGCCCTGGGAGCCAGGAGTCTCAGTGTGTGGCTGCAGGGGCAAGAAAGGAGCTATGCAGTGTATCTCAGAAAACTAAACCCAGAAAGACTAGTCCTGGAGAATGAGGCTGGCAGCAGGGTGGGGGAAGTGTATCACTGGAAATTTCTGAGGGAGCCATCGCTAATTCTGAGCTACAAGTTGTGTCACAGGAAAATTGATCTGGTAGCTCGGTTGTATAAAGAGACATGAAAGGAATAGAAATACAAGTTTAGGAAATAAGTGGGAAAATTAATTTATGTGGAGGAAAATAATAAAGTCTCATAGCAAAGAAGACTCTTGAAGCTGTCTCAGTGACATTGTGTGTCTCGGGGACATGTCCTCTCTGGGTCCAGTTAGGGCTGTCACATATAGAGCCACTAATCAGAAAGAATTTGCTTATTCAATAAATTATTTCTATGAAGGACCTACCATGTAAGTGGTGTGTGTGTGTGTGTGTGTGTGTGTGTGTGTGTGTGTGTGTGGTGTGTGTGTTCATACATGCATGATTAAATGTGCAAGACCAGAGAAAACATCAAGAGTTCTACTCCATCACTCTGTTTTACTACCTTGAGACAGGACCATGCCAGCTTTTTATGGAGGGGAGTATTCTGGAGATTCGAACTCATATCTACATGGGTATGCAGCAAGCACTACTACCCATGTATCCATCTCCTGAGCCCACCCCAGGTGATATCTCAGACATTTCTTAATTGTCACATGGGGTGACCTGAGAAAATGCTAGCTGCTTCAGTCGAAGCATGTAGTCCTGAGCTCCGAGAAGCTTCAGTGGGTGTGACATTTCATCTTGCAACACCTCTGTGGAGTTATTTCACCAAGAGGTTCCTGCTGGAAGTGTAGGATCCACATCGTGTGATTGAGCATGAGCAAGTGCAGAAAGGACAACTGGCAGCAGCCACTGACTCAGAGGATATGCAATGTGGTTCCGCAACCAAGGCAGCCCCTGTGGAACCAGAGGACAGCCAGACTGAGCCCGAAGCCCTAGCCACTAAGGCAGAGAGAGAGAGAGAGAGAGAGAGAGAGAGAGAGAGAGAGAGAGAGAGAGCGCACACTGAGCTGCTCTGAGGAAAAAAGCACAGGGCAGACACATAGTTGGCTGGCCATATGCAAATCCTCTACCCATGGAAGCATCTGGTCACTCAGTGGCCCACCCACTTGAACCCCAAGCTGTGCCCAGGCTTCCTAGCTTAGGTAAAGACTAATGAATACAATTCCTATTCTTGAACAGAGATCGATCTGCATATCTGACTCCTCCGACTCCTCTAAACTGCTACAGTCCCTAGGAAGATGACGCTTGTGACAAAAGACTAACAGAGTTTTAGGGGTCACTGGGAAAGTCAGCGGAGTCTGGTGATGCAGCTTCAGGGGGCCCTTGGCCTTACAGCTGAGCCCTTGGCCACTGGAGCTGATTCTAGGCACCGGGGGCTGGGATGGGATGTTACGGTGAATTTCTGAAGTGCATGGAGCTTCCCAGCTTTTGAGCACGAAACTGTTTTAAGGCCTCTCTATGAAGGTGTGATCCTGCATTGAGATGTGCCTGCTGTCTTCCTGTGTCCCCCGAACAATTGATTTGGAAATCCAGGCCAAGTCACTAATGCTAAACAGTGCTTCTTCATGTCACCCCCAGGTCAAAACGCTGTCGTGTCTCTGCATTCAGAGTTGTTTTACAAATTGACAGTCCTGGGAAACATCTCGGACAAAAGTGGGGCTTCTTCTCAGAAGGTGTAAGGATTGTGAAAACTATGTCCCTTAAGAGCCCAGGGGACAACTTTGGAAAGAATTGAATGCACACAGGGTTAGACCTTGTCTAGATCTTAGAATGTTGTAAGTCTGGAGAGTTCTGTGTCCTTCTGCATCTAAGTAGGACACAGTCAAATGGGAAACACACAGAGGGTCTAGAGAGGAGAAAGTGAGGAGATCCTGGCCAGTATTGGAGGTGCCTATATGAAAGACTTTACCATATCATACCAGAAGAGGGGTATGGCAACTTTTCTTTGCAGCTCCCCCAAACAGAGGAGGAGCCCGGAGAACCAGAAAATTCCTTCAATGAGATTCCCCTTCCTAGGTGAATCTAGATTGTGTCATGTGGAGAAGTAAAACCAACCATCACATACCTAAAATGTTTACATAGAGGACAGTTCTTCACCTAGAGTTCTAGGAAATGAGCTACTAACAGTGGGAGCACAGGAGTCAATTGACTCTGAGGGAGTGTGTGATGGTTGGAGGTAATTCATGGGGCACGTTTAACATACCGGTGTCACATCCTATGTCCATGTCAGTTATAGCTACTGATGAGGGGGAAGTGGAACCAACACCCGGGGAGCTGCAGCTATGAGGGTGGGGGAGCATGTAGGAAGGTTCCTTGGAAGCTGTCTGAGGGTAAATACCAAGGATAAGTTGCCATTAATTAAAGAATTGGTTGCAAGGGTTGGGAATACTGTATTGGAGCCAGAAGCTAGAGGAAGCATGATGATTTGAAACGATCTCAACATGGCTGGAGGGATGTCCTTGAGAGAAGATGCTGGGTTGGGCACAGTGATATGGGTCTTTAATCCCAACACTTGGGGTGCAGAGGCAGGTGGATCGATTAGTTCAAGGCTAGCCTGGTCTATGAAGTGAGATCCTGCCTTTAAAAAAACAGAGGGAGGGATGGGGAATAGAGGGGAAGACAGGAAAGAAAAGATAAACTGCATAACCATTCAGCACAGCAGAGTAAAATCATGTGGGGTCTCTTCTATGGCCAGCAGAAATTCTCAGGCTTATACCTCAGAAATGTTCTGACTGCTCCAAGAGAGACATCAGAGGGCAGGAGTAGAGGTAGGGGACCTGGGAGAAACCACAAAAGATCAGCTGGGAGGTAAACGAAGATGGTCAGGATGAGGGCTGTGGCAGGGAGGACCTGAAGGATAGTGAGTCAGAGGAGCCTGGGTGGGATGGGGGAAAGAGAGTGTTGAAAACAAGCCCCAGTTTCCTGTCCAAGGCAAGTGGATGCTGTTGTGTCACTCTCCAGAATAAAGGACAAAGATGATCAGGATGGGCACAGTCAACTCAGGAGAGAAAGAGTAGGAAGTGGGTGGGACCATCATGCTGTGAGCAGGAAGCAGAGGCTATCCCAACAGGGGAGCAGAAGGCAGGGCAGGAAAGGCTGTGGTGGTGCTGTAGGAGGGACTAAGAGGCAATGGAAGATGGAAGGTACCCAGAGCTGCTGGAAAGTGGGGATGGGATGCCATCTGCACTTCAGTGCCTAGAGACACCAACTGTAACCCTAATCCTGAATGCTGTTGCACTTGCAGTTCCCTCTCTCTGTTCCCTGATGTGACAATGAGATGTGATCAGTAGCTTCGTGCTCCAGCCATCTGCCACCATGCTTCCCCACCACTACTGACTTCACCCTCTAGAAACAAAACAAGCTTTCTTCCTTAAGTTGCTTCTGGTCATGGCTTTCATTACACCAACAGAAAAGTGCCTAAGAATCCAGGTCAAGACAAAACCCAACTGAGCTAACCATGGAGTAGGAGGTTTAGGGAGCTGAGGTAGGGACTAGGTTACCCTTCTTCTTTGAAGAGAAGACACAACTATGTGCCTCTTACAGCTTGTTTTGATCTGCAGTCTAACAGTGAAGCCTAGGTCCACACTACCGGGAGAGGAAGTGCTTTAATGGAGAGCATTTCACAGGTACATAAAACACAAATGGAATGGCCTTTTAGTTAGGTTTGTGAATCTTTGCTTGCGTGTTTGTTTTAATTAGTTCAAATTCTAGCTACCTGAATCAGAGAAAAACCACTCTTGTTTGTGTGGAAAAAGAGGAGAGAGGAGGAAGATGAAGAGGAGGAAGATGAAGAGGAGGAGGAGGAGGAAAAAAAGGAGGATAGGGAGGAGGAGGAGGAAGATGAGGAGAAGAGGGAGGAAGATGAAGAGGAGGAGGAGGAGAAGGAGGAGGGGGAGGAGGAGGAGGAGGGGGAGGAGGAGGAGGTGGTAGTGGTTTGTCTACTAGCTAACAACCAAAGAGGACATTCTATATTTTCCCCAGAATCTTTAAGCCATTCTAGTCTGACAGGAATTACTTTATCATCAACAGATTTCTCACTGATTTATAAACCATTTTAACCTCTTTCTGCTGTACTGCAAACATTTTCTGGTAAAAGGAGTTGGAAGAGATCGTGCAAAGCAGTTTGGCTTGTGGCAGCTTTCCCATCGTCCCTGGAGAGTTCCTGGGAGGACGAAGCTCTCCACCAAACTTCCCCAGAACCATCACCCCCCCACTCTGTGGATGGCAGCAGATTTAGGACATTTGTAAGTCATCTTTATAATAAAATAAACAGAATGAGGGCCGTGAGCTCATCTGTGCCTACTGACCCATGAAAGTGAGAGAGATGCCATGCCCATGTCTTCAGAAAGGGAGAGGAATAAAATCTTCTTCATGGAAGTGTTTTTTTAGGCAGTTTATATTCTGGCACTGGTCAAACAACCCAAAATGATTAGGTGATGTACTTTTCTTAACCCAAACTCACCTCTGATATTCCATAGAGGGCAGAGCTGCATCGATTAGAAACTGCTAGAATGAGAAGTGTCAGTGTGTCAGCTGCAGATTCTACTGTCGGGAGACTAGCAATCCTTTCTAGAGAGTTCTAAGACCCAAGGAGAGGGCTCTACTTCCTCCTAGCACTTTCCTTGCACAGCAAGGTGAGTAGAAACATTATCTTTCATGCACAAATGTCACCATTTCACATGAACCTGGAGGGGTTATAATGAAAATCATTTAGCCAAAACCTAGCGTCTTCTCCCTACAGAGCTAAAGATCTCAATTCAAAGTCTTAAGCAATGATTAAATACCTTCTGTACACCATACCTCTGATCTTATCTTTTCGGGACAGAGTTAAACCAGCTGAGGATATATAGATCCAACAAGGTGTCTGCAGCTTTTCTGTGTTTGATCTACATGCAGACAGACCCTAGTGAATGGAAACAAATTCTTCATTTAAAAGAATCCTTAACATTCCTGAGAAGCATAAAGAGGAATACGATGCAATCTGAGTCTCAGATTATCAAAATGTACAAAGAGTTGTGCTCATGCAATATTCAAAGAAAAAGCAAGCATCCTCTCATAAAAATATCATGTATTTGATTGCAAGGGGTACCTGGAAACCATAGATCTTGATCCATTTCCCTATGAACCTAAAATTGCTCAAAAAAAAAAAAAGAAAGAAAGAAAGAAAGAAAGAAAAGAACCCTGATGTCTCATATATAGTGTGTAGACAATCTGACCAATGGAAGATTTTAAGTCCACTGTATCATGGGCCTTGCAACAACTCATCTCATTAGTGGCAGGAAGGCAAGAGTGTTTGGGAAAGATAGGAGGTTCACCTTTGCCTTTTTGACTGAGAATGAGGGTGACAGAGTGCAGCCTGGCAGGGCACAGGGTAGAAATGCTTTGTGTTACACATCTGGGGGCAGATCTGAATCCTAACACAGAACTGACACTGTGCTGTGATCAAAACCTTAGATAATTCAGGAATTTTTCTACAGAACACAACCCTGAACGAAGAAAATGCCAACCCATCTGACATTACAGCCAGTGACCTTGGAGATCCGCTCTTCCACATTTACCTGTAACTATTGGATGTTGAGTGCAGGGCTTATCCCTGGGCGGGCAAAGGGGCAGGAGCCGAGCCAGTCTGTGGGCAGGGATGGCACTCCAATCACAGTAACGATAGTGATTGTTGCCAGGACTCAGAAATGATTTGGAGCAATTATTTTCTATACTGAATGTCAGGAAGGCTTTATAGAGACGAGGTATGATTTCATCTTTGAAAGGCTCCTAGAGCCCAGGAACAGCATGGAAATGGACTGGGGGCTACAATCATACACATATGACATTTATAGTTGTGCATGTTTGTTTTAAATCACATACAAATAAATAAATATATGTGCATATAAGTAGTATCTGTTATTTGGAAAAATTCCTGGGTCAGGCAGAAGTTTAAAATAGTTTTAGAATGTTTAGGTCAGCTTCTCAGACCACAAAGTGATGAAATTACAAATGCCTAATAATGAAAATTCAACCAGGAAATTAAAGTGTTTCCACCCCACAGATAACATCTAAGACAAGGGCAAGGCAGACTACAATTACAGAATGATTGTGTGGAAACTTGAAATGCAAAGCCCATTCAGTCCGACTCCGACTCATGTCTGTTCTTAATTAGTAAATAAAAAGGCTAGGAAATATTTATGAGTTAGGAATGTGCTTACTAGTCACTAAAAAAAAATTAGGAAGTTTGGAGGGTGGTGAGCGAGTACCCTGGGGCAGCCATCGTAACTAAATTAAGATACAATAATTGAACTAGAAAGCCTAAAAAGCAAGAGCTTAAAACCTGATGGACCTATGCAATGGACATTCAAAGCCAGGTGAGGTAGTGCACACTTGTATTCCCAGTTTTCATGAGGTTAAGGCAGAGAAATGCCATGAGTTCAAGGCCAACCAGAGCTAATAGTTCCTTGAGTCAAAAACAAACAAAAGAGAGCAGCAGTGGCAGAGCAGCAACAAAACAACAAAGCCAGTGGAACAGAACTTTCTAGACAACCTAAACAAGAAAGGGGATGGAGAACAGAGCCCTATCCCAGGGTGATCAAGAACAAACACCCAGAGACAGTCATTTAATGCACGGTGTAAAGGATTCTATTATGAGACTTTAAAGTGTGAATAAAACCAGTGATTCTTCAGGAAAACACGCATACATCAAAATCAGCTCAGAAAGAAGGGGGACGTTTCAATAAGTCAAAATGATTGCATCTACCAAGCCTCGAGCCCAAATGATCCAGGGGGATAATTTAAATCTGTAAAGAGTCTGTTTCTAAAGTTCAACAGGAAAGCCTGCCTGTTCCAAACAGGCTCTGTGAGTTCTGCCTACACCCCAAGTTTCTGTTTAATTTTAACTATTCGTGGTCAGAGGAAAACATGAAAAACATCCCTACTTATTTTTTCCAGAGTTGTAGAGTCACATTATTCACCACTACAGAGGGAATCACACCCATGTTGGGTGTCCTTAAATAGTTGTTACACTAGTTATTACACAAGGCCTGGGGGTCAGGATCTCAGAAAGTACTGGGGTAGTCCCACCTAAGAGCTCACTCAGGGCTGCATCGAGCGCCCTTCCCTGATGACTTTACTCTCAGAGCTCTTGGCAGAGCCCCCTTCATGCCTGACTGCTGGCCTCAGGTCTTTACTATGTAAGCCTCCCCTAGACTGTTGTCTGAGTCCCTTCATGACACATAGCAGATGTCTTCTCCCCAGATGAGGAAACTGAAAGAAAAGCCAGGGTAGGTGGCAGTGTGGCTGAGCAATATCACACACACACACACACACACACACACACACACACACACACACACACACACACACCATTACACCATTCAATAAAGGGCAATCATTTCATCCATTCAGGGGCAATAAAAATGTCTACCTGTTAAAGGAAGGTCTATCAAAGACTCCTGGGTATATTTTAATCTACTTTAATTATCCCTTGAAAATTTCACACATGTATAAAATGTATCATCATATGTACCACTTCTCCATTCCAGCTCCTCCACCGTGCCCCTCCCAACTTCCTCATATCCTAATTATTTTACCACTGCCCCCCAGTCCAACTAGTGCTGCCCACACATGCATGAGTGCAGGCCCATCCATTGACTCCTGGGCAGCTACCATTCCTGAAGAACACCAAGGCTGACTTTCCCTCTCCCAGCAACCATCAACTGTAAGTAGCCTCTCCTCAGGGGTGGGGCATTTTGTGTCTGTCCCCTACCCCTGATGGAAATGTGACTGGTTTGATTTGTGCAGGCAGCCACACCCTCTGTGAGTTCATGAGTTCAGTGGCCCTGTCATGGCTAAGGGACATCATTCCATAGCAGTCCTCCCTAACCTAAGTGCTCATTCTGTCCCCTGGCTGAGCATGCCAGAGTCACTTATTCTCTGCATTTTGATCAAATGTGAGTCTCTGTATTAATCATTGCCTACTGTAAAACAATGAAATTGGATGAGGACAGAATGATGATGATGACAATGATGATGATAAGATGATGACGATGAAATCATGGATATAGTTGCAAACTCAGCATAGCCTACCAATCTGCCAATTGACTGAAAATTACCTTTCTCCCACATGGAAAACGTATTCACATTCACCTTACTCCTCCATCTGCTCGTTACTCCATAACTAAATGATCCAGGCTGTTTTCCTACAAGTTGGGTCCTCCGGGAAGGAGGCTCCTTGGATGAAACTTTCAGCACATCTCAAACCCCCTTTCTCTTGACAAAGACCTATGCAAAATGCACTAGGTGGAGCAGACCTAAATCAGTTCCTATCATACTCTTACTTAAAAGGAACAGTTTCCCTCCTTAAATCCATCCAGGCAAGCTGTGACTTTCCTGTGTGGGACTCAGTATAATAATATGCTGTCCACTTCCTGTCTGGTTTTGGAGCTTGGAGGGTTTCAAAGCCTCTCTCCCTTTTTCTATCTTTTCTGTCCTCTTCAGTTTACACTAGTGATATTTATGTCATGCTTGGGTTCATTAGGACAAAGTCACAGCCATAATACTTTTTAAGGTAAAACCTCTATTTGGGTTTCTGCTAGAGAGATAAAGGAGTCTTGTTATTATACTCTCTCTCTCTCTCTCTCTCTCTCTCTCTCTCTCTCTCTCTCTCTCTCTCTCTCTCTCCCTCATTTGTTCTATCTTTTTCATAGCTAATCAAAGGACAGACTCTGCCACAATACATAAGTCCTCCCCTGCCCATCCTCCAGGGCTGCAGTGAGGCAGCTTTATTGGTTTGGTCTCCCGAAAGCTAGAGTAGTATGGACTCTGAACTAACCAATGGTGCTCTCTCTGACAGATGCTATTCAGGTCTCAGCACCGTGTGTGCTTCCCTGGAGAGCTGGTCTATTAATATGGTCTGAGGACATAGCTTATTGCCTTCCCAAGAGCTCTGTGTTCATGCTGGGCAGAGAGTGCACTTAATGATCCAGCAAGAGTCTTAGGAGGCTGTGCAGGGAGATCAGAGCCCAGGGAACCCCAGGATGCCTCTCTGCCTCTGTGTGGCTCAGTGTGAGTCCCTGAGCTGTTGAGGAGTGCTTCTCTATCTATATGGGGTAGTTTTCACTTCAGCTTCTGGTGAGCTCCTAGAGACCCTGGTTCCAGAAGGCCTGCCATGTGCACAGAGAGGTAGATCGGATGGGCTCTACAGAATCCCTGCAAGAGTTGAAGCCACAGCTCCAACAGTGGGAGTGCTCACACACCCTGGCTGGCACCGACCAGAACAGCCATCCTCCTAAATGCCAGGTTGACTCTCCATGGCTATGTTCAGCCTACTCTGGCCTAGCAAGGCTCTCACAGCAAGCAAATCCTGGGATAGACAAAGGAGAGGAACTGGAGATTGGACCACAACTTGGTTTATGAAATGAAAGGTCTTGGGTCATGAAGCCCAGAGTGTGGCCATAGATGTGGATGGCATCTGTAAAAGGAAAGATTGTTTGCTAAAGCCCACATTGTCTATCTAGGCAGGGCAAATCTCAACCCAGATACACTTAAGATTTTGGATTGTATTTCTGAGGACCTTGATATCTTATTATGAGAAGTTCGGCTGGAAGAGAACTTAGATTATTCCAACGATGTTAGGGTCATGTAAGAGCCACATGTTAAGGTTTGATTGATTGAGACAGTCTTACTATGTAGCCACAGGGGTCCTTGGACATATCTATCTATCTATCTATCTATCTATCTATCTATCTATCTATCTATCTATATATATATATATATATATATATATATATCTTCCTGTCTCAGCCACATAAATACTGGGATAATATGCATGCACCGCCATGTCTGACTGATGATCATGTTTTGGGCTGATAATTTTTTTTATTTAGGGTGATTGCCATCTTGCTTGCTTCTGGAATCAACAAAGAGGCAAGCTTCTTCTCTGAGGGTATTTCTGGGAAGGATTGATTGAGGGGAGAAGATCCTCTTCAAGAAGCAGGATTACCTATTGCCTTCACTTTATGCTGGTGAGAGTGTGTCTAAACCATCACCATTTTTCACAGCCATCAGAGCCCAACTCCCTTGGGTTTCTGATGTGTACTGAAGACTAGCAGCTCTCCACAAATCCCTCAAGCCTTCAGCACCAGACTGAAATGCTGAGGCATCCAGCTGCACGGATATCTGAGTAGCTATTGAGTTCCTGGCTTCTCTGTGTGCAAATGGCTATTGCTGAACCTCTCAGCCCTATTGTCTAAGCCAATTTAAAACACATTCTATCTGTTTTGTCCTTTAAAGTGCCCTAATACAGGTGGATCTGCCTTACTGTTGCTGCTGCTGACAATGGTCTCTGCTGCTGGTTTTCCCCCTCATAATTTAGCACAACAGTTTATCTATTCAAGCCATGTGATGGCTAGTGTTCTACTGCTGTTCAGAGAATGAGCATCTCCTCTGTGGTCTTCACCCACACAGAGTGAGGGCAGGTGTGTGTGGAGGGCAGGTTGTTATCCATTTCAGAGGCATTCTCTGAGTTCTGTGAGTGGGGTGGGGGCACCATCTCTGTTGGTCACTTCCCAGGGCATCTGGTGAGACATCTCAGGAGGAGCAGTGCTTGAGGCTATGTTTATATCTTGACATGAATTGCTACCAAGTTGCTTATGATTTTGAGTCGCCATTGAGGACCTCTATGTCCTGTGTAAAACATGGCCTCCCTTATGGGTGTGTCAGTAGGGAGTCAGTGGGTGTCTCAGCTATTAGGACTACATTCTTAGTGAACACTAAGTCTTGGTCATGGCTAAGAAGTCCCAGTGACTCTCTAGGGCTTCAGTAGTGTGGGTGTTGCGCTCCTGTGCAAGGAAGCTGTCCGAATACCTTGCGGAACTCACTGACATGTTCAGAGCTCTCCAGTTAAGTGTAGTAATCATAGAGTTTCAGAGCTCTTAGACATCTGTGTCCCATCTCAGATAATAGCAGCCCCTTTCCTGACATCTTGCGAAGACAGGCTCTTTCCTTGCATCTAAGCCTTTCCCTTAAAAGAGCACACCCACCCACACAAGACTGAAGGTGACCAGTCACTTCCAATTATGCTGCCCCATCACCTAACAGTCCTTGTCAGGTGGAGAGAAGAACAGTGGAGGCAAGGCTGGTCTATAGAAAATTGTTTCTTTTGTGTGACTGTGACCTGGAGAATAAGGAGCCATTCCCAGGAAGACACATAATGATGGGTTAGCAAGCACAGTCAGAGCTTAGCCACAGCTGCCAATGCCCCTGAGGGAGGCTGCCATTCTTCCATCAGCCTCCTACCAGCTTCTAGCCATGAGAAGTCTGTTATCCTGTTTGGGGACCCTCCCTCTGTGGACAGTGGTGAGGGCCAGCCTGAGCAAGGGACTCTGCCTCAAGAAGAAAAGGGAAAAGAAGATACGAGGGAAGAGGAGGGGGAGGAGGAAGAGGGGGAAAAGGGTGAAGAGGATGAGGAGGAAGAGAAAGAGGAGGAGGGAGAAGATATGACGGGGGGGGGGGGGAAGAAAGAAGTCAAGCTTATTAGCATATTCAAAGTCAAACATTTGCAAGCATTAGTTAAGTCACAAAACTAGAATTCTGATGAGTTCCAGGTCCCAGAGATGAAGTCATGATCATTGTGCCACAGGGAAGGACTTCTCTGCTGACCATCCTCCTAGAGAAAGAAGCATGTTTTGAACAAAGGAGCAAGGCCAGGTCTGGCCACATGATAGATGTTAAGAGAACTTAGTGAGATTGTATGTGCTTTGAGCATCATGAGATGCCTGCCTGGGCTTGCCATCAGCCTACAAAACGTCATAGCCACATGCCACTCAACTTTTCAGGACTTGCACCTTCCTCATAAAGTGAGAAGGAAATATGTTGTTCCTTTTATAAACCCATGACAGTTATGAGAATCCAAGATAATTGATGTGTTAAGTATAGGGATTCATGATAAAAATAAATATTCTCTTTTAGACTCAATAATAACTTGCCAGAGTTATGATGTTCTTGGCTCACTGCTAAGTGGTCCAGGAAGCTGACGAGATTGATTTAAGGTTTGGTTAGGATTTTTTTTAACCTTTCATTTTCTCCATGCCCAGCATTCAAGACGCCATCTCTTCTACCACCAAAGAAATCTGTCAGTAGGAATAAGCGTGGGATGGCAAGAATTAGCCTTTCCAGAGAGAAGCAAGCCTGGGCCCTTGGTGAGCACCAAGGCTGGGGCTTGCCTTCCTCATCTGCTTCTTCTCCGAGTCTGTACTGCAGACAGCAGGCTGCACAGGATATGCAAATTAGGTGAAGGCTGTGAGCTAGGTATTCCTTTTTCCCCTTCACTCTCTCCTTCCTCCTTCTTTCTCTCTTCTCTTCTTTACTTTCTGTCTAACCTCCACCTTCTCTGCTTTCTTACATTTCTGCCAATCCTTGTTTCTCCTCAGTGGACTGGTTTGTGATAATGAGTTCTCAGAGATACTTGTCAGCTGATGATCCAGCACTATCTTTAGAAGCCTAGTGATCTTGTTGGTGCAGGTACCTGCCCTGGAGTGGCTCCCGTCTCTGTTACCACTTCTATACTTGCCTGGACTGGGGACTGGATTGTGTGGGTTAGTTCTTGCAACATGATTGACTGCAAAGTGCTTTCCTGAAAACTGCTTCCTCTTATGCCCCAAATACCTAAGGGCCAACATGGGTGGTGAGGGTGGACACTGTGATTATGATGATAATGGTCTTGGTGTTGGTGATGGTGGTAGTTGTAGTCAGAGTGGTGGAGGTGGTGGTGGTGGTGATGATGATGGTGGTGGTTGTGAATATGGTGTTGGTGGTAGTGATGAGGATGGTAGTAGTGGTGACCATGACGATGATGGTAACGACAATAGTGCTTGGGGTAGAGGTTATGGTAATATCGATGACAGAGGACAGGATGATGATGAGAGTAATTATGGTAATGAGAGTGTTGGAGGTTAGGGTGGGGATAGAGTGGCAGTGGTAATGGCAGCAATGATAGTGGTGGTGGTGATGACTGTGGAGGTGGCGGTGACGATGGTGATGGTGGAGCTAGTGGTGGTGATGAAGACGGTGATGGTGGTAACAGTGTAATGTTGTGGACAACAACATTTTTTCCCCTTCTAGTTGCTTCTTCCTGATCAACCCTCCAATCCTCCTCTCAAAGGGCAACTAGACTAAAGTACCTGCTGGTCACCACACAACCATAACAATTACTATCTGGCCCTGGGCTGTTTGTGGGTATGGATACCTCATCCCAGCAGTAGGTCCATCTACAGTCCCTACAGGCTGTAAAAGGCTATCCCTGCTGATTCTCCTTGTTTTACCCAGAATGCATGCAGCTGATAATGTCCATCTTTCTCACTGCAAATGATAGAAGATATTCTCAGTATATCAGTCATGTTCCCTGGCCCAGCTATGGCTTCATCACAGTGCACACTATCCTGTGTTGTATGTAGGTCATCTTTGAGGTTGTGAAGTTTTGTCTAAGCTGGTATGAGGGGCAGGAACAGTCCTTAGTCACTGTGACAAGAGTCTAGATGTCTCAAGCTCACTGTGTGTAGTCAGGAAGATGTGCTTAGGGCTAGTGGGCAAGGACATTATTGGTCATGGAAAATGAAGGTGACCTCAGGACTGGACAGTTGGGACAACTGAACCCTGTATGCTAATGCTATAGTGTGTAGGATGATGTTATTACGCAGGTGAAGGCAGGTACAAGATAGAATGAGGTCTGTCATTGGATGAGAAGGAAGGATGGGCAGGAGAAAAGTTTTAGAGAGAGGAGTAGACTAGAACTGAAGAAGAAGAGGAAGAAGCAGCCAAGAGACCATGGAGACAGATGCTAAGATTCTTCTCTTCACATTTACAGGTTGTTATGATTATTCTTAAGGGATATATGTGTACAGGGCTTTGTATGTCTAGATGAGTAAATTATATATTATCAATCGGATCAGAGGTTATTGTGTTGTGTGTTCTTTCATGTGGTGCTTTAAGTTTAAGAGAGTATGTGGCTGCCGGAGACACTAGGCCGCCACAGAATTGGGATGTATATTTCTGGCATGTTGGCAACCTGCCTTGGGAACTAGATGGGTAGAGAGATTGTTGCCAGGCTCAGAGAGAAGCCATTGACAGTGTGATATGGGATAGAGCAAAGTGGGTAAGAAGCTTTGCTGAGTGAGATGAAGATGTCTACCAGATATCTTGGGGCACTATGGTGCTGGACCTAGTGTGGGATAAAAAACAACATTTATTATTTTAATTTTACAGCAACAATAGTGTGTACAGATGATTCTTCCTGCATTAAGATTGCCCCTACCATGTGAAAGAACCAGGTAGATTTCTCTCTACAATCACATGGCGGTGGGAGGCTATACCACACCCTTGGCAGAAGTAGGAGAATTGTGGAAGGGCCCAAGTGTGTTGCCATCAAGTAGAGGGGGAGGGGAAGGGGAATTCTGGCTGATGGGAGGGTATTAGAAAAGCAGGGGAAGTGGGAAACACCAAGCCCCTTCTTCCCTTCTTATGCCTTGATATACAGCTCCCTCCTGGTATGGTCACCACTGTGGTAATTGCTCAGCTCTCTGGCATCTCCTGGACTTATTCTGTGGGTTTTCATCAGTGTGGCCTGGAGCCTGGGAACTGAGATGAGACCTGGAAGAAATAGGAAGCCCATGGCAGGGCTGAAGGACAGTGGAGGCACAAGTTAGCCATTCAGAACAGGAAAAGTACTGCCCAGGAAACAGGTGGAATGTCAGTCTAGTTTCTTCAGAGTCTCTTCTGTGTTAAGGGGATTTCAGAAAGGCCATCTCCTAAATTTATGAGGTTTCTGGAAGTCTGTTGGCTTTGAGTTCTATTTAAAACCCAAAATGTTTATTCTTTTGAATTCACTTTTCTCAAAGACATGCTTATTATCAGACTGGTTGAGAACAGACTGTCTGCAATCAGATAAAGACCCCCAGGGAGCTTTACTCCTCCTCTAGCCAAGGTGGGGTGTCCTTATTGACCTGCTAGAAGAAAGTGTTGCCTACATCTAGCCAGAGCCTCCCAACACCACACACAGTGTGGTCATAAAAGGACTCATATTCTACTCAGTGGCAGGCTCAGTGCTCTGGGCAATTGGTAGCCACACGATGTGGCGATGCACTGTGGTGGGAACCTATGATCAATGACTTTCTTTAGGCAGTCATAGTCTTCGTTCACACTAACACACTTGTTAGGAAGCATCTGCAGCAGGTAGAGGAGGTGGCTCAGTGGGTAAAATGCTATGCCAGGATGACGTCATGAGGTCATCCTCCAGAATCCAAAGGAAAAACGAAAGGCACATACCTTAACCCCAGCATTAGGGAGGTAGAGATGAGCAACTCCTGGGGACTTGTCGGCCGGGCCGTCTAACTGAAACCATGAGCCTGAGGTTCGGTGAAAGGTCCTGTCTCAAAGAAATAAGGGAGAATGCAGTAGACGAGGGCACAGATCTTTCTTGAATATACACTCAAATTCACACGCAGAAACTGCTACAGCCTGCAAGGTTGCTTCGCTGTCCTTGTAGTGAGAAGGAAGACGGCAGCCTGGCATCCAATCTTCAGATGCTTCAGAGTGAGCTGTGTAGAACGTTTTAGGAACCCTGAGAACTTTAAAGGAAGAAAAGACCTGTCCATTCAACCATTCATTTCTAACCCAACAGGAGTTCCAAAGATGCCTTCAAATAGAAAGCCAGCTGTGTGACCTTGGTAAACTGCATGGCCATTCTGTGCCTTGAGCTTCTAAATGCTGTGATGAGTGGAGAAAACTGAAGTTGAAGTTGAGCACACTGGCTGAATCTCTAGAGTCTTTCCTTAAAGAAAATTCTGGAATCAATTTTCCACTTTTTGACACCACAAGCCTCTTCTAGCTGTGGACTAACTACATTTTCCTTCACCTCTGACCTCAGGAAACAGTGGAAGGTGGACCTATGAACATGTCTGAGAAAGGCCCTTTGCCTACATTAGGGATTTAAAGTTCAGTCTCTCCGCCACACGTTTGACTCTAAGCTGTGGAGATGAGGGCCTGGGTTCAGGACTCTGTGATCATTTCTGTGCAGATCTGTCACAGGCTGGATGTTCCAGGCACTTGGAGACCACACTGGACCAGCCGCCAGACTTTGCATTCCGTTCTCTGCATCCCTTCTTCAAGGGAGTCTGTATCCAAGACTGAAAAAGCTGCGAACCCAACTCTTTCTCCCCACTGGACTGCCAGGCTGCCAGGTGAGCACTTTGCAAGCCATCAAAACCAAAGCAACTGGGCAGTCTTTACTCCAAGGCCAAAATAATAAGATGTTCCCATTGAAAACCACTTGTTTCGCTAAGGCTTCTGAAAACCCACGGGTGGGGGGGGCTCTGCCGTAGCTTTGCCATTATAATTGCTTTGCTTTTATGAAGTTTGCTTTTCATGTGAAAGCCTTGGCGAGTCAGTGAAAGCCTGCAGATGTTGTCTGTGTACCCTGCCGAGAAACCAAAAATATGCAGGTGTTTAAAAATAACCCTGCCTTTTGCAGGTAGCTCCTTATTCAATATTAAGTGTCCTCCTCTCCAACGAGAGTGTGCATAATGCTAAATTAACTGTTAACAAGTATTTTTAAATAGCCTAATTTATGCTAATTCAAAAATATTCCGTTCCCAAACTGATTATTTTTACCTCCCAAATTGCCGCACCTTTCCATTAGCAGCTGAGGAGTCTGGGTGCTGTGAGCCAGCAGCTTCCTGGGTGGCTTTCTGGGTTCTGGTGGTTTCTGTGAATGGTTCCCATCGTGGCCACGGCATAGCTCACTTTGGAAGCCTGGGGTGACAATGAATGTGTGGGTTTCCTAGTGGGCTGTGGATACAAACTGTCGGAGCTGCTGGGGACTGAAGGGTGGTGGAGGCAAGGCTCACAGCAATGGTCAGAGCATCCCTGGGCACTTCCAGGAGACTTCTCTTGCTTGTTCCACATCCTGTCCCGAACAGGAACATCTCCAATCCTAATGGCAGGCACGAAACCCCAAAGGCAACTTGCACCTCTGGGGGATTTTTGTGCTTCCTCTGAGGTGTGGATGCTGGCTTCATCTAGTGATGGTGGTGATGCTAAAACACTCATGGTCCCTCCTCCTCTTTCCTTGTTATCAACAGAAAAGTGTCCTCCTACATACCTTTCAACTGAGGTGGTGGTCATTCTTCTTCCTGCCTTCAAATTGAAATCTAAGCTCCTTCATGGGCAGGAGGCTTCCCACGGCCTGGTCCCAGTAAATCGTTGCCCTTCGTGCCCATTCACCTCCTCTTTCTGCTTGTAAACCATTCCCAGTTCACCCCTGGCCATACTGCCCTGGATTCTTAGTTCCTTCCACAGCAACTCAAGGTGGTCCTCAAACACTGCAGCTTTGAGGAACTGAGTTTGCCTTGCTTCTCACCCTTTGGAGGACCACTGGGTCTTTATTTCTGGTTTTTATATGACCTACCCACCACCCCCTGGAGTGTCACCTGTTCCCTTGCAGAGGAGCTTCAGGGATAGCATTAGTTGGGGTCACAGCAGGACAAGAGACTGAACAAGGCCAGGCCTCGCAGGATCCCTGGAGCATTTGATAAAGACAGGAAGGGATTCTTCTTGATCCTGATCCCCAGAGTAGAGACTTCACTGGTAAGAGGGATATCAGTGGTGGCTTTTTATCCAATGATGGTAAACCTAAGGACTGTTCTAAGCAAACTTGTTTGTTGGCATGGTTAGACTTTTTCAGAGAAGTTGTTGAATATCACATCAATTTTCCTGAGGGAAAAGGTTTTTGCAGACTTCATGGGTGATGCTCTGTGGTAGGACAGATGTGTTGCTCTCCCAGAATCATTTGATATAAGATGTCTGCTATACATAGCTGTAGTGTGGTTTTTCTTCAAATGAGGATAGTTTGGTGCATAGCCTCAATGTGAGCATTAAAGTCGAGAAATCAATGTTGATTCTATTGGCTTGGCTCCTTTTCATTTCCCTATGACCAAATACCTGACAAGAAGCAACTTAAGACAGGAAAGCAATAGGAGAGAGGGAAAAAAGGAGGGAGAAAATGAGAAAGAATTGGGGGGTGAGTAAAGAAAGAAGTCAGAGGGAAGGGGGAAGGGAGGGATGAGAGAAAAAGTAGAGAGAAAAGAGAGATGGAAGAAGAGGAGATTGGAAAGAAAAGGGAACAGGGAGAGAGATTGAGGAGAAGGAGGAAGCAGAGTATAAGGGAGGAAGTGGGAGGGAGTGGAGAAAGAAAATAAGTAAGGGGAGAGACAAAGAAGAGACATGAGAGGGGATAGAGAGAGGAAGAGACATGAGAGGGGATAGAGAGAGGAAGAGACATGAGAGGGGGTAGAGAGAGGAGTGGAGGAGTGGAGAGAAGAATGGGGGAAAGGAGAGAGAGAGAAGACAGAGAAAACAGGAAAATAAGGAGAACAGAGGGAAAGAAGGAGGGAGGGACAGAGACAGACACAGAGACACAGAGATAGAGAGGGACAGAAACATACACACTGAGACACAGAAAGAAACAAAGAGAGGAGGAGACAGAGAGAGACAGACACACAGAGACAGGAAGACACAGAGACACACAGAGAGACACACACATAGAGACAGAGAGAAAGGCAGACAGAGAGACACACAGAGAGACAGAGGCAGACATTTAGGTTAAGAAATTGCTCATACTTTGGTGAGTTCAAACTTGGAATGGGCAACTGACTACAAAATCAGGCTGAGGATGATTGGTCTTAGGACTGGAATTCCTTTTTCTCCAGAAAACTGTTTTTCCCTTAAGGCCTTAGATTAATTTGCTGAGATCCACCCACATTGAAAGGGGAGTCTCCTTTACTAAAAGCCAGGAGATTACAGCTGTGGGTCATATCTACAGACACCTTCCTGGCAACGCCCACACTAATGGGGAGTAACAGATAAGCCTCCTTCCCAGGAGCATAGTGAAGCGTGTCTGGTAATCTCAGTACCCAGGAGGCTGAGGCCGGAGATTTGTCTGGAGTTCTACATCAGGTCAGGTCACAGTGTAAGACCCTGTCTCAAAAAACAAGACAACAAAACAAACTCAGCAAAACCCAAGCAAAGGAGAAAAACTATATCACACCTTTGATATCCAGGGCTAAACGAAGAAATGTAGTGAATTTGTCAAAATGAGTTTCATCCTGAGCCACTTCGACCCCCTTTCAGGCCTAGAACATCCATTTGGGCCTCAAAGCAAGTAGTGGGGATGGCAGATTGTGTAGGGGAGAGATCAACAGGGTTTGCCAAATTTGGGCCATGGGTTAAAGGATTAGAGAGCCCCAGCTCTTCTGAGTACCTTGAACAAGACAGGAGGTGTTTAAATAGTTCTAAAAGGCCTGTTGAGAAGACAGAGGGAAAGTTAGCAAACAGACTTTTTTAAGAAAGGAAACTAAAGCAATTAAATATAGAACTAAAAAGCCAAGGCTTGAAAGGCATTAAACCCACAAAGGCTTCCATGAACACGACCCGTGAAGCCCAGAGCCATAGAGGAATCCAGTGCAGAAGATAATACAATCTGTAAAGAATTAAAGAGATCAGATCTTTACATGAAAGAATAATCTTAAAATTGATTTTTAAATAATTTCTTTAGATACTAGGAGGCAATCTTCAGGCACCAAGGGTGCTTTTTAAATAGGGGGAAGAGATTTTTCCATTTATAGGATAAAGCTTATATAGTATCCACTTTGAATAAAGAGTTGGGGAGAGTACATATTAAATTGGGTAGTTAAAAGTAAAGGTGGAACTTTTAATAGGCCAGAGAGCATTCCAGAAGGGCCGAGGAAATAAAACCAAAAGTTAAGTAACTCTGTGAGAGCTAAATTTGGCCTTGAACTTCCTAACAATCAAAGAAAAAAAAGCAAAGAAAGAACAGAACACGAGAGTCCTCCCCTCCCGCCCCACACCAACCCCTGCTGTCCAGTTTTAGAGTCAGCATTCACAGTGATGCATCCCAGAGGGTGGAAACTGCTTCTTAATAGAAAGGCAGAGATATTCCCAAATTACACAAACAGTATCTGTGACGGCTATTGACAACTGTCACCCCGACAGGATTTTTGAGGCGTCTAAGAGACAACACTCTGGGCATGGCTATCAGGTGTTTTCTAGACTGGATGGATGGAAATGGGAGGTCCATCTGAAGAGCCATGTGTTGGAGTACGGGAGTGACCGAGAGGGAGACAGTGAGCACCGACATTCATCTCTCTGTGCTTCTGGACTGCAGATACAATGTGACCAGCTTCTTCATTCTCTGACTGCCACACCTTGCACACTATGAAGGACCGAACTTTCAAATACACCCTTCATCCTTGAGTACCTCCTGTCAGGGGTCTGGTCACAGTGAGAAAGTAACTAACAGCACATTTGAAGGACTTTTTACTGTGGGAAATGGTTAAGAGGAAAATAAGGCTCTTTAAAAAGCGACCGACCTTGAGCTGGGTGGTGTAGCACTTAGGGAAGCAGAGGCAGGTAGATCTGAGTTTGAGGCCAACCTGGTTTACAGAGTGAGTTCCAGAACAGCCAAGGTTACATAGAGAAACCCTGTTTCTAAACAGACAAACAAAACCAAAACAAAAAAGTGGCCATGAAGATGTTGGGAAGCCTGTCCCAGGAGAGAGTACCTGTGGGTCTTTGTTTCATCTCACCGCTGGGGTGGTGGGACACCACTCAGGGAGGCAAAATGCAGGGGCGCTAGATTACATTCCACTGTTCCTGCCGTCTGGGTGCCAGGCTCGTACTGTGGGGCAGTAGACCCTACCACTAGACAAGTACCTGCTGCTGTGTCCAGAGGTAAACCTTCCAGATAGCCTCTTTCTATACAGGGCCCAGGAAACCATGGACACGGCAGGGAATTTCTCCTTGACTAGGGCTTTGATCTACAAGGGGAGCCCTGTGGTTTGAGTTTGGAATGTTCCATATATGCCCACACACTAAAAGCGTGGTCTATAGCCTTTGGAACCACGGAGATGTGGTAATTGAGTTGGGGCCAAGTGAGATGCACTCCAATTGCTGGAAAGCTTTGGTTTTTTCTTTTCTTTTTGATTCACTTTACATCCCAATCAGAGCCCCCTTTCTTCCCAGTCTGCTCTCACACAACCCCTCCTTTCTCCTCTGATAGGGGAGAAAGCCCCCAATTCCTTCCACCCTGTCACATCAAGTCACTGTAGGCCGGACAAGGCATCCCTAGAACAGGATCCACAGGCAGGCAAGAGACTCTGGGACAGCACCCCGCCCCAGCTCCAGTTGTTGAGGGACCCACATGAGGACTAAGTTGCACATCTGCTATGGGCGAGTGTGTGTGTGCGCGTGCGCGCGCACGTGCGGACTTGCTCAAGTACTTGGTGGTGCAGTCTCTGGAGAGTTTTCAAAGGAGACATTGGTCCTCCCCTTTCTTTTCCTCCTTTGCAACCAGCTGTGAGGTAAATGGGCCTTCTTTCACTCCTGCCACAATGCGTAGGCCCGAATTGTCACAGCTAATTGATTGTAGCCTGAAATCTCAACTGTGAGCCTAAGTAGACCTTCCTTGTATTTAGGTTCATTTACTTCAGGCATTCTTAACAGCAACAGAAAGCTGACAGGGAGAAAATTGTGAGACTGCACAGGGTTGGAGTTACCCCCTTGTTTGTGAATATATTGGTATATTAAGAAAGTTCTCTGACAAAGTGGTGTCCCCCTTCTTCTTTCTCCTCTCCCTCCCTTCTTCCCTTCCTCGTTCCTTCCTTCCCTCCCTCCCTTCCCTCCTCCTTTCCTTGGTAACTTTGCTAGGTTCTCCAGGTATTTCCCAGCCGGGGTGTGTGGCCCCGGAGGGTGTTGTGGTTTGAATGAGCATGCCCCTATAGGCTTAGGTATTTCAACACTTGGCTCCCACTTGGTGGCACTGTTTGGGAGGGCTTAGGAGGGGTTTGTTGCCTTGCTGGAGGCAGGCTTTGAGGGCTTTAAGCCTTGTGACGCCTTCAGTTCTCTGGGCTCTGTGCCTGAGGTTGAAGATGAGAGCTCCCAGCTTCCGTCTCCAGCTGCCACGTCTGCCACTTGAAAGAGAACCTGAGGAGTTTTCTGACGGCAGAGAGCAACCAAATAAAAAGGGAAGGGCAAGACCAGGGCAAGACCCCCTCCACTCAGCTAAACTTCCAACTTATGAAGATTCTCCTCGTTTAAATTGCCTTGATCATCATGTTTTGATGCAGTAACAGAAAAGTAATTAATATAGAGGTGTGTGTGGATGTGGATGTGTACGTGGGTGTGTGGTGTGTGTGTGTGCAAGAATGTGCGTGTGCACGCGCATGGGTGTGTGTGGTGCATATGTATATGTGTTTGTGGTGCATATGTATGTGTGTGTGCATTCGAATGATTCTCACAGTTGTTGGTGGCTACATGCATGAAACAGTGCAATGACATCACCATCTTCCCATTCTCAAATGACCCACTGCCAATAGCTGGACTCTTGATATTCTCTCATATTGGGGTACCAAAGCCATTTGTTTCTGTACTGTGGGTCTGACATACGGGCTAGAGGATGAACATTTATCTTGGTGATAAAAAGCAGGTTCACAAAGAAAAGATTTCACCTTGACAAGTCTACTGAGTCCTGGATATTTACTAGTACACACACACGCTGTAAATGTGTTTGTGTGTACACGTGTGCACACCCATACATGGATGTGTACTGCTCATGAGGCCAGAAGACATCAAGTATCCTGCCCTATCATTTTCTTCCTCATTTGCTTGAGTTTCGGGGGAGGGATTCTCCCTGAACCTAGAGCTGGACAGCAGGCAACTGTCTGCAATAGCTCTCCTGTCTCTGCCCTCTATGGTGCCTGGGTTACAGGGACACAACCTCACACGTCTATTTTTTAGTGTGGGTGTTGGAAACTCATATGCCTGCAGCAAATGCTCTTCCCAGCATATTGAGGCATCTCTACAGCCCCCCAAACAGTTATATTATACTCTGAGGTTGTTGTGAGTGGGTAATGGGACAGCTACAATACATGGCGAATATACCCCGGGGCGTCTTGGCTTCTGCAGAGTGCCCCTCCAGGCTAGTGAGGGCAGCCACATAAGTACTTTCTTGTGAAGTGAGAGTGTTTTCAAAGAAGGGAAATGAGAGCCCTTCACAGGAGGACCCATTGTCATCAGACATCTAGCGTGGTAAGTCCTGGAAAAGGCTCTCTAGCATCCAGGCTTCTCAAGCCAAATCACCCACCTCAGGACAAAGTCCTCTCTCAAATTAGCAGCAACAGAGGCAGGAGGGAAAGAGGCCTCAGAAATACCCAGCCAGAGAAGAGGCCCCACTGAGAAGAAGCTGGGAGAACCCAGGTCCAGTGTGGGACTAAAGTGTAGGAGTGGGTAGCTCTGATGTGGCCTGTGAGAACATGTTCATACTCAAGTGGATGTGGGCATTTTCTATCTGGGCTCCCAACCAAAAGCAATGAAGTGGGATGACTCAGAATTATAGGCATATATATATTTAGAAGACACTCTGACAGCCTGGTCATTTAGCAAAATAACAATAGTAGTTTTTATGCTTCAGCCTATGACCTTCCAGCCATGGCTTTTGGACCAGGAACTATTTACGCTTGTCCTCCATAGATCTGGGCTGCTCTCAACCTTGGTCAGAGAGCTTCTTTTTGCAATGGACAGCAGCCGCTTCGGAGACATCTAACCGATCATATTGCTAAGAATAAAAGGCAGAGTGCTCAGCCCTCAGTGGGACACCTACATTAGCTTCCCAGCCTCTAGAGGAAGGCTCAGGGAAGACCACAGAAGAGGAGGTGGCAAGAATGTAGAAGCAGGTACGTGGGTAGGTGCTCTGAAATGCTACCTTCTGGAGGTGACATAGCTATGCAGTCATGAGTTCACAGCAGCTGTGGTTTCCTGCACAAGTTCAAGCCACTTAAAATCCTGAAGTGGATGGGACAGATGAGCTCCAGGATCCATCCAGACTGAGGAGCTACTGGCAGTAGACCACTACTGTGATGGGAAAATTATATATTCACTGCTAGGTTTCTCATACTCCAGTCAATGGCCTCATACTCATGCACATATCAGCAGACTTACTGTGTTATTTTAAAAAAAAGGGTAAAAATATGAAGTTGAGCTAGGACATGTTGGGAGGGTATTGGGGGAGTTGGGGGGCCATGAGGGGTAGATATGATTATGTTTCACTGTATACATGCATGAAATTCTTAAAAGCAAAAGACAAAAAGATTTTTAAAAATTAAAGAACAATTGCGGCTAAGGGCTGAGGAGATGGCTCAGTTAGGGAAGTGTTTGCCACAAAACCACGAGGACCTGAACTTAACCCTAGGACCCATATATAAAAAAAGCTGGGGGCAGTGCTATGCACTTATAATTCCAGTTCTGGGGAGGTGGGGACAGGTAGATCACTGAGGCTTGCTGGCCAACCAGTGTGGCTTACTGCATAGGTTTTCAGGGGAGTTGGCTTCACTCTAGGGTTGAGGTTCATGAGAGACCCTGCCTCAAAACACAAGACGAAGAGCAACTGAGTAAGAAACACAGAGCTTACTTCTGACCCCTATGTTCATGTACCGGCAAGTACGCACATGTACACAAGTACATGAGTACACACACACACACACACACACACACACACACACAGAGAGAGAGAGAGAGAGAGAGAGAGAGAGAGAGAGAGAGAGTTATGTTTGAGGAAGATGGATCCATACATATATAAGTGTGAGTGTTTTTCTTTAAGAAAGTAGCATCTATATTTTATGTTAAATGATTAAAAGAGGCCAGCCACCAGGAGTCCTTTTTAAATAACATTTATTTTTCATTCGTCAGTGATTAACTTTGAACTCTCCTAGAACAAACAGTATCGTGATCAGAGTGAATAAAAAAATATAGATGATCAAATAAAATATTAGGTTATACAAAGTTAGTTTTTTAAACAAAAGATTCATTGTCCACCAACATTTTCAGATCTTGAAAATCTGGAAAACAATTTTTGTGGGATTTAGAAAACAAGTATTTCCAACAGTTAAACGTGAAGAGGACACACTGGACCTGGTTTTCAGAGGCCCACTGGAGGAAGCAAGGGGGACAGACACTCACCGGATGGAGCTCTGAGAACCACCGTATATACAAATATTCTGTACACACAGAGAAGCCACCCAAGGGAAACCACCTCTGGTGGTGTATGGGCTCGTATTTTAAAAAGAATGAAAACTCACTTTCCTATGCTCATAATCATTTTCCATTTGATCCAGTATCCATAATGGTGTCTCTACTACATATATTAATATCTCTTTAGTAACCGAGAGATAGCCCTACTTTAAATTATGCCAAGGGAAATCAAGATCTTCACTGAAGGGATACACTTAGCTGCTTGATGTCGGCTGAAGTGACACTCCACCCCACGCAAGGATAGGGTTGAGCAGCCAGCCCTTGGGGGTGAGCTAGGGTCTGGGCTACAGAGGCAGCCTGAGGATCCTTACAAGGTTACTGCATAGCTTCTCACGGGAGTAGGGGTAGGGTGTTGGTCTCATCCCTCCACATCGGCCAACTCACATCGGCCAAGCAAATGAATGTAAGTCATTTGGCACAACAGGAAAGAGTGTCAGGGCAAGACTGAGGCTATCTGAAAGGATGACATGGTGGATTCCCAACCCCAAAAAAACAATCCAGACTGTGTCTGACTTGGCTCCATTCCCACTGTGCTCTGAGATACTTCAGTCCTCTGGTCCCATGGCTAGAACGGACCCCTTTCCAAGCAAAGCCAATCACTCTGAGGTGAAGCATCCCAGGGCCCGGAGGAGGTAATCGGCAGGCACAGCAGATGTAGAAGAGAAGCAGGAGGATAGCCACCTCCTCCCAGGATTCACTGCACGATCCCAGAGTCCACTGAGGTCTGCTTTCGGGTCGTCTTCGGAGGGGGAGGAGGTGGTGTTTTGCTGGGCAGTGGAGGTGGCTGTTGCTAGGAAACAGGAGCACAGAGAAACCATCACATTACTGATGTCCTCACAGAGAAGCACCTGTTCCTTTGGTGGAGTCTTACTCAGCATAGCAGTGGGAAGTCTGTCTGAACACTGAGGATAGGGACGGACCCCTCCCTGTGGCCTGGCTCCACCCTCCTGGCTTGGAGCCCACCTGTCAGTTATCCCACCCTGGTCTGCCCTACAGCCCCAAGCTGTGGGCATGGTGAGCGCTCCCCTGAGAAGCATCACTGTTTGCGGTTTTAGATTCAGGTGTCAAAGCCCGAGCAACGAATCTGTGTCCAAAGGACAGGCTCTCTAGGGTGTGATGAGGCTAGGCTCTCTTGCTTTCTGAACTGACAGCCCAGGTCAGTCAGCAAGCTTTCTCTGGAAAGTAACAATCTATATAATTTGTGGGTCATGCATGGCTCTCGCCGAGGTTGGGAAGCAGCCAAAACCATGACCAGCAAAAGCTGTGGCCATAACTGTGGGTGAAGTAAACAGAGGCAAGGGATTGGCTGGATTGGTCCACAGGTTCTGGGTACAGCTTCATTGTAAATGCTTCCTCCCTTGCAGATTCATGTGTTTGAACACCTTGACCCTAGCCAGTGGTACTGCTGTGGAAGGTTTCTTAGCATGGAGATTAGAAAAATAACTAACGGAATATATCCTTCAAAACAGAAAACAAACACACAGCTGTGAAGCCTCAGAAAGCCATGTGGTACCACCGCTGGGTGTGAATGACTCAGGGGCCACTGCCCTACTGCACTGGGGACCCTCAGTACCACCACAGACTCTGAAAAGAGATGCCCAGGCATTGTTGAACAAGCTGGGTGAGTAGATACAAAAACTGGTGGACTGGGGGAGGTGGGAGCCACCACAGGCAGGCATCTCAATGAATGTTCAAGAACCAACATGTGATGAAAGGGCCAGAGTCAGTCAGTCTCTCAGCAGAGGCTGGGCGTGTGGCTGAATGTGAGGGGGTCTCTCACTCACTGATCCAGTTTCCTCTGGATTTACAGACAGGTAAATATACATTACCCTAGGGCTGAGATACGGAAGGAGGGAGGCCATCTGTAACGCTAGCCATTTTAAAGAGGGAAGTGGTGGTATTGGGAGTTGGCTCAGTTTTGAAGTTCTTGTCACGCAAGCATAAGGACCTGAATACAGATCCCCAGATCTGAATACAGATCTGGGCACAATAGCACAAGCCTATAATCCCTGCCTGAGGGACAGGGGGATTCCTGGGTGTTGCTTGCCCGATATTTAGCTCAATCAGAAAAATCTAGTTTATTGAGAGATCTTTCTCAAACAAAACAAAACAAAACAAAACAAAACAAAAAGGAGAGCTATTAAGAAAAGACACCATATGTTAAGCCTCTGGCTCCCATGTGCTGATACACAAGTGTCCATATGCACATGCACACACACACACACACACACACACACACACACACACACACACACCTAGAAAAAGTGAAGAGTACATTTGTAGGTTTCTTTTAAGGTTGGTGTGATCTGGGAAAAGAAACACTGTGACGGCCTGAGACATCCATAGTAGGTGTGTTTATACATGAAATCTACATTGACAGTGACCTCCAACAGAGGGTACCTGCAGGCAGGACCAACACAGTCTGAAGAAAACACAGTGTTAGATGCCAGAGGCGTCCTTAATGCCAAGCAGGAGAATGTTGGGTTTATCACCATTAAGTTAAATAATAGCTCACATGGCTGGTCATATGAGCCGTTCTGAAATGAATGACAGCTTAAAATGGCAACAACTAGAGATAGAGTCACCGACAAGCCTGAGGCCGATCGATGAGAGTGACGGGAGGCTATCGATCACCTCCTGCAGCAGATGAACGATCATTATCCAAAAACGGCTCTCAGGGCCTGTGCAGAGGGACACACCTGAGAAGAGGCCTTAACTAATTACGACACACTAACCACCGGCCTGTCATCCAAACCTGAGCTCAGGCTGCAAATTAAACCAGAAACAAATTGCAAAGAGAGTTGGGTAATTAATCTAATTGAATTTGCACCCGCTTTATAAACCGAGGCGCAGCCAGGGCATGTCGGTCCCTCACTTAATCACAAGCGGCACTGACAACTCAGGACGCTGGATCTGTCACCCCTGCCTGGATGTGTGACAGAAATGGACTTGATCACACTTCCAAAGTTCAGAGTTTTCAGATTATAGGAGGACCTGGGGGATATTTCTGCTTTTCAAACAAAATAAAATATGGATATAATCAACTAAATAGGCTGTGACACCCTGAGGAAGTGGAAGTTCCCCTACCCCATGCCCCCTCAGTCAAGTTTACATTTCAGTAGCTGCCCGAGCCCTCTAGCCTAATAGGACACACCCTTCTCCAGGGTCAGCTTCCCTCTGATATATCTAAGGGGATCCTTTCTACACAAACGATACCTTGGCTTTAGAAGAACCACTTGTTCCTTGTATGTCAGAGAAAAAGCCCTATAGTGCATTTAGTTTCCTTTAAGGAAAAATCAGACATGCAGTTAATTCTCAATCTCTCCCCTCACTACTTTCTTTCTATTTAAATACATGCTACCGTGAATGTGCACGCCTGGGCATGTGTGTGTGGTAGCCAGAGGCCAACACCAGGCATCTTCCTCAGTCCCTCTCATCTCTCACTGAACTGAGCTCACCAATTTGGCTAGCACGGCTGTCCAGTGAGCTTCAGGGACCTTCATGACCTAGCATCTCCCCAGTACTAGGTTGACAGGGACGTACCAGCATGCCTGGCACTTTTACATGGGTTCTGGTGGACTGGACTCAGGTCCTACTCCTTGCATGGCGAATATTTTACATACTGAGCATTGCCCTAGCCCTCCCTTACTGCTTTCACAAGGGAAGAAAAGAGGTTTGCAGAGAACCCATTAAAATGTTTCCCCAAGAAAGAAAAGGAAAGGAATGAAGAATTTTTTATTATGACTAAAGGAAAACAAAACAAAACAAAACAAAACAATCCCTGTGCCTTTTGGTAGCCACTAGCAAATCTCACATCATCAGGGCTCTCGGGGGCTCTGGTGGCCATGTCATTATTTTATGGAGGCTGAGCATCAAAAAGTGTGGCCAGCTGTACTCTTCAGCCTGAGTTGATTTAACTTTATAAGGCCACGAACAAATGTGTCACGGGAATGGGGACTTCGGAGTGGACATTACTGCTGTGACCATGTAAATGACCCTTGTGCCTCCTCCCTGAGCTTACCTTCTCTACTCACTTTTGACCATCCCAAGAGGATGGACCAGGGCCACAGCCACCAAGCAGCAGCTGTGAGGACCCAGTGCAGTGTGGCATTTAGGACCCTCTCTACCACCACCATTAGGCAGGCCTGGGGCTGCTCAGCAGGGAGCACATTAGTGTGATTAACAACTTTAAAACATGTCTGGGGGGGGGGGGACCAGCCTGGGGACCAGGGCTGAAGAGAGGCTCACACTGGCTGCTCATGAGTACTACTGGAGGAAGCCAGGCCAGAACCTTGAACCAAGACTTTGAGCGGCACTTGAGAGCTGTTGGGGTATGCAGTCCGCACCAATGTGGACCCCTGCTATAGGCTCTCTGGGTAGCAAGTGCCTGTGGCCACCCCAGACCTGTCAGTGTGAGGGCAACATTGCCCAGGGAAACTGCAGGGCCAAGATGAGGGAAGCAAAGGAGGCTCCCTCTATGGAACGACACCTCTCTTCAGCACAGTCAGGCAGACCTCCTGGCACCAATGCTGCTGGCAGCATCAACAGCTCAAAGATCAGCATCCACCAGGACCACTTCAGAACAGAGGCAGCACCTGGAATGGCTGCAGCACTGTATGGGGGTGGGGTGGCCTGCAGCCAGGGCTAAAATGCAAAATCCCAGAGCATTCTCACCTCAGTCCTTACTCCTCAGTTCTCCTCTCAGGGGCCCAAGGTAAGCCCCCTGGGACTTGGAAGGCTGCAGGCATAAACTAAAGTTCCATGGTTTTAGATCCCACTTACCCGCTGTGGGGGAGGAGGAGGAGATGTGGGTGAGCCCATCAAATCCTGGTTTTCCATCAGATTTCCATAATCTGCCATGTTGCCTTTGAGGGGCAGAGGGGGTGGGACATCGGCCACATCCATCCCCATCATGCCATTCAGCTCCAGATCTGGAAAGTGGTGAAATGGTTACAAAGGGATCAGTCTCTCACTCCACGGAAACACTTGTCAAAAGAACACATTGGAGGGCAAAGAGAGGAGTAGAGAATACGAAGACTGGGATTCCTTCCTGGTGGAATGTTGTAGGAAGGAAAGAGAGTACCAGAACTTGAAGCCACATATCAACTCACTGTGTAAATACTACTTAAACAGTCTGTAAGTCTCCTTCTCTCTGGTGGCATCCACATAGTTGGTGTGACAAGGGCTGTAGACAACTGCCACTTTGATTTCTGATAAGTCTGCCACAGTTGCTACTGGGACAGCTCACACAGCCACAAAGCCAGCTCACCTGGGCAATCCCATGACTGTAGGATAGGGGCTAGCAGCTTCCATCCAGAGCCAAAGGGATGCGCCCCAGGTTGTTAAAGCAGACAAAAGCATCTGCTTGTAAACAGAAGGGGGGGTCACAAAGGTAGTCTAATTCCACCAGCCTTTGTTGATACTCTTGGAAGAAATGCTTTATTTTAAACCAAAGAGAGAAAAATGGACACATTTACTGATGGGTATGATTTTAGAGTTTTAAAAGTAGTTAGCTATCTGATAATAGAGAAATGGCAGGGTAGTCCAGTAGTGAATGTGGAAGCCTTGGTGTAGAACTGGAAGAGCAGTAGTTCCCAGGAGTAGTGCTTATGTACCTTTGTCATTGCGGTAAAGCAGGTGTGATGCAACAACACTTGTCATTTAATCCTCCTGCACCGTGTGAGCCCATGGTGGTTACATGCTGACAGTGCTGTGTCATCTGTCATCCCTGGTAGACATGTCTGTGCATGAAGCAATGACTCTTTCACTGTTCCTCCCACTAGACACAGAGTCCCAAGGCCCCCGATGACATTGGTGCCTTGTGGCTCTCAAGACTGCGTTTGAGGCAGGGGTTCTGCCTCCTGAGTTGGGTCCTGCACTTCATGTTTCCTGAGCTCTGGCACTGAGGATGGGTTTCTGCATGAGATGCTTGAAGTCTTGATTTCCACCTCAACCTGAGGTGACTTCTTCAGATGGCATATGCCCCTTTCAGTCTGCCACTGGGGAAAGGGTCCTTAAGTTCCACTTACTGGGGGACCTTAAGTTCCACTTACTGGGCTGAATGCTGAAGCTGAGCTTGGCTCTTGGTGTGACTGGAGGGGGTGTCGGCTGGGAGCACGGTGAAGCTGGAGACACAGAGAAGCGTCTTTCGCTTCCAATGACATTGATCACCTGGCTCTTGGGTCTTTGGGGTCGCAGAGGACTTATCTATATGGAGGGACAGAAAGAACAAAGTTAACGTCTATATGGACTGGTTGTATCCTCCCCAAATTCCTGTGCTGAAGCCCTAACCCCAGTACCTAACAAGCCCATCTGGATGTAGGGGTTCTGCAAAGAGCCAAGTTAAGATGTTGTAAGCGTGAATCCAACAAGATCGTATAAACGAAGGGGGCTCGGACAACATGCAGACAGGGAGAATGTCAGAAAGACAAAAGCAGAGGTGGGGTACTGCTGCTGCAAGTCAAAGGGCAACAAAGATGGCTAACCAATCCGGAAGCACCTTAGCGTGGGGTAACCCCAGCTAAACCTTGATCTTGGACTTGTAGCTTGTAGAATTGGTAGGGGACAGCTTTCTGTTGTCTGGGTTGCTCACGGAGAGCACAGTGCTTTGTTCTGGCAGCCTGTCCCTATTATAACACAGAACTTCACATGAATCTTCAACTCAGTCTTTGGGAGCAGGCTAGCCTGGAACTTGCTATGTACCTAAGGATGACCTTGAACTCCTGATCCTGAGTATCTCCACATCCTGAATGCTGGAGTTACAAGTGTGCACCATCATGCGGGGTTTATTACTTGTTTGGGATTGAACCCAAGGCCCCATGCATGCTAGGCAAGCACCCTACCCACTGAGCTACAGCCCTAGTCCTTTGCAGGCTCCTTGACCACAGTGCGAAAGGGGAGGATTGCAGCTGTAAGCCATTTGTGTAGCTAATGAGAGTACCCAAGGATGCCCCTAAAGGATCAAGGATGAAACAGAAATCTGGAGCCTCAGCAGAAGCTTAGGAGTCCCTTTCCCCGTGTTTAGTTTCTCCTCTGAGCTATTCCAACAGGAGTTCCTTTCCTTTCCTCTTCCTGCTGGCCTTGGGCTTTGGGGTGTACTTGACTTTCCTCCACCTGAGCCCCTTTTCCTATTTGTAGCATCAGTAAATTTAATTTGTATATTCCTTACAGCTTGCTCTCCAATCTTACACATCAGGGAACACCAGCAATTACAAAATAGTCTGAGGTAGGATTATTCAGAAATGTTATTAACTTGACAACAGAAGAACAGAAGAGGCTGGCTCCCAGAGCGCCTGGCCTTGGGGTTTCAGCTTAACCCTGGGGGAGAGGGGGTGGGCTGAGATGGTTTTGCAGGGGTGGGGATGGCAAGAGCCAGTGAGTCACTGTATCTACCTTAGAAGAGACTCAAAAGCCAGTGCAAACTGGAGCTACTGAAGCCAGAAGTAGAAGGAGGGACCTGGGCAGGGAAGAGGCCCTCTGATATACGAGTAGCACATAGCCTCAGCCTACAGAGCAAACCCATCCTGTGCAGATGGTGTGGGTGCCATGCCCAGGTGCTGCCCTTTCTCTGTGGAAATGGAGTCACAAGAGCCTTGCTGGATGAAGTCAGGACTGGCTCCAAAGCCTGGCTCTCTCAGGAGGAGGTGCACAGTGGCTGGTGAAGGAGACTGGGGCTGTCAGGAACCTCTCTCACCACCAAGTTTCTCACACAGAGCTTCAGGAAGATTTCCGGGAGATATGCAAATGGTAGCCTGAAGGCCCAGCTTGCAGAGGCTCAGCTAAAGGTCAGGACGCTGTTAATGAGGCAGATCAAGACGGAAGCTGAGCCCAGCCCAGAAGGGAAGAGGGAAACCTTGCAGAAGCCGGAGATTCCCGTTTAGCCCTGTCCTTCTCTGGAGGGCTGGGAACATTAGCAGCATCAGGGTCCTGAGAACACTAGGGGGTGCTAGAGTCATCATAGAACATGCAGTTGCTTTCCAGTATGACTCCTTCCCAGGGGACCACACCAACACCTGTGCCTGTAGGAGGCCTCTGCGTGCACAGCTGCATTGTGGTGTGCAACACACCTGACCAGTGGATAGGACTCCGCTGTCGCAGCCCTGGTCATTCTGAATCCCAGGCACCCACTGATGGCAAAGTCAAAGCTCTAACCTTGTGTAGTTCCTGTGACCTGAAAGGCCCCCATATGGTGTTGCACCTGGCCCTGTCATCAGCAGGTGTTGTCCCAGGGACATGGTCCTCATTGGGAAGGACAGAAACTGTTCTGCGTTGGCTCAGCTCTGTCCTTGGATTTGTCCTTACACGGTTCAGCTGGGGTCCTTTCTGCTCCTTGGCTCTACACTCCTCAGGCCCGGTTTCAATATCTTAAAACAGAGCTTAAATAAAAATGTCTGAAGGACCGCAAAGTGCCTGACCCTGAGTAAATATTTCAAAGAAGAAAGCTGAGCCAACTAGTTAGGATGCTAAGGGACCTGAGAGGAGAGGCTTGTGAGGGCGTCTGGAAGCCCAGCTTTCTGAAACAGTGGGCAGAAAACGCAGAGTGGTTGATCCTCTCATGTACGGTTTGAGGTCCAGTGCCCAGGCATTTAATGCAACTTTGACCAGTGCTTCCTGGGTCTGATGCCCTTGGCTACCAGTGCCTGCACGGAGACATCAGAGCCCAGCTCCAGTGAGAGTGCATGTCTACAAGCCTAAGAGGCAACGGCCTTCTTGACCTTCCACCTTAAGTTGCACAAGCAGCATATATACGACAGTTGTTGGTGCTGGGACATTCTCTCCGAGGGATTTGTAAAGGTGGAATGAGGAAGAGAGGAGGGAGGGGGCTGTGATTAGGATGTAAAGTGAATTTTTAAAAAAGTGTACCTCTATCAGCATTTTGCTGAAACTGACCTTAATCACAGCCAAAATCCTGCTGCTGCCCACGATGTGTGTTCTGGCCACTTACCAGTCAAGTACTGTCCATGTCTAGGGGGAAATGGCTCTGAGATTATGTCACTCTGGATACTGATGCATCTGCTTATCTGTCTGCAACACTACCTCATTTCTACATGTAGACCCTAAACTCTGTGGTGCGCTTCTGGGAGGCTTAGGCTCCAGACTCATGGGATGAAAGCATGCTTACATTTACTTACTTACTTACTTACTTAATTAATTATTAATTTACATACACATGCATGCCTCTGTTTGGGTGTACCTGCACATGTCATGGCATATGTGTGGAGGTCACAGGGCAAGTCGTGGGCGTCAGTTTTCTTCAACAATGTGGATTCAAGGGATCAAACTAAGAGCATCACGTAGGGCGTGGTCTCACCAACCAGAAGCTGAGCAGATTTTAACCCTCAGGCAGTGACTAAGACTTAAGGATGTCCGTCAGGAAGGTGTAGAGAAGACATTTGCTATCCATGAGTGAGTACAGTCTGTGAAAGCAGGATGCTTCTGCTCTCTGAGGTGCTAGGACACGAGGGCACCAAGTCCAACAGAGCTCTAAGGAGCCTAGACAAACGAGGGCCCTGCAGGGGACTGACCTACACACCCCCTCTGAAAGAGGATGAAGGCCAAGACAGTGTGCGCTCTCAGAGAAAAGACAGTGCAGCTCTGCGTCTCTGACTATGGGGTTGTTTGAGGTCAGAGATGAGAAGACCTCGGGCTTTTAAGTTGCTATATTTTGTAAAAGTTCAATAAAATCCAACTGACAGCCCTCTCAGTTACATGCAGAGCCTAGGTGGGTCCCAGGCACCCCTGCAGAGCTCCTCCGACCTCCAGTAAAATTACCGTTTCAGACAGGATCACAGCCTCAGACTGCTGCAGGGAGCTGTCAGCAGGCTTGAATTCCTTATCAAATATCTCTTGGTGTTTGCTGTTCCTTTTCTCCTTCTTCTTGTCCTTCTTCTCTTTATCTGGATCGTCCTTGTCTAGCTTGTCCTGGGACCTGGAGTGCATCTTCTTCGGCAGCAGAGGCTCGAGAGCAAATCTAAAGGACATAGGTATCTAAATCAATGACTTAACAGGATAGCTTACCGTAGCAGAGATATATAAAGTCAGGCTCCGCGCACCAGGCTATCTGGTAACCACAGACTTCTACAAGGAAGAGAATGATTCAAAGAGAGAGGCAGCCGGGGTCTTTAGATGTATTGTGACCCATCAGGAATGATATCTGTATTCTAACAAAGCACCAGGCTGGAGAGGTGGCTCCTTTGGTTAAGTGCTTGCTGTACAAGCACAAGGACCTGAGCCTGATCCGCAGAACTGACAAGAAAAAGCCAACTGGGGCAGTGGGTGCTTGCTTTTTCTAGGTTTGCTGGCCAGCTGGCTTAGCTAAACTAGTAAGCTAAAGACCAATAAGAGACTTGTCTAAAAAACCACCAAGGTAGATAGACCCATAGCAGTAATGCTCAATCAAGTCCTTCAGACTCCATGTGTACATACTGCACTCGGACATGAGCACACACTCAAAGTGCACGCATGAACACACGCACCGCCCTCCCATGAACGCACATATGATATCAACTGGCAATAAAGACCCCAGAGTGCAAGAACCGTGTTATACGAGTGCTGCCTCTCCCAGTCTAACTGAGCTGTGTAATGGGATTCGTTGACAAGGTGTACATGCAATTTAAACTGCAATGGTGTTGATTCTGAGCATTGATTACCAATGGCCGTTAACATCACCGAGAGAGAAAATCAGCTCTGATGTGCCCCTAAAGGGAAGGACCTCTAGCCACCTATAAGGTTAGCTGGCCCCAAATCAAACCTGAACCACACCAGACCTCTAGATTCACCTCCCAATATGCTGATGATAGGGAGGACAGACATACATCAGACAGCATCCACACTGCAGGACACAAAATCAATACGATCCACTCAGTACAGACACAGAAAGGTAAGCAATGTGGATTTTTCAACAAATTACAAGGACAATGACAGTTTTTAGAAAGTGGATTGTGAGACTTAAGGAGATAATTCCAACCAAGGGTAAGGTAAGGACTCCATTCGGTTTAGCTTCAAACAAACTTTACAAAATGGGCATAGGGCCAGGGAGATGGTGTGGCGTGTTAAGCTCTTGTGCAGCTGTGAGGACCTGAGCTCAAATCCACAGCACCCATGTGGGGATGGTTGTGATGTGGTCCATCTGTAATCCCAGTACTCCAACAGTGAGATGGGAGGAGAGGCAGCAGAAGGGCAGGGGCAGCTAGGCTGTCGCACACAGTACTGAGCAACAGAAAAAGAAACCCTGTCTTAAACAAGGCGGAAGGTGAAGACAAACTGGGAGGTGCTCCTCTGACTGCTACATGCCTGCAATGACAGGTGCATGCCTGTATTCATGCATGTACACACACACACACACACACACACACACACACACACTCAAACACACACACACACAATAAAAACAATAAGCTTCCAGGGACTAAGCCACTACCTAAAGACTATACATGGACTGACCCTGGACTCTGACCTCATAGGTAGCAATGAATAACCTAGTAAGAGCACCAGTGGAAGGGGAAGCCCTTGGTCCTGCTAAGACTGAACCCCCAGTGAACGTGATTGTTGGGGGGAGGGCGGCAATGGGGGGAGGATGGGGAGGGGAACACCCATAAAGAAGGGGAGGGGGAGGGGTTAGGGGGAGGTTGGCCCGGAAACCGGGAAAGGGAATAACACTCGAAATGTAAATAAGAAACACTCAAGTTAATAAAAAAAAAACAATAAAATGAAAACATGCCTATAAGATGAGAAATTAATACCAATGCCATCGTGATTAGGAATTCATGTCAATTATTTTATGTGACATTAACGTATACAGCTATGTTTTCTAAAGGGGACTCATCATTTGGAAACCCATGTGGAGGTACCATGGAGGTAACAAGATATGGTGCTTAAGACTTGTTATGGAATAAAAATGAAGTTGGGACCAGGTGTGGGATACAGGTGGAAACAAAACGGGAAAGTACTTTATAATGTGAAGGTTAGCTTCTGGGGTAAGGCATCCCATGATACTATTTAGTCCACACTCGGCAGATCTGAAAAAGTCCCATAATAAAAGCATTAAAAGTGACAGGTGATATACACATCAACTCTTGAAACTCATGAAGGTTTAGCAATCTGAATGAGAAATATTCCTCATAGGCTCATGTATTTAAACACTTGGTCCCCAGTAGGGGGTGCTGTTTGCAGAGGTTATAGAACCTTTAGGAAGTGGAGTCTTGCAGGAGGAAGTATGCCACTGGGGCGGGCTTAGATGCTTCATAGGCTTGACCCACCTCTTATTCTCCTTTTCTCTGTCTCTATGCCCCACCCACCCCTTTCCCCTCTGCTTTCTGAATGCAATGTAATTGGCCTCTTGCTGCTGCTCTCATGCCTTTCCTGCCCTTTGTCACACCTTCCAGAACTGTGAGTTAACCCAATCCTACCTTCCTTGTTACTTTTTGTCAGATCATTTTATCACAGCAAGACAAAAATAACTAAAATAAAGACATTCTGATCTATCCACCCATTTGTTCGTATCTATCTATCTATCTATCTATCTATCTATCTATCTATCTATCTATCAATCTATCTACCTATCTATCTCCTATATTTATATTTCTCTCTATTTATTTATACATTTATTTACATATTTATATCAAATCAACATCATGTTGCATGAAACGAAGTATATCTAAAATATTAGAAGCAACAATAAAAAATGCCATAGACCATGTTTTTCTGAACTTGAGATAATTTAAATAGTCAAAAGGCAAATTTATGGTCCCCTTGGAACCCTTGGAGGAGAATTCTGCGGTCTGTCTGGGTGAGTATCCAAGGAAGTCAAGAGAGACAGGTACATTTCTTTGCCTTCGGAGGGACTACTGCAGTCAGGATGAACTTTATTCTGCATGTAACCTGTACCCTTTGATATTAAGTCTCATTTTGTCTGCATCAGTCAGACAGAAAGCATGGCGACCCAAGAATGAACACAACTTAGGGCTCTAATAGAGACACTTTCCAGTTTAAAGGTTGAACAAACGCCTCCTGGGTGAGCTGACTGTAACACACCACTCCATCTAAAACCTCTCCATCAATTTCCACCTAACCCCTGCGTTCTCAGGAATATAAAACCCTTTCCCTAACTAGCCTGGGGATTCTCTCGAAGGGAAGCTGCATTAAATTTCTTTAGCTATCTTGTTCTAAGTGACAGGCACACATGATTTAAACACCTCGAAATGGATAATTTCCATATGGGGTTGGCCTAAATACCAGACAATGATAAAAATTACTGTTAAGGAAAGAACACGGGTAGACTTGCAGTTCTCCATCAGGTGTATCAATTGCTGGCAAGCAAAGGTACTTAGAACTGAGAGGTCCCTGATATTCTCTGGTAGTCTATGTCTGTATACAAGGACCAGGAGCCTTCAGGTTTGATAGTGACGGATTGTCAAATGAAAGGCTAGGATAAACACACCACTGTGCAGAACGAAATACTCAGAAGTTCTTCTCTGATCTGTAAAGTGTATGTGGATTTTTTTCTTTTTGTATAGGAAGAAATTCTACATGGTTTGTCACTTAAAAACAGCAGGAAAAACACAAATATCAAGGTGTTATTTGCAACCATCTGAGCTAATGTTTAAACCACCCTGAGGGTTCAGGAATTAGCTTGTAAACTAGCAGGCTCATGCCTGCTTTTAGTTTTTATATGGGGCTCCTCAAGATGACCTTGCAGAACATTATGTGTGCTAGACTTGGTAAACTCAGTGCCAGAAAGTATAGTGGCTGTTGCTGGGGCTCTGAAGGAAGGGGGATACAAGGTTTAATGGTGTGAAGCTCAGTATGACAAAAGAGTTCTAGGAGGGTATACAGCAGTGTGAATGTAGGAATACTTATGTACTTAACAGTGTTCTTCTTTAATTTTTACCATGTATTTATCTGTCCTGTGTGTGTGTGTGTGTGCATGTGGTGTGTGTGTGTGTGCATGTGGTGTGTGTGTGTGTGTGCATGTGGTGTGTGTGTGTGTGTGTGCATGTGGTGTGTGTGTGTGTGTGTGTGTGTGTGTGTGCATGTGGTGTGCATATGTGTGAAGACTTGGCAGCAAGTGCTTTACCTGCTAAGATACCTTGTCCACTCTTAAAGGTGGTTCCGATGGTGGAGCTAAGTATAATTTAAAAACTGGGGAAAGATCATATGATTTTTATCCTGCAGAGGGGCCAAATAAAGTAGAAGACAGGGAGTTTTTCTCACAAGTATTTAACTTAAACAGAATTTCTCTCTAAAAAGTAATAAATTTGGGATTGGGGATGGCTCAGCAGTGAAGAGCATGTGCCCTCCTTGCACAGGACCTGCTGTGTGTATTGTTTTGGGGGAGGTCAGTGCAATCACACACGTGGTGCCTTAGCAATCTGCAACTCTAGTTCCAGGGGATCTGATGCCTTCTTCTGGCCTCTCTGGGTACCAGGTATGCATTATATATAATATATAAAGTATGATATATATGTATATATAAATATATATATATAAAATAAAAAACTTTTTGAAAGTAACAAACTTTCTTAGAAATAAACACTTTTGTGCTCTCCCTCTCCCTCTCTCTCTCTCTCTCTCTCTCTCTCTCTGACATACACACACACACACACACACAGGAGTTACCCAGTGATATAAGCCTGGCTCTGGCAGTTGGCACGGTTGGGATCGTAGAGGAATTGAGACATACCGAGAATTAAATGCTCACTAGAGCTTTAAGGTTTGGCAGACACCTTTCTGGCAATGCTACTCAGGGAAAGGTGTCTCACAGAAACCACATTATGATATCATGGTACCACCATGTCTTGGAGACTCTCAGTTTTCCAAACAGCATGTCCAGGGGTGCTAAGTAACCCCAGGGTACAAATGGCATCTCATGAGGTGCCCAGCCTTCCCAATCTGGATTCCCAGCTGCTGACCCTACTCACCCATCAGAGCCTGGCCTTGAAGGGGTGCTGTCAGAGGAGAAAGAAGAGACAGAAGCCACTGACAGTGGCCGAGAGGATGATGGCATTGTGAAGGACCGCACCATGGACCGAGGACGACTGCCTCTCCTGTCATCCAAGCCTGAGGGCTGAGAGAAGACAATATATTAAGACCCAGACAATTGTGGCCAGATCCCTGTGCTGAAGGAGCCTTAGCAATGGGACCACACTTCATAACCATTTCTTGTTCTGAACTGAGGGAAAAAAATAAAGACAGTTTTAACATCCTTTGAGATCTGAATCACCTGATAAGAATACCAGAAAGAACTGTCTTGGCCTTTTTATTTTAAATATAAATTTCTTCTTCCAGACAAATCAACCTATCCTTCAGTGGTGTTACTCACCAGGAAGTTTAATACACAGTATGTCTAGAATGTGACTAAAAATGTGTAAGGTCTTTGTATGACCTTTGTCCAGCTGCACATTAACACCTGAGTCAGACACCCAGACTCACAGAGCTGGATTGGCTCAAAGCCCTCACTACAGAGGCTGCCTCCCAACACTAGAGTCGGATCTTCTTGGCTGAGTGAGGGTGATGGGAGAAAGGCCTGGGCCAGGCTGCGGGTCTCTCCTTTCCATGAAGAGAACCAATGACACATTTCAAGAACATAGTCACCCGAGGGAATTTTCTAGTCTCTTCCTGACAACTTGCTGTACATTAGCAATACATACATACATACATACAAATCAATGTGCATTGGATACAGCATGTATCTACACCTAATTAGCCAGGAAACACCAGTGTGTCTGAGCCCGAAGCCAGATGTTGGCACATCTGGACCACAGCTGCTTCACAAACATTTTTCTTGGGCTGGCAGAAATCACATGTCTGAGTGTCACTCCCCTTGTGTTGCGTCAGCCTCCCCACCGCACCCTAGGATGCTGCTGGCATGTCATATAGCTAATCACCTACAGAACAGCTGGTTTGTATCACAGTCACAGCCCTTGGAGGGAGCAAGCTGTTGATTTCTTATGTTGCAGAAAGAAATGTGGCTGTCTGCTAATAAAACTTTATTTACAAGACAGACAAGTGAGCCATGGTATGGTGCAGGCCACCGGCTCAAGGTGATCAGCCTCTGGGGGTTGCCAACACAGAGTCTTGACCTTAGCACAAATGATGGCACCAGAGGGCATCTCCAAGGATGTTCACTATGACTAATCAGCCATGAGGAGGAAGTTACAAGGGGTAGGGTGACTAGTAGATTCTCCCCATGTGTAGAAATGTTTTCTACAAGATACCTGGAGACTTGGTATCTATACTACACACTCTTTCCATCCTTTCTGAAGTACTGCTGATATGAAGAATGATACCTTGATCTGTAAGGTCTCCCCTCTGCCTTGGGCAAGTCCCAGGGATGTGGCTGTTTGTCCTTGCTACTCCCATTGATTCAGGGTAGAGTTCTGCCTAGGTCCATTCTGACTTTCTCATCACCACCCAAGCCCCATCCTACACACCTGAGATGCCAGTTATTCTCTGGCATCTCTGAGGCTAAGGGGTCCTCAGCCTTTAACTCCCTTTATGTTTTGAATGAGACCTGGTCATAGCTTTGGCCTTCTCGGATGCACACTGTCTTTGGCCATTCTACAGGGCTGGAAGTGGAGGCTCAGTTTGGAAGGTGATTCCATCTCTAGACACCCTATCTAGCCAAAGAAAGACTATTTCCTGACTCCACTGCAAGTATTTCAAGCTTGACTCTATCACTATCCACTGGGAACGCAAAGGAAGGCAAGAAAATGTCAGACTCTGTTGATTTCTGTAACTTGGGGGGATGTTGCTTTGTGTTTTACCACCACCTGGGAAGAGGAAGGAAAAGCCAAGGAGACAATGCCAAGTCAAGATCTGGGAAGAAACTTGGCCTATTTGTTATGTGGGTGGGGTTGTCCTAGCACTTTGAGGCCCATTGTTGAGAATATCCAGTTTGTGGGTTACTATGTCTGTCTGTGAGGCAATGAACTTCCCAGAAGGCAAGTGCACGTATGCACAGAAGGAGACCACTGGGGGCCATAGGGTACAAAGGTCAGATGAAGCCACCCTCAGTATTTAAGAGCACTATCCTCCTACTGTCAACCACCAAAGGCTGGCACATAACCAATATGCATAAACACTGGGATGTACAAGAGAAGGAGGAGATCAGGGGAAGGATCTGGCTAACAAGGAACAGGAGCCCCGCTGGAGATTTGTATTTACAAGGACTCGGTGAGGGGAGTCGTAGATTCTTGTGGACCATTTGTCTTACCAGTTCTTCGTTGAGCAGAGGCTCAGAAGTCTAGAACTAAGAGGGCTTTCTTTTGTTCCATCAGAACCAACTAGAATCTTATGCAGGACCAACAGGTAGCTCAAGATCTCACTAACAGGAGTGCCTTGCTGTCTGCCTGTTCTACCCACAGGGCCAAAAAGATGAGGAGTAGAATGTTACACTAGGCTAGATCTTGGTCTCATGCACCAACTGTGTAGTCATGTGTAAGACAAGGAAGCCCTGTAAGCTTCTTTTAAGACATGCAGAGAGCCATCTCCCCACTGTGGGTCCTTTGTGAGGATTAACAATGACTGCATCTGAGGGTTATAAGGCTCAGTAGAAGGCTAGTGGAACCTTCCTTTGTCCTTGTCTTGTTGCCTTGGTATCTGGACAGGAAATTTATTTTGGTCTTCGAAGACAGAATGACTCTCAGGCCCTGCCCTGTAGCACTGAATTTTGCTTCTTCCTTTGCCTCCTGGCTGAAGTATGCTTTTCAACCATGACCATGAATGTTGACCATACGATGAGTCACAGTCAGGTGACTGGATGGTGATGGAGATGAGCTCATGAGGAAGGGAGAGAGGTAAATAATTTTGTTCTCCAGCCATGGCCTGGAGATTTAAGTATTATGTTGCCCTGAAGGCAGCCAGGCTTGAAGTCATGAGAAGCAAGTGCAGGAGCAGGAGCCTGGTCTGAGTCTCCCTCCAGATAAAGAGGCCCAGCACTGGGCTGAAGATGCCATCAGAGCCAGTAGCGGGCACAGATGACTGGATGCTCAGCTGATGGGTGGAGCACTGAAGTGCTGGGCTGTGCGATGGAGGACACCCCACAAGGAACTAGTAGGGGCTGTCTGGAGAGAGAGGCTTGGAGTTCCAACCAACATATGGTCTGAATGGTGCTTTGTTTCAGGTAAGGAGAGGGGTGGAGTAAAGAGCAGAGCCAAGCAAGGCTTTCTGGCCCTCATCCGACTTTAGGAAGAGGACAGGAGGGACAGGAAGCAGAAAAAAGTTTTCATATGTATAGAGGTGAAAGCAGGTGCCCTCATATGCTGTGGGCAGCAAAAGCAGAGGCCAGTGCTTGGTGTCTCCATTCTGGGGGTCTCTGGGAATCTGTTCATTGCTCATCCAGGAAGCAGTGTCTCCTTGGATCTCTAGAACTGACAAAATAGATGGCACAAAGGAGCAAGCTGGAGAGACCCTTGTGTTGCACAGTCAGGGTGTGGCTAATGCTTGCCTTTCTGGAGCGTAGGCTGCCTTAGAAACATTGACAAAATGGTTTATGTCCTTCCTGGGTTTTTTTTTTATCATTATTATTTTAAAACCCATCCTTTTGGAAAGAGGAAAATATGATATTGCTTTTCAAAGTATTCTGAGATGCTTGTAGGCTTCCAAAGTAGGTGAGACAAGGCAGGTGCCCCCCAGCCTGCCTTTATGACCACATCCCTCACAGAATGACAAGCTGCAGCATGAACTACTGCCTACCTAGAAAGGATGGCTTCAGAGCGTCATTCTGGGTCCGAGATGGAGTAGGTCTCATAAAGTTTGCCCCCTGCATCATAGTACCCATGGATACAAATGATCCCTGAATTCTGTCTCCAGATCATGCTCTGAAAGCCCCACTGGGTGGGATGCCTGGTTGCCTCCACAAAGAAAGCAAGATATATGGAGAAGGTGATACAGAAATTGCTTGCCTTTAGCCAATGATGGGTGCCAAGGTACAAGGGAAACATGTTTGAAAAGATACCCTTCACCTTTATAGGTCCCCCGTCTCCCTCCATCCCAATCCCACACACCATCTTCCTGCCCTTGCTTTCTATTTTGACCTGTACCCTATAGCAAGGTTTCTCAGTGATATTTCATAGCAGAGGAGAGATGTAAAAACTGACAGGCAAGATCAATAGGTTTCTTTAATTGTGGGCGATTCAATAAATGGTTGATAAAATAGAAAGCATTGAACTTAGTTACAAAACTTGGAGCCTGCACAAGCTCTTAATTCTCAGAAAACTTCAAAGCAGCACAAAACTTTGCAAGAGCTGCCTTCTGACACACCCACAAACTTTTTGCCACTCAACACTGATGGTGACAAGCTGCAGGCTCCAAGCTATCAGTATCGCTGCTGAAGGACTTGGACTTGCAGAAGTGTCTTCAAAAGCAGCAGGGGAGGCACCCCGTATCCTCAGCTGTTTACCTGCAGGGGCTCCCAGTGGGCTGTCAGTGGGATTGGAAATGCTGGCTCTGCCATGAGCATGCTCAGTAGGGGCTTATCTGTAAGAGTACATCTGCAGCACTCTTTGCATTCCTGAGAATCAAAGATGCCCATCTGTCATGCTTCTGACTCCAGCCCCAGTCCAGGAATTTTTCAGGAATTCATCACCAGAGCCATTCAGTCCTATGTTGTGAGCACGGCCTACTACATCTCCCCTACTGCCCCCTCCACCCACGTCATGAGCACAGCCTATAGCCTAAGTGGGGCTTCTGGCTCCTGAAGGCTGCCTGCCTTTCCAACTTCAGCCTTTGGTGCTCTTCTGTTAAGTGCATGCCTTTGTGTGCACTGAATCTGGCCTGCGACTCAAATTCCTGCTTGCCTCCCAGCCTGGATCATTTCTCCCATTTCTACCTCCTTCAATGGCTAGCCTTTCACTTAGCAACAATTTAGATCATCAGTAACCCATCTCTTCTCCCATCCTGGTGTGTGTGTGTGTGTGTGTGTGTGTGTGTGTGTGCGCGCGTGCGTGTGTGTGTGTGTATGCCAATGGGTGAACATGCATGTGCAGGTCAAAAGACAACCTCAGGTACATTTCTCTTGGGTGCTGTCTACCTTGTATTATGAGACAGAATCTCTCTCTCACCCTGACTAGCTCTCTCCAAATAGGTGGTACTGGCTGTGAGTTTCAGGGATCTGCATATCTCTGCCTACCAAATCTTGGGATTACACGTATGTGCCATCATGACTGGTTTTATTTTACATGACATTATGGGGATTGAACTTTGGTCCTCATGCTTTCAAGGAAAACTTGCCACTAATAAAACCATTGTCTCCTTGAACCCATCGGTCACAGTTTCAACATCGAGCTAGGTAGGCGTTGACTCCGTCTCAGGTCGGGATACCATAAGTTACTGCCTGAGTGTTACACAGCTCTCTGTGTATGGCACGCCTTGGGGCATGAGTTCTGTAACCCAACAGAGTCCTGAGGACCTCTGTGAGATTTCTTCATGACCTTCAGTGACTAGGAGTTAGCCAGATTCCCTGGTAGGTTGACAGACAGGGAGAAAGTCCATGACCAAGTAATAAAGGTGGCAAACTTCCAAGACTGGCTTATTCCTTACCCACCTGACATGAGACAAAAGGCTGGTAGTTTAAAACAAAGGACTTCCTGGCTTTCCACACCACACACAGTACCGTCCCCCATAGACTGAATCAGCAAGTTCAAGGCCTGATCAGGACACAATAGTTGTGGACCAATCAGCCACCCTGTCCTTTTTTCAAATAGACTAACCCTAAACTAGACAAAGAAGACTCTTCAGAGACATAAAAAACCTCCAGCTCTCTAGAAGAAATTAGGTTTCTAGATTTCTGGGCTCCATGCCTGCTTCTCATAGGGTATTTCTCTCTGTGTGCATTTCCTTCAGTAAGGGTCTTTCTTCAGCTGCTGATTATATAGCTCCTGTCTGTCAAACTCTAGATGCTCCCTCCTTGGGAGAGTTCCTTAACTCTCCCAATCAAGATCCCCAGACTGTATCAACCTACACAGCATAGTACTCAGAGAAGATGAATGAAGTACTCAGGCATTAACAAATCTCATAACGTGAGCTTGATAAGGAGGCCAGGGTCCCTACAATCCCATTTCCTAGCAGGCAACACAGAGGCCTCAGCCGCTCCACTCCAATCGGACACTCTTCTGTAGACCTGCCCACTTACCATGGTCCTGACGCCATATTGCTTTTCCACTTTTTCCTTCAGCTGCTTGAAACAGGCTTCCATGCGCTCATGGAATGGCCTCAGGGCCTCTGTGACTTTGTCTCCATGAATCCTGATCCCTTCAGCCAAAAATGGAATCTGAAAAACACAGGGTGACGTTCCTGGTTTGGGAGGGGAACGGGTCTTGATAGAGCAGTACACAGCAGGAGGCAGCAACAGCCAGCTGGTTGCACCTGCTTTTGTTCCCAAATCAGAGTGACTGATTACACTCATCAAAAGGAAAGCTAACCCCCCCTCCCACCCCCAGAGATGGAAACGTTTAAGCAAGACTTGCTTGGGGCTTAAGGGGATCATACCCAAGGCGGAACACCCTATGTGTAATGCATTCTGCTACTTGGTGGGGGTGAGAGGTGTCTTGTTACCCAATCAGTCCCAGAACAGACTCAACACCAGTGTTTCTCAATAGAGTTTGGGGACAGTTGTGCTTTGAATGTGTTCGCATGTACCTGCTTCTGGTAGCAAAAGGTCATGCCATGGTTCATTTATCAGCTGAGGATGTATTGAATTTATAGACAAATGAGTAGCCTACCCCAAACGTAACAATCCAGTTATAGGCCATCTAGAGTCCTGATGGATATTCTTATGTGGGAAGGAAAACTAAATTTATTCTCCCTTAAAACCAAAAATAATCGCTTCTCTGACGACACCACTGTCACAAGATATCCATGCCAACACTTCACTTCCAACAGTAGAAGTGATGCTGACCTTTAAAACTGTCACACGAGACGTTTTCATTTTCTCAGTGGCAGAGACCCTGGAGTGATTTTAGCTAGGGGGTGGCCAAGGGAACAGGCTCCATTCTGTCCCTGGCCTCTGCTTCTCCCCTAGGACCAGGCTGAAAGTTAGTCAGTCTTCAATGCAATCAAGCTAAGAGGCTTCCTCTTAATAATTTATAATTAAATAAAAATACTGATTAAAAACATATTTTCCTAATAAGATAGAATACCAATCTGAACCAGCATATTTATTAGGGAGAGGAATAATAAGTACACAATTGAATTTCATGTGAACAAACTCAAGGAATCTTAGCAAGATGAATCCACTCATGAGCTGTATCTGCTTCCATTTATAGCACACAGCTGCTTCTTCTCTTGTACTCCAGGAAAGGAGGGGCACCCAAACACCCCCATATTCAAAGTACCCAGCCTGCTCAGGAGGCACAGACCCAAAAGTTAGTTTTGCTGACAGTTGGGCCGAAACCCACGGCACAAGCCACTTGTTCTCCATTTCTGTCCAGTTATGACCTGTGTGCAGGTGAGCTTCTTCCAAGCAGACAAGGTGTTCTCACATCCCATATGAGTTCCTTATATGGATGACAGCTTCCCCAGGGCTTGCTACCATGCACTCGAGACCAGCCTAAGAAATGTTCACTACTACTCTTTTGCTTCCTGAGTTCTGACTGTGGGAGGAGGGGGACTGGGGGTGGTGGTGACAAGGGTCCGCTGGGACATTTTTGATTGGCATGGCAAATGTGTTGTCTGTGGAAGAGGGGAGACGAGCATGTATGGGAAGGCTATCTCTAGGTGACAACACAATCATTCTTGCTGCTAAGAGCTGTTCTGATTTAGAATGACTGTTTCAAATGTGCAAAATTCGATCCAATCATCCTGGGGTTTGTGGTGGTGATGGTGGTGAGGGTTGGGAGTGATAAAGTTCTCATACTTGGTGGATGAGAGTGAGAGCTGAGGTCCTTGTTTGCACTGGGACTCCTGGAGTCTAGGGTTTGGCAGGTGAGTCAAACAAGGTGCGAGAATTTGCCACTCTCAGTTGTCCCTGACACTAAGCAGATAAAGCCTTCTCACAGAATAGGATTTGGCCTCTGCTTTTACACTTATTTGCATCTAAGCTGCAGCTGTGGTTCTAAATGGAAGGAAATAAAATGCTATTCTATGGAGCTCAGTCCAATGTATGAGGTGCTTAATATACAAAGAAAGGCTATAGACCTAGGGCCTGAAGTGGTCTTTGGAGGTCTTTTTGTTCCATATGTTCAAAATATCTTTGGCAGGCAGATTCCTAACCCCATTCAGGATTGCCACAATTGCCACAGGACTCGGAAACTGCCCCACAGCTTGAGTCACTATGGGTACCTTTCGGAGCCAGTTATTTCTAAAGAGCCCCAGTCTTTGGAAGAAAGAGGAGGCTTTCCCAGCCACACCTCCAGTTGTTCTAAGTGAACCTTCAGTATAGCACTATGTGTGCCCTGCACAGGTCCAAGCCTCACCAGCAGCAGGGAACACTTGGCAGCTTTGTTCATTGCTCGGAGGGCACAAGCCCCTGCAGAAAGGACAGTTGCTGTCAGCTGGGGATGATGAGTGAGGTTGCCCTCTCATCTCTGTACCTTTCAAAGAAAATCAGTACGCAGCGTAGCAGTTTAAGAGGAGAAGGTGTGGGCTCATCTTTGGACACTCTGCAGGTGCGTTTGAGGGAAGACAGAGCCGAGCCTTTGAGGGAGTAGCTCTGGCTGGGTATCAAAGTCTGCAGGCTCCGGGCAGCCTGCATCACGCCCATCCTTCCCGCTGCTGAGGGCCAGGCCATCACGGTTCAGAATCATGAAGAGGAGCTAAGGAGCAGGCTAGGGCCTGCCAGCCAAAATCACAGGAAGAGTAGGTACTGGGGACATGCTTGTCTTTGGCTATATACCTGTGGGTGTAACTCAGCCAGCAAGCCCTGGGACTTCTCCCAGGAGAAACCCTGGATAGAACTTCTGGAAAAACCCAAACCGAATAAACTAAGGAGCAAAACGAGAACAAGGATAAATGTAAAGCTCTCATTTTTTTAATGAACATACAACTCAATTACTGATACGAGGCTATCAAAACACTTGCAAATGAAAGCAAAATCACAGGTAATGTTCTGAATATGTATTTTTTTCCCTTTGCTCTTTGATTTAATGAAGTTGCTAGAAAACAGACTTTCTTTCAACTTTCCCATGAGCTGTTTTAAAATTCATCTTTTAATATAGTTATTAGGGGCGATGACATGGTGCTGGCATAAAGTCTCTCTCTGGGGAACAAATTATTTTCCTCTGTATGACTTGAAACTCATAAAATCCAATTTGCTGTAAAAGCTTACAGGGGGAAAAAAATCAATAGAACTTCTGCAGACCAAACTAGTTTTTGTGTTATAACATTTTGGGGTATTTTGAGTACCATGCCCCCTTCATTTCTAGGCCTCAAATGGAATCATCCAAAATTTAAACTCTTTCCCACATTTTCTTTTTCTTTTCTTTCTTTCTTTTTTTTTAAAATTTTTTAAAATAAAAGTCACAGGGGGTTTGGGGATGTGACTCACATTCTGTGTGAAGAAACCATAGTGGCCAGTAGCGTTGTTCCCTTTTCGTTCAGAGGAATCTTATGCCACAAAACAATTGGAGTGCAATCAGATTTCAAGAGATTTGTGACAAAAATCAGAAAATCTTTTTCCATGTAATTCTCTTAAAATATAAATATAGTAAGTCTTCACATGCATGAAAATGGCCATGGTATGAAAAAAGAGAACCCAAATAACAAGTCTTGGTGAAGACTCAGACACTGGAAGCTTGGATTCTAGTCGTTTGGTGTATAAGCCGATTCAATCACTGGAGACAAGTTTGGTAACAGCTGAAAACCTCAGACCTAGAATTTTATATAATACAGAATATCCAGCCTTTCACATATGCAGAGTACAGAAAGCAAGGGGATGGCAGGCATTTGTGAACTTGTGTTCACTTCATCTTTAATCAGACCAGCCTCAAGGTAGACACAGTCCAAGTGCTTACACAGTCCAGATGCATGGATAAACTGTGGCGTAACCACACAGCCGAACATTATTTGGCCTCACAAAAAGATATTCTAACAAAAGCTACGACATGGATGAAACTTGAAGTCATTATGCTGAGTGAAATTAAGATATACCAAAGAACCAATTATATACAGCTCTACTCATGAGACTTTCTTATGAAGTCTGTCAGGTTCAGGCAGACTGAAAGCAGAAGGGCAGATGCCACAAGTTGAAGGAAGATGGGACTTGAGGGGTACAATTAGAACTGGTGTGTGTGTGTGTGTGTGTGTGTGTGTGTGTGTGTGTGTGTCAGAGTTGTGAAAATCTAGTCATCTAGATGCAAATTTAGAAGGCTTCCAACTTGGCTGTAAGCCATAACTCAGCCCCACACACTAAGTGGTCTCACTGGCCAATGTGCTGATGACAAAGTCACAGGTAAGAGACTTTTAGGAGTCAGTACAGAATGTAGGAAAGGTCTCATGGCAGGAGCAGTTCTGCTGAGCCTAGATGTTCTTAGGCCTACTCAAGACTCCTGGGTCAGGCTTAGGCATGCATGCAGCCTAGGTACCTGCCCAGCTCTAACACAAGGTTGGCTAGCTTTCTATTTCCTACAGAGTAGGCACATCCCTAACTCCAGCACAGGATGGCCCACTCCCTACCTTCTGCAGTCTGGCTAGTGAGGTTACATCTGATGAATATCATGGGGTCAGCACATCCTTGCTGCCTGTGTGAGGAAACCTGTAGCAAGTTGCTCCAGTGGCAGAACAATTAAAGATGGTGTAAGTATAGAACACCTAGCTCAGAGGTTTTGGAAAACACAGACACCAGAGGAATACAAGGGGCCCTCTGCAGCTCCCTGTTCTTGAAGTAGGCAGTCAAGAAGGGCTCAGCCTAGAAGCAAGAATGGAAGCAATATAACATTCAGAACCACAGCTGGGCAAACACAAACAAGGACAGTCATCCTTTGGAGCTGCTTCCTCACAGCGGAAGGGGTGGGCAGGCTGCAGCTACCCTACGGATCTCTCTCTCTCTCTCTCTCTCTCTCTCTCTCTCTCTCTGTCTGTCTGTCTTTTTCCTTCCACCCTGACTATAGGGGCTGAGGCATGAGCTTTTGCAGCTGAGTCCACTTCAATATCAATATCTGATATTCTTCTACTAATTCCAGCCAGCCAAAGCTTTCCCAACTGATCTTGTTCATTGACAATACAGAATTTCGTTGGTGCTTAAGTGACTTTATCCTTATGAGTGTGTTGACCCAGAAGCCACTATGCTGGTAGGAACATATGTGGAGGGGCACAGAAAATCCATCTTCCTTTCCCAGGCATACAAACCTGCCAGGCTATCAGGTCCTTGAGCTTCTCGATCTGCCCATGGGCCTCAGGATGCTCCTGCAGGTATCGGTCTGTGAAGAAAGCCTGTGGAGACAGGGAGAGCCTTTTTAGCACATGTGATTGACCATCACAGTACTGAACTGGCACAATCTAGCCACGCAGCCTTCCCATGGCACTCCTTGAAGGCCCATGGCTGGACACTCCCCAGAGCTTAAGGTCAAATACAATACATGGAGCACACAGACAGCCAGGAATCCAGAAAGGCCACTGTGGACCGAGATTGCTTAGTCCTGCTGAGTAGCAGTGGTTATGGCCCTCTCAGCTGTACCAGTGCCTGGAAGTTTACCTTTGTATCTGATATTCTTCTGCTTTATTGATTCCAGCCAGCCAAAGATTTGTCTGGAAGGCATAGACATTGAGAAGGTACTATCTTTTCTTCCACAATCATTGGCAGCTCACCAGGAGAGCCCTTTTGATCTCTTTGTGTCAACAAGCTTCTTTTGTGTAGGGCCAACAGACACATGATTTTGGTCTTGTGGACCACACAGACCTAGTGGCTCAAAATATTATTGCCACATTAAGAAAACTGTCTGGGACAAGAAGTAACTAAATGCACGCAGTCCCTGCATTTGCAAAAATAGGCAGTGGCCTATGCTGAGTAGAACTGGCTTAGCCTGTACCACATGATCTTCAATTTCTACCCGCCCCCACTGAGCTACTATTCAGGGAGGCCAAAAACCCTCCACTGCACCTATGCCCTTTATAGAGGGTAAGCATCCAGACTCTTACTTGTCTCCAGAATGAAATGTTTAGACCCTTAATGACCTCAGAGTTCTGGAAAGTGAGGGTGACTCTCCAGGATAACTTCTGGGTGCTAGGGATGGAGTCTATGAATGCTCAGGCTGTCCCAGGTATGCCACTTGCCTTCTCATAATTGGCAAAGCCTCCCATGACAGCAGGATCCACAATGCCATTCAGGAGCATGGACAGGGGGTTGATAGGCAGGCCTGGGTCATCCAGGTGCTGCTGGATCATGCTGCTAATCTTGTCATTGGTCAGCTGCATCGTCTCGATGGCATTCTCCAGTGGACTGATCTCTACCTGCAAGGAAGAGAACATGGTGGGCATCACCTAAGCTACTGTAGTGTGCCCAGGTGAGGCAGCCTCCCTGGCCTCCTATAGACTTTCCTTCTAACACATGGTTTCTATAAAGATACAGGTATTTGGGGTTATGGAAATTTAGCAATTTTGTGTGTTAATGCAGATTTGAAGGCTTTCTGCCAGACTGTAGCCTGGCCACACTAAATGGTCTCATGGTCTAATGGCATGATCCACTTCTAACTACCTTGGTTGTTTTGGGACACAGGATAGAGGTCTCAGATCCTGAGGACTCTGGGGGTGAAGAAGTGGGAGGCTCCATCTTGGCTGCTGTGGGGTGGAGAAGTCTGATGGATCAGTGATATGTGTTCACAGAAGGGCCCAGAGTTCTCATTGGCATAGGCAAAAAAGATTGGTGGACATACAGAAGGAAGAGCCAATTTGGCAAGCTTAGCCAAGTCTTTAAGCCAAATCACCAGGTGTTTCAGGGACTCACTGTTAATTGAATGGCAGGAGCCATCGACTGATGTGGGATCCAGCCCAGCAAAGGCACATGAACAAAAGCATATTTTAATTAGTTTTTTTTTTTGAGACAGAATATCATGTAGCCCAGGCTGGCTTCAGATTCAACATACAGCAGAAGGTAACACTGTGATTTGTGATCTTGCTGTGTGCTAGGATTATAGGTGTGCACTGCCACACCCAGTTTCTGTTGGGGGTAGAAGCCAATGCGTACACAAGACAAGCATTCTACCAAGTGGGCTATCACACCCTTGTCCTTTCCGTGGATTGTTTTATGTGGGCAATTGTCGTGATGTTTCAGTTCTGGCAATGAACCTATGGTGGAGCTCTGGATTTCATTAGTGAAGTCATCCTGTTGTTCCTTACAAATGTGAGTTTCATATAAATAAAACTGTCCCATGGTGTTAGAAATGGCTTAGTGGTTAAAAGAACTGGCTGCTCTTCCAGAAGACTTGGGTTTGAGTCTGGGTGCCCCTGTGGTTTCTCACAAAACATCTGTAACTCCCAACTCACAACACTCTCTCTTTCGGCTTCAGGAGGCATTGCATATACATCATGTACATAGGATATATATGATGGCAAAATACCCATTCATAAATAAAACCAAACAACAAGATAACCGTGTTCCATAGCAAGGCAAAGTTTGGTTAATACAATGGGAATCATGTCTTTAAAACTATGTCCCCGAAGGAATACCTAAAACGAGCAAATTCTATTCGTTAAGTTACTTGTCAAGCAGATGACGACGGAAGTGCCTGAAAGAGGCTTGGTGCAAACTTCACGGAGCAACAGAGCTATGGCAGCAATTGCTAATGTGTCAGAAGGAATGAGTGTCCTGTTAGCTAGCTCTGGGGGTGGCCACACAGCTTTGGAAATAAGATGCCGGGGGAGATGGGGAGATACTGATGCTCTGAGGTACACACAGGGTGGTGACAGTCACTAAAGCATGCAACAGGCCACAGTGATCACAAAACTCTTGAGGATAAAGGGGGGTCGGGGTGTCAAATGCAATGGGAGGAGGAGACAGGTATCTCCTTCTAGGGTGTATCCTTACCATGAAGACAGATTTGACTTCAAACCACCTTAAAATTCCCGGCAGTTTATAGGCTGTGGTGTAGATGGTTCTCTCGATCCACATATTCTGTAAGAAGAGCCCATGCGATACATGTCAGGAGGGGGATGGCAGCAGGAGAGGGGGGGTCTGTTCTGCTGGGTATCTGTGTGACCCCATCATGTGGGCCCTCTAGCAGGACAAGGTCAGCCTGTGATCACAAAGGACAGGTGTGTGCTGAGGGAACCTCAAGAGCAATGTTCTACTTGACAGCTATAGTACATTACCGAGTGCCCTATTTCTCACCTATCAAACATGCCTCTCTGCTGGTTGGCAAGGAAATGTAGTGGGTGGTCAGGGGTTGCATAAATACCTCAGGAGGAAAGGGGTTCCCTCTTAAATGAGTGTGTTTGGGGGAGGGGTCCAAGTGTGTTTTACACTAGCCTTACCTAGGGTTCAAAAGAAACTCAAAGGCACAAATGCATCAAGGACAGGTTTCCTGAAACTGACCTCTTGTGCTTCAGTAAAATTGCTATTTTTTTTCAGAATATCTGAATTTTCAATCCTTCTTTACAGGTTATCTAGACCACTTTTGATTAAGAAAACTGTAGAAAGGTAGTAACTGCCACAAATGGACGCCAGTTGGTGGCACGTGTTAGTTTCTACAGAGTCCTGCTTTGTGGGTTATCTCAATGCACTGCTCGGAATCTGCTAAAACTTGCTGGAATTGCTCATGGCAGATTTTAGTTCACAGGACGCTTTCCCCCATATTTCTTTGTAAATTCTTCAGCATTCTTACAGAATTTTTTACAGTCCTTAGCGTATTCTTCAGCTAGGTCAGTCCAGAGTGGGTGCTCAGGCTGGGGGTTGTTCACCAGTGCTATGAGGGACTGGATTACTTGGTCAGTCTCGGTGGCTGGATTCCAGGTTTCAGCACTGATTACTGGCAGACAGACCTGCCCCTTCTCATCAAACTTAGGGTGGCAGATCTTTGTTTTAAATGTGATCTTGGGTGGTTTGAATAGATACTTTGCTGAAGAGTTGATTTCAATTCTGAAGGCTCACTTATCATAAGGAGGGTTGTCAGGAACAATAAACCTTTGCCAAGTCAATAAATTAGCTTCAGCAATGGATGTTATGGAAGTTTTTCATTCCACATTTGTGGATCTCTTCAAGCTCCGTCATCAGCCTCTTGCTGGCTGCCGTCTTGGATCAAAAATCTCTACTTTAAATAATACAATTATCTTTATATTGTATGGGCACATAGTATGGAAACAGAAGAGTCATATTCACAATGCACTGAGGAGCACCTAAACACTTCAGTGGCCTTTGTTCAAGGCTTTGCATCCAGTGTTATGCCTTTTCCCCATGTATGTTTGCTTTGAAACAGTTCTCATGCTGTCCCCACTGGCCCAAACTTGGTAGTTAGCTGAGGATGAACCTGGACTTGTGATCCTTAGTGTGTGCACCACAATATCCACTCGGCTTGCACAGCGCTGGGGCTGAGACCTCAGTCTTCCTAGGTAAGCATTCTTTCTAGTGGTTACCTAGATTCTAGGTAAGCATTCTACCATCAAGATACAACCTCAACCCTACTTATATTCTAAATAAAAGTTGTTTCCAAATTGTAGTCTTTATACTCTACATCTCACCTCTTGCTTTCAAACCAATGAGACTCATTCTGTCTAGCTTTTTTTTTTTTTTTAAAAGATTTATTTTTTATTTTATTATATATAAGTACACTGTAGCTGTCCTCAGATACACCAGAAGAGGGCATCAGATCTCTTTACAGATGGTTGTGAGCCACCATGTGGTTGCTGGGAATTGAACTCATGACCTCTGGAAGAGCAGTCGGGTGCTCTTAACCACTGAGCCATCTCTCCAGCCCCTGTCTAGCTTTTTAATGGTTGGTCCCTCAGCTCTAGCAGACAGGCAAATAACCATCCAGACTGCCACCTTCACAGACCTATCTAGTCATGGGGTGACAATTACAGAAAGCTAGCCCGGCCTTTGGAATATCTGAGATATCAGGCAAAGCAAGAAGACCATAGAAGCTTCCTGGTCACAGACTGATCTTTGTTTCCTAGGCCAGGTTCTTTTGCCTGTGTTCCTGGGGATTTACCAGAGAAAAGGTAGCCATTCAGAGCCTGTCCCCTGCCTGCTCCATGGCCATACCCTTGTGAATATCCTATACTGACACTTACTTCCTTACTCAGGCTCCCACCTGGCTGGCTTCTTCTGAAGTTTTACCCTCTGCCAGGCTTATAGATGCCAAGTACAGTTCTTGGCCTCATGGGGAAGTTTTCCTAGCCTTGTCCTTGGGTCAGAAGCCCTACAGAAGGGGCCAGGATCAAGCTCCTCACTACTGAAAAACACTTTGCTCTTTTCTGGAAGCCTGAACCTTTGTCAGGCGATGAAGGGCTAAATCCTGTGGCTTCTGAATGCTTCATCTATGTGTGAGGACCCAAATGGGGCCATCAGAGGATTTTTGGGGCCATCTAGAAGCAGCACAAGCTCTGAGGCTTAGCACAGCTCAAAATGTCAGGTGTCTCAGTTATTCTTAGCTCCGCTGCCGGCTCACAGAGCGCCCTTCAGCAATGTGCTTGGCCTCCATGTGTCTACTCCTTACAGTGTAAGAATATACATACTGCAAGATGGGGGGGGGCGGTTAAGGAGGAAAGTCAATAAATCCTTGGGTCTCTGACATTGCCGAGAGAATGCCATGACTTATTATTGTGAGAAAAATACTCAGAAAACTGTTAACCTACTGCTAGTGTGGATATCCAGGTTGTCTGTGCCTAGGCTCTGACCCTGGCCAAGGAACACAACCTTTGTCTTGAAACAATGAGTCAACTCACTCCAAAGTCCCGTCATCACACAAGGACACTGGTCTCTGGACCAGAGGGGATGTCACTAAGGTGACTCCCAAGAAGTGTTAAGAAAACGCAGGTTTTTTTTTTTTTCCCTCTGAGGATTTCTAGGGAGGGAGAGTGAAAGTCCTTCTACCCAAACCAGTCCTGACAGCAGGCTTCAAACTATGCTTTGGGTCAGGTGTGGGTGTTAACTCACCTTTGGCCTCCTATACCCCAAAGGCCTCTAGACAACAAATAAGGCCATGTTAGCAGGGCTGGTCTTTGCTGTTACTCAAGGGCTAAAGTCTCCTTGGAATATGGGTTTGAAGAGGGATTTTGCAGCGAGGAGGATTCTCCAGTAAGAGGCCTTAACATCTCAAACTACAGGTTTGTCTGATGCATTTTGAAATGGCCTCTATTAAATCAATTCATTTGTATAGATTCAGTGTGTGTGTGTGTGTGTGTGTGCGCGCGCTACTATTTCCAGGGCCAATGTGGTAGCTGTAAAACTGAAGAAATATCTGGCATTGTCTAGAGCTCTGATTGGTTGTCAGGACCAGGGAGATGATATTGGGTTCAGGTTAGAGGTATATGGTGTGGCCCCACAGTCTAGAATGGCAGTGAGAATCCTGCTGAGGTGTGATGAGTTATGGGGAGACCTGGTGCTGGCCTCACCTGACTGCCACTGTCACCAAGGCCAAATGAGCCTCTGGAGTTCTGAGCACTGAGACTAGTATTAGAGGATTAGATTAGGGGTTATCCCCTCATAATTGCACAGAGCCTAATAAATAAATCCCAGTTTGAATCTCATTCATTTGAAACTAGATGGGGATAAGCTTAATTATTATCATTTTACATTCACCAGAAGGGAATACCGATGTCCTAATGCCATTGGTCCATTCTTTCACGTCTCAGCTCTCTCGATGACAAGCTCTGTGAAATGCTACCAGCTTTACTCAGTCTAGAATGCAATGCTTACGATATCTGCGTGCAATGCACAGAGACAGTGACACTGTCCATGTGGCCCTTGGTAATGTGTTCTCCTGGTTCTTCTATGGCTGGAAGAATAGATAAGGATTTGGGGGCGTTGCTATGGTGGTTTTGTATTTTTTTAATTACCGCAAATTCATTGTCTGGGTTTTTTTCTCCTTTCCGGATGGGCCGTGAATATTCAAATCGCTGGACCTCATTCACCCTGTAAAAACTGTAGAGACAGAAAAGTCATTAGACCTTTAACCCGAAAGCAGCCGGTCTGTTGTTGGATTTGGGGGTGGGGGTGGGGGAGCCCTGCTTAGAACACAGTAGTACATATCAGGAAGTATCCCCAAATTTGATCCAAAGCCATGGCCTTGGCACCTTCTTCAGCAGCTCCGGAGGGACGTGCTGCAGGTAGGAAAACTGACTGGAGACTTTTGCCTCCTCACTGTCTCTGCCAGCCCTCGGGGAGAAGAGAGGCTGAGTAAGGTGGACTGGTCACAGGCTTGGAAAGGTGAAGTAAAGGGGAGAAAAAGTACCTGTGGATTCATAGCTGTGTGCCCTTTTTAAAAAACAATAATGTGTGGTTTTAGTGATATAAATAGATATAATTTAATAATATATGTAATCCATAATAAATAATAAAAGTACATACACACATCATTTATATGTGTGTGTGTGTATGTATGTATGTATGTATGTATGTATAGTTATTTTGAGATAGAGTTTTATTATGCAGCCCTGGATGACTTGGACCTTGTTATACAGACAAGGTTGGCCTTGAACACATGAAGATCCACATGCCTCTGCCCCAGTTACCTTATCTACAGAAATTGGCAATGTGTCTCTTTTAAACAAGAAAGGTGCCATACGCTCTAGTCTTAGGTTGTTGAGATGTAGATTCAGCTGAGTGGTATACAAGGCCATAAACAGCCTCTTGACTGTCTGAGCGGGTAGGGTATGGCCTGTGCTTGTGAATGGTGTGTGTGTGTGTGTGTGTGTGTGTGTGTGTGTGTGTGTGTGACATAATTCTTTCCCCATGAGAGAATGCACACAAAGCCATGTGAGGGGCTCTGATTTTTCACTGCTGCATTTCTGTGAACATATTTGCTAGTAGAAAGGCAGCCCCAGTTTGTTTCTATGACTTCCATAGCAACAGTGGCTAAAGGGTCCAGGAACTCTAGGGTGTGGGACAAACAGACCAGAGGAGGAGCAGGCCTCAAAGAGGCTGCAGTTTCCATGAGCACAGAGATCAAAGGGATGACTCACCACAGCAAAGAGCCTGCAGAGAGCTGACTACAGCGCCCCCTCAGAGCCAGATGCAGTTCAGCACAGGCGTGTGAGCTCAGTTCCATCAGGATATGCGCAGTTTAAATGCCCCTGCACAACCCTGTCTGTGTGTTCATTTGCGGGGGTTGTATGTAGATGTTGGAGGACAACCCTTGACTTGGTCTTTCAGGCACCTTCTACTTTCTGTTTGAGATGAGGTCTCTCAAGAGCCTGGAACTTTACCAGGCAGCTCTGCTTGCTGATCAATGAGTTTACAGGGCTCTCCCCAGTCTTCGCTTTCCACGTTGCCATTGCTAATAATGCCCCTCTAATAACGTTACCTTTGGTGGGTGCTGGAAATCATTAGCTTTCCTTGTTCTCAGGAGAGGGTAGAAGAAACATCTAGCATGTTCTTCAAGGGTTAAAGTCTATACTTAAAACGATGGAATTATTAGCGAGAGACCCATCATCAGTGTCTTGCTGCCTCTTATTGGTAAGAAAATTGGCATAGTTACCTGACAATCTGTTCAGACACTGGCCGGTGAAACTTAGGGGGCAAATCTAGCTTGGGCTTCACTGTGAAGCACTGAATGTCTGAGGGAAGAGGGTTAAGGTCCAGATGGCAGAATATGTGAAACCAAGAGAAGCTCTGCCTCCTGCATGCACCAGTGCACCCACGTTCCCAGGAATGGCCCTCCTGCTGTCTTAAAGGATACACTGGCCTGGAGAAGTCTTAATGTCATCGCCGGGTGGAGATGTCGTCTTCATTTTCTCAGCATTTGGAAACTGAGTTAATAGCCGAGCTTCAAAATCTTCCCGTCGCTCGTATTCTTTTCCTCGGTAAATGAACACTTTTCCCTGGAGACAGTGACCTTTGTTAAATAGCACCACAGGTGGAGGACCGAGAAAAGTTCATGCACTGAGTGCTGGTCTTCAAATGGGCTTGAAGTTTTGTTTGTTGTTTGTTTTGGGCAGTTTTTTTTCTTTTTAAGCCACTGCATTTAAGAGTAACTAGCAACTATATTCTAAAATCAAGAGCACAAAAATTCATATGGTTGAACACTCGCCGTGAGCTTTACTCTTAGCAAGAAGGATCAATTACGAACCCGTGAAGGAGGCCAGCAAGAAGGCTTAGCAAGTGAAGGTACTTGTAAGCTAAGTATGACAAGCTGAGTTCAATCCCTGGGACCCACATTGCAGGAAGAAGTGACCTCCACATTGTACTCTGACCGCCATGTGCACACCCTGGCACACTCACACACATACAGTCACACACTCACACACACACATATACACACACACATATACATACACACATATACACATACACACTCACACACACATACACACATATACACACATATACACACATACACACACATATACATACACACATATACACATACACACTCACACACACATATATACACACATACACACATATACACATACACACTCACACACACATACACACACATACACACATATACACACATACACACACTCACACACATACAGTCACACACTCACACACACATATACACATACACACTCACACACATACACACACACACACAAGTTTGCAATAAGTTCTATTTTTATATAAATAAATGTAATAAGTAACCAAGCAAGGCACAGCAATCCCATACATGTTATGATATTTGTTTTTCTTCTCAGTGAATGCTGAGGACTTAAGAAAATGCTGACTGGAATATAATCATTTAAAGCCAGATTTCTCCATGGAACTGTGGCCCCTGTAGGGGTTGCTCAACCTCCTTCTCCTCCTCTATTTTTTTGGAGACAGAGTTTCTATTATGTAGCTCTGTCTGTCCTGGAACTCACTGTGTAGACCAGGCTGACCTCTTGCCTCCGCCTCCTGAATGCTGGGATTAAAGAAAGGCATGTGCCAACAACCTACTAGCCTCTACTTTCATTTTAAAGGAAGCAATGGGATTCTTACTTGGGGAGCCTTTCGTGCTCCAGTGTAACCAGGATAACCACCCATCTCTCTCAGTAACATCCCTAGAAGTCAGTTGATGCCACCTATCTTTTGTTTCCAGGTCAGTGTCACAGATAAGGGGAAGAGATGCCTTCCCTCATCCTGTTGGCTCGTTGTTGTGTTTTTATTTTGTTAATTCATTGCTCTTTTTCAAACAAAAAAGCATCAACTCTGGTCATAGAGTTGGAATATATTCTCTTGTAAAAATCCATATGTATATGTAAAATTAATTAGTTTTTAAGCTTCTCTCATGTGAATTGGGTCCTGTGTTAATTGGCTACCTTAGACACAGGAAAGAGTTGGCATGAGAACCCAGCGGCCAGTGGCTGGGCCCTCCCCCTTGTAGCCCTAATTAAGTCATCATTCCTCTGCCAAAAAGAATACAGCTTTGTACAGGACTAAGAGGAGGTCCTCAGAGCCTGACCTGGGCCATGGGTATCACATGGAGGTCAGCAGAGATAGAGCAAAGGGAACCCCAGACAGTCAAACAAGAAGACTGAGCTCCTGGCTTGCCCAAACCCTGGAAATGAGTGGATGGTAGGACTTCCTTCTGGCAGGATGAGCTCTGTACAATCCTTACTCAACAATGACAAGGTGTACATGGCTCTTAGGACTGGCTTTTGTCATTTTCAAGTGACGCTCTCCAATCTAGATTTCAGTGGAAGCTGTTAGCAAAGATCAGACCAGGTAGCTCTCAAGTGTGCACAATCCTTACTCAACAATGACAAGGTGTACATGGCTCTTAGGACTGGCTTTTGTCATTTTCAAGTGACGCTCTCCAATCTAGATTTCAGTGGAAGCTGTTAGCAAAGATCAGACCAGGTAGCTCTCAAGTGTGCACAGGTGAATGGGCACTCTCCTCACACCCTCCTTACCCTCTATGTGGGTTTAAGCAAATGCCATGTACATCTGGAAGAAAGGGTCCTGAGGCATATAAAAGATCTCTTCAAGGACCAGCGAGTTCTGCATGTCAGCTCAGTTACAAACAGGTGTCAGCAGCTACAACACCACACCGTTGCTGTCATTTGAAGGCTGCTGTCGCTCCAACTGCCTAGCCCTTTCCTGTGCTTCTGCCAGCTACTGGGAGACTTGTACGCATCAACTAGTCACGCTGGGCGAAGTCCTGCCTTATCCGTAGCTGTCTATGGACAGATAGGGGTTGATGGCAGTGAAAAGGAAGAAGACAGAGTGAGGGGAGCAAGAGAGGGACAGAGGTAACAGCATTTTCTCACACATCCTTAGATCTGTGTTGACTCAGCTGTAAGTAAAAACTGATCTGATCAGCATGTTTCCAGAGATAAGGGGAGACACTTCAGACTGCTCTTGCTGTGGCTTGAAGGACCCTGCCCTTCTACCCTTTAAACACTGAAATTCAGTCACCAGTGTAATGGCCGCTGGGTAGTTGTGCGTGTTGGGAATGGACTAGCCCATTTAAGGTCTCCAGGAATTCTCTTCTCCTACCCTACATGGCCTCGTCAGACACAGAATCTATGGTCCCTTGTCCTGGACTTCCCAGCCTCCAGATCTATGAGCAATAAATTTTTGTTGTTTATAAATTATCCAGTCTAAGGTGTTTTGTTATAGCTGTCCAAACCAATCTGAACGAATCCCCTTTGCAAATCCCAATTTATTCTGTAGTTTAACAAATTACTAAGGAAGCAACAGTTTAAGGATTAGATTTCCCCCGCCCCTCCCCCCCCCCCGGCCCTGCTCTGTGCTTAGGTATGGCTTGAAACATCGTTATGGAAGAAAAAAAATGTCCTATTTTTTTCTGGAAGAAAAATGTCAAGCAGAAAGCAGAGTAATATGTAGTCTTAATTAGAAATATAAATACAGAGTCTGGGCCTCCTGTGAGGCTCTAGGAAACCAAATATTTCGGGAGTGCAGTAAGATTTACTAGAGAGCAGACCACTCAGAAAGTAGCATGCATTTATTAAGCTTCACCCTCGAAGAAGGCACAATAATAAAAACACATAAAGGCTTTAATAGAAAAACACTAGAGTTATAGACAAAAAACACTAATAATATTTTCCAGAAACGTCCATTACTTTGCATTCCGCGGGAGTCCTTCCCAACATGAAAATGGGGAAAATGTACATAGAGTCAGAGATATTTATTCCTTGTGAGAATGATAAATATTAATAAGGATGCAAAAAAGCAATGAGCTCGATTTATGGAGAGAAACAGTGCCAAGGGGACAGGCAGATAGCTCGGCGTCTGCTCCCTCGGCAGCTTGAAGTTGCTAAACATTCCGCCCACTTTTTGGTAACTGGTAAATGTCATTGTCAGACTGACCCCTGCCAGGCGATCTGTGAAGCGTAATGGATATATTGCTACAGCCCCACAGAGTTATTCAGGTGTGTCGGGAAAGTCAGCTCAATATTAATCAAGCACTTTAAACTCTTTAGTCTTACTTTATATTTTGTCCTTTGATGGTGGAAGTGACCCAGGACAGTCCCTGGAGCCTACAGTAGCCAGTGCTTCGGACTGAATTGCAGTGTGCTCCCCGGCGTGGGGGGGGGCATTCCCTCTCATGCTTGGTCAGGCTGCTTGCTGCCTTGCTGTTGGAGCTAGATAACTATAACTATGGTTGGTGGCCCCTGTATCACAGGGGAACTCTGTGCCTGGGGCCCAGACTCTAACACCCCATGAGCAAGAGTGTGTCAAGCCCAAGGTTGATTTCTCTTTTCCCGGAGTCACATCCATGTTGGGCATACATAAAGACACTAAAGTTTTTATGAAATGTGCACGCATACCACAGAGTGTTCATGGAGATAAGAGGAGCAGTGAGTATTGGTCAGCGTCCTGTACTTTGAGGCAGGGTCCTTTTGTTGTTGACTGCTATACATATCAGACGTGCTGGCCTCTGAGCTCCCAGAGGGTCTCCTGTCTTCACACCTTATCTTTTGGTAGGAGTGCTGGCACTGTGGATATGTGCCATCGAGGCTGGCTTTATATAGGTTCCGGGGATCTGAACTCAGGTCCTCACACTTGTGGCCAGTGCTCTGCTCACTGAGCCATCTTTCCAGTTTGCTATGTATAGTTCGACACAACAAATCTCCGAGAAGAGTTCTTTCAGGAAAAAAAAAATCACACACACAAAAAAATCTCTATATTTAACCAGAGTTCTCATGTAATTAAATATTTGTGGTCCCTCTTTGGCACCCGAGAGTCAACATCTGACTTTGCTGTGTAAAGCACTCAGACCCGAAGGGGCCTCTCTGCTGAGCGAATGACATTGGCTCAGAGCAAGAAGAATCGAACTTACCCGAAGGAATGAAGGGAAGCCTTGCCCATAGTAGCCAACAGCAAAATAGTCCGGCTTGGGTCTTATCACCTTGACGATGTTCTCATAAAATTGTGCCTGTTTTTTCTGGGATGAAAAATGAAAGCTCACTTTAGGGTCGCACGGAGCATTGGAGCACCCACCCTTCTGGATTCTTCTGGGGGGGGGGGGGCTGAGGTTTGTACCTGACTGAATGTCAATGTTGACATTATTTTTCATGCTGTTCAGCAAGGTAACGTAAACAAGCCATACTTGGTCGCTAGCTGTCTTTTGAGGGTGTTTTCAATAATCCAAGGAAATGATTTCCCTGTGCTTTTAGTGCTTTCAAAAAGGGGAGGGGGGATACAGAGCAGACACTGGGAGAATTTGAAGGACGGAATTATTCTGCTCTAAATTATAGGCAAACAGTCTGTCATAAACAGGCCTGCTGTGCACACACACAAAAATTATGGTATGGCTGAGAAGGCAGCAACTAAAAACTTAGAGGATGTCATGGCATGCCAAGGTTCTGGCCACCACCTGTCTGCCTCTTCTGGTGGAAAGGGTGAGCACTTTAAACTAGCTGAAACTCTCAGAAACTTGGGCTGCCAAGACCTCTGTACTAAGGACGTAAGCCCCTGTCATGCATTACTCATGCAAGGTTTAACCTCTGGGCCTACTTGAGAATAAAGGGTGACTTTTCATAGGATGGAATCAACCAGCAGATAAAGGACAGCCATTTCTCAAGACATCACAGAGGGGACAGGTAAAAGCCAAGAGAACATTTGAGGCAAATCTCAACATGAAAACTGAATGGGAAATCTAAGAAAAAACCCAAACCCAAACCCAAGCCAATAAGGACTGACCAGCAACTCACTCAGCTGCTCATAATCAAACAACTCCGTTTCGTACTGCTCTGCAAGTTCCTTGCCCAGGGCGATGGCCTCCTCCCACATCTGTGAGTGATGCAGAGAAGAGAGAGAGAGAGACCCAAGCATGAATCATGCATCAAGCCAAACAAGAAAATCATTATTTACAATGAAACATCCAGAAACGCATGAGATAAACGGACACGCTGGGGAATCATGCAGGAAATACACAAATACTTTCTAGAGGTTCCAGCTCTTGGCTCAGGACCTGCACTCTTGACTAAACTGCTCAACCTGAGGCTCATCTATCACACCAGCTTTTCCCCCCAGCACACGGTAGTCTGCTGGCCCAGCATCACTGGTCCTCACTCTCCTGCTGCCAGTAATGGCCGCCAAGGACCATCTGTCAGGGCAGCCTTGGAGCCAGGAAAGAGATGCCATAGGGTGAAGACGCATAGCTAGGAACATCTACTATGTGGCTATTTCCCAAATCTTCCCACTGCATAGCCATCAGGTTCCAGAGTGCACACGGCCAGAAACGCCAACTCAAAGCTTTAGAATGCTTGCTTTTTCTTGCTTTTTGCAAATGCAAATCCTGCCAGTATTTGAAATGGGGACTTTCCTATGGCAAGCAGTTTGAAAAGATGCTTCTCCGAGCATCTTACTTTTACAAACATGGACAAGCTTTTACTTGTTTTATTTTACTTATTTATTTACTTACTTATTTATTTATTTATTTATTTATTTTATGTGTGTGTGTGTGTGTGTGTGGTGTATGTTGAGTGTCAGTGTCCTCTGAGTCAAGAGGTGATGGGGTTATAGGCTGTTGTAAAGTATACAGTGTGGGTGCTGGGAACCAAACTTGGGACCCTGAAAGAACAGAACACACTCTTAATGGATGAGCCATCTCTCCAGCTCTTATCATCATCATCATCATTATCATCATCATCATCACCACCACCATCACCATCATCACCATCATCATTATCATCACCAGCAGCAGCAGCAGCAGCAGCAGCAGCAGCAGCAGCAGCAGCAGCATTTTTTAATGTGAATAAACTTTTGAACATAGTAGTTCCATGCTGGGTCTGGCTCCCCCGTGGGAAAGATGGATTGCCTGAGAAGCATGGGACATTTGGAGGTAGACGCTCCCCTAAGAACCCATTTGCTGCCCACTCTCCTTCTTTGGGCTTCAATGACTCAGAACTTTCTTTACTGTATCAAAACTGGAGCATGCTTGTTTTCTCTCTCCAGACTGTATTCCCCAGGAGTGTCACTCACAGGAAACCCGAGGACATTACTACCTGTTCCTCGAGGCTCAGTACACAGAACTGGAGGTTAACAGGAAACTAAAGTTCAGACAATTCTTAACAAACTTTAATCCGAGCCTCATACATTCTAAGTTTCACAGTGCTATCATTCCCAGGAGATCACAGCACTGATCTTTATGGGAGCTACTCATTCCTGCCCGCTAGTACCTGGAAAAAGATGAGGAGTCCTGCCCCTAGAGACGTTGCAGGTATGGCTGCCCTCACATGTGAGTCAGTAGTAGCAGAGAGGAGAGAGGCTATGTCTGTAATCAGTGCTCTGACCTGTGAATATTTGAATGATTAGTAGCCTAACAGTCCCAGAAAAAAGGGAGCCTGAGACTATCACCAGTCAGGTACCAGACAGGCCTAGATGGGTTCACAGGATGGGGGGCAAGCCAGAGACTAGAACAACCCCACCTGGGACTTTAGGCCCTAGGTGGGAGTGAGCCTAAGATAGATGACCTCCCAAGAGGCCACTTGGGCATACTGGGCAAGATGAAAACTTAAGGTGATCACCAGACCAGCACCAGAGGGCCTAGACAAAGAACTACCCTGAGATGATCCCTGCCCAGCACCATAATGAATGAGTGGAGCATAGCACTCCTAAGACTACTCCTGAGATGACCCCAGGTACTCAGAGAACCCAGTCACCACTAAGATGAGCAAGTAAGTGGTGGAGAAATGTAAGAGAAAGAGAAGCAGAAGGATGTGTGGACAATGAAGAGAGGCAGAACTGGAGGCTCTAGTGTAGTAAGGAACAGCCTGCTGTGAGTAGCCAGTGATGCCACCTGGGACCCTGGGGTGGAGGGTGGGGTTGGCGGGGGTGGGGTGGGGGGATCGAGAGCCTTGGCCTGTTGTTCCACTGGGGGTCATGTCTGGGTTTGTGGCCATGCAGTAGCAGGAGTCTGTTACCAAAGGCCAGGAAGATGTCCCTGGTCTAGGTTGCTGCCTAGGGACATATTGATGTCTGAGGGCTGTGTAAAATTGGCCCCACCCCCCTCACCTGGGCATCATGGAAAAGCTGATCCCTCATGTGGCATGGAGGAAGAAGAGATATCTTCCTGCCCCTTGACTTTCACTATCTGTGGCAGGTGGGAAACGAAGCCCTGAGGTCATGAAAGTAGGAGGAAGGGGCCCTACCCCTCACCAGCTGCACACTTACACCTTGCCTGGCAGTAGAGCTGACCCTTGGAGGGGAGGGGTTATGTTAGCCCCAGGTCTTGAGTGTGGGAGAGCTGGCTGTATCACTTGTCTGCCTCGTGGTTACATGAGCAAGGACGAGAGGAAGCGATGCTCCTAGGTGGAAGGGTTGCCCAGACGGGGCAGAAGAGCAGAACCTGTACCTCCCCTGGGCAGGACAGTAGAGCTGGCCCTGGATGTGAAGACTGCATGAGCACAGGAGAGTCTGCTCTGTCTTCTGTTTCCAGATTGGTGACACAGATAAGGGAAGAGGTGCCTTCCCCTGTCCTGTGTCCTTTGTGACAGGCAGGAGAGCTACCCCTGGGGTCATGAAAGTGGGAGAACTGGCCACGCCCCTCACCAGGTACAAACACTTAGGAGAGCAGGTCCTGCATCTCACCTGGGCAGCAGGGTAGAGCTGGCTCTGGTTGCAGGGGGTTGCTCGTGAGCTGACCCCGAGGGCAGGACAGCAGGAGAGTCTGTGGGCTGATGGGTTCAGATACCTCAGGCCCAGATCCAGAGCTTTGAATTGGCCCATCCCAACATCTACCCTATCAGTGAATTGATGGAGAACATGAATTCACTGTTCCTACAGATCCACAATTACAGTATCTCCATGGCACAGGCAACAACAGAGTTTCTGAGAGGAGTCCTAGTGAGGTTCCAATATTGATAGAATATCAGAAGCCAGAGGCCTCATACCAGACCAACAAGTCACGCAATGAACATTTGCAAGCAAAGAAGTATGGGCAAAAGGGTATACTGTGGAACACAGCTTCCACAAGGAGTTTTTTTTTCCCCTCTGTTGGAGGGAAGGTTGCAAGGAGGGCAGGTAGGAGAGGAAAGAAGAATGAGTGGGATTGGGGAACATGATGTGAAATTCATAAAGAACAAATAAAAAGTTAAGAAAAATAGGATGAAGACCTGCTGTGGGCAATGTTTCCCTGACAAGAGCTTAGATCAGTGTTTCTCAAGCTGTGGGTCAGACCCTTTTGGGGTGGTCACATTTTAGGTATCCTGCATATCAGATATTGCATCATAACTCATGACAGTAGCAAAATTAGTTATGAATTAGCAACAAAATAACTTTACGGTTGGGGGTCACCACAACACGAGGAACTGTATTAAAGGGTCGCAGCATTAGGAAGGGTGAGAACCACTGGCATAGACAATCAGCGTGGCTGACATGATGTTCTCTAACCACCTGCTAGGAATGTTACTTCCAGGCTGCAGACAGGGAAACTGGGGTTCAGAGAGGGGAGGAGCTTGCCCCAGGTGACAGGGCAGAGACACAGTAGATTTGCATTTTTACTCTTAAAGGTCACATGCCAGCACTTCCAGGTCTGTCAGTTGGCACATCCCCTGAGCTTTCTGCCTGCTAGGATGGACCCACCACTGGGGTTGATTATTATTCACTCCTTCAACTAACCGAAGGGCACCCTATAATTACACCCACCAGAGATACTCTCTGCATACCTACTACTTTATAAACTGTTCCCTTTCCCCACTTTGTGGGTCTTTTGAGACAGGGTCTCACATAGTGCTAGGCTAGCCTCCAGTTCATTATATAGATGAGAATGACTTCGAACTCCTGATTCTTCAGCACTCCCCCTTTCCGCCAAGTGCTGGGATGATAGGGGTATGCTGTTATGTCCAATACCAGTTGGCATTCTTGATGAGAGAAAAAAGAAGACTCTGAATTAATGGTTGCATTTTTAATAACCTGAAAAGCAAAGTAAAAGTAAGTTCCTTGTGTGCTCCAGATATAGGGAGACCTGCCTGAAGAGGAGTCTAGAAGGAGACAGGGACCCTGGGTCAAGGGGTCACTTCACACTGTTCTCTTTGGTCTGATGCTCTCTCTTATTCTCTGTGTATCCACAGACCTTTCATGTCCTCTTCGGGAGCCTGAGCCCGCATTCCAGAGGAACACTCTCCCCTGCAATGTTTCTTTTAGGCACCAGTGACCCATGCCTCCCTTCCTATATTTCCACTTCAAAGGCAACATCCCTCTCCTTGTAGGTCTCCTTTAGCGGATTGTTCTTTCCTTTCTGTAAGCTAATATACCTTTTCTTAGCTGCTCATTCCTGAGCAAAAGCTTAATCTGTCTTGATCCTAAATGACAGATGACGTACTTTAGATAGGTAGCCAAGTAATTGTTTTTAAAAGAAATATAGGTCTCGAGTAAATATCTTTTCTTGCTCACCCTGAGGTCTCGGGGTTCTGATTTCTATCAGATTTTCTATAAATACATAAGCCACCCCCCTCCATACCCCTCCACTCGTGTTAAAGGATTCCACACTGGGCAGATTTTCATCAATTTTTAATTGGACCAGGGCTCTACAGGGAGTGTGGGCAATTCATACTTCCAACACGAATGCTGAGGAAAATATTTCAGCACCACAGAGGAAGCAGATTCAATATGATCTAGATTTAGATTGTCTCATCGAAAGAATCGCTTTGACCTTTGGTGACTGAACCCGGGCTCAGTTCCATTCTTACAAGAGCTACAGGCTTAGCTGGCTTGAACAGCCCCAAATGAAAATGCCCGGATTCACAGACAACTTTATTTTCTGATCTGAGGTCTTTAATCCAGTTTACAGCATCTGGGGAATTGTTGGCTATTGTCTGCGGGGGCACGTTTGGCCTCTGTCCTCTTCCTCACAGGATAGGTTCTTCCCCTTTCCTGAGATGGTAATCTTTACTGTCTTCCTGGTTTGGGGAGCTCCCCGTGTCTTTAAGACCTGCACATGAAAAACTTTCTTTTCTAATAAAACACCTTTCTCAGTGTCAAGACGGTAGCAGCCGAGGAGGCTGGGGAGATGGCTCCACAGGGAAAGTGGGTGGCAGACACAGAACAAGACAACCAGAACCCACATATAAAGCATAGAAAGCCATGAATGGAACTTGGGCAACAGTTCAGTAGCCAAGTGCACTTTGTGTGCAAGCAGGAAGAGCTGAGTTCAAATCCCCAGCTGTCCAGCAAAAAACAAAAACAAAACAAAACAAAACAAAACAAAACAAAAAACTGCCAAGGTCTCACACAACTGTAACTCCAATAGGAAGATAAATGGGGTTTGTTGACTGCCCATCTAGTTCTAAGCCTGGGAGATCTTGTAGCATGAGAATAAGGGAGAAAAGGAAGAGCAAAACATTACACACACACACACACACACACACACACACACACACACACGTGGTGGCAGAATATACCAGGTATTGATTTCTCACAGGCAAACATGAAGTGGGTTTCAGAGATGGAGATGCTCCAGGATGGAGGGGTAGCAGCAGATAAAGAAGGAGACGTCATTAGAGGTGAAAGGTCCTTTATCCTTAGTATGACTGACTCACCAGGACTCCCATGGGCAGCTCTGATTTAGTGCACACACTGGCTGTGAACAGCTCCCTAGCAAAGGTGTTTTATATGAAGTCTGACTTTCGCCCATTTTTCTACTGCTCATCTGTTTTCCCTGGCAGTTATTGGGAAGAGTCACACTCAATTACCTCCTGAATTTCCAGAGTCCCACACAGCTTTCTGGTGTTTAATGGATGAGGATCAATGTTGTGGAAGAAGCCACAGCTCTGCTTGAGGTCCCTCTGCACCAGAGGGACCAAGTGGCCCAGGACTGGCAGGAGGCCTTCTCGCTCAGTAGACATCCTTCTGGTCCCCCAATCTGAACAAGGGAACACTTATACCTGTGAGGTAGGTCAGTCTATGTCTACCTGTGTGACACGCTCAAGGAAGGCTTCCTTATTTAGTCACTCTTTGAGAACTCTGATGCTGGCCACGAAGCCCTTGAGGTCAACTCTGCCTAGGTTTGTGTCCGTCAGGGTGAAGAGCGGCCTGTGGCAAACAGTAGGTTTGTTAGCGGAGGGATGTCTCTGGGATCCTACAGACTACAGCATGACAGCATTGTTCTGGCTTAAATGCTCTGACAAAAGTTAATTCCTTTTAATAGTGTCAAATCCCAAAGAACCTAAGAGACCTGAATTCCCACAGTTTCGGTCTGATGAGATAGACGCTGGCTCACACCGTGAGTTTGCAAAGCCTGAGACAGGGTTCCACAAGGCTTACCCACAGCCTTCTAGAAAGGAGCGTCACAGGATGTGAAAATGTCACCCTACTTAGAAACAGAATCCAACCATCTCACCAAAAAAAAGGAAACACACCTCCAAACTCCTATTTACAGCTCACAGATGATGCAGGCTGTGTGTGTTTTGGTTTTGGTCCCCACCCCCCAAGTTTGGCACAAGGCGAAATGTGAACTTCATCAATGGGATCTTCTTCTAAAAAAGGAGAATTCCAATTACAAATAGTTGCAGGGCTCCACACATCATCCTGGCCGTAAATTATGCATCATTGTCGTTAATGGCCAGCAGGGTCTGGACTTGGGAGACTGAGAGCTGCAGCCACCTGGGCAGGCCAGGCATCCATACTGTAAATCTCCCAATAGTGCGACTGCTATTTTCAACCCTCGTCCTCCACAGAGAAGCCTGGTAATTTTCAGTGAAGTACTTGGATTAAGGGCTTTATTGAAAATTACTAGGCCTCAGCCAAACACAATAAGACAGACAATTTGGAGACGCTTCAGAAAAGAACGCTCGCTTCCCAGATAAAGCCGAACAGAGGCTTTTGCAGGGAGAGGCCCAGGTGGAGGTAAAAATGGAACGGGAAAGGAGTCTGCAGTAATTGTTGGGCTGTGGAAGGAAGAAATGTTGGGGAATGAAAACCAGAGTGAATGGAAATGACATTTTGTGGAGAGAAAGGAAAAGATTAAGATGCCAACTGCTAGGCTGAAAGGCATTCAAAACATTAAAGAAGGGAAGAAAAGCAAAAATGGAAGAATGATTTTGTATGAGAGAAACACAGAAAACTAGCAGGTCATACTTTACAGGTAAACGTGTCCGATACAAAGGTCAAAATCTCCTGTTGGCCTTGCTGGTGTCACGGGACAAGGTGGAAATGGAGGCTTTCTTAGAACTGATTCCAGCCTCAGCCCAGGCCCTCTGTTAAGGCTTCTCGGCACACAGGATGCAGCTGTGGACCTGAGAGTGGGCCCTTCCTCCTGGCCCGCCAGCAACACCCTGTTACAACTTACACTGCTGGGAGGCTGTGGGCCCAACTTTGCCCAGGTTACCATCCAAAGTCCCAGCAGTGCAGCAGCTCAAGGGTTTATTACACCATGTCCACACAGTAAGCACAGGGTGAAGATTTCCTTAAGGGCAAGGAAAACCAGACCAAAGGTGCCAAGCTACATCCAGAGCTCTGCCTGAAATGAGGCTTGCTGAGGTTGAGGATTCATTTAGTTTTCCATTTTATCGCACTTTTAAAAATAATTTAAATTTTTACTGTCTTGTACATACTCACATATACATACAAGTGAATAAATGTAATACAAAATTAAAAATGCATTTCTAAGTGTTCGATCAAACTTGCTTGAGGTTTAAGTGGTGATACGCATGCCTGCACACACATTCAGACATGAGCCTGGCCCTGAGTGCCGTTGGCAAATCTCGTCTGTGTTGGGGACCCCTGCTTGCTTGTTTGCTCACCCACTCAATAAGCTGCTGCCACGATTCAGACTGAAGGTGGCTGCTTTTATCAGACAAACAGGACTCTCTAGTGATGGCCAGCCCTTCTCTTGTAAGGACCCATCTTTGTCCCACCAGCAACCTCTACTGAGTGAATGTGGTACTGGGGGCAGCACTGGAGCCGAGTTAGAGACTCAGGATGTATGTTAACAGCATTCACAGATAGGATATTCATGGCGGGGACTGATGGGGCAGAAATGCTTCTGATGAGGTGTCACAAGTGAGGAAGAAGAGTGGTGTCTTTGAGGCCTCCCTGAGGCTCAGAGGTCAGGTCAAGAAGCCAGAGCATACAATTGTCTGAGGAACTTCATGGAGTACCTAAGTGATGGCTACCTCTTTGATCCCATGATGTTTGCTGTTCCAACAGTGGCCAGATGGGGTCTCAGTTGCAAAAAAAAAATCTAATTGTGTTGACACTCTAAAGTGCTACCTGGGTGTGGGGCAGGGGAGTAAGGACAACTCTGCACTCTTTGCTCAGTGTTGCAGTAAATCTAACCTACTCTAAAAACACACAACTTAGGGGTGGTGACATGGCTCTGTGGTGAAGATCCTTGCCTTCTTTTAAGGACAGGAGTTTGACCTTGGACCCACATGGTAGTAAGAGAGAACTCTTCTACAAGTTGTCCTTTGGCCTCCACAGGTTGATGGTCTATACCAGGTTGACCTGTGGGCATATCTGGGAGGGATTGCCTTCAATGGCATGGAAAGCTCCACCTTAAACATATTGAGACCAGATAAAAATTCATGGGAAAAAGAAAGCTTCACTCTTCTGCTCCACTAATCTTCATTCTCATTGGTGAGCCCAGCTACCCTGCTGCTCCTGCTGTTGATTCCTTTTGTGGTATTAGAATCAGCCCAATCTAACAAGCCCCCCACTAGTAGTATACATCCATTCTATTGGTTCTGTTTGTCTAGAGCAGTAGTTCTTAACCTGTGGGTTGTGACCGCTTTGGTGGCCACAGGCCAAATATTTACATTATAATTAATAACAGTAGCAAAATTACAGTTATGAAGTAGCAATAGAATAATTTTATGGTTGGGGGTCACCACAACATGAGGAAATGTATTAAAGGGTTAAAGCATTAGGATAGTTGAGATCCGCTAGTATACAGGACCCTGACTGATACAGTCCGCCATTGGCTCATGTGGTCTTCAGTCTTTATGGTGCTTGAGAATCACTGCAGGTGGGTCTTGATGCTTGGTAGCTCAGTCCCACTTCCTGTCTTCTGTCGACTTCCTGACTATGGGTGTAGTAGATGTGGTATGACCAGCCACCTCATGCTGCTGCTGTGCCTTCCCTGCCATGATTGACTGGCTCCTTTCCCTTGTTCCTAATTTATCAGGTTATTATTCAGAGCAGGGAGCAAAATAAGTAGTCTAATGCTCCAAGGCAGAATCAAGTAGAACATGGAGGCAGGAATTAAGAAGAGTTGGTGGGTGGCTGGTAATGGGAACCTCTCATCCTCTGAGGTAGACAAGAATGCAGCTCTCCAGGAGATAATGTGACTGGTCCTTGCAAGCCCAGGAAATAAAAACTGATGGTGGTGGGCTCTGGTCAGCATAGGCAAATGCACCACTGAGAGGCACAATTCTCAACTCAAATAACAAAACAGAGAAGTCCCAGGAAATGCCAACACATTCAACAGAATGACGTTGTATTTCCTGTGTTCACATGTGTGTGAAAGTAGACATGCATGTGTGTGCAGAAGCCAGACGCCAGTGTCAGGAATTTTCCTCTATTGATCACTACCATGGTTTTGTTTTTGAGAGAGGGTTTCTAACTGAACCTGGAACTTTCCCATTTTGCTAGACTGGCTGGCCAAGAAGCCCAGCGCTTCCTCCTGGGATTCTCTTCCCTAGTGCAGGGATTATAGGTGTGCAACCTTGTCCCATACCTTTCATCTGTGTGCTGGGACTGCAATGCAGGTCTTAGGGCTATACTCAAACATTTCACCACCAGGCCACCTTCCTAGCCCTGCTGCTGAGTTTCTTGGCTGCTAGTCACCACCGCAGTGGCCTGCAACAACCTCTCCCTTTTCCTTAGCTTCTGGCTTGTCCTTGTTCTCTATAGGACTAGTGGGTGTCCCAGCTCACTCAACCCCCAGATTCCTTAATACTAATGACGATTGGTTCAGAACACTGGGATGGAAAGAAAAAAAGCTTCTTCTTCTGGTACATGCTATGTTTTCTTTTTATACCCTTATGACATAAAATTTGTATGCCATGTCTTTAGTCTCTCCCTCCTCCTTTATCTTCTTGATAGATAGTCTTCCCATATAGTTCAGCACTCAAACTCTGGATCCTCTAGTCCCTACCTACCATGTACTAAGACAATGGGAAGCACCACCAAACCCAGCCCACTGTTCAATTCCTTTATACAGTTTACAGCTTTTCAAGTACTCTAGGATGTAGAAAATCTACATAGGTACACACATGGTTCTGACTGCTTGCCATAGTCCCAAAAGACATTCAGTAGACTTTGGCTTCTCATTATATGCTGGATGTAGCTGCTATGAGTGTGAAGGTGACCATAACTGTTCCACTTGAAACATTAGAAGACATGAAGTTTCTTTAGGCAACACCTAATATACTTAACTAACATCTAGTGTCCTTAAACAATACTTAAAAGACCACTCGATGAGTAGTAAGTCTAAAACAAATTAAGCTAAACCTAAAAAATAAACAAAAGATGTGATGTCTGCTTTTGCTTGTCAGTTTTTACTCGTCTGCATGATGTAACTGAGCCCTGAGCTGTCGCTTCATGCCTGGAGCAATGGGAAATTCACTTTCTAATAGTACTAGGGACTTGGAGCTCCAGACCAAGAATTCCTTCCTGTGTGTGCCTTCACATGGTTGTCCTTCTGCGGATATTGGGTCCTAAGCTCCTGTGTCTGTAAGGATGGAGATACAGTGGATTAACATCTATCATAATGATCTCGATTTGCCTTATTAACATCTCGAAGACACGATTTTCACTACAGCCACATGCTAAGCCCCCAGGCATGGTTTTAACATACACATTTTAGGAGGATACAACCTAGCTTATAAAATACTGTATCTTCTGTGTCTTAGGGCTGGGAGATGAGACATTTGGTAGAATACTTACCAGAAAAACATGAAGAGGTGAGTTAGGTTACCAAAACTCGTAAAAACAATCAAACAAAACAACAAAACCTGGATGTGGTGCTGTGTTCATGTAATCCCAGGCCTTGGGAAGCTGTGATAGGTGGCTCCCTGGTGGTTACTGGACAGCCGGACTAATCACATTGGTGAGCTCTAGACTAGTAAGCAACCGTGTTCAAAAAACATGATAGATAGCTCCTGAGGAAGGATGACCTCTGACCTCAGGCCTCTACACACATGGCACATAAGAAGTACATGTAATGTCTACTTACAAAGTTGGTCTTAGAGATACAGTGTGAATTGCACGCTGATGATATACCTTAGCTTGAACTAGCCAGTGGCTCAAATGTGGCCTGTGACTCAGTGTCAGACAGTACAGAGTCCTGTCCAACCCAATGCTTGCACATCATTTTCTCTTGAGGGGCCTCTTATTGACCAGGGCCCTCCTTCACGTCCCCAATGGATACATCACATACTGTCACCTACGATCCATTTTAGAGCTTTAGAGTGAAGGATGGAAAGTTACACATCTGGTCTCCACAAACATCACAATCTTCAGTCATCAGCCATCACATTGGTCACTCATCTTACTCCATTCCTTCTAGGAAAGGGGTCTAGTTTGTTCTCCATTGCTGTGATGAACACCATGGCCAAAAGCAATGTAGGAAGGGAAGACTTTATTTTACCCCTGGGCTTACAGTCCATCATCCAGGGAAGTTAGGACAGGAACTCATCAAAACAGGAACTGATACAGAGGCCAGGAAGAAATGCTGCCTATTGGCTCAATCTTCCCATCTTCCTCCGTCTACATGTCTTATATAGCATAGGACCACCTGCCCAGGGATGGTGCTACCCACAGTGGGCTGGACCCTCCCACATCAATCATCAATCCAGAAAACTCCCCACAGGTTTGCCTACAGCCCAATCTTAAGGACACATTTTCTCAATTAAGGTACCGTCTCTTTTTTCAGATGTATGTTCACCCACCAGCGTACACACACATGCGCGAGCACACACACACACATACACACACACACACACACACACACACACACACACAGAGAGAGAGAGAGAGAGAGAGAGAGAGAGAGAGAGAGAGAGAGAGAGAGGGAGGTGGGGTTTGGGGAGGGAGAGGGAGAGGGAGAGGGAGAGGGAGAGGGAGAGGGAGAGGGAGAGGGAGAGATATAGATATTAACTGCTTTATGTGCCAAGAACACCTAGAACTTGTCCTGGTCAAATGCTGTGGTGCATGATGGAAACAGATTCCCCTCATGCTTTTCTGTCCTCCTAGGCACTTGCCCAACCCTGGAAGGTCTGTATGGCTATGTGGTTTGCCTCAGCAGAAGACAAAAACAGAAGCAGTTCAGGAAAGCTACTCCCTTCTATTTGTTCCTGGGCTGCATCTACGTGAGCAGACATTCGGTCTTCCTTAGCCTTGTTCAGAGAGACAGCCACTAGTCTGAGTAGAAGTGGACCACTGTGGTTTGGAACTCTCCAGAGTTCCAGGTCAAAACTCCAGAATGTTCTGGCCCATCCCAGGCTACATAAAAGATAATGGCTTCCTAGAACACATCCTGCTGGCTGATATGAAGAGGAACCCTTTGATGCCAGCTCATTCGGCAGGCATTGCCTGCCCTATGCTCTGGAGTTCTCTCCAGCACCTGTGTTGTAGATTTGTGTGGATGGGCGGATTGGTTCCTTTTTAACATTCTGGTGGAAATGTCACAGGCGCTCTGAAATGGCTTTCCAATCTTGTTGTTTTATCAATACAACTGGAATGGCAGCTGGGAACACAGCCCTCCCTAGCTCACTCCGACTCAGGGGGAGCCAACGGATCACGTCACCATGGTCTTCTTTCTGTTTCCACAATATAGGGACATCTGAGGACAGGCCTTCTACTGGCTTTCCTTTTATACACTGGCTTTCTATACTATTTTGTCACATGGATTCTTTCTTTCTTTCTTCCTCCCTCTCTCCCTTCCTCCCCCTTCCTTCCTTCCTTCCTTCCCTCCTTCCTTCCCTCCTTCCTTCCTTCCCCTTCCTTCCTTCCCCTTCCTTCCCTCCCCTTCCTTCCTTCCTTCCCCTTCCTTCCTTCCCCTTCTTTCCTTCCTTCCTTCCCTCCCCTTCCTTCCTTCCCTCCTTCCCTCCTTCCTTCCCCTTCCTTCTTTCCTTCCTTCCTTCCCTCCCCTTCCTTCCTTCCCCTTCCTTCTTTCCTTCCCCTTCCTTCTTTCCTTCCTTCCTTCCTTCCTTCCTTCCTTCCTTCCTTCCTTCTCCCCTTCCTTCCTTCCTTCCTTCCTTCCTTCCTTCCCCCCTTCCTTCCTTCCTTCCTTCCTTCCTTCCCCCTTCCTTCCTTCCTTCCTTCCTTCCTTCCTTCCTTCCTTCCTTCCAGCAAGCTTTCCAACCTCAGCACTATGGACATTCTGAGCTGGATGCTCTCTGTGCTGGGGACACCCTGTGCATTAAGGGAAACTCGGCTCCACATGCACAGACTCAGCCATGAGCTTTCTAGTGACACTGGTTTGCACTCATGATAGCCAAATGTCCCTGCAGATTGAAGTTGGTTACCAACGTTAAAAACTAACCGCATTTATTTTTGCTCCTACATGTGATTCTTTTTTAAGATTAACTATTGCACAGAAAAAGTTATCAGGTTATCTTTCATTTAAAAAACAAAAGCCCCATTTAAAAAACCTCGCAGTCTTCGGTCTCATTCCTATTGAAAACGGGCCACTCCCCTGGCAGGAAATGCTGATAAATGCCAAGCATTCATTTGTTTGGTCATCTAGCCAACCTCAGTGAGCATACAGCAGGTAGCACTAAGCATGCTGGGAGAAGCAACAAGTAAGCCTCTGTTGCTAGTGCTTACACCCCCTTCAGTGAGTCACTACAGAGCGTGGATGTAAACTTCTTGTAGCAAATTAAAGAAAGGACTCCAAAGAAACAGAGGGTGGCTCAAGGGTGGCAAGAGGTGACACTTAGGCTGAGATGGAGAAGAAAGTGCTGTGGAGGGAACAATAGATAGCTTTTAGACAGAACAAGACTCCAACAAGCATGGCAGACACAGAGTAAGGTGGAGGAGAAGGAGAGGGAGACAGAGTCAGAGAAAATGCAGGGTCTAAGGCCTTTTGGAGCTTGGCTGCTCACAGAGAGACTGAGTATGGCTACCCACGGAGGCAGATGCTCCTCAGACTTGGTGGACCCTTTGTTACCTTAGGCTTCCTGCCTGGGATCTCTACCTGTGCTCCACTGCACCTGGTGGTGGTTTCCCAGCATACCACAAAGCCACATGCTTTAGGCTGAATCTGCTGTTTCTCTAGCAATTTGCAGAGGAACGAAAGGCTTCTGTTCAAGCTAAGGGAGCATGAATAAGCCCAATGGTGAGAGCCTCATATCTTAACATCCTGTCCATCTACTACAGGGTCAAGAAGAATCTACCTTCCAAATGGCCTGGCTAGAGAATTTGGACTTTCCCCATATTAAGAATGACAGGTGGCATAGGCCTGTTATCCTAGCTGTCAAGAACACTGAGGTAAGGAGGATCATAAATTTAAAGTCAGCCTGGGAAACTTAGTGGGATGGTGTTTTGAAATGAACAGCTTAACCGAAGGAATGGGTGGCAAAGCATTTGCTTAGCACGTGTGAGGCTTAGGTTCAAGTCTCAGCAACAAACACACACAGTACCAGAAGAAGATGCACGATGACTTCAGATACAGTGAGAATCCTGAGCTTGTGCTCGCCGAGAGTCTACTTTTAATAGGGTTTGGTTCCTGTGAATAACACCCAAGGGGGAAGGTCCTTCTGACAACACAGCTGCTGTGGGGAGAAATGCATTTCCAGAAAGACACGTGCAATCCTAAGCCTTGGTATCTGTGACTGAGAGCTTCATGTGGAAACAGGCATTGTAGATGTAGTTTTGCTCTATGGAGCAGGGGCGCTCCCTGACAGACCAGTGCCTGGTGTCCTCATAGGAGAAGGATTATAGATACAGGCACACGGTAAGCATGGGGAAGACCCAGACAATTGGGTGATGGGTTTGCAAGGAAACGAGTACCAACAACTACCCACTATGCCTGCCATAAGCCACATGCATAGAACATGTGGTCCTGGAAGGCCTCCAGAGAGAGCATGGGCTCCGATAGACCTGGATTCCAGGCTAAGAGCTTCAGCATCGAAAGCTGATGCTTCTGCTGTTCAAAGTGGTCTGTCCCAATAGCCATAGTAGGAAATAAAACACCAGCTCCCTTTGAGATCTCGCTGGAGTGACATAGAACATCCTTGACACAATTAAAAAATTCAGTGGAACTCCAGAAGGAGCTTGAAAGTCACCTGGGGTTTACGAATTTTCTTCAGCTAGAGTGGCTAGTTTTTACAGTGACTACACATCAACTCACAAGGACAGTGACGAAGTGTAAGACAGTTGATTAAAATGACGGCAGCTTTCCCTTAGAAAAAAATCAACTGAATAGATCATTTTGTTTAAGCCAATTAATCTACAAACTGCCAAGGTGGAACAAAGCCCGTCTCGTCACAGGGTTAATTTTTCAGTGACAACAGGAAAATGGTAGACGCCAAAGGCATATACCAGCTCCAAGCGCACAGACATATCCAAGCTGCTCTTCCAGACCCGGTTCCTCAAGTAAGAGCTATCAAAACAGTCAGATATCTTCAGGCCTTACTATCCACAGAGCACCTGAAAGAGCTATTGATTTTTTTCAAATAAAAAGTTTTCTTATAATTGCAGGCCGGAGGAACATACACAAAATGCTTCCGTACACAATGTGTAATACATGTCTGGTTCTGCAAACACCGTGTGTTAAGAATCGTGCTTTTAGTGTTGCAGCGGGACCTGGGAGAGAGAGAGACCAAGGGACAGTGTGTGTCTTTACCTTGCCTTTGTCAAAATAGTGGATGATTTCTTGGTAGAGCTGTTCTTTCAGCTGTCCCTGTGTTGTCGCCTGGAACCCGTCCCGCTGAATGAGGTGAGCTGCACACGCATCCTCTGACCACTGTGGATAAAATAAGGAGTGAACAACGCTGAGTCAGAGGTGTGTTCAATGATATCACCAAGCACTAAGACAGGCATGAGACACTGATGCCAGGGACCCAGGGCTGTTGTTACCAGACTGCCCAGTTCTGGGAATGCCAGGGGTACGACCTGTCCCTGGAGGGCCCAACGAGAAGGACAGATGGGAAGGCAGAGACAGACTTTCCCAATAGACAGTCCTTGCAAAACTTGGCCTCCCAAGCTTGCCAATAGCTTCCTGGCAGCCAGGGTGCACTGTATAAGCAAGTGATTGGTGACCGTTCTCAGTGGGCAATGTGAGCTCTCTCTACTTGGTCAGAAGCCACACAAAATCTTAACAGACCATGTATGTGGATCGCAGGTCTCTCAGAAGGGAAATGCATAGTCCATCCTTATAAGGAGAGGTGTCTTGGCCCATGGCCTAGCACAGGTTCTGTCAGTATTTGTGGAAATGCTGGCCAATTTTTGTATGAACTAAAGAGGTAGCAGAGTGGAAGCTAGGGCCATTTGACAGGCAAAGCACGTGAACTCCTCAGTAGTAACTTAACAAACTACAGTTGGGTATGGGCTTCAGTGACAATAAGCTGATGCTTCTTGTGGTCCTTCCATGTGCCTATGGGTCGAGATGTGTCAGGAGCCTCATCCACTGGAGCCCTGAGCCACCCATCACACAAGTGCACCATGGGATATAATAACCTTGAAAAAGACCACATAGGCATCTAAGGGTGTGATGTGTGACTTTGCCTGGGGTGGAGGCTCAGGGCACAGCAGGAAGGAGCTTCTTAGTGGACCTGTGAAGTGTAATAAGACCCTCTACTAAGGAAGGACAGCAAGGGTCTTACAAAGAAGCAACTGACATCCATGACATTATTTCCCGAACAAATTCAGGTTAGCATAGGATAGCCCAGTGAACTCAGTGAGATGGTTAAGCCACAGGGCCAGCTATGATGACACTTGTTAGAGGAATGAAAGACGAGGAGAGCAGGGCAAGGAGTGAGAGCCTTGGTGGTGCCGGGACACAGAACAAAGGACCAAATGGATCAGCATGGAGAAGTGGGGAGGGAGTTAGGCCCCACTGACGGTGGTGACATGCCACATGCCACCAGATGCTTTCCTAAAGTCAAGAGCCCGGGGCTACCTCAAGCTGAGCTCTCTAAGCTTAAGGGCTCCCTATCCCTAGGACTGCTGGGTAGGAGTAGGGAGACCTTTATATGGTCCACAAGATGCTCACATTAAAGAGGGCCTTGCAGATCCCATCTGCAAGCAAAAGGGAGCGCCTCCATAACAGAACTGAGTCTGTGTAACACAATTGGCAGTTGTGTAAGTAGAGTTGTGGATGCAAATGTCGAACTCGGGTGACTGACAAGGAGGGACCAAAAGGCAAAGGCTTATTGTACGAGATAAGATCATACAGGCACCATATTGAATCTGGATGGGGAGTTCCCCACACTTCCCATGGTAAGTCTGCAGATGAATAAATTCACCGCTAAGCTAAACACTCATACTCTTAATCACTGGTATTTTTGATAAAAAAAAAATGGTAAAAAGGAAAATTGTATTTAAGAACCTTTTCGCTGATAGTTACAGCGATGCAGACCATTTTGTTTAGTAAGTTGATTAACCAGCACAAATTCACATTGATAATAATATCAAACATATTTAGGGAAAAATTCACAAAATGTAACAGTATAAGAAATATGGAGGCAGATTATATTGCATTTACCATTTAATTGGAAAATTTGGAGCCCAGTGGAAGGGATAATGCAATTGAGCCTATTGATCTGGGCTGCGGAACAGACTATCACAGTCTGTGACAAACCCATCTGTCCTCAATATATCCAGAGATTAAGTCAATGGTATGCTTACACATGCGTGTGCGAGAATACACACACACATACACACGCACACACCACACACACACACACACCATATACCACACACACATCACATACACACACACCACATAGCCACATACCACACGTGCACACACACACACACACACACACATAGCCACATACCACACGCGCGCGCGCACACACACACACACACACACACACACACACACCCCTCTTTACATCCATACAGACTTATAAAGTTTATGTTCTAAGAGTGTGAGCATTCTGCCAAACCGTTTTTTAATTTCTCTGGTGTGAATAACAAGATCTTCACATTTTGCAAAAATACCCTGTTCCTGACATTTAGATTTCTAATAAATACAGACATCGGACTTTACAAAGGAAATGGCTGCTTCTAGAAGCATGCCGAGAAATCTCTGTCTTCAAAGATGATACTCCATGGGAAAGCTTCAGATGGCTGCAAGACAGGAGGGGTCCTAGACATCCAACTTCCAGCATTATGGAGGGAGAGCCAGAGTAAGCCAGCTCTTTGCCTTCTGCGTGCCAAGCCCCTGTTCATTTCAGGCAAAGGCAAATGCTGCAGAGCCGTGTGTGTGTGTGTGTGTGTGTGTGTGTGTGTGTGTGTGTGTGTGTGTGTGTGTGTGCATGCACACACTCAATTTCAGGATAAGGACACAGACAGGAGTCTGTCTGGGGTTTAACTCTGGAACACTATCCTCCTTGACACCCATTATCCAACACACATCTCCTAATACACATTTTAATGTAAATTTTCTCTTCCTCTCCTGTGAGCAAGAGGATGACTTATCCTTCCTCTCGGCTGCTCTACCAGGGTCATTCCTAATTATCAGTGTTGTTCTCCATCCATACTCAGGACTGTTGGCACAGGGAGGCACTGTGCACCCTCTGACTCACAGGTGCTTCACAGCCCACTGAAGGTTTGCAAACTTGACACCTTGTTAGGTCGGCATTCAGCTGGGCCAAGTCTGCAGTCAGAGCACTTGGATATTTGTGTTTATGTCTCTGACCGTAGTCCATATTCATAAAACCGGGTGCCAGTGGTTTACTAAAATTTGTCATGGAAAAGTGAAATTTGAAATAAACCCAGAATTTATAAGAAGAGCCTCATAGATGTGTATGGTGATTTTTATTACCTTTAGAAGCTTCGCATGCAGAAGCAAGGTGTAAGCCGCCTCTGTGTAGTTGTCACACTCTTTGTGCAGGTCGCAGAGCTTATACAAGTACCTGGTGATGAAATAGGACTACATTCTTAAGGAGTCACAAGGTAACTTGTGTTGAGGACTGCAGGTGCTAAACTTGACATTCAACAGTAACTCATGGCTATACTTTCTTTTTACTATGTTCATAATTCATAATGCCTTGAAAACTGTTGAAATCACAAAAAGAACTGATCGGAATAAATATAATAAATACACACATATATACCATACATATATAAATAAAAGTATATGTCGGCATATGTCTATACAAATATATAATTTTAAGTCATCTTTGTAGGAAAAAGTGAGGATAATATATAAAGGTAAGAATTTCATTGCAGGGTTCCTTATTTCTTTCATCTTTTCCAGTTACATTCCTCAAACACTTGAAATGAGATTAGACAATCTAGATTGTGCATTTCTCTTGAGTCAAAATGCATGTACACAGAAAAAAAAAACCCAAAAAACCAGCAGTGATGACAGCAGACTTGATCAAAAGGAAGTCTGTGCTGTGGGAAGAAAGGGATGCTCTTTACTGTACAGCCAGACACATTTTGGATCAAAGAGGCTGGGTGTTTCCTAAGTTTATTATATTCATATGGTATGTTTTAAAAGAAAAGGTAAAGAAAAAATAAGAAATCCAAAACCATGCAAGTACACTCTATGTGGCTATCACACAGTCAAGCTTTTTGTCACACAGGTGACAAGCTAACCTCATTCATTAAGGTGGTCTGTCTCCTTGCTAATTAGAGACCACATAACCAGAAAAGTGACTGAGAAATTTAGTGTGTCACTCTAATCAAGCGTTTTGATCATCCAATGATGCTGGGGAATCAAACCCAGGCCCTTCCCAAGCGAGGTAGCTGCTCCATCAATGGGCTATGTCCCCGGCGTATCTTAAAAGCAAATAAAGAATCAAGTCCAGCCGGCTGCACAAAACATTTTTCATTTTTTTGTGAGAGAAACACATAGGCATGTGGGAATAGGTTACTAGTTAAAGAAGAATAGACTGCAAAATTATACTGTCTACTTTTGGAAAATTTATTACCAGGTTTCTCATTTGATCACATGACTTAATAGGGTATCAACATGTGCTGGCCAGCTTGGTACATACATATAGGAAACACGACTACAGCTCACACAACAGGGTATTGGTCAGGTCAGCATGTTACAGACCTTATATACATCCCACAATGATTGTAAGGCACACACAGGGTGCTGGGCAACTTGGCATATACATACCTTATATACACTGCACAGTGATTACATACACAGGGTGCTGACCAGTGAGGCACACACGGAAGATATAAACCAATATGGCGCACACCTACTTCATAGACATCTCAGAGATCACAGTGCACACAGGCATACACGTACCTTATATACATCTCTTCTCTTTCAATCTCTTTGTAGAAATTCTGAAAAATTAAACCATGGCAGTGTTGAAAGAAAAAGTGACTCCATTATACACCACAATACAAAGAACAAGAAAGAAAAAGCAAAAATTGAAGCAACTCGCCATTGCAAATCATAGTTCAGTTGTGGTTGGAACACTCAGTGGACCCAGTGTGTGCAGAGTAGATCTTTCAACTCACCCGAGCTCTGAGCATCTAACACTCCCCCTGACTCTTGCTTTGGTAAGGATCACACTTTAGACACTAGAGAACTAAACCCATATCAGTCATTTGAAAGTCACCCATCTTCAGTCAGAACAAGGTTCTGACTGAAAACAATCTCTTGATCACTGTAGCCAGTCTCCTCCGCTATTGGGAGGAAGGAAAGGCATCATCAATATGACTTCAGCACAGTGGGGCCAGCCTTTGTGAGAAATGGAGAAGCATGGGGACACTCTTGTCCTCGCAAATCCCAAATTGCTGGCCATATGTATTTAAAGGTAAAGACACATTATTTCCATAACACTGCCACCCTGACTGTTCCACAAGGGGCCACTGTCACTGGCCTGAGCAGTGCTGAAGCAGAACCCAACCCCCATGGACCCATCATGTTCCCTGCAGAGAGTCCACTGCGTTAGAGAGACCCTCTGAGACACAATATGAGAAAAATGGATGTTCACTCACAAAAAGAAGGAAGAAAGGGAGGGAGGGAGGGAGGGAGGAGGGAGGGAGGGAGGGAGGAAGAGAGGAAGAGAATATGAAAGAAAAAAGACCCCTGTGCAAAAACCCTGGTGGAGAAAAGTGAGTTTATGATTTCCAGTAAGTTATTCTGAGCTATTTCTATACATTACTTCATCTAACTCAACATTTATACCACAGTCACACTTCTGGTGAGCCTGGCAGTGCACGTTTGTAATGGCAGCACTAGGAGGCTGAGGCAGAAGAATCTGAGTGGCACTTCTTCTCCCCGTGGATTACTTTATATACCTTAGGTCATGCATAGGACACCACAAGGTGCAAGAGTCAACTCACATGGGCCTACAGGATGGGAGCTTGACAGCCATTTTATTTTCCATATCAGTTTTTTGTTTTTCTTCAGAATTTCATACTTGCATACAGTAAAACTTGATCATATCCAATGACCATTTCCCCCCTTGACCTCTCCCCAAAATGTCCCCCTCTTAGCTTCATGTCTTGTCTTTTTTGCAGATAACTCATTACATCTAATTAATGCTGTCACATATGCATGGGAGAAGGGCCATCTGCTGGAGCACAGGAACCTAACTAGAACACACATAATCATTCTTTTTCTTTTAAACTAACTCATTTCTTTATTTTTAAGAATGATTCTCCCTCCCCAATCAGTTACCATCAGCCAATAACTCCTCACTAAGGGATGGGCCCTCGAGAGAACTTCATCAGGAAATTTAGCATCCAAGAATGATGTTTAAACTCAACTATGGAGCTGGCAAAGATAACACTGTAAAGGCATACACACAGTGAGTCTTCAACACCGTAGATCAAAAGGGTCAGTCTCTCTGAAAGAAAGACTTTATGGACAGCAAACAGGGACCATTTGACCTGGAGCTGCACCTGACATTTGAAGGAGCTCTGGTTCCTATGAGGCCAGCAGTAACGAGGGCATTTCCGGCTACAGTTGCAGACTTGACAGAAGATTCAGAGTGAGGAAAGCCCTTTCTTCCCACATCTCACTCACAAGTCTCCAAACACTCCAGTGTCCCAGGAGCATCTCTTGTGCCTATGGTTTTAATTCCAGTTCACATCCTCACATTCTTTACTGATTGAACCATCTCCTCAGTCCACAGTTATTTGAAATGCTTGGGCCAATAACTGTGAAATCCCTGTCCTGTCCATGTCTGACTCTGATGGCTTCTCTGTCCCTTAAAGTGTGCTCTCTGTTTTTAGGATGGCTATTTTATGACGAGAGGACTATGATGTCCAGCCAAGGTTTATATTACCCTGGATTTCAGCTCCAGCAGCTATGACTTTGTGCATGTTCTTGCCTCCACAGCTGAAGGAGAACTTGTTAGTCTAAGGAACTGAATGTTAGGAGAACCTTGTCTTTTAGTTTATTCACTTTCCCCCCTTGCTGTTAAAGGAGAGATGACTCCCAAGCTCTTTCCACAACTGACAGATATCATAGGTCCTGGTGTTTATGGAAGGGAAAACTGGTTACCAGAATGTTTGTTATTGGCCTTAGCAGCTTGTCCAAATAGCAGACATGGGCTGCACTGCACCAGAACTTTTAGGAGATGTTCCTCATGGCAAGACAGAAACTACCTTGATGAAGAGAAGCAGAGTGTAAAAATGACTGGTTCTGTTAATCTTTCTTATTCAAATATGCCAGGGCTTTCTTCTTTCCTTTCTTCTTTGTAAAGATTTACTTTATTATTTATTTATATGAATGGTTGCATGTCTAGGCCAAAGTATGAGTGTCCGTAGAGACAGAAGAGGACACTGGATCCCCTAGTGCTGCAGTTACAGGAAGCTCAGAGAAGTCTGGTATGGGTGCTGAGAACTGAACTCAGATCCTTTGCAAGAGCAATGCCCACTCTTAAACATGAAGCACTGCTCCAGCCCCTTCTGATTTTTCTTAATGTATGTATGATTGGATGAGTATGTGGTATGTGTAAGTGTGTAGTCTGTATGAGTGGGGTGTGTGAGTCTGTATGTATGAGTGTGTGTAGTGTGTGTGTGTGTGTGTGTGTGTGTGAGTGTGTGGTATGATTGTTGTGTGCATGTATGTGTACCCATGAATGTGTTCAGAGGTCAGAGGAGATTGTCAATTTTGCTCCTCTATCCCATTGAGACAGCACCTCTCACCAAACTCATAACTATGTTAGTGGTCAGCAAGTTCCAGAGATCCTCCTGTCGCTGTCCCCCACAGTGCTGCAGTTCTAGGCACATATGCCACTGTGCCAGAGTTTTTGTTGATATTAGGATGCAAACTCAGGGTCTGAGGTTCACTTAGCAAGTGACGTTAATCAGTGGGTCATCTCTCCAAACCCTTTAGTAAACTCTATAAAGAATGAATGCTATATCAAATTCCTCCTGACACAAAAGTCCATTCTGGTGACCTCAAAGTACTTACAAGTCACACAAATGGCAGATCTGGAAGGAAGTGAAGGCTAAGTGCTTACATGTTTCTCAGTGACTGGATCATGGCCTGAAATCACAAGGCCAGTGACTGAGAAGAACGGTGAAGGAAGTTAGGCATGGTAGGAATAGTATTGTCTTGCATTTCTGCCTAGAGTCAGCTATGGGAAGCAGAGGATAGCCCTACCTGGCCAGGAGTCAGTCATTATGGTTCCTTATAGGGATAACAGTGCACAAAAGTGCAGAGAGCCCTGCAGCCAGACTGGGAAGTACATCCACACAGAGAGGCTTGAGGTTGGCCAGCCCAGTCACTCCTTGGACTTGAGCTTGTGGGTCATCAAGCTTCCTAAAAACACACTGGCCCTCCTGCTCTTCCTGGATCACCTTAAGAAGTAAGTACCCAGGAACAGTGTCCAGAGACCTAACAGCATCACAGTCACAGCAGGAACATGCAGGATCAAACATAAGCAGATTCACCCAGCCACCCTCCATCTCTGCTGTCCTGCACTAGTGTCCCATGGTGCTCTCACAAATGACCATAAACTGGGTGGCTTCAAATAACACAAAAGCCATCCTCATAGGAGAGAGTTCTAAAGTCAAGGTGTCAGTTAGGGCTTCGTGCATTCGAAGGATCTAGGTGGCCTCACTCCTTGACCCTTCCAGCTTCTGGAGATTCCTAGAGTTCTGAGGATGCTGTCTTCTTCACTCTAATTGCTGTCACCTGCTTCTCTCTCTCTCTTTTTTTCTGTGTCTGCTTTCCTTTTTGGGAGTGGTGAATTGACACAAGGTTCTTATGCAGCCCATACTGGTCTCAAATATGTTATGTACCTGACGCTGGCCTTGAACCTTTGTGATCTTCATGACTCTATTCCCCCAGTACACTGCCAGCTTCTTTTCTCCTGTATAAGAACTCTTTTGAATAGAATTAACCCTCATCCACCTAGGCATCCCATCTCATCTCATGCTTCGATGTGCATGTGTGTATGTACACTCACATGTATGTGTGAGCATGAGTGTGTGTGTGTGTGTGTGTGTGTGTGTGTGTGTGTGTACCTACATGTGTGGTGTAAGAGGCTGCACTATGCTGTCAGTCATTCCTCAGCTGCTGTTCACCTTGTTTTCTGTTTTGTTTTTTGGAGATAGAATCTCTCATTGGCCTGGAGCTTGCCAAGTAGGTGGGATAAGCTCGATGCCCACCGAATCCCAGGAATACAACTTTCCAACTGACTTTGCTTCACCAGTGCTAGGATTATGAGCCACCACACCTGGGTTATTTTTATGTATGTTTTGGAGGAATGAACTCAGTTTTCAGGTTGGTAAGGCAAGCACTTTACCAACTGAGCCATCTTCCTGGGTCTCATCTAGAGAGATGCCTTTTTCAAAAAGGGCTATGTTCTCAGGACTAAGGATAAATAAATCTTTTGGACACTACCATTCAGGACACTCACTCTAGTACATGACTCTGATCTAATAAAAGTAGAGTCTTTGCATCTTGAATTCACAAAGTGCTACCTTAGTTATGAAACTAGATGATCTGCCACCCTCAGCTGCAGCAGGGACATTGTGAAATACTCAGAGGGGAGCCAACCTCTTGGCCTGGCTGAGAGCAGATTTGCAGGTAATTCTCTGTCCTTCCTTCCCAGCACCAAAGAGGACTTCCCACCCCAACCCCAGGCAGGGGGAAGCTATGCTGCGCTGTGGAGTGTTCTAAGGCCAGCTGTCCTCTGGGCTCCTGAAAGCCCTGGCTCCATTTGCACGCAGCATGCTGTGAGGATAGAAGGTTTAATTAACGGTTCACTCACCAGCACGTTGACTGTGCAGCTCATACGATTGTCTTTGTTTTCGTCGTGCATGATGGTCCTGTAGTCCAGGAGTCTCTCCATCAACCGCACCACAAGCTTCACAAAAGTTTCTCCCGTCTTGGCCAGGTATTTATGCTTCCTGCAGTGCTCCAGGAGGCTGAAAAAATAATTACATACACCTTGTTAATCACACTCCAAGAAAGAAACTTGAGGCACGGTTTAAAATATTTCCCATTATTAACACATTTTAATTATTTCTGGGCTACAAAGTTCATTGTAGTCTAATTACAAGTCTCTTCGTCTCTCTCCTGACATAAATCCCGCCGTGAATCAACACTTACATTTTATCAAATAACACTTTGTATTGCTCGTCTCCTCTGCCTCCTTCCACTTCATGATCCAGCTTAGTGATGATCTCATTTTCAAACTATAATTAAACAGAGGAAGCGTAAATAATTAGCATGGCAGACATTCCATTTGACGATGTAGGTCTCAGTCACATTTACGTCTTTGGGGTCACTGTTGGGTGGTTGCCCTCTGCCTTTGAAACGTGATTTCATTTCAGAGATGCTGTCCCTGAGCCCTTACACACATCCAATAACTCAGCCTCAGAGAGAACCTTTGCTTTCTCTCCCGGCTAATGAAGCCAGAATGCATGTATTTCAGTGAGAGCCACGGGAGGAAAGTCAAGCCAACTGTAGGACACAGAATCGAAGAGGAATGGAAAGAGCTACCCAACTCCATCTCTACGGACAAGCAATAAGCAGACTAGGGTGTTGATGCCTGGGAAGGAGCAGGCGTCCTTTCAGCTGCTAGGTTAGTGTTCCGGGCAATCTGAAAACATCCATTGGACCACTCCACTGACACTCCATGACAGACTGACAGACCTCCTCTTCAAACAGGATCATTAGAAGCAAGGCAGTAGAGTCTAGAAGCAGAGCTTAGCAGTTGGTCCATCTCCAGGCTCATCCTACATACCCCCTAGAGCTGGACCTTGTGAGCATCAGAGTTAACTGACTACATCTCTAAAAAAAAAAAAAAATTTAAAAAAATTAAAAAAAAAGACTCTAAATTCCAGGGAATGAGGAATTCCTACATATTTCTAGGGACAATTGGAAATAAACACCTTCATAATAACAAGAAGTATGTTTCCCCATATCTTTCCCTGACAGCCAGGGGACACCCAGGTGAAAGAAAATCCTGAGTTACTAAACCTGGGATGTTGGTAGGCAGAAGGGGTTAGGAGGACATGGGTTTATAAAGATGGAGATAGTCACACTCTGGGCCATTGGAGGTGAGCAAGAGCGAAATGGCAACTGACCTCAAAGCCCAGAAGCAAGAACATCATAGCATGAACGTGAGGTCTCCAGAATCCTTTAAAGATGTCCAACACCCAGTTCTCAGCAGTAATCCCCAAGTCCCATGATGACAAGGTTCTTATGAGAATAACAGCCAAGTGAGAGTAGGCCTCCTCTCTTAATGACTGCTGTATTGAAGCTTGCAGATGAGCCTGAGACAGTCCTTCTCATGAAATGAAAATGTTGCCCCATGTGCATGACAAATTTGGTGACTGTCATGTGTGTGAAAATAGAATCTCAAGTCAGTATGTAACTGAGGAAGAACTTCTGATCCTCCTGCCTCTACCTCCTGGATGTTGACATTACAGATAGGTGTCACTATATCAGATTTTATGGGGTGCTGAGGCTGGAACCCAGGGCTTCCTATATGTCAGGCAAGCTCTCTGCTAGTGAGCTACATCTCGGGAGGCAAGTAATTGAACCTAAAGTAGAAGGAGCTTGGGAGAACTCAGTGTGTCAGCAAAGAGTAGGCTGGTTGATACCAACAAAATTGGCTCTCTGGGCCTTGTCCAGCCAAGTGGTGACATCGTTGAGCCACAACACATGGTTGAGACACCAGACAGTGATATGGGGCATGGGAAGTGTTACTGTGGCAGTGGAAGCTAATGATAGGCTCTGGAGAAGCAGAAAGCAGGGCCCACAGAAGAGCCCCCGAGCTGGCACAGACTCTCCTGTCCCTATTATGGCACAGTACTCAGAGCCTCACTTTCATCCCACTGCACAAACATGGCTTGGGGAAGGGGTGCTTCTTGCTCAGAACTAAGGACTTGGCAACCTCCCAGCAACCTTGGCCTTCATGAGCTCCTCAGTCTTTCTGACCCTCTCCCACTCTCCTCCCAGATAAATACCACTTGTTGATGGTCAGGCTTAAGAAGTTCAAGGCTTTTAGAAACAGAGGTTGCTCCATTGAAGGAGGAGATTCACTTGGCTTTTTCCCCTTTCCAACATGGAACCTCAAGGAAAATGCATTCCCTGTGAAGTGACCACCTTTTGCCACGAGCTCGCAATGACTCTCTTCCTTACAGAAAGGATTCCCTCAAGTGGCCATTTACTTTGGACTCCAACACAAGGGAGCTCTCTTGCGATTAGCCACTGGGTGACATTTGAAAGCACTCCCACCTTTTCAGGGGAAAAGAGACTGGGACCTCGAAGATCAAGGGAGTGACAAGCATGCGTGATTCACAGCAAGTAGTTGAGATAAAAGAGAACCGACAACTAAATTCAGACATAGTATGCAAGTGGATATGTAAGAGGGATATGACTGGGAAGGTATAGAGAATTCAGAGAAGTATGACTGATTCTAACACTGGCAAACATACACAGAAACATTTAAAATTGTTTCTCACTCAGAAGATACTGGGATGTGAGAGGTGAGGAAGCCTTGGCTCCTGCTTATTGAACTTGCCTGAGAAATGTTTAATGTTTCCCAAAAAGAGTGGCTGGACGGTCGGTGCATCACAGCACAGTTGATTCTAGACATACCAACCTCCAGGCTGAGGGCGAACACTTGCACAAACACCTGAGAAGTCTGCCATGTGTCAGCCAGGTCTACAGGCTCCTCAGAGCCTCTCCTTTCTGCACCTTCATTCATTCATATTTTTTTTTTACAGAACATATGAGGATCAATATGCTAGTGTACTGTGACCTGTTATCATAATCAGAATTAAACAGCTCCATCCCAATAAACTGGAGACAGTCCATTTGCTGATAGAGTGGGACTTTTTTTTTTTTTATAAAGGCTATGTTTACCGTGTTCCTTGTCAGCCTGCACTGTGGTAACAGGCAGCGGGGCTCTGTGGCTGGGATAAAATTAGAGTGTGTTTATTGTGCTCCTCAAATGGTGGTGGAGGCTCGCTGACGGAATAAGCAGAACCATTATATTTTCTTCTCTTTTCTAAATCACAAATATTGGTACAAAAACATCCACAGGGTATCCGAGTTAAAATATGGAATAGAGCATCTCAAGTCTCTGATATCAGCATCCCCCTGAGAATATTAAAGGTAAGAGATTATCAAGTGGAGGCATTCGGAAGGGTGCTTCTCAACTGGCTGTAATGGACTGTCCTCAGTGGCACTGATGTCGTGAATTCAATTAACTAAGGAAAAAGCTGCTGCTTCCCTATCTTACTGAACAAGTCAGCTATGGGCTGCTGAATACTATTTCAGAGACTACGAAGTGGGGTTCCCAGTCACAGATAATCTGAAAACCTATGATAATTCATTTGAAAAGTTTGATTTGGGGTTAGGTTTACTGCAATTAAAAATTGTGGGCTTGTAGCCTGTCTCTACCCACTGAGCCATCTTGCCAGTCTCGCTGCTCTCACAACAATATATTTATACGTGTATAAAAATCAGACTTGTAATGTAGCCAGGATTATTTACCACAGAGATCTGGATGTAAATAATACAAACAAAGGCTCGGAGCTTATCACAATCGGGTTGAAATCATGAACCTAAGAGTATAGCCTGCTGCATCTCGTAGCAAAAGTTTCTTAGTGAATATTACCCTTTGCCCAAAAGCGCTCTACTTCCCCCCACTGTTATCATGAAAACAAGTTCAGAAGACACTGCAAGGTAGGTGCTTGGCAACTTCCTGGTTTCAGGGGGCACCAAAGAATCACCTCTTTCGTCTCCTCCACCTCCACATGGAGCTGGCCGGTCTGCTAGAGCCATACAACCTTACCCATGATATTTACCAGAGGCCATTAGAAACAGGAAGATGGTTGACTGAGTCTGCGTAGAAAATATGCCCATGAAGAAGCCTCAGCAGACACAAGCCAGTGCTTAAAAGCCTTGGTCTCTCAGCTTTCCTGATGATATCCTGACAGTGACAGATTCTTCAATGTGTCACTTGGCCTCTAATCCCCGGGCTCAGGCACACTAATATTTTTATGTAGATTACATTTATCTTTCTTAACCACTGTGTAAACTTAATTACATACTTAATTAATCTCTAGGATTTCATCCCATATTAAAAAAATTCATATTCCTCCTGTCTATCAGGCAGTTCCCTGACCTTGAAGCTTCTGTGACCTGTTCATGAGTTGAGAGAGCCCGAAAGTGAACCCTCGGAGCACGGAGGCTCAGCGGCTGACTGGCTGAGTTACCTTGCAGACACTCACAATGCAGCCTGAAGAGGACCTTCTAGCTGAGCATAATTACAGCGAGAAAATGGCCTCAGAGAGAGCCAAGTTTGATTTAGTTGAAGGAGACTATGGGAGGTTGAGTATGTCTTTGCTGGAAGGCTTTAAAAGAACAGAATTCAATATAATCAGAACTCTTGGAGTCAAAGGTATTAGCTGTCAAGATCTCTCAGGCCACCTTTGGGAATGAATTCAATGAAATCAAACCTGCTCGCCGTGCCATGTTTCCTCTAGAAGCATGGAAAGCCACACAACCATGTTTTCTTTCGAAAGAGAGAACACAGGTAAACAAGACAACAAATAAACTCCCAAATGGATTGGAGAATCAACAAGATAAAATTTCCACCGGACTTACTCACATTCATACTGTACTACGAATTGTACTGGCTTTTTTACCAAGTGGCAGGAGCGTCCAACATTGGTCCGACAAGCTGAATACTCGGGTTCATCAACTATCTGCTTAAGGTAAGAGGCAGGGGTGACAGGGGAGATTATTCAAAGGGAAACTCAGGATGACACGAAGATGACTCACGTTTATGTTGTTACTACTAAATGGGAGTGTCTGAAGGTTGTGGAGCGGTTTACGGAGCCTCCCAAGGATGACAGGAAACAACCCCTTGATTGAGAACATGAGTTCACCTTTTCCACTGTACAGTTTTTTTAATCAGTGGTATGCAGCCTGCATGGCCATTTACTTAGACTTCTCAGCGGTTAGAGCTTCATTTCCAAAGCTGTAACAAATGGAATTCTTTAAAATTATGTCAGGACAGAATTTAAAGTGTGGCTTTCCCTCCCACACTTTAATGTTTTGGAAGTAAGGTGCAGTATGAGGCTGAGATCATGGTGGCTGTGCCTCTGGAAGGCTCTTAGGGTAATGCCGAGAGATGGTTCATCATCCTTTTACCAAGGCTGGGTGTGTGGAGGTAGATGACAGCCGGGGCAAGAATATCTGGATGTCTTCTCTTCCATACTACCTTAGGATGAGGTGGAAGGAAGATTCAGACAGGGGAGCATGAAAACAGGGGTGCATTGGGGTAACATGTTACAATGGTGTGGGACAGAGACTTCCTGGAGGGGAAACTCACAGAGCAGGGGTAGGAGAGAATGACTTAGGTGGATGGGTGGGACAACCAGATCATGAGAAGGTCTTAGAAAGGACGGAGAGGATCAAAAAAGCCAGGGTTTAGTAACAGAGATGAAATAGATGGGGAAGAAAAGAAATGGACTTCTGCTTAGGGGAGATTCATACAGAGAGGGCAGAGAATGATAGGGGAGTTTCTCTGTCAGTGGCAGCTGCTACAGGGTCAGGAGGGATCACCCCAGGGACACATGAAAGACCCCAGAACTGAGACTCTCACATGTGGTCTTGCCTTTGCTATTTGGAGCACTCACAACCATGGAGGAAAAGGACACGAGCCAAAGACAGTGCGGGGCAGGGAAGAATAGTGAGAGTGGAGGTTTGGAGGTGGGAGAGAGCAACCAGCACACCGTGATGTCTTCCTTCCAGGGGGCTGCAGATCTGCTGTCCTGGCCCATGAGAGCATGCACATCCATAGCTAGGAGGGATTTCTGAAAGGACCCGAGGCTGCCTCTTACTTCGAATGCTTCTGCCTTGTCCATGACCCTTCATGTTGGATCACGGATCCACCCATTTGGGCCCAGTCCCTGTACAACTTAGCTATAAACAGGTGACATTTGCTAGCATTAAAGGCCTGAGACCTTCCTGTTATTGTTTTGCTTTTCCTAGACTGTTCTTTGAGCCAGGGTGCCATGTATTCCAGGCTAGCTTCAGACTTGCTAGGCAGCTGAGGCTGATCTTGAAATTTTGATCCTCCTGCCTCCACCTCCAAAGTGGTGGGATTAAACACCTACCACCATGCTTGGTTTATTCAGTGCTTGGGAATCAAACCCTTGGCTTTGGGTACGCCAGGTAAACATTTTACCAACTGAGCCACATCCAGGGGCCCTATAGACTTTCATTGTTCTGGTGAGATCTATCCAGAACTGAAGAAATCACGATGATTGGGTGAACTGAGGGAAGAAATACAGCTCTGGAAAGATTGTCATAGACTTGAAGAGACTGTGGCTCCTGATTAGTTAACTCTATGCTATCCCATCATACCACCACAGAGGTCCAGCCAATGGAAGGACCTTGGAGAGGCTGGATAGGGTAAGGGCACAGTGGTCTTGGAAGGTCTCTGCACTGCCAGGAACTGCACTGGAAAGAACATGGTAATAAAATGTTACCATTGTGGCTGGGAAGTGCAAGGGCAACGTCTCCAGGAAGCTCTGGAAACGCCAATCTACAGCACTTGCTTCTAAAACCCCAGTCATGGTTAGATAGCATCTAATCTTGAGTAAAATGGGGGTTTTCCCCTGAACCCAAGAGGTTGCCGCCAAACTCCATTTACAAGCGAGCAAGATAACCTGGCCACAATGCATATTTTGGGAACAACAGCGTTATCAACTCTGCTATGGAAGCGTAATCTTTAGAAGATGCTGCGTCCTGTGACCAAAACACTAAAGCTGCTGAAAAACAAAAAGCCCTAATGCCTTCCCCTCACTCCATTAGGTTTGTGCATCTGCTATAAAAGTGGAGGCAATTTAAGCCCTCACTGATGTGACTAATCAGGTTAGATAATTGCATTTGTGGTGGATTAGTTAAACAGCAGCCAACCGTCCCCATTCCAGCAGCTCCTGGATGGAGAGGCAGGCTGAGCCAGCTGTGTCCGGGTGGCCGAGCATTCACCCAGTCAGGATATATCTGTAGAGGTTGCCAATAAGGAATAGGGATTGTGCCTTTCGCTTTAAGAGAACAGGCTGACAGGGACTTGCCAGAGTGAAAGCAGAAAGGTGCTAGGACAGAGGAGGTCAATGGCTAAGTGCTGTGGTCCAGGAGAGCCTTGCTGTGGGGGAGCAGGGAGAAGGATAGAGGTTGGAGCTGAGAAAGGGCAAGGTGAGACTTCTCAAATGACTGTGATCAGGAGGCAGAGGGGGCCAGCAAGGGCCACTGTAACTACTTTATACCAGAAAACTGAGTGGCCAGGATACTAGCAGAATAACAGGTGCTGGGAAGGTTTGGACAGGGCATCTTCCTGGGAAGCAGAGATAGTTGACTTTTTTCCCAACCCCCAGGAACAGACTGATACAGAAGAGACTACAGTTGGCTTTTCTAGTGTGCCCTCAAAGTCCTATGTGACAGAGGTTTGGTCTCCAGGAAACCTTTAGTGTGTAGGTGTTTAGGCCAAGTAGACCAATAGGTGCATCTTTGACAGAGAGAATGGCCTCAGCTCTCCTTGGTCCTGGGATGAGTGGTTCTGCTCAACTACTTCTCCAGTCCTGCTATGATGGGCTGCCGTACCAAAGACCCCAAACAGGGACCGCTGGGGATGAGTGAAACTCTCTTAAACAGGGAGCCAAAACAAACCCTTTCTCTTTATAAATAGATTATCTGGGCTATTTGTTCTGGTGAGGAGGAAAAGCTGGCAATCCCAAGATTGCTTCTACAAGCTTTACAGTTTTTTGTCCTTTGATTTGTTTCACTTAGAGAGTTGATAATGCTTGCAACCTAGTGTCTCCACATGAATGGAGAGCAGCCAGTGAGATTTAAGCAAAGTGGTGGAGGAGTACGAAACCATGTTGAGCCTGATACCATTTCTTTTGTGGATCTGCTTGTTCATGGCTGTGCTTTTATTTGCCTATAACCAAGCAAGGTGTGTTTTAAGTCAGTGAAATGCTCATAGAACGTGAGCTGGGATCTGGGGAGCCTCGCTTCTTTGTCATGTGACTTGGGAACGTTAACTCTGTGCAAAAACAAAGGACTGAGTCTGGATGCCCGAAAGGAGTGTTTAGACTCGTGGGCCCGGAGGGTTCTCATGGACTTCGTATCATTTTCCATCAAACCTGGGGGAGACCAGAACATTTGAAGCACCTCCTTGAAAGGTTACCATAAGATGTTTAGAAACCTCCATAATACAGCAATCGGGCTCAAAGATCGAGAGGAGGGAGGGGAACTGCAAAGCCCCTCCCCCCACCATTCATCTTCATTTCACCAACCCTTGACCTTTACTTTGACCCAAAGTCTACGTTTAAAAATGAGAACTGCTGTAAATGGTTTTCAAGGCTTATGATTTTAGTTTTCTGGGCTCCTGACATTTATCTATATAAATACCTTTTCTCCATTTATCTGAGTTTTTAAATTTAATAGCAGTTTTCACAAGTCTTTCTTTGTGCTTGATTCATATGAAATTCAAAAGTGTGATGAATTTTATGCCTGGGAAAAAAGTATTTTAGATTATAATTTATACTTTCAGCAAGCCTGGAGTGACACTGGGACCAGGCTTTTGAGGCAGCAGCAGTGGGGGCAGGTCAAAGCTTATAGCAATAATATCAAACAAATTGGCAATAATGTCAAACGGTACAAAAGCATTTTGATTCTAAAATTGCATTTCTGAGTATGTATACTGAGGAAACATTCAATATGAATTTAAGCTATGTGAATGAGCAGGCACATGGTACACTTATTGGTGGTGGAAACTAAGCAGCCTAGGGCAAAAAAGGAGTCAATCTGCTTTCTGAAGTGTTATATCCCCATTAAAATAAGATTTAAAAATTACACACACATTGTATATGTGTGTGTGTGCACACGCACGCACGTGCGCGTGCCCCCGCGCAGGGAGACCATTTGCAGAAGCCAAAGGATGCTGACTCTCCACCCTATTCCCTGAGACAAACATCTCACTGAACCCAAAGCTCACCTTTTCGGTTAGGTTGGCCAGCTGGCAAGTTCCTATGACCCGTGTACTGCTACAGTCCTATGACCTATGACCTATGCCCTATGCCCCAGCACTGGTATGCATGCCTATGCTAAGCTTTTATTTTTAAACATGGATGTTGGCGATTCCAATTCAGATCTTCATGCTTGCACAGCACATGTTTTAAACACCTCATGCTCCCTTTCTAGCCTCAAAGGGCTTTGATCTAGGATTTGATGTAAAATCCCTATAAAAACCAGTAAGAGACAGCTAGAAACCAATGACCCCCTTCCCAACGAGGAATACAGAGACACAGATTCTTCAATAAGGATGGTCATGATGTTTTGTTTTGTTTTTTTTTTTTAGCTGTGGAGGACTGTTTTTGTGTGTCACCTTTAGCTCTGGAATCGTCTGTGTCTTCCTGTTTTGTTTGTTGTTTGTTTGTTTTGTCTGTCCGGCCAGTCTTCACACTCTGCACATTTCATCCTTACCATTTGGAAGCTCCGGGTGGAGTGGAATTCACACTGCATCATGTCGAAGAAGATGGGAAGGGTGGCTTTTCGAAGTTCTGTCTCAGGAATCAATGTCATTTCCAATATAGGGCCAACCATTTCTGGGATGAATTTTATCTTGTGTTGACCTTTCAATCAAGAAATACAACATCTATTATTTTAAGAAGAAGAGGTGGAATGTTCCAAAAAGGGTTGAGAACAAAGAACACAGTAACACAGACCGTGGGATATGGAATGGAGTATTTATGGTTGTGAACTCAATCTTGCTTATAAGGATTTCAAGTACTTTAATTCATGTGTGGACTGATGGATGAGGGGATGGCTCAATAGATAAAGCATTTGCCATGGAAGTACGTGGACTGGAGTTCAGAACCCCAGCATCTACATAACAGCTGGGAAGGCATGGCAGCTCTCAGCATCCCAGTGCATGAGAGGAAGAGACTAGGGCAGTATGGAGAGACAGACTAGATACACAGTAAGCTCTGGATTCAGTGGGAGACCCTGCCTCAGTAAATAAAGTAGAGGGCATGGTGCGATGACCCTTAAAGTGAACCTCTGGTCTCCACACACATATGCACATCATACCGATATACACCCATAAGGGCGAAAATGAGGATAGAATTCAAGAGTTCAATTATGAGCAAGCAATGAAACTCTATCTTCTATGTGTATTTCCGGTTAGCAAGATTGCACAGTAGGTAAAGGTATTTGCCACCAAGCTCCAAGTATGACCCTGGAAGCCACATAAAGGTACGAAAAGAGAACCAACCCTATAGGGTTATCCTCTCATTTCCACACACGTGCCATGGCAGGTCCACCCTCCCCCATATCATGCATGCACATACAATAATAATAAAAAGCAATATTTGAAAAACCTGTCACCCCTGGGCATGGCTCCTCCAGTGTGCTTCGTGATACTATGTACTGTTGGACTCATTTTTGTTCTTTTACAGCGGTTGTTTGAGTGTTTATTTTGAGAAAAGATCTCCCTACATACTGACCAGATAAGGTGGTTTCATGAGAAGTCAGTTGTAGCACATAAATGAAGGACATGATCATCGTCTGCTACTCAGAGTTAGACAGAGCAGGGGACTGGGGCTGGGATGGTCCCATCTGACAAGCATGGAATCTAGGGTTCTGTCTCCAAGGTGGCATGGAGAAGTGTGGTCCACTTGACACCTCTGTGAACTACACAATGCCTTCTGAATGACTGAAGTCAAATCACACAGAGCCCCCACTGGATCATGGGACTGCAGAAAAAGCAGGGCCTACTACCTTGGGATGCTGTGTGATAGGCATGCGTTTATGTAAAGAATGGTTTTGTTGGGCTCGGGAGGTAAAGGGTCTGCCTTGCAAGCATTAAGACCTGGGTTTGATCCTCAGAACTTAAAATAATAAAAGGGAAAGATGAGGTGGAATGCATTTGTATTCCCTGCACTGGGGAGGTGGTTTCCTAGGGTTCATTGGCTATCCAAACCTACCAAGCCTACTTGGTGAGCTTCAGTCCCCTTTAACTGTCCCAGCACTGAATTCAGGATGCTGGGGGAATAGCATAGATGAGTGTATATGGAGCTTGACGAGAGCTAGGAAAGGCAAAGGGAGAAAGAAGTGGCAAGGCCTAGCTTGTGCCCCTGCTGGTGTGCAGAGGTGAGGCTTCCAGGAACCTTTCTACATAGAAGCAGGCAGGCTGTGATAGGTAATCTGTTGTCAACTAAAGACATCTGGAATCAGTGAGAAAGTCACACATCTGGAATCAATGATAAACTCACACAGCAGGGTGTATCTGTGATGGATTTTTCTTGATTGGATTATTAGAGGTAGGAAGTCCCAGCCTAATTCTGGGTTATACCAAAGAGTGTGTGTGTATATATATATGTACATACATATATATATACACATACATATATATACATATACATACATATATATACATACATACATACATACACACACACACACACACACATATATATATATATATATATATATATATATATATATATATGCAAAAGGAGGAAGCTTTTGCTTTTGCCTGCCTGCCCTCACTCTTGCTGGCAAGTTCATCCATCCAGTTGCTGGAGCATTACTCTGTTGGTAATAGAACCTACTTATTTGGGATTCCAGCATAGATTGACAAGCAATAGCTTTCTATGTCCTCCCTGGGATGCCAGCACAACTTATGGGACTGTTTAGACACCTACTTTCATGGACTGAACAATTATGGGATTCTTGGCCTTTATGTCCTGAGATAGCCATTGTAGGATTACTTGGACTACAGTCTGTAAGCCATTCTAACACACACACACACACACACACACACACACACACACACACAAACAGTTCTGTAATACACCAGCTTCCTGAGGGGACATGATGAGGCAGGGGCAGTGCTCCCAGGTAGCAGTCTCTCATCCTTTGTTGCAGAATGCACACTTTCTCTTCAAGCCACTGCACTCTAACTAGCACTGTCTCATTCCAGCACATAACAGGAGGGGGCATGAGAAATGATACGCCTGACTGAATTATTTGTGACATTTTCTTATTAACACTAGCAGAGTTAATTAATCTTATTAATACTTTGACACAATCAGGAAACACAATACAGAATTTGGTTTTCTTTATAGCTCAACAAATGCAGATTTCTGTCAAGAGAGTCATTAAGCGAATGTGTCTATTATAAATAACCATACATAAGAAAGTAGAGTGTTCTCTCATAAGCCAAAAGATGTTTTTTACTGAGTGGACACAGGTACAAAATGTAATCTCTGAAAAGGAACCTGAATTTAATTAGAATCCAAATTTTCAACCTTTGCTAAATAGATAATATCTTGTCTGAAGCGACAATGGTGTGATTCTGCCCATTTCCCTTAATGCTTAACACTTCTGAGAGGTATGCAAGTGCCTCAAAGTGGTCCCCTGAAAATGCCATTATGTTCCATTTCTCAGGTGACATTTTCCTTCTATTATGCCTAGAAGATGTCAGAGCCAATGCTTCAGAAAGCAGGAGATCATGACAGCAAGTTGTTCATCAGCTGTAATTTCAGTGTCATAGAGTTCTGTCTGTCACTCGTGGCTTTTATTGTTCCAAGCTGGGAGGAACATACACAGCAGAGCAAATGGTTGCCAGGGCAGCCATTGGAAAACTAAGCTACAAGAAAATAGGAGCTTTGTGTCCAGGGATCACCGCTCTTCCTTTTGGTACAGAAAACACACCTGGCTGGAGTAGCCTGAGACCTTTGAGCTGTACTGGCCCTGGGGATGAAACTGTCACAAATCCACAGTCCCTGAGTTAGTAAGGTGGGCAGGGCTCTTGGATGCTCGGATCAATTTAATTATTTTGCACTTCCATATTTTGGGTTTCCACTGACCCACAGCTGGCTGAAGTCTAATGATAGACCTGAATGTGGGTCAACGAGGGTCAAGGAGACTCCTGCAGTTTTCTTTGCCTTTGGAGAACAAGGCAGAAGAGGATGACTGTGGTGGTTTGAATGAGACAGATTCCCATAGCTCGGGTTTTTGAACACTTGGTCCCACGTCAACGGCTGTGTCTGGGAAGGTTATCGAACCTTCGGGAGGTGCAGCCTTGATGGAGGAAGTGTCACTGGAGGTGGGCCTTGAGAGTTTCTGGCCTTGCTCCACTTCCAGTTTCCTTTCTCTGCTTCCTGAGAATATGCTGTCTCAGCTTCCTGCTCCAGCAGCCTGCCACCACCACGCCTCCTTTCCATTTGGGGCTCTCCCCCCCCCCCTTCTTGGAATCTTAAGGTGACACAGATCCTTTCTTCTATAAGTTGCTCTCTTTGGTCACTGTGCTTTATCAGAGCAACAGAAAAGTAACTGAAACTCTAATAGCCATGGTGCAAAGTAAAAGATTTTTCTTAGGTTCCCTAGTTGTATTCTCTATTCCCCCCAACCCCTCAAGACCTGCCTGGAGTGTCTATTCTAGTGACGGGATGTAGCACTAAGTCCTCTGAGAATGGCACCTAGTTTCCTCTGAAAGGCAGGCTTTCACCTTGACACTACTGACGCTCAGGAATCCAGTGACTGAACAGGGTCTTACTGTAGGAAACTTGTGCACACCCAAGCACCACAAGACTGAGAACCTCCCATCCCCTCCAGCTAGGGTCGATGGTGCAGTATCTGGGTTTAGTGAAAAGCAGTCAGTTTGCACATTCCCAAAAAGTAGGGTGAAGGGAATCCCCGCATGAAGAATAGCCAAAACCAAATAAGGTCAAAGAAAGGTCTCGCTGTGAGCATTTTTGTTTCAGCCAGATGGAATTAGGGAGCATGCGCTGGTTCCCGAGAGCTGGATGTAATAAACAAGAGCAGATGATAGAACCAGGAGAGAGGGGGACGAGGTGGCTCCGTAGGCCGTCTCCGAGCTGCACTCATAAATAACTGGAGAGTTCAGTAAACGAACACACTTTCTCCACTTCTCTTTTGAAAGAGTACGCTTTTGACTTTCTCTTTGACATGCTGGGTTCTGCCAAGGAAAGGGTTTGTTGCCCTGTCTCACCCAGTAGGCCTGGGTCTGCACTTATACCACACTGAGCAAAGAGACTCTGATCTGTGTCCTGGGGCTACTGGGCACCTCTGTGTGAGACACCCCTTCCTCCCCAAAGACCACAAACAGCACTGGTGGAGTGACAGGTGACTAATTCCAAGGTGAGGAACACATCTGATCCGACTTCTATTTTTATTTTCTTGGCAGAACTGGCTGCATGTGCCTGCCAACATATTCCCAAACCTGAGCCCACTGGAAAAAAAAAGAAAAAGAAAAAGGAAACAGGAAGCTATGTGGAAAAGAGGCTGTGTATGTCCTGGGAAATCATGATGGGCTGCCGGGAGTTTGGAGGGCAGCAGCCTGCACAGTGCCATTGGCTGGTAGGACTGAACCCTGGAGACCCATAGCAGGAAGTGTCCTTGCTGATCATGGTGACCCCACAGAGCTGTTCTTAGGGTCTGCTTGGAGAAGATTCCAGGAGGAGCAAAGGACTTATTATTTGTCAAAACAGAACAAAACAAAACTAAACAAAACAACAGCAACAACAAACCCCCAAATAAAAGCCCATAAAACTCTCAGTTATTTGCCTAGCAGGAATCTAACCCTGGCAGTTCCTTCTTGCAGATCACAAATCTTTGCTTTTAAATTGGTCAAGGTCATGGCTTCCCTTTGATCTTCTTTGTGTTCTCACGCCCAAATTGATGTTCACTGCTGACAAGCAAGCTTTGAAACACCCGGGTGTTAGTTACACATTCACGTTAGTGAGTGACAGGATGGGGGACGGGGTTCCCCTCAGTTAGCTTCCTTCTCGGTAAGGTGGATCAAAATCTCTGTTATTATTGTCATCTTGCTTAGAGAATAATGACAGACACTGGCAAGAGAGTTCGCTACTCTGGGATGGAACAGTAAAGTCTGAGCACACACCCGAGGCTGCGGGTTCCCGAGGAGGCACTGTGGAAAACCTCGCTCTTCCTGAAGCCCATCTTCCCTTCCTTCCTGGCAGTCATGGCAACTGGCATGGAAAAGAGGTGGGGCCAGGCCCAAGGTCAACCTCTGGAGCTTCAGAGGCATCACTGACTATACTTAAAAAGGAACGTATAGTTTGGTTGCTAGAGGAGGATGAAATATCTTCAGGGATACAGCTAAGGGCAAGGAGCACATGCTTCTGGACGTAACCCTCACTCACGCTTGGGAAGAGCCTTAATGAAACTCACTGAGGGACCCCCCCCAAAAGAAAATATGGGGATGAAGGGGGGAGCAAAGGGGAGTTAGTAGAAATAAGAGGAGACAAAGGGAACAATGGGGGGTGTGAATATTTCAAAAATCACATAGATGTATAAAACAACAAACCCGAATAATAAAAATTATCGTATAATTAAAATAGTATGATAAAATTTTTTAAAAAGTACAAAGATCAGGGTAAGCATATAAAATGTAAAGCCGAGAAACATACTGTGGTTGTTACAAAAAAAAATTAAAACACAAATATCAGAAAGGCAAGAAGACTCATTAATCCATCAGTTAGGACAATCTCTGAATAATACCTGGTACCAGAGATCAGTCCCTTTGATTCCGACTGGTGACCCTGTCCCTAGAGGAGCACACCAAGATGCTGGAGATGCCTGGGACAGCAGGCACTGTTTATCAGGGAAGAAACGGGCACTCATTATACACTGATCCCTCAGTCCTCTGCTCGGTGAGCTCAGTATCTCATTCTCTTCTCTTCTTTTGTAGTCCTTTGGACTGAGTCCTCATGCATGCAAGCCTACACCCAGAGGAGCCAAAGGAACAGTGCAGCCTGGCAAGTGGAGTGGAGCTCATGTCATCTCCTTTGTGAAGGCTGGACCTAAGGGGAGCTAGAGAACCTGCCATTCAGTGGAAAACCAAGGTGTCCCTGTAAGCTGTCTGTGTCATGGTCCTTTTGCCCCTCATCACTCTCTTTCTCATAGGTACCACATTGTTTCTTGTCTCGCGTTAGTCTGGACATCAGGCTGTCTGGGTCAAGTGACAAATGTATCTTTTAGGATGTGACTTTTGAGAAGGAGAACAGAAAAAATTGGTTAAGATTACCCATGGATGGCCCCCTTCCCTGTTCACACAGATGCAGACTCTCACTACTGAGATCATCCTTTGTACATGTTATAAGATTGTTAGGTGTCTGGAATGGAAGTCTTCTGACAAATTCTGCCCAGTTTCCATAATAAACTGGACTGCTGAGTCAGGGAAACAGAGAAAAACCTTGTCATATGACAAACGGTGACAGAGGCAGGGCAGTGGAGGAAGAAAACTCAACATGACTTAGCAAACTACCCACTCAATCCCTGGGTTCCTATGCCACCCAGAGAGGGTAGAAAGTCAGGAAGGGCAGTATGGTTCCTGTGGGGTTCATGTTACAGAGATCAGCAGGTTGAAATGCCCAAGAACCAGGACTTACTCTGCTCTCCATACATAGGTTGCTGGGATCTTGTTAAAATCCTATGGAGTGTCCCTAAAGGGTCCTCAACCTGATCCAAGTATGATATGTAATATACATGGGATGGTGCAGGTTCTGTATGCTCCGGGTGGCTACAGTAGACACAGCTTCCTTGACAGCTCTGCACTTCTACCAGTGAACTGTACCCTGCAGCTCTGTGCGTAGGAGCTGAGCTGAAGCCTCAAGTGAAGTGCTTATACTCTCAGTCTAGAGTAATATCGCTTATAGAACAATATCACCTATAGAGTTATAACCTATAGAGTAATATTGTCTATAGAATAATGTCACCTATAGAACACTATACTGAACCCCGTGCAACTCCTCCGTGGTCCAGAACACTTGATATAAAGTATGAGTGCAGAAGGAAGATAGCAATAGGACCTAGTATAATGAGCAGGCTTCCAATAGGAACATTAAAGACAGATATTCTAGATGCTTACTAATATCTTTAACAAATTATCTATGCAGAAAAATGCATCTTGTTGGTTTTAAAAACTAATTTTATTGCAATTATTTATCTTTAATTTTTTGTTTTATGCATATGAGTATTTTGCCTGCATGAGCATCTATGTGCCACAGGCACAGCACATGGTGCCTGAAGAGGACAGGAGATCTGGAATTTTACATAGTTGTGAAGCATCATGTGGTGCTGGGAATTACAAGGTCCTTTGGAAGATTAGCCAATGTTCTTAACCACTGAGCCATCTTTCCAGCTCCCATTTGTGTGTGTGTGTGTGTGTGTGTGTGTGTGTGTGTGTGTGTGTGTGTGTGACCAGAGACAGAGGAAAACTTAGCATAGCAGGGGCTGATTCTCTCTTTCAACCCCTGTGAATCTCAGGATCTAATTCAGGCTTGTTGGCAAGTTCCTTTAGCCATTGTCATCTTGCTGACCCTTCGTTACGATTTTAATAGATGGTTTTTTATTAGAGAATTTCTTATTGCTTATGATGAAATGTAGTGGAAACATTGAGTAAACGAATTGATCCCTGGAGGAGTTTGTATTTGTAATCATTAAACAGATCTCTCGTGGCTTTGATCATGGCAGCACACGGTGCTACCGCCATCTGGTGGCAGGGTAAGCACATGTAGATTTTGGGTGGGTGTATAAACCTGTTAGAAGGTAGATTCTGCTCAACTGAACACATGAGCAAATGTCAGCCCGGTAACTGACTGGGAGCAGACATAAATGGAAGTGAAGCAGTACTTAGGAGCAGTGGCAGCCCATGCTATGTGCCAGCCTGATGCCAGAGGACACTTTCTAGATTTCCTTATTTGCCACTGGAAGATGCTTTTCTCCTCTCTTTAATCTGTTTTCCTTACTGAAAAAAGGAACTCTGGAAGAAGCAGTGACTGCTATCCTGCTCACAGAAACAACTGAGGTCTTTGAGATACATCAAAGGGGCTGGGAAGATAGCTCGGTTGTTAAAGAAGCTGCCATGTAACCAGGAGGACCTGCGTTCAATGCCAGAGCCCATATAAAAGAAGGCTGAGTGAGGGGCTCATACTTGTCACCCTAGTCCTGGGGAGGCAGAAACGAGTGGATCCCTAGGGCCCAATGAGTCAGCCAGCTAGTCAACTTGGCAAGCTCAGACCAATGAGATCCTACTCTACAAACCATTGGACAGTTCCTCAGGAGCAAAGGTTGAACCGTGGCTTCCATATGTACACATAAGTGCATACACACACACACACACACACACACACACACACACACCCCAAAACTGAAAAATGGGGTCGATGGCACAACACAAAGAGGACTCAAGGTGCTCACCCCATCCCCAAGATGATGTCCAGCTACTCACCCAAGTTGTACCACATGTCTCTGATCTCAAAGCCAATCTGCCTCCTCATGTCTCCATACCTAGAAAGAAGAGAGAGGCAATGACAGTCTCTAGAGCTTCTGGAAATCAAACTCTGGGCTTCCATCATGGACTTTGATGAAGGCTGTGTTACAGTTCCAATGACATCTGCCACCTGCCACCAGCGGGACTTCTAGGAGAGCTCCAGGTGGGGATGGGGCTCATCCTGGATGACAGAGCGTCCCTGAGGGAACATGGAGAAGCTGTGAAGAACAGCCCGTCTTGTGTTCTTCAGTCCTGGGCCTCAGGGAGTTTGACTTCCATGCACGTTGCTGTTGACACATCCAGGCAGGCACCCAATAGCATTCTACCCACCGAGCAGCAGTTTCCCCACAGGAAAATAAAACCCAAGAGTTGGGGAAGGCAGCTTCCAAATTTCCCCCATTCTTCTATATCATTTTAAATGTAAGCAAGAGCTTAATACCCAAATATGTCAACAAACATTCCACCAGTTTTTGTTTATCTGGGAAAATAAATGCTAATTTTCCTCCCGGTGGGCGAAAAGAGGAGGTGTGCGTTTCATGAGTAAACAGAATTTGATGCTTCGGAAGATAAACCTTTATTAGCTTGTGAGCAATTTAACTTTTTTCTCTTAGTGCCTAAGGAAAAAGCTGATTATATTAAAAATAATAATTTGCAAAATTATCATACAGCATTGCAGCCGAGCAGCTGCGTCGTCAGGCTTGCTCCGTTCTTCCGTGTGGCAGCTGAGGCGCCAAGGAAAGCTGATCACAGATGATGGTGTCCTGGCTCTCCAGGCAAGCAGCCCTGGCTGCTAAATCAACAACCCCCAGCTGGCTGCCACCTTATTAAAGTCTCTCGCACCTAAGCACCTGTCTGTCACTCACAGCAGGAGGGTTACCCTGGCATGTTCATCTCAACCAGAGAAAATATATAATCCAAGCTACATGCACTTTCTCTATGTGAGATCTGGCATGTACATATACATATGCATGTATGTATATACATGGGTTCATATACATGTGTATATATATGTGAAAGTATATACATATATAAAGAAAGTAGAAAGGGGGATATAAGGAGGGGATGAGGTCTAAAGGGAGGGAAAATGAGAGTGAATGAAAGATGTGGCATAAAAATAGAAGGGGGACTGAACTGGGGGTAAGAAAGGCATGAAAGGAGGGGTCTTGGGAAAGGATATTGAGGGTGTATAACAACACACTTTGCATGCTTTTATATGCATTATATGCATATGTTATATGCATATATATGTTTATACATGATGTATGTGTGAATATATACATGTATGGATATACTGGATGCCAGGGAGCATAGAACATCCAGGTGTGAGTGGAGAAACAGAACTGGAAAGTCAGCTACTACAAGCTGGGACTTAGAGACTCGGCCAGCAAGCCAGTGAGCGCTGACTCAGGTATTCTCTGTAAACCAGGGGATCACAGTCAGTGGTGGATCCACTGCCAGGGCCACAGGGATGGGAGGCTTGTTCTAGGCAGTGAAGACATACCACCAGCAAGCAGGTATGAGGTCATGAGTAACAGAGACACTCTTCCAGGCTTAACTCCCCCTTCAAATCAATTTATTGTTTGGAGATCTGAACACATTAAGAAGTGCATGATTTTGAGGTTTCTCAACAGCCAAAGCCACCTGGACCTGGGCAAGATGGAGTTGGCAGCATGGCAACCTGGCAACTTGGCATTCGGACCCAGCCCTGACTTTTGCTCTGAGGTTAATGGACAAGTCACTTTCAGCTGAGGCCACAGAGCGCAAACACCCAACGTTCCCCAGCCCCTATGATGTATGTTTACCCTCAATCCACCAATGGAGCCAATGGCATCAAAAAGCAGTATCGTTAACTCTGGCTTTGAACGTCTTGAATCCAGGCTAAAGGAGTAATTCTTTCGTAAAACACAGGAATACCTAGTAGTAGGCTTCATGGATGTCTCTGTTCCTTTGCCCTTGACTCAAGGTGTTTGCTCTTCCTCTCCGGTTCTCTACTGATTACAGTTCTAATAGTGCAATGGAAGCCCTGGGACTCATTTTGCCAGCAGCAGGTTTAACATTTGTGATTCTGGGTGGTGACCTGCCTTTCTCCAGCTGCTGAGGAAATTAGGAGTACTGTTGCTGCTGGCCAGCACAAAGCCTCTCCCTCACTGAAGAAGGGCAAGCACCGTGGGTTTCCACTCTCATGTCTGCTTTTCCGGTTCAGGCAACGATTGGACATGACGGTATTTGAGAACCAGGGCATTGGCAATGATCAGAAGGGGTGATTCTTGGGAGAGCCAGGCTTATAGCACAAGGAGACAGAAATATTGTTTAAAAGCCAAGTGAGTCTAGATGCCTGCAGACCCAGGCAAGAAGGAGGGAGTCACATGGTGGAGGGAAGGACTGGAGTTCCCTGGCAGCAGACTGGGCTTGATCCCTCCTCTGCATTTAATGGGACAGCAGATCTGATGAATCTGTACTAGCTTCCTAGTAATTCCCAGCAGAGTAGCAGTTGTCACCAGACCTCAAGAGGGTTTGCGGGGAGCACTTCTACCTTCTTCTCTTGAAAAAAAAATATGACGATAATTGAGAGTGTCTGACTGGAGCTCATTTCCTGGAGACAGACCTCGGAGCCAGGGGCAGCCCTAGAGATCACAGTTGAGTGGCTTTCTCACGGCACAGCGTCAGGGAGCTGCCCCAAGCCTGGGGGTGGAGGGAGCTGGATGACTTGGCTTAGGCTACAGGGCAAAGAGAAGGGAGTCCAAGTCCTTAGATCACAAGCCCACATTGTTCCCCGCACTGCACACACTCCTGGGACTGGCTGTTGTGTCTTTATCCAAAATGCTTCCTTTTCATATCATAGTCACTCTTCCAATGAGGAACCCAGGACTCATGGTGCTAAGCAGACGAGCCAAACTCTGCTAAGTCATAAGCATATAGAACTGAAGTGGCCGCATCCTGTGTGTCCACCCACCAAGTGAACATAGGAAAGGTGACTTGGAAGGGAGACTTTCCCCAGTCCAGGAAGTCCTATGCTCCTATATCCAGTCCTAATGCCAGTACCTGAATTCCTGCATCTTTAATACAAGAGGAGGAAAGGACATCTAGTATTAGCCTCGAAAGGGGTAAAGCCAACCAGAACCCAAGTATAGCCAAAGCTGGGCAACTACTTGACCCCTATTTTTCCATGGTACAGGGAAACAACTCTTGATGCTTACCTTGAGGTGGTTCTGAATGTTGAGAGCAAGGTAGTACGCACTCTGTCTCAGCCAGCACTCTAGTGAGGAGATGCTATAATTTAAAGGGCTTGCCTTAACCACAGTATGTTGGTCATGGTGGAAAGGGCCATTAGGCTGATTCATTTAGCCATCACTTATAGAGAACTCCAACAAGACCCACAGGCTTCAGGAGATATACACCATGACAGGGGAGATAGACTTCGATCCCATAATCATACAGAGTATCTGCATATCTTACACATATGATGCCTGTCTATGTGACCTCACCTGGAAATAGGGTCTGTACAATGTAACCTAGGTGTGATGAAGTCACACTGGAGTAGAGTGAGGCCTATGAGGAAGGCACATCAAGACTCACAGATATACAGGAAGACTTAAAAAGAACCTAATCTAGAGAAAAGCAGAGACTGAAAAAAACAGGTTAGGGAATGCTAAGGTCTGGGGATGTCTACTTAAAGTCAACAGAACAGCTCCCAGTAGAGGGATCTACACCATCACCATCCTGACTTCAAACCCATGGCTTCCATAACTACTAGACAAGGGATTGTAACTTCCTTTATGCCCACTGTTATGGCAGGTGAACTCACAGAACATATGCAATAGTCCATTTATTAAGTCTGGCCCACAAAACAATGAAAATCTAGAATCTGAAAAACGCTTTCCTAAGGGGAGAATAAGGATTTAAGCCTGAGTTTGAAGGGAGGTGGGGCTGGCATATTGATATGTCAGTGCAGGAGTCTAAACCAGACAAGGAAACAGGCTGAAGAGGCAGAAGCAAACCTAGAATGGAGTTCCAAAGGACAAGGAGATAGAGTGCTGTGATTTGGACACTCTTGTCCCCAAAGGTCCATGCTCTTCAACTTTGGTCTCCAAGGTAATAGGACAGAAAGATGGCAGCCATTAAGAGATCTAGTAAACTAGATGTGGCTCTATCTGAGAATACTACCCTTAGGAATTGGCAAATGTCTTTCAAGAGATTGGGTTGGTTCACTCAAGATTGGGATAGGTCTTGAGGGAGTGAGTCAGATCTCTTGGGATGAGAGAGATTGCACAGGACAGAGTTAGGTCTCCAAGAATAGATTAGTCATAGGAAGGGTATGTACTTATAAAGCAAGTCTGCCTCTATTTCTCTCTCTTATGAACACTTCCTCTCTGTACTCCTTGCTTTCCCTCCACGCTACCGTGGTGTTATACAGCACAAAACTCTCAGAAGAAGCTGAAAAACACTAGCCTCATGCCCTTGAAATCTCTTGCCTCCAAGATATTGAGCCAATGACAGCCTCTTTACAAAACACCCAAACTCTGGGTTTGTAGCCATGACCCATGCCAAGAACAAAAGTGTTGAAGGACTTGGCTAGAGCAATCCTGAGCATTGAATGCTGATTTAGTGCCTAGTGCCTTGGTCAGAGTGCCAAGGGGTGGACAGTTAGGGAAGAGAAAAGAAAGGGAAGATAACCAAGAAACAGGCTCATGGGTAGGATGAGGCATTTCTGTTTTAATGGGAAACAAAACAAAACCCGAACACAATAGGTAGAAGGGGATGAGGCTATTGGGAATGAGCCCTGTTAGACACAGGGCTGATGTGAGCATTCTGCCTACATTAAGCTTTATTATGCTCCCTAGAGCAATGCCTCACCAATATATCTAATTAGCTTTGCCAACATGAAGGTGGCACAGGGCTACTGCTTATGAAGTTTGTTTCCCTAGGTCCCTTTCTAATCCTTAAAGTGAATTTACTTGGAACGATTTGAATCTTTTGGAAAAAAAAATAATTAGCATGAGGATTGAATTGATCGTACTCTGCAATACAGAATCCTACTCTCTGATTAGGTCACATTGTAAAACGGGACTTGTCACATCTTGTTTATTTCTTCTTAGCTTCCTTCAAAGTCCCATCTACAGTCTAGAATCTCGGAAGCCAGTGTCGGGTGAAATGGGAGTATGTTTGTTTGTGACATTTTGGTCCAGCTACAAAACATGTACCCTTAGGAAGTAGTAGATTTCACAGGGGGAAAAATGGGCTAGTAAAAGAGCTGGACTTGCTTATTCAACATCCCCTCTCCCTGCTGTGACGCCATTCTCAAGAGGGAATCTCTTGCAAATACTTGGAAAAGCTCTGTGTTAGTAGTGCACACCTTTAATCCCAGCACTCTGGGAGGCTGAGGCAGGTTGGATCTCAGTGCCTTTAAGGACAGCCTGGGCCACGTAGCGAGATCCTGTCCCCTTCCTGCCCACCAAAAAACAAACAAAACCAAAAACAAATAAGCAAAACTATGTAAAAGCAATTTACAAATCTTTTCTCTCCCAGAACAAAGTTGGGTCCTGAGGATGGAGCTCCCTTGTGGTCATGTGACACATTAATGTTGTCCAAATGGCTATGAATTTAGAGTTAACTCTTCAGCATTATTTCCTGAACCCCAATGATGTAAAAAGCTTGGGGACGATGGATGATAGTCAAAAGCAGCATTCTCCCAATGTGTGTGGCCGGGAGTCACTAGCACCAAGGGTGAGTTGAGGTGGCATGGCAGTGTTTTCTTATTAGGGACCTTGAGTTCTTAACTTTGGGTTTTATAGGCAAATCTTTTTATTTGGGGGTTGATATACTCAGTTCTTGGCAATGGTGTAGCTTGTTTTTTGTTTTGTTGTTGTTGTTGTTGGTTTTGTGTGTGTGTGTGTGTGTGTGTGTGTGTGTGTGTGTGTGTGTTTTACACCCAGGTACTTAGGGCATGAGCAAGTAGGTGTTCTGATTCCAGAAATTGATACTTTTTTAAGCCATGGTAAGCAGACCATGCAAGAAAAGACCAGGACAACAAACAGCGGTTGTCCACTCTGATGTGCCCTACAGAGGCTGACAGGTCACACATAGACAATCCTGAAAGTATGGGTGGGTGGACCTGAATCTACCTCAGACCCAAGGCTTTCTCCTAGATGTAGTGAAATCTATGTATCATTCCCCAAGTGTATAAGACCAGGTACCACCTCAGACCACTGGGTCTCACTCCATAACATCTCCCTGCAGGAGATGTCCTCTGAGCCTTGCCAGCCCCTGCCACTCCTTTATGCTTCCAAGGCAGCGCATCTCTTTGCTAAAGGATTGGGATATGCCCTTTGGGGGGCAATGACAGTCACATGGGCAGATATCTCAACTGCTAGCTCCCCCTTGTCTGAAGTACACACTACCTGGTAGCCTCCATTCCAGAGGCTGTGCCTTGCAGGCCATCCTCCAGCTTCCAAAACTCTGGTGACAAACTCGTCATCTCCTGATTCCATATACTGCTTCAGCTGAGCTTTCCACTAGACAATGAATGGCTTCACCTTGGGATCCACTTCTCCTCCTTCTTCAGTCACAGGACCACACTTGCCTGAGCACGGAAGAGACCTAATCCTGTTCCATTAGATAAGACAAAAGGATCTAGGCATTCATGTACCCAGTAAATTAAAGAGCGTGGGAAGGACACCTTGAGATACTTCCTAAGCCATTTACTATTTAAGAATAGTGTTTACAAATATACTATGAAGTGTTTATGGTCCACAAAGAGGCACAACTATATCATGAATGCTGGTGACAAGCTGAATGAAGCTGGTGTCACTTAGGCTTATAGGTCATGTTGGGTTATCATAGATGGGAGCTCTTGATGGCCAGTTACTACCACATGGTGTCTGTGGCCTAGTGAGACCTGAATATCTCAGAGTTTACAAAGACAACTCCCAATATGGTCAGGCTTCTCACCTGAGATATCCTTGGGAAAACCCAAAAGCACAGCTCAAGTCTCTTGCTATTTTGTCTAAGAGAGACAGAAAAGCCTGATCCAGAGTCTTTTTGGGCTCCAGAAAGGGAGACACCAGATGGCTGTGTTTAATTTTCTTTGGCATTGAAGCCTTTAGAGCAAGAAGGGAAGCAAAGACTTTCTCTGGAGAACAGGGTCCTTTGTGATTAAGGCAATCACCGATGCTGCTCTAGCTTCAACTGTAGACATAGCAACAAGAGGAAACCCCAGCACAGAGCTACCACAGCACTCAGCATCAAAGCCTGTGGAAGCTGCACCTAGTCTAAAAGCACTTCGTCTCCTGTAGGCATCTATCTCTAAGGGGATGAAGTATAGGTGCTTCAGTGTAAATGGCTTCTAAAATCAGCCACCGCTACGTCTGCATGCCCAAAGTCTCACGGCAGCATGCACAGCCCACATGGACTGCTGAACACATGTAACACATGGTGGAAGTGTGTACTTCACGAAGCTGAGGGAGCCTCTGTGAGCCACATTGAGAGCTGATAAGATGCTTTGCTTCTAAAGTAATGGTTTCAACCACACGGGGAGCAACAACAGGAATTCCTCCCTTCTCCCAAGCTCTGTGAATGCCCGCAAAGGGAAACTGTGTAGTGTCAGTCTCTAGCATATCTTTTAGCCAGCAGAAGTCTTAGCACAGGGGGCCATGGTAAGCAATTAAACCTTGAGAAGGTTCCAAGGAGGGGCAGTGTACTAGCAGTCCCAGGTGGGTGCTACTCTGTCCTCAGTGTGTTTGGTCTGGCAGGTACATCTGTCACTTCTAAACAACAGTCACTGTCTACATCCATGGCTCTTGGGGTCAGCCAAAGAGGACCTGGTCAGGTGCAGGAGGATTTGCAGACAGGCTCTCTCTGAAAGTCACGTTCTCCTTGGGCATCCATGGCTCTACATGGAGAGAGGTTGTGCAGAATGAAGAGTCTTGCTCTTTAATGATTATATGTGAAACATGCACATGCACTCATAAGCATATGCACACAAGCACGCATAAATACATGCATGTATCTACATGCACGCACGTATGCACAGTGTATAGAAGGCTGCTGTCATGTGAACTAACCTCAGTATCATACGCAGAAACACATCATACACTCCAGGGATCAGGTGTTCTCAATTTCCCAGTAAGGGAGATAGAAACTGCTAGACTATAAGAAGCAGAGTCACTGCCCCATTCCGAGACTCCCTCTGCATCCACTAACCTCAGCAACTCATAGGGACCAGGACAAGCCTCGGCAGTCAGAATACTACAGAGGCATTATAAATACGACAACCCAGCAATATGGGCACCACTTCAGAATCTTCTGAGGAGTTCCTATTGAAAAGACGCCTGGAGCAGGATGACATTAGTGGAACTTAGGCAGAAGGTGAGGAGCAAAGACCTCAGAATACCAAGACCATTCTTTCCCTCTGTACGTTGTGTGTGTGTGTGTGTGTGTGTGTGTGTGTGTGTGCGTGCGCGCGCGCGTGCGTGTGCGCGTGTGAAGCCTGAATGCACCTGGGGACCATCCTGGTTTTCTTTCTCATCACACCATAGGAACTCTGGGGATTTGAACTCTGATAACGTATGCTTGAGCAGCAAGCACTTGACCCACTGAGCCATCTTCTCAGCCCACGGTCTTCTTTCTTGCCATGGGAACAGGATCATTCAGGATGTACTCTGACACCATAGAACTGCCCAAGAATCTTGGCCTTCATGAAGCTTCTTTGGTGAAACACAACCCAGAGGAAGACAGGGGACTTCTGTGTCAAGAGGGAAACTGTGGCCACCTCTGCCTCACCAGCAGTGCCCACCGATGGCTTTCATCAGTAACTCCCGTTTTGTAGAAGCAGAACTGGAAAACTAAGCAATAAAGTAAACCGCAGCGTAATGACATCAGAAGAGTGCTCAGCGAAAGTCATTATCTCCAGAAACTCAAATGCTGTTTAGCACTAACCATCTCCAATCATGCTGACTTTGAACCTGCCAGGACGAATCCTGCAATTTTAGATCTTGATTCATGGGTTACAAAGGCAACACCGGATTTGTGATTTGAAACCAGCCTTTCATTACACTGTGATTACATCTCAATTTGTACCCAGTTGGCTTAGAGGAGACGTGGAAATTAGGGTAATAAGCAGAAGGCTCCTGCCCGCAGTGGCAGGGCTGGGGGAGGACTTACTTGTTAAGGATTTTGGCTCTCTTAGCACTTGAAAAATTCTCCAGTTGCAGGGACTCTTGAGTGAGGAAAGCCACGGCCAGGTGAAAGTAATTGTTCCACAGCTGAAAACCAAAAGACAGGAGATGCTGAGGTGCTGAACAGCTTCATGGGACCTCTCAGGAAAGTTCTGGGCCACTGTCATCCTGAAATGCTTCAAAACCCACAGCAATGTAAGCTATCCCTCAGAGTGTGGGTAATGCATAGTCATGGGTAAGCATGGGGCTCGATTCACCAGGGCCACTCCTCTGACTTCTGCCCGTATCTCAGTTGCTTCACAGGTAATACAAGGTTTTTAGCGGTACCTACCTGGGTAGGCTTCCTGGAAGAGATAAAAGATCATTGCCCGCAAAAGCGGTGGCTAATGGTATGGTAGAGCCCCTCTCTGAGGAACAGTATACATTTGCATAATTTACAACTTTTTACTATACCAAAATTATGCATACACCAGACAATTAGGGAAAACATGTAAAAGGATCAAACCTTCATTTCAAGGATTTATGGACTATATGTGATTTGAAGGATGATCTTTAGAAGACATTGTAGATGCTTTTTTCCCCCTCATTTACATACCAGGCATAATATTCAAATTTGATAGCTACAAAGAGTCACAGAAGAACAAGACATTACTGACTCTGCGTTTAATGACCTGTAAAAGGTGGGGATTCAAGAGTATCCCCAGAATTTAAGAGTGTGTGTGGCCCCCTTTATAGAAAATGGGATTGCCCACAGGGCCTCTGACCACCACAGAGCAATGGTCATCCATATCAGGGTGCTCCTAGCTACAGAGGGATGGATGCTGAGCAGACATCCCTGGCCTCGGAGAGCTTTGTTACTGCCCACAAAGCACATTTTTTCTTTGGCTTTTTCTGCAATCAAAAGGGGTGGGTTCACTCTATGAGATATAAGTCGCCCCTTTTCATTTATTTTTGAAAGGAGCATTTCCATCCTGTGTCCTTCTTGATCCTGTAGCAATCATAGGACAATGCTACCCATGTTCTGGGGATCACAGAACCATGGCTAGCTGGAAAAGTGGACTTGGATGGAGGGAAAGAAGGTAGGTCAACACAGACCGAGACCTATTCAGACACACATACACCTGGTGCCTGTTTTTGTTTCCATTTGTTTTCTGACACAAGGCGTCTTATATTCTAGGATGGCCTTGCTTGGTTATGTGGCTAAGAAGGACTGTGCCTTCTAATACTTCTGATTAACCTCCCAAGTGCTAGGTAGGTGTGTGGCACCATGCCTACCTACCTAGTACCTTTAAAAGCCATAATACAACAACCACAAATAAAATCCAATGCTTTCCTCCTACCTTCCCCTCTCTCTCCTCCTCTCCCTCCTTTCCTACCTCCCCACTTCTTTCTTTTTGTGTTTGAACCCAGGGCTTCTGCATGGTGGGAAAGCATGTTATTGCCGAGCCAGATACCAGCTCGTTTTAAGTTTAGTTTTAAAGAAAGGAGCTTGCTAAACTACCTGTGCTAGCTTTGAACTTTTTATGCAGCCAAGGTGGGGCCAGAGCTCACGATCCATTTTTTGCCCCAGCTTTTGGAAGTGGCATAGCAAGTAAGTCCTGTCATGAGAGACAATGTTCCTTTTGGCATTATGTGTACTTATGATAGCTTATGGCTTTGCAGTTCAGACTAGCCTAAAACCTGGGGTCCAACTCTTTTAGCTGCCCAAGAACTGGGGTTGCAGGTGTGCACCAACACACCAGGACGAGAGCTTTTCAAATGATGATGTCACTGACTCCTCATTCCTTCTCTTCACTTATGGGGCCAGGGCTACTGTGGTTTATTGTGGTTTGGCCCACATCCCGCACTCCTTCTTGGGTCCAGCTCTGAATGCTGGAGAGCACAGAGCCTTGAAGGTGTTCAGTCTCAGGGTGAGAGCCCAGGCAGCCGTCACAATGGATCCTGAGTAGCAGACAGAGCACAGTGAGAATGCCTTCAGTGGGGAGATGGGTCCCTCCCAAGCAACAGCCACATCAGGACAGACAGGAATCCAGCCAGCAAGTCACAGGGCAGGCCAGAGTTTAATGAAAGCTAGAGCAAGAAGACCGGCATGGGGTGGAAGAAAGACAGACTACAAAAAACTCCCTCAAATGCTGTCACATTTCCCAGTTAACCAGTCCAACAAGTCCAGTTAACATCCAAGCAACATGATTTTCAGAAGAGACACTCAACTGGCTGATTTTAAAGTATATGTGCAAAAAGGAACGCACAAACACAGCGAGGGCAATTCCTCGCAGAAAATTCACTGGGATGTGTGGGTTCCACTACCTGGCTATAGAGTTGAAGCAAGGAAGTCACTGTGGTAGCAGTGCAGATAATAGAATCTATACACATTGCAATCTGGCCAATGGCGGCACGTCAAGTCACAGGAGGCACAGGAAGCCCATCATGAACTGAAAGTGGTGAGTGGAGAGATAGACCCTGATCCTAACACTAACTATAGAAATCCTAGGTGGATTCAATAACTGAAAAATTAAAAAAAAGGACCATTAAGCAGAACTCTGTAGGTAATTGCTGATATTAACTCCATTGCAGGTAGCTCAATCTACAACACTAAGGCAATTAGGGATTTGCTATGCCAAACCTAAGACCATATAATCACAAGAGAAATGTCAGGCTTGACTACAGGAAAAGTTAAATATTTTTATATAATAAACTTAAAACCATGAATAGGATATAATAAGAGTCCCAACTAATTAAAAACACTGAGAGCCAATGCAAGCAAAAGAAATGCCAGAAATGCCCAGGCGGTGCCTAGCAAAAAATCCCCACAGCTCATAAATACTCTCAGCCTAACTGGTCATTCAAAAATGTAGTGGTCAGAAAAGGATTCATATAAACAAGAGTCCTAAATTCTCAAGAAGGCCTGCACAAAGCTGCTTTGTTCAAAAGAGGCTGGCAAGAATGTCCTGGATAGCCCAGTGGGTCATAAGACAAAACACAAAGACAGAAGCGTGAGAAGGGCATTTGTAACTTGGAAGGGAGGTTGTCAAGGGTGGGAGGGAGCTTGGAGAAGATGGGGCTGGTGTCAGGGAGACTGAGGAGAATGTGGTACATACATGTATGAAAATCTCAAAGGAGAAAATCAAAAAAGTTTATAAACACATGCATACATACATATACATCTATGTGGCTGGCGAGGGTGCTACTACTGGGACATTTTTAGGAAGGCATTGGGACACCATCCATCAAGCTTGAACGCTCATCCTGTTTTGTCTGCAATCGGCCTTTTCTAGGGGGTACAGGCCTGGACATCCATGGAAGCTCATGGAAGCTTGGCTCAGGGCCGTGAGAAGCAGAAGCCGCTGGGCCATCTTGCAGGGGCAGCAGATACGGTCATGCTGTGGAGTATGGCAGGCCCCTGAAACACTCGGTGTGAACCAACACGTGTTAAAGGGAAGATGAAGTCATGCACGGGCCCGCCTAAATGTGCCTGGTGTCGGGAAGAGCACAGAGCACTTAGTTATAAGTAACTCCTGCAGAGAGAGCATGAGAATTGCAAAGGGCAGAGGAAACATTTCCTAACAACTCATTTACAGTGTGCGACTCTTTGTTATGACACATGAAAACAATCACCAAGCAGAGAAAAACAGTAAAAAGTTAAAAACAAAAGGAAACACAGTTTTGTTTTGTTTTTTTTTTTTTAAAAGTAAGATTGCCAAGGATGGGGATGTGGCTCCTTTGATAGACAGCCTAATTAGCATGCACAAGATATTTAGGGTTTCTTCCCCAGGACCTCTCCCCACATACTTAGGCCAGGCATATACGGAAAAGATATTTATGATACAGGAGGCTTCACTGTGCACAATACGGGTGTCATAAAGCCCGAAGGGAATATGAAGGGGAGAGAGTTCCAGAAGCAATTAGCTCACTGAAGCACACCTGATCCTCCCGTACTGAACCCTTCATCCTGTCTTAGGATGATCCAAGAGGAGGTTGGCAGCCAAGCATAGTAGCACTCAATGGCTTGTCTGCTGCTTCCTGCCAGTTGAGTTTCTCCTTGCCACTCTGACTCAGTACTTTCTCTTGGAAACAACTCTACCTTGTAACTTGCTAAATGGAGTAACCACACTAGAAGTATCATTTCTCACTCCTCGGGTTCCAACTCCACACCTCGGATCAGAGGCTGATTAAGATCCCAGGATCAGAGGTACAGGTGACTGACGCCGGGCAGCCCTTTGTTTTAACAAGACTCTCCCACAAAGGTGCTGTCTACTTCTCCATTTACCTGCAGCTCAAAGTTGGCTTGATCCAGAAATTTCTTGTTCAGCATATCTGCATACTGATTAATCGCCCGCAGGAAAACTCTGAAAGACCAAGAGAAAATGGCATAATTACACACTCAGGCTTTGGCACCTTTGCAGGTTTGGCATTTCAATTAGGTAGGATTCCAGACTGTGGAGAAGGCGAAGTCTCTGAGTCCTACATGAAGTTGGGAGGCTTTGCCAGTGAAAAGCACTCAGCGTTATATGCAGATGTTCTCCAAATTAATCAAGAAAATTAGCACATGCAGAAGGAAAGAAACAGACCAAAATAACAGCCCCTAAATGTAACATTTAAAAATGTATCACAAAAATACCCTGCTTTCCAAAAAAGAAGGAAGAAAAGGTGTGAATAAAACCCTTTCCTGGAGTGACGATGTCTTAGTGCTTCATAATCAAACCCTTTAGTTAGATCTGAAAGCACTCTTGGTGTGTAAGCTATTAGGCTCGGCACGGTTTGGGACAATGTTACTGTACTTGGATGGACTGCCATTATTGGTACCATCTGTCCTTTATCTGATTTTGATCATTGTTCACTTAATAAAAGAAAATTTAAAAGGCTTTAGTGGATAAGAAAGTGACCTGGTGAGAATTTTAGCGGCATTGTGATCTGTTGCTTCACTGATATGTATAATTGGCGAGTATGATGTCGGCACGGGAAGGCCAGATGAAGGTCAGGTTTCCTGATTTATCATTCTCTGCCTTAGCCCCTTCAAACAGGGAATTCATCTCTGAGTGACCCTGGAGCTAGAATAGTGGCCAGCAAGTCCTAGTGATCCCCTGTAGCCTCTGGTCACAGTTCTGGGTAACAGGTGTACATGGCCATGCCTAGCTTTTTACATGGGTGAAGGAGATTTGAACTCAGGTATAAATACAGGTACAGCAAGAGCTGAATCCCACTGAGCCACCACCTCAGCCCTGACAATGTGCAATTTTCAGCATATTTCTCAACACCCTGACTTCTACTTTTCCGTGATGAAGTGTGCAATTTGGGCTGTCAGGGAGGACTCTGGAGGGCTGTCTTTCCCCAGCTTGTGCACTCAGTAGACTTGTTTTATAACCCTTGAATGTGTTGACAACAGTAAAGCACAGTCCAGCTACTCCTTCGTAAATGGCATTCTCCCTTCCAACAAAGCATGGATGCAAGAGGAATTAGCATTAGGTCACAGATAATAAACTTAATTACCTCTCCTCATTTAGACAGCAGGAAGCAGCTACAATGAGAGGGAAATCTGGGTTACTTGAAATCCCTGTTATCTGAAGGAGCTATCTCTCTAACTAAGGAAGCTTCCAGAAGCTCCCTAGGTCTCCACCCAAGAGTCACTAAAGCTATGAGTGAGGGGGAGGAAGAAAAGGACTCTCCGCCTAGGGCTTTAGGAGACCTCTGGTAGAGCCTTTCCTGCAGTACTTGAGGCCAGTGCACTTTGTCACTCCTGAAGGGAGCTCTGTAAATCCCGAGCTGCAGGCATCATTCCATCAGAGAGCCAAACATCTGGATGTAGGACCCACACACTGATGCCACATGGCCTGTGGTGGAGTTTGCTATCTCAGTCTCTGGAGAAACAGACATCTGTATTCTTCCCTGGAGACATGAAGATATAACCAGATAGGAAGAATGGGTGTTTTTAAGTGTCTTTTAATGGAGGACCATGGGGATCACTGCCTTGTCCATTAGCCAAGACTGGGCAGCAGAATCCATTGGCCGGGTTTTGCAAATCTAGGATGCCCAGTTACGTTTGAGCTATAGCTCTGGGTGCTAAACTCTGTAATTGACTTAGTTGTTTCTTTAATGCTGAACGCAGCGTTTTAGGACATCCTGACAGATTAACTACAGGGAGCACAAAACTAGGGCCATGCCTTGTGTGTGGTGGAAACACGGCAACCCCGGCTAGCCTCTAGTCTAGGGTTGGTACCTGTCATGGCAGGAATACAGCACGGATCAAAAGAAGATGGTCTTATGAAGTCTTAAGCTTTGGAGGTTACATGCTACAGGAACAGAAACCAGAGATCTGCCTCAAGCCTCCAGGGAACACAGTTTCCTTCTCAAAGGAATGGGCTTGCATGAATTCCAAAAACTCCAAGCTTATGTAGCTACAATACACTTTTCTTTTCAATTTTTTTCCTTCATCTTTTGTGGACATTCCTGAAAGTACCCTGCTGCCCTTAAGAGCTGAAACTTGCTGTCCCCAGCCCTTGATGGCAATAATGACGGGTTTAGCCCAACATGGATTATTATTACGAGGTAATTATTTTGCCTCTAGATAACACCCAAACAGTTGCAATATGCTACTTCTAATTAAGCTCTGGAACATTTTCAGCTAGTTAAATAAAAGTATTTCTCAAAATGCCCTTCCCCCCTTTAAAGAAAAAAGAAACCATGTCAGGCTGAAACAATATGAAAGCTGAACAAAAACTTTTTTTTTTTTAATGAACTGTCAGCTGAGAAAGAGCAGTGCTGAGAGATAGATTCTATAATTTAGAATCCCTATAAATTTTTTAAAAAGCCAGGACAAAACTCCAAATAACACAGAATGCAAGATGCACGAAGGAAACTAGGGGAAACACTACAGTCGATGCTGTAAACAAGAGCAAATGGAACACCGGCTCAGCGCAGGAGAGGCGGGTGACTTACACAGACCCATCCAAGATGTGTGGAAATAATACCTCACAGTTCACAGCAATGGGATGAAAAAGCTGCTAACCCCAAGACTTCCTGAAATAAATCAATTAGCTAACTAGCCAAAACGGAAGTAAGCTCTGGCTACTTCAGGAGGATGACCAATTAGGTGCTGTAATCCTATGCTGTTTGTAATAAATCTCAAACAGGGAGCATACACACAGACAATCAGATTAGAAGCTTTTGCACAGCCCTTGCTTTTGGACATTGAGGTCTATGAAGAGGATCCCAAGACATGTGACTAGACCGATTCTGATTCTTGATGCCTTATCAGACTATAGAGAATAAAGGTTTTCTTCCCAGCGAGTCCTACACATCAAGATCTCAGTTGGTTTTGAGAGGAAGTGACCATAGGGAAGGCAGATAGGTGGGTAGATAGCTAGGTCTGTCTTTACACATCAGTGATTCTGTCTATGCTCCACACCGTTGGAGTGGGCTAAGGGGCGGGGGGGGGGAGAGAAAAGAAAATGGAAAAGAGAAAAAAGAAAAAGAAACACTCCCCCCTTTCTAACAATGGGTAAATGATAGATAGGGATGTAAGTACACTGTTTTTTTTTCCCCCCATGGGGGTTGGCTGGGTGGATGTGTAGACAAATAGAAATGAGGAAAGATGTGGGAGTGGGTCAGCCGATAGATAAAAGGATGGATGGGTAGGTGGGTGTGTGACAAGTGAGTGAATGGTAAATGACTGGGTAATGGATAGATGTGAGAACATGGATGAATAAATTAGTGGATGAGCAGTGGGGTGGATGGATGAACGGATGGATGGATGGGCAGGCAGGCAGATAAGTAGGTGAGTGGATGATGGGTAGGTAAGTAGTAAATGAGTGGGTGGGTGGATGGATAAATGAGTGGATAAGCTGCAGAATGGATGTATGCATGAATGGGTGGATGCATGCATGGATGGATGCATGGATGCATAGAAGGGCAGGTAGGTAGATAAGTAGGTGAGTGGATGATGGGAAGGTAAGTAGCAGATGAGAGGGTGGGTGGGTGGGTGGAGGAAGAAATGGTGGATGAATAGGTGGATAGATGGCAAATTAATGAGTAAGGTGGCCTAGAGAGCAGGCTGACTCCCATCAGAGGCTTAGGTATTTAGGTTTTTCTGTCTTGGGAGTCCCTGCTTTCTAAGTAGACTTGATGAGGCAGGGTTTAAGTAGTTTCAGGCTTTTGTTACCCAGATTTCTGATACAGTTTGGCAGTGGCATTGCTCCCTCTTCCTCCTCTTAGTCTACAGAGCACATCCCACTGTTCTCCTTATCTCTGACTCAGTTCATGATGGAAACAATCTTGCCTCTGTCACATCAAGAACCTCGAAGGCATCTATCTCGACAGATCCCTTGTCAGCGGGTACATTCTGAAAGGCTCTGTTCTAAGGAACCACATGTTTACAAGGACAGGAATAGATATCTTTACACCAAGGTGAATGTTAGGTAATTTTACCAACCAAAGCAAAATACCCTATTCCTCAGCTTGCCTCAGGACACCCCAGTAGAGGCCAGGCACAATGTAAGGATATCAGAAAGATGCTTGCTGAGAAGAAAAGAAGGTGCCCCGCCCCCCCCAAAAAAAGAAAGAAAGAAAAAGAAAAAAAAGCAGGTGTTCTATTCATGTAGAAGGGAAAAAGAAAAACCATCAATCATTAGGCAAATGGATCAAGTCCTGTCTTGCCCAGAGCCTGGGATGTTAGGTAGTAACTTCCGAACACCTAGTTAATGGTATAAAAGTTCAAATGTGTTCATGGATGCTCAACCAAATGGTCCAATGATTAAGAAAAGGGTAAGCTTGCATTTAACAGAGCTCTTTTCAATCATTTTTAATCTATGGAAGGATTTATTTATAATCTAAAACTTTGGAAGATAAAACCCTGCACAGAGATGAATAATACAGAGAGAATCAGAGGCAAATCATGTCACCCTAAAAAGATTAAAAAATGTCATCAGGTCGAGAGCCTTATTTCCAAAAGCCTAGTGGAAAGAACATAATCTCTAGATACTTGGCAACCTAGCCATGTGTCCATGAAGTCAGGGGATCATGCTCAAACCTATTATATATAGCTATATAGCATGTGTGTGGAGGTCAGAGGAGAATGTAGAGTATCTGTCTTCAAGTGCTTTCAAGCTTTTCTTTGAGACAGAGACTCTCATTGACTGGAATTTCACCATGTATGCCAGGTTAGCCAGGCCATGAGCTTCCAGATATCTGCCTGTCTCTACTGCTAGGATTACATGCATGGGTACCACACACAGATCTTCTTGTAGGGGTTTTGGAGACCCATATGCAGAAGGGATATACTGACTGAGCCATCTTCCTAAAATTTTTTGTTTAAATTATGGCAATCAGAAAAAAAAGACAATTAACAAGCTAATATAATTCAACTAATCAAACAACACAGAATGTTTCTCTGACAATATCTTCTATAAGAGACAGTCATTGCTAGTGGCTTTCTAGTAGAAACAATGCTCAATTCTGTCAGTCTCAACTAAGTTTAATTGTAGTTGACACATTTACACATTTGTATAGTTAAAGTCTTAATCTAATTGTATCTATATATCTGTCAATCAATGGCTTCCGCTGCATATAAACATTTAGTTATGCACCAAGGAACTCAACATCACAAAGGCATGATAAGGATGTAAGGTGACAGATACATTAATAAGGATGATTTAACCACTCCACACAGATGTACATATGCCACCAGAACACTCTACAACTTGTGAATATATAAAACAGCTGCCAATTATAATTGAGTAATAAAGAAAATATTACATCAACAGAAAAAGCAATTCAAGCCTCTGAGCAGTTCATGAGAACACTGAGCTGAGGTACTACTGAGTTCTTTGAAGACTGTCAAGCTACATGGCTTGCCTAGTTCAAGATTTTGAAAGTGAAGAAGAGACATCACTACATGTCCCACAGTCATCAAACACTGTCATCTTTCTGCATTCTATAATGGACGGCTACACCTAGTTTTCAACTTGGTTGTCTCTGGAATCTACTAATACTCACTTTGGGGTTGATCTGTGAAAGTATGTCTCAGAAGGGTTAACTGAAGGTGAAGACCAACCCCAGATTGGGTGGAACCTTCCAGAGGCAGGCAATTTACAAAGGGGTCCTAGGGCAAAATGATGCTGTTGTCATCCTTCGGTGACTTAGGAGCCTGGCTTCTAAAGTGTTCTAATATGCACTATAGACCAGTAGCTCTCTAGGCATTCTCCAGGTCTTTAACACCAGACTGGGACTATGGAGGCCTTTAGTCTCATGAACTAAATAGCTGTAGAATTCTCAACTTCTCCAGTGGGTAGAGGATAGCCAACGTTGAATTAACCAGCCCATATTGTCTAAGTCAACATAATAAATCCCCTTTGTAATATAGTCACTCCTTTGGCTCTGTTTTTCTAAGGAACCCTGAGTAATAGGACATACTACAAAATCTTAAGTTGCATTTGTTAAAAGGAAACTGTGCCCATGATTATTTCTATGCATTGCATGTCCTGGTAGATATACTTGAAAGAGGGGTGTAGTGGTTTGAATAGGTTTAGCCCCATAGATTCATGTGTTTCAGTGCTCAGCCATAGGGAATGGCAATATTAGGCAGTGTGGCCTTATTAGAGTAGGTGTGGCCTTGTTGGAGGAAGTGCAACAATGTGTAGGCAGGCTTTAAGGACTCCTATGCTGCATATGCGTTGCCCAGTAAGGAAAGAGAGTTTCCTTCTGGCTGCCCATGGAGGGCAGTCCCCTCTTGGCTGCCTTCTGATCAAGATTGTAGTACTTTTATCTCCTTCTCGAGCAGTGTGTCTGCCTGTATGCTGCCATGCTTCCCTCCATGATGATAATGGACTGAACTTCTGAAACTGTAAACCAACCCCAATTAAATGTTGTCCTTTATGAGAGTTGCCTTGGTCATGGTATCTCTTCACAGCAGGCAAACACTAACTAAGACAACATATTTGCTGAGTTCCAAGCCTCTGAGCAACATGAAGTTTATGTGGAATGTTTCAATGCTCTGGACTTTCTGCCCCATTGCCTATCATGACCTTGCACAAAAATGGTCAGGGTCAGGGTCAGGGGATGCTTCTGCTTTGGCAAGAGACCACCCAGAAAGGCTGCCTGCTGCGGTAAGGCAGGTGATGCACAGAGTACTAAAAGTAACACAGCCCAACTCAGCTGAGGAGGGAAGTTAACAAATTGAAAGTCATCAAAAGCCAGCTTAAGTACTGCAAGGACAGACTCGAAAATGACTGTGGTATTATACCCCCAACCTCTCCATGGTCTCTGTTACCCAGTGGTGGTGCTGCTAAAACACAAGATGAGGTACCTTGTCACTAAGCAGGGAAAAATATGGAGAACTGTGCAAAGCCTCCAGGGAAATGCAAAGCCAGTTCCAGTTCCAAAACTGTGAAGCTGAGGGTTTTTCCTAATTTCTTCCCTAAACTCACTTTAACTTACATAATTAGATTGCACAGTTCAATATCAGGGCATTTAAACAGTTCTGGCACCAAAACAAGTTGCTTTGGGGGCAGGAGGAACTGCATCTTTTACTAAAATGTTTTGCCCAAAGTGGGCAGAAAAAAAAGAGAAAGAAACAAACAAATTAGAAGTGACAGATCCCATCCCAGCAGGACAATGAGTCAAGTGCAGGAGCTGGAAATGCTCCTTCAAAGGATTTCTGCAGAATTCAGGAATGCTGGGGGAAAAAAAAGAGACAAACTAAGAAGTGGAGAGAGAGAGAGAGAGAGAGAGAGAGAGAGAGAGAGAGAGAGAGAGAGAGAGAGAGAGAGAGGGGCAGGCAAAGCAAATCACTCCAATTAAATGAGAAGGGGGTGGGTAATGAATGCTTTGTTTCAGTGAATCAGTATGGCTGTCCAGACCCCAGCTTGGCACAGCAGCTTTCGGGTCAGAGTAGAGGCCAACTAGGGTCAGCGGCTTCCTGTTGTGTAACCTCTACTGGGAAATGGAAAAATCATATACACATGAGGTGACTTCTAAGAAGGAACCCCAGGACTGGAAGTGCGAGGACTGCAGAGAAACCAAAAGCCTGGTGATCCAACATTGCCTCAAAAACACGGTAGGGAGACCAATGTCACTAGAGAGCCAGCTCAATAGAGGTTATGATTGACCATGCTGTGGGCTTGAATTGTGCTTGGTGGTGGACAATGGAGTTAGAACAGATTCCAAGGACTCTAACCCAGAGAAGGGTCACGTATAGCTAGGAGACCCCAAATCTCAAGACTCCATCATCTGCACAAATCTTGCTACAGTTTCCCAAGATTTCCTCATTTCTTTTTCAAATCAATAAAGACTTAAACATCCATCAGGTTCTTAACTAAAATCCTAATCTCCTTAAGGATTTTGTTTTTGTTTTGTTTTGTTTTGTTTTCCTGCTGGCCAGTGCTGGTAGAAGGTGGGGCTTGAGTTGCAGAAAGGAATACAGAGAATTTTCTGGGAGGGCCAGCCCTGGATCTAGGTTGTGTGGTCCTCACCACAAGGTCTCCAGTTAAGATGGCTGGACACTCATCCTCTAGTTCTTGCTAAAGAAGCAGGACAGGGTTCACTCCCTACCCCACTTCCGCTGAACTACTCCTCCCACTCAGCGAATCCTTAGGACTGAAGGGGCCACTCCAGGTGGCTGCATCCTGCCCGGACTCACATTTCCTCTCAACAGCTAAGCACTCTTCTTACTGCTGCTTGCTGCTCCAGGTAACCTCTCGTTATAGGAACTGCTGCTGTTCCTTCATACAAACCACGCTGTGTGATGAGTTCAAGAATTAGGGGGTAGAGATTACCCAATACTTTACACACAAGTAAACTGAGGCCCCATCTAGAGCTGAGCTCCTGTGACCTCACACTGCTTTCCTTAGGAACTGAAACATGGTGGCCGTGGTGACCCAAGTCAATTCCTGCTCTTTTTCTCCTTTCACATTGCAGTAAGGATAGCTTCCATCAGAAATCTAAGCTGACAGCAAAATGGGAGTTCAGGTTCTCACAATTATACTCAGACCATGGCTGTTTCATTTACCCCTCCATCCCTTAACTCTCTTATATTATTTTTTATATTTCAGGCCAGTTTTAGGTCCTCAGCAAAAATGAATGGAAAGCGATGCCTCTCTCCCAGATATGCCCAGCTTCCTCCTTAGCTGAGTGTGGTACATTTTCAACCATCTATGAACCTTCATCAGTGTCTGAATGCCAGTTATCACGTGGAGTCTGTGGTCTACACTCCTGTTGACTTCTCCTGGTGTGTGTTCTGTCGTTCACAAATGTATGGCAGATATTCTATTACAGAATAAAAAGCATGCTCACTGCCCCAAGATATTCTGTGATCCACCTAACGGATTTCTCTTCTCTCATCCCTGATGAACAGCCACCAAGCTCATCATTTTTCTGTGTGGTTCACAGTTCACATCATGGTGGGGAGGTCAGGGCAACAGGAGCCTGAGGCAGCTGGTCCCATCACATCCACAATCAGGAATCAAAGAGCGATGAATGCATGGTGCTTCTCAGCTCCCCCTTTTTACTTATACAGTCCAGGATTCCAGCCCAGGGGATGGTGCTACCCACAGTGGATAGATCTTCCTACCTTAATGCAGTAAAGATAACAAGCTTACTCCCCCCACCCCTTTTCTAGGAATGCCCAGAGGTCCAAGTTTCAAGTTATAATAGATTCTATCAATTTGTCAACGAACACCAATTATTAGTCTGGGTGTATGAATGTGTTTACTCTTTAAAGAAGCAAACTAATGTAAATAATGTAAATTGCATCATCTTGACAATTTTAAGGCATATATTTCATCAATGCTTAACACACAAACATCTACGCCATCATTGCTGTCTCTCTGCAGAGTTTATCTTACAGACATGAGGCCTCAGCCCTTGAACAGTGACTCCCCACTGTGCCCATCTCCCTGTCCCTCATAACTGCCTTTGCACCGTCTATGAGTCCGATAACTCTCGGTTCCAAACATGAGTAGAATCATAAAGCCTTTATCTTCCAGTGAATGGTTTCCTTCACAAGCAAAACACCCTCAAGGTTTGCCTCTGTGACTGTGGTGTCACAATCCCTTCTTAAAGCTGAGGAATACCTTATTGTAAAAGTCACACCGTGCTTGTTCACTGACTTCCAGCTCGACATGAATTGTTTTCAGCATTTGGCTAGGATAAGTACAGGCATGCAGCTCAGTGTGTGAGCATCTGATTTCCATGCCTTTGGGTGTCCACATGAAAGGGTACTGGCCATAGTACTGGTGATTGCCTTGCAAGCATTTAAGGAAGCACTATGCAATTCTACATGGCAACTGCCCGGTTTAATATCTCTAACCACAGTTCATAAGGGTTCTAGCTCCTCTAAGTCCTCATCAAGGCTTGCTATTTTCTCTTTTGGAGTTCTGACAGTCGCTATTTAAGGTACCATCTGGAAAGTGGCTTAAAGTCTCGTTAGAACACAGCCATACCTACTCATTAGGAGATGACACATAGCTGTGTGCCCACTACCAAGAGAGGGGCGATGCAATGGGTGTAGGTGGGGTGGGATGGAAAGGAATGTGACGTCAGATCGAATGTATAGATGTCACGGGATCCACGTGCAGCAGGCACCTCTGGATAAATGTGTTCTTGAAAAACTGTGAAGAACGTGGCTGTTAACTGCCTTGACACAAAAACGGGCACCAGTGTGGGTTAACTCATATGTTAATAAGCTAGATATAGCCATTCCGGAACCCATGGACACTTCAAAACAACAGTGTTACACAGGATAAAAACAAGCATTATTATTCATCAAATAAATAATAAAGTTAATAAGGCCACAAGCTACCTCTCTCTCCAACCTCCTTTTCATTCTCCTGTGCCTCCCATCCCTGCCCGGATAACCCATGGCAACGTCACAGTAAGTGCTGGGTTAGTGGGAGACAGAATAATGTGACAAAAGTGATCCAGCAAACCCTGGGAAGGGGGACATCCTCTAATAAAAGTGGAGGCAGGGAACACAGCATATGGCTTGACACTAAGAATCAACCATGGTAAGGAAGAAAGGGTCCTAGTTGCCCCACAGAGTCTGTCTACCAACATCCCAATGTGTGACTCCCTCTGTTCCAGGCTGCTTCTGTGGTCTCCCTCATCTCTCAACTGGATGATTCAAGGGCTGTGATGTTAGATGATGGACGATAGAAGATGATCTGGCTGGAGGCAGAGACAAAGCAGGGGCAGTCATCTTTCAGGCTTAGGTACAAGCACACAGATCTTGATAGGGTGTGAGAATCAGGCTCAGCCACACTGGAGTCTTTGCTGATTTCTAGTTACACACGGAGGTGGGAGGGTCAGAACAGAGAGCTAGGAATTTCTGTTCAGAGATGAATTGTGTTGGGAATAAACAGCAATGTTGGCAGCACAACATTGCAGATGTAATTAATTTTCCCAAACTGCACACCTGTAAATGGGAGAAAGGTGAATTTTATGGTATATATATATATATATATATATATATATATATATATATATATATATATCATATAGTGTATGTGTATACACACACACACACACACACACACATATATATATAGTGTATATATACCATATATTATAATAATAAAGAAGAAAGACAAGAGAGGGAAAGGAAACAGCATTTTCTAGAAACTGCAGCAGTGGGAGTCATGATTTTCCTATACCACCACTGTGACTTAGTTCCATGCTTTAGGAAAAAAAAAATAAAACAACCAACAAACTAAACTAAACTAAAGCAAACCAACAAACCTGGGAATACAAATGTGTGTCTTTCACTCTGCAAGCCCCAGGCTGTTTGGGTCCAGGAGTCTGAGGGGCACCAATAAATAGCATAAACAAAGACAAAACTAGAAACCTAACAAGGATAACAACCACAAGCCCAGAGCCTCGGGCCCTAGGGTGCCTGTCACATAGCTTGGGAGAAGGGACAGCCACATGCCTAGAGGAGCCTTCTCACCAAGCAGGCAGCAGGGCATCCTGTACAGAATAAAGTCTAGTACAGATGAATGCACCTCGTGAGGACCCCCGGGGTGAGCTGTAAAGTTCAAGGCAGACATTCTTAAGAGAAGCTAGCAGAGCAAAGGACAAAGCATCTTTCAAGTCAGCTCATGCTTGGATGGACCAGCTCTGTCTAGTACCCGTCCTAGTGCATCTGCAAGACTTGCTTAAGGGCACTTTAATCATTTAGCAAACTAATGTAACTTGCTCCAGGCTCCATTGCCACAGGCTAAAAACTGGGACAAGATTCTTTGGCCACTCCAGGGGCCTAGGTGCCTGAGAGTGTTCTGTGAGCAGCTACCTGGCACTTGGCATTTTCTATATTTCCCTCATCCACACTGGAGTGTGGCTAATTCTACTCACTACCAGCTTAGATGTCCGTGCACAGGCGTCCTGCTAGGCCTCTGTGTGAGAGAAACAGGGAGGAGATAGGAGATAGGGGATGAAGCAGGGAGGGGAACTTTCATACACCACAGTATGATAAAGATGTATCTATACTCCATATTGCAGAAAGGAATATTAATAGCTTAGCACTTTAGTGCTAAGAGGTTTATTCGGTCTGAGTTTTCCCCATCCTCCCCAGCTCAGATGGCCTGGAGGAGGACAAGGTCAACATCAGCCTACCCTAACTAGCTTCCAGAATTCAAGAACTGCCAGATTACAGATATTTAAAGAATGAGGGGATGTGCGAGGGGGTGATAACCAGAAGCATAGACACCCCAGGTCTTTGAAGAGTGGCTGACCACCTATGTGATATCTCTTGTTAGCCTAACAAAAGACATTGACAAAGCAACTTGCAGATGGAGGGGTTGGCTTGGGCTTACACTTTGAAGATAAGATAGAGTCTGTCACTGTGGGGAGGTCCCAGAGACAAGAGTTTGAGGCTGATGGTCACACTGTACCCACAGTCCTAAGGAGAGAGATGGATGCTGGCCCTCAGCTCTATTTCTCCTTTTTTCCAGTCCAGGATTCTGGAACATGAAATGGTACCCCCTAGATTTAAGGTAAGTCTTCCAACATGTATGAACTCAATCTGGAAACACCCTCATAGACACAACCAGAGACCTGTTTCCATGGTGATTTTCAATCCAGTCTAGTTGACAATGGAGAGTAGTCATCATGTCACCTGACTTGAGTGGGTCAGATTCTGGAGTGACTAACCTTTGCTCTTTGCTCTTCTCCCACGCAATCTGCTGCAGGAGAGGAGCTGTAAGGCAGTTTGTAGGGTGTTAACTTACTGCCATCTCAGAGCCCTGGCTCTTGGAATACAGTGCAGGTAAGGATCCTCTTCCTGGCCTTTGTGGTAACCAGCATGGACCCTGATGTGTGAGCTGTCATTTGTAGACTATGCAGTCATGGTCAAATTCATTAACACCTCTGAACTCCAGTCTCCTTGCTAAGGTGTGGGGCACAGGGGAAGGAGGATCAGAAGTTAAGAGCTTCTAAAATGGCTATTCGAAAGAACTGTCTACCACCTGACAGAGTTAGCTGGGACTGTGGTCAGGACACAAGGGTGAAGGCCTCTGTTACCTTCTTTGTCAAGGGTTTCAGAAGAGATCTTTGAGAGAGGTCAGTGAGCAAAGGAGAATGCAGGTTAATGTTGATGAGACCTCAGCCTGCTATGATGCCCCTTCCATCACCCCACAGCATCTGTAGCCCGTGGTGTGGAGTAAAGCCTCCACAATCATCCCATAGCAGCTGGAGCCCTCAAATGTTACTTATTTTGATAATAACTAGAAGAAACTGCAAAGTCAGTGTGATTGCATGAGACCTGGAATTGATGTCAGGATATTTTCCTCAACCATTTCTTTGCCTTAGTTTTGGAGATGAGGTTCTCTCTCTGAACCCAGAGCTTACTGTAGCAGGTGCTATGGCTCGTTATTGGCCTCCTGGGATCCACTTGTCTCTGCCTCCATGCCCGACTTTTATGTAGGTGTTGGGGATTCAAAGTCAAGTCCTCATGTTTGTGGAGCCATCTCTCCAGCTCCCAAGGTCTGCTAATTAGTGGTTTTAACTGTGTCTCCCCTTTCAATGCTTAGATTATCACAGGCACAATAGTGTGGGTAGTTTGTGGTTCTGCCTATACTCCGGATTTGTGGGTGGGAACTGCTCCAGGGCAAGGTGTGGTCATGCTGGAACTCTGCCGACCATGATAGACTTGCTCTTTTTTTGTTTCCTGGACACATGGAGCCACAGACCTCAAAGCCAAATGTGTTGTACAGGTCCTGCTGGCATTGTCTTTCATCCTTGAACGCATGCAGAGAGAGGTTCTCCTTTGGTGGTCCCAGTGCTGACATAAGTGTTTGAGAGAAAGTGGAGGAGAGGCCAGGAAAATAAAGCACGAAATACTAATGTGTATCAGGCTGGAGAGAAGGGACTGGCCCTTCCAGAAGTTGCTGTTCGGCCATCCTCTGAGTGACACTTCTTATTACCAGGCATAACCTTATTCTGAGCCTGTGAGGCCATCTCATTCCAAGTTCATTTGCTGGCAGGACTCAGTATGCAGCCTAGACCGGGAGAGCTCAGGCATTGAGTTATGATTTTCTTTCCCTTGCAGCCCAGAAAAAAAGAAAAAGAAAAAGAAAAAGAAAAAGAAAAGGGAAAGCACCAAAAGAGTTGCTTATGTTTACATAATTGCTCAGAGTCACAAGAGGGAGGCTAGGCTTTCTTCTTCTAGAGTTTAGTATGAGCTCACACACTAAGAAGTTGGGTCAAGACAGCCTGTGCCATTTTACAACCCAAAGCTGACAGGAACTGGGTAGAATCATGTATCTGAGGTCTCCATGCTATAGCCCACAGATTAAGCCCACCATCTTATGGAAACAAAATTTTACTGGCATAGAATAAACTCACACAGAGCTGAAAATGTGATCCGTCATTTGAGACAGAGTCTTATGTGTAGCTTGGCTGGCTTGAAACTCTTTATGTAGCAGAAGATGACTTTGAACCGCTGATACACTTCCAGAGTGCTGGGATGAGAGGTGCATACTGCAGTGTGTCCCTAGGGCTTTATTCATGTCCAGCAACTGAACTACGACATTCTGGAAAATTCATTTAACAATCCATTTAACAAGTCCAAGGAAAGAAGACATAGCTTCTTACTCCAAGCCTGAGCTCAGCTTCTGGTACTTACCCCAGTAAACTCACAAATCTATCTTTACTTCCGATGAAAATCTGCTATCATTTTATTATTAAGATCACCTGAACCTGCTTCTTCTATCCCAGACATTGTCTCCCCCATCCTTGCAACAGAGCTACCAAGTGACCTTGACCTTTTGACTCACAAATGCCCAATCCTAAAATTTGGAAAATGCATCCAAGTCTTACTTAGGGCTGAAAGTAATGTCAGTGTGACAGTTAGATGAACAGCCGGAGTGGCAACCCCAACTGTCTTCTTTAGTCAGTGAGCTATGAATGTCCTGACCATGGTCCTCCAGATTCCTTGTCTATCAAATGTGTCCCAGGTAGCAACAAAAAATGATCTATAAGTATGTACAGTACCCAACACAATGCACTGTACACGAATCAAACTGTAAGTGTGAGGAAGTGGGTGAATTGCTTGCACCCAAACAATTCAACAGAAAGAACTAGTTTAGAGCCATATCATATACAGCCAGTTGACCAATGGCCTTCAACTAGAAAAGTACATTCTAGAATGATTGGCCTGGGCAAGGGCTTTGGTTTCATTTCCTTGACTAAAAGCTGAAATGCAAGCATGTTGCTAGAAATTATTTTATGAACTTTGAACTTTCACATGATCATAACTGATTATAAAAATAGACATCTTTATTGATATCTGTGTTATATAAAATATATGAGCACCCAGATGTTTTGGGAATTCTCCAGGCTTCTGTGGGAATAGGTTATGAGGATCTAAAGACCTCAGCATCAGAAGACAGTACCACAGCCCCATCATCTACTCTAGCACCAAGCCCTGGGTCTGGAGGGCTCAGCTGGCCCGATCATCTGGCATACGTTCTCACCTGCCTGGAATACTTTTCTTTATAAGGTACAGAGGAGCTTTGGAAAGCCCAGGGACACTGGATATGAATAGATATATGTGGCTGACTGGTCAGAGACCACCCGTCATGTCTGGCAACCAAGTAATGAGGATATAGCTCAGTAGCACCACTTCTGGAGATGGGCAGCTCAAGGCTGGGGAGATGGCTTGGCAAGTGAAGTGCTTGTTGTGCAAGTGTAAGTACCACAGTTCAGATCCCAGCATCTTTGCAAAAGCTGGGTGGGTTTGGTAGACCATCTGTAATCCCAGCATGGGGGAGGTCAAGATGGCATCTCAGGAGCAACCCAATTAGTGAGACTAGGTAAACTAGGGTTGAACAAGAGACCCTGCCTCAATATATAAGGTGGAGAGTGATCAAGGAAAACACCCAGCATCAACCTCAAGCCTCCATATGCACACATACACATGTATACCTACATACTCAAACACGCAAACACACAGACACACAGAGACACACAGAGACACAGACAGACACAGACACAGACACAGACACAGACACAGACACACACACACACACACACACACACACACACACACACACGGAGATAGGCAGCTCACAGTACATATATGCCTTGGCTTTTTGTTAATGTGACAACCTAAAACCGAGAGAAACTATTTAAAAGTAATATTTATTATGGACCCCAATGCAAAAACAAACTGGTAAGACAGGCACAACATGGTAGAGGAGGAAAGCTGTTCATTTTGTGGTGGCCAGGAAGCAGAGAGAAAGCTGGGAAAGGGCCAAATGCCCTGAAAAGGCACCTTCACAGTGACCTACATTCTTCACACAGACCATACGTCCTCATAGCTCAGAGCTGTAAATGCATCAAAGAATTAGCTCCTGGAGAAAGTCAGTGGCAGTATGTATCAATTATTGTCAGCAACTTGAGCATCAAATCTAATATGCACAAGCATTTTGGGTGGACACATCTTACCCAAACCTTGGCAATGAGCAGTTTTAGGTCCAACAATGAGGCTCTCTTCCACATTGACATCACTTAGGGAGGTACAATTGGGTTTAGAGAGAATGCTGCCCTAGATGACCCTGACCTGCCTTGGAACCTGAGTGGGACCGCTCAGAGGCAGTGCCCTCATTCTGTCCCAGAGGACATCCACCTTCCAGGTGTTTCTGAGTTCCGATGTTGGCAAACTACTTTAATGACTGGCTGGTTAATGTGAGGATGAGACAGGCGGATGACAGTGAAGCTCATTCGTGTTTCTCAGGAGACATGGCTGGCGCTTGGTTGTCAACTGAATTTGCAGTGGCTGATTTCTGCTCAGCCCATCTCTCTGTCATTTGAGGCTCAGGGGTGGAAGGCACCTCAAACAGATTTTCTTTCCACAAGGGGTTCCCATGAGACAGTCGCTTCTTGATCCCAAGACAACTGACAGCTGTCAGCTAGGCTATGGAGAGTGCACAGCTCCTGCCTCTTGAGATCAATGGCTCAAAATGAACAGCCTCTGCTCACACCTCACCCTGAAGTGACTGCACCCAATTCTGAGGCACAGTGGCTCAGTGCGCATCTGGCTTTGACACCATCCTTCAGCGGAGGAAATGTTGGACACATGCTAAGTCGCTGAGCTGGACCTGGGGCAGGGACAGACTCTATTGTGGAGTAGAGAAAACAGTCCTGCTGGCCACCCTGCCATGCCCCCTGCTAAGCCCAGACTTTACACACTTTCCCATTCCCTACTCTCATTATTAGTGGAAGGAGGGAAGAAAAGGTCCACTACCTGTTTGGGCAACTCACCTGATAAGTAGCAAAAACTAGCCAAGTGTCTCACCCCTCTTTTCTGTACTCCATGAATCATTGCTCACTGTTATGAAAGGGGTGCTGGACTCCTGGCCCTGCCACATTCCCAGAGAACACCCCACAGACTCAATCAGCTGCCTGATAGCACCACAGCAGTGCCTTGTGGGAAACTATGGCACCTAGACATCACAGCAGAGAAACTATAATTAATCAGCTAGCTAATTAATTAATTAAAGACAGGGTTTCTTGCATCCTAGGTTATCCTCAAACTCAGGAAATCAAGGGTGACCTTAAACTTCTGATCCTCCTGCTGCCATTCTCGGAGAGCTGGAATTACAGGTGTGCCCCACCACTCCTGTTTATATGGCGCTGGGGATAGAATGTGAGGGCTTCCTGCATGCCGGGCGAGTGCTCTACAACATTTCCAGCAACCTCCCTTCCCCATGCAGTATAATTTAAATGCCTTGCCTTTGCTTCAACACGCTTAGCTGGAAGGAAATTTGAGCATTTTGATCAAGTACCGGAAGTACCCGTGGGAGGGACAGCCCACACAGCCCCAGGTGGCTAGATGGAAGGCATAGAAGAGAAAGATGCTGAGACAATGACATCTTTAAACTCACTTGGCAGAGAGACTGTGAGGAAGACAGCATCTCCAGTCACTCTGGTATGATGCTTGTGTCTTCCAAATTCGGAGTGAAATCTATGTAGCACTAGGAAGTAGGGCTCTGGGAGGTGATCAGATGACTGAGGGTGGAGTATCCAGGACTGGGATCAAGGCCTGGTAAAAGTAGAAACCTTTCTCTTAACCCTTGTTGTACTAAGAGCTTGTCAAGGAGTTATCTGTGAATGAGAAAGCCAGCATCACTACATGGGAACCTGCCTCAGCTTGACTTTGGATTTTCCAGTCTATAGAAACATGATTGGAACTTCTATTGGTTCTAACCCTCCAGCCTTTGGGATTCTGTTACAGCAGTCCAAACAGGTCAAGACTGGTATTCCTAGGCGCTGTGATTACACAACCCTGAGAGTTGAGCTGGCAATCCCAGCTTGTGCTGTCTAGGCCTTGGGACTCAAGGAGGGCTCCAGATGCTTTTACCCTTTGTTCTATATCCCAAGATCTGCAAGCAGGAGGAGGATGGCAGCCTCAGAGTTGGAAGGTCTGGGTGAAGAAGGATGACTTTCAACACGAGAAATGACTGTGAAGGTCATCAATTGACTAGCCTATTCAACAGGGTTCCTAGAATTGACTGTAGGGTGACTGCGTGACAACTGCAGCACCCAGAGCTGGAGATGTGGTCTGGCAGCAGGAAAAAAGACAACCAGCATGGTTTCTGCACAGGGGGATCTTATTCTGAGAATAGCTGCATCAAAACCATATTTAGAGAATATGTTAATAGTTTCTTCAACCAAATTCACACAAATAAGACCTTATGTATTTAATGTAGTGTGTTATCCTGTAAATATTTTTTAAAAATTAAGTTCAATGCTTCTAGAGTAAAATGGCCAATAATTTCTGTGTAATACCAACCCGACAAGGGAAATTGAAAGACTTTTTCTAAAATTGGCCACACAGCTAAAATTTCCAAAACTTGAAAGCATACACAAATGTACACACACACATGTACACATATTCATGCACATGCATGCACACACACACACACACACACACACACACACACACACACACACACACAGACGACCAAGAATAACAGTGCTCTGCAAGCCCTTCCAGGTTCTATCACCATCTGAGCAGACTGTAGCTACCCAGCATGCTTCATTGTAAAAAGGCAAAAACAAAATTCCACAGAACAACGTGTATCTGTTACTATTATGGCACCTAGCATTACAGCATTAATTAACTTTTCAGCATCACTTGGGCTAAATCATACTCTGAGGAACACCATTACAAACAGCCGTACTGAGGCACAGTCACTGTCATAAAGCAGCTTTAAGACACTTGCAGAGGTCTATCTTTTAAGTGGGGGATGCAGAGGGCCTGGTGACCTTACTGAATGCAGTGAGTGAGAATCCTGTGATGCCATGAGGCATCCTCACAGCACACATTTATGACAATGTGTCACTAGAGTCCGATATTTAAAAGAAGCCCCAAATACTAGAAGAGCTGTTTTCCTTACAGAGGCTCCCAGAGAGAGTCCAATGTCTTAGTTTTTCCTGTAGATTCTCATGCTCCATCTGTAACTTAAACAGTCATCTAGGACACACAAAATCATTTTTGAGAGACCTGGGAACCAGGATGCACATATTTTTGGGGTACTTGTATTCTGCTTGCTATATTCAATGAGAAGTCACTGGGGATTAAAGCTCTCCTGAGTCCCAAGTACCAATATGGAGTCTCCCCATTAGCTGCAGCCACCAGTGTGCCTCCCTTCCTATCACTACATCTATTGCTAACCTATTGTGGGCAGTGTTGTCTTTTGGAAGGCCCTAGCTTCCTTCCTGCTTCTGTGCTAAAATGCCTCGAACAATGCAACTTAAGGGAGAAAGGGTTTATTTGGCTCACAGTACCAGGTTACAGTCTATCGTTGTGAGGAAGCCGAGGCAGCAAGAACTTGAAGGAGTTAGTCATATCACATTCATTGTCAAGAACAGAGGGCAACAGATTAATGCATGCTGGCATGTGCACAACCTGCTCTGACGTACACAGTCTGGAACCTAAGTCTAGGGAATGGTGACATGGACTTTTAAGCTCCATTTGCCTCTATCCATTAACACAACTGAGACAGTCTCCCATAGACATGCCCATAGGCCAACCTAATCCAGACAGTTTCTCCTGGAGACTTCCTTCCCCACGGTGTGTTAAGCTGACAATTAAAACTAACCATTATGACTGGCATTCACATGGGAGTCATTTCTGGAACCTCCACAGTGGTTTTCCACCAGTTCACAGTCTGAGCACAACAATGTCTGTTATCCAGATGCATTTTCTCTATTGAAGAGTTCAGTCACTAGATCAGCAGACTTGCTCTATTAAGAACCAGAGCATAAAGAGATTAAGCCTCCCAGGCCATATGGTCTCTGTTGCCACTACTCACCCACTGTGCAAAAGTGGCCACAGTGAACACATAGATGACGGGACAGTGTGGCAAACCAGCTTTATTCATGAACACAGAAGCTTTAATTTCATCTAACTTTCAGGTGCTGTAAAACATTCTTATTTTGACTCCCCCCACCCCTAAGTTTTAGATACACAGTAGTGAAGGAATTTGGCTAACTTACCTACTCCCAGTTCAACGTGTGTTTGTAACCTACTTTATTTTACTATGGAAGAGTGTAGTATGTGCTGTATGTGCATGTATGTACCTGTGGAGGCCAGAAGAGGACATTAGTACCCTGGAACAGGAGTTCCACATGGGTGTGAGCTACCTGATTGGGTGTTGGGAATCAAACCTGGGACCTCTGAGAGAGCAGCAAATGCTCTTAACCACTTAGCCATATTTCTAGCCACTTATTCTTAATGAGAAGTCATGTGAATGCCAGCCTCTCTTGGCCTCTCATTCTCTCTCATCCTTTGGAAAGGAGATCAGGCATCCAGTGTCTACCAGAATCTGTGCTGATCAGGAAAGAATGAAAAGCCAACTTCAGGGAAAGGAGAGAGGAAGCAACTGCAAAGACGAGGCAATGGAAGAGGGCCACTCAGGATACAGGGGAACTACACTGCCTGTTGCAACAATGCCCTGCGTTCAGCCCCAGGGACTCCAGAAGCAAGTGAGGTCTGAGTGAGGTAAAAGGTTAGGAGTGGGAGGGATGTTGGAACTTAGAAATTGATCTGAATCTGCCCATAAATGAATCCTTGCAAAGAGATAAAGGGAATGAAAGAGAGTTGTCTAGAAGAGGAGTGGGAAAGGGATGAAGACAGAGCCTATGAAGACACTAGTGTTTCTTTTGGATAGAGTGGGGGAAGCCTGCTGTGGAAGAGAGGAGTGGGGAGGGGGGGGAGGAAGACAGAGACAGAGACAGAGAGAATAGGTGGAAAGAAGGGAGATAGAGATAGACATAGACATAGAGATGGGGGAGGGGTGTGTACAGGGGAGGCAGGGAGAAAAGATACACCAGAGATAGAGAACCAGGGTAATGTGGGGTCATGAGGTCAGGGGACACGAAGGGGAATAAGGGTGGAGTCTAGAACTGGTGACATGATGTTAATAGTGGAATGGGGTGACTAGGTTTCTTGCACAGAGGGAAGGAGGCAGAGATCGAGACTGAAGCAGCTCTGGGAAGTCTACTCTAAAAAGGAAATGAAGGTTCTGGGCAATGGGCTGAGGAGAGGTCAAGGCTACCTTGGAAAGATAGGTTTGTATGAGTTTTAAAGACAGTGAAAGGGAAGGGGCAATCTACAGGAGATGGTACCAGCTGAAGCAGAGCCCCAAATGGTAGTTCTGGTAGGCTGGGCCTGGGGCTGACTTCTTTTAGCATACAGTAGATATTTCTAGAACAAATAAACACCCAAACGAATGACATTTCGGCCAGGTTTTAAATTTGGTATTGTTCCCTTCCCATTGTCCTTGTTCCCATGGTCTCTTCCTCTCTGGCTTACAACCCCCACTTCCCTTACCCAGCTCTGACCTTGTTCCCAGTTGGTTCACTATCCCAGTCTACACTGTCTGATTTGATGCTATCAAACCTGACATGTTCCTAGCCATGTGGCTGTGCATGAGGGAGCCCCGGGCGCCTGTTCCACTTATACAACAGCTCTTCCCTGGCACCAGCTCCAGTGTACTGACTAGACTGTGCTTCCCAGCCTGCCCCTGCAAAGGCTCATATTAACCTTTAAACCATCCTACATCTGTCTCTGCTCTCCCTGCCAGATTCATGTTCTTTCTCTCCTTCTGACCCTTTCTCCATTGAATACTATCTTCCTCTGTCTCTCTACCCAACTCAAATGTCAACCTGACATCTACTTAAGACAGGAGGAAGTCATATAGAAAGCCAGCATCCTCAAAGCCCTGTCTCTTACATGGCTTCTAGAAAGAAGTAAGACAGGGAGTGGGGTGAATGGGATGGTTACTATTTATTATCATTATGACTGACAGGAAACATCTGGGTCTTTGATGAGATGCACCTTGGGGTGTGTCTGTGGTCTTTCCTCAGAGAGGAGTAACTGAGGAAATGAGACCTTCCCTGAAAGCAGATACCATGGGGTGTTGGCCTGAAGAAAAAGGAAAAGGGAGAAAGTCAGCTGAGTACCAGCACTGCCAATTCTCTGCTTCCTGGTCTGTCAAGGTATGAGGAAGGAGCCCCATGCTTCTTCCACCACAGGTTCCTCGTCTTGAAAGAATCCTAGAAAAAACTGGACCTTCCATCTAGGTTTCAGGGAGCCTGAGTAAGGGATTTGAACTCCACTAGCTATTAGAGAAATTGGGTGCTGCAATCCAGGACCAACCAATCTTTGATCAATTTCCAGTAGCTCTCTTGAGACATTTGTGAATCTCCTTGGCATGTGATATAACATCTTTGTGACTATTGTGGCAAACCCTTTGGAACATACAGATTATCAGAACCCACCAGCTAAGAAGGCCTCAGGTGTTAATAAACCTTTAGATCAGAATTCTCTGCCTCTTTTGGGAAAAGACATTCATGATGTTTCTGCCAATAAATTTGAAAAACCATCTAGAGTTTTATTACTTTTTTTGTTGTTATGAAAGTCATAAAACTATTAACGTATTAGAACATGGAATTTGGGGCAGCCTAAGTTTGCATTCCGGGGACATGGCTGCTCACATTTCATCCCAGGGCAAATCATGTCTTCTGTTCTTTTGAGGTGAGAATTGTTTTCTTTTCCTGATAGAGCACACATGCCCTCAGACCATAAGTCAGAATAAACACCTCCCCCTCCTTAGGATGAGCTATTGACCATCGCAGGGTGAGTGAGGCACTGTGAGCATGGCCTAGTATCAAGAAAATCCTCACGGCTGAAATGATAGTGCAAACATGTGGAAACGTGCCCTGTCTTGTTCACTCCTGTTACATGACAAGTCCCAGTGACAAATCCCACTGATTGTGAAATGTAACTCATATGGTGTCATCTCACAGGCTGGCTTAAGATCAAACTTGATCCAGAACAAGGGGCATGATAGCATCTGAGTCCATCAAGCCGAGAGTGAGCAACTCCAAGGTCAGCCAAGAGCAGGCACAGAACAAAGACCAGCCCATCTGCTGCCAAGCCCCTGGTAGATGCAATTAGCAAAGCAAAGCTGCTGGGACCCGGCCTTCTGCTCAGCTCTGCTCTAGAGACAAGAGTCCAAAAACCAAGACCTGACCATGATGTTGGGGAAGCAGGCAGCGGTTTTTTTGCTCTTTCCTCAAAAGACTTGCTTTTATTATCATTTAAAATCATGTGCGTTTGCGTGTGTTGTGTGGGTAGATATGTGCACGTGAATGCAGGGGCCCATGGAGGCCAGAAGAGGACAAGTAATCCGCCTCCCCCACCCCCAGAGCTCGAGTTACAGAAGGTTTATGAGGGTCCAATGTGGACGCTGGGAATCACATTATGTCTTCCATAAGAGCAGCAAGTGTCCTTAACCACTGCACTATCACTTCAGCCCCGAGGATTTTCTTGTTCAGATGAACATCATATTACCAATATAATAGGCCCGTCTTTCTCATTACTGTGCCTTTTACCACACAAATAAAGCCACAGTGACTGTGAACATCGACTCTGCTATTAGAGGGAGGTAACTAGGTGATCAGGGCTAATCACCATGTACCTTCTTAATGCTAAGTGACTTATTACCCACAAACACGTGGGAATGTGCTCCAGGAAGGGCCCTTCCAGCCGAACACAGACACGTTAAGCTTCTTAATTGAAAATATAATCTGTATTGTGGAGATTAAAATATATTGGATTCATTTTGGCTCTATTCTTCCCCATTGTCCCACATACATTTTCTTTATGCTACACAATCAAATTAGTTCCCCTGCTACGGAAATTATTTCCACACAATAAATCAATTTTATAGTGAAGCTATGACTGAATGTCCTATTTAAAGGAAAAGCAAACTGGGGAATGGAGACAATTTTCTAACTGATGCGATCAGTATACTACCTCCTGCCTTTGGCAATCTAAGTAGCTCTCCTCTTTTCTTTGCCAGTGCTGTTCTTTGGTTTCCTGTGATGGAGGAGGCAGGTGGGTAGCTGCCGGCCTGTCAGACGGCCAGAGCAAGCCTCTGAGGGAACTCCTATTGGCTTCATAAAGTCAGTCCCTGTCCAGGGAAGACCCCATACCTAGGCCTCCGCAGAAGCATTCTTAGGCCCCTATGTGAGATACATGCATTACACCTGGGATGCCTTACTTATCTGCATGACAATAGTCCTTGATGTTATATGACCAATCTGTGTGTGTGAAACCACCTGTCTGAACCTGTCAGAGGCCAGCTCCATGAAGACAGAGGCTTGGTCGGTCTTGTTCGCATTGAATCCAGGGCCTGACACTCATGCCCATGAAAAGTCAAAATGCCTTATAAAATGAGGTGATATCACCACAGCCCAGTGAGCATCACTCTTGCTAGAGAGATGTGCTGGCTGGTTTTGTGTGTCAACTTGACACAAGCTGGAGTTATCACAGAGAAAGGAGCCTCCCTTGAGGAAATGCCTCCATGAGACCCAGCTGTAAGGCATTTTCTCAATTAGTGACCAAGGGGTTGGGGGAGGAACCAGCCTATTGTGGGTGGTGCCATCCCTGGGCTGGTAGTCTTGGGTTCTATAAGAAAGCAAGCTGAGCAAGTCAGCAAGTAACATCCCTCCATGGCCTCTGCATCAGCTCCTGCTTCCTGACCTGCTTGAGTTCCAGTCCTGACTTCCTTTGGTGATAAAGAGCAATGTGGAAGTGTAAGCTGAATAAACCCTTTCCTCCCCAACTTGCTTCTTGGTCATGATGTTTTGTGCAGGAATAGAAACTCTGAGTAAGACAAGGGACAAAACGATTCATCAGAGGTCGCCTTAGGGACTGGACACATGAACTGGAAGGATGAGTGCCACCCACTAACCCTTCCACTTTTCGCATGCACTGGCAATTGACTTGTCCGATTCTTCTAGATGTCATCTGATTCTTGCACATGTGGTCAGCACCTGACAACTTCTCAGCTTCTAGCCTTCCCCTATCCATCTCCTTCTCTTGTGCTCCTATGGAACCATGTGTTTCCACCTCAGGGGACCCAGGTCACATTTGCTATTACACAGGCAGTTGTTTGCTTGTCTGAATAATGTCCAGGGTATCCCCAAAGACTCTCAGTGATGTGAGAGGCTCCACATCTACTTTTGTGGGTGTTTGCTTAACTGGTACTTAGCCTGCATCCTGGCCCTGAGGAGGCATTCCACACCCATTTGAGCTGAGAATGACGGAAGGAAGGTGGTAATGAGATGAGGCAGCTCATTAATCACCTCCCGTGTGTGCGCATGATGGGTATCCACCTGTGAGTGTGGGCATGTGGCACTGTGCTTGTGCGGAGGTCAGAGAACAACTGTGGGTGTCAGTCCTCTCCTATCCTGTCTGAGACAGGGTCTCTCTGTTGTTTGCCACTGTGTATTCCCAGGATATCTGACCCATGAGCTCCTGGGGATTCTCCATTCTCAGCTTTCACCATAGATGCACTGGGATTACAGGCAGGCTCCCACACCCACCTTTGCCTAGATTCATACCCGTGTCCTCATGCTTGCACTGAGCCATCTGCCTAGCTTAACATTTGTCATGATGCTATTCTCATGTCAATATGGATGCTGTAGAACCAGCAGGTCAGTTCACTGCATCCTTATGCACTTGTCTGCTTTGAAAGGAAGAAAGGGGAGTCACTAAGGAGCATGGGATAGCCCCAAGAAAGGCTGCCGCTTCCCTTCAATGCAAGGATTTATGACTCTCAGCTAGGACTTCCCTATCCTTGAACCTAGAGGAATCAGCCTCTGGGTGCAAATTCTACTAGTATCAGGTGACTTTTGTCTAGATGCAAGATGGTAGCTGTTGTTTAACCATCTGGAGGGGACCAGGGTTTGCTAAGAACTTAGGTGTTCTCAGTAATGTACAGGAAAGGGCAGGTGCCTCTAGCAGCCTGTGAGTGGCATGCCCAGAACATGCTTGAGTTTTTATAAGCTTGAAAGACATAACGTGCTAATCCATGACTTGGTTTTAACACATAGGCTAAATGGCTGTGCAAGAAACTGCTACAGACTGGCATTCGTGAATCAGCCATTCTATATGATTAGTGAGTTAATGTGAATTTGAATCCTGAGCTTTTCACTTCAAATGCAGTATATTTCCCTGTGATTAGGGGCAGACTCTACATGAGGCTTTAGACACTTACATTCCAGGCTGCAAGTATGAGGTTCATATGTGGCAAACACATGAAAAATTTAAAAAGCTGTATGTTTGTAACAAGCCAATTCTGCACAGCACTAACACTAGCAAAATCGTTGTCTCAGTGTTTTAGGAAAAAGTTGTCTTGGAGCATGTCCTTGACTCTTAATCCAAATTCTGATGCATAGAAATGACCCCCAAAAGTGGGTTGTTTTTAACTTGGGCTTTCTGAATATGACAAAACCTGCCATTCCACCCATGCCCACAGGCTTAAACAAAAATACGCACTTAATGAGGTCATGGTATTAATACTGAAATGCCTAAAATACATGGTGTGAGCCTAGAAAAAAAAACTGTCAGCAAAGTCTCAAAATAACTTTACTAAGGTCTGTCAAGTTTTGGGAAATAATCCAAGAAAATGATACAAGAACGAACACAGAAGAGTCAGCTCATTCTAACTTCTACAAGCCTGGGGAACGAGGTTTGGGATGGAACAGTTCCTCGTTTGGAAGAAGTCTATGTTCCATGTTGACATTTTTCTTGCTCTTGGGGAAATTAGGGTGTCTATTGCTGTAATGAAACATTAGGACAAAAAAAGCAGGTTGGGGACAAAATGGTTTATTTGGCTTACACTTCCACATCACAGATTATCATCAAAGGAAGTCAGAGCAGGAATTTAGGCAGGGTAGGAACCTGGAGACAGGACCCTGATGCAGAGGCCAGGGAGGGGTGCTGTTAACTGGCTTGCCTGCATGGCTTGCTCAGCCTACTTTCTTATAGAATTCTGGACTGCCAGCCCGGGGATAGCTCCACCCACAATGGGCTGGGCCCTTTGCCATCAATCACTAATTAAGAAAATGCCCTACAGCTGGATACATGGAGGCATTTCAGTTGAAGCTATCTCCTTGCAGAAGCCTCTGGTTTATGTGTCAAGTTGACAGAAGACTAGAAAGCACATTGGTGGAGGGCAATTACATATTAACAAGTCTGCCCACATACAGGATACAAGTATTCTGGGAGTTGTGGGGCCAGGGTGTGAGCTGTGAGAGGCTGCTGGGGCTCTCAGACGCCTATTTGTGGTTTGCCCCATCTCTTTGGGATGATAGGTAGGTCCGCAGGTAGGCCTCATATTAACCCTACTTTTGCTCTGAGTATAACCATATAATTTTCCAAAGTCACCCAGGCTGTCCACAAAAAGATGTCACAAATATAAAATCCCAAGCAGGATGCCTTTAAATAGAACAAGGAAAGAAAAAGGGGGGCGGGGTTTAAAGCTGCTGGTTTTTTTTATTTTTTTTTTAATTTTTTTTTATGCTTTGTTCAAAAGGAAGTGGGAGGAGAAGTCAGACAATGCAGTGCCCCTTTCTAACTCTCTCCACATGGTCTTTGCTTTCTAGAGCAAACCATCACACCAGTATCATAGAGACTTACCCCTTGATGGAAAGTCCATCAGCCTCCTTCCTGCCAAAGTTAAGTGGTGGGGCCTGGAGGAGGGAATTCGGTTAGTGGTGCAGAGGTGATATGTGGCAGTAAGTTAGAGATCTGACATACAGTTTGAGGGCAGGAGCTAATGGTATGGATTGTGCACTGGGTTTCTGTTGGAGATTTTAGAAATGTTTATCACACACAATAAGATATATAATTGAGTAAGCTGGGCACCTATTCTTATTGGCTGCAGTAACTACTTTGTTATAAATGGGTAACAAAACATTGTGTGTGGACCTTAAACACACTTGTAGTGCTATTAACTTCACGGTAATCAGTTGTTGTGAATGCTTGATACCTTGAGAGCAGAGCCAAGAACTTAACCTCCCAAGTAAAGCCACTGCATATGAACTGGAGACATATTTTCTGAGTGCACACATCTCTCACAGTGTGTTTGTTCACAATGCTGGTGAGCTCTGATGACCAAACACCTAGCTCCTGGCTGGTCCTAGGAGAGCTCTAGGTCAGAATGCACCTAGATGCCAACAGACAAGCTCCCTTTTCCACAGCCACTTTTGCGCAATCTGGTAGAGACTATGAATACTGGCCTCCTTTGGATGTCCTGGTAAAGGAAACAAGTCCTGATCATGGAGATTTGGACATCCCGAAAGTGTGACTTTTCCAACAGAGAGAAACCTGATCTGCAGACCTAAGCATGGTTCCAACTAAGTCTGAATGTCCTTACCAAACAAAACACTCTGGAAGGGATCTGGAGGTGGACACTAAACTCCAGGGCACTGTGGCATTTAAAAGAAGAACCAGAGCCCTGAAGTATGATGTGGTGGGTGTGGTTCTGTGACGCTCTGTGCCACCTTCTGACGGTAGAGAGTCCCTGCCAGGGAGAACCTTACCAGGTGCAGTGGGCCAATCTTCAATTTCTTGGCCATCGGAACTGTATGCCAAACAAACCAGACTCCCTACCTTGTGCTGTCAGTTACACCAGGAACAGGTAATAACACCATACACTGCATGTCCCTTGCGGCTCCCAGGCAGCAAGCCCTGGAGCGAGCATGTTTACAAGAGGGTTGAGCTGCTACAGACCTCCTCCAAGCTGCATAGGGTTCATCTCTCTCAGAAATCAGCAAGCACAGCTTGTCTGCAGCTCACCCAGAACCCACCTCAGGAACTGTTATCCCACCGCTATCCATTTTGCCCTTTAACCTACGGTGGAGAAAGAATAGTCTATCACCCCCATTCCCACAAACCTGCCTAACTCGAAATATTCCCACTCCAAAAGAAAGCATTCACATGACTGCCCTTTCTTGTCTTTAGAATTCACTAAAAATAGATACCATTAGGGTAACTTGGTTCTCTGGGGGAATGTCATGTCATGAGCAAACTTATCAGGCCAAGTGTGGAAACAGGTGCGCACTGGCCTTCTGCATGAAGAGAAATATTTCATTTCAATATTTGTAGGAAGGAAAAGTCCCTTTCTGTGAAGAATACAGAGCTCTCAAAACCACTCCATAAAAATCTACTTCACATAAAAATCACAAAAGAGAACAAGTCAGCGCACAGACTGGAGAAAGCCAGTTGAAAATCATCAGAGAGCCAAGGGCACTGGGGTGATTATAGTGCTGGATTAAGTCCTCTGTCTAACGGCAGACAACCCTAAGCTTATCTTCAAAGGGAACCAGAGAGGAATGCATGGAAGGAGCCTTGTAGATAATCTCCTGGGGGTGATGGAAGATGGCAAGAATAGACCATGGTGTGTGCTGATCGGGATTGGCTCCCTTCTCTCATGACTCCTCCCTTCCAGGCTAAAGAGATGGCTCAGTTAGTAATGTGCTTGCCATATGTGTGAGGAACTGGGCTTAATTCCCAGAACATACATGAGAAAGCAGGGCATGGTAGACACTAGGTATCCTAGCACAGGGGGAAGTAGAGCCAGGGAGATGCCTCGGGCTGGAAGGCCAGCTAGCCTAGCTCAGTCAGTGAGTTTCTGGACGGTAAGAGACCATCTCAAATGCAAGCTAAATGCATCATAGCAATGATGCCCATTGTCAACCTCTCACCAAGCATACACACAGGTGCATGAGCACTGCCTCTCCTACACACAGGTGCATGAGCACTGCCTCTCCTACACACAGGTGCACAAGCACTACCTCTCCTCATACACACAGGTGCATGAGCACTGCCTCTCCTACACACAGGTGCATGAGCACTGCCCCTCCCATACACACAGGTGCACTAGCACTGTTCCTCCTCATACACAAAGGTGCACAAACACTGCCTCTCCCCATACACACAGGTGCACAAGCACTGCCTCTCCCCATACACACAGGTGCATGAGCACTGCCCCTCCCATACACACAGGTGCATGAGCACTGCCCCTCCCATACACACAGGTGCACAAGCACTGCCTCTCCCCATACACACAGGTGCATGAGCACTGCCCCTCCCATACACACAGGTGCACTAGCACTGTTCCTCCCCATACACAAAGGTGCACAAACACTGCCTCTCTCCATACACACAGGTGCACAAGCACTGCCTCTCCCCATACACACAGGTGCATGAGCTGCCCCTCCCATACACACAGGTGCACTAGCACTGTTCCTCCCCATACACAAAGGTGCACGAGCACTGCCTCTCCCCATACACACAGGTGCACAAGCACTGCCTCTCCCCATACACACAGGTGCATGAGCACTGCCCCTCCCATACACACAGGTGCACTAGCACTGTTCCTCCCCATACACAAAGGTGCACAAGCACTGCCTCTCCCCATACACACAGGTGCACAAGCACTGCCTCTCCCCATACACACAGGTGCATGAGCACTGCCCCTCCCATACACACAGGTGCACTAGCACTGTTCCTCCTCATACACAAAGGTGCACAAGCACTGCCTCTCCCCATACACCCAGGTGCACGAGCACTGCCTCTCCCCATACACACAGGTGCACAAGCACTGCCTCTCCCCATACACACAGGTGCATGAGCACTGCCCCTCCCATACACACAGGTGCACTAGCACTGTTCCTCCTCATACACACAGGTGCATGAGCACTGCCCCTCCCATACACACAGGTGCACTAGCACTGTTCCTCCTCATACACACAGGTGCACAAGCACTGCCTCTCCCCATACACACAGGTGCACAAGCACTGCCTCTCCCCATACACACAGGTGCACAAGCACTGCCTCTCCCCATACACACAGGTGCACAAGCACTGCCTCTCCCCATACACACAGGTGCACAAGCACTACCCCTTCCCACCAAAGTCTCTCCTTTTCTAAAGATGGAGAAGGGTGTGGTAAGCAAGTCTACAAAAATAACAAAACAAGACATAGGCTTATTAATTCAAGGAACAACTATTTAAAAAATTCTTGGTAATAACAGATATGGAATTGGAAATGTGAGTGATGTTCATGTCATCCTTTCATACCATGTCCCAAAGCCCATTGCTAGAAGGCAGCAGGGAAACCCATGGTAGTGATCTCATATGCACACTTTCTATTCTGCCAGCCAGAACCAGGGCTTGACTTTGGGCTGCAAAGCTACTGAGGATACTTCCCTGCTTGAGTGGCAGGGAATGGAAAATTGCTGCACTACCTAAGTGCTGTACTCCAGGGGCCAGGGCCACAACATCCATACTATCACATGGGAAAAGGGAAAGGGGGTCTAGGGAGTGAGGACTGAGGTACTGGGATCTGGACTCTGGTCCTCATGATAGAATAGCAACTCTTCTTAACCATTTAGCTCCCTGTTCAATCCTCAGGACAGCGGGCATTTTAATGAGAATAAACTATAACTCATGACCACTGGAGTTGCCACCATAGAAAACATGGGAAATATGAACACTGTCAAGGAGACAGAGAAGTTGGGAGCCTTGTACTGCCTGGGCTGTGAAACTGCAGCGGCTGTGGAAAATACAAGGATGGGTTCTCAAAAATTAAAAAATAGAACTGCTGCATGATTGAGAGTCTTCACTTCAGGTTTTATTATAGGTCAGAAAGAACCAGGAGTGATATCTAAGAGTTCATACACCCATGCTCAGAGCATTAGCAACTCTAGGATTATGCAGTGAGTGCACAGGGAACCAGAACATGATAACAACACAGTGCAGCCTTCAAAAGCAGGAAGGGCTGACCGCAGTACAACACAGATGAACCTTGAGGTCATTGTACTAAGTCAAACCAGCTGGAAATAGTGTGATTCCACATGTGTGGTATAGAAGGGTCAAGGGTCAAACAGGGAGGAAGGAAGAAGAGGGGTGGAAAGGGACAGGGTCTAGTGCTCAAGGGACATAGTATGAATTAAAAAGGCTCTGGCACACACACACACACACAGGTTATTTAGTAATTCAACACCACTAAACTGTACACTTGCTATTAAGATGGCAAAATTGTTTCCCATATTTTATTACAACAAATTATTAAGAAGAAGTTAGCTAGCCTGCCTGTGGCACAAGAGCTTTGTAAATGGCACCTGTGCTGTAATCGCAGCAAGTGGGCTGGTAAGTCCATTTCTACTGGGTACCCTCGCTCCTCTCCTTAGTAAAGAAGAGAGCAGGTGATGGCCTCTTTTGTTCACTTTAACCTGGGGAGCATCCACCACCCAACACATCAGGGGCACTGAGCAAAGGTGCAGTAAGACAGGATGAGCTCCGGAGGCTGAAGGATGAGGGGAGAGGGGTCTGTAAAGGGTTGGTGTGTGTTTGAAGGGTAAGGCTTAAAGAGCGCTGTCTTAGCCACTGTTCTATTGCTGTGAGGAGACATCATGGACAAGGCAATTCTTATAATGGAAAGCCTTTAACTGGAGGCTTGCCAAAGTTTCTGACTTACTTCATTATCATCATGGTGGGGAGCAGGGAGGCATGCACTGGGACTGGAGCAGTAACTGGGAGCTCAGAGGAAATCCCCAGACTCGGAAACAGACACTGGGTCTGGCACGAGCTTTTGAAACCTCAAGTCCCTCCCTTCTGCCAATCCTTCCTAAACAGTGCCATTCCCTATTCATGTCCTATGGGGACATTTTTTTTGTTTTTACCACAAACCACCACAGACACCCATTCACAGCATGATTACATGCATCCCTTTCTCCACGTACAACAGGAGGCATCGCTTAGGCTTCTGGACAGAGAGATCACTTGTTTGGTAATATTGTAAATAGAGAGGAGTAACCAGAAAGGCTGACTGGGCAAGGTTATAGGCTCGCAACCATCTGCAAGGGTGGATGGAACCTCCCACTTCAAACTGCCCTGGAATAGCTACACTGGACACAAAACAGATTCCTTGTGGACCACTGAACTGGAACTTGAGTTTTCATAAGATCCCTGAGGACCAGAGCACATGATGAGTTCTGAGCAACATGGGATAGTGAGCCTCACAACTCTTTCTTTCTGACTACCACATTGAAATAGCTTTGTGCTCCAAGGACAAAAGTCATTGATACAGAACATGGCCCAGGCCAGATTGGAGCTCAAACCTGACGGGACCAGGTGCATTTAGGGCCCATTTCCCTGTTATGGGTTTGTATGTTCTAATTTTGCCCATCTAATAAGACATAACAAAAGATAAATCAGCCTCCTAGTTTGGGGCATTAAGAGATTGTAGCAATGTGTTCTAGCAGGCCACTGGAGTTTATTTCCTAGTATTTCATGACAACTGGGGCATTAAATGGTCTTAAATCACTGGGCTGTCCCTCGCCTGCTCTGTGGCCACTCCTGTGGCTTTGGAAATCCAATATGGGAAATTATTCTTCATGGCAGACCCACATAGCTGCGAGCAAAGCAATTTAGAGATCGCTTCCACGAGGTCGGTTTCTACATCCGCTGCCTCTGTTACAAATTACTCCCTCGCTTTGACAACTCTCACGAAATATGCGGTTTAAGTAATACAAATGGGTTATCAAATTTTCATGATGTAAACAGTCAAAAAGTTGTTTCCTATCAATAAATCCATAATCAGGCAGCAGGGAAGCCCGACTATTTACTCTGTGCCTGGTTATTCTAGCTACTTTGGTACGTATCTACAGAGGGAGAATTTTACACTCGCTGCTTCTTCTCCAGAGTAATCTGCTTAATGCTGGACAAGCTGCCTCACACCCTCTTTATATTAGGAAGGGAAAATGGCATGCTGTGGGATACAACAGGCAACTGGATCCCATCCACGGAAAACGCCAAGTTTAATTACAATTGTCACTAGGGTCTTAATAAAAAATATGCAAGATGTGGTATTTCCATAACCTTAGGGGATTTACCTGGGTAGAAGAGGATTTTTTTTTTAATGTTCTGACTCATCTCTTTGATTAAAATCATTTTTTACTGATATGAAAGTCATTGGAAATGGCCAGAGAGACTCAATCATGGCTCTGCACCTGGGAGTAGAGGCAGGCAATTCTAAATTGAGAGTGGGCCCAGCATCCCAGGTTGCTGCCACCCATGGTGAGAAAGGAGGAGGAGGCAGTAGTTAGCTGCACAGCACAGAAAGCATGAAATCTTGACCTGGTACCTTCATACTCAGAAGGGCTACGGGAGAAGGAAAGATTGTAAAGTTGTCATCCCGACAGAGAACAGCAAGTACCTCTTTGTATGTCCACAACACACAAAGTCAGTAGAAGGAACCACGAAGTACAACTTGAGCTTCTGCTTCTCCTCACTGTAGGACCACTGAAACAGAACCAGCCGGAACCCCAGAATGCGCACTGGAAATCTGTTCAGCTATAGTATCAGAAGGTGCCAGACCATCAGGGACTGTTCCCTGACACATAAGAGACATTTACCAAGACTGGTGGCCCAAGCTCTATCCACCTTTGAGAGAACCTTGCCTCCATGTTGGGGCCAACTCCAGGGAAACTACCAGGCAGAAGAAGCAGGACTCTGCAGAGAAGAGGAACTCCCTGAAGAAAAGACACAGGTAGCAAGAGGCAAATGTGCCCTGGGAGTCACAGGAGAAGGACCAGGAGCTCTGCTGAGGAGGGGACTCACCACCTAGAAGGCAGCCATCAGAAGCCAAGTCCTTAAGGGTAGGATGTTCCACCAGGGCAGCACAGGTGCTGGCCATCTGCTTTTATGCCAGGACAGGGAAGTTACTGAAAACTACCTCCTTGGACTTCAGAAAGGTTCATGTAGCCTGCTGACAGTAATGTTTCCTGAGAGGGGGCACTATTGGACAGGTGGGTGCATGGAATTTGAGTATTTCCTTTAGGGGTTTGGTGTCCAGACTTAGGAATCTGACTGAAAACACAATTTCAAGCTGACAGGGAAGAGAGGCTGGCACTGTGGAGAAAGTGCATGCGCTGAAGATAATAGCAAAAGAAGAGGGTGCGGTGTCTCCTGTTACATGGCTATGCCAATGTAGAGACAAAACTGGCCAAATGTGTGAGAGCAAAAGGATTTTCATCTGGCCTTCAGAGCGAGGCAAAGGGGCCAATGCAGAAGATTTATATATCTGAGTGAGTTGATGAAAGGCCTGGAAAAGACAAGAGTCTCGCCAATCAGATTAGCACAGCACCAGAGAAACTGGAAAGTTCTCTGTGCCCACTTTCGAAGTAATACACTGAAGATATCAAATTAGCATTACCGAAAGGAAAACATTGCCTTATAAATGAATCTTCTTTTAATCCTAAAACAATTCCCCAGCTAGTCTCGGTGCTTGTGTTTTCAATTACGGCTAATCTAACGGCAACACTTTGCACATAATACATGTAAATATTTTTCTTAATTCTCATCCAGAGAGAGATTTTCTCTTAAGAAAGCCAGACTTTCAGATTTCCATTTTCACGTCCCTGTCACTTCATCTGGGGTTTAGTTTCATAACAGCCGAATATCTATCATGTAGCATAAAGTTAAAAGCCCCCCAAGCACATATCCAGGTTTCCCATAATACAATCAGTACAAACAAAGCACATTTCCCTGATAGGTTCCTAAGACCACACTAAAGTCAGGGAAAGCTGATTGAATGTTGGCCTGGGGACAAACTTCTGTTTGACAAAACAAAGTTATCATCGTTGTGAGAAGAAAGATACTTCTGGGAAGTGACTCTCCTAGGTGCCACCAACAGCCCCTTGGAGGAAAAAAGAAAAGTCACACTTTGACAAATAGGTCTTTTTTAAAAGCGATTTTTTGAACACTGTGTGTGTGCGTGTGTGTGCGCGTGTGCGTGTGTGTGCACATGCAAATGAGTGCAGGCACCTACAGAGGCCAGACAATTCCTGGATTTAGGTCTTCCATATAAGCAGCATGCACTGTTAACCGCTAAGCATTCTCTCTGGCCCTTCCACAGGCATTTGTGAACTGCCAGTAAGCAGTAAGACGGATATTAAGGCTTGGGTCACACAGTACAAAACACCAAAAGTCCATCTGGACAACATCAGTGCACCAAGAGGTGTGTGCCTAAGAAGTGCTATTTTTTAAATTGAAAATGTATTTTTCATACAGTATATTTTGATCATGTTTTCCCTGTTGTTTCCTCCCAAATCCTTCCACTTCCCACCTATCCAACTCCACACCTTCCCCCCCCCCTCTCTCTCTCTCCCTCCCCAAACAGGCAAATAAAAATAAACAAACCAGAATAAAACAAAGCAAACAGAGAAAAAGAAAAAGTACAGAAAACATGTGTGTGCACACACACATACACACACCAAGTTAAAAAAAATACCCAAAGCATTCAGAGACAAAAATGTCTCTAAAACTACCATTGAACTTGGTTTTGTGTTGACCATCTACCATTGGGAATGGGGCCTCCCTTAAATATGGTCTATATACCTAGTGAGACTCCATAGGAGAAAACTATTTTTTAATCTGCAAGTGGTAATCAGTTGGAGATAGCTTCCTGGGTTAGTGATGGGATCTTGTGTTCACGGCTCCTCTTTGCACAGCGACCCTGTCTGGCTTGACCCTGTGCAGGCCCTGTGCATGCTGCCATAGTCTCTGTGTGTTCATATGTGTCTGTCCTGTGGAGAAGGCTTTGCTTACTTGGCATCCTCTACCCCTTCTGGCTCTTAGAATCTTTCTGCCTCCTCTTCCACAGGGCTCCCTTCGACTTGAGAGGAGGGATTTGATGGAGATCTCCCATTCAGGACTGAGTATTCCATAGTCTCTTACTCTCTGCCCAATTGTCCAGTTGTGGTTCTCTGTGCTATTTCTCATCTCCTATAGGAGGAAGTCTATCTGATGCTTGCTGAGCAAGACACTGATCTGATGACTGTTCTCCTAACAAAGACCTAAGAGAAGCAACTTAAAGGAAGAGGGACTTATTTTAAGGCACAGTTCAGAAGACTCGAATCCATCCTGGTGGGAAAGCCATAACAGAACGTGCATCTGCTTGTAACACAGTAACGAGAAGGAATCGGAGGACTTGGGCCTGAGTGAAGAACTACCAAACTTAAGGCCAATCCTCTAGTGCCTTGTTTCCTACAACTAGTTTTACCTTCTAAAAGTTCCACACCCTTCAAAAATAGCACAGCCTTCTAGGCAGGGTCTAAATGTTCAAACATGAGCTTATGAGAACGTTTCACACTTAAACCATATAACCTGAGGTTGCCATATCCATCTACCAACTCAAAATCAAATATCTGGAGCTGGAGATGTAACTGGTAGAATGCTTGCCTAGCATGCATGAATCACTATGTTTGATTCCCAGTACTGGGTGTGGTTGTGCATGCCTACAATTCCAGCACTCAAGAGGTAGAGGCAGGAGGATCAGAAGCCATCCACTGCTATATGTGGAGTTTGAGGCTAACCTGGTATACAGGACACACCATGTAAAAATAATAACAAACCGTGTGTGTGTGTGTGTGTGTGTGTGTGTGTGTGTGTGTCTGCATATACTAATGGCATGAAACTATCAGCCTTCAACTACCCTATTTACATATTGGGCATCACAATCCTCGGTCCAAACCACTTGGTCCACCCAGGACAATAAAGTCAAGGTCCTAAAAGAAGAAACAAAACCAGTAAGTTTCAGCCTTGGTACAGAAGTATCAAAGCGGATCACACTTGAGATCTCTTTGCACGGTTTTCTGCTTACAGACAGACTGTCAGTCAAGCACACTTCTGTTCTTGAGGATGCTTTTGACAGCTTGGTCATGATCTCTATTTGCTCTTTGCCTTATCTATCTGAGGACACAGTTCATCTGTCACACTGTTCCTGGAATGCCTTCCCATTGTCCCTTGAGGCCCAGTAAGGTGTGCTGGCAGTCATGTGCAGCAGGAATCTATTTAAATGGCTTAGAGGAAAATGAGTTCCTGAGTTAACCCAAACACTGTGGTGCATTAGTAACACACACTGACCTCAGACTACCTCATAGCCATGGGATGCCCAGGTTTTCCTATACCCATTCACCAGAGCACAAATACCAACTAAGTTCAAAAGATTTCACCCAAAACCTGCTTTCAGCTATTCTCCATGGTCCAGTGTTGATGTTGGAATACAATTAAAAACAAAGGGTTAAGAGGATGAAAAAGAGGAAGAATTATTTTTCTTAAATTGGGTTGTGAGTAGAAACTCAGCAATGCTCACACAGAATTGACTGACTTCACACTTTATAAGTTGTAGGTGGAAGCAAGTTCAAACGGGTCTGTGTTTAACAAAACCCAATAGAGATAAAGCTCATAAGAGGGGTATAAATAGTAAAAGTGAGTGCTTAAGGTGTGTGACAGGCATAAAAACAGCTCCATTTGTGAGGCTAACTTCTGGCCTTATCCACAGGGTATAAACAAACAAACAAACAAACAAACAAACAAACAAAAAACAACAAAAACTCTTGTAAAAGGCTTTAAAATTTAATTGAAAGTCACATGTGCATATAGGAAACTCCAGAATAGTACTGGCATTCTTTGGTTCAGTATGGCTCAGGAAGATATAAAAATATAGCAGAATTTTGCATGTCATACAGGGAAAAATATTGGCCACTAAACTCATCTGTAGTGACAGAGAGCTGAATAAGTGGTGGCCTTGGGAATGCCTCCTAGAAAAGCAAGGGTCTAGTGTATCTGTCATTGCTGGCAGATGCTTCTCTGACTGTTTCAGTCTCTGCCCTTGTTCTCTACAGCCCTGTAGCCCTGGATGAGACCTTGCTGTGAATGACAGAAATGGAAGCCTCATGTTTCCCACAGCTACCCATGGACCATTCCCACTACTAAGGTCCTTTCTGCTTTCAAAGGCAGTTCTGTCCTTTATTCCGGGGTGAGGAACTTGAAAACACCCAGTGGATGCCAAGAACACAAAGAGGCTGAACTTGACCCTGTGTTTTTCCCCATGTACTTGCATGATAAAATTTAATTTGTACATTAGGCACAACTTGAGCTTAACAACAACTTCTAATAAGATAGAACAATTGTAACAATTGGTTACAGCAACAGTTATTTGAAACTATAAATGGTTTCTTTCTGGAATTTTCTACTTACTACCTTTGCCCCATGGTTGACCATAGGTCACAGAATGTACCTTCATAGCAGCAGACTGGTCTAGCATATAAGAAGTTTTGAGCTTAATCCTCAGCAGTCAAACAAACATATGAGAACTAGTAAGCGTCTCTACTGTGTTCTCATCCTAGCCGCTGAGAACCTCCTTAGGAACAAACCAGAGGAGTTGCTCGGCCAACTTTCCCCTGTGGTCCCCAGTGGATTCTTTCAGTGGACTGAGCGGTACTGTGCTCTGCATAGAGCCACATGCACACATCTTTCTATGTCCGAAAACATTAAAACTACATGTATTTTCTTTCTCACACTCCACTATACATTTACAAATACACCTGAGTCGATGCTGAGCCCAGATGATGTTCATTACCTGTAAGTAACAAGACTAAGTCAAGAGTCTGACAAGGAAGGTCTCCTTGACTTCTGTACAGCTGACCTCCTCTGGAGACTTTCTCTTTATCAGGTCTCCACATGATCCCTGACTGCCCACCTTGAATAGAGAGAATTCCCCTTTCCCCATGTCTGTTCAATCTTCCTATTCTCACCTTGACCATCTGTGTCCCTTTCTATAAGAATTGGTGATTTTAGTTTGCAAGAATTACCTGACCCTTGGCATCTCATTAGTAATTTGTCATCCCCCACCACCCAGCCTACTCCTTGGCCATAAATCTCCGCTGTTCGAAGGGGAGCCCTATCTCTCTCCCTTATTGCAAACATCTCAACACCTGTGACAATACATGGAATAAAGGCCCCTCCATCTTTTAAGAAAAATGTTTAATAGTGAATGTGTTTGTTTCTAACACATGATTTACTCATTCTATATTTTGGTGAACATTTTACTACCCCACTGATATTCCAAGGAGGGACAAACTCAAAGCCAGTGCAGCTTCTCTGAAGGTCTCATGCCTGCCTATTTATTGCATAGACATCCATACTGCAAATTGTTCTGAGACTCACTTGGAGATGTTTGAATACACACTCTCACACACATGCCGGTGCACATACACATACCCATGCATATAAACATACTTCAGACTCAGCTAGAAAAAGCTGTACCAATGGAGGGAATAGTGCACCCTAAACAGAAAACACTAATCATGAAGCTATCAACTGGAGACATGCATTCAGAAAACTAAGCTGTCTCAAATGTTCTTTCAGTGTTTGGTTTCCAGGACCCAATTCCCAAGCCCTGTCTCAGACTTGCAGATCTATCACCAAAGAATGATGGCTCCTTTGGAGAAAAGTATCTTTTCTGCCCCCAAATTGCCTTGAAGTACAGATAGCAGGCTCAGCATTCACATGGAGGTGAATAGACAGATGTACCAGAGAAGTAGAAGCTAGCCCAGACCTCACCCAGCAGCTCCCCTCTTAGAGCCCTATTAGCAGCTCCCGTTTTTTGCCCCTGCACATGGTACAGAGAGGCAGTTTCATATGTATGACATCTCAGGTTTGTTAAATGATGGCCAGATCCCTGTAAGACCTACGAGTCAGATTCCACAAGGGTAGCCCAAACAATCCATGGAAAGGAGCTGGGCCAGAAAGGAAGATGAACCAGCTGGAAACATGATGCTGTAAGCAGACCGACACGGGTAAGGTAAAGAGGCAGCGTGAAATGAGAAACCTACAGGAACTCTGGCACAGAAAAAGCCTGTTAAACCATCAGCAAAAGCAGGACCAAAGGCAACAAGTGGGCTGCCATGCTTGGGCAAAAGTTTGCATTTTTCCTTCTGTGTCCCTTTAAGTGGTAGCTAGCTCAGTATAAATACTTGCTCTTGACACACAGGCACTCTTTTATTTTCTCACAAATATTAAAACCATGATGCACATGTGTAATGACCTCATGTCATTATAACAAAAAAAGCTGATGCCCGCATCTTATTAAGCACAGTGGTTTCTTGTAGCTCCAATGGATAGAGACTCAGTTATAAGGTCACCACGTTCTTCCATTGGTTTGGGCATCTGATTATAACAGGATCTTAGCATGGTAACATGTGTTGGGACATTCATGTCTCAAGCAAGGGAGGGAGGGAGGAAGGGTGCGAAGGAGGGAAAGAGAACAAGAGAGAGCAAACTCAATCCCTTCTGGGGGTATATATCCAGTGACCTAAAGAAGTCCTATAAGGCACCATCTCCCAAAAGTCCTTCTATTCCTAAATGTCTATAGCATCTGTCACCACCACACTGGGGACCAAGTCTTTACATGTGACCATTTGGGAGATGCCTATCTAACCCACAGCAGTATACTCATGGATGACGATGCAACCTTGACAAGTTCTTACTCTACTCTGACAAAAATAGCGAAGTGAAGCTGGTTTGTGCACAAAACCACCCTTAGTCCATGCTCATTAAAGTTAGCTTTGCCCTCATTGGCTACATTAAGTGAACATTTGGGATCCTTCTGCTAGGGTGGATACACATGGCTAGCCGGTAGGCAGCCCAAACAACACAAGCGAGGTTTACTTTTTTGAATTTCCAACGAACTAGGTATGGAACTCAGCTGTGGAGAAAGCTAATCATTAGCACTGGTACACCGTCTGCACTCTACACCCAAGGAGCACTGAAAGTGGGGTCTGATGCCAGCTCAGAAGTAGACTCCAGGCCCCCACTCACATGAGACAAAGCCTCAAAGTCCTAGTCCTTCCCTTTGTAGGCTTTGGTGGCTTTCATGAAGATCAAGTGGCACAGATGTCAACCCCACTTCCTGGGAGTGCTATGACTTGGACCTCTTTCAAACAGCTTTCAGATCTGAAAAGCCTGAAAGGTCAGGAGAGCAGGTAGCTATGATGGATCAAAGAAAGAGGACATGCCCAGTCCTCTTATCACCTAGTCTGGCCTTGCATGCTACACAGTAGCAGTAGGACCTCATCTTAACTACCTGGGGTGTTGTGTGTGTGTGGGGGGGGGCAGTGAGGGTGGGATAGGAAGCAGATGATAATGACCTGCCATATTGTTGGGGCCCAGGATATATATATATATATATATATATATATATATATATATATATATATATATATATATATAAAATTTGAGCAGTATATCATCCTGAACCACCCCAGGATCTTAGTAGTTAGTTACATTATAGAATAGAACATTTTGCTACCCTAGGGGCCTTCCACAGCCCAAATGCAGGAGGGTTCAGCAAAATGTGGTCAACACTTTTCAATAGGATGGTCCCCTAACTGCAGGCCCTGGGCTTTGTAAAGCCAGATAAGTTTGCTAGGTGTTTCTTTGAAAATTAACCACAGAGAGTTTTTACACATCTTCATAGGCAGCTCAACAAGACCCAGACAGAGCATCAGCAGCCTCCGGGCTCCGCAGGTGTGGACAGCAATCTAAGTTGGGAGAGAATTTACAGCCCAGTTGGGATGAGAGGAATGCCGGGGAAAATGATTTCCCGTTGACAATGGTCAAAGCAATCGCTTGGTTTGCTCAAGGAGATCTGAAGGATAGCCCAGTAAATTTAGAAAGAAAAGAAAGCTCGCTAATAACTGAACCATGAGAGGTAATTTAAGGAAAAGATTTCATTTCAGTTAATGAATGATTTATGGAAAATGAAAACAAATGCAGCCCTCTGCTATAGCTACAGTTGCATTTCAAAACAGGGGACTTATCATCTCATTAATCACAGATTCAAACTATTCTCCCCACCCCCAAAGGGACTCAACTGTGAAGCATTTCAATGGTTAACCTGAAAATTTGGTCACTCATTACCAAAGAGGTGTTCATTGTTAGGGAGTTTAGGTGCCAAGGTCACAGAATACTCTAGAACAAGGCATGCATGAGCAAACTCTCAAATTAGAGTGTTCATAACCAAGAACCGAGCTGATCTTCATAATAGTTTTTAAATTCACGTTGATTCATGCTTAATGGATTATTTTCCCTACTGATGGGTTATTACACATGGTGGGAATAATTGCTTTTCCAGTATAATGTTTGGTGGGATTAATTAAGTCCTGTTTGTTTCCTCTCAAGATAATACAAGCAAAACCTGGAAATGAGCACTATCCCAAGGAGGAAGCCGAGGAGAAGGCATCGCTGTAGGCAGCAGAAGGTGGGGTTGCCTGCTCGGGCTCCAGCCTGCCCGCATCATGCACAGCAGTGGGAGGATGCTATGGCTCACTTCTTAAAATCCTCCCCTCTTCTCCTCTCTCACTGAATGGATTTCTGCTGCAAGGGCTTCTCAAGTTAATGCCAGGAGGACTTGGTTTATGCGTCCAGTGTTCTGAAGTGCTCACACATAGCTTGCAGAGAAACAAAACTTATTACTGCCACATGGGCAAAGGGACGTAGGGTGACGGGGAGGAGCTCTGGGTGGCTGAGGAATTAACCTTGGTAGGTTCATTCTGAAGACTTGATGAGGACTCCCAATGCCATATTCCTTCCCAGCGTCACTAGCAAAGCCCAAAGCTGTTTCTCTTTTTCCTTAACTCAGTTTAACCTTAACTTCTCTTACCACACATCTCATCTCTGCAGCTAGAGTTCCTTACTCTGCTAACCCATCCACTGTCTCTCAGCCCGTCGCCAGATCTTCTGGTGCTGCTTGCTCTGAGTTGCAGGTGTCTTTCCATGTCCCCAGAGCTCAGTGTGTCCTACTGTTCTAGAGGCACTGCAAACCAGCCATGGCCCCAATTGAATTCCTGACTCAAAGTCACAGGATGCAGCCAAGGATATCTGGTCCAGGCTTTCTTGCAGAGACAACCACATGGTCCTACTTCTAGCCACTGATGAGCTCATCAGAACACACAGAAGCTGTTCTCCTTCCTCATGCTCTAGAGACTCAGCTTTGCTAGCTCTTCCACCAACCAGGAGCACCTCCCTTTCTCCACAGATGTCACCCAAGGATCTCTTCTGCTGGCTTGTCTCTGTTGGCACTCAAGCCTTTCCCTAGAACCAGTCAGATACAGAGTTAGCCTTTCTCTGGGCAAAGGAGTTGGTGTCTTTGCCAGAGGCTCTGGACTCAGACTGTGTCTTTCATCATTCAAGATGGAGTCTGGACAGAACACCTGGCCAAGCATCTTAACCTTGACTTAAGAAGAGAGTAGCAGATGCAACTGGGAATAACCTGTCTTGCATATCAGACCAGTGTCTGAATTCATTCCCTGGGCAGGGGCAAACAAGACACAGGCCTAGGCCTGAGGACCCCACTCCGATCCCCAGGAAGAGCAAGGGCAGCTTCATTCTGCAGGGAAGAACTGGCCTCGCATACCACAGGCAGATGTCCTTCTGTCAGCCCTGGTGCATAATGGTGACATGTCCTTGGTGTATGTGTTCTACCACCATATGATGATGTAAACTGAGGCAAATGTAGAGTTTCTAAAAGGGAAGAGGCCATGAGAATCATGCAGCACGTACAATACCCACTCCTTTAACAGATTAAGAAAAGAAAATCCCAGAAAGATTAAGAAACTCTCCCCAAAGCATGTATTTGGCTGTAAGAAAGTTACCACCTGTTCCCTAAAAAAGTCCCTGTTATATCACTGAGTTTTATTTAAAACTATAACGATCGGCATCCAAGGGAAGAGATGTAAATATTTATCACAATTCTGACTTTAGCTTCTTCATGTTGTCAGCACTTTAGTTACACATCTAACAGTTTTTTTTTCTCCAAGAACAGAAGGAGCTGTGTGTATTCCGGCGATCCAGTCCAATATCTAGGAGAGGCGGGGATCCTGGTCCCGAGCTAGCAGGCTACTACAGGCTGTGCTCTAGGTCTTCTCTTCCTGGACCTGAGCCCTTCCCATCATGGGTCTTTTTCCTCCACTCCCCACAACCCATCATCCCTTTGAGACCAGACTGAAAAGGACATGCTGTATCATAGCAAGGTGGAGGAGGCATAGAGCAGCATGCTTTGGTCAAGAGCTCATGTCTACAAAAAGCTTATGACAAGTCATTGTCATAAGGTCTCAGAGAAAGAACCTACTTGCTGCCTTTGAGTTGTTAAGGACATTAAAACAGAGATGAGAAGGCCCCACTTGACAGGATGGGTATAGCAAGTGAAGATGCTAGAGTCACATGAAAACAGGGGTGGCATTTTAGTGTCCAATGACAGCTGTTTTCTTTCACAGGTCCAAAACAGTTTAGGGAGGGACATAGCAGACTTCAGTGGCCTCTAGGTGAAGGGTAGGTACTGGCTTATCTACTGGTCTCCTTTGCAACAAAGGGCCAGCCATTCCTGTTTGTCACAAACTTCATGAAAGGTTTAAGAGCCTCCAAAGGAGAATTCTATATCATCAAAGCCCTGGCACTTAGGTGTCACCAGCTGTCATCTTCTTCATGCCATGCACTCAAGACCTCTGTCCCTTGCTCCCAGCCCCCACATCCCTCTTCAATATTCTTGGAACTCAGAGACCCCTCTCTGTCTTGCTGGGGTTTGGGGCAGCAGGTCTGGTAGCTTCCCAGCTTTGCTATTGGAAGCTTACACATTACAAATTGAACCTGTCAAGAGGGGGCTTCTCATCTCTGTTTTTAATATCCTTAACAACTCAAAGGCAGCAAACGGGTGGCCAGGAGACAGGCCATGAAATCTGTCTGCCGATATCAACTCTCAGCAGGTCAAGTGTCACTTCACATCACTAGCAGTTCTGCCTAGAGAAACGGGAAGCTTAAAGCCCATGGCTCCAGGCAAGCTGCATGAATGACTTTATTTCTTTGTAAATAAATGTGATCAATAGTGCCGTAGACAAGAAGGCTTGCTGCACCTTTAATCAATCAACGGGAATGCAAAGTTTACAAGGATGCACACAGCCACACTCCCAAGAACAAGCAGGTCAGAGAGAACCAACGCACACCTGTGTTTTGTTGGCTGTCAACTATCCTTTCTTCTTGCCCTGCCTCCCATTGCTTTAGGACTGTGTTTGATGCTGTCCTGGGCATGTTGCCCCAAAGGCCTCCTGACAAACCCTAGGGTCCCATTTCCCTGTTCAAAACATATAAAAGACACTGTTCATTGTTCCACAGTGCGGTGCCTAGTGAAGCTGACAGGAGAGCTTTGTAGCAGCAGCAGCAGCAGCAGCAGCAGCAGCAGCAGCAGCAGCAGCAGCAGCAGCAGCAGCAGCAGCAGGCAGTGGACCCAGTCTGCTGCCTAAGACTCCAGCATCTGGGACCCAGGCAAAATGCTGAGCTCTCTTCCCTGGGTTTTGCCTAATGGATGGAGAGCACCCACGTACTGCTGAGAAGAGTATGTCCAAGTATACACAGAATCCCCAGCAACCACTCCGCAGAGGACTGTAACAGGACCAGAACAACAAAGGAGTGAGCGTCAATGGTCACGCAAGGAAGCAAACATCATAAAAACTGTCTCACATCTGAGTGGTCTAAAAGAAGTGCTGTCAGCAGCTACCCACGACGCAAGTCAAGCCACAGTGAACTCTCTTGATGCTCTTCATTATTGTTTGTTGTTCTGTTTTGAGTCAGGCTCTCACATAGTTCAGGCTGTCCTCTAACTCACTGCTACATAGCTGAAGATAACTTTGAGTTTCTGATGCCCCTGCCTCTCCATCTGTCTTCTGAGCAAAACACCTGGGATCTTCGTCAGATCAGCCGGCCTTTGTGCAAGAGATTCTTAGGTGTCTTGCTCACTCCTGGTGTTCCCAGAGAGATGGATGGGAGGGTCACATGAGATTGCAGCAGTCCCTCTGAGCCATTAGCATACACTTCTGCCCTAATTACATATGACCCCAGGGGTCCGAGACATGTTAAAGTGTATAGAACAGACAAAGCTAACCGAAGAGCAATTCCATCCAACCTCTATGAGGAAGCCATCATCTATGCTTCTAGCTGAGATGTTCTGGTCCTGCTGCCTAGGGGTCAGCCATACTCTTGGAAATAGCCACTCACCCATCCTCTAAGCCTCATCAATTCTCTGGTCCCTCAGGATGAGCGCTGGAGAAACTGTGAACTTTGGTGGAATTGTACTTTGGTTTCTTGGAGGTGCAATAGAAAGAAGAGGGGAGCACTATCTTTTCTTTTGGGGTGGTGGTGTAGGTTGGTGATGAGAGTGGTCCTCCAGTTTTAAACTTTAAATTTTATTTATTTATTTTATTTTATTTATGTTCCTATCACAGTTTAAGCATTTTTTTTTAAAATTTCCTGAGGGAAAGGATTCTCAAAACACCCCACCTTCCTAGCATTGGGATCTCAAGGATACATTGTCATGTAAAGTTTTATGCTAGGGACTGATCCCAGGACTTTGTGCATGTCAGGCAAGCATTTTACCAACTTAGCTATATCCTCACATCGTCCTAAAGATGCTTTGGATGTCTAGATTTTTCAAGCCTATGATGTTTTTGTCAAATCAGGGTTTTTGGTTCCAAAGTGGTGCCTAACTTGGTGACTTGCTATACAGCCCTGTAGGTTGGGCACGCTCTTTGCAGTAGTCAGAGAAATCTTTTCATCTCTCTAGCACTTCCTCTGGCAAACTGAGCCTTGCCTGAGTGATATTAATAGGCTACTTCACGTAACCTGGTCAATCATCAGTCTGTCTATCCATGAGCAAAGGTACTGCTACCCTGAGCAGTACACACCGAGCATCTCACGAGTACAGCTTACTCCCAACACCAAGAATATAACCAGGGGAGAAGAAGCAAAAACAGGAGAAGTCTGGGTCAGTGCTGCACCCTGGAAGCCTTGAGCTGTCCATGGTTGTTACCAAGGAGGGCACAAGAGCTCAGGACAAGTCCTCAGGTCTGTAGACCAGGCTTTACCAGCAGGCATAGGCTTCTGACCTATGGGATATTCAGACTTGCCTCCAAGATTTCTGGATTCCTAACTAAGAAGCAGAGTTGAAAATCATGAGACTAAAGGCTGGGTGCCACATTGTCTGTCTGTCATGAAGAAGAAAGGGGTCAACAACAAGGACAGCTGAAGCTGGCATACACCAACTGCCAACAATTTAAGTCCCTAATTCTGACTGTTCCCTAGTGATCACATGACGGGAGGCTTTGCCTGTGCCTAACAGTTCCATCTAGCAATTCCACACGGAGCCCATGTGCTTCAGGGGAGAGAAGAAGATGATGTCTTCTCCATGTCTCCCTTGTGAGAGACCAAGAGGGAATCGCTAGGCACTGGATAGGTGTTAAACACTGCACAAACATTGTTTAAAACCTATTAAAATCACTGCTTATATTAGTGAGAAGTTTTGTTGTTATGGGTGGTCATTTGTTTTTGTTTTTTGCTTATTGTAAATAATTTATGACAACCATTTCCATGTAAAGAAGCCAAGATATAGGGACGGGGCAAACCAACACTCCCTAATTTGGAACTTTAGAATCTTGAGTCATTGAATGTCTAAGCTGCCTTGAGCAACAGTACTGCCAGTCACACAGCCAGCCAGACTACTCTCAATGCCCACACCAGGCTTCTTAAATGCTCCATGATGCCTCAAGAAAACTATGCAAAAGACTGCAGCTCTCTGCCTTGGCTCCTGGATGCGGAGCCTGAGCCAGGACTGTTTGAACAGTTTGTACCAGGCTTTGTGCAATCAATCACAGCCGGGATGGATCATTTCCACCTTGGTCACAGTGGAAGTACATCTCTTGGTGGAAAGATAGTAATTCTTGTGGCAAGGCTGGGACTGGTCTACAACACAAGCCTTAATAACTGTGATTGGTCCAGAATAAATAGCTGTGATTGGTCAAATAGGAATTGGTCCAAACATTCTTGTTTGGTCTACATAAGCACACTGCTCAGCTATGCTGCCTACTCTGATACTGCAATGACTTGTCTTGAATTACCTTTCTCTGTCTCCTTCCAGGAGCTCACACTGACTGCAAACAGGATGGAGGTAACGGCAGAAGTACCTTCAGCCACACTGGCAGTGTAGTTAGCTGGCAGCTGAGCTAAGCGCTGCCCTGGGCAAGGGCAACTGTACCTGGCTGCAGACTCCTCCAGCAGATTCAATGAAACCCCGTCACCGGGAGTAACAGACATACTGCTGCCTGTTTACTGCTGAACGGATGACTGCCTCAGGAGACTGCATGTGCCTTTTCAGGTGGTGGCTAAATCCTAGCAGCACCACTCACCTGGTGCTAAAGGGGTGGCTTGACTGTACGGACGCCATGCACACCAGATCTCACTGGTCCAGAACGTTGTATCTCAGCAGACTGACAACTGAGTAGTTCAACAAATAGGACATAGCCCAGTCTGATGTCAGCATCCCTGCAATCAATACTGCTTCTAGCCCTCTATGCTGGGCTCCCAAACAGCCTAGCTTGTATTTCCTAGACCCTAAGCTCCCTACTTCGGAAGCCGTGTAACTCTTGAACAGCTAAAGTGATCCTTCCCCTCTTGGTGGCAATTGCGGTGGCTGGCGCCCAGGTTCCTGAACTCTGGGTCCTACCTCCTCAGTGCATGGAGCCTGCAACAGCTGCTTGACAGCAGAGGAAGCAGTGAGGTGGAGGCTAAGAAGCAACCCTCACCTATCCAGAGCTAGGCTCTGCCAACCTGTAGCAAATAAAGGCCTGGAGTCATGCTTCATGGGTTCCTGGAAGCCATGCCCTCCATAGAAAGAATGCCTATCCTGAGTGATCATTGTTAAGTCTGATGCTTGTTTCCTCACAGCATGCTTACCTGGAAGAGACATGTACCCTGCCCTGTTTATGCAACAGGTGAAGGGCTTGAGAACATTCTGTAGAGCAGAAGGGCGAGTAGGAGAAACCACAGGAGGGTAGGAGCTGATAAAACCCTAGATAGTTTGAATATGCTTGGCTCATGGGAAGTGGCACTATTAGGAGGTGTGGCCTTCCTGGAATATGTGTGGCCTTGTTGGGAAAAGATGTCACTGTGTTAGCAGGCTTTGAGGTTTCCTAGTGTTCAAGCTCTGCCCAGTGCAGAAGAGAGTCTCCTCCTGGCTTCCTGAAGAAGACGGTCTCCTCCAAGCTGTTTTCAGATCATGATGTGGAACTCTCAGCTCTTCCAAAACCATGTCTGCCTGGATGCTGCCATGATTCTCACCATGATGATAATGGACTGAACCTCTGAAAATGAAAGTCAGCTCCAATTTTTGTTTATCAGAGGTACCTTGGCCATGTTGTTCCTTCATAGCAATGAAAGCCTAACTAAGACAGAGCCAAAGAAGGCAATCACTAGAAGGGTTCTTGACAATCATTGTCAAGTCTACAGAGCCAAAGGTCTCAGAACAGAGAGGCGAAGTACCCCAAGTCTATGCAGAAACTGAAACTCTGGAGCAGTGGTTCTCAACCTTCCGAATGATGCAACCCTTTAATAGTTTGTCATGTTGTGGTGACCCTCAATCATAAAATTATTTCATTACTACTTCATAAGTCTAATTTTCTACTGTTAAGAATTGTAAAGTAAATATCTGATATGCATAAATCTGATAAATGACCCCAGTGGGGGGGGTCCTCAACCCACAGGTTGGGAACCGCTGTGCTAGATGGTGCTAATTTCTCTGGTTTTCCATGTCTCTGGCCCCTCGTCATGTCTGTCAGACACTGAGAGGTGAAGGCTGTTCAGGATCAGTGTTTCCACAGCTTCTTGCCTCCTTTTGATTTTTATCAAAACACAACTAAAGAGAAAATAGTGAGGAAAGTCCCAGTTATAGTCTAGATCCCCAAAGAAAACTCAGCTGACTGTGAATGCTAGGCTCCCAGATTTCTACGTTGACATGGGATCCTGGGTTTTTATGCTAGAGAAATAAAAGCTTTTCTTCCCACATAGAAAATATTTCCAAATACTTGTAACACCTATATCTATAAAAAAAAAGACCTCCAGTTGTCATAAACATCATTATTCCATATTATGGACTATTATTCAACAACAACAGAAAGAGATTGAGCTGTTATATCCACCTTAGATGGATTTCAGGTGAAGTATGAGAGGTAAAAGAAAAAAAAAAAACACCAGTCTTGAAAGATGACTAACTGTGCAATCCCATCTACTTTCTAGTAATGAAAAAAATTACAGTCCTGGGGACGAGACAGTGGTTGTTGGAAATGCAGCAAGGTAAGGAGGAGAACGAAGAAGAAGAGAAGGAGGAGGAGGAGGAGGAGGAGGAGGAGGAGGAGGAGGAGGAGGAGGAGGAGGAGGAGGAGGAGGAGGAGGAGGAGGAGGAGGAGGAGGTGTGGGATGTGATCTTGAACACAAAAGGAGAACTCTATATCTTGGTGGGGATTCTAGTTATGAAAGATGTTAGTGCTGTACAGGACTGAGCAAAGAGCTTACAGAATCCATCTACGTTATTTCTCACAGTTGTATGGATACAACTAGCTCCAAATATAAAGCTCTAAAAATGTAACAAAATCTTTTTCCTACCCAAAACACCTGTCACTTTCTTTGAGAAGTACAGAAAAGGCCGTTTTAGCTTATATAGATACACAAAACATAAAACAGGAAACTAGAAAAAAATGTAGATTTGATACAAAGTAAGGCAACAGCATCATCTTTTAAATAAGTTCATTGTTTGTTTTAAATAGGATCTCAATCATCTATTTCTAAAAAATCCAAGCATACAGGAAATCAAGACATGACCATAATCCTCAAAAAAACAGACCCAAACAACAGAACACAGCAACCAAGGGTATTTAAGAGACTGTGAGACCAGAGAAATTTAGTGTTTGATTTGTGAAAATAACCAAGTAGGAACTCCCACAACCATAGCAAATGGGGTTATTAGCAGATCACAGAACAGGAAAAAGAAAGTTAAAACTCGAATATATATCCAATAGCTAGGTACACACAGAGACAGAAAAAGAAAAAAAGAATGTGAAATAACAGTAAAGAAAAGGAAAGGCTAGGGAGAACATATAAAACACATACTGTGTATTATGAGAACCTGAGTTTGAACCCCAGAACCTTTGTAAAGCATGTCTGTAACACAACAGCTCCAATGGCAGGATGAGAGAGAGACAGGAGAATCCTTGTAAGCTTGTGGGCATCTGGTCTAGTGTACACAGTGGTAAACAAAACACTGTCTCAAACGAGGTGAAAGGTGAAGACAAAAGTTATCCTTGGACCTTCATATACACGTCAGGATACTTAGAAAAGTATGTAATAAGATTTCGAGGTCTACCATGTAAGTACAGGAGTCCCAGAAGAAGAAGAGAGCGAGGTACTAAGAGTTCTTCCAAGTCTGAACAGTGGTAGCATAGGAACAAACACACAGATGGTCATACAGCAAGTCATACAAAACCAGCTCATTTATAAAAGTATATGTTAGCATGCTACTTAAAACTTAAGTGTGCTTAGATAATTCTGGTGAAAAGCTTAACTGGATAATTATCCCATAGAAGAGCAAATTGACTTGTCCCATCTAGCCAATCTATTGCAAAGAACCTACAATCCTGTAACGAGATGAATACACACAGCTCTTAGATAAAGTCTAATAGACCTTACGTAGACTTTGACTAGGAAAGTCAGACAGAAAACACTAGAAGTCTAGATAGAACACAGCAAGCATATCCAACAGGCACTGGAACAGAGAAAGGACCAATGAGAAACACCAGAGTGTGGTTGCAGACCTGTCTCCAGAGAGCTCATTCATGTGACAGAGGGAAACAGAGAAGCATTGCCAACAGATGGATCCTGAGGGCTCACTGGCCAGCCAACCCAAGCAGTGGGCTTCCTGTTCACGGAGACACCTTGTCTTAAACATAATAAGGTGGAGGGTAATAGAGCAAGACTGCAGATGTAATGCTCTGACCTCTGTATGTGCACAGAGGGATACATCCACCCACACACTCTTGTACATGCAACACACCTCTACCCCATCCTTTCCCACAAGCATCACTAATATTCAGTTATCTGACTGGAGTAAGAATGGAATTGAGAATATGTGCTTCACTTATATTAAAATTCAGCAATGATGTGTACATAAAGAACATATTAATAATAATGCTTTCCTGTTGGGGAAAAAAAGAGGCACAAATGAAAGTATGCAAACACCTCATAGTTATAACAAAAATGATGAAGACAGAATCATTAGAAGTCAAAAACAATATGAAATAATTCTATAGGACAATGTGATGACTTTCAGGCATGGGAGAAATCCTCTCATGTGCCTGAAAAGCATAGGCCTGACTGGGTTTGCTGGCAGGACACGACTAACAAAACGGACATGTCAGAGAATGCTTTGCCTGTCATTTAGAAATGATTCTATAAGTCTGCACTTAAGACATGTATATTTTATACAATTTCCTGTACTCTGTGCATTATAAAAACCATATGTGTAGTCCCATATCCAGGGACTCGGGGACACACACCACAAAGAAGACCCTCGACTCTGAGACGCAAACCATATGTAAATTCTAATGGTCATGAGAAACATACCATATGTAATAATATCCTGAAGACTGTGAGAAAGATAAACACCATGAAACTGTGAGAAACATGCCTCATGTGACACCCTAAACATATGTGAAACACACACTACATATTGCTCCCTTGTGCAACATTGTAGCCTATTTAGTTTCTGAATAGACTTAAGTAGAGAGAGTATTCATACACTGACACTTTTGTGGGGGCAACAGTGCAGTGTACTGTGTGAAAAATATTTTGTTTATGAAATATAACTGAAATACTTGTGAATGGAAAAAAAGCAATGTCTAAATGTTCTTCAAAAACATGGTAAACAAGAAAAATGGAAGAATAACTCCAAGCAGCTTAGTCTATCTTGAGAGTAGCTAAAGTTAGCAGAAGGTTCTAGAAGGAGGTCTTATTCCACTCTACCATTCGACATATGCAAAAGTTCCCTTAATATAAAGTCAACAGAGACACACAATCCCCCAAAATGGCACGATAAGTTGCTGAAGAGAAAATATGGATGAAAGACTCAGATTCTAACTCAAACCAAGAATCTTCTCAGATCACAAATGAAGACAGAATTTAAAGTCATACACTCCTGTTATTTTTCAAGGAGAAAAGTAATGATCGCAGATGGGCAGCGAGGGCCACACCAAGGCTCTTCACCTCCTTTATATGAAGAGGGCATGAGAAGGTGGTGTGGCATTGGGCATGTTGGGGGACTCAGTCTCATAGGAGGCCTGCACACAACATAACCACATGAGCCAGAAGGAGGGAAACACATGCCTTATGGTTCAGAAGTAGGAAGGAAGCCAGCCCAGGCTCATGAAAGGTTCCTGGTCTGATCAGCTCACTGATGAGATCAATGTACTCAGGCCAGTTCACAGAGCCAGGATGGTAGTCTTCTGAGTATAAAGCCTTTACAGTCACTCAAGAACATCCCTAGTCCCCAGTGCCCTTCTGTCTTGTTCCCAGCAACATTAAAGACCCTTCGTGTCTGGTGGATGGTTGGACTTCAAGTGCTGACTCTTGCATGAAGAGGCCAATCAATGCCTGCACTCTCCACCTTCCAAGTCTAGCTATGTACTAAGGGACAGAGCACACTTCAATAGAAGCAACATCTCACTTGTGAGTGTGTGCGGGGAAAATATGGAAAAGACATAGTAAGGTTCTACCGGAAGCCAGACGCTGTGGTACTTGGCTTCCATCTTCTGGCATTGCCCATAGTAAGTGAGGGGATGGAGAAGACACACTGCTCACGAAATACAGTACTCTAAACTGAGCCATGCTCACATGATGCTTGAACATAAATCCAAGCAGAATTTGAAATTAACTGTTTTTCACTGATTTCTCAAAAGTATATTTTCTTTGGTTAAAACAAACAAACAAACAAAAAAAAAAAGAGGTTTGCTTATTAAGGAAAAGCCCAGAAGAGAAATATAAAGGTAGAGGCAGCCAGCAGGCATTTAAATACTATAAAGCCAGAGCAATGTGGTCCTCACCCAGGAATAAGAGATTAGTTGCATTACTGAAGCAACCCCCAAATTTTCTCTAATGTTGTTTCAAAATTTGAATTTAGAGTATCACTTGAAACTATGGTCAGGGATTAGTTCATGAAAGGTAATGTAGTAACATGGGGATTTTTAAAAGCCAATTTGACACACCTAGCACCAAATACTAAATTCCAGAAGAAGTAAAAGTTAAAATTTAAGACAATAAAATAAATAGGAAAACCACAAAATAGATAGTAAATGTGAGGAAAGAGGATGGAAACATGGGGACAGCATGCAGAAAAAAACAGAGATGTGTGTAAAACGTTATAACCAAAATATCAGGCACATTTTTCAGAAAGTCATATCAAATGAGATTGCAAAGAGTAATACACACACATACATATACATGCATGCATATATACACATATAATAATATATACACATAATACATATACACACATACATATACACACATATACCTATACACACTTATACATACATATACACACATACACACATATACCATACATACATACACATACACACATATAAGCACATACATACATATACATACACATACATATACACATGTACACACATAAAATACATATACATACATGGCTATACACACATACACACATATACCCATACATACATACACACATATACATACACACATATAAGCACATACATACATACATACATATACATGCACATACATATACACATGTACACACATAAAATACATATACATACATGGCTATACACACATATACACATATATACCCACACACACTTATACACACATATACACATACATATATACATATACACCCATACATACATATAAACACATACACACATACATATATACACATATACCCACACATATACATACATACATACATACATACATACATACATACATACATACATAAACATACATACATATACAGGAACACACATACACATGCATATACACAATACATATATACACAAATGATAAAATATGCAAAGGTAAAATGGGTATCATATAAAGTGTTGGTAAACTGCTTAAGAACAAGGTTCAAAGCTGGAGTAATGGTTCAATGCTCAAGAGTTATTAGGTGCCCAGATTCAGTTCCAAGTATTCACATGGTGGCTCACAATCACCCATAACTCCAGCTCCAGGGGGTCCAACAACCTCTTCTTACCTCTGCAGGCATTGGACACATGTGGTGCACAGACGTAAAACAGCACTCATATGTGTACTAAATAAAAATAAATCTTTTTTAAAGAAAAAAAAAGATTAAAATCCAATAAATACAGAGGTCCAAAGCAGGAGTTACAAGGAAAATGAGTGAAGATTATTGTATCCTGCAAATAATTGAAATGCTAATTTAACCAAAATAAGAGAACTTTTATCATCCCATTAAATGAACTTTTCTTGCTTAAGATAATACTGGATTCTGGCCTGGGTACAGAGAGTGGGCAAAGTCCTTTTGGAAACGAAATTGACAGTGTGTATCAAGCCCTAGTAATCCCACTTCTGGGAATGAATCCTAGGAAACAATCCAAAATATAGAAAAAGTACGCACGGATGCGCTCACTACAATGTTATCTGCACCAGATGCAACTTGAGAGCAATTAAACTCACACAGAGAGAGGATGGGCTGGCAAATGGTCCAACCTTTGGACTGACTCCTGTGTAGCTGAAGGTGGGGTGCAGGGAACAGGAATCCAAGATTCTGTGGGGAGGCTGACAAATGCTTGGTGCAGGGGAAGTAAAAAGTACAGCATGCTGACGTTACACTGTGGTGGCTAGAAAGTAAAACCCACAGGGAAATCAAACTGCAGGAAACTACAAGAGTTGTCCACAGCCCTGAAAGACCCCAGACAGTCCTCACCTTGACCCACTGAAAGCAAACAGCCTCCAGGGTTCCTCTACTTCATGAGGGGTCGTCTAGAATTTTCTCTGATCTCCCTTGTGAGAAACCAGATAAAGAGGGCAAAGCAGGGTTAGCCCCATTTAGCTGCTCTGTGGGACATTAAATCATTCATTGCCTTGGCAGACAAGAAGCCATCAGTCCCATATAACTACAGAGCAGGGGCCTGGAAGCCCAGCCCAGAGAGGAAGTTGATGGTTCCCTAAAGCTGAGAAACAGAATGCAGGCTATGCTGCAGGAGACACTGGCAGCTGGCCTTGAGCCTCTTCATGGAGTTAAGCAAAGGATGCCATGTCCCAACTTAGACCCAGGAACACCTAGACTGTCAACAGGTTCCTAAGAATATGCTGCCCATCTGCCCTGTGTTACATCCTTGTGACAAAGATACACTGGTAAGAAGGTTCTAGAAGCTGTATGTTTGCTTGTTTTTATATGCTGGAAGAGAAAAGACTGAAAGAGAGCTGGGCATGCCCACAAGTTACCCCATTTGTTGTCCCTAGGCGGCACCCCTCAATCATAGACTGCCTTGCTTCCCTTTTCTAAAATATCTACTGTTAAGAAGTGATGGCTGGCTGTCACCAGAACAGAGCTAGCTCTCAGGAAGAAGTGGTCAAATGATTGTGGGGCTGACTGAATGCTAGTGTCTGATGAAGAAGCAAAGAAAGATGTGAGCGTGAGAAAGCAATGGAAAAGAGGGAGGGAGAGAGTGAATGGAAGAACAGGGAGGGCAGGGAGAAAAACAATGGCTTCCTTAGAGAACCTCCTTTTGGGCTCACACCACCTTCAAAGAAATCCTTGCAGCAGAATTCTGGCCACAGTTCCTTCCTAGATGAGCCGTCTGCAGGGTGAGAGCTCATTGCTCTGAGGACAGCTCTGCTCTGTTGGGCCAGGTTCTGATGACTTGCAAAACTTTGAGGAAACCTGACCTGTCTCAGGCTCACAGGAAGAACTTCATCTCATCAAGGAGTAAGCCCACCAACCTGGGCCTGTGGCCCCTTCCACAAAGAAGAACAGCAGGACAATGGCCCAGACAGTCGTCCTGAGGGCCATGGATGAATTGCAGGCACAGAAACCTTGATAGGATTCTCTGGCCCTGTGTAGGAGGACAGGATGTCACTGGTAAGTCTGGTAATTACCAAAGCAATGGAGTTTTTCTTGCTTTACTTTGGTCCAAGCTTCAATCTGGTGAGATTTAATAGGTGTGAGAAAAATGTAAAGTTGATGAAGTTAATAGGGGTTAACTAATTTTCACAGAGAAAGACATATCAACTTTTCTGGAGCTGGAGAATGAGTAAAAGAGACCAACCTCTGTCAGAGTGGGTAAGGCTTAATTTGTTGCAAAAGAAGAGGATGGATCATTCTACCCATAAACCTTGTACTGAAACTCTCCTCCGCAAGTGTATCCAGAGGGAGTTTCCGTGGTAGAAGAAGAAAGGAGAGAGAAGAAACTTCTATGGTTTACCTCCTCAGCCCTCATGAAGCTGTGTGAGACCACGGCAGCAGGAAGAATTAGGGATGTCAATCAGCCAACAGTGTTATGAGAGGGATTTTTATCCTGGGTCTCACACATGGTTGCATTTGTGAGGCATCCCTTCCTGCCACAATGTATCAGACTCGGGTACTTACACAGCTTTCCTGAAACAGAACTTCTTCCAAAGGGGGAAGGAATATGGGTGAAAGCAATAAGAAGGGTAGGGAGAGGGGATGGGCATGGGTGGTTCACACATGGAATAGCCAACCACCCTGAGAGTTGTAATGCATTTTTCAAAACAGTCACACAGTCAGAATGAATCTATGACCTACCATTGGGTCAAGGGGTCTCCTGAGGCTGAGTCGGTATGGCTTACTCTGAAGAAACACATTTCCTGTTCCAATGTGCTCTTGGGGTGCCCTGCCAGGTGTGCTGCCCAGCTCATGATGCCTAGGAGAGCTCTGATGTTTTATGCTGACCTATGACAACCACAGGCTCTCAAGGTCCCTTCCTTAGTGATGACTGTGCAGGAGTGGGTCATAGGGATGGGAAGGAGCCCAGACAAGGATGAATGGGAAAGTTCTGACAGGATGTCCCATACCTGCTTAGTACCTGTGGCCACAGGTAGCACAGCCTCCTGGCTAACACGGAGACTTTCTTCCGAGGCACTCTGGAATAAGTCTTTATATGTTCTTCTAAGAAAGTTAAAAAATATCCATTTACAAATTCTCCCTGAAAAGAGTATCTTCATGTCGGGGCTTTCTAATGTTACTGTGTGGGGATGCATGCTAAACTCGGGATCATTTTCTTAACAAGCCGCAAAACTACTCAAGACCATGACAATTTGCTATGCTATGGCTCAGCAAGCTAATCCCTCTTTCTTGCTAACTTCTTACCAATTACAGCTCTGGCAGCATTTTTAGGGCTGCCAAGCTTTGTGAATTTGCTTCTTGGAGGACATTAAATAAATCCACTTTTCAATTTAAAAATAAAATTACATCAGGGGCAAAGCCCTGGAGCCTTTACTTCTAGCCACACTGAAAATATAGAGGACCAGGCCCTCTTTCCCCAAATCAAATAAAGAGCCAAGGCAGTTATTGAGAACAAATACTTGCTAAATGGAAATATATTAAATGTTGCCTTACTGTAAATTCCAAAGGAGTAGCTGGCTAAACTAAACAGTATCGGCCATCGCTAACTCAAGAAGGAAACATGGACCCAGGCTGAGACATTGCCTTTGCACTTTTTATAAATAGAAGCGCTGAAAATGTTGTTTTAATGAGAGAGAGAGAGAGAGAGAGAGAGTCTGTGTGTGTGTGTGTGTGTGTGTGTGTGTGTGTGTGTGTGTGTGTGTGTGTGTGTGTATACCTGTATGTGGAGGCCAGAGGACAACTTTGAGTTGTCATTCTTAAAATCGCAGTCTATCTTCTACAAGTCAGTGGTTGTCACTGGCCTACCCAGCAAATAGGCTTAACTGGCTGGCTGCAAGCTCCGAGGCTCCACCTGAATTCAGCACAGTCCAGCACCGTGATTACAAGCTCGCTCCACTACACTGGGCATTTTTACATGGATTCTGGAGACTGAACCCACTTTATCAACTGAGCTATCTCTCCAGCCTGTGAAATACTCTTGATTAACCCCTCACTTCGGAGTAACATAATAGAAGGGAGATAGGAGAGGGAGAGTCCTCCCTACAGTTCTAAAACGGCACTGGGCAGATGGCAGACATTCTGGAAGGACAGTGCTGCACTTCCCCACTGAGCACCTCGCCCTATCTGCACACAAGTCCTAAGGAGCCACAGACAGATCTACCTGAATTCACTGCTGCCAAACTTGGCTAGAGGAAGCTGAGTACCTGCAAGAGCAACTAGCTGATCTCCCGCTTCGTCCCCAGCAGTGCAGGGATGGGTGAATCCCCATAATTCCATGTTCAGCTTTCCGAGAGCCCAGAGTTGTCTCAATGCAAGGTGATGAGGACAGAGGAGCTGGCTGCATGAAACATGAAGCGGTTTTGTCTGACTTGTAAAGAAAATCCTTACAGGAAAATAAAGGATATTCACTACCAGCAGAGTTTACTCAAAGAACAAAAGAACAAAGGTTTCTCTCTTAAAGAAAAAAAAGTATATGAAATAAATTTCCAAAACCACAGAAATTTTCCTGAAAAAAAAAAGTGTGTGGTGTTTGATTCAATGTTAAGGTCACTTTCTTACAACTCTGCTATAAGGAGAAATTGGGGGAAAGCCACTGCTGTGGGCGAATGAGGAATGAGGGAGAGAAGCAAATATTGCCTTTGCATGCGATAATCCTTTATAAATTGCTGGGCACGTCCGATCTTCCTGAGCCATGAGCAGGAGGAGGGCTGCAGCATCCTCTCAGCACTGCAGTATGGCAGGGGATGGTCTGGAAGTCCGGGCTGGGAGCCTGCCTTCTATGCCCCATCCAAAGCGCAATGAACAAGGTGAACACAGGGACAGGCAGCGGTGAGCACCAACAGATTTCTCTGAATCAAAGCTACATACGCATGCCCAGACATTTGCTCAGCAGGTAGGGGGGAGGCTGTGCCGTTGCAGAGCGGGAATACGATGCTTGCCCATATAATTACATGGCCTGGTGACCTCAGGTCGTGACCTTTCCTCCACATGGCACAAAACTATGGCAAAGAGATTAGAATGGAGTATGGGTGGGGGTGGGTGGGTAAACGGAGTGGGGATTTTTAAAAAGAGGGCATGTGCTCTGGACCCAGGCAAACCTGGTTCCAGTCTTACTGATTAACCGGAGATTTTGCTGTGACCAAGGTCAGCTCCATCACCCCTGAAATCAGGACCACTCTGCCTGACCTCTCTGGCTACTGGGAGGGTTTTCAATAAATAGTGCAACGTGTGAAGTCCAGACTAAAAGCTCAATAAATGCTAAATGCTTGGTGATGAATTTCATGATCTTTGATGACAGCCTATGCAAAAGTCACACAGAAGTCTAATCATGTTCTCAATACCACAAATGTGACTTATTATGGAAAAAAAACCTGCATTTAGATTCATACCTGTATGTGGAAAATGAGATACTGGAAAATTACCAATTACAAAGCAGGAAGGAGAGCATCTGTCAATTCACCATGCATTTCCTGAGAGCTGGCATATTCGGGGCATCGTTATCAGCTACAGTGGGACACAGTGGCTCCAAGAGACTCTGTGCACTCAGGGAGGCTTCAGGTTGTTCAATGCCTGATCACTGTCATTGATCCTATTTGCCATTTAGGAAATACTCTTCATTGTAAACAATGCTCAGAGCATCCTGGACTTGCCAAAATCAGTGATTAGACTCAGACCAGAAAGAGCCTATCATGTCGAAGAACAAAATAGTTTACCCCTCTATCCAGTCCCCTCTCCTGCCAAGCAGGAAAGTACTTTACGTTGTCAGGGGGTACTCAGGATCAGTGCCCTGGGACTAGGAAAGGCTAGAAGCCTGTGTAGTTATGTTGGCCTCTTCTATGAGTTTCTGAATTTAGTAACCCAGTGTTCCTTCACCCTTGCTTAATTCTCTCAGACCAGGCAGGAGATGTCAGGTGGAAACAGATAGCTGAACTTCTGGTCCACTGAACTCAACCCTTGCTTGCTTCCTTGACAATATGTTCCGAAAACTTTAAAAATACTTCAAGATCTATTCCTGTGGCTCTGTGTATATGTATGTGTCTGTCTGGGGATGCATCAAGATGAACAAAGATGTCTCAGAGGCTAGAGGCTTCAGATCCATTGCTTGGTGCTAAATTACATATGGTTGCAAGCCACCCCAAGTGAATGCTGGGAACACAGGTCTTCTGCAACAGCAGCTCTAACTGCTGAGCCAATTCTCTAACTCCATTTCCTTGGATCTTAGAGGAAAAAATAAAACCTTTGCTCTTATTTTCCTGAGGCCCTAGAAGCATGGGTATCACCTTTCAAGGGTTCATGCAGACCGAGAAACTGGAGAACTACGAAGGTTTACTCATTTAAGCATCTGATGTTCTACTTGGGAAAGGCAAACTCATGTCATTGCTGTCTCTTCCTTCTAAAAGAGAAGTGAACAAATTTAGGAGAACCTATGTGCAAACTTGACCATTCTCAGTACTGTCCAAAGAGGTACTTACTGTCTTACTTGCTATTTCTGTTGTGGTGAGGTAAAAAAAAAAAAAACTGGAAAAAAGGCACTTAGGGGAGGAAGGGATTATTTGACGTGCAATGCCAAGTTACAGTCTATCTTTAGGGGTAAGTTAAGGCAGAACCTTGTAGCTACTTACTTATATATACACACAAGAGCAAAGAAAGAAATGAATACATGCATGCTCATTTGTTTGTGTTGAACTCAATTTCTCTAGTTGTACAGATCCACCTACATAAGGAATGGTATTGCCCACAGTGGGTTGGTTCCCGCATCAATGAACTTAATCAAGATAATGTCACAAGGCAAGTACACAGGCCAATGCATGCAGATAGCCCCTCAGAGAGACTCTTTCCCAGGTGATTATAGATTGTGTCTAGTCAGAATTGAAGGTAAAAAATTATAAATACTAATTGTATTTTAACCTATAAGATAGTGAAACCATAGGGTTCAGATAACTAGCCCTGAGTGACAAGGCCATGAAACTCTACAAGTGGAACAAAGTATGCATACCTAGTGGATTCAATTAAGTTTGTTATCATAAATTAACTATTTATAGAAATATTATGTAGGACAAAAACAAGGAATTGGTAAAAATCTTCACAGGTAGAAAGCCCTTTGCTAGATGCTTTCAGTTCTTACTTGACTTCTGAGGAACAAAAGCTGACTTGTTGTGGATTCCCACTTCAAGGAAGGCACCGTGAGCTATGCACCAGGACAACCGCACTAACAACCAAATGAGGAAGAGAAGCCTGACCTGTCCATGGCCTTCGGAAATGGGTGTGCATTTGTATAGGGCGAGAGTCATAATAAAGTCTGTCTGATGTGTATGTGCCACCATTATTTATTATTTGCAATGCTGGGGATTGAACATAGAGTCTCATGCGTGCTAGGGAAGACCACTCAGCTATGTCCCAAGCTCTGCATGCACTACAGTTTTTAATCTCAACCATCTGCTTAACAACTGGGACTAAATATGATTGCATTGGATGATAGGATTTCACAATATTGTAACTGTAGAAACTGCATCAAAGGTTGATGCTCCAATGCCATCCTAGACTTTTTCCCTTTTCTGAAAGGAAACTAAGTGTATGCCTTGTGAGCTGTCTCCCAATGCCCACACCCACCACACCCAGAGGCAGCTGAGACTAGAGTCTCTTAGCCATGGCTGCTAGAACTGGCACTAACAGTGTATGAACAAGATCAGTACAATGCATCCAGTCCACTGGATTCCCTAGCGCTGCGTGCACTAGCCAGCTGCGTGCTAGCTCTAGGGATGTACATCTTATGTCTCCGAGGAACTAGCAAGGTGAAGTCAGCCACCGGGAGTGGTCTGTCAGATTCGCCATTATGTGAGTTCTATATTCTCTTCCTGCACTCTGCAGTAAGAAAGTGGAAATGCAATGGCCTGCTCTAAGGAGTGATTGGACTAATCAAGTTTCACTTTGCTGCCTCCAAGACTTCTCAGCCCAGATGAAGAAGGTCTGAGAAGACATGTCTACCTCTCAATAAAATGGAAAGAGGACCGAGAGTTGTAAGTCATTTGCTTCAAGTGCACCATAACTGGGTCCTGGGCTGTCCATGAGCCACCAGGTATCCTGAGTCACTTCTTTGTGGGGACAAGAGGAATTGAATTTGAGAAAAGAAATAGGAAGCAGGGCCTTCTAGGAATTTGAAGCTGGGGCAGTAGGGCAGCTGATCTGGAAAGACACCTGAACATTATGAAACTGGCTTTGAGGGTTGAAAAACAAGCAACAGGATGTTTAAAGAAGCCTACTCCTCAAGAGACATACAAAGAAGAGCTAGAGGGGCTTCAGATACAAGTCACCTCTTTGGGGGAACTCTGCCTCCTGCATGCCATCTCGGCCACAGGGCCAGGCCGCCACACACACCTGCGGAGGAGGAACCTAAGAGGGCTATTTTGAGAGACCAGTGGGTTTTGACGGCTAATAGGGTTTGTTGAAGCTTAAAAGACAAAAATCCATCTAGAAATGTTCACAGGAGAGTGACTTACAGCACTTATTTAAAGTGATATATCTTTCTAGACTCCTGAACTCATGAGTCTCTCCCAGACTGTATGTAACACAGCATGAGTCTCAAGGCTACACAAGGAGTCATCCGGTGAAGGATCCAAGGTAAATGCCCAGGGTATAGTTAACATGGGTACTCCACACATGTAGATGCCCCCCCCATATACTACTTCCTTGACCCCTTACTGCTAATGGCCAAACTTTAGTCTTGAGAAATAGAAGCCATATAAAGATTCCTACATTTGTACACATGTTGAGTCTCTCCCCAAGTGTCTCAGTAAATCAACTCGTCCATCAAGGCCATCCCTCTGTTGCTGTAGGCATTCTAACTTCCATCAAATCCACTTCCACATCACCTTTTTCTTCCTCCATCAGAGTCTTCATAAGCACAGCCCACTGCTCTACCACCAAAGAAACAAGAAATACAGAAAAACTACCATGGTATCCCAGATCCCTAGACACACCCTTTCTATGAATCGAAGCACCATGAAACTCAGAGAAGGCACACACATGCTAGCTGCATGGGGATGGACAGGGTTGACATCAGCAGTGACCTCTACTTTCGTAGGCCACTTCTCTGTTAACTGGCACACCTTCTCTTAGGAGCTAAACATTGTCTTCTCTCTGCTGGTTTTCCTCTTGCTTTGACTCCCCCTCCCAGTTCCCTATGCTGTGTGGACTTTTTCATCTGTTTAGCCATGGGGGCTTCTGTCTACCTCTACTCCTTGTCTCTAGCAACATTTTTTTTTCTCCCTTGGTGGTATCGTGCTATTATTAATCGTGTCCTAAATGGTAAGGTCTAACTTGAGTGTTGAGGCCTACTTGCTAGCTGAGCCCTTCTACTGGTTGTCTCCTGACAGTCTGCAGCGGACCATGCATTCCCGATTGAAAAGCAAAGGATGAATACCAGTTCTTGGTGGAGAAGCAAAGAGATTCCATACATAATCCTGCTTGTGGCCTTCCGCAGCACACTCTACACACTGTCTTATTTCTCAGCCTTTAATTTTCTTCATAATTAAGTGTAAACATAGTGTGATTCCTCTCTGGAGGAGGGAGGAGGGGGGCACTGAGCATGATGGGAAAGAGTGCTTGTGAATACTCCCACCCTGTCAATCTGCTTCCCGGCACATCAAAAGATCTGCCTTGGCTAACCTTGGCAATAGGATGCCTTTTTACTTGTACCATTCTTACTCCTTGTAGCCAGGCCTCAGCTCCATTTGGTTCTACCTGGAAAATACTTCAAATACCCCAGTTTTTCCTCTCCAGAATGACCATGTAATTCTGGGACAAAACCATCTATGTTCTGGATTATTCCAGAGCTTCTAGTCAGCTCTCCAGCTTGAACCCCTTTTCATCCTCCTTGCTCTGATGCCCAGTCTCTAGGGAGCCTAACTTTGATGTCATGTTGGGGTTCTAAAGCCTGGATTTCAAAACAAATCCAGAAACTACCTATACTTAGAGGACCTTTCTCTGCCCCAGGTGACTACCTCCGGCTCCTGCACCCAGCTCCCGTAGGCATCTATGTAGATATGGTTTCTTTAGCCTTGGGGACCAGCCCAAATCCATTCTGTAGGCAGAATATCAGTGAGAAATAGAGCAATGCCTTTCACTATGGTTTCTGGCAGGTTTCAACCTACTTCACAATACTGGGAAGGTGTATTAGACCATGACTTATGAGCAAACTACATTTAACTATAAGGGCAGCTTATAAAAGATCAACACAACATATTCTCCAAACCTACCTGATGTCCTAGGTTTAATATCAAAGATAAAGACACCCACTTTTCCATTTGCTCCATACATGCCACCTCCAACTCACCTGCAGGCTGGTGCCTGATTGGAATCCTGCCCTCCCAGTGATGACTAACTTGAGTTATTCAGTAAAAAGTCAGTCTGCAGAAGAAAAGCAGATCCCAGGAACACCAGGGAGAATGGCAAGGAGCCAGCTGCAGGGTGGCAAGGGCTGTGCTTGGGGGCTTTTGGAGGAAGAGTCAAAGCTGTTGCCCACTGCTGCTGGCAGCCTGATCCTCTTCTTCAGGGCAAAGGGGATTCTTATCAAAGGCAAAGGCCAAAGGACCTTATGTAAGGCAAACCACAAATGGAAGGCACTTACAGTTCAGCCCCCACCAAAAGAGCCTGCAAAATACTCTGTTATCTTTCTAAACTCCATGATCCTCCCCGAAGCATCGTAAGTGCAGAGTTCAAGGCCGTAATGCTACAAAAAGCTTTTTGTGAACACAGAGAATCCTTGGCCCAGGGAGGCTATGCGCTTCATGGTGGGAAAGTAAAGGGCTCTCTGACCAACCTTTCCCAGTACACTCCAGTGAGCACTTCCTATAGCCATCATGGTGATCACTCCTAGGTAGGCACAGAAGAAATGGCAACAGCAGCCACAGGTTAGATGAACTAGAAGCACAGGTCCCTTTCCTGTGAAAAGCACTGAGGCAAGTGGGCCAGACACAGAGAGGCCTCCTTCCCCTCATGGGGAGGGTGAGTATTTATTTATACATACAAATATGAATGACAAGCCCTATCCAGCTGTTCCCAAGTGCCTGTGCACCCCCAGCCTGGAGCCAGTTGTCCTGGGTGTACAGCATGGGCAGAGCTTGCAACCACACTGCTCGTAAACAGGCAGGGAAGAGGAGCCTGCAGTGTGGGCTTTTGTTTTGGACCATTAGAATCCACTGAACTGAAAAGATCAAGCTGTCAGAGTTCATTTTCTTCCTAAATCAACCAAACTGTAGAATAACACAAAATATTTCACTTTACAACATAATTTGTATCTTCAATTTACTCGCAGCTCTGGGAATTTGACAGGTACAATATTAAGTAAAAACCCCTTCCTGGATGCCTTATTCGAAAGGTTAACCATGAAGCAGCCAGCTCCAGCAGCCAGCAGCTCCCTGCAGCTCCTGGGCCTGCAGCAGTGGATGCTGCTCTGAGCCAGGTTTACAGGCTGAGATCGGCAGGAAGGTGCTGCAGGTGAACTTGGGACAACTTCCAGTTATGGAAATTCATTAATTACTAGATCGTCAGGAGCACAGGAAGGAATCTTCGCTCTTGCCTATTGGCATCTACGTTAATTTCTTTGTGGACCCAAACATAAGACAGTATGTACACCTCATTTCTGTAGAGGATCTGCCACAGAGGATTTCATGTACTTATCAGTTGACTTCTTGATATTTCCTATGGGTTGGGGGATGTAACTGCGTTGGCAGAAGGCTTGTTTCGCAGGCACAAAGCCCTCAGCTCAAGCCTCAGCACAGCATGAAGCAGGTGTGCTGGTTCATGCCAATAAACCAAACACTTGGAAGGTAGAGGCGGGAGGCTCAGAAGTTCAAGGTCGTCCTCAGCTGCGTTAGGAGGATTTCTACTGACACTTGTTATTTTAGACTGGCAGTCACAGGAGCCCTGTTGAGTACCTACTCTGTGGTAGACAAAGCACACCGCAGCCTCGGAGGTTGTTGGTGAGATTTCGAATATCTAGATAGAGTATTCCATTCCCACTGCTGTGCCCAGAGTTTCATATAAAACACAGTGAATACCACATGAAAGGGGCCCCTATAAGGAGCAAGGATGGAGGACGTTGCCTTTCTTGTTCACACTTTGATTCTCTGAAGGAATTGTAGTGGGCAAGGTTAATATTCTTTTACAGACTTGGGCATGTATTCCACATTTAAATTTGTAGAACTCGAGAACAAGGGTCAGGGTGGATTGAAGATGGAGACAACAAATTATTCAACCTTATTTTTAACCTTGTGACAAGCAGGCAGACAACCGTGGGCTTCCATACTTAGTACTGAAGACAAGCGCACTGTAAGAATAGCGTCTCTTGGAGACACTGCATTGGAGAAAGGTGAAGCCTTGCTACCTGGACAGTTACCAGAGGTGACTCTAGTCAGTGTCTTTCTGCAAGGGAAGACAAAATTTAAATGTCAACCAACAGAAACATTATGATGAGAGGAAGCGCTGCAGTTACTGAGCTGAGGAAAGTATCTGCAACACGCACACACACACACACACACACACACACACACACACACACACTTCTATAAGGCTCTTTCCTAGAATGTGTGTGTGTGTGTGTGTGTGTGTGTGTGTGTGTATGTGTGTAAAGAACTGTTAGGGTGGAAAGAAAGAAGGAAGGAAGGAAGGGAGGAAGGGAGGAAGAAAGAAAGAGGAGGAGGGAGGACAGGAACTAGGATTCTATATCGTGATAATACTGTCACCAAAACTAAGCATCATCTACACCATCATTTCAGTAGCACAGCAGTGACTCCCATTTCCATTCTTCAGTAAGGACCCATCTATGAGCAAGCCTTTGCCTTTCACTATTCCAATGGATCATCCCAAGGAGCTTTGAGGGCTGGAGGAGTCATGGCCCACTGCTCTCAGCCTAGGAGCAAGCCTGGTTCCAGTCTGCTCCGCTGCATACATTTCTGGTAACCAATGCGACCTGCCACATCCCACAGCTTCATCTGAAGCCAGCGTGGGGTCATCTTAAGAGCCTGTAGCTCCGACATGCCATGGCACTGAGGCAGCCCCACAATTCCATAGCCTGTGCTTGGGAAGAAAGGGTAACTGCATAAGCCAATGAGCTTCCCAAGTCCCAGCCAATCACATATAACTACCTTAATGAAGAGAGCCAGCGACACTGACTGGCTTAATTGCAAATCAAGCAAATCTGTAAGTTTAGTATACTCAAATGCCATAAGAAATGAGTGTGATCATGGGGAAAAAAAGGGTTTCATTCTTCACAAACACCTTTGATGCATGAAAGAAGTATTTTTCATCTCCATGGAAATGTTCATGTTTCTAATGATCAATACCTATGACCAATTTTTCAGATATGGAGGAACGAAGGCATTATCTCACATCCATAGAAATGGCCAAGGGAATAGCTCCCGTGGTCACTCGTCAGAATTTATCTTGGTAAAGCTAAGGCAAGCAAGTGAGTTTTCTGGACATGGCTGTCATGGGTGCGCTCTGAGATGCAGGGTCCTCTGAGGCTTCATCCCAGGATTCCTTCTCGCTGCCACTATTACATGGCCTAATGATTCCTGGGCACCAGTCCACCATATTGGGCAGATTTCCTGCAGAATCAATGTGAAGATGTACTTTCATAGAGTAATGCTGTTCAGACGAATTGATGGTTTCATAATTCCTGATAATGATTTTATAGAACTCCTAAACTGATACAAGTGATCTCAAACCCCCTACAGAATAAAAGCCGCAAATAGAGCTCTGTAAACCTTCATGTGTCATGGGCTAATGGCACTAGGAAAAGCAAACAGGCTTTGAGCAAATATACAACAGATGAAAACATTCCTTCTAGGTTAGGAATGAGGCCACTACCCAGTGACTAAAGGTCATAAGCTAGAAATGGGCTATTTACTGTAGGTGTAAGGACAGAAAATAAATGCTGGACTAGTTTTTCTATATATGATTTCAAAATAATAAGACACAAGATGGTTTGTCTCTTGACAAAACCATCTTAATGTATGACATAAAGATTATTGCTTTAAACTTAAAGTGACCTTATAGGGCTAGAAGGCAGACAATGACTGCTCAGTCAGGCATGTCTCAACGGGAAGATATGTAAACAATTCTGCTGTAACTCCTTAAGTTTTATCGGCCTGTGACATGAACTATTGCCTTAAGCTTATGATGAACTTATGGAGTGTAAAAATGCTTTAAAGACGATACGATAAATTACCCTGAGAAAATATAAAAATTAAGAATAACATTAAGTAGTGCCGTGGCCCTTTCCTGCTTCATGCAGTATGTGTGTGTGTGTCTGTGTGCGTCTTTCTTCCTCTTTCTTTTCTTTTTCTTTTCCTTTCCCCTTCCCTTCCCTTCCCTTCCCTTTCTTTTCTCTTTGACTCACAAACAGTCAAGGAACTCTGAGATTCTCATCTGACAGGGAGAAGCCTGAGTCAAAGTGTAAAGATCCCAAGGAACTATTTCTTTTCCCTGAGCTATCAGTAGGAGTCCATTGCCAGAAGCAATCAGCTGTTGGACTCTAAATAGTAACAGAGAGTTAAAGGTCAGAGGCCATCAGCTTCTGGTCTGCCTATCTGGATCTGACCTCAGTACCTGACCATTGGGGCAGGACCCAGGCAGTCACTACAGGTCGGGCTGCCGTGACATGCTCTGTTCACATTAGCCCATTCGTTCCCGTAACACTCCTCCCATTTTTGTTCCAATTCTTTTTTTTCTTTTACTTTTTTTTTAATTTTACTTTTCTTGGATAATTTATGTATTTACATTTCAAATATTATCCTTCTTTTCCTCTCTCTCATACTCCCTCCAGACTCCCCCTGCTTCTATGAAGATGCTCTCACTCCCACCCACCCCCTCCTACCTCAATGCCCTGGCATTGCCCTACACTGGGGAAATGAGCCTTCACAGGACCAAGGGCTTTTCCTCCTATTGATGCTGGACAATGCCATCCTCTGCTAAATATGTAGCTGGAGCCATGGGTCCCTCTATATGTATTCATTGGTTGGTGATTTAGCTCCTGGGAGCTCTTGTGGGGTTGGTTGATATTGTTGTTCTTCCTATGGTATTTCAAATCCCTTCGGCTACTTCAGTCTTTTCTCTAACTCCTCCATTGGAGTCCCCTTGCTCAGTCCAATGGTTAGCTGCAAGCAACCTCATCTGTAACATTGTTCTAATCCCCCCCCCACCCCGGCCAGGGCCTTGCGCTCGATAGGCAAGCGCTCTACCGCTGAGCTAAATCCCCAACCCCTGTTCTAATTCTTAATGAAGAATTTTACAACCTAGGGAAATTTCCAGACTCCTCGTAGCTGACCAGTGGAGGGGTGTGGACTGACATGGTGATGTTCTTTCCTCTTTGTTGTGGACACTGGGCCAAAAATAGCTTAGGGGGAGAAAGGATTTATTTCAGCTTACACTGCTAATGAGCAGTCCATCTTTGAGGGAAGTCAAGGCAGGAACCAGAGGCACGATCTGAAGCAGTAACCAAGGAAGAACACTGCTTGCCAGAGCTTGCTCTGGTTCATGTGGGGCCATCTTTCTTATGCAATCCAGCCCCACTTGCACAGAGATGGTTCCACCCAGAGTGGCTGTCTCCTTCATTAAACATCAGTCAAGTTATTTTTCATTTTTTTTTATTTAAGCAGTCTTTTCTAATTGAAAAAAATTTATTCAATATGTTTGGTCGTGTTTTTCCTTCCCCAATTCCTCCCAGATGCTTTTCACCTAAGTTATGTTTCTGTCGCTGTGCTAGAACACCATGACCAAGATCACTTAGGAAGCTGTTCTGACAGGTGGGTCCGGAGCATCCCTGAGCTCCGCTCAGTAGATGCCAGAAGCCCTCTATCCCCTAAACACATTTCCTCTAGGTAGGGAGAAAAAAATCTCTATTCATTTAGCCACCAAAAGGATACCTAAGCCATTGCCAGGCAACCCAGTAAGTTTGTTGTTCTGGTTCCCTTCAAGGTTTTTGTTGGTTTGTGTGTTTGTCTGCTTTGGATGAAGTCCCACTATACAATCTACACTGTCTCTCATATACTCCATAATCCACACTGAACTGACCGGAAACTTTGCTCTTTCTGCCTCTGCTACAGTCATTGTTCCCTCACCTGGTCTATCTTAGTCCCCAGCCAGTGGAGTCCCTTAAACTGTATAGATTTTTCTAGGTCCCAAGACTGTAATGAATGAGAATTTAGGATAGGTCTAACATAGGAGGTTGGGGTGGTGATGGGGGGCGGTGTGTATGTGACAGATGGCTATGAAGAAATGTTTTCCCTCCAGTTTGTTGGGTTCCTAGAGATGCCCCATGCACTTGACAGAGAGGACACTTGGCTTCTGCCCTCGTGAAATCCAGTACCAAGTGCCAACGGGCAGAGATAGACAGTTGCTGGGAGCTCACAGCATGGCGCAGAGGTGTGCACAGCCTCAATATTTTCTAGCAGATGCTGCCTTTTCAAACTCCCTCTGAAGTGAGTGTCCCTAAGTAAGAGTCCTGAGAGCCCTTCATCACTGCCAGCCCTTGAAGAGCAGTTTGATTTCTCATCTTGGAATTAAATAAAGAGGCAATTCGAATCAACCTCACTGGTAGAAAATATCTATGCTACGTGCAATAAATTAGTTATAAACAACCAGTTGAAGTCAGAAAATGGCTTGTTTCAATTACGCAAAGAGCAAAATAATTAAAAATAGTCAAAAGAACATGATAAAGAGGAAGGGGTTTTTTTGAGAGGTAGAAGGGGGTGGCTTGGTGGTTCCCACAACTTGGGGAAGTTGGCTTTGCTATACTGTCCACACCACACGCAATTCCAAAAGCTATTGAGGGAGAAGAGCTCACGCCCTCATCTCTACTCCCACCAGCTTCTGCAGATAAAGGCAAAGGAATGTAAAGTCTGTGGGATCGTTGGTGCTTTCTGCACATAACAACCCCCAGCCTCATTCCTGGGCCCAAAGCTACCTGTGTGAAAATTCCAACACACCAAGATGGCCAATCTCAAAATTGCCACATGACTTTACTTAGGAAATGAGCTAGAAGACTAGAGACCTCTAGAGGACAGCTTGTGGTCTCAACTGGAGAACATTTCAGACAGAGCCCAGTTCATTAGAAAGAGCATAGGTTCAAAGACAGAGTGTGAGCCAAAGTTACAGGAAGCACACTGACCTCAGGGACCCTTCCTTCTAGAATGTTTGTGACCAGTTTCAATGTATCTTCCTTCATTGAAAGTTGATCCTCCACTAGTTATGCTGCCATGGTGCAGATGCCAATGACACAAGGAAAAGTAATTGGTGGAGGAGCTTAAAACTACTATGAAGGGTTGGGGATTTAGCTCAGTGGTAGAGCGCTTGCCTAGCAAGGGCAAGGCCCTGGGTTCCGTCCCCAGCTCCGAAAAAAAGGAAAAAAAAAAAAACTACTATGAAGCTGCCAGGAGCACAAAGGCTGGAAAGCTAGGTGATACAAAACTGTGGCTAAATAAATACAAAGTAACAAGATAACTAGAACCACAGGCTTCAAAGAAAGATGTCAAGTCAGAATCCCAGGGTTGCTGGAGCCTAGAATGCTATGCAGTCTGATGCTCAAGATGCACAATGTTTGCCAGCCGGGCCCTCCAGACTCCCCTGTCTTCATAAGGCTGGGCTCCACTGTTCAGGCATCTCTATACCCACTCCCACCTTCCTCAGCCCTAGGCACAGTAAGGCCAACAACTACAGTTCCTCTACAACAAGGAAACCAGTAGGGAGCTATCTCACACCTGGCACTCCAAATGTCCTTTCTGAGCACTGACATGATGTATTCTAGAAAATCCAGTGTTGCTAAAGTGGAACCCCTTCCATAGCTTAGGGCACATGCCTGATTAACATTGGCAGAGAGATCAGCAAGCACGCTATCTGATGCTGATGGATTTTACCCAGGAGTGAGAAAATATATGGTATTTAAAAGAAGAGAAATTGCTACATGGACAAAGCCGGCACGAGCATCTTAACTCATGAAATGTGATTTTTGTATTGTGTGTATTTAGTTGCTGAAAACCTAAGAGCTATATTTATACATGGAGAATATATCATGGACAAATGCTGTCTGAATCAGTAGGGAAAGATGGAGGATCAAGAGGGGGAAGAAGAGGAGGAGGAAGATGAGGAATAGGAGAAAGAGAAAGAGGAAGAAGAGGAGGTGAAGGCCACATAAAATGGCTAGGCTGTAGTCACCCAGGGATAAGGAGAGGAGTGTGCTATCTTGAGGAGGAGACTGCAGACATATCCTGGTCAATTGCCAAGAGGCCATGATAGAAAAAACCATGACAGGGTTGGAGAGATGGGTCAGATGTTAAGAAAACTGGTTGCTCTTCCAGAGGACCAGGGTCAAATTCCCAGCGCCCACATGGCAGCTCACAACTGTCTGTAAAACTGACAACCTCATATGTGCAGACAAAATGCCAATGCATATAAAATAAAAATAAATAATAATAAAATAAAGCCAGGTGATGGTGGTACATGCCTTTAATCCCAGCACTTGGGAAGCAGAGGCAGGCAATTCTCTGTGAGTTCAAGGCCAACCTGGTCTACAGAGTGAGTCCCAGGACAGCCAGAGATACATAGACAGAGAAATCTTGCCTTAAAAAACAAACAAACAAGTAAAGGAACAAAACCAACCAACAAACCAAACAAAGAAACAAAATCCAGGACTGACACATACATATGAAATAAACAACAACATTATTCTTACAAACTGTAGGTAGAGGTAAAATTCTAGAGTATGAAATAACAAATGTCAAGATTACATAGTTCCCAATACAGGGGACTTAATAATATATTTTGGTGCCTGACCTCTGGTGCTCAAATGCTCAACCACTAAACAAAAAAGAATAAAGCAGGTCAGCCAAATCTATACTGGGGGCCAGGGAGATAGTTCAGTCAGTAAAGTGTTTGCCTTGAAACCTTAAAGTTCTGAGTTCTGAAGCTCAAAACTCAAAAGAGAAGAGTCAGATGTCCTGGCTCATAATTGTAATCCCAGGCCTGGGGAGAAAGGGACAGGCGGATGTCTGCAGTGTGCTGACCTAATGGTTGAGTTTCTGGTCAGTAAGAGATCCTGTCTCAAAGATCAAGGTGAATGGCCCATGAGAAAGGACACCTAGGATGTCCCTTGGTCTCCACAGGCATGAGTACACACATAGACAAGCATACACATGAATTTTTTAAATTTTTTTTTTTTTAAATTTCAAGCTCACCTTCCCAACAACTCAAGTTACAACCAACCCTTGTTAGGGCCCCTGAACTGAGTGGTAAGAAGTGTTCGTTTCTGTGGGAGGCACCATTAGTTCTCAGCAGATGGTCTCCCTCTGCCACTTTCTTGCTCAACATCTCACAGGGAAAGACCCTCATGATGAACAGTAGGTGTCTTCTGGTGAATAACAAGGACCGTTTCCTTGTCCACCATCCAGCGAGAATTTCGCAACCCCTGTGCCTTCCTCTAGGCCTTCTTTTACAGGGCACTTCCATTGCTGACTACAGGAAATTTCCAGGCCCACTCCATAATTTTATACCCATGGATTTTCAAAAGTGTTCTATGCAAGTGTGTAGCATGTGGACCGCTGTTCATAACCAGTCTCCTTTAGACTCTAACTCAGCCCAAAAGAGACCAGCCAGCCTCAGACACAAGATCCACACTGACGTGAAGGCATATTTGAAAACACTGATGATGACAGCTGTCAACAGTGATGGTCCCGAACAGGAGAGAGTGTTGATTTCACTTAGTTTCCTCCTGAGCGAGGAGGGCCTGCTCCTAGCAAGGCCCAGGGGGTAATTTCAGCGGGAGTGGTTAAAGTTTCAAAGATTCCGTTGCCAAGTGTCAGCCACTGGTGAATGCAGAAACAGTTCTGCTACCTTCCCTGTAGTCGGTATGAACAGGAAGCTGAATTCTACCAAGCTATAAAATCATCCCCAGTACTGTCCTTTTCCTCACCCAGTGCATAAGGCAGAAATATGTCTCACAGGCCAAATGAAAGCAGTTCATAACATTTCTCTGAGGTGAAGGAGAGTTGTGTCAGACCTCCTACCAGGACCCATCCATGGCGAAATTCCAGTGGGCATAATAGGGACACAAACACACATGGGGTGAGTGAGCCCAAGCCAAGGACCAGAGGAGCCAAGGCAAATGTACACATTCCCAGCAGCAGAGAACACATTCCTAACTTCGTGACAGAGCGTGCAGCTGTGGGTTGTGCCACATACACTCACAGCACCAATAAAGAAAAGACTGCCATTCGAGAGCCGGGGCAGCTGTAGTGCTCAGCCCCTGAATGGAAAGGCACGCTGGGGGCTTCCAAGGAAACAGCACCCATGATGTTCTGAGTAGACTGGGAAGCGCTCTGGAAGCCAGCACACAGACACAATCTGACTGCTTCTGAACTGTGCTTATCTTAAATGTCATCTTGCCACCTGGCACTATCACACTCTAAGCTCAGGGCTCTAATGTCAGGCCATTGGTAGTCTGTCACCATCGTAACATGGCAACCAAGCAGTGGCTGTCCTTGGGTTCTTCACGCAGTCCCAACATCCTTGATTTGCGAGCTTGTTGCACCACATCAAATGGGTGCTGTCTTTAACTCCATTTTACAAGCCCTGAACATCAAGGAGCAGTTTGTTCACAGACAAAGCCGAACGAGATCAGGGATATTTAAGAGACCAGAGAGGCTGATTGGGTCGATTTCTAAGCTGTGGGTGGTAAAACTGCATGTCCAGCTGTGCCATTAAAACTTAAATACAGACTCTGGAAGCTTCTGGGAACCACAGTTTAGTGTATTATACAGAGGGAAGGAAGGCTAGAGTGTGCTACAAGGAGAGTGACATGAGCAAAGCTGGCAATGTGGGACATAATCAGCCACAGACAGACACACAGACACATAGACACATACACAAACAACACACACACACACACACAGCCACATACATACACACTCACACAGCAAAGGCAGGCAAAAATCATGAAGAAAACATATGTGATGATTAATCTGGACTGTCACCTGGATGCAATGTAGAATCACCATGGAGACAAACCCCTGGGAAGGTCTCTGAGGCACTTTCTAGACTGGAACACTTACGGTGGGAAGATGCACCGTGGATGTGCGTGAATGGGCTGGGGACCCAGACTCAAGCTAAAGGAAAAAGGAGATGCATACCAGCATTTACCCTGCCCAGCTTCTTGGCTATGCACTGTGTGACCAGCTGCCTCACACACATGGCTTTCTGCTGCCATGTCCTCCCCGAGAGGCTGGACTGCAGCTTTGAACCATGATCGAGAACAGAAACTTTCTCCCTTAGGTTACTTTTGACAGGTATTCTATCATAGCGACAAGAAAAACAAAACAAAACAAAACGTGTGTGTGTGTGTGTGTGTGTGTGTGTGTGTGTGTGTGTGTGTGTGTGTGTAATGGCTACATCTGGTAGTTGTTCAGTCCAAAAGAGTGAAATTTCAGAAGTCCCAGTCTGGTGATAGAGTCCCGAAGATGTCCTAGAAAGCTGTCATTTATAAATCCACTTTGTATTTCCAAAGAAGGAGGTTCTAATACTGGCAAAGGAATGGCCTAGGAACAGGAGAGATGAACTTGCTAGTGAGTGCGAGGAGAACAGGCAAAAGGCAAAAGCAAAAGCTTCCTTCTTCCAGTCCTTTTATGTGAGCTGCCACCAGAAGCCTGGGCCCAGATTTAGGGTGGGTCTTCCACTCAAATAATCCAACTTGGAAAAAAATCTCTCATAGGTGTGCCCAGATGCTTGGGTTTAGGTGTGTCTCCAGACGTTTGGATTTAGGTAATTCCAGATAGAGTTAATCTGTCACCAAGTTTAATCATCACAGCATATATCTAGAAAGCAGCAAGAAAGAATGAGCACACCAAGTCAAACCTGAAAAAGTCTTCATGGTGAAGCTGGCATTTAAGGGAAGGTATGGGTCATTAAATGTGCTGTCTCCAAAGAGCTGCAAGTACCTGGCCTCTGGCCTGGTGGAGGCAAGGGGTCAAGATGTTTCTGATTCAGTTTCTCTTTGAACTTCTCATCAGGCTGCCCCTGCACCCCCAAGTGCGAGGATTACAGGCACATGCCTCCACACCTGGGTTCAGACAGCACTGCTGGGGTCTGAGGAGCAAGCCCAGTACTAGTGCATGGTGGGTAAGCATGCTCCAGGTGAGCTACATCCCCAGCCTGGAAAGAGACTCCTTTACACATCTTAAGAAGTGATACAAGGATCACTTGAAAACTATAAACAACCTTTTGATCTTAAAAGCATCACAAAAATAGACGTATGAGTATATTTTATGCTCTCCCCGGCAGATTGGTGGACCTTTGAAGGGAGAGACAACTACAGGGAACCAGTCACATCTGAGCTTTGTTAGAGGACTTACCGCTTGGGCTATGGAATGCACAACCTGAGCACTGACTGGCACATGGCTGTCCTTCTGGGCAGAGCAGAATCCAAGTCCGCCCTTGGGATCGTGGCAAGGAGTCCACACCTGCTACATCCCAGTGTTCAGCAGCCTACTATAAGCAATGTTGCGACACTATTCCTGAGTCTGCACGATGGTTTGTGTACATGGCTCTGAGACAGTGGGGATTTGTTTGAGGTACTGATGATTATTTGTTTGTTCGGTTGGATGACAAAGAGACCCATTAAAAGCATTGTTCCAGAAGAATTTGGGATTTCCAATCACAAAAATAAATCCTAAGGGCAGAAAGGAGATAGGACCCTGTGGAATCGCATCTCAGGCTCCAGAGTAGGATGGGAATGTCACGAGACAGCCAGAGGGCTACGCAGCATGGTAGGTGGAAAGATAGAAACAGAGGCCAAGACCCCTGTTTCAACCAATCAGGAAAGACCCCAGCCTGATGGCCTGGACTCCCCGCCTCGTCTTGCCCACCAAGAGAGAGCTTGGCTACAGCGGTGTGTGACTTGATAGGTACAGCATCCCCTCAGTGGAACTCTGTCAGAGGTCTGCTGGAAATGAGGAACACAAGGCCCCAACACCAACTCTACTGTTATGAGAGAAGCAGAACCCAGGAAAGGTCCCTGCTGCCACAGATTACTCCACAAAAAGGCAAAAAGGCAAAGCCAGCCAGGCAGGTGTGGTACTCCTAACCTGTTCTACCAGTGATGGAAAGCTGGGAGCAGGAGGATCAGGAGTACACGGCTAGACTTAACTACATTGTGAATTTGAGGCCATCCCAAAATACACCGGACTCTAATGAAAACAAACCAGAACCCAAGAAAAAGTCAAAGCCACAGGGAGCTGTAAGCTAACACTTCAAGGAGAGGCATGAACCTATCAGAATGGCTAGAGTACACCCAGGCCCCTTCTTCACATTTATAGCCAAACTGACTTCTGCTCTCACCAACAACCTTAATCCACGACCCCCATTGAATCCTTCTTGTGTCAGATTTTGTCAGTAGCAGCTGAGGGCAGTCCTGGTTCTTGCCCTCCAGGGACCTATAGACTGACTTAGCAGCAGAGCTCCATGCTGGCATAAGGACATTCTCTTGATCTACATGTGCACAGTTCCATATAACCATGGCGGCATAGAAGGCACAGAGTACCTAAGTAGACACCCGAGAACCCAGCCACAGCACCGCTGCCACCAGATGTGATGGAGGCAGGAGGTGAGTTGCAGGATGCAGGATGCAGGATGCAGGATGCAGGATGCAGGATGCAGGATGCAGGATGCAGGCTGAACTTACTTGTTCTGCATCGTGTTCATTATCACCCAGTCAAAGGGGTAGACATTCTTCCCGATGAGGTTCTTAAACATGATGAATGTCTCCATCAGAAAATCCTGCAATGAGACAACACAGCAGTGAGGCAGCCCACCAGGAGCAGGGTGAACCCTCTCCTTGATGATGAGATTATAAAAGATCCCATTATTTTTAGCTGAAGGAAAACATTCTAGAAGAAAATGAAGATGTATTTCTCTCGTGCTGTATACTGCTTCTGTCTGTTTACCTGGGCACCTCCTGCTTGAGATAGCTTTTTCAAGGATAGATGTTGAAATAGTCCCTGGGAAAATCTCTCTGGCAGTTAAGAAAAGATCCCCAAGGGTTACAAATATACATTTGTGCCTCTTCTGCTTACAGGAAAACATGGATTTTACAAACCTATCAGGCAGGCTGTGGCATTCTCTCATGTTTATCCTAAATCCATTTTTCACTACATCAAAACTCCCAGAGATTGGTATATTGTGATCCCTACCCTTTCTTTTTGTAATTTAAAGCTTGCCTTGACCTTGTGCACACATGCGGCAAGCAGGTGACCACGTGAGTAAGGAGACTTTTTGCCCAACTGCTCTATAGTTAAGCCATTCAGGGATACCGCTGGAATCGCATGATCTTTGTGTGGAGCTCCCAGATCAACATAGGGCAGCAGGATTCAGGGGTTGACTGCTGTTGTATGCCAATTACACATGGGCAAGGAAGCCTCTGGATACAGCAAACTGGTAAGCTTGCACCAGCTCCCTTATTCTGGTTAGAATTAAGAGTGGTTCCTATTTGTGAGGGCAAGTTAGTTTTGCTCTGTGCTGTTCACCTGAGCCCTGGCAAGGTCTTCCGAGAAGCCCCTGTGTGTGCTCAGGAACCAGGATGAGAAGGGGAAAGGCAACAGGGAGTTGGTTTAGAAAAAAGCTAGATTTGGCCAAATGAGTGGACCTTTCTCATAGTGGACTCTATGGAATCATAATGAAGTGTTGGCTAAGAAGGGCATGGGAGAGAATAGAATTTAAGGAGCCAAGAAAGCAATTGCCCTAGTGGGAAATGCTCAGGCAGCATCACTTGCAAAGAAGCACAGGTTAAACTTTAAGACAGGGATCAGATGGTGGGCAAGGTTCACATTCTTCAGGGACTTCTTCTAGGTTCATTCTGTTGCAGAACGAACACTGAGCAAAAGCAATGTAGGGAAGGAATGGGTTTATCTCAACACAACTCAATTATTCTAGCACTTAGCTTCCTATTTTGTCAAGAGTTTGGAACTTCTTCGGATGGCTGGATTGTATACTTTGCAAGCTGCTCTCTTTTTGAGTGGAATTGCTGGGTCTCCTGCCCACCCCTCTGGTTAGCCTAATAATTGAGAGGCAGAGATGGGTTTACCTGCTTAGGAGAGAAGCCATCTTTTCCTAGTGTCTTTCTTTCCTTTCTATGATTCACAGGCCAGCACTTAATTAGCATTGCTCGGGTGATATATGATGGACCTGGGCTAATCAAACAGAATGCAGTCTGCAGTGGGAGCTGACCTCTTGGGATGCTTACTTATAGGGCTGAGTGACTCAGTAGTCAGGGTGGGTCCAGCAGAGCTGATGAGGTTTACAAAGAGCTCCACCAAAGCCTTGGGTTCAGGAGTATTAAAAGAGAGCTTCATCATTCACTCTACATCCAATCCTTTTGCAATTTGCATTTGAATATTCATAGGGTGTCCAATATGGTGAGTGGTCAGCTCTAACAAAGCTGCAGGTGTGTTCTGGAGGCAAACAACAGCTTCTCTCTATTTCTAACCCCATTAATTTGCTGAAAAAGTCACCTACATCTGGAAGGCCCACATGATAAGGGCAGACGCTGCTCTCACAAAGGATCCAAATTCAGCTCCTGGCACCTATGTTGGGCAGCTTTCAACTGCCTGTAAGAGCTCACAACTCTTGCTCTAGAAGACTGAGTGCCATCTTTTGGCCTCTGTGTACCATTCAAACATGCTCTTTCTAACACACACACCACAACACACACACACACATACACACACATACACACACACACACACACACACACACACACACACACACACACACACACAGAGTGGAAGAAAGACAGCAAGGCAAACAGAAGAGAATAGAGACACACCAAAGCTCAGGGTGGTGGTCCATGACTGAAATCTCAGCACTCAGCAGACTGAGATGGGCTAACCTAGGCTACAAGCAAACTGTATAGAGCAACCTGGATAGGACTCTGAGTCTGGGGGTGGTATAAATATGGGGATACGAAATTCATTATAATTGACATCTGTGTGTGACTCCATCATGGCCTCAGAATAAAGTTCACCCAAAACATGACGGCTCTGAAAACAAATAGGCGACAAAGGATGGAAGGTTGCTGGCGCAGCCCAAAAGAGTTCCTGGCTGGTGTATTCCTCAGTGGCCCTTGAGTGTCTCCCACAAGAAACTCCTGCCCACTATAGGATCAAAAACCCCTCCTTTCATCTGCAACCCTTCCTTCCATCATCACCCACTCTACCAGAGAAACCGCCTCACTACTGACTTAGCCTCACTTGTTTTTTTTTTTCTCCCAGAGCTCAGATGATAAGGGTTCCCTGAAAGGACCAGCTATGAGGCATGCGAGTTTGTTCTGCTTGCCATGGCCTTCTACAGCGCTGATAAGAACATCGCTGGGAAAGGAGTCTGCACGCCTAGACTGATAGTCCAGTGTAGCTTCCTTGAGGCTGCATAGCAAAGGGAGTGGTCCAGAAACCGAGCTCGGCAGGTGTGTGGGGCCTGTCTCCCCTTTCCACCTAGAGTGCATGCCGCATGGAAACTGGGCAACACTTGTGCTGCTGGCGTCCCACGGACAGCAATACCTTGGAGACCTTGAGAGTCTCAACTGCAGAATGTGTCTGAAGCAGGCACGTCCATGCTGCTGGCATTTCTGCTTCCCCTATACCCACTAGCATCCTTGCTCCCCACTTTCCAATACGCCAGCCTGGTACCATCCAGAACAGGCTGATGGTCAAATGGAACAGACAAGGTAAGGTACTATGAAGGGGAGGTGCCTAGGTCTATCTAAGGGGACCCTGACAGTTGCCAGAAAGAGGCTCTTACAAGGTAATTACCAAAGCAGCAAGAAGGCAGGAAAGGATTATAACAAGAGGGCCTGAGATACATGGACTTGCCTGACAGCATGCACTCCACAAGGACTGACTACCCAAGAACCAGGTAGCATGTGAGAAGTTCCGCAGTACTGAGTTTGTCGGTGCATGCCATTCTCTTTCCTAGTCTTTAACACACCCCTCGCTCAGCACTGCCTCCACCTGCTCTGTCCCTGCATATCTCGCTCTTCCTCCAATACACATTCGCTATGGTGTAATGGCACAAAAGCCCAAGGAACCTTGGACCTTGGGTTTCTGAGTGTCATTACTCTTGCTATCTACATAATGAGTCTTATACAAGAGTTTATCTTAAGGAGGTATCAGGATGGGGCTGGTCTCCAGAAAGACTAGAAGATGAGAGGGATGGAACTTCCAACCCTACATACACCAACACGGATAGGGAGTTAGGGGGAGGAAGGATTATGCTAAAAGAACAGGCAGACAAGACCAGAGGGAACCGGGCTACTGAGAGTCTTCTGGGGGAGAATACAGATGGTCTAAATGCCCACCCCTGCCCACTCTGTCCTGTGTAGCTCTTCCCATTGGTTTTCCTAGAGTTGTATCCTTTACAATAAACAGGACAGAATACGCAAGTGTCTCCCAGAGGGCTGTGAGCTAGATGGGAAAATTATGGACCTCAAGGCCAGGACTAAGGGAATTCTTACTAATAGTTGCTTAGTCAAAAGTATGGGGGCCTGGACTTACAGCTGGATCTGGGTGAGCCCTGTTATCTGTGGAATCCAAGACTATATCCAGGTTGACAGTGCAGGGAGAGATCTGAACTGCAGGCTATCCAGCTGGTGTCAGAGAACTGGCTGGTGAGGGTCTCAGTGTGGAGAAAAGTACAGGCTCTTCCAGAGCCACCCAGGGGAGGTCTGTGATACATGGTGAGAAATCTCCCTCAGGCTTTGGGCAAGCTTCCTGATTCTACTCCTGATCCTAAGACTTAGACCCAGGGCAGCACCCAGCACTCAGGATAGGCAAGCAAAGTTCTCTGCAGCTGTCCGACTTGAGGAAGCAGCATGCCTGACCTGGGAGGGATGTTTGAGTGTCACCTGTCTGGTCTTTCCTTTCCTTGATCAGTCTTTCCCCCTGGTTGAGATTCTCTGGCTACCCTGGGGACAAAGGTCCATCTGAAAGGTGATAGCAGTAGCCCTGTGGGGTTATTGGAGTGATAATAACTGTGAATCTATGTGAGACTGATTTATCCAGTGGCAGTGTTTGGGGGAGGTGGAAGTGGGGGTGGGGTGGGACGAAGCTGAATCTGAGAACCCAGAGCTGTGCTTGTTAGAAGCAAGCAAAACTTGGGAAAACGGTTTTAGGCCATTTTCATATTGGAATGCTAATTAACTTCCAATTATTTCACAGGAAATGATCTTTTCATTTTCGTGGTAATTGGGAGAGTAGAAAAATAAAATACTCTCCGCATACAGTGAGTGGGTAGGAACATATTTTCATGAAGGTTTTGATGAACTAACAACAATAAAAAAGCCTTGCCATGGGAATTTGAGACATACAAATGACAAATACTATTTTATAACAGAAATCAAATTGTATGCAAATAATTGATTTTCTGGATGCCCGTGTCTAGGAGGAAAAAGAAAAAAAAAAAAAAAAAAAGGAAAAAAAATCCCTTGGGAAATTCGGTCCATAACAAGGAGTCGATTACTTGATCCTCTGTTCTGAGGAAGGAGAGGGTATGTGCCCAAGTCAACAAGGCACTGTCATCCTGGGGTGCTTTGAGTGAGAAATGGCTGGTAGCACTGTTTGGGGAGGCTTAGGTGGTGTAGCCTTGCTGGAGGAAGTGTGTCACTGGGGACAGCTCTGCCTCATTTCCAGGCTGCTCTGTGTTCCATGCTCGCTGTTAAAGATGTGATTTCTCGGCTCCCTGTTCCTGTCACCATACCGACCAGTGGCTGCCCATCACCAGGAAGGACTCCTATCCTTCTGAAGTTATAAGTCAGAAGAAAGTCTCCCTTGACTTTGTTCATGGTGTTTTGTGACAGCAACAGAAAAGAAACTCAGACTCACCCTTGGAAGTCATGTTCTCTCACTGTGTTGCCTCCCAGGCTGTAGCTGGATTCATAGTAGACATCTGTTCATGCCTTGTGTACCTTTGGAGCACACGTCTGTTCTGATCGTGTGCAAATTGTTACGGTGGAACTCACTTTTCAGTATAAGTAGTTACCCTCATCCTGAAAACTTTATCATTCACCCAAGAATATCATCTGTGAAGTCAGTTAGTTTTCACTGACTAAAGCAGGCCATAGAGGCACATTTAAGACTTAATGATGAAATTAAATATTATGACTATTCAATGAGATTTCACTATGTAACAGTTTCAAACTAACCTTAGGACACTGTGTGATATTTATTTATATGAATATGTCCCTACTGTAAACTTCTTGATACTCAGAGAAAATGAAAAAACATGGACATATAAAATTGTACACACATTTTTGTACCCTTTTATTTAAGGATATGCAATGATTTTGAGGTATAGACTTATTTTGTTCTTAGAAATTACCTGTCCACATTTATCTATAATTTATCTATTAACCTAAATTCTTCTCTATAATAACATTATATATCTCTATAACTATATTATTATCTCCATAATTAATCAACCTAGCTATCAATATGTCCATTTTCTATCTATTCTTATCAATATATCTATTAATCTATCATTTATCATCTATCAAGTAATCATCTATCATTTATCAATCTATCTTCTATCATCTATCATCTATCTATGTAAAAGGAAATTCGTTATAATTTTGAGGTATGAATTCATTTTACTCTTAAGGATTTATGTATCATATATATATATATATATATATATATATATATATATATGCTGTCAAGTGTATTTATCAATTGTCTGTCTATTGCCTATCCACCCTCCTACCATGAGCAAAGAAAATCTGATCTTTGATGTAGCTCTTTGACAAAAGAATCATAAAAGTCTTGTTGCTTCCCTCCTTTAGTAAGGTAGAAGCCGAGTGCAATAGGCCTTGCTCTGGAAATTCTATGTGCGCTAGCTGTACCACACAGGAACCTATGAGCATTCTACAGGAGCAGTGGGTCCTTAAAAGTGGAATCCAACAGTTCGCATTAGCTTCTTGCTAGAAAGCCTGCCAGCAGGTTCGGTGCAGCTTTGCAAAGGATATTCGCCATATGGCGGTGTAATTTCCGGCCATTAGGGAGGTAGCTCCTAAGCAATAAATTTCCCTATTACACTCTCCCAATTAAGTTGCATCATAGTTTGTGTGAGGAGGACTAAGGAGTTATTAGGAGAAATGCTGATGAGGGTCTATGATTAGCACTAATTAATAGCAGAAGATAGCTTAAGGTCTAGGAGGGTGGCTCACAAGCTACTGCTATAGAAAGTCAACCAAGAAATGACAGGAGCTAATGACTGTGGGGGACACGATCGCTAGTGACCCAGTAGCAAGGGAATGGCTGCTGTGACCAGAACAGATGGGATTTCTCCAGGCTCAGACCCAAGTTGTTCTCTAGGTCAATGGTAGTCCAAAGCATCCACACAGAGCCTTGGGTGTCTTCTGATGTCAAATAGAGACTCTCCTATGCAGAACTCTATTTTAAATGGGAATACAGATGTCACTGCCTACTTCCACTGTTGGCCTTGTGACAGGATGGAAGAGACACTCACCACGACGTCTGTCCTCATTTTCCCGAAGGTCTTGATCAGGTGTGCATAATGGAAGTCTTCCATCTGCCGTAAAATAGCTGTCATGCAAGCCACAAAGTTCCCCTGTAGGCGGGTTGGAAGGTAGAATTAGAAAGGGAAGGGGCAATCCTCATGGAAAGAACGGACATTAACTACGGAGCTGGCTCGTCCACCGACAGGGAAAGGCATGATACCAGAGCAGAAATTCCAATTCTGGTACATGGTGCTCAAAGCCAACCAGAGAGGGCTTGGGTCACTTCTGACCTCGGGAGTTGTTTATTTCTTTTAGGGGATACAGTAGATTGTTTTCTTCTCTAACCATATTAAATGATGAAATGCATCTTGATAAAAGGTTTTCCAGAATAAAAGAAACCAAGCTTTAAATGTTTTTTTCCCCTTAATTAAGTGCACGAAAATTAAAGACAAGAATGAAATCCCAATCACTTATGTATTGTTCTCAGAATCCCATTGTCTTTATTATCAGGCAGATGTGTGCACAGCCCCTCTCCTTGGACTGTGGCAAAGAGAGAGGCATTTTATTTCTCAAAATCTGCCCATGTCTTCCTTGGCCAATTCAGAGGCAATCACTATGGACTAATCCCACTGTGAGTTCTGCTTCTTGGGAAGAGCTGGGGGAGAAAGGCAGTCTCAGTGCAATGTCCAGGGGGAGCGGTCGGCATTCTTTATACCATATGGAGCTGGAGAGAAAGGAAACAGAGGAAGAAAACCAACCAACAAAAGCAGATGAAGGAGAGAGTGAGGAAACAATGCAATTGGCCAAGGAGTCCGGACAGTGTGCAGGGCTGAGCAGTCTGGTTGCTATAAATACAATTTCTTACTGGCAGGCTGGGGAGCTAACATCACAAAACCTTTCTTGCTTTTAAATATGTACCCGTAAGTTAATGACATCTGAAGCCACACAGGGCCTATACTAACTTCCATTACATTGTATGAGTCTAGTAGAATAATAAGAGGGATATAGTTTGAGACACATCCCTATTTTTTCTTTAGTAAATGAGCTCCCAAATTGCATTCTTTTCAGTAATTCCACTTTTTTCCAACAATGTATTTGAATGCCTAAATGTCTTTTATATTAATTTGGAACATGCACTCCTCAGTGAATGTTAGAGTCCAATACATTTTCTATCTGTACTACACACACAGGCTTCCAAATGAGTCCTCGAAGGACACATTTTGCAAATTGAACAAATATAATAATGATGATATGGTATCTTCCATTTGCCCAGAAATGTAAATTATTTGTGAATAATGGTAATTGTTGAGATTTAGATTCCAAGTTGGTGGTGTTCTGGGAAAGAGCAAAATAATGCTTGTTTTGCGTGGGAAGGATATTTATTTATGAATGGGAACTTTGAAAGACATAACTAGTTGGCACCCTGGTGGGCTCGAGGGAAGCTGCCTGTGCACTTCATCTTCTCCTCAGGAGATGCCATGCCTTGAACACTCATCCTTGCTAGGTTGCCCACTAGCCAAGCTCTGAAGCCAGGCTCCCATTCATTCACTGCTTGACTTGTTGATTGTTCCATTTCTCAGGAAGTTGATGTGTGATTCAGAAACTGGACCCTCAAAGGTGTGTGGGTGGCAAAGCCAGGTGTGACGCCCGCACTCCGGGGCTGGAACGCATATACATGGTTGCTGACAACCAGCCTGAGTTATCAGAGAAACCTGGTAGAGGGGAAGAAAGGACTTCTATAATACCATGTCTCAAATTCTACTTGGAAGCAGCTACTTGACAGTCCAGAGCCTGTCATCTCTCCCATGAGAAGAGGGGCTTTCTAGGAAAAGCATCCATGTAGTAGCACCTGGCACAGGCTTAAATGAATGACGCAGGTCAGGACAGTTCAGCAATGGAGCCACTGAGTCAGTAATTTAGACTCAGAAGTTGTGACATCAACATGCCCCCCATGAAAGGTCAAGCTGTTGGAAAGAGAAAAGAAAGATCTCTGTGTATATGTGTGTGTGGTGCAGGGAGGACTTGGGAAGACCTGAGACTCAGTTCAAAGTCACATTCATAAGAAAAGCCAGCACACCTGGGCCAGGCCAGAGGGTACAGCAGGTGACAGAGACTCATTTATCAAAGAACTGATTGCCAGGTGATGCTGAACGTCCACACTAAGCAAAGGCAATGGTGGGGGGAGAGGCCAAAACCCAAGAATACAGTGGTATCTACAGTGTGAGTGCTAGAAAGACATAACTGGCCAGCCTGGAGTCTTCTATCTGAATGAGAACATCTTCAGGAATGCAGCCAAACAGCCCCTTATTTAATGACACTGGGGTCTAATTAAAGCAGACCATGCAGGGGCAGAGAGAGGGCCACCACCACGGGTTAGCAGAGTGTCGTCTGGCAGCCTGTGTGCCCCCTTTACTTAACCTAAGGAAATGGGCCAAAAGCAATTTGTACCACTCAGCCACTCCTCTCTTAAGGGAAGCAGGTTTCACTAGCTCAGCACTATTGTAAGTTGGATGGGACTCCACTCGCTGAGGGGAAACCTATGTGCTACAATTCAAGGACGTATCCCCTCTTCCATCCATGCTCTTGGGGTACGGAGCCCCACCCTTGGGATTCTGACACATTCATCGGGCAAGTACAGCTCACACCGTGGAGCTGCATATCCCACCAGAACCCAGTGCAACCCAGCATACGTATTTGTCTACAAGAATGGATGAAGTGACTTTTGTGAAAATGAAATTTGAAATCAGTTGTATTCCAGGAACAAAGCTAGAAAGAACTGGAGAAAATTACACCACTTTTTGGTTTAATTACTTTAAATGCATTGTAGGAGTCATCTGAGGCTTTTATTTTTAAACAGTGTGCAGGCTGGTGGTAAGGTATTGTACAGAGACTTGGAACTTGAGTTTGGGGACTAGGTTCTAGCTCTAGCCACGGGCTAAACATAATTAAGGAAATAAAAATAAGAGATATTCCTATGATTTCAAAGCAATGCAGAGTAAGGGCAGAGAAGTCAACTGTACTTAAAAACCAGGACGCCAACTGCCTCATAAACAAAAAAAATGTGAAGCTCATTAGTAATCAAGGAGAAAATGATACATTATTTGCTGCCAGAACAGCAAGGCAGGATTTAAGTGCTGAGCGGTGAAGGTAGGGAGGACGAGGGCTCTTACACACGGCCCGTGCGAGCGTAAATTGCTATAACCTTTTTAAAAAGCAATTTGGAGAGAGGTTTGAAAAGTCTTGGAAAGAAAATACTCATCTTCTCAGTAATTCTCCTTCTAACAACCCACCTGAAAAAGTAATTCAGGAGAGGAGATTTTACGTCCAACAGTGTCCATTGCAGTTCTGAAAGATCTCTTTGCATTCAAAGCAAGAAATTGGGTAAGTTATATATTTTGTAGGGTTGAAAGTTAAATGCAGAATGCCACTTCCACTTGGATCGCAGGTAAACAACAAGAGAAACCCTCCAAGTATAGCTTTGGGAATATTGTGCAAGCCTTACAGAGGCCAGGAAGAACAGCGTTTACTTATAGTCCATATGCAGTGCACAGTCTTGTTGGTGTCTTAATTCAAGCAGTCGTATCTCAGTGTTAGGCTGAACTATTGCACAATCCTTGGATATCAACCGCAGAACCATGAAGTGCATTAGTAATACAAGAAAAAGAGTAGAGGAACAAAAATAGAGCTATTTTATATGTATACAAATTCACAAAGAAGGAATCTGTAGGACAAGATGAAAGAAAGAAAAAAAGAAAGCAAGAAAGCAAGCAAGCAAGGAAGGAAGGAAGGAAGAAAGGCCTAGAAGAAAAAGATTGCAGGCTATCATCTGGGAGGAAGGGTGAGCACATGTCATTTTTATAAGCAGCATATATTAGAACTTTCATAGGTGGTCTTGAAAGACAGAGATGTCACCCATGAGGAAGGAAAGGTGTCATCTGTGAGGAGGAGCAAGCTCTCTCTGCTTGAGTACTTTTCTTATCTTCACATCTATCCAAGATCTACTGTCGGGAAAGAAAGAGCAATGCCTTCCATTACATCCTGACTCCGTGACCACGAACTCCATATACACCTTGAACTAGCTTTAAACCAGTTTTAAATCCCTTGGTGTCCTCAGTGCATTAGTAAGGTGGATTGGTGCATGGAAAGGTGGGACACATGGGCAGGATGGACAAGTGGGCACAGGAAGACAGAAAGCAGGAGAACCAGGGGTCAGGTAAACCTGACAGCCTGTCAAAACCAAAGACAGGGGAACTAAAGATGGGTAGGAGGGAAGGCAGGCAGAACCAAGAAATGGTAGACAGGAGTCTGGTAATGGAGGCAGGGGACCGTTTGCACCAGGTAAAATCAATGTAAGATGTTGCCGCAGGTTAGAACAGCATGAGGGTGGCATTGGGGTGGTAGTGGAGACCAGGTACTGCAGAAACAAAGCCAGTCTTGACACAGTGGCTCTGCCAGATACGCCCGTGTAAAATTTAAGGTTTGGAGACAAGTACATACATTAGAAGAAAAACTTCAAACTATTTTCATCCCTGGTTTGGGGGAGCTGTGAGGGTCGAACACAAATGGTTGCAGCCACGTGACTAGTGAACTTAGTTTGGTGATTCTGTCAGCTGGGTGTGAGTTGACTCATCTGCCCTGGCACTTGCACTTCACATGTGCAGAGTGTCTGCTGACTGGGGTGTGTGGCACAGGTGGAAATGTGAACACATGTCTAAGTTCCAAAAACTCACTGAGGTGTTTGAGCAGCTCCAGCTATCGGAAGCTGCTGGAAAGCAATGAGTTCACGTTCAGAATATGTGACAGGTGAATGGAAGAACAACGCTGGGTATGAAGACAGGCTAGTTCCGGTGACTTGACTCCAGGAGGCTACTTGATCACTCCTAGCAGGGTCTTGGGGAACAACGAAACATGTGTTCTCCAAGACAGTGACTTGAGAAAGGAAATCACATTTAGATACTTAAATCTCACTGGATACTGAGAATTACCACATGTCAGACAAAGTTAAAAAGACAGCAATCGGCGGCGGCATTTAAAACATCTGTTGTGAGACAAGACTGGGAAAGAACTGCAGGCCAGGTGGGTAGATGCATAACTTCATGATGGGGTTCAGGATGACAGACATTTTGAGGAAGAGTCAAACAGAAGAGTCAATAAGCAAGCAGCAATGTGAGGAGAGAATCCAGGGAAGTGATGTATGTGCTTCTCATGCCCTCCATTGAGAAGTCAAAGGCAGCTCAGAATAAGTTCATATAGGTAAAGTCTGGGTGCTGAAGAAATACGGTACACAAGGCTGTCTGGTTTTGAGATGAAAAGCCAGGGGTGACATGCCTCTATGGTCTGATTTCTACCAAGAAATTACAAAATGAGGAATGAGAAAGTGAAGAATACAAAGAAAATCTCAAGATGTCATAAACTCGACAAAGCCTCCCTAGAGTCTTCAGGGGAATGATGCTTGACCAAACACATGTGGAGAAATCACACATAACACATTCAAAGCCTGAGTCTGTCTCTGGTTTCTCTCACCATGCTGACTGACAATAAGGAGCATGTCTGGAAGCAGAGCCTGCTGTGGTAGCACATGCCTTTAATCCCTGTGGAGGCAGGGGGATGAAAATCTGGCAACAATACCCTGATTACTCCGAATCCCAGGACAACATAGAAACCAGGGATACTATGAACTCAGAAACTAAGTCACGAGTTAGAAGGCTGCACAAAAGGGAACCTTGTCAGGAGGAAAAGGAATGGGGGTGGGGAGAAGGATGTAGACACAGGCACAGGCACATGGGTACATTCACACACACACACACACACACACACACACACACACACACATACACAGAGAGAAAGGGGAGAGATAAATTCAATCATATCATGTCGTTATTCAACACATGCTTAATTTTTGCTCATTTACTTTCCAAAATATCATAATTTCCTTATTTTATGAGGAACCAAAGAGAAGACTATAAAAAGCCAGAAAATAAAACTGAAAGCAGTATGGCTGATAAACTACATTAATGTCATCTATTAGGGGTTTTAAACTACTAGCAACAAAATTAAATATTAAATTTAAATAGTGTGTTTGGTTGAATTCATAAACTATTAGCATCTCATTTCATTCCAGACACACCGAGGAAGGAAATCTAATTTTAAAAACAAAATCAATTTCAGTTTTACAGAGGCCAAAATTATGAAGAGATGTTTAAAGGACACCTGCCAAAGGGAAATATTTGGATATGAACTTACCTATAACAATTATTTGCTACTTACGGAATGTAATAATTTAAACCCCTGTTCACATTTGTTTTGGATAATACAGCATTTGTTATAGATAATACGGGTTTAAAAAGTATGAAAGTGAAGTGTGGTGGTCTGAGTGAGAAATGTCCCTCATGGGCTTATGTATTTGAACACTTAGTCCCAGCAGGTGGTACCACTCAGGACAGTTATGGCATCCGTAGGAGGCGGAGCTTCGCTGGAGGAAGTATGTAAGTAGGGGTGGGCTTTGAGTTTATGACCTCACCCACTTCCAGTTTCTCCTCTGCTTCCTTCATGTAGACCGAGATGATGTCTCATGCGTTCTCCCTCTGGCACTGTAAGCCCAAACAGTCCCTTTCTTCTGTAATTTGCTTTTGTTCATGGTGTTTTATCACGGCAATAAAGAGCAAGTGATACACAGTGCAATGAAGATTATATACTATGTATGCAGCTTCTTAATAAAGTTCATTTGGTGTCAACACCAGAAAGATAGTAAAGAAGAGATTTTATATCTCATTTTTATAAACTCAATAAATCAGGCAATATTAGAGCCTTAGAGAGCTCAGGGTTTCCTAAGTCTTATGACATGATAGAATCAGTGAACAGGAAGTAACAGAAATGAGAGAAACAGAGCCTCAATCAACCCCCGCTAGCTAATGGGGGAGTCAATGTCCACACATTTCTATAGCTGATTTCTGCCCATAAACAGCTCGATTGCCATCATGGGTACACATTAAATTGGAATCAGGCAAAACAGATGCATAGATCATCAAAATACATTGTCTTTGGTTTCACTTACATTGGCTGAGTAATACCGGAAGAGAAGGATATCTCATAGTAAGTTAAATAAAAATGATTGAGGGCCAGCGAGACGGATCAGAAGGCAAAGTTTGATGATGCAAAGCTTGACTACACAAGTGTGGCCCACAGGGCTCACGTGGTGGGGGGAAAGAATTGACTACCACAAGTCATCCACACACACACACACACACACACACACACACACACACACACACAGAGAGAGAGAGAGAGAGAGAGAGAGAGAGAGAGAGAGAGAGAGAGAGAGAGAGAGAGAGAGAGTCGCTTGGGATGCTGAAGCCAGAGGACTATGAGCTCACCACCATTCTGGACTATGGGTCAGCACGGAGTACTGATCAAAAACAGAAGGAAAAATGAACGAATCACCAGGAATCTTGGAAAGAATGTTCTCACTGTCACACAAGGACACACACTGAGAGAAGTGAAAGTAGCCTGGCAAGTCAGTTCTTTTTTAGATAAAAACCAAACCATACCCCCACCCCTTCGTTTTTCATTGTTTTGTTTTGTTTTTGGGCCATGGCCCAAACAGGGTTAGTAAGCACACTGGCAGTGAAAGTTCACTTAGTTTTATCTTAACTCAGCTGGTACCTGTGTCTCAACTCAACTGTGGAAGTTCAGCCTCTGAACTGGATGTGATCAGTTAATTCAGTATAAGCGGAAAAGCAATTAAGCAAAGGGGGAAAGGATGACTTTGAGTCATCAAGTTCCAAGAACGCAGAGAAGCCTTTTTTTATAAGCAACATTACTGGGTGGGAGAGAGAAAAGATTTGTGTAAAGTTTTATAAAAGGTTGGGGAGATATGTGGGGTTGGTCCTTAGCGGTGGGTAGATGTCTTGAAGTTTGATCTTACCCATAATAGAATTCAGATGTCATAGGGCAATGCTTATGGAATTCTTATGACTACATCATTATGCAGACATAGATGCAATTGGCTCTATGTGCAAATGTTATACAGCAGATCAGTCAATAGCTTGTCTGACCGAAGCCATGTACTACAGCAGAGGGGGTCTAACAATAAAACTCTCGGTATTTATTTTAAAAATCTCCAATGCTGTGGACTCATTGTGGGGATCCAAGAACAATGTGCTTGGGTAGAAAGCATGTAAAAGATAACATACAAAGCAGACACACTCTCTATGGGTTCAACATTTCCATCTGCCACCTCCCTCTCTCTGCTGAGTCTCAAGGACCTCCAGCTCTCTGAGATCCTGAGACCAGGACTTCCTGTGCTGTGCGGTAGGCAATGGGAGGAGGGAAGGTGGCAGGAGAAGTTCACAATGGCAGAACAGACTCAAGTGCAATTCTCAATAGTTACTCCCTTGCTGGGCAGTGTAGACAGCACCAAGACCCTGGAGGAGGCCAGCCAAGCAGGACAAAGGGTCACTGCCTAAGACAGAGCCACACACAAGCCTCGGAGACTCTCCAAATACTTGTTTCCCTCTACCTATCCAACTGTGGCACTTCCGTACAATGAAACACAATTCAGCAGTAAATAAAAAAAAGAAAGCTAATGACAACGAACAGATGTGCTGTAAACACTATGCTGAGTCACAGGCGGCAGACTTGAAGGTTGACGGTCTGTGTCTTTCTTCAGAAGGGAAAATAGTGAGAAGGGAGGAGACAGAGAAACGGGGCAGGAGGGATGCTTAGAGGGGACTAGAAATATGGTATGTCTTGTATTTAGCTATAGAAGTGTACATATTATTTAAAGTTCAAAACTTACACTGGGAGACTGTATATAACCGGAGTTGAGGGCAAAAGTAAAGAGAGAAGGAGAGAGGGAGGGAGGGATGGACAGAGGGAGGGGGAGAGAGAGATTCCAATTCCCTATAAGCTATTGTAATACTGATTCCTTCAGCCTAGATCCACACACAGAAACAGACTAGTAATAACTTAATTAATACCTTATATATTAGAGCTCCAGTGGGACTGTTGCTCTCTGTTGCCAATCTTAACTTGAGGCTTTTGTTTTACACACTTTTCTCCAGTTTCTCTGCTAATTTATCTTTTCTGTAAAAGAGGAAAGGGAAGGGAAGGGAAGGGAAGGGAAGGGAAGGGAAGGGAAGGGAAGGGAAGGGAAGGGAAGGGAAGGGAAGGGAAGGGAAGGGAAGGGAAGGGAGACAGTCAGACAGATGGATAGACAGGAAGAGAGGGGAAGGAATGGAAGACAGACAGAGAGATCAACAGATAGACAAACAGATAAAATTAAGGAAGGACATGTCTTTGAGGGATCACAGTAGCATGTTTAACTCCAATAAAACATTTAAATTTCTTTTTGCACATGCATGTACTCATTATGTGTGTGCATATATATGTGTCTCTGTGTGTGTGTCTCTGTGGAGGCTAGAGGTTGATATCTGGTGTCTCATTAGATGTAGATCCATCTATCTATCTATCTATCTATCTATCTATCTATCTATCTATCTATCATCTATCTATCTATCTACCTATCTATCTATCTATCTATCTATCATCTATCTCTATCTATCTAATCTATTTTATATTTATTTATATCGAGGCTAGATGCCTGTTTATCATCTATCTTCTGTGTATTTATTTACTTATATTGGTGCTAGATCTTTGCCTATAGTCATCTATCTATCTATCTATCTATCTATCTATCTATCTATCTATCTATCTATCTATCTATTCATCCTTCTATCTTTCTATCTATCCCCAATGTATTTATTTACTTATATTGACGCTTCATTTCTCCTTGAAGTAGAGCTTCCTGGTCCTAATGTAGCTAGCTTGCTACAGGGCTCCTGTCTTCACCCTGCAGTGCTGGGATTACAGCCAGGTGCTCACACCCACTAAGCTTCTACTTGGGTCCTGGAGATTTAAATCCAGGTCCTCATGAGTGTATAGGAAGCCCCTTATCCCCAAGCCTTCTCCTCAACTACCCCAAGCCAATTTCATCTTGTAAACAAACTGGAGAGCCACATATTTTAGTTTGAAACAAGTTCCATAATTGGCCTTCCATCAAATAGTTACATGATTTGAAGAGGCTTACAAAACAGCTCTCTCATTTAGACACGCAAACTAAACTGGCCCGGTCTATTTTTATAGCATTGGTGAATACTTCATGGATAGTGTTAAAGAGATCTTTAAAAATTCTTGCTATTTTCTTATATAAAGGGTAGAGTGAGTTTTTGTTTTGTTTTTCAATAAGTTTTTATTCTTTATTTCTATGTATTTGGGGAAACTGTTCTATTTGGTGGGCATATTGGCATTTTTTATGATATAACTTAATGGAATTCACTTTTGACTTTGAAGGTTTTTGTTGTTACTCTGGAGCTAGTTTCTAAATAAATCAAGGTGTTGACCGTAAACACTTTGGTGTTGTCTTTCCTCCTGTCAGTCTGTTTCTAGCCTTGCTCCAGGCCAGCCCCTGCCAGGGCAACCTCAAGGTCCAGTTATAACAGCAGGGGTTTTGTGTTCCCAGTGATTTTATTTGCTTATAATTTCTAAGATTTATTTTATTTGCAATTGTGTATGAAGGTGTGTCACGTGTGCAGGTGCCTGATAAGGCTAGAGAAGCGTGTTGGAGCTTCTTGTGCTAGAGTCGCAGGCAGTTCTGAGCCCCTTGATGTGGGTGCTGGGAACTGAACTCTGGCCCTCTGAAAGAGTACTACATGCTCTTAATCACAGAGCCATCTTCCTTTAGCGGTCATGCCTTTGGGGCTAATTTTTAACTACTACCCAGAACAGTAGTTTAGGAAAGAGCTAATTTATCATGTTAAGCAAGTATTTATCAACTAGGGACAACCCATAATTAAACACAGCGAGCCAAACAAATATGACTATGGATATTACTACAAAATAAGAGTAACTTACTAACAACAAAAGTGTGCACCAAGACATACAGTTAGTTCAGCACAATGGTGCACACCCGTATCTCCATCATTCCAGAAGCTGAGGAAGAAGAATGTCTACATGCCTTGGCTATACAGCTAGACCATGTCTCAAAAAACAAATGAAACACAGTGTAAAGGTGCTTCTGAGTTCTCACTAAGGAAGTAAAGATAAAACTGAAAAGGTATAATTTTATAAGGTCAAAAACTTAGGAGAGGTGAATTCATTTGCTAGCCACACTCTGCCTGCAGTGTCTAGGCCCTGCCATGAAAACCTCACACGCTTTTTGGAAGGTTCATAGGCATGGGTATGGTGGGGAGTGCTGTGTGCAGGATGGGAAGCTCATTGGCAGCTGAATCTAAGCATCACTTTAACTTGTCAGGGATGACATTAATCAGTATCACAAGAGGACCATCCGGCACCGGCAGTGAGTGTACACCATCCACTCGCTGAGTAAAGTCTGTAGATGGCTCATGTTATATTTTATGTAGAAAGAAGATCTTTCAGATGTCCAGACATGGAGGAAAATTCTCCAAGGTATATATTTTAGCCAAGGCCTCACCATTTGTATAGCTCCTCCATTTTGATAAAACAAGGACAGTTCTTAAAATGAAAGGAATTTGGTTCCTATAACCACTGTGACATTTTTCTAGGGTCTTGCCCTCCTCACCCTCATGGCTGATTCAGAGATTCCCCAGCTATAAGCACCCATTACCCTTCAACCAGATGGCAAAGAACCTCCTCCACTTCTCTGAAACCTTCAAAAAGGGACCTTCAACTCTGCTACATGGTCCTGAATTCTCCTCAGAGGCCTAGTACCGCTGTCAGTCTATGGTACTATTAACTTCTAATAAACCTCTTAAAAGACAATCAGTGTCATCCTGGAACCCTCTTGGTATCAGTCCAAATACACAGTCAAGGCTATTGTGGTCTCAAACCATATTTCCATATTTCCAATCTCTACCTTATTATTCCTTAAATTACACAAAGAAGATGTAGGAAGAAGACATGGTACTCATGTCATCAAACTTCATAGCAGCTCCTGTGACTGTCATATGACCCATCGATCACGAGGCTGACCATCATAATTTTAATTATAAAATAAAAACAATGCTTTATCAGATTACTCTCCTTGAATAAAATCCCTATATTTTATAAAAAAAATTTAGTTATAAAAAGCCAAGCATTTTGATCATTCATCCCACACATGAAACAATGAAGTTATCATAATGACAAGAACACAAGACATTGATTTCCCCCTCACATGAATACCTAACTTCGACTGCAAGTTATAAGGACAGATGTAAACCAGAGTCACTTTGGACCAGATGCTCGACGGAGAGTTTTTTATTCCTTATTAATTTTGTTCAGACAAGACCTTAACTGCACGCAGTGGAAGGTAAACCCCAAAGCGGCCCAATAATGACTAATTTTAATTACTTTCCAGAATCTCTACTTGTTTGCAAAACTGACTATGTTTCTCACAAGCTAATTATCTAGCTACATAGTTAAGAGTTTGCAAAATGGAATCTTCGCAGTCCCTGTCTAGCAAGTAGCTGCAGAATAATGGGAAGAAGCCCGCCTGCACTGAATTTCAATGGGCTGCTTCAGTGTCCAGAAGAAGCAAAACCCAGATATTCTAGGGTGATCAGTCAGAGAGAAATACAGCTATTAGGTGGTATTTCTTTAAAGAGATTACATACCCTAAACACTGTCCAGGGAGAATCTCCCTTATTTAGGTGAAAACCATTATCGTAAGTCAAAAAGAAAAACAGGGCCTGGGAGATGGCGCAGTTGGTAAAGTGCTTGCTGAGGACCGGAGTTCAATCCTTTAAACCCATGAAAGAAAGAAAGAAAGAAAGAAAGAAAGAAAGAAAGAAAGAAAGAAAGAAAGAAAGAAAGAAAGAAGGGAGGGAGGGAGGGAGGGAGGGAGGGAGGGAGGGAGGGAGGGAGGGAGGGAGGGAGGGAGGGAGGAAGGAAGGAAATCAGAAGTCGACAGGAGGATCTTTGTGTCTTACGGCTAGCCAGACTACCTAAACTGGTTAATAGCAGGGAAAGAGAGAATCGAGAGACCCTGTCTCAAAAATCAGGTGAAAAGTGCCTGAAGAAGACATCTAAGGTTAACTAACCTTTATATGCAAACATTAACACACACACACACACACACACACACACACACACACACACACACACACACACACACACACACGGGGGTGGGCAGGCTGTGTTAGTTTGAACCTGTGCATAGACATATGAAGCCTTCTAGGAGCCTTCTGGTCATTATTCCAATGACATTGGCAAACCACCTAGTCCTTGTCCTTCCGACCTGCACTTTGTAGGATTGCAATATCTGTGTCTCTGTAGGAGATTGATACCCAAGACACCACCAGGCCTGCAGAACTAGGTGCCAAAACCTCCTTTCCAAGAACTCTGCATATTGCCTTCCCACTCAAAGGGAGAGATAAGTCTGGACCCTGTACCTTGACCACCTTCCCATCCCTGATCATCTCCATGTAGGGGTCACTCCCATGCAAGCCACGCAGATGTCTATCTAGTACACCATCCGCTGTTCCTCCTTACATTGACGTTTATTTTTGTTTGTTTTTGAGATTGTAATCTAATTATGTTTCTCTCTTTCTTTTCCTCCCTCTAAACTCTCCCATATATTTTTACACTTTGCTTCAAACGCACAGCCTCTTTTTTTATTAATTGTTATTCTATAAATATGTATTTTATATACATTTATATTGCTAAATGTGACCAAGTAAGTCCATGTTACTTGCAGGTATGTTGTCAAGATGGACCACTTGGCCCTGAACACGCAGTTGCTGAGCTTTCCCACTCCCAGCTTTCCTAAGTGGCCTAGAGTTCCTTATGTAGGGTTGAGGCCTGTGGGCTGTTCCCCATGCAGTTTAGCAAGTGACTTTTGATCAAAATGGCTAGAAGGCAAAGGTGCTGTCTATTTAACAATGATGTTGAGGGAATAGGAGACTCGCAGAGAGAGAAATGAAATTAGACCCTCATACCAAAGGCAAAAGCCAACTCCAAGTATATTAAAAACCCTGGCTGGATGGATGGAACATGTGTGTAATCTGATCAGAAGAACTCAAATGAGAAGCAGAAGGATCACTGTAAGTACTGGGCCATTCCAGGCTACATAGCCATAAAGTCCCTGTCTCAAAAAATCTAAAAATTGTGTGTCTGTGTATATGTGTGTATATGATATATGACCTATGTATTACATATAATAATTATGTATAATAAATACACATAAAATATGTGCCTCTGTGTGTATGTGCACACCTGTGTGAATATACGCTATACTGAAAGAAAACACAGAATGGCTACGGGCAGTGAATCCATGCAAAAACAAATAGAATTGTATTAAACTAACAGTCTGCACAGCAAAATGAAGTTTCCAAAATGAAACCATTTGTTAAGCAAGAAATGTTTGGAGGCATCATTTGGATAAATGTTACTATCCAAAATGTGTAAGAAACTCAACTCAAAACAAAAACTAATGAACAAAACAAAACAAAAATCCCCTACTGACCTGATTATGTATCAGTAAAGGGTGTGAACAGACACTTAGGCAGACATGCAGGGATAGGAGATTTTCTGCTCATTTGTGAATGGGACAATGCAAATCAAAAGCAGAGGAAGATGGGCTACATTGGTTTGGTTGGTTCATTGATTCAAGGAGAGAAGAGAAGGAACACAGGCTAAAGGGAGGAGAGAGAAGCCTGGCACACCAGTGGGAAGAATACAGATTAGTACAGCCATTATGAAAAACTGAGTTTTCTCCTAAGATGAAGCCAATGGGACAAAGAGTTGACAATTCAGTACTTACTAAAAGGAAACACAATTAGGATGTACCTGGCTGGCTGACCTGCGAGCTCCCAGAATTCCTGTCTCTGCCTTCAGTCTTGTTCTCAGGTACTAGGATTGCCATGCCACCATGCCTGGCTTTACACGTGACCTAGAGATCCCCTCTCTCTGTTCACTCACATCCCTCGCTCCAACCATCCACCTTATCTTTTGAGACCGGGTCTCTCACTGAACTTGAAATCTAATGATTAGCTGGCCTGGCTGGAAGATAAGCCTCAAGGAGTCACCTGTTTCTCTAAATACCTCCCATTGGCTGCTACAGCCAGCTATTAGGTAGATGCAGGGAAACAAGGTCAAGGCTTCAGACTCCTGAGGCATGAACATTGCTGACTGAGCTATTTCCTCAGTCCTAGTGTTTGCAAGTTTGTACAGCTTTGCACAATGTACAAATGTCTGGTTAATCTCACTGCAGCGTGTCTAGTCCATCAGGTTGGAGAGTTCCTCTCCAGCACTTCAGGAATAGAAATAGTGGGTTATTTTGGTATCAACTGTGCCGTTTGGACATCATCCATCATTCGCTGCTGGGAGAGGCTACTAGAAACTACTCCAAAGTGAAGGCAAGAAGAGTGTGATGGTTAAAGTTAATCTTCACTGTTAATTTGGGTTTGGAAACACCTAGAAGCAACATGTCAGATGTACCTGTGATAATGTCTCTAGAAAGGTTTAATGGAAGACAAAAGACCCACCCTAGATGAGGTAGCACCTTCTCAAATGCTGAGGTCCCAGACTGAAAAGAAGACAAGGAACTGAGTACCAGAGTTCGTTTCTCTCTGCTTCCTGACTGCAAATACAATGTGAAAAGCTGCTCGGGCTTCTGTGCTGACTTCCCTGCCAGTATGAACTATAGCCTTAAACCAGGGGCCAACATAACCCCCTTCTTCCCGAAGGTCCTTTCATCTGTGGGGATAAAAAAGCTAACACAGTTAGAGGGGGAGCTTTGGACTAGCTGTCTCCCAGTTTCCCTGTGTCTCCTGCCTGGCCAGACAGAGCTCTGGACACAGAGAGGTTTTGGAATGGAGACACAGGGTACACTAGTACATAGATACATTGTGCAGATGATATAGCCAAACAATGCCAGACCTAGGCACTATAATCCCCATTGACCCCAGTGTCACAGGTTCCCCCAGTGGTGGCACACCAAGCAAGGGAATTTCCACTACAGTGCATTGGAAGAGAAGGCATCCAGGATGGATGCTCTGGAGCTGGCATGCCGAAAACCAAGCGAGGATTGGCCGGAGAGGGTCATATACAAGTATGCCATCTAGAGTAAGACCCAAAGCTACAAGGTGGCTAAATGAGCCAAAGGTGACTACATCAGGACTTTACCTTAAACTGGGGTCTCAGGACCATGCACACATCCATTTATGCCCCATATGTTCCTTAGTACTTGCTGTAGGTTAAGTGCTGTGCTGAGGTATGGAAATGCACCCTGGTCCTCGCTCCTGCATCTAATGAGAAATGTCCTTTGAAGGTGTGGCAGGGCCATAATGGGGAGAGTTGTGAGCACTGAAGGAACATGATGGATACCTCTCAAGGTGGAGATAGGTATGGAAGGGTAGAAAGTCAGTCTCACAGAAGTGCCACTATGTAATCACAATGCCAAGAGCCTGAGAGCTGGCACTCAACAGTGATGAGAGAGGGGAGAATGCACAATCTGGAGAGGCAGGAAGTAACACAACAGCAGAGAAGGGAACCTAGACTCAGAGTGTCCAAAGACATGAAATCATAGGGCTGGGATGGGTAAAGCAGTATTCAAATATATTTGACTACTCCCCTCTCAGATACCATATTTCTGTAGTCCACAGCACTCAGTGTGAGGGGAAAGAGACAACATCAGGGAAACTCCAGCATCTTGGGATGAGCATATGCTACACAGAAATTGCCAGGGATATCAGAGTGAAACACAAGGTCCATGCCTGACAGTGCGGAAAAGGATAGAAAGGATGTGATTGGCTTTTCCTAGGCTGTACCTCCAACCACTGGTACTCAAAAGGATAACTTCTACAAATTATCCCTAAGCAACCCTTAATCCCTGTACAGTATGATGGCTCGCCCAGCCTGATGCTCAGCAGGATTTAGAACCCCTTTTCGTGTCTAAGAGAACTTTGACTGATGAGAAGAGGGTATCCTAAGTGTGGGCCCCCACCATCAGGCTGCATATCCAGCAAGCTTTGCCCCAGCTGCCTGCTCCTCCCTGGTTGAATGCAGTGGGAGCAACCACCTCAATATTCTGACATCCGGTCTTCCTCGCTTTGATGGACACATAGCCACAGATCAGGAGCAAAAGCAAACCATCCACTCCCTCTTCAAGTTGCCTTTGTCCAGTACTTTGTCGCTGAACTATAAAAGTAATTGGTATTTATGGAAATCTCCCAGGTTGACAAGATGATCACTGGACATAGTGAGGGCCACAGTCTCAGGCAGGAAGACTGGATAACAGGGATACACCAAGAAGAGTGGGGTTCTTCTTGGTACTAAAGGGAGGGTAGCAAGCTCTTGGGGAAAATGTCAGAGCTTTCAGGTGAGGGGCCATGCAAAAGGCAAAGTCCTCATCTCTGCTTTTTTTTTGGGGGGGGGGTGAGTCCTTGTGGACACCCTCCTCTGCTAGCAGCCTTGATGGGCAAACAGGGCAAGCCCAAGGTCCTACTTAACAAACTAAACCGCTCTTTTTCTATCTTTACCAGTAAAGCACACAATTATGAAAAGCTCTCAGAACACTGTGATTGCAATTGCACTGGACCCACAAAGCGAGCTCTGATTCCTCTTCTCTTTTGCACAGATAATTTCTATATTTTAGAACTGTAGGGATATATAATGTTCTAACCTCTCTAGCTCAGATTTCTCTTATAAAAAGTGTTAATTGGTAGAAAATGTAACGTTTGGGACATATAAAACTTTACTAAGAAGTAGACAAAGTCAGTTTTAACCATACCCAAAGGGGGCAGAGGCAGGAGAATAAGGATTTAACACTAGCCTTGACTACAAAACAAGCTCAGACTCAGCCTGGTCTATATTAGACCACACATTAAGGACAGCAAGAAACAGCATATAGAATGTAAAGTACAAGGGGGATTCCTACCCAATACCCACTTATCGTTCTATGGATAAGTACAGTGTCTTTTTCCTTCTCTTCTAAGAACTCAACAATGTATTCCTACTCTCAGTTCCTGCTTCATATTGCTCCTGGCATGGCTCCTGCAGTAATGTATATTTAAACACCCTTATTTCTTTTTTTGGGCGGGGAGTTAAAGGTTTAATGAGAATCAAAGCATGAAGCTGTATATGACCAGTGAGTAGGTAATAGGTTAACAATTAAGGATGCAGAGAAATCCTTACAGAGACCCACTATTTGTAAGCTAATTACACACTAAAAGTTTAAATAGAAGTATTCTACATGTATGGAATGTTATTCACAAAAGAATTTGGTTATTAAACAAAAAAAACCACTTAGTGACACGATACCTTCCTACAAGTTATTGATTAAGGGAGTCACAGAAATGCTCAGTGAAATGCAATCGATTGTCAATGTTCTTCAGTGGTGATCATAAATTAGGATACCCATACCTTCATGATGACACCACAAACTTTAGTTATAAATAGTGCTGTGTAGGTTGCTGCAAGAGTAAAAATATCAATGGTCCTATTTAGCACCAGAGCTATGCATGCTATAATACTGAGCTTCATGGTAGGATATATATGGTAGAATAATGGCATGACTCCATGGCTTACCCTAAAAGAGAAACTTGAAACTTGGTCCTATAAGTCTGGTCAAAAGCCCATGACTGGGAAGTATTCACCATGGGTAGGTTCTAATACTATTATTTGGAGAATCATACAGCCAGACTGCTCTCTGCATGTTTAAACACCCTTATTTCTAAACAGCCTTCATTACCGTAAGTGACATGACTTCAAATCACCTCTGCATATAATTAAAAACACCATTTTTTTTCTTGCTAAGAAATAACTCAGCAGAAAACCCTCTTCATCCACCAACAAGAAGCAAATAAACAGAGTTTCAAAGAGTCATGCCCAGTTTTGCCCCAAACATGGCTATGAACACAAGTCTAAAATACTATGAGTATCTAGCTTAAGTTGGTGGGCTGAATATCAGAAATCAGCCTGTAAGGTAGCCTGGCAAACAGTGCCCACTGTCACTGAGCAAAGTGGTTCTGTAATACTTGTCCATCCTTTTAGCTGGATAACAAGACTGACCTTGCCAGAGAGGACAGTCTGGGTCACTCCCACATGACATGAGAGAGATAGCTGAGAAGTGAAAAAAGAGCAGGCAGTGCCATTCCAAATCCTGGATATTTATGGACCCATTTGTGGAGAAGAGCCTCATGTATCCAGGCTGGCCTCGAATTTGCTATATAGCCAAAGCTGGCTTTGAGTGTCTCATCCTCCTATCTCAAACTCTCAAATGTTGGGATTACAGGTTGTACCCTAACACTCTGGTTTTTGTTTTGTTTTGTTTGATTTGTTTTGTTTAAAAGGCACTTCTGAAAGAGGAAGGCAGGTATGATGGCTCATGCCTATAACAGAAACACTTGAGAGGGAGGAAGAGAGAGATAGGAGATTACTGCAAGTTCAAGAAATACAGAATAAAAACCAGGTCAGCTTGGTGATGAAGTGGGGTCCCATCTCAATAAAGCTAAAAACAAGCAAACAGAAGCCACTTTCTTTCACAGGTAAGCATCACTGTGGAAACAGACAATGCTCATGGGGCTTGGACCCAATGCTACCCTCTTCCCGTTGGATATCCTTGCCCATGAAGGGAGGAGTCTTCTACTTGATGAAGAGAGATTAAAAATATATCACCAGATTGGAATTATTGAACTCAAGAAAAACACAAGTCAAGCATCACCATATTATTAAGTTAAAAGATAATTTTAATGATACTAATTGATTTTTAACTTTCTAAACAATAAGCACACACAATTTACCACGTAATTTGCTTTTGTATACATTTCTAAACTACTCTCTTTCCAAATATCCTTGAAAGATGCTAATGTGTGTGGCTCTAAATTTTACAGATCATTAATTTACATAATCAAACATTTTCACAAACGTGAGGTTCTCAGCAGTGACTTCTAAGCTGTGACCAATGCACCTCAGAATGCTGAAAGGAGGAGGAACAGAGGGGAGGTGCATGGGAACCAGCAGCATCACCCCTCCATCCTTTCTATGGAACTATGTTCTATAATCATTTCTGTTGCTGTGAAAAACACATTGACAAACATCAACACAGGGAGGAAAGAGTTTATATGGCTTACAACCCCGAGTGGCCACCTATCATTTCAGGAACTTAAGGCAGGCTCTCAAGCAGCTTGTCCCATCACAGCAAAAATCAAGAGCTGATAGGAAATCAATGCATCTCTAATTATTTGTTTTCCCGTAGCCTTCTCATCTTACACTAATCAGGACCCGCAGCCAAGGGAATGGTGCTGCCCACAATGGGCTGAATCTTCCCATATCAATTATTAAGGTAATTGTCTTACTTTGGGGTTTATTGCTGTGAAAAGATGCCATGACCAAGGTAACTCTAATAAAAGAAAACATTTAATTGGGACTGCATTACAGTTTCAGAGGTTCAGCTGATTATCTTGGTGGGAAGTATGGTAGCATCCAGGTAGACATGGTGCCGGGGATGGAGTTAAGAGGTCTACATCTTGATCCAGAGGACAGTATTACACACTGGGCAGAGCTTTCACATAGGAGACCTCAAAGCCCACCCCCACAGTGAGGCGATTCCTTTAACGAGGCCATACCTACTCCGACAATAGCTCCACTCCCCATTGTCCAAGCATTCAAACATTTAAGACTATAAGGGCCATACCTATTCAAACTACCACAGTAATCACCCATGTCCTCATGTGAACCTAGTATGATCAATTCTTCATTAAGACTCTTCTATATGATTCTAGATTTTCTCAAGTTGAGAGTCAAAACCAACCATCATAGCCTACAAAATTCTTTTGAGAGCAGAATTGTATTACACGTGGTAGGAGATGCCTGTAATCCCAACAGCACAAAGGTGGAAGCAGGGGACAGTGAGTCGGAGGTGAGTCTGGTTTACATGCAAGACCTTGTTTCAAAGACAGACTAAGGCTTGAGGGAAGATGGAGGTGAGTGAGGAGGAAGACTTGGGAGATGTACTATTGAGGGAGGGAGGGGGGAAGTATATATAATAAAACTATAAAACTAATCTCTCAAGGAAATATTTGTTTATGACAGGAGGTTGACAACATTTGTAGCATCCTCTAAAAACCCCAGCTACAATAAAGAGACTGACACTTAAGATGTTTCAATTTCAGAAAGCCAAGTAACGTATGCAGTTCTGCAGCTCCTCCAGACTGATCATCAGGGACAGGAAATAGGGATGGGCTGTGGGGTGGCCTTCGGAGACGTGAAAGGACCACAAGGAGAGGGTGACTTAGTTAATGGTATAATTACTTTGTATGCCTGAGTTCATGGCTGTGAAGTGGCCTTCAGAGATGCGAAAGGACCACAAGAAAAGGTTGACTTAGTTAATGGTATAATTATTTTGTATGCCTATGTTCATGTTGGAGTGCACATGTAGGTGTAGTGGTGCACGGGTGTGCATAGTTCAAAAGTCAACCTTAGTTGTCATTCCTCGGGTATCCCCCGACATGCTTTATGTCTTTTTATGGCATGGAACTTGCCAAGTTGGCTAGGCTGGCTGGCCAGGGAATTTTGAGAAACACCCTAGCTCTACCTTCCCGTTGCTAGATTATAGGTATATACAGCATACCTGGCTTTAAAAAACCCAGAAAAACAAAACATAAAGGGGGAGGTTCTGGAGACACAGATCAGGTCTTGCAAGCAGCCTTTTACAGACTGGGCTACTCCCAGCCCCTAACTCCTCTTTTCTTTATTAATTGCCAAGTCTCGGGGGTTTCATTACAGTAGTAAGATGTATATGTGGACTGCAGAGACCACAGCACCCGTGTGGAAGTCGGAGGACAGTCATGTGGAGTCACTTTTCTCCTGCCACCTTTACTCGGGTGCTGGGGATCAAAAGGGGATTAAAAGAGGCTGTAAGGCTATGTCAATAGGCACTTTAGCTACTGAGTGTTAGTCTCCCTGTCCCCTCCATTTAAATATTTTAGTAGGAAATTCTCTCAATCAATGAAAGCCAGTGTGGTTCGTAGTTTTTATAACTCATGAAAATGTTTTCCACGAGGTGATATTTTCTCCAATCAATGTCACCGGTGTTTAAGGAGACTATTCTTAAATATGAAAGGGAGCTTCTGAGCACGCTTAGACTGCCAGCAGGTTAGCATTTCATGTCTAAAGCATTACTTGGCTTTATTTCCACAGGGTTCTCACAACAGATAAGGAACTATTGAATGAACTCAAACTTTAATAACCAGGGAGCACTTTAAAGCCATACCTTTGCTGTCTGAGGCTTTGGGAGGAAGAAGAATATCCAGGAGCTCAGAGTTTGGTAGCACATCGCAGCACTGTCCCTCACCCCCGCCAACACACACACACACACACACACACACACACACACACACACACACTAGGTTTCTTGTCACACTGGTTTCCAGCAGAGCAGCATATCACCAGTCCGTGAGAATTAGAATTAGGGCCACACACAGAAGCACTAATGACATAAAGCCCTGTGTGAAACATCTTAAAGCACTTATGCTGGACACTTTCAAAGATGCAATGGGCAGAAAAACCAATTAAAAAGCCAGTTTTCATCTACTAAACAGCCCTTCAAGGACAGCTGGGAAGCAGGTACTGCTCGCAGGTGGCTCCCCCGCACTGAAGTTGGCTGAACCCACTGCTATGCCCTGAGATGCCCGGCATCTCAGCGGGCATTTGGGATGCCCCCATTCTTAACTGGTCACGGCCCTCCCCTCTTCCTCATCTTCTCTGCAGAGGTACAGATTCAGTGAAGACAGGGCACAAGCTTTAGACTACAGACCGAGCCACCAGCACTTTGAATATGGGCACACGGTGGACAAGTGACATCTATTTCCGTCCTGCACAGCCTACACCTGAGGGACGGCTGGTGTGCACCTGTCTTCGGGGGAGCACCAATCAGAACTATCGTCTGACAGATACCTGGATCCAAGTTCTGCTGCTCATGCAAACACTGAGGTAGAGAAGCACTGGACACGGCTGGCTACCCCGAGCCTACTATGCGGCGGGTGACCAGAGCCCCGTCTTAACAAGTAAAGGTATTCCTCCTTGAAAATCCTGCTCATGACGCCTGGCAGCAGCCGTTTCTAGAAGAGTTCTTTCATCTGACAACTCAAGCCTTCCACGAACACTTCTGCCTGAAGACAGTTAGGAACACGAGGTTCTGAGGCCGGTCCCTTGCAGCCGTGAGGGGAAAAAAAAAAAACCGTTTAAGAAATTAATGAGCCAGAAGCCATCACCAGTTGAAGCCTTCTTTAGCATACAACCCAGTCTATTCAGAATATGCACTATGCATTTGGAGCCTAGACAGGGGGAGTGAGGAGTGTCACCAGGAGGGAACAGCTTGAACTCAAACACATTCATAGAAGTCAAGGTTATGGCTGCTTCCAGAGACGCCTAATGGCTTAAAGTCAAGCCAACACATTGTTTACAAACAGAATGAATAAAAACACTAGCTATGCAAGTAGGCATTTAAGGTTTTCTTTTTCTTTCTGATTTCTAAATGCCATTTCCTCTTTAGCTTTTAAACTCGCAGTATAAATTTAATTTTTCAGCTTCTCCCATCCACTCTCTCAAGCAGACAGACTAAAGAGCCACTTTTAAAATGCCTTTGCCTCATTGGCACTGTTAGTGAGAGTCAATCCCCAGGAAATAAACCCAAACAGAGAACTATGGCAGGGAAGGGCCCTGGGATTCATTCAGTCCAAGTGACGGCTGGCAGTAAAATGCTATCTTATCTCACAATTATATTTTTAAAAAGTTAAAAACGAAGAACGCACTTTTAGCTGATAGACTAATTGAAAACAGATGCCTGGAAGATAAAGCATCTGTTGGTTTCAGTATGAGAACACACTCCTGTTACGCCACGGGACCTCAGCTGAGAAGCAGAACAGCATCCTGCACAGAAGGTCAAGATTCGCTCCCAGGAGGAGACAGCTCATGACCACCTGTAACTCCAGATCATGGGGTCTGTCGCCCTCTTCTGGTCTCCAGTGGTACCTGCACTCACACTCACAAACCTATTTGGACACAGACACGTGGACATAATTAAAAAGAAAATAAATGTTTCAGTGGGGTAGAGAGGGAAGGTAACAAGGGGTCGAGGAGATGATGGGTTGTCACTCAAAGACAACGAGGTGCTTAACACCTGGATCTCTAGCACTTGGGGGCCAGTGAAGGTGAAAGATCTGGAGCTACAGTGAAGCTAAGCTCAGCCTAGGTATGCCGTACTCGGTCTCAACACCCACAGAATAGAAAGGAGGTGCAGTGAGGGCGAGTGAACAGAGAGACAAATGGAAGAACGATTTGAGATTATAAATAAGGCTCACAGAATGAAGTGGGAAAGGCAAGGGTTTAAGGTATTCTCCTAAACAGGGCTTGGGGGCTGCACTCCAGTCTGACGCTGATAGGTCAATGCTGAGGCTGCACTTAATCTGACTACCCACTAGTCTGTGTGATGCTCTTACTTGACAGTTGTTCCTGCTTTAAGTTATTGTGATAGCTCTTGCTGTATAGCCCTGAATGGTCTGGTATTTACTACCTAGCCTCTCCAGGCCTTGAACTCACTGCAATCCTCCTGGGTCAGCTTCCCTGAGATTATAAGCATACCCCATTGTTAGAGACAACACAGAAGACAGCCAGTCATGATATCAACCAGGAAACTTTGATGAGTCTCAAAAAGAAGTAATCAACTCTGGTTTAATGTATTCTAAGTAACTATGGGGGTGGAAGGCGCCGTATTTTAAACCCATCAATAGAAAGCCTGAGAAAAATGACTTAGACAAGACTAGGCAGAGCAGAACAGAACCCCAAACCCTATGGCCCATACTTCCTTGAAACTAATGCTTGTGTTTATGGAAGTGTCTCCTCTCAATTTAAGAAATCTTTTCACTTCACCTATCTTTGTGTTTTGTTGAATTCTTTAAAACAAGGTGCAAGAAGGAAGAGACACCAAGGACATCGCCACGCTCAATTGAAGGTGATTATTTCTATTCTTCACTGATGATGCCAGTGACATACATGTTCTGTCTGGCCATCACTGAGAAGGAAAAGGTTCCAAAAGGCCATGTGTCTTAGATAGGGTTTTACTGCGGTGAACAGACACCATGACCAAGGCAAGTCTTATAAGGACAACATTTAATTGGGGCTGGCTTACAGGTTCAGAGGTTCAGTCTGTTAGCATCAAGGTGGGAGCATGGCAGCATCCAGGCCGGCATGGTGCAGGGGGAGCTATCACCAGAGCTACGAGTTCTACATCTTCATCTGAAGGTCTGCTAGTGGAAGACCGACTTCCAGGCAGCTAGGGTGAGGGTCATAAAGCCCATTCCCAGAGTGACACCCTACTCCAACAAGGCCACATCTTCCAGTAGTGCCGCTCCCTGGGCCACACATATATAAACCACCAGACCATGGGAGGATGATACCACTGAACAAGGTTATGTGTAGCAGCTGGTGACTCTGGAGGAAGGGAGAGGAGGGTTAAGGGGAGAATAAAAGTAGAAGGAACAACTGGATAAGAGGAGGCAATGAAGGGAGACTAGGGGAGTTCAGAGTCGGGAATGGAGTTAAGCTGAGGCATGGCATCCTAGACCACAGCAGGTAACACAGAAAGGACAGGCAGAGATGGGGATGGAGCAGAGTGTGAGCACAGAAACACACAGGAATAGGAGAGAATGCAGCCTGGGTCTGGACAGAGGGCAGAGGGGAGCCGCAGAAACAGGTGTGCTCTTGGGGTGTCAAGGAGGGCGGCGACAACCGAGAGTGAGTCATCCCTAAGATCAAATTCCACAGAGGGGCCGGGGCTAATCTTAGATAGTATTCCACGGTGAGTAAAACCAACAGGACAAGACAGCCGTGGGTCAGCCTGAAGAATAGGGTCCAGTGACTGGAACCCACATGGTGGAAAAAGAGAGCAGAGTCCTCAAAGTTGTCCTTTGGTAATCAAAAAAATAATAAAGACAAATATAAATAAAACAAAATAAGACAAAATGAAATAATGAAATAAAAGCACCACAGTCCTATTCTGAGAGCATCTGTACCCTGCAATACGACCTAAGCAGGCAGAACCACTGTGCAAACTTCTGTGCCTCTGGCCATCTGCCCTTGACTTGCAGGGTGAAGAAGCTGGGATTTTGGCCCAATGATATCAATGTCTGTCAAAGCTGGCAGACGCTGCACTGCCCTGGAATACTGTGGCTACCTCAAGAAGAAAGCACAAACAGCTCCCTACACAGACTACAGTTTTTCTAAATTGGTGATTTGACCTAAGACTTCGAAACTTCCTGTACCTTGAAAAGTCTTGAGAAAAGTCAGTACCTTTGGAAGCATGGATGAAAGGCACTTTTGATCATAACCATTTGAGGGTCAGTTGGCCCAGGTGCTTTGTAATGGTTCTTCTACAGGAACACAGTATCTGTCCCCACGTGGGAAGGGTGCTCATCAGGTTCAGTCTCAGGTTGATGGCTAGGAAAGGTTAGAAGCCTCAGCACACAGCTATCTGGGAAGGTTCCAGTCTTCTTTTCTAGTACAAGTTCCCTCTGAAGACTTTCCTAGGTAGGTCTTCCTCCCCAGAACTGGCAACATTTATAAAAACATGCAGGAAGCTCTCTCTCCAACCAGCGAGTGTCTATAGCAAGCACATTGAGGCCGTGTTCAAGAGTGTGTTTCTGTCTCCTCGTACTGAACCATCACTTCTGCGTGATGCTGGTAGGCAAGCTCACTTATGGCTGTGTCCTACCTGGAGCAATTCGGCATCTTTGAAAGACATGAAACCTTCCAAAATGCCTGCCTGCCTGCCTGCCTGCCTTCCTTCCTTCCTTCCTTCCTTCCTTCCTTCCTTCCTTCCTTCCTTCCTTCCTTCTTTCCTTCCTTCCTTCTTTTTTCTTTCTTTTTTCTTTCATTCTTTCTTTCTCGTTCTTTTTCTTTCTTTTTTAAAGATATATTTACTTTATTTATATGAGTACACTGTAGCTGTCTTCAGACACACCAAAAGAGGGCATCGGATCTCATTATAGATGATTGTGAGCCACCATGTGGTTGCTGGGATTTGAACTCAGGACCTCTGGAAGAGCAGTGCTCTTAACTTATGAGCCATCTCTCCAGCCCGCAGCCCCCAAAGGAACTCTTAAAACTCACAGGTTTTGCTTTCCCTGTGGTCTCCAGTGAAACCAAGATATAGCAGATGGCATAGCTTCTAGAAAACAATTTTTAATTCATAAATTTCACAGCCAGCCCCCTCCTTTCGCACTGGAGTGTCAAGGAATCTATCACTCCACATCCCAGTGAATGAACTCTGCTATGGAAGCTAAGATATATTTCCTGGGGGAGTGACAACCATCTCCATTCATTTCAGGCAGAAGCAGTGGCCAGATGGTTTGGTACCAGAGGCGCACTCTGATACTCGTGCCAATCAAAGAGGCTTCTGGGTCAAAGGTAGAGTGAGAAAGAAAAAGGGATAACCTGACTCTTCCTGGGCATTTTGATGTTCCCCACTATTCTCTTTTGGCTTCTTTGTCTATTTCTTTCTGATGTAGAGAAGGTAGGTATAATGACTCTGGAATCCATCTATCATATCAAATGCAAGGTCATCCCTCTTCTTTCTTTTACCTTCATTTAAATTATCAGGGAACCGGCATTTGGGGAATCAGGTGTTAAGTCTTTAAGTGGGATTCAGGGACAGAAAGTGGCCATTGTTCACAAATCATTATCTAGGGCATCTTGTTGGTGTCAAGGCCTGAAAAACAAGGCAGACTTATGTGCGACTCTTATCTGTGACTTATGTGTGAGCACTTATCTGCACCAGCTCACAGAGGCTTAAGACAATCAGGGGGTAGAGCCCAGCTGTGGAATCTGCTCTAAATTATCGTGGTCATGTGCACTGGGTCTCTGCAGGACCTGGAGGCTATTGTGCTCATGGCACACTACAGAGCCTGCACTCTGGAGTAGAAATGGTGTGGACAACCGGCAGGGATACACACGGCTCGGTTTACCCTGCATCTACAGGAATGCCCAGCCAGGGTATCACAGGGTAGGGGGAGAAAATAAGACTCATAGCAGGGGTGGCTTCCAGAACTTTGCAAGTTGTTTCCTGGGTTCCACTTGGCACAGCAGCCTGCCTATCCTCACGGGGCTGGAGTGCTTTATCGGGGATTCAGTATAACACACGTGGGGAGGGGGGCTTGTAGAAAAGACAGAGAGTAAAATGGGAAATGTCAGGAAACCTCCTTAGATGTGGTGTAGGGGTCAGTGTGCCCCAAGAGATTTGAATGTGGGGACAGAATGAGATGATAGACTGTGGATGAAGGCTTACCATCTTGGTTGCAAACCTGAGAGGAAAAAAAAAAAAAAAAAAAGCTCTATCCATCAAAAAACGAGTCTGTAGAGAATTTTCTTGGGCAGCACCATCCCTAGGCAAACAAACTTTGCTCATAAGCAATGGCCCCATGTTTTCTACCTCAGTTTCTTCCTTGTATTCACTCAGTGACAAACCGTGACCCAGAAGTATATGGCGAAATAAACCCTCTCCTCCTCTAGGTTGTGTTTGGTCATAGTATTTATTACAGCAGCAGTATGCATATGCTTTTGGGTGAGGAGGAACAGGGTCCCAGGCTAGACCTCACATTACCACCACTACAGTGCCATCACACAGAAGCTATATGCATACAATGAAAAACATAACACCATAAAATACTGGATTAGGACATGTGAAGAGTGGGCAGTCTGAAAGGAATCAGGCTGGTCAAGTCTAAGCACTGTTAGATGAGACCCCTGGTGGCCAAGAAGGGCTGAGGCTCCCCAAGACGGGAGAAAGTATTAACCTTGAGAGGAAGCTTGTCCTGAGGCCTCATCCTTGAATTACTAAGAGCTGGCAGATGAAAGACCCCACCAACATGGCTCTCAATGAAAGCATCGATAGATGTCATGTGTCCATCCATGAAGAAATGATATGTCTGCTGTAATCCATCCCACAATTGGCATTTCATTTGCTAAAGAGGATGAACAATCTGTAGCTGTACTATCGACAAGCATAGACCCACAGTAAAATGTGTGTCACTGAAAAAGCTCAGCTCCCAGAAAGGGTAAAACCATGACAAAACAACTTACTCTCAACCATGTAGCCTAGAAGCAAACAAAAGTCAAAAGGTAGTGAACCCCAAGTCTGGAGAGACACGGCAGAAAGATAGAGAGGGGCAGAGCTGAGAGAGAGGAGTACCCAGGGACCCAGAAGTGCCAGGTGGGACTGTCTCAATAATTTCTAAATCAAAAATACATTCTCTGTGCTCATTTTCTTGTGTGTGTTCTGCTTTGATTTACAAATGAAAGATTTGGAAAAATGATGCATATGACCAGGAATCACCAGTTGGAATAAGGTGCAAATCTCTACCCAAGCAAAGCTCATGACCCTGCATGCTGAGCATAGCCAAAGCACATTGTCCAGAGCACAAACCATGCTCTCTGTGCCAGCCCACTTTCCATCACTGTGGAATACACCAATGATAGCTAGGTGTGGTTGCGTACACCTACAATCCTCATGCTAGGGAAGTGGAGGCAGGAGGATCGGGAGTGGGAGGCCAATCTGGGCTCCTGAAGAAAGAAAGGTGCTGGAAGACAGCTGTCCCCATGATGTGTGAGCCTGAAAGGACTGGGGAGGGCTGGGAGCAGGGGACAGAAATGGTTTAATGTTTTACATCCGCTTGCTATGATATTTTTACTCATTAAAAAGGTATGCATTACTGCTCAATATTTTAATTAGGGAAGAAATTTTCCTTTCATGTGAAAGAAGTGAATATAAGAAGCAGGGAGCCATCACTGTGAGAGGCAGGAAGTCAGCATGCAAGCAAGAGATAAACTGCACATCCTTTGTGGCTACGGGAGGAGTAGGGAATGGGGATGACAGAGTATCCACCAAGCGAGCCAACTCGGTCCTTAAGAGAAGGCCTCCGCCGTGGAAGAGCAGACGTCTGAATTTAGTAAATTCATCCTTCACTGGAGAGTAGTCTGAAGATGGATTTAGAACATTCCTAAAGAAGACAATGGCTTCTGGATTGCTAGGAGTGGAGGAAGGGCAGAGGCGACCAGAAAGCGTGGCTGGCGCTGAGGGAATGAGGTGAGGAGCCAGAGTAAGAAGCATGGCCCAGCTTTGTGCAGGATCAAAGGCTGCTGCACTTTCCCAATCAGTAGGCATTCTATCTCAGGACCGTACGTTACCCCAAGCACACGAAGTACAGACTAAGACGTAAAATCCAGGAGCAACGGCACTGCCACACGGTGAATTGGTACTGGTTTCCTTCTAAAGACATTTTTCTTTCTTTTTTATTTTTCTAAGATTTGAGAGTGACACGATACTTGAAATAATTTAACTCTTTACACTACTGAATGACATCTCACACACAGCTCATGGGCAAAATGTCTTTGAAAAAATGTACAAACACACACACACACACACACACACACACACACACACACACACGTACAAGTGCTCACAGTATCTAGTTTTAAAAGCTAAGTGAGATTAACTGACTTCAGAAACCAGAAAATAGTTTTGATGAGTATGGAAACACAGATGCTGAACAATACTTACAGTGCGAGTAGCACGAATGCACATAAACTGGAATATATTCCACACACACAGACTCTCAACCCCCTAGTTTAGCCACACAGTGCAGAGTATTGTGTCCATGGCTTCCTTGAGGAGTCAGGAGTTGACTGAAAACTGAGCTTGTTACAAGGAAGGACTGTGTTATATATGTTTATACCTTGGGCAATGTTCAAAACTTTGAGTTGTAGGTTCTATTAGATTGTGTAAAACTTTTCCACTGTGCAAAGGGCTAGGACTCATTAAGTTAACCATCATAACTGGTGAACAGGTAACAACAGCTTCACCAGGCATACCCCCTTTCAGGTGGAAATAAAATGGTGTTAGTCAAAGTGAACTTAACTTTACTTACAGATTCAAATAGCAGAAGTGACATTGCATGGAGCAAGAGCCCCTGGGCAGTGTGTCAGCATAGACAGCCCATTGGGTACAGACAGGAGTAAGTTTCCCATACAGAGAGCAGAAGACGGAGTGAGAAAGGGGTTTGCAGGCACTTGGTCTCAGCAAGTCTCAAGGGAGGGTGCAAGCTCTCATCCACAGACATACGGACAGTGGAAAGGCCCAGCCCAGGGACAGATGGACAGTGGGAGAGCTTACCCCACTACCTTTCCTCTTCACCAAATAAACCCATTCCTAGCAGCAGGTTTTCGAAAGAAAATTATGGAATCAGGATTTTTCTTATTTCACCAATTATCTAATCCATAATTTCTACTATAGAAAAATCAATGGCTTCAAAATCCAATACTATAAAGGCTGTTAAATGTCAGAGGCAAATCTGACAAGAATTAAGAGCACAGAGATGTCTATTTCCTTTTGGGAGAACCCAGAGCTCAGCAGGAGAAACTAAGTCCAGACCCCAAATTCTCATACTTGGTGACGTTGCCTATTAAATCAGAAAACACTGTGCTTAGGAGGACACCAAGGTCAGTAAATGCCAGGAAGGAGAATTCTCTCCAGATGCCTGAGTGTATCAACCCCAAATCCTAGAACTTTCATTTGGGAAGCACTCAGGAGATGCCGGGCAGATAGATATACGAAACAGAAATACCATCTAATTAGTAAGATGCCCTGGCTCTCCTGCCCTTCCCACAGTCTAGGGCCTCCTCATCCCAATGGGGGCCTTAAAGGCTAGAGATCTGTCTACTGCTATGCTTTTGGAGGTCTGCCTTTCCAGCTAATCCTTGCATGTCAGCAATACTTTAATGTACACTCATTGCAAAGAGGATACATCTCCGGTGAAGTGTCCTAGATAAAATAAAACAAAGAAAGACCTGACAAGATGGGTCAGCGGGTACAAGCACTTGCAGTCATGTCTGACAATCTGAGTTCAATCCCCAGATTTCATTTGGTGGAAGGAGAGATCCAGCTCCCACATAAGTTGTCCTCTGACCTGAACACATATGCGGTGGTTCCTGCAGGTCCCCTCCCCCATAAATGTAATAAAAGCGAACAATGACTTAAAAGAAAATAAGACAAAATCTAATGGATGACAGAATATTCTTATGTCACTTGTCACATATTCCAAGAACTGTATCTCAAGCTTTAATTGCAGTCCTGTAAAGAAATTAGTAATGCCTGAATAGGGAATTTGTATTAAGCAGGAAACCTTAAGGCTATAAAATCTTGGAAGGTAGGAAGAGGATCAGAAAGAGGAAGAGAGGAAAAGAGGGGAGGAGGGGAGAAAGAGAGGTGGGGGGATGAACTTTCAAAGCCACACTGTTGTAACCTGGGCTAGCCAAAGAACCAGCCAGGAGAACAAGCCAACTGCCAGCTTGGCCTGGCTTTAGTACACACCACAGTCATGGTCGATGGCAACCAGGAAGCAGTTTAGATGCGGAGGAAAGGCCAGACAGGAGAAATGAAAATCTATAAACCAGAAGCTGCAGGAGAAAGACACTGCCCTGCCCCTACTCCCTATAGACAGACAGACCCTGGCTGTCTGGAGCTACCTCCTGCCATTCACAGAGAAGGCTTCTTCTGACTCCATCACCATTAAATCGCAAGCAGTGCCACACTTCCACAAGAAATTCTCAGTCTTCATTCCCTTCACAGCCCCTTACCGTCTCATGTCACGTCCTCGGCTCACCAAGGCTTCAGTGGGAGTCATTTGCAGAGGCAAGCAGGGGGCCATTCTTTCCAAGCTGAGCACTGGGGCCATCTTTCCTGGCACAAATGATGCCTACGGCTGGAGCTGATGGCAGCTGAGTGAGGTCTTTACAGTAGTTTCCATAGGTAATGGGGCAATAACCACCAAATTTAAGATGACATAAAAAATTTCATTCTCTCAGTGAGGAAACCAAGAACCTGAGAGAAGGAAATCTTTTTCTTTTCTTTCTTTCTTTCTTTTTTTTTTTCTGATTTAAAAAAAAAAAAAAAAGACTGACAGAGAGACTGGCAGTGAATCATAACGGCACAGACTGGTGATAAAGGAGAGAGATTTATAGTTGATTCTAGGGGCACCACAACTGAGGATGGGGTTTCCCTAGCCAGGGCTCGGCATCCTTGGAGGATCAGGCCTACAGGAACTGCAGACTGTGGGAGGCCTGCTAAGATGTCAGGGAGGCTTTTAGCTGAATCTGCCAGTTCAAAGGGTCTAGGCATCGAGGTGGGTGTGCGACTGGGAGGGAGGAAGTGTACACACACATCTAAACTGTCTCTAAGAATCCCTGGGACACCTGTATTCTTCCCATATGGCTCTCTTGTGGGAATGCTTTAATTTTATGCCATTTTTTGATGGAGTTCTTGTTGATGTCAATCATGTTTATTGTTGTTGCTTGTGTGGTTTCGCACTTTTATGCCTCATCTACTTTCCCAAGCCATCACCTTAAAGTTTGAGGAGGCAGGAAGAAGAGGTTTGGGGACCTTCCTGCCCTTTAAGCATCCATCCATCTCCCAGTAGTGCCATGACACCTGGCTTAGCATTTGATTCTAACGTAGAGGAGAGATGAACCTTCGACCTCAGGCAGATGTCAAGAAAACCAGCAGGCAAGGACAGGTATGTATTCTCCACTGTTGAACACTGCCTTCAGGTTCCTCCACCCAGCCCATTCCCCTGTTTAGTCTTCATTCCTGAAAATGAAGGTCCACTGTACAACCCCAGAGTTTGCTCTCTTTCAGGAAAATCCAATTTAGGTATTCCCAAATGACCCTTAATTTTCTCTCTAAAACCCCCAAAGCAAGCTCAGTCTCTAGCCTGCATGAGTTAAACCTTCAGTGTCATCCTAAAAATCTCTCTATAAGGACCATAAGACCACCATTCAAAGGGACCACCCATCGGCTGAAGGAGGGGACAATGGGAAAGAGTGGTCCTAAGAATCCAAACGGATTTCAGCCAAGATAAATGGTACCTGGGTTAGACACACTTGGGAAAGTTCAGGGTAGGTAAGTCCTCACAGCCAGGTAAACAAAACAGAAAGTTGTCACCTACGACCGCCTGTGCTGGCAACCCATTGGTACTTACAGAGCTCTGTAGAGAGTGAATTGATTTTAATGAATGGTGATGTTAAATATAATCAATGCTAACAACTCTGAAATACTGCCACATGAATTAAGTTTATCTTATATCCCTAAGTGACACTACAAAGCATTAATAGATGACGATGACAGGGTATGGACAAATTCCAAAGTGAGGTGGAAACACTCAAAGTTGCCTGGGGAACTCACGGAGCACCAGGTCACATTTGGGGCATGTTTTAAACAGAAATGGAGGGTTGGGCAGATATCTCAGTGGGTAAAAGGCGCTTGCCACACAACTTCGAGGATCTGAGTTTGAATCTATAGAGCCCATGTAAAGACAGGTACTGCAACCTAGATCTATAACTCCAATCTTTAATGGATAAGAAGGAAAAGAGAGAGAGGAGCATCCACAGAAGTCCACGGGGCTGCTATCCTAGTGTACATAGCAATAAAAGAACAGGAGACCCTGCCTTAAATAAGGCGGGAGGTCAAGACTGATACCCAAGGCTATTCTCCAATCTCTACAACACAGTGTGGCATAGGTACTCAAGTGCGCACGCACACACACACACATGCACTCACACACACACACACACACACACACACACACACACACACACACTCATGCACAAAATGATGCAGAGATAGGGTATTTCAGTTTCCCGGAATAAAAATCTACAGTAGTAAACATAACCTTAAAATGTACATTTGATTGATTATTGATTCTTACTCTAGTGAAAAAAAGTAGGAATCTTGTGCTTAATAATTTTTCATATGGTTACAAGAAATAATTATAGAAACTTAACTATTCATCTCAATTGTTTAGAAACTATCAAAACAAAAAAATCCATATATCATATCTGTCATCATAACAGCTCCCATATTAAAAGCCTACAGCAAAGACAGTACATTTGGCTACGTGAAACATTTAAATAAATCAGCTGGAGAGGAAAAGCCAATGTTAACAGCATTGTCTAGTGTTCTGGAGGAGCAAACAGCCCCAGCACACACAGATCTCCTTTTAAGAGATGGCTGCACTCTACAAGATAGCTCTGGTTCTCACGGAAAAAGGCTTCGGGGACTGGAGAGATGGCTCAGTAGGCCAGAGATCGTACCTCTCATGAAGACCTGAAGCAGGTGCTGGATTCCCTTGCAGCTGGAGCTACAGGTGGGTGTGAACTGCTTGGTGTCAGTGCTGGGAACCACACCAGTTCCTCTGCGAGAGTGGCAAGCACCCTTAACCACTGAACCATAGCACCAACCCTGCAAATAACCTTTTTTGGAATTCAAACAGCACTCACTCTTTAACTTATTATTCTTTTAAGACAGACTCTTTCTATGTAGCCCTGGCTATCCTGGAACTCGCTATGTAAACCAGGGTGTCTTAGAACTCACAGAGATCTACCTGCCTCCTGAGTTCTAGGATTAAAGCTCCCCCCCAACCCCCACTGTTTTGCTTTGTTTTTAAAAGGTGTTTTCTAGAGCTGTTCTGCTTCATCAGCAGAGACCAGTTTTCATAACAAGATGTTATGGCCCATAAAGTCTTAAGATATTTTAATTAACTTTTTAAAGGAAAGTTTGCAATACCTTTTTACAAAGGATTCTTTTGAGCAATGCTTCAGTTCACATTCACCTCAAAATATATGAAAAATGTCCAAGTGTCTGGTATGTTCAAGAATGCAAGATGCCCTGTTTCCCGGGGGGGTGAGGAGCACAGTATTTCCAAGTCTTCTCAAAGTGTCATTGGTTCGTTATGGCTCATGTGTGTTCATCTGGTAGATCTGGACACCAATCATGGCCAGCTGCAGCCATGCTTTGCCTGCCTACATGACAAATTGCTTTATCTGATCTGTAGAGTTCTGAATCTTTCCTGCTCCCAGGAGGGGTGTTTAGGTAAGATTCTTGATTTCATCTTGTGCATCAACCCAAGTGAGCTTGCTTCTCCAACTGGCACTTGGGTGCTGATAACTCTTAACCTAGTTTCACAACTAAGGAGAATGAAGGTGCTGACGTCATCGATGCCCAGAAGTATGGTGTGCAAAGACAGAGTGGCACCTGTAGGGATAGCATAAGGAAGACTAGGAGGTAAGAACTGTGGAGTTCTTACTTTCCTAGACAAGGTCCAGGCCTCACTTACAATGAAGGAGTGGGGGAGTGATGTCTTCCAAACTTGTTTGAACTTCTCTGAGAAAAGCACGTTACATTCCCAACTTGTCATTTATCCAAAAGACAGCAGTGTGACCTGTGGGTAACATGTAGTAACAAACTCCAGCTTCACAAAACATCACACAGACAAGGAGTCTTCCTTGTGTTAAGCAGCCTGTTCTTGAGTCTTTAGGCCCTATTAACAGCTCCTGGCTCAGGATACCACTGGAGACAAGGTTCTCCCCTGATGTCTGGAGGAAGAGCACTTCCTCTAGAAGTCCATGTTTTACCCAGATATGTCCAGCATTTCACACTGGAAAACCATGTAGCCATTACAAAATTCATACTCACAAACTACATATCATCTCATTATCCCCACCCCCATCCCCATTCCTATCACCATCACCATTACCATCCCCACCATCCCCATCCCCAACATCACCATCCCCCTCCCCACCATTACCATCACCATCCCTATCCTTACCCCACCATCACCATCACCATCCCCATCATCACCATCTCCATCCTCACTACCATCACATCCCATCACCATCCTCATCCCTATCACCATCCCCACCACCATCCCCATCCCCACCATCCCCATCATCACCATATCATCAACATCCCACTACCATCACCATCACCATCACCATCCCCACAATCTCCACCATTATCATCCCATCATCATCCCCATCCCCATCATCATCATCCCCCCCTCCCCATCACCATCTCCATTTCCATCCACACCATCTCCACCATCCCCATCCCCATCCCATCATCATCATTTTTAGAAATCTCACAGCACATTTTCAGTTCTGTGTGGAGAAGCATCCATGGCTATCCTCAGCTAAGAGCTGATACTCAGCACTCAAGCTGGATACATCTGGTCAACCTCTGACACTTACTCCATCAGATGAAGCGCCCGGGCCAACACAGTACAGCAAAGTTCAGTCCTAATCTGCTCCCCTGCTGCTCTTATTAGCTGTACTCTATAATATCAAACTGAATTTAAGTAATTTGCCTACGGCAAGGGCAGGGAGCATGGAAACCATAAGCGTGAACCCTGGAGCTTAACTAGGCAAGTGGAGCCTCAGTCTTCTGTTCGTGCTGGAGTTAGCAGAAGAGAAAGTTCCAGAACCAAAATTTCTTCATTAACACCCAGAGACCAAAAAAGAAAGAGGCAGTATCATGAACCTGCAAGTGAGGGGGTTGCTTCTTCAGTATTTCCACAGTGTGAATGAGTCTAATTTTAAGGGATTTGGAAGCATCACCAACAATTCCATGTGACAATATTTACTCCACTGGGAAGAAGAAAAGGTGTCATTGAAATTAATTATTTTGTTTTCATACTTGAGCGCAGGGAACAAAATAAATCTCAATAACTTTGATCTGCTACTAGAACTTTAGAGCCTAACACCAAGATAGCCCAAGATACCCAATAAAGAGGTGTTTTTTGTCTTCTCATACTCATCATTTTTGTCTTATCGTGTAAATAGATAATCTGTATGCAAATGAATGGAGAGGCCTGAGCCCTGCACAGCCCAGGTGTCTTCATTCACAAACAAGGAGAGTTGAAGGGAGCCCCCAGTGGCCTCTGAGGAGAACATCCATTTCAGTCTCCTGACTAGCCTCCTGCCTTTTATTTATAAACTGCTTAACTTTACAGAATCATTTTCAGATAGTCAATAAATTCTAAAACAAAACCTTGGGATTCACACTGAGAACACACTGGGAATGAATTTGGATTTCCTGCTATCTTTATACTGAGTAAAAGCTGTACACACGTTCACACACACCCACACTCACCCACCCACCCACACACACACACACACACACACCCATAGACATGTATATGTAATACCCTATAAAGCACAGTGACTTTGTTTAATCTACTGAAATATTTAGCCAATGGGTGCCAAGAAGAAGAGGCCTCCATCAACAAAGAGGAGATGCCAAGACCTCATGACTCTTCCTTACTTCAAAATCTATGAGGCTTGGAGAACCCGTTTGACGTTTCCTTGCAGCAAAGGACTGTGACAGCTGCACCGAGGGGTTCAGAATCATGTTCCAACTATATGCCCTGCACTTGAAATTACTGACACAAGCTATTTACAAATGAAGAATTGTAGGCAACATTTACACATTCCCATGCTATTCTTTTAATCCTGGGAGTAAAATCGCACATAAAGTATATTCATAGAAATGTTTGATTGTTACTTTAGCTTAAAGGCACAGTGGAACTAGCAGAAGGAAACCAAGAAGTAAGGCGTAAAGACACATACTCCTTAGAGTATAACATGCCCACAGGGTACCATGCCCTGGTTTATGTTGAATGAAGTACAGTGCATTAGATGAATAACTTGCTCATCTCATCCCCAAGAATTTGTAGTATGAAAGAAAAACGTGTTAATAATAAAAATACAACTGCAAATCTGTGTGTGGACTTAGAGGTCACCAAATATAAACAGATATTTACGAAGGCATTTGCACTTTTCCATTGTGGACTTAGGCACTTAAAAACAAAAACCATCAGGATCCACACTCCCCAGTAAACACAACATCCAAAGTCAGGTAATCAATTCCTAGACCCAAATTAGCAAAATAATTTATTACACTGAGTATAAAAATGTCAAGGGTGGGTAATTAGAATTATATGCACAGCAAGCTACTGGAGGAAGAGAAACAGGAGGAGGAGGAGGAGGAAGAAGAGGAGAAAGAGGAGGAGCTGGAGAAGGAGTGGGAGGAGAAGCAGGAAGAGGGGAAGGAGAAGGAGGAGGAAGTATTGTCCAAATTAACCGGGGTTCAGGAATGAAAGCAGGCAGGGATTTACTATTATCAGTAAAGGCCACAGTCATATAACTTTATTACTCATGGCATAAAAGTTCTTGAAGATGAGCTCTGTGGTGTATACAGAACATGTATGTTGTGATGGATCATTTTAATAACTGTCGTTTGATGAAGACAACGTGTGATAATGTCACGGAAGTCACAAGGGTGAAGCAGAGAGCTACCCAATACATAAGCATCCTGCTCTGTCGCTATTTCTGTGCCTGGTCTCTCTGGAAAGTTCCAATGACAGGTACATTGAAAAGAGGATGTCTAGCTAAGGAAGCGAAAGAAAACTTAGCCAGAGGCTTATCAGCTTGCAGCTGGGAGCTCCGCAGAGGCAAAGGACTTGACTGAGGTCAGAGTGTGTTCCTTTGGGCCACTCCCATGATGGCCTGGAACATTACAGTTAGCTCAGGACAAAGGTCTCTGGTATTACTTAGGACACTTAAGAACCATGAAGGGGATTACAGTGGATAGAGACATTCTCCTGCAAGATTGCTCAGCCCAAATCAAGCCACACTAACTTACCATATATATTCTACAGCAATGTCAAGGGCAGATAAAAATAAGGAACTGAGCAAAGCAGTAAGCAGTCTGCCAACGTGCAGGACCTGTATGTGAGTCTAGGCTCCAACACTTCCTGGCCGTGTGACCTTGGAGAAACTGCTTATTTTCCTGATTAACATCTGTGGAAAGTTGGTCCCGATACGTTTCACAGCCTTCCCATGAGGACAAAAGCAGACAATATGCAGAGTGCCGGGGCACAACAGGATGAGCCTACAGGCTCATCACAAGAGTGGAGAGCATCGTATGCATCTAGTGTGAAGAACCTAGGGTAAGGGAGACTTCCATTGTCTTCTTCCTTTCTCCTACCCTCTCCTGCATGCCTAGGAAGGCTAGCGACAAACAAGGACAAACCAGGAAACTCCTATGCCGGATGTTGCAAGACAGGTGCCACCCTGCCCTGCTCTGACTCCAGGCCTCTCTGCAATGCCCCAAGCTGCCACCCAGCCTCTGTCCAAGGACAGTTTTCAGACAGAGGAGCAGAGGACAGTGTTACACAGAGTGGACTGGAAGACATGCCCTGAAATTTGAGAGCAATTTTTATCCCTTTTTGACCCAGTTCTGGTTAAAGGTGTCATCTTTGGCCTGGGCAGATGAGCTGCTTTTCAGAAGCTGAGCTGCAGCAGGCTCAGAGAGAGGGCAGCAAACGCTGAGAATGGCTCTGGAGCAAGCTACCTCTGTAGCAAAAGGCTTACTCCGTGCATTAGACAAGGGTAGTGAGAAACCCGGTTGCTACCATAGCCCAGGCTGAACAGAGTGAAGTCAGCCAAATAGCTACTCCAGGCTTGCTTCCTTAGTGAGTCCTAGGGTGGGAGGGAAAGGGTAGCCAATGTAGAAAAGGAAGGCTGGAATTGTTTATTTTTGAGGCAGGGTCTCGCTCTGTGGCCCTGCACGCCTTGAACTCCTGCCTCAGCCTCCAGATAGCCGGGATTGCAGTCATGAACCACTGTGCCCAGCTGCCTGTGGGTTTGATGACAGCCCAGCACGTGTGGGTCTGGGAGAGTGCCAGGAGTGCGTGCTTACTTCATCCTTCCAAGCACAGCTGCTGCAGTTGTTAAAGGGAGACTAGAACCACCAGTGCCCTCTTTAAAAGGGAAAACATCTCATTTCCTTTAGAAAGTTCTATGTGCAGTGATTGGTTTAGAAAACCTGGGATTATCATGGGTCTTCTAGATGCTCAGCCTCTCTCCAGCTAATTAGATTAGTGGCCAATAAACCATCTCCAGTCTCTTGTCTTGGAAGGCGAAGGACGGGGGAAAGAAGGGTGGATGAGCCGCTCTCCTCCGAGGGGTAAGACCTAGTGACCAGGACAAAGGGCAATTATGGGTAGGGAGCTTGACGCAGATGGAGATGCAAGCAAGATACAAGTCCAGGAGGCAGAAGGTAGATGACAAATGGGGTCTGAAGAGGGGTATCTCATTAGTCTCCTGGGCTAAGGGGAGGCCTGGTTGCGGTGCATTTTGAGGGTCGTACCAGTCTCGTTCTCAAAGAGAAAGCAGAGCTGGCATTTGTTACTGCTCCCACCCAACCGGGGCTCATCAATGCAAGCTCCCTCTCCTTTGTAGAAGTGCACTGTGGGTCGGCCATGTCTGCAGCTGCTGTCTCTGAGCTGGAGGAGGGAAACTGCTCACCACAGACAGTCCCACCTTGAGTCACTTGAGAACAAGTAGGAGGTGGGAAAATCATTCCCAAGTGAGCTGTGTCACAGGGGCATCTGCGAGTCAGGAGGGCCAGGGTTCTGCAGCAGCTTCCCTCAGAACTTTCTCACCTGTGGCTAAGTGTGCAGGGAGGCTGCAGGGCCCCTCATTTCCCTTTCTTTCCCTTGGGTTTTGGCTTTAGCATTGAAAGCTCATCTCACTGACATTAAGCCCCTTCATTTAGAGAGATGTATTATAAGGCATGGTGGGGATGCTGTGGTAACATAGACAGACAAAATGCAATGAGATGACAGGAAACCTGGTTACATCTAAATGAGTGTACAAGGAGGTTCCCAAGCTCTGTGTCATTAGCCTCCAACAGTAGCCACCAGCTTCATACCAAACACCACAAATTCCTTGGACTCCCTGTGAATGAATCCTGTGATACATGCTTTCTTTTCCTGTCCTTTTCTTTCTTTCTTTCTTCTTTCTTTTTTTTAATTAATGATGCATATGGGCAGTGTGCTTGCATGTATGTCTTGTGCACTGTATGCATGCAGTGCCCTCAGAGGCCAGAAGAGGGCATCAGCGTCTCTAGGACTTTACGGACAAATGTGAGGCATGACAGCTGGGAATCAAAGCCTGGTCCTTGGTTAAGAGCAGCCGGTGCTCTTCACCACTGAGCATCTCTCCAGCAAATTAGTGATATACACTCTTGCTCTGCATGCTGTTTCCGAAAGTCTTCCGGCCTCAGAAGGCAATCATTTGGTGGTGGTTGTTTCTAGATAATACAAGAAATTCTTAGCCATTTGCTTCTTAGTAGATATGATTACTCTCAGTTTGGAATTAAAATGGCTCAGGACATTCTGCACACACACACACACACACACACACACACACACACACACACACACTGCAGTTTATCATACTATTGGTTTTGTTTTGTTTTTGAGACAGGGTCTTGGGTAATCCAGGCTTCCTTCCAACTTGTTATATAACCAAGGCTGTCCTTGAATTTGTAATCCTTCTGTTTCCCCCTCTGAAGCACTGAGTTTTCATGTATACAAGGTCTGTCTTCTGCACGATGAGGATGGAGCACAGGGCTGTGCACGCTAGACAAGGACCCCAACAACTACATCTCCTGACCAATTCACTGGTTTGGAAGTTCAGGACATGAACACTTCCAGGAAGTCAAAGGAGCAGACTTTGTGTGGGTTAGGCAGCATGAATTTCCATGTAGTTTTATTTCTCCGGCTGCCTCTGCCTGTGGGAAATCTCTTTCTTAAAATGGCTATTTTCTCCTTTGCAAGACTACCTTTTGTGGTGAAATTCTGAAGCAAAATCTAAGAAACCAATTTATACCTAATTGATTCCTAAAATGAGTCTACTTTCTCTTTTCTGGGGAAGCTGAACATAAGGACTCATTATAAACCCTTAATATATACATCTGTTCTGTCCACGCAGAAACCGTGATGCAAAGAGCATCTGTGGGCAGCAAGAAGGCCAGAACTCCGCCCCTCCCCAGCCCCTAACACAAGGCTTGCTTGAAGGTGCCGAGCATGCTGGTGCCCATGGACTAGTCATCTCTAGTCAAGTGAGACATTCTCTCATCAACATCTCAGCTTGTGATGGCAGACTTAGTGATGCCCTAGGTAAATACATTCAGACATTCTTTTTAAAAAGCAGAGGGCACATCAATGGCATGCTTATTACTGCAACGAAATTCATGAGAAAAGCAACTTAAAGAGGAAGGATTGTTTTGGGTGTGGCCTAGAGGTATTAGTTCATCATGATGGGGAAGGTAGGGTGGCAGGCTGCCCCCAGGTAGTAGGAGTGACACGGCAGTAGACGTACTGGGCTGGAACTTCTCAAAGCTCTGGTAGGGGGACAGGAAGTGGAATCCAACTAGAAACCTCGAGGACTAACCTTATACCCTGACCTCTACAACCTACTTCCTCCAGATAAGCTCCACTTTCCGAAGCTCCCACAATTTCTTCGAGCAGCATCATCAGCTGGGGCCCAAGTGAGCCTGGGCAGAGGCATTTTCTAGCCAAGGCAGGATAACAGTAGACTTAGTTCAGCTAGAACATTTTCTAATCTGCCGGCCATAGCATTTCATCATTTCCTCCTCCAGGTAGCCACTGTGGGGATCTTTACTGACACTGTCCCTAGAGACACCTAACCAGCTCACAGTGGGGCTTGTGACTGAGCCCAGGCATCCTCTGCACACCTTTCTATCGATCTGATTTTACCCATGGATCACAAACCTGCACTTTCCATTCTCAATGGTGCCATTCCCACACTGCCTGTCAGATTTGCAGTGACATACTTAAGAAATAGAAAAGGGGGTTTTAATCTTGTGGATTTACAATAAGGTAAGAATAACAGAAAATTTTCAGGACAGACTTCCCCAAGATGTAAGAACACATCTGGAGAAGGGGACAGGGGGGCGTGTCAGGCAGGAACCCTTGTCATCTGCTGCTGATACAACAGTCCCAAGTCCTATACACCCCCTCTGGCTTCTATCTGGGTTGCACAGTCTATTCATGCTTGCAGACTGTCCTAGTCAGAGTTGCTGTTACTGTGATGAAATGCCTTGAACAAAGGCAACTGAGAGAGTAAAGGGTTTATTTCAACCACAGTTTCACATTGCTGCTCATCATCAAAAGCTGTGAGGGCAGGAACCTAAGCAGAACAGGAGCCTGGAGGAAGGAGCTGATACGGAGGCCATGGATGGATGCTCCTTACTGGCTTGCTCCTCATGGCTTACTCAACCTACTTTCTTACAGAACCCAGGACCACCAGCCCAGGAAGGCCCCCAATGGGCTGGAACCTCAATTGCTAATTAAGAAAATGTCTTTCAGCTGGATCTCATGGGGCGTTTTCTCAATTGAGGTTCCTTCCTTTCAGATAACTCCAGTTTGTAGCAAGTTGACATAACAGCAGCCAACACACAGGCTCTTTCCCCAGCCAGATCCCAACAGCCTTCTGGGCTAAAGACATAAATGGGCTATCAATCAGAATTGGGAAAATCTGGGACCTAAGGGGTATTTTTAAAGAGTGGGAGGGACAGAGTCTAGATTCCCCAGGCTTGGTGTTCTGTCCCTAACCACCAGGCCAACATAGACATCAGGTCCTGAGCCTGCAGCAGAGTGCTCACAAGATCAGATACTCCCGGGGGGCTGGAGTCAGCATCCAGCTGCAAGCTCAGGGTCCTCCCTGATACATGGCTGGGCCTGCTGGTACACCTAGAGAAACATTTCTTTACTCAGGAGCATGGCTGTGTATCCCAAGGGCTACTGAGAGACATGCAAAGTGAAGATGTTTTAGAATGTCCTCCTTCTGGAACATGTGGGCACATCACCTTACATAGACAACACAGTATCTTACAGGAAGCCCTTTAAAAGAGCTGAAACTGTGTATAAAACAGAGAGCTGGGCACTATCAGCCAGTATGAGGATAGAGTCATGGAGTGGCCTGGAATACTAAGACATAGGAATGAACAGAACCTGTCTCCTGTCCGGCAAGGTGTGCCTGTCAGAGTGGCGTGATTAAGAGCATTTCCCATCTGAATTCCCAATTCACTGGCCAAAGCTTACCACCATGTTAACAGTGGGGGCTACTTTCCAGTATGTCCTAGGTAGGGCTGGGAGACATATCTCCAGGGATACTTAGTCTCAGTGTCTGTTACTCAGCCCTGCTAGGCATCAGGGAAGACCCTGAACCTGCAGCAGAGAGCTCACAAGACTCTAGTGGAGGGAGGTTGGGGTTATGTGCTAGGAATCGTCCTCTGTTCACACTAGAGAAATCCCTTTTCCTGAGTGTACTTGACTCTGATCAAAACAAGCAAAATCTCCCACTGCCCCCCTGGGAGGGGGAGCGGCTGAGGGGCAGAGGGACTAGGAGGTCTACCTGAGGAACAGTGTGGAGATGCCTGACATGTCCACAAATCAGCATGCAACAGAGCTGATAGGCAAGCAGGAACTCTCTAATTTGTCCCTAGGCCAACAAACAAGTCCTTATTTGAGGGATGGACTCCAGGTTGATCACAGACATAAAAAAACGCAAAAGAGAAACCTTCATCCACAGTCTCTCCAAAGACACATCTGCAGGTGAGGGGGCGGGCGCCTTGACCCTGTGTCCATTCCCATCTAGGATATTAACTACCCAGCAGGGGTAGGTTGGTGGACACCACAGAAAGTCATCAAGTAGGGTTCCCTATAGACAACCCCACTCCAGAGGAAGAAATCAAGAGGGTCCCTGCGCCTGCCTGAGGTGGCTCCTGGGTAGACTCAACAAGTTCCAGGGGCCTCGCAGCGCCGCCTGCAGCTCAGAAACCCTAGGATGTGGCAGAGGAGCTCCGCGCACAGGCAGCAGCCAGCGGCTGCTTCCAGCACCTCCTCCTTCTACTCCTCCTCCTGCCCGCGATCCGGCTCTGGCTGGAGGGGCTCCTTCACGCGCCCGGCCCCCGCCCCACGCACGCGGCCTGGCCCGCCCCCGCCCCACCCCCGCCTCACGGGCCCCGGGGCTCCGCCCGCCTCGGTGGCAGGCGAGCGCACAGGCGACTGGCGCGCAGCTCTGGGTGCCCTCTGCTCAGTCCTCTGGTCGCTCGGCTCCATAGAGTAGCCGGGACCTGGAGCCTTGGCCAGAACTCCCCTCCCGTTCCCTCCCCGTCTCCGCCCCCTCCTCCCGGCCCCGGATCTCGCTGAAGACAATTGCAGTAAATGAGGACATCTGAGGAGCACGGAGCCGGGTGGCTGTGGCTGGCTCCGCCGCGCCGCGATCGGGCGAGCGCGCGGGCGTCCCCGGAGCCGGCCGAGCCACTGCCTCCCCGTGCGCGTCGCTGAGCAGGAGCCGAAGGGACTCGAGCTGCGGCGCGGGGGCCGGCCGGGCCGGGCCCGTGGCAGTGGAGGGGGCGGGCGGCGGGCACGCAGCTGGCCAAGTCCCCGAAGCCGAGCCTCCTTCAGCGCGAGCCCCGCGATCCTTGCCGTGGATGCTCTGCCCCGAGTGCTCCGTGCCGCGCCAGGCTTGCCAGGGTCCGCGGCAAGACATGCCTGAGCCAGGCGCTGCACCGACCTCCACTTACCAGTAAGCAGCCAAAGGTAAGAGGAGCCCAGCATGCCCTCCTCCTGCACCCCGAGCCCGCTGTACTTGATCGCTGGCAGATGGGTGCAGACCCTGGCTCTTGCGCACGCACTCGCCCCTAAACTGGCTTCGTCTGGGTCCGGGACGGCGGGTGTAGCCCAGTGTAGACCTGGTGGCCGGCAGCGGCGGGGGCGGGGGGCGAGGTTACGCAACTGCACCTGGCAGGACCTAGTCGCCCAGGGGCATCTGGCAACTTTGGCTCCAGTCTTGGAGGAGCGGGAATGTGATGTCTATTCGAGACAAACGCCACAGCCTTGCGAGCACAGGACATCCTTGGCCAAGCAGAACTGGGCGGGAGGGGATGGGGGCTCTGGGGACGACCATCTCCCTGGAACGTTCGAGGTTTTGAAAGTATTATCCAAACTAAAGCGAACTGCCAAGTACAGTACAGCTGATTAACTTCAGGGAGATGGGGGGAATAAGTCTGAGCAGAGGGGCCCTGCCGCCTGCCGTTGAGCAAAGACGGAAGCAGGAGCGAAGGCAAAAATGCCCACGTGAAATCTTGGTCTCATCTCTTGGTTACTGTTATAGGGCACTTTCTTCGAGCTGTGGTCTGCACCGGCTGAGCTTCTGGGTGCTGGCATACCTTGCCTGACCTGCACAAGCGTGGGAAACCAAGGGATGCTGCAGATCCTAGGGAGCCAGTGAGGGCAGGAAAGAGGAGTGAACCCAAGCAGGGGCAGAGACTAGAGCCCAAAGTCAAGAACAAGACTCTGCATCTTGCTTGTTCATGCTCAGGGTCCCAGGCTGGCATCTCTGCTGCTTGGAAAAGAAAAAGAGCCTCTCCCTGTGACCTCAACATTCTACCACCCTGAAAATATGCCACAAGGAGATGAAGCCAGTGATAAAATGATGCCAGGAGTGGGGGAGGAGAGGCACCCTGGAGTAAATAGGGGAGAAAAACGGGTGCCTTTTACTCTCTGCAGATCAGGGTTCAGGTCCCTTCCCCTCTCTTGGTGCAGGCCTGGGGCTGGGAGATTGGCTGCTCTGTTGGACTCAGGAGCTAGAAGCAGTAGGAGAAGCAGTTTAATTTGACCTTGTCTGCTTGGGTGCTGAAATTCTGCCGAAGCATCCCGAGGTGAAACTGGCAAGAGTGGGAAGGAACTTTGGGCAAGCCCTGCCTTGGCTAAGAATCTACAAGATCATTTCAGAGTACCAAGGCAAGGGCTAGCACAGGGTTGAGGTCAGTAGCTTGAAGATTCTCTCTTAGAAAATGACTTGGTTTGGGGGAGGGTACTTTTTCACAGCCTTGATCAGGGCTTGATCAAGGTTACAGGGCTGGGACCTGATTTAAAATGCCATTCTGATCATAAAAGCTGGATCACCCCCCCATGGGGAGTTCATAAATAAGGGTTCTGCCTTATGAAGCTGCCGGTAAAGGCTGAACAGACAGTAATCATTGAACTCCGCAGAGGCGGAACATGCTGGGTTTTACTATTCATGGTGTGCTATTTCTTACACTCACATCCTGTTGAATGTTACTTTTCAAAGTTCATATTTATCTCTGCAATATTTTTGCAAGCATGATTAGCAAACGTGCACAGAACAGCTCAAAGAGAAAAAAAATGGAAGTCTTGCCATGTGCATACCTTTCCAGATATTAATTTACTGTCCCTGTTTACTATCTACAGGAGAGGGTACTGCGGTCCAGGATGGGTTTATCAGAATCGAGTTTGGTAGAGAAGAAGCCTAGCTTAACAGCAGGATTTGGTATAAATTATGTGAGCTATAGAGTTTTGTTTTGTTCATTAAATTCATCTTTTCCTTAAAAAGGTAGAGTGATTTAATTTTTTTAATCTGGTTCAAAGACCTCTCTCTTTAAAGACAGGATGTCCTTGAAAAGCAAAGCATGTCTTGAAATGACAACAGTTGCCATGACTTTCTGTTTTATTGTCGTGATTGAGACACTGGGGTTTTGACATAAATCAGGTCCATTATTCCATTGAGAAACATAACTAGTGGTTAAGATGCAGGCTAATAAGGCATGCACTAGAAAGCTCCACATGAGCCTTCAGGAGGCTCCATGAACATCCAGTCACCCTGTTACCTCAGTTTACCATACAGAACCCCTGTGTTGTCACAGTTATTTTGCCCCATGAAGAGACAATTTTTGACTTTCGTTTTTCCATTTGTAGATAAAAATTTAAGAGCTACATAAATAAAAGAAAGGCCTGTGAAGACAGGCAGGCATCTCCAAGGAAAAGCCCGACACAGTGGAGTTCACAGAAAATACAGATACCAGGCTATCCCAGTGAGAGGCTAGGTACTTATCCACATCACTAGATATTTGTATCCTCAGGTTTACTCCAATCGCATGGCTGCCTCACTGAGAGAGATAGCTACTGAACTCCCTTGTAGAAGCAGAGTATTTGTGTTGGCCAGACTTCTTCTTGGGCAGTAAGATTCAGAAACGATTGGAGGCACAGCGCCGTGTTCTCAGGACAGGCCTTGCTGTAGAAGGGCAGTAATGGAGTCGCCAAAGGCCTTAATTCCAACACTTTAGCCCAACCCACCAGACACCTAAGCAGATGCATAGCAGAGAAGCTCTTAACAGATCATCTAGGGCACAGCACCAATTATACTGAATGGAGGTAGCTCTCATCCTCCAGGGAATGAGAGGCCATAAGGGCTCCTAGACACAAGGACTGTTTCCACAGCTCCTTCGGAAATGTGACAGCTGCGTTCATTGGCCTGGACCCTTTGTAACTCCAGAGACCTGCATTCTCTAACCCCAAATTAGCTGACATAATTTATGATGTGGAACCTTCATATTTGATTTTAATATTTCATAGAATTATGGAGTGGTTTCAATATTTTAAAAGCAAAATTTAATAGGATTGATACGACAGGACAACACACATATCTCCATGAAGTTCTGAAATGCCCGGAGAAGCCTTTATCCAAGCTTAAATTAATCTATCTTTATGTAAATACAGTAAAACATCCTGACCTTTAATCAGTTCACTTTAAAAAGGTGTTTGCCTTATACCTTGAGGACAGAATACAAATTTGTATGAGTTACAGCTTTGTATGGCCCTGGCAAATTCACATAAACAAGTTGTTTGGATGATGTCACAGACTAAGGCATGGAGGGTTTGGGTTTGAACCTCTCAACCATGTCTGGGGGATGTAACTGTTTCAGTCCCCGAAGGCAGAAGGCAAGGAGGTGTCTCCAGGCAACCAAGCCCCTGGCCTCAGATTAAGAAGCTGCAGAGAATGCCTCGGGTGGTCTCGGCCCCCTGGATTCTAAGTCCAGCTTGAACTGGAGACTCGGTTCAAGCCAGGCATAGGAGGAAAAAAAATGAACTTGAATATAGAGAACATCATAGAATTAGGAGACCAAGAAAGAGTTGTGTTTCTAAATCACTTTGTAAACCTCCTGGAGATGATGCTGTTGCACAGGGATCTGGGAAGCATTTTCTCCACAGTAATCGTTTGGATATTGCTTTTGCAGAGTATGGAGCTAATGGCTTAGAGCACTGCATATTCCTAGATATGCCCAGTGACCACATCATCCTGGGATTAGGAAGTCTGAGAGAGAAACAACCTAGAGAGAAGCTCATCCACGTAGAATGAACATTCGCAGAAGTTCCACTGTCGTAACCACTGAAGAAACAGCGAGAGACAGTGATCCTAACAGTATGTCAGAATGCTCCTTTGAGTGAGCACCGAAGTTACTACGGAAAATTCCAGTTCGATCTTTGATAATGTAGCCTAGGGCATAAAGTGAAAGCAGCAAACTGCACACCAGGAGGGGTGTTGAGGGAAAGCTGCAGAAGGCCAAGCACATCACAGGCAGCTTTGCAAATGAAGGTTGATTTCTCTCCACTTCAGTAACCCAGAGAAGCAACAGGGCAGGGTGATGTTGTGGCCTTTCTGTCAGCTGCTGGGTAGAGGAAACTCTGAGGAACAGTAGACCCGTTGCCATCTTTGTGTTTTCAGTGTATATCATCAAGTGGCATGGATTCCCTCATACACTGCTCTTCTGGAATATCCTAAACTGTTCAACCTTCCCTCTTTAAAATCTCCCTCACCTATTTTCAGCAGTTAGCTTCTAGACTCGTAGAATCGGCAGTTTGCTTCCTGAGATCTGCTTATTTTTCTAGTGTTTTTAGCAATTTTGGAAATTGACTGGAACTACAAAGGACAAGCTCTCAGAAAGGAGTGGACACAAGCAAGGCAAACAGATATACAGATGGCAGACAGGACCAAGGAGAAGATGTTCAAGTCTGAAGCAAAGGTGTGTACAAGGAGATTGGGTCCAGCAGGAAGCAAACGGGTGACTAGGATGTGGCAGACACATCTCAACTCACAAGAGAGAATCAGGGTGGGAGGCTGCAGCGTGAGTGAGTGACACCTTGGCTGACTTCAAGGGTCAGGTTGAGAGAGGATGCTGGGCTCAGCATGTAGATACCCAGGGCTTGAATCAAGTGGTGTTGCACCGAGAGGAAGAGACGCCAAGAATGAGAAGTGACATTTGGCAAAGATTTGGGGTTTAGCATCACAGGTTGAAGCCATTTTGTGAAAGAACCAGAAGGGCCAGGTAGGCCTCATGGGATGCTTTCAACAAGAATGTATGTTATGAGAAGATAAAGTGTTGATATTCAGGCAGAAGCCAGAGAAAAGGAACCAGAGCCCAGCTGAGAAAGTGCCATAGGTGAGAATTGACTAGGGCAAATATGGCGGCTGGTAGCACTGAGGCTGGCTAGAGAGGCAGGCAGTGGGACAGAAATCTTCAACAGTGGAATCCTGGCAGCAGGGCAGCTGTTAGAGGACAGATTAACATTCGACCCAGGAGGCAGGCAAATGGTTCTAATGAAAACATAAGGTTGGGAGCCAGCAGGGGGAAGCCATGATGATTACCTGGAATCTGAGTCTGAGTATTCAGCTGGAAATACTACTTGAGAGGGGGAGGTGGGTCGTTTCCTTTTGTTTGTTTGTTTGTTTGTTTGTTTTTATTTCTTCTTCTAAACTAAAGCACTAGGAGTGCCTTCAAAGAGGGAAGAAAGGAGGGATGGGTGAGGCGACTCACAGCTCAGAGAGGTCCTTAGAGGAAGAAACACTGTAGTATCAAGTAACAGGTGCTCAATGAATATTTGATGAGGCCATTAACAGTAAACCTAGTCAGTAACTTCCCTGGAAATCCAGGGAATCCTGGCTGGAAGCAAGTCTTCTTGCTTTTTTTTTTTCCCCTAAGAGAAGGACAAAACACTATAAAAGGTGATAAAAGGAAAGTCATTGGTCCTTAAGTCTAACCATGCCTTGTTTAGGAAAGAAAGAGAGAGCCAAAGGGCTAGGTTTCCTCTGCCCAGCTCACACTCAGGATCTTCTTTATGAAAAAAGTTCACTTGGGTCGAGACTGGGTTTTAAAAGGAAGAATGCCTTTCAATTGACTACCCTTGAGAAACAAACCAGGGGAAGAGAGAGCCCAACTCTCTGCCTTCAGGTAGATGAAAGCTCCCACACCGAGGAGCTGACATTCCAAGTCCAAGGTAATTTTTTGTTAAGAGTTCAACCAGCTTGGAGAGTTCACTGGGCCAGGCTGAGACCCCCCTCCCTACTTGGAACCTCACATCTCAGTTTGACATTGGGACACCAACTTCCTTGTTCTCTGAGCCGGACGCATGGGTTTATCACTGAGGTTTTAAAAGTCTACAGAAGGTGGTCTACATAGATCCCTTCCTCTCTCCCCTATCTCCCACCTTGAAACCACACAACACAAACAGCTACATTCCACTGGTGACAAACTGGAGATTCATTCCCACAGCTAGAACCCTATAGCCGGGATTTAGTGCTCCAAAGAGTTGCTGGCATGCTGCAGGTGGAGGCATGGACAGTTGGGAACTTCAAGGCTGCCAGCTTCTTAGGTTTAAGCCCTCCCTGCCATTTCACGTCACGAGGACATTTAGAAGCATAGCGTTATGCCTTCTCCCAGCGGGTTGTCGTATGTGGCTGTTTGAGTAGTGGTTCTTGGTTCCATGACATCACTAAAATAGTTTGTGCCTTCCTTTAACTCACTTGTGTTCTGGTATTTGCATGCCCCTTCACATGTGTTATATTAACTCTCCTCTGAGTGCATCTCTACTTACTCTGTCTATCAGAATCATTGATGCGGCAAATTTACCCAGGGTTATGCAGAGTGATGACATCACTGAATCCCAGTCTTACTCAGCAGGGTTGACACGCCATGGGGTGTGATCAAGTGCTAGCACAGACACACACATTAATAATAAGTTAAAAAATTAAAATAAAAAAATGAGGTAGAAGAAATCAAGGCACTAGGGAAGAAAAATAATAAAAGGCACAAGCTAGTGGTGTAACTTCATAACTGTACTGTCAGAGTGATCTGAGGAAGCCAAGAACAGGGAGTGCACTGAGAATTTTCAGGCAAGTGGATCTCTGTGAGTTCAAGGCCAGCCTGGTCAATCAAAGCAAATTTCAGGATAGCCAACACTACATAATGAGATCCTGTCTCAAAAACAAAATCCAATCCATATGTAATGATTGGAGGAGATTAGAGATACGTAATATCTTCCAGTCTCCACCCCCTAGACACTGATTTACCGGGTTAGGTAGAGACTAAATATATGGTCTAACTTTTCTTTTAGAACACTTAGCTTTTAACCCAAAGTGTACATTGCCGAGAGCAAGCCCAGGCTTCTGCCCTCAAGGAAAAGGCATGCTTTTTTCCTTCTGCAGGAGGACAACCTTCTTCAGGTTTTCCTCTTCTGCCCATCCTCACAACTGCTTTACACACACACACACACACACACACACACACACACACACACACACGTTCACCTCATCAACACTCAAGTCTCCTCCAATGTTTCAAGAAAGGCAACAGGGAAGGAGCAGGGTCCCAGAAGGACTGGGTGAGATCTATATTTCTCCTGCATTCCTACAGTCTGCAGGGAGACCTCATAGACTCCTGCTACCATCGGTCCTGCTCATTCCCTGCCTTGTGCTCATGGACCACACAATCTTACTCTGTTGTTCTCTCTCTTCTAACCATGATCTTTGTAAAATACCATGGAGGTCTGAAATGGAGGCAAACTCAGGACTATCACCTTGGTCTGCCTACTAGACTTACACTTAAGCCATCTGTATTTGGAGAGCTGTATACTCAAGTTGCCTGCCTGGCCTTGGTTCTGCCCTGGAATCAAGTGTAAAGTTTCATTGTAGGTGGAGAAAGAGTTGGTGCAACTAATCAAGCTGCCAAAAACCTGACAGTGGGGCTCAAGACTACCCAAGCTCCCTGTACCTCCCTCTAGTGCAAAGCAACTAAGATATGCCATAGTTCAACAGCCACGTCTTTACTGAGTGTTCCTTCCTCTGTCAGAATGTGGCTGTCTCTGTCCACCAGTGTGTCTTTCCACTCCTCTCTCTTTGACCTTCTCTTCATGACTGCCATCCCCACATTCATCTTAGTATATAATGACAAAGGGGAATTATATAGTCCTAAGGATCCATGGTACTTAGTGAGTAAAAATTTACATCCACGGATCACATTCAGGGTAAGAAAAACGAATGTGATTCTATCCAGACCTTGATGTGCCTCTGGGTACCAAGGTCCACTGTTGTGTTTTGGACCCTACAATGTTGTTTGCCCCTCCAAGGCCAGCAGTGCCTCCTCTATAGCTGGTCAACGCCCAGGATTATGAAAGATGTTATGCTCTGAAATTTGTGTAAGAGTTGGAGCCATTGAGATGTGTCAACTAAATTCTTAATTTACTTGGTAACTACTACATTGTATTACTAAGACAACAGTTAGAAATCATCAGGAAAAAAAATTCTACTGTTATCAAGTCAAATGTTCGCAAGGAATATGTCGTGCAGTCCCTGCTATGCATCACAATTAAAGACAAAGCCTGCCCCATTAGTAGGTCATCGCCTTATTCTTGTGAGCATGCATGCCATCTCTCTCTCTTTGCATCAGTGGGGGCGGAGGGATGTTGCATAACTCCAGGTAGTGGTTTCTTCAAACTTAATGAAAACTTGTTCTTTCTCTTATTCCTGCCCAAGCTTTATTATACAGCCACGATTCCCCTGGGAATGCAGACAGAATCCTTGGAAATCACTAATATTGCACACTCATCCTACAGCTCCTTGACCAGATCATGGGAAGGCCTCTGCTCCAAGGATGATGTCTATGTATATTCAAATCAGTCAGAAAGTATTGAAGGATGGCAGGGCACAGGGCACAGGGCTGGGACATCAGATATCCATCAGTGGGGCTTTGCCTAGAAACTTAGGTTTAGGAGAAAGCACAGTAGTCTGCTTCCTGCATGCTTTCAAGTGCAATTGCCCACAAGCCCATGAACACTATCAGCAACTGGTCCCTCGTACCTCCAGGAAGCAGCCATCAAACAGGTCTCTCCCTGCCAGAGGACACACTGCTGAGGATTATGTCTCACTGTTTTACAAGTACCAAGCACCCAGCCATGTACCTGGTTACCTTGGACATGCAGGAAAGAGCCGGAAGCAAGATAAGGTCTGTGCCGTGTAAGAGCAATGAGCTCTGACTGGTAAATGAGGCACAGCCCTGGAAAGTGAGCCAAGGGAAGGAGAGGCGCAAAGTAGGGATGACCACAGTGTGCTCTCGAGATGGTGTAGGATTAGGATTTCAGAGTTGGGGACTCTCAACAAGAAGAGGAATAGGATAGGGAAGAGTAAAGAAGACTTTAAAGGAAACAAGAATCGCTGCTCCACTGGACTTTGCTGAGAGAGAGGCAGGTTTCCTCAGAGCCTCCAAGGACAGAGATGGGGAGTAAGAATGGAAGGCTGGCTTTTCGAAAGGATCAAAGACTAAGATGAGGAGGGGAATGGTATGCAAAGGAAGTCAACTGGAGAAGCAATAGCAAAGAGACTTAGATACTACTAGGGGATCATTTTTCGATAGGCAGCATTGAGTTGAAGTGATCATACTGTTGGCAGCCCTGAATCCCGGAAGACGGTATAGCAATCCAAGTAGGAGGCGGGGCTTTGGACCCCTGCAAGCTAAGTCCAGAGGCTGCCTCTAAGAGCAGTTGCCTTTGTGCAAGTTCAGCTCAGGTAAGCATGGCAGCTGAGGTAAGCATGGCTGATGGACCACGCTCACCACCTGTCAAGAGGCACCACAGGGCCCACCTGGTGCTGCAGAGACACTGCTAAGGTTGATGCGCACAGGGGATATACCTTAAACATGGAAAGAAGAGTGTGAGAGGGACGCCTACAGTCTCATGCTGTAAAGTAGGAGCTGGGTTGGTAACATGAATAAAAAAGACGAAGTTAACAGTCACTGCTGGTCAAAAAGAAGGAGGTGAAGAATCTACTACCCTGTATAGAATAGAAGAGAAAGTAACACCAGGATTCATGACAGATGGGATTTATTTTAATAAAAATCTATGGCAACTATTGAGGTGGCATGGCCTAAAACGCATACAGTTTCTCTCTTCTCTCTTCCCTACTGCCAGACATGATACTTTCCTTTCTATTTGTTTGTTTGTTTCAGAGAGGGTTTCTCTGAGTAACCTAGGCTGTCTTAGAACGCAAGGGATCCACCTGCCTCTGACTCCCCAGTGACACCATGCCCAGTGTGCACTAATATTCTTTAACACTGAAACTCTGCCCTTTGCAGACCTGCAATGAACACCTGTCAGTCATTCCGGCCAGAGTATTTCTTCAGTTTTCCATATTCCAAACAATTAACTGTGCACACTTTCTCTGCATAACTTAAAATTTGGTGTGTGTGTGTGTGTGTGTGTGTGTGTGTGTGTGTGTGTATGCGTATGCGTGTATACATGTGCGTGTGTGTAAGCATACATGTACATGTCTGTTTCTGGGATCAGCTATACAGACAAGTATAGGCAAGCATCCAAATATGTGCATGTTAATGCCAGAGGTCATCCTCAGGACCATCCACTTTGTTTTCTGAGATGTGGCATCTCGCTGGCCTGGAGCTCATCTATTAGGATAGGCAGGCCCCGTGCCCACTTGACTCCACTTGCCCAGTGCTGGGATTAGAAACCCACACATCACTTCTGGCTTTTCACATTTGTTGTAAGGATCAAACTCAGGCCCTTGAAAGCACTTTACCAGCTGAGCCATCTCCCCAGCCCTTAAGTCTTGTTTAAACTGACAAAACCATCTCCAGAGCAGTGAGTAATTTCTGAGGTCACCCTCCGGTGCCATCAGCTTCACTGGAAGGAAGAAGGCCTCCCTGCTTTATATTGTGAATTATGCCGGATTAAAGCACCCCCTATCATTTGTAGCCTACCTGTCAGAAAGCCTTCGGAATTCAAATCAGGATATCTTTTCACCCTAGACCTTGGTCAACAAAAAGTATGAGGGCTGGCCAGGTCTCACACACCACACTGCCAGCTCTGTACAGCCAGCGGACCATCCACATACATTCCTGGGGCAGGACATTTTCTCTGCCTTCAGCAATCAGCTTATAAATAGAAGCCGATTATAAGACGCACTCATGACTCTTTCTTCTTGGCTTAGCTGCCGCTGCTGTGAACCCAGACCTATTCAACACCCTGGCCAAGCCAAGGAGGACACAGAGGTGGAAAGGTGGGGATCGTTTTGACGCTAAGAGATAGAGGCCTGTATGGACTTCCCAGAAAGACAGATTGTATCTTCAATTCTAAATGACTTCTCTTGTATGTGATGGCTACTTCTGCACGGAGGTCCTGCCCTGGATGTCCCCATATGCTGTCCTGAGGTGGCAGGCAAATGGAGCAGGGAAGCTTCTGCTCACAAGAGGCACTTTGAGGCAAAGGAAGGGAAAAAAGTCCGTATTCCAGTTTGAAGTTCAGATCAATTAAGAGGGAACATGTGTTAAGTGAGTTAAAATGTATACTGGGAAGAAGGTTTGGTGGGGAAAGCACACATGTGCAGAACAGCATGGAAGATCTGAGTTTTGTTCCCCTGCACTCGTGGGTTTTATTTTAAGTGTGGCAGTACCTGTCTGTAAATGAAGCCCTGATTTAGGTGAGGCAGGTAGGTCTGGGTCTTGCTGACCAACCAATCCAGGCTCAGTGAAGAGACCCTACCCAGGAAAAATTAAAGTTGAAGAAAAACTTAGAAAACATCTGAACATCAACTTTTACCCTCCGTTCAGGTCCATGGGATGATAACACACAGGCACACTCACGCGCGCACACACACACACACACACACACACACACCTTCAAAAAAGTTTGGATTCAGTGCAACTAAAGGACTCTCCAATTCCATCCCAGTCCACGTGCACCTATTCTTATGAGAAGAAGAAACCCAACCCATTAGATCTAAGAAAGAGAGGCCACCTCTGTAGTGTTGCACCAGCTTTTATAAACTCTAATCTCTGAGGAGCTCCAGGGGTCTATCTGATGAGCTCTTTATTATCTGGGACATACACAGCAGGAAAATGTGCCCGTGAGCAGCATTCAGAACCTCCATCCAACATCCCGAGTTCTCTGGGACTGCCATGCCCATAGGGGAGGTGAGGGACAGGAAGATGGGAATCTTCCAAAGCCGATTGAGTCTGGGTTGCAGAGTCAGAAATGGTCTACCTAACTCTTCGCCCACTACTGATTGCCAAGCTGGCTGTTAGGAATGCAGGGAGGGCAGGGTAGGGTGGGGTGCTGTTTGTTGGCCAAGATAACACCCCATGTGGAGAAGGCAGGGCTCCCAGCTGATTTTTCACAAACACCATACAATTCTGCTGATACCTTAATACTAACTCAGATTCTGTTTGCGTCATGAGTAAGCAAGGGTAATGTCTTTGATAGAACTTAAGTAAAGAGGAAAGCCTGTTTCTGGTTCTCAATCTCCCTAATGCTGTGACCATATAATACATTTCCTGACGTGGTGATGACCCCCAAACATAAATCTATTTTTATTGCTACTTCATAACTCTAATTCTGCCACTGTTATAATCATGTTTTCTCATGGTCTTAGGCAACCCCTGTGAAAGGTCATTTGACCCCCCCAAAAGGTTTGCGACCCACAGATTGAAAACCACTGTTCCAAAGCAAAATGCCCATGCCTGGATGAGGCATACGACTCATGCCTTTCTGCCCACTCACTGTGAACAGGACAGTGTATGAGCATGCCAGGAATGGTTCATCCGGCTGATGTTGACTTTTCCAAGTCTTTGTCTTGGGGAGGTATGTATTTCAATGACACAGATAAGAACAGATCAGAGCCCCAATTCAGACAGGTTTTATTCCACTCAAAGTCTGCCTTTACCAAAAACAAAAACAAACTCTATCCCAACATTAAAGGAGAAAGCCATCAGTTCGAAAGGGACCAGGTTACCTTTCAATATTCTATTCAGTAAGAGAGGTAGCAAATGTATTTAGCTGGCATATGGCTTGCCCTGTATGCCAAGAACATTGGAATCAATTCCCAGCACCACATGAACTAGGCACAATGGCATATACTTATAATTGCAGCACCAGAGAAGCGACTCAAGGTTATCCTAAGATACATATAGCAAATTCAAAGTCAGCCTAGAAAGTGAAGAAGAGAGGGAGGGAGGAAAGGAGGGAAAGAAGAAGGAGAGACAGACACAGAGAGAGACAAATACAGAGAAAGAGTAGGGAGGGGAGAGAAAATCAAAAGGATAAAAGCTATATGTGTCTTCCCTGATTTCCTCCCACAAGCCAGGTTGCTGTCCCTAATGCTGCCCCCCTACTTACTATCCACCCTAGAAAGGTATCTGAATGTACCTAGAGCCATCCCTTTTCACTCAAAAGCTGTGGCTTCTGAAGAGGGAACGACCGTCTGGGAAAAAAAGAGAATCTCCGTGTGTTACAATAAACTAGCCTGTGTGCTGAGACACAGTTCAGCATCCATGCAGCATTCTGCTTCAAGGCAAGTGAGGTTCAGGACTGTAACCCAGGTTTCCACAGTAAAGCTTTCCCTGCACAGAGGAGTCCCTGGAGTGAGGGAGAGCCTACCTCCCTTCCCCACTGGGAATGTCCATGTTAAAGAACAGCTTATCCACTTCCCCCTTCCCCCCACTCCTAGGAGCCTACTGCACAGGCGTTCCCATAGCATATGGAATAAAATGTTGACCCAATTAATCTTGAACTGCAGCCAGCATCTCTGGCTCCAAGGTGCCTCGATCGCAGGAGAGCCACTGGGAAGCCAGCACTGTCCTGTAGTTCCTCTCTACACTCATGGGATGGCTTGCTAGCTTTTAGGCTATATATATAGTGATGGAAGACCCCAAGGCAGGTAGCTTTCCCACAATCCCACCTGTCAGAGCACCAATCAAGGCACACAAACCATATTACAGGGACACATATGAATCTGGGAAGTATGAGACATTTGATGGTGGCAGAATAGAAGCAAGTCTTTCCCATCAGCTGACGAAACCCCAGACTTCCTGGAGACTCTAATCACAGAGCTCGGGGCAAATCGATTTGATTATAAATTCAAACCAGTGGCAATTTTCTTCTTCTTAGTAGTAAATACTGGCATGGTCTGTTAATTCTCCCAACCCACGTGAGCATGTCTCTATACACAAGGACTTACATGGTAGATATACACCTGGACATACAAGCACACACCCACACTATTACAACTTTACAATCAGGACTCTATCAACATGATCAAAGAAGGCCTTTGGGGACTGCTGGTACCCCAAATTGATCCTTTTCTGGGAGTTTCTCTGAAAGGGTTTACACTTACAAAGTCCTGCTGACAGGATGCTTAAGTGGAACAGTACAGTGGCATCATTGTGTCGTTCTCCACGGTCACTCTCAAATCAACATGGGAAAGATACTGTCCCTAAAGGCAATAAGCAACCACTTTTCTTTGTTTCTACCCAGCAAAACTTGGTAGGCCATTTTCTTTCACTTAACATTAGCTCCTATTTGTGGAGATATTAAACTGTCCTTATTATTATTATTTTAATGGTCACAGTGAGTGAGCATACACCATCATTTACTTGACTGTTTACCTATTGTTAGGTTCTTAGTAACTTCTATTTCTCACTCCTTCCGACTGATCTGAACTTTTTTTTTAAATCTATGCTGTTAATTTAAAACACTGCAGGGATGGATGGCATGGCATTGCTAATCTAAAGCTACGGGGTTTATATATTTACAACTCATACTTGATTATGGAATTTAATTCGAGAGAGTAACTAAGACATTTGTATTCCACACAACTCCCCAGCATCTAGATCTGCCCAAGCCAGGCAGGCCCAACCATGACTTGCCACTTTCCAAGCATTTCCCCCATGACATCCAACATAGGTTATGGGCTCTACTGCTCTAACAGTAAGGGACCAAAACCTCTAGGCCTTTGGGGTAACTTACCCAAGGAAGTCATTTTACAAACACTATTCAAGTCTCACAGTCAATTCAAATTTCAGAGCAAACCTTAGTTTGTACACCAATGACAGGCAAGTTCCAGGACCACTGGAGGTCTTCCATGACCCTCACCCAATACAGAATATTGGAATACCAGGACAGTGACTCATGTTTCAGATTCCCAATGCTTTATTATTGTGATTGTTGATGTTGTTATTAAGAAAGGGGCTTACTAAGCATCACCTGCTAGCCCAGAACTTGTTTTGTAGACCAAGCTGGTCTTAAACTTGCAGTGATCCTCCTCTCCCTGGCTCTTGGATTTGCAGGGACCTGCCACAGTGCCTGGCTGAGCTGATATTTTTTGAAGTCCACCATGGGTCATGCCAAGTGACAGATTTTTCTGCTTAGGGTAGTTCTTCGGTGAGTGTTATGCAAAGGGACTCAGGGTGCAGACCACCAGCTTCGCCCTTCGGAATCTCAACGTATAGTCAGAGCCTAGCAACAGAGCATCACCAGCAGGCAAGGGTATCCTGAGGGTCAGATGAGAAGATGGGAGGGAAAGGCACAGGCTGACATTTGTTAGCACAAAGAAGTGTAAACGTAGGGCCTAGACTTTAGAGAAATGGCTCAGCAGTTAAGCTTATGTACTGATCTTACAGATGACCCAAGTTTGAGTTTCAGCCTCAGTGACAGGCAGCTCCCGAAGTCCTCTAACTCCTGTTCCAGGGGGTTCCACTGCCTCTAACCATTTGGAGCATCGACACTCACATACGCATTCATGCAATTAAAAAAAAGACAACATAAATAAAATCTTCTAACCTGTCCAGCAGGCTCGAGGCTGGAGGGTCAACCCCTAAGACTGTCCTCTAAAAGGAAAGGACTTACTTACTATTTATCATTGTTTTCACTTAATAGGGGGAATTCTGTCTTACATACTTAGCAACTCTGTAAGGCACGAAGAGCTGAGAGTTTTGTTTTTTACTATTTTGCTTTTACCACCAGCAATTAATTCCCCTGATTTGTTTTATGAGTCTGACGGTCGGGTCTAGCACTCAGCAAACCAGCGGAGTGATGTAAGAAAATTATTTCAGTTCAGTTCCTGGCAAATCCTGATGATGAATAGTGAGGCAGGACAAACCTACTCAGACACACATTTTTCAGGACTGGCAGGGAAAAGGCTGAAAAATTACTAGTAAATTGCTTTTTGTAAAAATGCTCTCCCTTTCAAATTTTCCCTAGTATGAAGGTCTCCTTCAGCATGATGGCACAATACATTCTGCCACACCTAGATGGCAATCCAGCCAAAGAACAGACATGGAAAACAATGAGGGTTAGGATTGAATTTTCTTATTAAGTCCCCAGTTTCCAACACTCTTGCCCACAACGACTTCTGTTGAGTATGTGCCTTGTACCTATTGGGACAAGCATCCCTGACAGATAGCTATTATGTGGCCTGGCAGGTTTGCCCCCACCCCAGGCATAACGGCCCCCCCTCTAATATATGAGCTTTGAAATTAATGCATCATGCCTCTGGTCCACCCTGTTCCTATTCCCTCCTCTCTAAAACTGTCCCGATTACAGAGGCCCGCAGATATCCCCAGCACCTACCTGAAATCCTTGATTCTCAGGGCATAACTCTGGGACAGTGGCATTGAAGCCTTGGGCATTCATGGTTGGAATGACTAATGCAGGGTTGTCATGATGGTGAAGTTCACTTGGTGACATTGCTAGTTGTCACATCGGGAGGAAGATATGCTTCTCTTCTGTTTTCGAGAAGCCAGGGCTGCTGCTGGCTGAGGCTGCTGAGAGTTCTGCACTGTACAAAGCCCTTCCAGCATGAGCAGGTCATCTGTCTAACAGAAACCTAGAGCAGCTTCTGAGTAACTCTGGTCTAAAGAGAATCAGAGGCTGCAGAGATGGTTTTTAGGGTATCTCCAGATATAACTGCCCGTTAGTTTCCAGCATTATTATGAAGAATTAGTCATTGGACTTGTCTCTGAGTCTTCTGTGCTGGAAACATCTGCGGGGGCTTGTAAGGTGGCAAACACCAGTGTTGCACAGGTGTAACCCACTGCAGAACAGGTATCGGTCATGTGATACCCTTAAGTCATGGGCGTGGGTTCCGCCTCTTCCTCTCCCTCAGCAAGCCACTATGCCCACTGGCTTTGAGTCCTGGCTAGATTAATGGCAGAAGCATTGGAACTGTATGTTGGACATGTAGGTCTGTTAGAAACAGTGTGAACTCAGCATTTAGTGGGACAGGGCCTCCCTGGGCTTCCTCACTGGCTGTGTGAGCTCCGAACAAGTGCCACGCCATACCTCTCTGTCATGGGAAAGTTTACACAGCTGGAAGGAAAATTAAAATCTTTTGCATATTCCTGTCCTCACCTGCATTTGCCACTCCACAAATATCCCCCACTGCCATGGTATATCCCAAGAGTCTCATCCAGGTCTCTGGGCTAGGCTCTTGTCTACACGACCACCATGGCACCATCACCACCAGGACAGAGGCTCTGCTCCGGTGCACAGCCTGAGTTCTGCTTACCCTGGGCTGGATATCCGGTTTCTACTGACCTTGGCTCATCTGTGACTTTACATCCCTGAGCACTCAGGTTCTGACACCATAACCTCCCATATCCCCACACCCATCAAGCTGACAACCTTATCTTCAACTGTCCGGAGTCTGGCAGAAGCTGCTCTACAAACAGCAAGTTTAGCTCTGCTTTCTGTTTGCTCTTGCTTTGCCAAACCCAGAACCCTAGCCCTCATATACACTATGAAAAAACTATACCACAGAGCTTATTTTATTTTGAAACAAGAGTCCTTAAGCTGTCCTGACTGCCCTTGAACCCCCTCTGCAGCTCTGGGCCTTGAAACTGTGATCTTCCTGCCTCAGCCTCCTACGTAGCTGGAGTCAGAAGTTTGCACTGCCAGGACCAGCTTCATTGTATCCTCTAGCTTCAAGTGCAGCTCCCAAGAAAGTTCCTTCGTGTGCATTAAGCAGCTGCGAATCTGCTTATCTAATAAAGGGAAGGCACTTACCCTCCTGGTATTCCCCAGAGAATCATTGGCCACCTGCATCTCTTTAGCTGCATTTAATAGCTCAGCCCAAGATGAATCTTCATGATTAACACAAAGCTCCTGATTTTATTTTCTTTCAGCTTTTAAATGCTAGAACAAATACCATTGTTGTCCGCCGAACCGCCCCCCCCGCACCCCCACCCCGGCCAGGGGTTGTGATCAAAACACAAAATTTGATTCTAGAATGAATAATTTATTTTTAAAGTAATTTCCAAATACCATTCTCCATGGAATCACAGAAAAGAGATGTATTGCTGTTTTTGTAGACTCAGGGAAACCCACAGTATGTTCATGACTGATGTTTCTGGAAGCTATACTCCCCACCATGACTTATCGCCAGAGATATCCCTATACAGGAGTATGGCTGGCTTAAAGTCCATGTTGACTGACCCCAGTTCCTGCCTCTCGTAAGGCCATCCCGTCTATGTATGTCTGTCTTCTCAGGACCTAGAATATTCAGTTAAGTCTTTAAAACTGTTGGATTCCAGTAATAGAGTAATCACGTCATATCCCCCCCCCCACCAAAAAAATAGTAAAGATCCCAAACTAAACAAGTTGCATTTGGTAAAGCATCTGCCTACGGAGCAGAGACACGCATGTGAAAAGATAATTTGCAAATCTGACGAGGCAGAGTCATTGGGCTGCTTGATGAACACAGTAAAACAGGTTTGTCTAATGGGGAAACAAGCACTACTATCAAACAGAAACTGAGTGTATCCCACATGGAAAAGTAAGCAGGCTTTAATATTGAGAAGCATTTCATGCTGTGCCTGCCAGCAACTCCCCGCCTGTCTGATTTTCCTTAACATAAAGGCCGACCTCACCTGTTTAAAAATAATTAGGAAGCCGGCAGCTGTGATTTGGCTGGAAGTCCGTTCGGCCTCGTTTGCATGTGTGCTTCTGACCCACTGATGCCTCTCTGTTGCTGTCTCTGCATGCAGGCACCATGGTCAGCAAGGACACTGGCAGATGCATACTCACAACACCAGAGCAGGAAGTGGAGCCCGCCGCCTGCCTGGCCCTGGAGATGAGATACGCCCTGGACCCCAACAGGCAGATCAAAAAGCGTAACAAAGCCCTGCAGGTGCGCTTTAAGGATATCTGTGAGGCCCAGAATGAGCAGAGAGACACACAGTTGTCTTCGGGACCTCTGGGGGAGAAGCGAGAGGCCAAGGCTGTGTCCTGCAGGGTGGCATATCGTAAGTATATGACGGTGCCCGCACGCCGGTCCATTCCCAACGTCACCAAGAGCACCGGTGTTCAGACCTCACCGGACCTTCGCAAGTGTTACCAGACATTCCCGCTGGACCGCAAGAAAGGCAGTCTCAAAGGCCTGCCAGCTGCAGATACCTTCAAAAGCCAGAACAATGGGTTTCTAGCAGATTCAAAAGAGAAGAGCGAGGCAGGGCCCACGGAGGACCCTCGGCCTTGCAGTGCAGGAAGGATTCACAAGACCACAGCATTGGTTTTCCATTCCAACGAACACGTGAATGCGCTGGACCAGCCCTCTGGGGTCAACTGTGCGGAGCTCTGCAAGTCCCCGGATGTGCTCGGCTACCCTGAGGCTCTTTTGCAGAACTCTCGGCCTCCCTCTGAGGAGCCCATCCACCAGCTGCAGGGGAGAGCTAAGCCTGACAGGGGCACCCTGGACTCAGAGGAACCCACTCCACTCACCCATGGAAGGGTGTTTAAGACAGAGGTCGCCACTGTGTATCCACCTGCCAAAAGCACCAGGGCCCCTGAGCCTGGCTTGTCAAACTCTGCTGCTGCCAGCCAATGGTCTCTCTGCCCTACAGAGGAGGAGCAGAGGCGGGCCGCCCACCTCAATGGGCTGCAGGTATCCACAGGCTCGGCTGTGGCCTGCTCAACCCCGGTGCAGTGCCTGTCCCCAGAATGTAGCGAACAGCCCCTGCAGAACCAGCCTAGCCCCACAGCTGGGGTAGGGGATGAAGAACGCCAACAAATTGTGCCTCACACAGAAGTGGTAGACCTCAAGGCCCAGCTGCAGGTGATGGAGAACTTAATCAGCTCCAGCCAGGAGACCATCAAAGTGCTGCTGGGAGTTATTCAGGAGCTGGAGAAAGGAGAAGCCCATCGGGAAGGGTATGTATGTCCACTGTGTCTTATTCCCAGCCGGCTCACCACTTGCAGGCCCATCAGCCCCGATGTTCCATCCCTAAGAAGTCTAATGCCAGTGTTTTTGTGGGTGTCAGAGCAGCAGTCTAAAGAGCTAGCGAGCTACAAGGGTCACGGGTGTGTTGAAGGGCAGGCCTCCTGGCACACTCATCTCTGGCATTTGGTGGTTAGTATTTACCCATCTAGCCTTGGGTTTCAATCTCTCTCTGTCTATTCAGGGAGTTGATGGGTCTTCCTTACGATCTTTTCAGATCGATGTTTCTGATCTTGATGAGTTGTAATGTGCTTGCTAGTTCAAAATATCTACATAAGAAGCCACTTGCCTCTTAGGAGTCCCACTATAGAAGGGAATATTAGAACAAATCAGACAGCATCAGGAAAAAGGGATGCTAGTGACTGATAAATGATGTCACTGGGATGGGCATTCTGGACCAAAAAAGGTCTCGTGTAAGAGACAGCCTTTGGTTTTCATTTTTCCCCCTGGAGCACACAGAGGCAGAGCCCCTCTGTAGATAAAGCCCTATCTACAGGAGTAGCCCACCCATGAGTTGTTCTGGATGTCCATTTGAACTACAACCCAGTCCAAAAATCAACAAGGGCTTGTTGGACTTGACCAGTTGCTGATTGTCTAAGCTAGAAAACACATCTCCCCCAGTCCTCACCATAGGCAAGGCTAACAGAGCTGGTTCTATGTATCTTCAAACAGTGCCCGTGGCTTACCAACTTTTTCTGATTGGCCACACCTTCTCTTTTACAGCCCGTTGAAACGCCTGACCCACTCTATGTTCTCGAGGTTGGATGTGAGGCTGTGTTATCTTGTCTATGTAGCTGGTCCCCTTTATTCTGTGGGTGAAGTGAGCTTCGAGCGGTGTGACAAGTGGAAACCAAGTAATACATTGCCACTGCGGCAGAACTCACTGGGCTCGGATGATTGCTGTGGTTGAATTAGACAAGGTTTGCTTACTGCAAGCAGTGGAGAAGAAATAGCCTCTGCCTTCCAGGGCAGGAGTGAAAGCTAATGCATTGGTTTCAATAGCAAGACACAGAGGTCAACAGGAACCAATCCTGGTCTTTAATACAGCCTTTAATAACTGGAGTCAGACAGTAACATAAAAGGATGTCACCAACACCAGGTAGAAAACGCTGAACTGGATGATGTCTGCCAGTGTCTAGTGATGGTTTCACTAATTAATGGATTTGCATAGGAGAAAGAGGGTCTGAGGAACACTTAGGGTCCCATATTTGAATCCGGTTATAAATGCAACCCCACAGGCAGAGCACAAAGGCTGCTACTCAACACTGCCCTGGAAACCCTGGGGATTCTTTGTTGAGCAGAGTGGCTGACAGCCACCTGTGCTTAATGAAACTCATAAACTCAAGTTAATTGTGGTTAGTTACACTTGACCATTCATTTCCCCAGTCACACTGGCCAGGATGTAAGAGGTTGGTAGTGTCAGTCAAAAGACAGAGAAAAGGTCTCCTGTCACAGAAAGCCTTCCACTCCGCTATCTCAAAGCTTGCCCAGGGCCCTAGCCAACTTACGGTTTGGCACCTTAAATCAAGGCCAATTACTGTAGCTCTCTCCCTCACCTTTAAAATCTCTGCTTGGATCTTCATCCATACAGGACAAGCTCAGTTTCTTAACTCAGGTTCACAGTGTGGTAGCTCCTCACATCAGGTTCTAGAACACTCAATCCCATACACCTCAGGGAACTGACTGGTAAACGTAACAGGAGTCAAGAATCAAGTAGGTTCAAAATCTAAGGCCACTATGCCCATTCTAGGATCAAGATCATTAATTTATCTAATACTCAGAGTTCCCACTGCCCTTGTCCATGTGGGGATCACAGAGGGAAGCAGCCTCTAGGGGACAAAGCAGAAGCTGTGAGATGGAGGTTCCAAGGCATCTCCAGAGATTGAAGGGCCAGCCATAGTCAGTTCCACACTGTGACACCTACACAGCTCTGGGGAAGGGTAGTGTCTGCCCATTTCCCTGGTGTAAATACCGCCTTGCCAGGCAATTGCATCAGCCCCCAAATCCTGAAATTAAAAGTGCCTGCTGCTCTGATCATCCAAGCCAACCCTTGAATGATGCCCCTGTGGTCCTGAGGAAAGAAGAAAAAGTTCTCAGGACCTGAAGATTTATGTATATCACGGAGGCGAGGGATGATGGTGTTGGCTGTATCTCAGGTTAAAACAACAGGAAGTACATCCTGCTCTATGCTGGTTAAACTTTGATGCATGAGAAGATTATTATATTTTATTGATTTTTCTCTGTGTGTGTTTGGGGCAGAAAGGACAACCTGCAGCAATCACTTCGGTCTTTCCAGCCCCATGGCTCATGGAGACAGAAGTCATTGACTGGGCTTGGTGGCAGGTGCCTTTTCCCACCAAGCCATCTTGCCATTCGTAGATGTCTCATTACTTTCTGCGAAATGACAAATAATTAAAGAATTTTAAAATACCCAAAGACGTCCCTAGGATATAGTCTCAAACCAACGGCTCACTGACAGTAAAAGATGCTTCCAAAGCAACGGGCTAGTGTCAAGGCTTCTACTAGCTGACCATGCCCAGTAAAGCACAGAGTGGTTCTGGATAAAAAAGTCACCAGTACCAAGAAGGATCTCCTAATGGAAGTGGGCCCAGAGGGGCTATCACTGAATCTATGTGACATGTCGTATAGCCATATTCCTATAATGTTTTCTGGGATAGAACTGAGCCTTTGACAGTCATACACCGTCTCTTGTATTAATGTAAGGGGAAAGCAAAGATCTTGGAGCCTGACCAGCAGCCTCTACATATGGTGGACTGTACTTAATGTGTGATATCTTCGATGGGGTTTTTCATTATCTAGTGGCTCTTTCTCTGTGGAGGGACGTGTACATCACCAGACAGCTGCCGTGAGTCCCTTCCGAGTTGTTCTTCCTGTGAGACGCTCCTATTAATCTCACTTGCTCCTATGCTTGAGCAGAGAAAGGTCTCTTCATTGGTAACCGAGCTTCAGTGGGTCCTCATCAAGTAGGAGTGGCAGAGGCTTAGGTAAGGTTTGTAGGAAGCCCCTGCCCATCAGAGCACACAGGGGGGACAGGATAAAAGAGTAGACCTATGGACAGCATTCGAAAGGACGCCTTCTGTAAGGAAATGGTTGTGCCAAGATTTCCTCACAATCACGATTTTCAGTCCCCCGTAAAACATTTGGGCAATTCACGCAAATCACTGTGCTTTATGCGGCACAGGCTGCATTTGCTCACCCGGCTGGCAGGAATGCCAAGAGCTACCCTGCCTATTTCAGTGTTCTCAGTGTTCTCCTGGCCTCTCCTCAGGAAGTGCTTAGGTCACACAGGCTACCTGCATGACTGATGCTTTTGTTAAAGGTTGAGAACAGGGCAAGCGGGATATGGAAACCCAACCAGTTCTTGAAACAGTGGAAATTCCCTGTAGCCACTCTGGGCTTCCTGAGCTGGACAGTCACTGACCAGCTGCCTGAAGGGCCTCAGTGCCCAGGACACTGCAGCATCAGCAGCGCCCTGTGGGGAGACAGCTCTGCTGGCCTCAAAGCTTACCCATCCCAGACACTCTAGAGCAGTGGTTCTCAGTCTTCCTAATGTTGTAACCCTTAACACATGTGTGGTGATCTCAAACCATAAAACTGTTTTTGTCGCTACTTCATTACTATGATTTTGCTGCTGTTATGAACTCTAATGTAAATAACTGATATGCAGAATATCTGATATGCATTTGACACCCTCCCCCAAGGATCACGACCTGCCAGGTTGCTGGTTGAGAACCACTTGATCCAGAAAATTAATATATTCACTCCTAAAAGCCCAACAATACCTTCCAAGTCAGAGAAGACCAGAAACGCATGGGAGAAACTATATTAACCACAAGGCCAAGACCAGACATTCACCAGACCACAGCTTCTTCACTGACAGGTCACCCCAAGCCAGTGAGGGGCACCCAGGGCATGCCAGGCCTTGAAACACAGATGATAATAATAGAAATAGTAAGTAGAAATAATAATAGAAAAGCAGGCATGAAGCATGGGACCTCTATGTCTATATTGAGTCAGAAAACATGTGAGACCAAGCTTAAAAGAAGACTTAAGCTAAGCTGTCTGAGAAAAGGTCCTAATTCCTAGGCAAGGCAACAGTTCCCTGTCAGTGGTGTATACTTCAGCCAGGTAACAGGTGGCTTCTTTGTGGTCTGAGACCCAGTTCTCCCTATTTGGGGCACACAGTGGTTTAACTAACAATTTATTTTATTTAAAAATAAACTACACACACACAAGTTCAGGGTTTTAGTGAAGACAGCATGCTTTCAAGACTTGGGAGATTAAATAACTGAGTTAGCACACCTTATACGGCAACCTGTACCAGTGTTTCCTCGAATGTATTTATTCTGTTAACATACAAAACTGGAAGTCGCAACCATGTAAGAAAGAGTCCCGTGCAGACAAATAGGTGGGAGGTGAGGACTCCACTCCTAGAGGTGACCTGTGACACTGGAGGACCTCAGAATCCCTTCCCATGGAGCAGAGCCAGCAATCATTGGGAGGTTCAGGGGCAGATTATCAGCTTTGGGATGCATAGCCAGATGATCCCCATTCCGTCTTTATCCTAAAAGCAGCCACAGGCAATCCAAATATTAACAGTCATGGTTGTGTGGCAACGAACATTTACACAGAGGGTTAGACCAGAGACCACAGGGGTGACTTAGATGGATAGGTGTTGGGACTACATCAGTTGATGAGCTAAAACTCAGTCACATACAGGAGACGTGTAGTTCATTCACACAACCAGAGGGTTTCTACTAAGCAAACTCTCAGTGCTGGATGCCAAATAAGGTCCACCTTTGAGAAGTACATCATTGACTGCATTCAGTTTGTTCACAGATATGCTTTACTTTCCCCCAGCATGTATGACCGTCACACAATCCCTAGCTTTGGAATTGTGTGTGTATGAGTGTGTAACACAGAACTGTCAATTGCATGGCAGCATCCTTATAGACATAAGAAAGCTGCCCCACCCTTATGGGAATAAAAGGCTATTTGTTTTCATTGATCTGTTGATGCCGGGTAGATAGAACAGTACACAGGTTCTTTATCCCATCCTCATATTGACAGGACACTCAGAATCAGGCATTTCAGAACCTGTGAGGAGATGAGAAGCCTCCTGGAATTGTCTCTGATTACCCAGGCCCAAAGGGAATAAATGCTGTGTCACAATACCAGAAAAAGTGGAAAGGGACAGTTTACTTATTCAGGTTTATAGAGCAAGAGGATGCCAGGGGATTAGTACACCCCAGGGGATCTGTATACCCTGGTGGCAGTGGTGGCAGAGACCTGATTGATCATAAAACTTTCCCACTGCATCTAAGTTCCTGACTCCCAGGTCCTCCTTCTGGAGTTCAGGCAAAGCTGGGTCCAGTCAGGTGATGTCATCCCACCCAGGCTCTACACTGCCTGTTGGATGAAGAGGCGTTCCTACCAGAATTGACCCACTACATTAAGATCAAGGTCTTGAACCTGGTTAGCTGGGAAAGGTCTCAGAGGTGGAAGGGCTGAGGGCACAGTGTTTGACAGCCTTCCCCAGTGACCATGATCCTAAGAGCTACTCTTGTGGATTCTGCAAGTCTGAATGGTGTCTTCCTCAGCTCTGGCAAGATGTTCCACAGGCAAGCAGGGCACAGTGAGCAGTGAGAGAAGGCTTTGCTAAGCTCCAAATCAGAGGCAGAAAGGGCCTTAATTCTGCCAAATGCTCTCCTGTCTCTTCAGGTACTCTATTTGCAGGGGATGGAAATGTCAGCACTCCGTTTTCTAATGTTCTTGAGGAATCTGTCCAGGTGGCTCTCTATACAGTTATTGTAACCCAAAACATTTTAAAGCAGTATAGTCAGCGGAGAGAGGTCAGCATCCACTGCACTTAACCCACCCCCTCAGGAAATGGGCTTCATCGAGACAGCAAAGCTGAAGGACCACAGCTCTGCTGAGCAGAGATACTCACACTGACATGGCCTCCTCTTGCTACTCAATAGAGTCTCCAACCTGCTGGACCTCTGCCTCTGCCTTTGTAACTGAGACCTCTAAATGCCTTATAGCCCGCATACCTACCTACTCAGGGGATTTAAGAATTAAAAGAAACTTGGAAGACAGGTGTGGTGGTATACACCTCTAAGCTCAGCACATGGGAAGCTAGGGCAGAAGAATGGTGAGTTCAAGTCCAGTCTGTGCTACAAAGTAAGACTGTTGTTTCTGAACCTATGGAAGATAGGAATCCCATACCCAGAGGTTGTGTGCCTGTAGCCCCTGCTTTCCTGTAAAGTTAGTTTCTCTGACAAATAACCTTGCAGGAATAAGTCACCAGGTCAAGGCGTGTAGGCTAGAACATATGGAGTGTGTCCTCTGGCTTTGATACATGGATCAGGGGGAGGGTGTTCACCTCTGGAGGATGAACAAGGGCTGAAGATTACAGAATCGAGGCACTGGGCTTTAAACTTCACTTCTGGAAGGATTGGCACACTCACTCAGATCACAGGGAATTGAGATGAGTCAGGGCACTTGGACCTGTGTCCAGATCACCTGGCTTTGGCTTTCTGGCTTTTTTTCTGTCTGGAAGAAGGCTCCTTTCTGCCCTAAGAACACGTTCTGCAGAAATATCTAGAAGTAGTACAACTTCAGCAGCCATCTTAAAATACTCATAAAAACTTACTGGGGAAAATTCCTGCCTACTGATCTGCCAACATAGAGAACAATCCCTTCTAAGGCCCCCTTCCTTCCCTCCTCTTGACCCTTCCCCAGTGCCTTTGCTCTCAGGTGCTGCAGGTGAAGGTGGGATTCTCTTAGAAGATTTTAGGGAAACTAATTTTTTCTATTATAGTACAAGGCTTTTATAGATGTGTGATAAAGTAGTCACATTCCCACATCCAAGTGTCTTGCTCAGTTTTGTGACTTTTGAAGTGACAGTGCATGCCAGGGCCTTCCCAGTGTGTGCATTCATCTAATTCCCAGGGTCCCGGGGAGCCGCCTTTCACACTCATGTTTAGATAGCGTTGTAAATAGGAATCTGAAGTTCTTGGAAATGATAAGTTCTTCCCTTCTTAATATTTAAAAAAAATAAAGCTAAATATATTTGTAAGTGTATAAAACACATTTGTCATTCTTGCTCTGGGCTTCGTGTAGGTATCCTATATACCTGAAAATGGAATTTAAATAATCTTCCTGAGCAGAGTGCCAAAATAGCTTTGAAATATCTCCCCAGCCTTTCAAGTTGGCCGGTGAATAGAAACCTCACCACTGAGCCACTAGGCAACTCCGAAACCCCGTTTGCAGATAAAATGAGCAATGCAAGGCATGACATGAACATTTATGAAATTTATGGATTTGTGTTCCAGAATTCAGATTAAAAAAAGGAAGAAGAAATGTGAGTTCTGGTTTTCAAATACTTTTTCAAACCTCATGCAGTTTCTGTTAAGCAATGCAGAAATGTCCTACACTCTACTTTCCGCTGGGTCTGAGGCAAAGTCCCATGGGAGAGAGGCCGCCCAGGTAGAGCCCCTCTGAGCTCAGTACCTCAGAAGCAGCTACTTGGAGCAACCTACAATACACACAGCATTTCTGAGCCTTCCCAGAGCAATCTGAGGTAAATGATCTCCAGCAGAGAGCGAGCTGAGGCTTGGGTGTACTGCAGAGGCTCTTCAGGGTCAAGAGAGAGGGAGAGTCTGAGTTCACAGGTAGGTGGTATGAGACTTTGCAGGTCCCTGAAACTGGAGACACAGCAGGTCTGCACATGGAAGGAGGAAAGGAGATATTTCTCAGGCTACTGCAGCTCTAGGTTCTGCTATGATTGAAGGGGCTGCAGAAACTCTGCTTCTGTCTCCCTCTACTCTTGGCTCACACAAAATGAATTCAATCTCTGGGGAAAGGAGACTTTCAGGGCTAGAGGCAGCATAGACCACCATTCCCATACAACGGATATTCTTAACGATTCATCCTGACCAGGAGTAATGCCCTTGGTGTGATCACTGCAGAAAAATCAAGACCATTTATCTCTTAAGTGCAGGGACCTGGGAAACAAGAGAAAGCTGCCCGGGGGAAACAGCTCATCACATGAGCAGCTCATGGAATACCTACCCAACAGCCAGGCACTGACTTCCTCAAACTGATTCAAATTAGAGCAATGTGTGAACAATAAATCAAAACAAACTTTTCAGTGCAACATAAAAACAACAAACAGAAGCAGATTGAACAATAAAGCAGAAGGCTCTAATACAATGTAAAATAAACACTGAATTTATCCTAAAGCCCAGAGGGGACTCACTGTGGAGTTTGGCTGGCCTGGAACTTTTTCTATAGGCCAAGCAGACAGAGCCACCAACCTTTGCCTCTCAAGTGCTATCATTAAAGCTGTGTGCACCTCATTCTAGCTGGGATAAAATCTCTTAGATCAACATCAAGAGGTATGCGATAGATTGTATCCCCAGTTGAGTCTCAAAGTGGACAGAAAGGATTTCTACCAATCACCTTACCAAGATATAAAAATACATTAAAGGGCTTGTTTTTACTTTATGCACTTGCATGCTTTGCCTACATCTTTGTTCATGACATGCATGCAGTGTGCATGGCATACATGCAGTGTTCAGAAGGCATACAGTACATATCAAAGCAAGAAGAAAATGTCAGATGCCCTGGAACTGGACTTACAGATAGTTGTGAGCTGCCATGTGGGTGCTGGGAATTGAACTCAGGTCCCCTGCAAGTGCATCAAGCGTTCGTAATCACTGAGCCATCTCTCCGGCCTCGGCTAGTTAGATTTTAATCTTCAGCAAGGAGAGTTCAGGTACATTTGTTTCTCAAAAGAATGCAAGATCAGCTTTGAAAAACCACCCAAGCTTCAAGAAGCAAAAAGCCTCAGTTAAAACTGTTAACTAAGCTAATCTAAATACATCAAAAGAATCTATAAATAAAAGATAAAAGCCCTTGTGGGTATTTATCATCAAGACCTGCAAGTGCACAGTCACACTTTCAAAGTGAAACCTCCATACATTACCACATGCTTGACTGATAGGACTCAAGTGGAGAGAAATGGCAGCCAGAAGGGAAAATCCATCATAGTGCCATAAACTCACATCCTAATTTTTATTCCCTTTGTGTAGCCGGTACCACCAAAAAAATTCATTTTCATTAATTTTCAATAAACTATGGCTTAAGCATTAGCTCTCCTTTCGGAACACAAATTAATCAAGCCTGCCTCTGCTCAGCCCTAGAAAGCCATCTTTCTTATTATTAATAGATATTTCTGGTGCCTTCTGGGGCAAGTGGCTTGTTTGTATCACTATTGTCATTATTTTGCAACTAGGCATCTCCTCAGCTGCATAAGTACATTAAAGACAATGCAAGCTACGCACATTAACAGTACAAGTTGGAAGTCCACAAAGAGCCTCACCAGAGTGAGAGGGTCACCACATCTGGGGCCATGGTAAGCTGGTAACAGTTTGTCTGGCACTGCTGCCTACAGAAAACCATGGAGTTCATGAGGGTAGTTCTCACGGAGGGGTGCTTTTACCCTGATTGCTTGTGTGTTAAATGAGTGACCTTTCCCAGGCGTGTGAGGAGGGCAGCGTAGGGGACAAGTGCTAAGCCATATTTTCCATTTGCATATTTTCCATTTGCTCATGCATCCATTCATCTGGTCATCGTTCAAAACATACTTCTTGGCCATTCACTATAGCACCAACATGGGCCACACACTGCAAGTTCACCAGATCCTTGCCTACATTCTGGTGTGAACAGATAAGGCAAACTGTCCATTAGCATAGAGGCAATTGGTGTAGTGAAGTTTAACATGGGGGAGAGGGGAGAGGCAGATGTTAGCTTTTTATTAGGAAAAAGACAGGCAGAGGCTACATCCAAGTTCTTCTGATCAGAGGAGGGCACATGCTAGACATCACTTGGACAAAGAAAGGAAGGAAGCTACCATGTTGATACTGAATGCTAGAGGCCCTGGCAGGGAAAGCTAGTGGAGGGCAGACAAGAGGTCAGCAAAGGGCTCCCAACAAGCAGGATAGTCCTCCAGAGCTCTTGACACCAGACAGGCAACTGCATAGGTGCCAACTGTCACCCCACTTCCAAACCAAGGGGGTAGGAATGAGTACCTCAAATTGTTTTGCCAATAGTGGATATGACTGTGATGTGTCTAGTCTCAGTGTTTACCCTTAACAACCTACTTTGATTAGAGACCCAGGCCCAGCAAGGGTCATACAACTGCAAAGCCTGACTCAGCTGAGAGGCAGCGACTGGGGAAAGAAACCTAGTCGAACCATTAACTAAGAAGGTTCGCCTTACTTTGGATTATTAATACATGATTGTGGAGTTGTTCATGAAAACCAACTTTTAAGCTTCTTTTTTTTTTTTTTTTTTTTTGGTTCTTTTTTTCGGAGCTGGGGACCAAACCCAGGGCCTTGCGCTTCCTAGGTAAGCGCTCTACCACTGAGCTAAATCCCCAGCCCCTTAAGCTTCTTTTTAAGAAGCTTAAAACAATGGGCAAAGTGCTTGTGGTGCAAGCATGAAGACTTGAGCTCGAATTCCCAGCACACACAGTTGGGCACTGATTTGGATGTGTAACACCAGTGCTGAAGGGCAAGAGTGCAAAGAAAGGGGAAATCCCTGCTCCCTAGCCAGCCATTGAGCTACAGCTTCAGTGAGGGACCCTCTCTCACAATATAAGGTTGGTAGTAGTGGAGAAAGACACCTCTGTTCTCCCCACATGCATACATACATACACACACACACTACCCCAAGTCCCGTCCCCCACCAACACACACACACACACACACACACACACACACACACACACACACACACACACACACATCCACACCACAAAGCCTTATTCTGATGCTCCCTAAATCCTGACATATAATAGCTTAGATCTATGTAGGCTCCAGTGCTTACAACAGATGTAGATGTTTCTGTGGATATATTGGGAAAGTCTAAATTCACTTTAGCAACGGAAGAGCTGATACATAAACTAGGTACGCTTCCAGTACATGATCTGGCAAATTCCTAGTGAGGTTTCAGATGCAGAAACAAGCTGGGTCTGCTTCTAGGGAAGCTTCAGGACCTGTGAGGTTCCCTACAACATCCAACTCTGACTACTTTTGAAATTTAATTTCTTGCCAGTAGCAGAGGTATGGTGTGTTTCTAATTAATGTCACTTTGAAACTGTTATGTGGAAAAGCCCATTAAGATGCTGACACAAACGATGGCTTAGCTATCAAGAAGGGACAGCTGGGCAGGAATGCAAAAGGAAAAGAAAAAAAAATTGGCACCAGGTGAAAAAAGCCCAAAGAAAAAAAGAGAGATCAAAATTAAGAGGATAAATTAGATAAGAACATAAATTATCACAGAGAACAGAGATGGTCTTTGCATTTTTGCAAGAAAAGCCATCTTTTGCTGAGGGCCATACCCACAGGACTAGGACACAGCCTTTGTGTTAATTCAGTGTGACAGTTCCAACACTCTATGTAACTAGTGTTTTGAAAAACTACACTTGGAGGGTCACCCCCAGAGTTAGCATCATGCCAATTGCTTTGGTTCAGTATTAGAAATGTGACCTTGCTGAAAATTAATACGCCATTTAAAAGACAAGGAATAAGCTACAAGGTCACTTGCGGTCCCTTGGACTGTGTAGAGTTTTGGGGGATGGACCCACAACACACAGCATACAAACACTGCCAAGAGAAAGATTCTCCTGAGTGCTGCAGTCAAACCAGACTCAATACAAAGACTGGTGCAGCCACTGAGGCAGGTGAGCCAGGGAGTTTTAAGTTGAGAACTTAAAACTACTCTGCTTTCTCTACCTTCCCTTTCTCTCTTTCATTCTGATCTGCTCCTTTTTATTTTACATGTATGGATGTTTTGCCTGCATGTATGTATGTACACTGTGTAAAGTGCCTGGTGCCTGTGGAGGTCAGAAGAGGGTGCCGGATCCCCTAGTACTGGACTTGGACAGTTGTAAGCTACAGTGTGGGAGCTAGAAACCAAACCTGGGTCCTCTCCAAGAACCTCAGCCCTCCTCTCCTCTTCCTCCCTTTTTGCTTTCTTGTCCCTACCTTCTTCTATTCCCCCTGCCCCCACCCCCACCTTCTTTGAACAGTCGAACTACATCTCCCATTTGTTTTTGAACTCCTAGACTTTGGTAGCTCCCCACCCCGTGACCACCACCACCAGTCTCTGCTTCCCTGGTAGCTGGAGTTCTAATCCTGGAGTTCTAATCCACATGGTCAATAATCCCTCACAGTGCAGCTGAGATTACTGTCACGAGTGCAAGGCCATGAGTTTGATTCTCCATACCATGAAAGCAAAAATATCTTGGGGAGTGGGGTGGGAGGGGAGTATGTAGGCATCACTGTGACTATAGGAACAACAGAACTCAGTCAAAAAAAAAAATAATGCCAACATTACAGTCAACACCAGAAAGCAACTTCTCATTCCCATTTTTCTGTGAGATCTTAGAACTTTGTTGGACACTGCTGCTCATAAAAGCACAGGGAGAGAGTGACCTCATGCTGGACTTCCCCTCCCTGCCTCCTCCCTCCTGCTGTTCTTCTAGGTCCTCCTCCTCTTCTTCCTCCTCTTTCCCTTTCCCTCTCCTTTCTTCCCTCATCCTCTTCTTCCCTTTTCCACCTCCTCCTTCTCTCCAACCTCTTGTTCTTCTTCACTCCTCCCCTTTTCCTTCTTCCCTGCCCCTCCCCTTCTATATTTTATCCAAACTCCACTCCTCCTCCCTCCCCCTCTCCTCTGTTTTATCCCTTCTGATCTTCTACCCAAACAAATAGTGCTTGGCTTTTGCATTATCTTGTTTTTACTCAAGAACTGTGTGTCCAGTCTCTTTGGATCCTGCAGGCTGTCAGAGACAGCAAGCAGCTTGGTTGGGGATTAGAGCTCCCAGCAACCCTTCCCTGACACCTCTTAGACCCTTCATACCACCTAACTTCCCCTGATAAGTTGATGAGATGCAGACAGTCTCTCTCTCCCATCCCCTGGCCTATGGCATCTCTGGGGCAAGGACAGCATCTTGGTGGATCTCAGCTGAGGTTGGCAGCCATCCTTCTTCCTCTAGCATCACTATGGGGTGCTATAAAAACCACTGCAGCAGCTCAGCTCTGTGTCTCCCTTCTTTGTTTCTTTCATAATTTATCCCTGGTAAAAGGAAACACTGGAGAATCCCATACAGCAACTGTTAACGATGCTTTTCCACAAATACGCACTCCTACATATGAAAGGGGATACACTGGTAGAAAAACACATATTTATATATTCAGAGACTTTTACTAACAAACAACTGAAGAACTGGAGCAAATTACTATCAAAGCATTCAGTAGCTAGACTAGAGTCCTGAACCGAATTCAAGGAATGCTGGCTGGCCACTTCAGTGAGGCATCCATCTGATTCTCTGGACCGGGACACCCTGAGATGCAGGCTGTACTCTGCAAGCCACACCCCCGGTGCCTTCTAACATGATGTAAAGCCTTGATGAGAAATACGGTTTCATATCAAAGGAGAAGTGACCGAATAACTGGTCTCCACCAGAAGGCCTTGTGGACTGAACTTGTCTAAATTCTGTTTATCTAGAATACCGAGTGCTTGTCCAGATTCCACTGAACTTAAATCATGTCTAGTTACCTAGACCTTCCCAGAGAGCCCGTTCTAACACAAAGATCTGTCTAAAGAGCATCATCATGATAAAGAAGTTCTGGGCAGCTGATTTCTGAGTTAGACTGGTATGCTAGAGCCAAGGGGAAAAGGTATACAGGGCTGGGGATGTGGATCAGTCATTAAAATACTTGCCTTGTAAGCATGAGAGTTCAGTCACCAGAAACCATGTGAAAAGCAGGGTTTATCGGCATGCTCTTATAATCCCAGTGATCATGAGATGGAAAGTAAGGACAGACAGATCCCCGGGAGCTCACAAATAGCCTAGTCTATTTGTTCCAGGCAAACAGGGATCCTGTTCTAAACAGAGAAAGGTGCCTGAGGCTTGAAACTCAGAGCTATTCCAGATGCATGCACTTCTACCCAGATAGCACGCACACACTCATGAATGAGGAAGGGCAAATAGGTGGACAGACGGGCTGTTCTTAGATTGTTCCTAAGAGCTGCTCTCTGGCCTGGGTGCTGTCCTTGGTGCTAGAGCCTATTTCCCTCAAGTCTAATAACATTTATTGTTAAGACTGAAAACTTACAGGTCACTACAGTGGGACAGCTAACCTGTCTTTACATAGGACAAATATGTTTGCCACTGGAGTCCAGAGGGTTCAACTTATGTGACTAGAACTATTCACAATTTATCCTTCCATTTCCTGTGGCATTTACTTCTGACTATATTGACTAGAGTCATATTATCCGAACAATCCAAGGGGACCAGGTATTAAATCGAGAATGAACTTACAACCAGGTATAAAGCCTGGATTCCTGAATGCAGCCAGGAAGAAAACTTTATATAAAGTCAGCACCTTCTCAGACTCCCTGGTTTGTATTTAGGCCACTACCTTAAGTGCTTACATCTGTGAACTTCTGATTCACCGCAGATCTGTGACTTATTGTCCCTGAAGAGGCTTCTTGCTATAGTAGTCTGAGGTCGGGCATTGCTCTTCTCAGTTACAATAGTGACACAGAGTGACAGTCCTTCCATGGCCTGATTTTATGGAAAAGGTTCCCAGGGCAGAGGGGAAAAGAAAGGACATTACTGATTACACTTGGTGTTCTCTGCCCTCAGGTAGAGCGAATCTGTTATGTCTGCATTTGCAGCATGGACCCAATTTACATATTGCAGCCCAGTTATTAGTGTAGCCTTAATATGATCAGTGAAGCCAAATCCTAGAGCTTGGAAGGTCCAAGATCAATTAGCATAGAGTACAACAAATCCTTTAGTTAAGAGTACTGTACTGAGAACACTCCTAGGGATCATGCCTTTGATGGATAAATTTTCCGTAGGGACAATGACTGACAAGAGCTGCTGGCAGGAACCCTGGGGTGAGTTAGCCACACAGCAAATGTCAGCATTTTACATTTCACCACAAGCTAATCCCTCTCTGACTTGTTTGATTCTTTTAAATGACAGCCACAGAAAGAATATTAAAGAAACGGTTGGAAACATTCAGAAGGGTCCCTCCAAGAGGGGTCCTGGTAGGTAATGAAGTCCTGAATGTAAGTCTCCAATAGGGAAAGCTGATGGGAAAATACCACTGAGAAAAGAGAAATGTGACTAGCCACCATTGGGAGGCCATCCAACCCTCCCTGGTGAACTCTACGTCTGCAGAGCACATCACAAGCACTTACCATCATCGCAAACAGCTTCTTGATAGTCATAGCCAAGCCTGATTCTGTAGGTACTTGCTAACTTGGGGTAGAAATGTGTGCTTTTTACAAGTGATTAGCATAGTCAGCTCAGGAGAGCTTAGGAAAGGACAGTTTCTTGCTAAAGCCTCCCACTATCCTGGCAGAGGGTCCTCTTGTGACTCTCTGGTGCCTGAAGCCTTTGTCCTGTCATTTTCAGATTCACTGACTATCCCAAGCTGCCAATTACATGTAGTAAAAACACAGGTCCCTAGATGGAGGCAATGCAGCACAGAGTATCAGAAGCCTGGGGTCTAAGAATAATGAGATCCTGGTCCTGGAGTGTGGCTGGATTCCCTTCCATAAAATGAGAAGAGAATAATTAATTGGCAGACTCTGGGCACTAATACAAGTGAGACTCTTGAAGCTTGGAGGTGACTAAGCAAAGATGAGAAGTGATGCGGAACAGGTGTGGTAGAGGTTGTAGTGAGGTCTGTGGCAGGAAGGTTCTAGGAGCTTGAAGTGTACCAATGGTGGTCCCCAGACAGTGGCTGCAGAACACAAGAGCCTTCTTTAAGAACCTAGAGTTTGGTTGTGGCTAGCACAAAAGGCTTCCTGGTAGGTGCACTGCCTGTCCATTGCTCATACCCATTAGGACAGCAGCCCTTGTGGGCAACCCGGTCTAGCAGATTGACAGAACATCAGAGTAGACAGACACTGTTAGGATGTCCAGCACAGATGCGGCCTCAAGTACAGTTTCTCACCTTATGGGGGTATGGTCAAGAACAAACTGAGGACCAAACTCAAGTGAGGAGACTAAAGAGTGGCTTTGTGCATACCCGAGAGGATGGACAAGAGCTCTGTATACACCCGAGAGTTTGGAGAAAGGCTCTGGCTAGGCTGGAACAACTAGGCAGGTATATCATTGGGGCTTGCCACTTGGGAGAAAGAGCTAAGAACAAGAAATTGTCAGACATGAGGAAGAGGCTGGAGAGCACATGAGGCCAGGTGGAAAGGTCAGATATGGGTGTCCAAGGGTGCTTAGTATAGCAGAGAGACCATCCAAACAATGTAATATCGTGATTCTAACTCTCAAATGCAGCTCATCATGGGAAATGCTTGACAACACTTTGGAGTAGAATATGGTCACTTGATTAACAAACTACACCAAACTCAAATAAACTGAACTGAACTCAAAGCCATGCCTGTATTTACTGAGTCCACAGAGACAATGTCAGCACTGAGCAGTCGATGCTTCTGTCAGATGTTTATAGAACACAAAAAATAAATGAGGAAACAAATGTTATTTTCAATTTGAAACTCGCAATGCATACACGCGCAGTGTACACAGCAAAAAAGGTGACACAAACAGAGACCCGTTGGTGTTGACACAGCTACTGTACACATGGTTACCTTGCTGGGAGATGCTATCCATGCAAATCTACCCCCAAGGTGATCAGAAGCCAATCCAGATGGCAACGCTTCTCCCACCGTCAACCAGACAGATCCAGTTGTTCCCTGAATCTGATTCATGATCCCTGGTGCAAATGATATTTAGAATAAAGTATGCATGTGTCTTAAAATGTCCAGAAAGTCCAACTACAGTAGTTTGGACGGAGCATAAAGTACCACATACAAAGGGTTTGGAAGGTTGGATGGTTCAAGGTATGTATTCTATCTAGGCAACCCTGACTTGATAAGAAAGTGAAAATCCTCCCCTTCAAGGCAAAGCAAGTTTCAATACAATACTAGAAGAAAATACTCTAAAGTTAGTTATTTCATTATGAAAGAATCAGAATTCCTCCCACACCCCCCACACATACACACACCTACCCCTCACACACCTACCCCTCAAAAACCTGCTTGGTTTCCACAGTGAACTGAAGTCTGCCATGTTCTGTCCTTACAGAGTCATCACTTGCAGAGAACAAGTAACCAGAGAGTGCATCAGAAGTCTTAATGATGGGAGAGATATAGTTACAGACAACAGCAGCAGTTTTCTCTACAGACCCAGGGAGAAAACAGTCTAGGATTTATAGACCAAAAGGCAAACACAAAGAAATTATATGTATATTCATGTATGTATTAGATCACAGTATTTATGGTTAGAATGAAACCTTTGGAGACATACATAATTTAATCATGTTTCAGATAGTATTCTTTGGATACTTCTTCAAGCATTTAACAATGTAAAACCCATCCTAGGCATGCTAGACAAATGTAGGATGGGGTTGGGATGTGACCGAGAGGGCATGCATATCAACCCCTACCCTAACAGGGCAGGAGGTTGTAGGTCATAAAACCACGCAGTTATCAGCCTCTAAGCCCATGGTTTTCTCCTGGAAGATGTTTTTCTTAAATACAATAAACATAAAGTTACCCGGAAACATTCTACTCTCCATGCTTATAACGCAATCAGATTACACACTTCATCCCGGAGCGTATGTTCACATTCTAAATTTAATTCCAGTGACATCTTGGCTGTAGACGTGTACTGGCTGGTACCATAAAGGCAGAGACAGAAGCAGAGTGGTAAACACACAGGCATCAGTTCCTATGATCACAAGCATCTCATATCTGGAAGGGCGTCTAAAATGAGGCTTCTGCTCTGTGAGGCCAGCGACCGATCCCCCCACCCTCAGCCACCGATTGTAACGCTCTCCTGTTCTTATCTTGTAGGCTTTCATATCGGACGGGGCAAGACACAGCTAATTGTGACACGTGCAGGAACAGTGCATGTATTATCTATAGGTATGTTAACATTCTCTTCCCACTTTGTTATTCTGAGTGACAAATGCTGTTTACCCACAATTGCAAGAATCACTGGGGGCCATGCTGGGAAGATTCCATCAGACAGAAAAAAGTCCTTCCTTGACCATAATTCTAGGCTATGTCTAAACAGTTCTTTCTCTCCAACCCCCAACCCTCGAGCCCAGGTATACTACCCCAGGATGAAGGAGAACATGAACACGTTTATCTTGTAAATGTACCTTTGTGGTCTCAGGAACAAGTATCATTTTGATGGCTTGCTCCCTTGGAATCTATAGTCTTGAGCACAGAACTGCACTTTGGCAAAACAGTAAAATAGGAGCCCTTTGGATAGAATAGATCAAAGGTCTGCGTCCACACTATATGGAATAGGTCCTCCTCTGTCACACCGCATATACAGGTATTTTCAGGGGACTTACTAGGGCTATGGTCCTGTGACACGATCCCCTCTCAGGAAACTACAGTTATTTGCCACGTGGTTTTGCTTATGATTTAAACACTGTAATAACTGACACCCACTAGAAAAGAAACTTTCAATAGGCAAAAATTACATTAGGTCCTTGACAGTAATTATAAGATTTTAAGGCATGGTTAAAACTTTGAGAAATTGCTGTCTTTGTGTTTTGGTTTTTTTTTCTAATGGGGGGGGGTGAGATTTTTACAAACTGAGGCCACAGTGACAGGTGTTCTGATTTAGTTCATTTTAAACATGAAGACTGAAGTCAAGGGCCAAGGCATCCCACGCCTTGGCTGGTGTGAACTGTGGTGCAGTAGTGAGTATAGATAGCTCTGAGATACACTGATGTCATTTCTAATGGTGTAGCCCTTATGGTGGCAATTCTGGCTTCCTGAGGGCACCTAGTAGGGTTCTCTATAGCGGTTGTGGTCACGCACATTCCCACTGACAGCATCTCCACAGTGGCTAGGGTCCCACACATCCTTTCCCTATATCCCAGTCAACAGTTAACAATAGTGTTGTTGTCTTTATGAATTGAGGCAATGTGTCATTCTGGTTTTGATTTCTATCTTCTGACGGTGAGCACATTTTCCTTACACCTAATGGTTATCTGTGTATCTTCTTTTGGAAAAAAAAAAGAGTTTCAGTAAGATGTAAAATTATCAAAAACCAGTGAGTAGTAACTTAGTAGTTAAATATGCTTAGAAATATACAGAGGATCCTCCTTGCTCCCTTATTTAAAAAAAAGTGAACACAACGTCACCAGCACTGCATGAAGAGGTCAAACCTGAACAGTGTTGGGAGGCTTCAGGTCACTTGGGCTCATACCCATCAGTTCTGTGCTGACGAGTGACATGGATATGGCTGTATACCCCAAGCTGTGCATCCGAGATAGGACCTCGGTTCTTGTAAAGTGCAGTTGGGTCACATGAAAAGTTTGTCCGGGAGCTAGCAGAAGAAACCACAGCTAGACATAGACACTGAATGACTCCAATGATTCTGACTCCCACAGATGATAGATAAAGTCTGAAGGAATTGGTCACAGCTGGGTATGCATGACTGGCATCTGATGGGTAGGAAGACACCAGGGAGGCTACCGATATCCTGTAATGCAGAGAAATGTCCATGACAACAAAGTCACTGGATGCAAAGCTTCAGTAGAGGTGGAGTTGAGAAGGCCACCATGTTGAAAACATTCTACACCATGGTTTTCTAAGAGTCATAAGTTAAAGGTGAAGGCATGGGCAACTGGGAAGGAGCCAGGAAGCCCCCAACAACTCCAGCCAAGGCATGAAGCTCTTGATTGTTCTTGGCTGCTGTCCATGTGAAGGAGAAACATCAAGCACCACACAAAGGCTTTCCTTTCTAGAACTCCTTGTTCCAACTCACAGGGAGCATCTTTCTGATCTACTAGGAAGTTGGCTTGACAGCCACACTGTGGATAAGAGCTTTGGATCAACAGTGAGAGGCTATAGCCATGACATCCCAATTTTAACTGTATTAGGCAATTCCTCCCTGGGGCTTAGCACACTTCCAGGGCCAGAGTTCAACCAGTTGCCTAATGTGAGAAGTCTGAAGTGGAAAAGATTTCTAGAGAAAGTTCATGGGGTGAGCATGTTCAGGCTAAAACTACTTAACATTTTGTGGGTGACTGAAAAAAGAATTTATTAGGACACTGTCCAAGGTAACTGAAAATAATTTAAATAAATTTAGCTCTAAATCCAGAGGTGACTTGTATAAAAAGTGGTATTAAAGCTGATTTTAATGAATCCGAGAAGGATAGAATTTTTGTCTTTGGGGGACATTAGCCTAGAGTGGTTGCCATGTTGAATTGGCTCAACCAGCAGTCTACACGAATCCAAATACATTAACCTAAGGTCTGTCATGCACCACACCAGTAAGTGTCCAGACATTAGAAGATGCCAGAATCCGAGGAAGACTCATGAAGATGAAAGTCAGATGATCCCTCCTTCCACTGCCTAAACCAGTAGGTGTGAGTCAACTGCCAGAGACCTTTGCATTGACAACAGGATGTGGTGGGAGGCATTTTCACAGGCAGGATAGAGAAGAGGCTTTTTACTGCCTCCCAGACTCCATCAGACGCCGAACCAATGCCGAACATTAGCAGAGGACGGGGCGGGAGGAAGAGTGGAGTTTCCCCTCTCTCTTCCAGAAAAGTAGTTGAAAATTATTCCATTCAGAGTGATATGAAGCAAAAACACATTTCAACTTGAAAGATGTGTTGCACACAGAAGCTACTTAGGCTTAGTAAGCAAGCTGTAGAACACTCTGCATGCTAACTCCAGTCCAGCTGGAGGTTCCACAATTCCTAAGTCCTCTTTCATTGAGTCTTGTAACGCGTGTTCAATAAAGCATCCCAGTTCCTGTCAAGTAGAGCACACAGAGCTCATCCAACTCTCCCCTTGACGTTCAAGTCATCCTTCGTTTGGTTTGGTTTGGTTTTGAGACAGGGTCTCACTAGATAGCCCTGGCCGTACTGGAACTCATGATGTAATAGGCTGACCTAGAACTAGCAGGGACCCAATTGCTTCTGCTTCCTAAGTGCTTCGATTAAAGGTGTTTGCCATGCCACCCAGCTCCTTTTGTCCTTTACTAGAGAAGAAACACAACAGTTATTCTCACAGTGTCTGAAATGGCACAAGAGTTTCTTGAAGTTCACAAGAACAGACACTAAAGACGAGAAAAATGTAGCCATGTCTGTTAACTGAAAACCTTCTGCCCTGGGGTAAACCACAGCAGCTCTTCTCTGCCTGGGATAAGTATGTCATTCCAATTTAAATTATAAACATTGAAATCTCACACCTATATGGTTTAAAGTGTGGCCAGTCTTATGCGGTGAGGCCGGAGAGTTTCCTTTAAATGTAGATAATCTCCAAAAAGAGGTGTAAGTTATCTTCCAGAAAAGTATGCTTTTCTGTATTGAAAATGGAGCCATGCCATGTGACTGAACCAAACTACAGAGCAGCCTGGCTGTAGCCCGGAGCTGCCCCTATTCTCTGTGTGCATTTGATGTGACATCACCTCTCTTCCCAAAGATAAGAATAACTTACTGGATTTTACAATATGCAAAGCACACCACATCAATGATGAATATAAGGGGCATAAACAAGTCCAGGAACAAATAACAACATCTTTTTTGGCAATCAGATAGTTGCAGAACAATGAAAGGTCTGAGTCAAAGAGAGAGAGAGAGAGAGGCCTGTTTGTCCACTCAATAACAGTGGCCTTGGGTAGGTATTGGCGACATCACCCAAGGAAGAGCAATGATGGTTAATGAGGCACGGCGGCTCAGGGTCCCATCTGAATACCAAAAACCAATACACATGGGAGACAGAAAAGGACTGTCTCTATGACAACAATCTGGGCAAAGGGGAAAAGCTTAACTCAAGGTCGGAGTCTTTGCAATCTCTCCAAAGCCTGATTTTGGCACTAAGGAGAAGGGATTGTATTCTTAAGTTGAGGACCTATGTCCCTCCAGGTCAATACTTCAGGATTGGGAAAGATGGTTAAGCAGGTTCCAAATTGGGAGATTTTTAAAATGCCACATGTCTGTGGTGATCTTAGAAGCTGAAGTACACAGGGGGCCATGAAAGCTGCCAATGTCCCCAAATTGCAATTTGTCATACCTGCTTGCTGACAGACGGAGAGTCCTATAGGACAATGAACTTGACCCCATCTGTCTCACATTTAAGCACTGGAAACCCAGCTGTCTTCGCCACAAAGCAGGCAAAAAAAAAAAAAAAAATTAAAAGAAAAAATCCGTGCTTCTAGTAGCAATTGGCTTAGGGAGGCAGGAAGGGTTTTGTATTCAAGATCAAGCTACCTGCTTTCTGGAAGGATCTGGCTTGTAATAGATGTGTGCCTTTGTCACTGGTGGAAGGTACATACTTCACTATGAAATAGGATTTTGCCATGGAAATACACAGGGCTTGAGGAAAATACCAAAAGGACAAAAGGTCTTCGAGCACTTTCAGGAAATAAAGGCTTCAGGGGACAGTAGCACCGGGCAAAGGTTGGAAGCATTACTATGTCAAAGCCAGCCTCTCAGACCTGGGTGCCTGGGGTTCAAGGCTCGGCTGTTCCCTATTCTTTTTTTTCCCCATCTTTATTAAATTGGGTATTTTCATTTTATATTTCAAATGTTATTCCCTTTCCCAGTTTCCAGGTATAGGCTGGTATCCATTCGCCTTTTAAGTCCCCCAGAATTACAAAGGATCCTCTCCAACTCTGAAATCCAAGAAGCTGATTGTTTACAAATACAGAATGAGAAAGGGCCTGGGGGGTCAGATAGGGCCTGGCATGGGTGGGGCTTGGGGGGTATATGGGGACATGTAAAGCACCCCTCCCCATCAAAAACCCTGCCCCCCCATTAGCAAGTGCATGTGCAGTTGGGGCCCATCGCTGACGGCTGCTCCCACTGCACAGTGGCCCACTGCAATGCCAAGAACCAGAAAGCTCTATCGCCTCACAACTGGAAATTTTGAGATGCTTGACATGATCTCATTTCCTACAAAAATGATGCCCCTTTGATTATGATCTGGACCAACGGAGATAGTCAAAGGAAGGGGCGGGGGAGGTTCTGCATGAAGAAAGATTAAAAGAGATGCAAGTTGGACTTTCCTTTTAGTAAAACTTTTCTGCCGTGTCATCCTTACTTCCTGTCAAAATATGCTTTAATTAGTTTAGAAATGTTTTAAGGATAAATGGTGAAGTCTTTGTCTCTAGCCTATCCCAGCAATGCTGCTGTCAGACTACTCTGATGTCACTCCCAGTGATTCACCTTGTGCTCAGACTTGGTTTCAAAGGGAACAATGAAAGAGACCATTAGCAAATCCACCCCTTCCCTCTTTGCTGAACTAGTTAATTCATAAAATAATAGTGCAATAACAGAGCAAAGAAAGGGGGTGAATTCTAATGTGTGTGTTTTAATGAAACTGACAGTGAGCTAGGCTTGATTCAAAGGCTTTGGGGGATACCACAGAGATATAAAAGATAATAATAATGTTGACACAGATGAATTAAGGAGTATTGTTTCCAGAGTGGAAGTTCTTCTTGAGCAGAGTTAGGACAGATTTCAGGAGGAACTGCTTACTCCTGCTTCATTTTTATTGTATCCAGGCCACCATAAAAGTGGCCTCAGATGACACCACAAATCACGCACCATGGCAGTAAGTGGGTAGGGTACCAGGAGGAAGGGAAACCCCTGGCCTACCCAGCCTTGTTGTAAACACTTGTACTGTAAGGTGTCACAGTCCCACCATCTGACATGGAACAGATATAGAGGAGACAGGATACCTTGAAGGGATGCTAGTCAACAGGGAGTAGGGATGCGAAGGTGGCTTAGCTATGTTTCCTAGAGCTCCCTCTGCTGGGGAGTCAGGAACTGGCAGGTACCAGAGCATCTCTAAAAAAAGATGGCTCCATGGAAGCAACTGAGGCCTTTCTATTACATGAGTCTCAAGCAGGAAACGCCTTGAGGATACATGGTCTTACCCAAAACGATGGTCAGATTTTAGGAAAGATGAAGGAAACACCCTCAAACGATTAGACAGGGTAAGGGATACAAAGAAACCATGACTGCCCCTTCTTACATCATTCCCGTTTAACTTACCACCCACCATTAAGAACACAAAATATATGGTTGCAAAGACACAGAGATACACAGGGAAGGAGGGTTTTTCCCTGGTGTCCAGTATTGTGCAGACAGGAGCTGGTCAGGGCGAGGGAGCAGCGCAGCAGCATAGCTAACGAAGTCTTATTGTAGAGAGCAGTAATTGCATTTGTATGCAGAGCCAGTGCCAGTCTGAGGCTATCTCCAGAGCCACTTGGAGCAGCAGTGTCGCTGCAGCCCGTGTCACCCGACGATTATCTCTTAGTGGAAATGCCCTTTCCAGTGCAGCTTCAATTACTCCTCTTGTGCATATTGAGTTCTTTAGCAGTCTGAACCGAGATGGGGAAAATGTGCCTTCCATCTAAGGTACATAGCTGTATTCTAATTCACACTCTTAAAGTGGGGATGGGGGACAGTGACAGAACAGAACCCATAGACAATACCTCACACAATGTTATTCCGGCATAAAGGAACTACTTTTTTTTTTAATAAAATAAATTAAGTCAGGGGAAAAGAATAGCTTTGACAGACCTCAAAATTCTTCTTGAAAATTCCCAAAGCTAATAATCCAATTTTTCTCAGTATTCTTTTAGAATCTAAAAATACACTATCTCGTTCCCCCCAGAATGTAAGGATTGTTCAAACCTTCAGAAACACCTTGGTTCCCTTCTGCAGACACTGAAGCTAACAATGGTACTCAGAGTGAAAGCTGCTCACATCCCCACACCTTGTTGGCAAAGCAATGATTTAAATGTTATTCGGGGCAGAAGAGCCTAGAACAGCCACTGCCCTCGCCTTTGGTTAAATCAAGGGGTGAAAGAAATTAGAGGACCTTTTTCTAAAGTCCAAATTAGAAGAAGAGGAAGTCTGACAATTCCATAAGGAGTCCGATCTCTGCGGTTTTAAGTGAATATGGAGATATTCTAATGTCTAAATACAGGATTCAGATTTGCCCCTAATTCCTGAGTTGGCTCACAAAACATTCTCTGGGAAGATTTCGGTGATTTTCAGGTGTGGTGGTTCCCAGGCCCTCTCAGCAGCCTCTCCTTTGGTTGGAGCCAAAGGAACCGAGCCTGCCATGGAGGACTGAGAGGCAGACAGCTTAGCTCACATCCAGAGGAAACCAGGAGGCAGTTTCCCTGTTGGAACAAAGGAGCATAGGAATGTGCAGAAGGATAAGGGCAGGTGAGGGGAGGATCATGATTATAACCAAGTCTGCTACCTGGGGGAGGGGGCTCACCACAGTAGATTTCAGATAGGATGGAATTTCTACATTATCTGTCATTCACTGCAAGAGAGAAAGCCATGCTTGTCACTGAGGCCAGAATGGCAATGTGTGACTGGCTACATTTAATAAATGATTGGCCCCTTCTAATTATAATGCATGGTTTTGGCAAGTTCTAGTAGGATGACATAAGACATACTAAATACTCACATGACAATTTCATAGTCAGCCGGCCACATTCCTGGCTGCCTGGGGGAGTGACAACAGGCAGAGCTTATCAAAATGTCTTGAATTTACTTCTGCTGCCCGTGGCAAGAGCAAACCTCTCCCAAGGGCTGTGCGCCTGGCCTGGCCTGCCCTTGCACTTGGGCACTCCATAAGGCCTAGTGTGGCAAGAAGGTGAACAGGCTGGGGCCTCAGCCAAGCCTATGGCAAAGGTTAGGGGAAAGTTAGAGGACACATTCTGAAAGATCACTCTTTATCTAGCATGGATACTATGTATTTTAATTTGTAGCCACAATCGATGGGTAATTTTTAAAACTATACTCACAATATCTTTGTCATCGAAAAGATCTTTATAGTTTCAGTAGTTGAAATATTAATGGATAGGCAACTATTTCTAGTGTTTTGAAGCCTTACATTACTGCTATAAACAGATATGGAATACATGAAATAGTGCTGGGGAAGGGTAGCAAATCTATATCTAAAAATTAAAAAGCTAGTAATAAGTCACTAATAATTGATTGGAACGAGATGCATACCCTTATATAGACCAACATGTATTTTATAGAGATAAGAGATAAAATAGAGCCATATACTGTGTACATATTATATAATACACAATAAACAGAATTCTACAAATAGAACACACATTACATGTAAAACAATACAGGGAGCTCTGCGTAGTGCAGCTCTGCGAGTTTGGAAGGGAGGAGATTTGGTTCAGTTCAGTTTATTGTGACTCAGTAAATAAAGAGGGTGTATTCTGAGAGGCCAGCATTGGCCGAATCACAGTGAACGATGGAGTCAACGTGGGCATGTGTGTGCCTCAGTAGGTTCCCAGATAGACATAGAAAACACGTGGCCGGATCGTGGCATGCCAGGGTATTGTGCAGGACCTGTGAGTGGGTAGCCTTAAGTCCTCTACAAAACCCACTGAAGGAAAGGGAGACAAGCACTCAGTTTAGACACAGGAGCAGGATGTGGACAAAGCGTTTGCCACTTTGGCCAGGGAGACTCTGGAGGTGGCAAGAACAAGACCCAGCAATTTCAAGGCCAAAAGGGAAATACCAAAGTCCGGCAATGGGGTGGTAGAATATGTGGGTGCTAGGGGTGGCAGTGTGAGACCCACTGGATTAGCTAGCAGAGAGGAGGGAAGAATCTGTGTGTGTCTAGGAAGATGTAGAGTGCCTGTTAGATGCTCTATGGGGAAATGTTCAGAGGAAAACAATGGCTACTTTGTATTTTATTTCTTCTACTGCCTGGAGAAGTGGCTGAGGATATAGATAAACAGAGGAGGAGAAAGAAAGAAAAGTAGTTGCCTAGATTTCTCTAGCATACAAGAGAGCATGACCTGAGACAGACCCTAAGCTGGTGTTTTCCCATACAGTAGATGTCCATCCAGTAGTCGCCTACACCCCCACGAGGTGCTGTACTCAGAGACTTTACTTATCCTATCCAAAGCCCCAGGAGAAGAGTTCCCCATGCTCCCAGTGCATTGACTCTTGGGAACTGCCCTCTGAGTGGAAGACTCTCCATCACCACTTCACAGCCGAGGGATTTCGGGTCCCCACGGTGAGATGATTTATCCACAGTGGCACAGCAAGATGTGCAGAGTCACGGTTAGCACCAGGGACTCTGTGATCTCACTCAAAGAGAATCAAAAACAGAGTCTGGGGATCTGAGTCTCCATGGGCCACAGGACATTGACAGGCAGAAGAAATGAAAGATTTGGGGCAGAAGAAATGAAAGATTTGGGGTCTTCCACTTCAGAAAACAAGTAAGAGCTTGGGGACCACACTCACATGGTTTTAGCTCTTTCCTGCTTTAGAATGAGAAGCAGAGAAAGACTTCACCTGAGGCATTCATTTAAGCTGAGGGATAGACATCATTGGTAGAACCTAACTTTTTTGCAGGAGGTTCAAAAGAGAAAAGAGGCACCAGAATATTGTCCTGCTGCCCCGCATGAAGCGGCCAGGAGATGCATTTGTGAGAAACTTTGCATCTTACCCAGGAAAGAAAGGAAGCTTAGATATGGGCTGAGAGAAAAGCCTGAGATTTAGACTAGGGCGAATTTTACTTCTTTAGAAACCTACAGACAATGCTGAAGAGATGGCTCAGTTGATAAAGTGTTTACCTTGCAAGCATGGGAACAAAACTGAACCTAACCTCAGAACACACATTTAAAAAACAAAAACAAAACAAACAAACAAACAAAACCATAAACATCTTAAAATCCCAGTGCTGAGGAGACAGGCAAATTCTTGGAGCTTGCTTTACTTGGCAAGTTCCAGACCAGCAAGAGATAGTTTCAAAAACAAAGCAAAGTGAAACAAAAACAAAACAACGCACCAAACTACAACAACAAAAGGCATATGGCACATGAGAAATGGTAGGTTAATCTCAGGCCTCCACACACACATGTGGATGTATGCATCAGCACATACACACATATGCAAGAAATAATACAGAATGATAATTTTTTACAAACTTTCACAACTAAAACTTATCTTTCAGACAGAATGACTAACCAAGGAAATGGGATGGCTTTGCATCTTTTAATCATGAACCAGTAGGAGCCGCAGAAGAGTGTGCCAAGGCTTTGCAACACTGCAGACATGGCTGCTGCTCACTGGGAATCCCTAATGGGAGGCATTGTTTTAGATTTCTGGAAAGAGAAAGGGGGTACAGGCAAGGAAAGGAAAGCTTTGGAGGGGCTCAATAATATGCCCTGCTCAACGGCTGTTAACACAGTGTCCCGGTATCTTTCTCTTCCATTGAGTACGAGGTACAGCCTAATATCTGATGCTAGAACCCACTTATCCGGAAAACTCTGGCCAGTACCCAGGACCAAAGCAAATGCAGAATTTCCCAGACTTAATGTAAATCAAAGAAGGAACTCAGGAAGGTGAGGATGTGTAGTCAGGTTGCAGAGACTGTGTGTAACCAGGGTGGTGGAAGGGAGCTGGAACGCGGCATTTCATGTTCGAAGCCAGAGAAAGTGCCCGAGGTGGGCAAAGGAATGGCCACAGGAAGCAGGCAAGGAGAAGAGATGGTGACAGCCATCACTTTACACATAGAAGCAGATGGAGAGTTCATCATCCCAGAGTTAAGATAACGACCAAAGTGTGGGCTGCCAGGCAGGCCCCCCCTAAACACTATGCAGCCAACTGGCTGTCCTCAGAAATGGAGGACTGGAGACAGAACAGCTGTACAGCTCTGCACTATCCAGGACCTGCCTTCCTAGCAGAGGCCATTTGGCCATGAAGATCAAAGGAACCTTTGCTCTAAGCCAGCCAGAGATAACCACATTCTTCTTAACCTTGTAATGCTGCCCTGTGCACTCAGCCATCTACTGCAGACCCCAAATAACCCAGAGTGCACTCAGACAAGAAGAAACTGCTAGCAGACAGCAGTGGGCAAGAAATACACATCTTTGCTACCTAACAGCCAGAGTTCACCTACCAGAGTGTGGCTGGCTGAGACATGCAGATCATCCCCGGACATACATTTAGGAACCTGGACAACACAGAGTAAGCAGTGAGGAGAGGCAGGGCTCACGGTCACTGTGTCACTGAACCCCACTGCAGATATGTCCCAGCAGGTACTCCCAGGCTTGGTGGCCCTCTTCTACCAAGCCTGCTGCAGACTGCAGCACCCTAGATGAGTACAAACAGGACTGTGCTCAACAGATAAAGTCGAGTCATTTCGTTAACAAGAACTGAGATTAGATTACTCTGTGATTACATGGTTCCGCGGTGTGATAAATTGGTTAATGACAGGATTCCCAATGTAGTGGCTTAATGGGAATTCAATAATTACAGGTGCCCAGGATTAGATGGTAGTCTAGCAAGTGCTAGCCACGTGCTCCGTTGTAACAACTAAAAAGCTACCTGGGACAGCTGAAATGGCCTTGACATGGAGAATGTGTTTCAGTATTAGCTTAGCTAAATGTCACATCTCACACTCTGGAAAGGAGCTTGTTGCCTAAGCATCCAGACTGAGAATGCTCTAATGCTTTCTTTTTAATCAGCGCCAGACTCAATTGTAAAATCTGCAGTCGACACATAACAGTAAGAACAAAGTAACATTGGAACTATTCACTAATAAGTGAAATGGCCTTCCATAGACTTGTATGTCTGAGAATGTGTTCATTCTAGAATTTGCTAAAATAGCAATTCTCATTCCTTGAACTGGGGTCAATGGAAGCTCACTGATGATGCAGAAATTAACTCAGCCCTGCTCCGCAGACTCCTGCACCAAAACAGGATCTCCTGCTTTCTCAGGCACCATGGCCCAGACAAGCGAGGGTGTCACAGGTTCAGAATGTCCTAAGGTTTGACTTTGCATAGCTGTCCCTAAGAGGGGGCTTGACGCCACTGCCTCACATTCTAGAGGGGTGACACATGTGCTGAGGAGCCTCAGCTCTGCTTCCTGGAACGAGAGGCTGTCTCAGAGAGGATTCCAACAGATCCCTAAAAGTCTTCTGACTTCCACGCCTGATGTGCCATCTACACACATGCATGTGCATGTATGTGCATGCACATGCACACAGACACACAGATGCTCACGGCATACACAGCATTCTAAAAAAATAAATGAAAAAATAAGGCTTCTTATGGAAAAAAGGAGAACAGCCATTAACTTTTCTCGAAACTAAAAAAAAAAAAAAAAAAAAAAAAAAAAAAAAAAAACCCTCAGTGACATTACTGCCTTTGACAATAAGAAAAATGATGTATGGAATGTGGAAATCATAAACTGGCCCATTCAATGGGACTTGAACTTACTTTTTGAGACTCCAGATAACACAGCTTTGCTGTTCTGTGTTTCCAAAACGTCAGAATTTGTCTGGGATTAGTGGTTCCCTACATGGATAGGATTTGAGGCTTATAGATGGTTCATGGATGGTTCCCCAGCCACAGACTGTTACGGACATTCACTGAAGTTTACTGACATTTAGTCTGGCATCTGGACAACGTGAGAGGACAGAGTGCAAGACTCCAGAGCTCTAGTCCAAACCACAAAAAGCAGGTGATCCCAAAAGAGAAACTCTCCAGTGTGCCACATCAGAGAAAAACCGTGGGCCAGGGGGGTCCATTAGGAGCAGATTCTAGCGAACTATCACTCCTTCCCAAAGACACTGACAGCATTCCTCCTGCACCTTCCTAAGTAACAGAGTACATTTTGAAACACATCTTCAGTCTTATCTTTCTAACACAAACATCCTTGCACACTCCTGCTCCTGCAGTGTAATTACAATCTTGTATTATTTTGACCAAACGCTATCTATGCTGCTTCCTGGGAAGCTGTGTTTGATAACAACAAAATCCTTTTGGTCGTGCTGAAGCGATAAACACAAGAGTCCTCCCCAGGGTCCTCTACTAGCAGCAGTCCATAAGAATGTTTCAGACAGGTACAACTTTGCAAGAAGGCAAGCCAAAGGCATGCATTCATGGTGGTGTCAGCCTACAGGCTTCTCTGACTGGAGGCTGTCACACGGGAACACACAGTTTGATGCCCTGCAAGTGTGTGTGTCATGGATGTGCATGTTATGACTTCTCCCTCTTCCTGTGTTTACTGGCTAGTTAATTTGCATGCTGTCCACGTGGACAATTCAGGATAAACAGGGTGTCCAATCTGACTTTCGAATTTTCTGTGGCAACAGACACAAAACAGACTTTGATTTAAATTCTCCATGTAAGGTGCATGGACCTGGTCTTGTGGTCATGTACATGCATGGAGGCATGTGGAGGCCAGAAGTTGAGTCCCACATCAACCTCTACAGCCCTCAATTTTATTTTAAATTTCATTTTTATTAATTTGAGGATTCTGAATAATGTATTTTATCATATTCAACTGCTAGCTTAACTCCTCCAACTTCTACTTTCCAAACTCAACATTTTTCCCCACCCTTCAAGACCCATTAGTGGTGCCCATTTATTGTTGGATGTGCCCTCCCAAGGTTCAGTGGTCACTGTCGAAGTAGCATCATAAAGAATATCAGAGGCAGAGGCAGTAAATACAAAGAAACATCTCTGTGTTCAACAAGGCAGCTGCACATAGGCGCTCCCAGCCATGGAGACATGTACGATCCTTGTGTAAACTTAAGCCACACAAAAGCCCAGTGTGAACGAGAGACATGGGCACAAAGTCCATCCCCTAACTGATAAACTATTGACAAACAACAACTGCCGGGACAGGGAGACTCAGCTTTGAGAGTAGCCCCATTTAATCGGCATCTGAGTTTTTGAGGCAGGGTTTCTCTCTGGACCTGGAGCTCGGTGATCGCCATGCTAGCTTGCTGATGAACTGCCTGAACTCTGCCCAGCACCCAGCACTGACATTAAAGGCATGCACCACCACACGTGGTCCTGAGTGGGAGCCGAGGGTGGGACTCACATCTTTGTGCCTGCTTGGCAAGCCCTTTCTTCACTGAGGCTTGCCCGAGAAAGTAACTTATTTTTTCCAAAGAAAATGAGTCAATCTGGAATAGGTCACAGTACTTGAGGGTAAAAATACGATATGGCTAACTGCTTATTACTGAACAATGCAGATACACTGTAAGCCAACTCTGAACGATCACGGCCCCGTATAGGAAGTCACGGGACCTCTCAGGGCCACGCACTAACTCTGTGCTCTATCTTTCTAGTGTGGAGCTGGATTTTAAGCAGCAAGAAGACAAACTGCAGCCCGTGCTGAGAAAACTGCACCCTGTCGAGGAAACTCAGGTCGCCCCTTTGCCTTACACTCAGGAGGCTCACTCCTCCACGCCCAAGCAAAAATCCAAAACTGAGTCCAAAAAGCACGGAAGGTGGAAACTCTGGTTCCTTTAATCTCGTGGGCTTGGGAAGACCCAGACTGTCTTTTAACCCCACTGGAATTTAAGTGAGTCCTTTCCCGAAACGGATAGGATCAAGGGAACTGCGGTGCCAACGCGTGCTCCCTGCTTCTCGCCCTGCGTACCAAAAAGGCCTTCGCACCAACAGATAATTAGCAGCAAGGGAGTGACTGTCACCCCTTGCCAGCTGTCCTTTGCAGTCCACTGGTATGGGGTATAAAGTCTGAAATAAAACTTACGCAGTTAAAGATAAGGAATAACTCTCCCCCCGACAGTGCCCCTTGCCTAAGAAGGAGTGTTGAGATACCAGTGTCCCACACGGCAGGCTGTCCTGGTAGCCGGTGGGACCTCTCACTATTTTGGCTCTCTATTATTATTTATCTTTAAGTGAGAAGAGAAAGCAAGCCTCGAGTTGGCAAAGGACTTCATTTTTACCTTTCATTATGAAATAAGCAGGGGCGAGTGCAGTTTTCAGCACATTCAATTCCGGAGAAAGCACAATTTTTTTTTTCAAGTGGTCGGAGACCATGAATAATCTCGAAAAATGTGACTCTATGTATATCTGCCTTCGTGTGCTGTAGCGCTAAGCCAAGTGACCACATCTCAGTGTCACATTGACACCACAGATTTAGAACCCTCTTCATCTCCAGGTGGACAACATGTTTACTGTTCATTTCCCAAATGGCCAGCAGCCAGGAACCACTCCCACCCCCACCCGAGTCATAATATGCCTTCAGTCATTGCAAGCTGACAGGGTCAGAGCTACTGGACACTAAGCTTTCTTAGATGTTGTTTTTATTCTTTGGGTACCCAAAGGCCAAATGATGAATCTGGCAAGAATTGGAAAGCAGACAGAGATACACAGTGGGTGACATAGTTACCTATAAATCACGGGTGCCTGGGCTGCAGCAGAAAGCATTGGTTCGTTTGTTTGTTTATTCATTCATTTTATTTATTTATTTATTTATTTATTTATTTATTTATTATTTATCTCTGAGCGCAGCCAGGTATTTTATACAGTTCTTTACGCTTTGTCTCTACTGGGCGAGATCTGACCATCACAGAGAGAAACAGCCTGTTTCCCTTAGCTGCTACCAATGGCCAAATTTACCATCACCTACATTTAACCGATCAGTAAACTGTATTAAATGGCATACTTAGGGGAAAGCTGTGAATCAGATGGTTTTAGGATTTTAAAAAACCCACTGTATAATTGAGAGTATTCTCTTGATTACACATGACCACGTAAACCTCCATCCCCTTGTTTTGTTTTGCTCATTTCTTTGCACCTTTACAAGTATCTTTTTTATAGAAACCAAAATCCTCTTGTGCACTAATGACGTCTCTCAGTATTCTGCTTCTCGTGTAGGAAGCAGAGGGTCTTTTTTGGCCTTTTGTTTTTTTCCTTTTGTATAACAATGTTTTGAATTGTTTGTGGGCGTACCAGAAAGACCTAGTGTTTGGTGTTGGTCCAGCACTTTCAGCTGGAACTGCACGCTGATGGCAGCCTGGCAGATCAGACTGCAAGCTTGCAGCGGCTCCGTATTGGGAGAGGGTCATGACCTTCTTTGGATGGGTAGGAGCTAGGGCTTACCACATGCTTTTCCTCATTTAGTTCTAAATATTTGGATTATACAACAAGCTTTAAAAGAAAAAAAAAAAGGCTAAAAGAATATTTTGTGTGAATCCCCTTTGGGGACTACTCAAACCACACTAGAGGTATGCTTATTTAAAATGCAAGGACATGTGCATGCATGCATGCACACACAAAATACACACACACACACAAATACAGACACACACACAGAACACTTGTGCCCATACACGCACACACAAAACACACTGTGCACACACACACATACACACACACACACGCACGCACGCACGCGCGCACGCAAACACATGCCTATATGGAAGTACTCTCCAAGAATATAAATCTGCAGAAGAGCAGTAAACAAGACGTGTCGCAGAAGAGCCCTGACCAAGCTGATCCTGTACCTTGACGGAAGTGCAATTGTTCCATGCACACTAAACTTTAAACATGTGTTTCATGTTTTTATACTGTTTTTAACCGATGTTGCAAAGGTGTTCACGACGAGTTTTCTCTTCCTCTGTTTGAAGAATCCCATGTTCTCACCGAGTGGAAGGAAGGGTTCAGCAGCTTTCTGTCCAGTGCTGCACAACTGTCTAGATGCAAGCCTGTGTGACTACCTGCGACGTCCTTGTTTCCAACCAGTCTAGGCCCCCACACAAAAAGATTAAACACCCGAGAACCAGAAATGAAACTCTGAAGATAAACTCATTCCTCCTCAAAAGGAAAAGCATCTCCCCAAACTGGAAACAAAATATACTGTCAAGTTCATTTCATAGCTGAATCACAAATTTGCCAATGACAGAGGATGACCCTTCTCCCGGGAAGATCGAACTCAAAAATTTCATACAAAACTAAGTAATCAGTTCAGTGTCCCCTCCTATGTAGATGTACACATGGCATTACGTATAGAGAGTAAATTATTATACTTGTCATTAAATCTTTATTAATTTTTAAATAAAAAAAATCAAAGGTAATGTTTTGTGTGGCTACCAAGTTTCTTTCACTGCCTCTGTGTTTGGGGAGGGGAAGGGAATCTAAGAAAATAATAATGGATAGATACTCGATCTAGAAGGCACTCTGGTAGGGTTCAAAGAGGAGAGTATCATGTGTCCTCAGTGCTCCCTATATGCCCACCCCGACCCAGGGGAAAGTTTAGCTTGTGGCCTTTCATATAAGAGAACAAGATGGAAAATTGCCATGATCTTCACTACATCTTCTGTTAGCCACTTGCCAGTGTATAAGTCCCCACACACTGGTGGGCTGATTTTATAGAGCTGTCTTTATCTGACACAGTTACCAGCAGTGGAGGCAGCTTCATGGGTGTGAGGTTAGCTCTGAGCACACCAGCTTCCCTCACCCACATCTCTTATCTTTAAAAAACAAGGGGGGGGGGCTTTCATTGCTTTGGCCTCAGACAAGTGTCAATCCAGTTCACTTATTGGAAGACAAATAGCTATATAATACAAATACCAAAAATGTCATCCAGTTTTGTGAATTAATGTAAGCTAATCAAGCTATAATGGTAGCATGTGTTGTGGAAGGTCACAAGCCATGGGAAAGCTACTCATTAGCTTTTCAACACCTTAGTAATTTTAATATAAGGAACTTCCACAGCTTGGTATGAACATGCAAGATCCTTACCCAGATGATGACATGATTTTTATTTTCTCTGCTGTAAGCCCACTGTTAGTGAGTAAACTTGGGGGTGGGGGGGCACATAGAAAACACAAAACTCCAGGACCCAGTAATATAAAAATGTAAGGAAGATCACCCTGCCAGCACCAAATACAAATAAACTTGTAAAGTCACTGCTCACTCTATGCACACAGTAGGATGAATTTCTCAAGGCCACCAATATAGTTGTCCAGCCAGAGTGATGATGCTTATATGCAAAAGTCAAGCTCCTTCCATTTAAATATCTATAATGCCTTGTTTCTAGGAATGAAGATTTGATCTTATTTTTTTTACAATAAAGGAATTTTAAGAGGACATTGATACGTCAACTTCAAGAAAACACCAATTTCAATACCAAAGCTCATGCAGAGGAATGTAGTATGTTGGTGATAAAGTTATGTTGAGACTTAGTAAAAAGGCACTATTCCCAGCGGTAACATACGTAATTAGTGTCTTCTCCTGCAGAAGGATCACAGGCTCTTATAGATGACCTCAGATGCTAGTGAACCCCTTGCCAAGACGGCTACTCTCTCCAAACAGTCTGCACTTATCCATGCCCTACAGGTACCAAACTTTGTCCGTGGCTGAGTCCAGTGAGACAGAGGCACCCAATGTCACAGGGACAATCCAGAATGACTTTCCCCAGCCCTGTGAACTCCCCAGGGGACTCTTTCCTTAGGGGAGGTTCACATCTCTGCCTAAGTGAGTCGGTAATTTTCAGTCTTCTCGTGTGTACCCAGGCCAAAGAAAACTCTTTAGCCATTGTCCTTACTCAATTACATTTTTTAAAGGACTCATTATCAGAATGTAAGTCCAATCGTTTGAAAGAAGCAAGGAGCCAATGCAGCAGGAGAAGGAAGCTCTCTGCTTGTTAATCATTATTCTCTGGCGTAGCCCAAGGATGACGCATGTGTGTGGCTCCAGGTCGTACCAAACGGCTGATCTGGCCACCTCTGTAGAAAATCACTACCCCAGCATAATATCCCACATACGAGGTAGGAATGCTATATTCTGGGAGTCCTGACTGACTTCTAAGACAAAGAGACAAATACAGTGAATCTAAGTCAGACCCAATGCAAAACTGAGTATGACTCTCAGGGTGACTTGTACCCCGCCACCTGTTTCCTGCGGATGTGGCCACAGATGTGCAAGGACAGATCCATCCTGCATACCTGCTTTCTTGATACTTAAGGATTCGTCTTAAAGAACTTCTAAGTGGAGCAGAGATTAAAGAGTCATTTTAATTCAATGGTAAGGTTAGAGCATAGCCTGTTTTCAGCATTTATATGTTCTCCATCCTACAGCCGCCAAGTGGAGGTGCTTTGCTTATATTTTATTCGTTAACTTACAGATTTATCTTCATGAAGACATTTAGGATCAAGAAATATTTTCTCGTGTATGAAAAGCATCCCCGTGGTCACTTCAAGTGGAATATATGGTAAACAAATGCCACAGGACAGAGTGCAAAGCAGAGTTTATATAAAAACACCGCACTTGTGGATAAAAGTTGCTGTACACTGTCTGTGACAGCCTGTCCACTTCTGTGTGAGCTTGCCCACTCCTAACTCAGTATAAAGCAGACAGAAACTGAATACCTAATAAGCCCGCACCCAGTGGAAAAAGCAAACCCATTCCCAGTACTAACTTTGACAATGTCACAGAATAAGTTTTCTAATGAAACACATCTACTCAGAATGTTTTTTAATAACTTCTATTTTTAAAAAAAAATCCGTTTTGAGCAATCAGTTATAACTTTCCAGCTGATTCATAGTTATACAATTTCCACTACAGTTATGCAAAGTGAGTAGCCCAAGAAGATGGAAACCTCTGGGGCACAATGGAATGGCACAGCTCACGCACAACAGATCTGTAAACCATTTTCTGCTCTGTTTCCACCCTAGAAGACCCACTGATGAGGCTTTTGTCCCCCTTGTCAGGGAGCTTTTGTGAAGATCCCCCTCTAATCTAAATTCACAAAGCAACAGGGTAGCATTAACTTAATGCATATACCCCCAGCTGGTGCAGACTGTAACGCCAAGGTGACACAGTCAGAAGTTCTGTGGTCCCACTGCTCTGTAGACAACAGAGAGGAGACCTGGGGATGGCAGATGACTGACAGACACATTTGTCAATAATTCATCTTAAATGGCCAATATCCTTCCTGATCTATCTTGACACTTTCATCGCTTATTAAATAATTACAGCTCATTCACGTTTCCTTTTGTGATTTCTTCCATGAGAGCTTGGTTTTCTAGAACGAATTCAAAAGAAGTCTTTGATTCTTTTTTTTATAAATATCTGAGACGCTCAGAACTGGGAGAAGTTGGCTTAAGACCTCAATCCCCCTTTGACTTCTGGAGACTTCTGCTAAAGTCGGGAGTATGGGAAATGGACTTAGATGTGCAGTTTCCCAGGCTTACTCCCAGACAGTGTCTTGCACCTCTGACACCTATTTCATGGGGATGTGGTACAGACGGGAAAGCCTAGAGGAGGTCCTTACTTCATAGCCACCTTAAGAATATTGAAGAGTTCATTTCAAGGGATCGCTATGTGGTCCTTAGAACAGAAGGGCTTCTCCAAGCTTGGAGAAGTTTCAATCATGAAACTCAGCATCTAGATTTTGCCTGCAGAAGACTGTGGAATCTGTCTATGGAAAGGAAGCAAGGTAAGGATAGAAGAGGACTTATCTTGCAAGGCGGCTACCTCTATGTAGGGTAGAAACCAGAAAGGCTCTTTCATACACTGATGCTTGCTGGCACGGGCCACAGCAATCAGCATTCTACCTTGGTCTCACAGCAGAGGAAGAGACAAGCTGGCACTAGAACCAGGAACCACAACGTACTGGGCGTCCAATGTTCTGTGGTTGATTGGGCAGTGGGGTGAGGTGGAAGGAGCCACGAACAAGAATCTTCCAAGACATTAGTTAGTGCCCAGTTCAATCAAGTGGCCGACAACAACTTGCTGAAGTTGTCACTGGTACTCAGGGAAACCTTCCAAAGAGCCCTGGGCCCCATACTCTGAGTGCCACGCTCATTATACTCTTTCCTTTATCATGCTTTGAGTACTTTTATACAGTCACTCGCAGCCAAATTAACATGTGTGAATTTGCATAAGCTTCCTCTCTATGCCCCTCTCCCATGTTGAGTTGCCAGTCGGGGATGCACAAAGAGATTACAGCTCTCTTGGTAGACACCTTCACTACAAGAATAAGCCTCAATTAACTATACAACTAGCCAGAGGGGAAAAGGGCTATATATCCTTAACTAAAGGTAGGACCAGTTTTTCTCTAAACAGAAACAGAACTGTTGTTCCCTTAACCAGACACAACAGTACTGCCTCGCTAACCAGAAACAGAAAACTGGCTCCCTCCCAAATGGGACACCTTCCCTCCACCTTAAACAGAGACAAGGTTACTGTGGGACCCTGTCCAGATGCTTAAGCTCCAGCAGGTTCTGAAAGCCCCTGAGCGCTGCCATGTCAGCATCAGCCTTGCTTCTGACTTATTCTAAGAAGGACTGTAGCAGAACAGCATGATGCTTACTTTGGCTGCAAGCCACACTCCATCCATTCTACCAGGACGTACTTTCCCAGTTCCCATGAAAGCGTGTATGAAGTACACCAGAGCCTGATTGCAGGAGAACTCCCAGGCACACTGGAGCCTACCCCTATCTTGTTTATGGGGTTCTGTCTTCAGTGACTGGTAACACACAGCGATGTTTCCAGTTCCTGAGAAAGGCATGGTAAAAAGACATCAAGAGTGCAATGCTGGAAAAGCCAACTTAAATGACAGCCAATTCACACGGAAGCCTGTTATTTTCTAATTCATCGCTATGAGAGCCCAAACTTAAATGATATATCTCTAGTCAAGGGAAATCTGAAGACGGCATGGTCTTCAAATCAGAGACAAAAAACAAAATGCACTGTTGCTCTTCATAAAAATATGCCCAGTCTGCCTTCTGGGCTACGGTTCACATTCTGAGATACCCGCCTACTTCAGCAGCATGACCCCCTTTGCTGTGAAGCCTACAGACAGGGACACAGCCCAGGTTAGGGTGGCTGTGCAGCCAACACCAGCCTCTTCTCATGTGTTTTCTCTGTGGATACATGGAAAGGATCAGGAAGACCAATGTGCTCTTCCTGCTGGCAGGATAGAAGGCTACAGAAGCTTTTGTTTTTTTCAATTAAGGAACTTTTTTGTTTGTTTGTTTTTCCATTGCCTGCGAGGCCATCCAGCAAGGATAGTTAAATTGATGTGCACTTGATACAATAAAGTGGTAATGAGGGTCTCGAGCCAAATGTAACCATTTGGGGGGGGATGAAGATGACAAATTCTGCACGCCAGCCACCATGTCAGGGAGTAAAAATGACACTGATCATTGAAATCTGATAGATTGTTCATGAAATAAATCACGTTCCACAAGTAATGACCCATTGTGAGAGAAACAACTAGATTGCGTTTTAGTAGACAATAAAATTGCTAAAGCAGATTACCTCAATTACTTTTTAAGGTGCTTCATAAAATGTTATCCAAAGTACTTTCAACATAAATACAAAGAAAGAAACCACCAGAAGAGAGAAGTCTTAGAAGAAAATACACATCTTTGATAAAAAGTAAGAATGATAAGAATCACAGGACCAGGTGTTTCTGTCTCTGACACAGTGGATAGTTTCCTCTTTCCTGACAGATGCTTCTAGAACTATGGAAAATCCAAATAGACTATTTCTCAGTCACATGCTACCTTGAAGAAAGAAAGTTCACATCCCAGTGGACAGGAGGGGAGCAATGTGGCTGGTGTGTGGGGAACATGGCCTTCTTGGAACACAAAGCATGTGTCTCTGGGCACTTACAATGAGTTCGGAATCCCGCCCCATGGAAATGACCGTCCTGTTCACAGTCCTGAGAAGCTCCTCCATGATGATCTGGACATGTCTCTGAGTCGGGCCCTGGAGGGAAGAGACACCGATGAAAGCCAAGAGCACAGGCCATCACAGTCCCCCCAGCCCCAAGCACTTGTCACTGAACCCAGCTGCTCTGTAAAGAGTCAATCAATTATAGGCCTTAACAAGATGAAAAATGGTCTTTGTCAAAGGCAAATGCCTTCCCGAAGAAAACTCGAGGCCTTTTATTAATTATAGCCCATTAATGATAATTTGTTACATAATCGTAGCAAATTAATTTAAGCAAACCTTAAAACTAAAAGCAAATCCATTTAAACAATATAATGTTTATGATCCCTGGTGAGACCGCCAATTAGTCTTCCAGAGACGCTTGGCCATCTGTAAATGGAAGGCAGGCAGATAACAACACCGACTGCTCTGCGTGTCACATCCCGATAACTTAACTGCCGCACAGAACAGAATGTTTTAGTACCAGTGCAGCAAATTATCTAAAATTCACAGTGCCATGGGGAGAATTTATTCCCTTGTTTAATGTGAAATGAGACTGTGGATTCTCTTCCATGCATATGGCTTGTGTAGGCAGGCACCTGAGCAATCTCTGCACAGTCAAAAGCTCTTCCTTGAGGCTGCCCTACAACCTCTTTGGCCTGACTTTTCTCTGAGAAATGCAAAGAACCTGGTATGGGAACCCTGGGCTGGGCCTGAGGAAGACATCCACGCCTTGGGCAAGGGCCACGCCACCGATGAAGTTGCCTCATCACCCAGCAAAGGTTACGTCTGATGCTTTGAGCACCAACCATGCAGAATGGGATGGTCAATCATCATTGTTAACTCTGGATTAAGGTCTACCCAGGGCTTTAGTGAGGTAAAGCTTTGATTAGCTTTCACAGAGGATTAGCTGAGAGGGTAAGACACACTCTGAGTATTGGTGGCAGTAGCTCCTGAGATGGAGTCCTGGACTGAATAAAAAGGGGGAAAGAAGAAAGTCACATCAACCCACCTCCCTTTTCTGCTTCTAGATTTGCCCAAATGGAAGGAAGTAGCCTCCTGTAGCTACAAATAGACCCGGGCTCAGTCTTCCTGCTCCCCCCGACCCCACTTCAATGTTCTAGACCTCCGAACTATGAGCCAAAATTAACTTCACCTCCTTTAGTTGACTCTTATCAGGTCTTTAATGAAAGTAAGAAAAAAATGTAATTAATTTAGAGTAAATTAATTAGACTTACTCCTGAAAGGAACAAATAGGAGTGAGTGAGTGTGTGTGTGTGTGTGAGTGTGTGTGTACCAGGAAGATGTCCAGGTCATGCAGGAAAGAGTTCAGAACAAGACCTGTCTACTTAAAATCCTGACTAGAACTGGGAGCACTGACAGGCAGATGAACCCTAGGCACACTGGAGAAATTTAAACACTGGGGAACCATAGGCACACTGGAGCCCACCCCCAATCTCGCTCATGGGTTCACTCTCCACTTAGTGGTAACATACAGAGCTGTTTCTGTCCTGATCCCAGACACACCAGAATAATCAATGACATTACCTAAGTGTATACTTTACATGCACAAACAGACACAGTATGCTGGTGATGGGAGAGAGCTGGTGAAACAGTCGTATACCTGCCTGAACCAGATTCAGGGTCGAGAAATAAAAGGCCACTGGAATAAAAACAAGATTTAAATACAAGAGGGAGTTGCAAAGCTCAAATAGCACTAGACACTTCTACCTGTGGGGAGCAGAGCAGAGAGCTGCAGGAAGCGCAGTTGGCTTCATTCGTGTATCACTTAATAAATACAAGCACTATAAAAAAGAAGGGGGACCGCCCTGTCAAGCCTTCGGCTGACCTGCAGGATGAGAACTTTGGCCAAGGGAAACATCTTACCAGGAAAACAAAGACTTGATTTCAATTCAGAAAAGTGAATGCTACACTGTAAAAATGACATCCACATAAATAAAAAGAATTCAAAGGTAAAAGTCTACAGAGAAAGGCTGAAAGTGAAGGCCGTTGCTTTTTCAACAAGGCAGTTCTGTTCATAGCATGTGTTCAAGGTTTGGCCGACAGCTGGTGAGGCTGGCCACAGTCTGATCTCCGTGACTCACCACATCTTTCCGGTATAGCACCTCCAGGATGTTGCTAAGCAGCTGGCAGCATGCCTCCAGATCCTCCTGCCTCTCTAGGTGGTACTTGAGCTGATCCGTCATCATGGGGAGCAGGATCTCTCTGCAGTCTGGATAGAACATAGGAATGTCAATCAGTGGGAAACACTATGGAATCCCTCAGGTCTGCCAGAAAGCTGTGAGCCCCCTCAAGTGTCTGATTCACGAGCTGTGAATGGAAAGGAACACACACATGGCCAAATGGATTGATGACTAAGAAGTCATTTCCATTGCTATCAATCATTCACAGATGGGTACCTACATACATTTGTGGGTCTCTGTGTAAGCACAAGTCACAAACATGCTTACCACATACAAAAACACATATGCACACCACCCACAGTTGCACATGTGATAGGTTACCTACTAGTGTCTCTTACCTTCAATCCATTGGTTTGCAATATTAAAAAGAGTATAGAACCTCCAACAAAAACTAGCCTAACTGCAGATTTCCAGTCTTTTCCTAAGCAAGCAGGCAAGGTACACCCTCTTAAGTGTAGGACCTCAGTCCTGGGATGGGCACAGCCCTTCCTTCTTCCACAAGCTCTGTAGAGTAGGCTGAGAAGGTGGGATGAGAAAACAGAAACCAGGGGCAGAGAACCAGGAATGCGAACATAACCCTGAGGAGTGTAGGACCAGGTCATTGTGGTCTAGTTAGGAAGACAGCAAGAATTAAACATGAACAGCAGAACAACATGGGCTCAGATTAAAGAGGAAATGACATTCCTAACTGCCTCTTCCAGTTTGGAAATCCTGCTGGATCCTGGCAGCATCCACTTTCCAAAATGGCCTGCCTGTTTACAGCCCCTGTTCTGACACCAGTGCCGCCATCTTTGCCTCCTTTAAGATCCAAAGCAGGTGAACAGAGTGGAGCTTTGCAACAGGAAATAGATGTAGCTGGTTTTCAGGATTGTACATTTTAGGATTTACGACATTAATGATACATAAAAGCATGTTTTGCATTAATGTTCCCCCGGGTGTTCTTTTTTTATTTTTTTATGGAAGAAAAAAGAAATCACACACAACAATGAAAGAGCTCCTCAACACACTCTGAACTCAAAGGCACACACTGAACTTTCCCAAGGACAACAGTTTAATGAGAGCCTGGGAAGTCCCCCATGCATGTATACACAATGATTAATTGTCACTGTCAACTTGACAGGATTTAGAATCACCTCAACAACACACCTCTGGATTGTCTTTGCGGGTTTCCGCAGAGAGCTTTAACTAAGGATGGCAGACTGAAGCTGATTATGGGAGGTGCTATAGGATGGGGGTGGGGGTCGTCCAGGCATGAATAAAAAGGAAAACATTTGAAAAGCAGCTGAGCAGGGATTTCCTGCCTTTTGCTTGTAATGTGACAGCCAAAGCTGTTCCTGCCACCATGGCTCCCACCCATGGGACAAAGGATCCCTTAGGATGACTCTTGACAGATATTTGGTTGTGGAGATAAACAAACAAACAAAAACCTAGGTAATCCAAAGTGAATACTTGGCTTCCCTGTTGACACCAAATTTTAATAATCAACCTCTGTGCAGATGTAACACATAAGACAGGCCAGCCCTGCTGGACACTGACACCAGGAGCTGTCTAGAATCCTGCAGAAAGCCAGGGGCAGAGGGGACAGGTCAGAGTAAGGGTGCTGTCTGAGCAGGGAAGTTGTCCCCTTTGTGTCTGGGTCTCCAGTGTCCAGTGTTGGGAAGACCTCATCCTAATTTCCCACTGTCTCACCTATCCCTGCCAATGACCCCATGGAAGAACTGAAGTGTTTCACTATAGGACCATGCCCTTTGAGCTTAAGAGACATACTCCAACATCTCAAGGTATGCTGCCACTCAAGAGATAGCACAGATGCAAGAACTTCCCAAAGATAGATTATCCACGGGAAACAGTGCAAGAAAATGACCCCTGGAAGACACTATCAACAACAACCCACCCCAGATGTCTGTCCCATAGACCTTCAATGTTCACACACTATAGCCACCCTCATTAAAGCTACATCTGCTGCCTTGAGCCATATGTAATACCTAATGCAGAACAACCCTCCAGACCAGTACCTCAGAATGCTCCCTTGGAGAACAAGGCCCAAGCCCTGTCAGGCAGATGGCCCATCCTAGAGAGCACCAATTCAATAACTCCAGCTGAGCCATCCTTAACTTCTGTTGGGAACACATGACTTGACCTCCATGTTCCCAGCTCAACATAGAACAAGCCCTGAGCTGGGGTTGTCCATCCAGTTACTATGCATGTGACTGCCACCATTCTGGAGGTCACAGGGATTTCCAAGGTATCTCAGAAGAAAAGGGCAGAGCTGCTAACGAAGATGTTTGCAACCTGTAGATTTCGAAACTGTTAGGGGTCAAATGACCCTTGACCATCAGAAAACTCGGATATTTACATTATGATTCATAACAATAACAAAATTGCAGTTACGAAGTAGCAATGAAAATGATTTTATGGTCGAGGGTTACCACAACATGAGGAACTGCATTAAAGGACAATTTTAACTACTGTGCTAAGACATAATGGGTAGAAAGTCTTGTGAAATGGCCAGCACTGGCTGGAGAATGGATCTGTCTCTGAATGGTTCAGTGAGAGCTGGGCTTTAGGCTTTGGAACCAAATGTCCCGACCTAAGTCCTGTCCTTATAGCCCCCATTTATCTGTTGTGCTGGGAAGGCAGTAGTGAACTACACTGTTCTCGTGGCTACTTGAGTGTGCTGGTTCTATGTCAGTATTACCTCAGGGTGAAGAAGGCAATTCTGCATGCTCATCTCAGGCAGAGAGATACTGCCCACCATGTTGGGTTCCCTCATGAGAGCCCCCACCACTAGGTCTTATCAACTTCAGTTGGCTGTTATGCACTGTGCCTTATTGAGAAGCAACTCCACTGACAGTTTGGCATGTTTAAACTATTTTAAGCTGGACTTGTAGCCTCACATCTGTAATCCCAACATTCAGGAGGCTAAGAGGGCAGTTTTGAGTTCATGTCTGCCAGGGCTACTTAATAAGATCCACACTAGCCTGGGTTACATTGTGGTGAGAAAAATGAAACAAAAATATCCAAGAGCAGAACAATTTCCTTCACTCACCTCCCTGAGAAGAAAAAAGTCATTGGCTACGCTTTCTGACAGACGAGTGTCAAGCTGTGCTGAGGAAATGGGGATGAGAATAATGTAACTGTGAAGACAGAGCGAGATGGTGTTTGAGGCTCTAAAAAAGGGCCCCAGGCCAGCACCACCACCATCACAAAATTACCTCTGCATTCAGCTGCACATCTGAACAGAGATGGACAGATCCACCAGACAGATCAGGTTTGTGGACATCCTTGAGGGCCAGCGGCCATACTGCCCAAACCAGGGATCTGGGGGAAGGCTTCCAAGAATATAGTGTGTCTTACAGCATTGCCCACACTGTGTCATCGGCAACCCACTATGCACCCTCAATGGAAGAAACACAATGTCCCCAGCATCTTTTGGGAAACCAGAGACAGAGGCAAAGGAATCATGCTCTACACCTCCAGGTCCAAGTTCATGGACCACCAGAAATACTGACTGTATTAACTATGCTTCTATGCACTGGACAGAAGACTCTTGAGAGTAGAGTTCCTTACCCAATAGAAATAATCTTAGCATATAAACCAAGGCTTGAGCGGTGTGTGTGTGTGTGTGTGTGTGTGTGTGTGTGTGTGTGTGTGTGTGTGTGTGTGTCTGTGTGTCTGTGTGTCTGTGTGTGTGTCTGTGTTTGTATCTGCATGCACGTGTATGCGCATGCATAACTTTCTCTCCCTTAGAGGTCAGTTAGTTACTATGGACCACCATATACATGCATTTCACCTGTGAACCATAGCAATTTGCACCTGCTAAGTGGTGAGGAAGGCCTTGCCAGCCACAGTAGCCCAGCCCCATGCTTGGCAGACAGCTGAAGGACAAACACCCTCAACAAGAATGTTTCCATCTTATAGGGGATCTGGTTTTACCGCAGTTTCCAAGCCCGTCTGGACAACAGCAAACAGCTGAACAAGAGGGTGTGTTTGTGTGTTAACTTGCTTTACTCTGCAAGTGCATGCAGATGGTAGGAAGACTAAAGCGCAAACAGATCCACTGTCTAGTACTGAACCCAGCCCTTAATGAAGGCTAGCTATTTAAATTATAATTTTTATAATTTGTATTATCGTTGTGCCATTTATATTATGAAAGGGCAGGCTCTTGGAATGAATACTACGCCAGGAAAATTAATGCCTTACAGTGGCCTTAGATTGGATCTACCCACACAGTAGTTATTCTGCTGCCTGTCACCAAAGCACAGAATATAAGTATTGTAAAAACTCTTTTATTATTTTGAGACAAGGTGTGTCAATGTAGCCCAGGCTAGACTTCAACTCATAATCCTATCTCGGTTACCGAAATATTGGAGTTATAAGTACATACCACACCCTATTCATCAAACGAACAAACAAGCCTTCAGATTTAATGGGTCTTTTCCTGGCCTGTATTTCAATCTACAGAAGTTAAATATTCTTAAATGTTAAATCATAGGAGGGGCACAAAAGTACATGCTACATTGTGGATGGACATATACATCGCAGAAGAAGATATTACCAGCTCTGGTGGCTGTGACCGAAGTCACATGACACAATGGGCATTCCAACTGAGCATATGCAATATCCTTCCACAAAGACAGAATATCATGTCCAGAAAGCCAATAAAACAAAATAAATAGCCTGGTTCGTTCCCGGCACAATTAAAAGAAAGCGTATATTAAAGGAAAAACATTTATTTTACATGTCTCAAATCAACCATTGACACACAGCCTCTGAAAACGTCTAGAATGCCTGCCTGCAAACTGATAGACTCTGATTCACACTGTGAAACTCTATAAAGGCTTTTGATGAGTTCCACCATATACTTAAAGAACAAATAAAATCATAATGCATGCACACACATAGATCTCTTAGAATAGGACAGTTATTTTGGGAAGGAGAGAGAATTAGCAGCACAGGAAAGGGAACAAGAGAGCAATGGGAAAGTAAATATCAGCCAAAATATGTGACATCCTTGGGAAACATATGACTACAAAACTCATTACCTTGTACAATAAACTTAATTGTAATAAAATTAAAAATAAAAACAAGAACTGCTTCTACAGCATGTAAGAGGCCATTCGTTCAATCACAGCACGGAAAATGAAACAAAAGAACATAGAAAACAAAAAGTCAGGCCAGTATGCAGCCAGATTGGTAGAATGCCTGTCTAGCAATCCAGGAGGCCCTGAGTTCAATCTCCAGGACCATAAAGAAACAGATTTGGTGGTTCATGCTTGCCACCCCTGCATTTGTGATGGGAAAGTGGAAGGTCGGGAGGTCAAGGTTACCTGTTCCGTATTGAACTCTTGGCTAGCCTGGGATATGTGAGCTATTGTTTCAAAACAGAACGAGTAGAGCTACCAGCTGCGAAGGTAGGAGACTGGGGCATTGCTGCTAACAGAATAGCAATGTAAGTAACTCCACTCTGAATTAACTAGGTAGAAGAAAAAACTGAATTATATACTTTGAATTGTATGCAAATGTCTCTGAATAAAAATATTATACAATTTGAAGATTAAATGAAAATGGTAATAAAAGCAATTATCAAGTCCAGCAGGCCCCTCTGAAGATCTGGGGTACATCACCTAAATGCTCCAGGCATCCCATTTTCTTGTCTCCACAATGGCACTACACTTGGTTCCCTCCCAGTTTATCCTGAGAACTAAGGATACCACACCTTAGCTCAGCAGACAGTGAGCAGGAGTTAACACCAGCTCTTACAAAGGACACAGGCAGTCCATACAACGTCTCAAGAAATGTGCACTAAGTCCAGTGCCTCAGAGCTGCACAGTCCAGTATGGTGGTCACTAGACATGAAGCTGACTTGGTGCATCCAAAGGGTAGAATTTCTTATCAGATTTAATTTGAGTATTATTTGAGACTCTTATCTGTGTATTCCCATATGCTCATATGTATCCCACCCCATTCCTCCCTCTCCCCCATCACCCACAATATCTCTCCTTCCTAGCTAAATAGCTTCTGTCCTTTTATGGTGAGAATGGCCCCCATAGGCTCCTATGTTTGGATGTACGATCGTTGGGTCATGGAACATTTGGGAAGAATTAGGAAGTTCAGCCTCGTTGGAGTGGGTGTGGCCCTGGGGCATGGGCAGTGAGGTTTTAAAAGCCCGTTCCTAGACAGCAAGACAGTGCATGCTCTATCTATCTATCTATCTATCTATCTATCTATCTATCTACTATCTATCTATGTATCTATCTATCTATCTATCATCCATTCCTCTCTCCCCCTCCCTCTTCCCCTCCATCTCCCTCTACCTCGCTCTCTCCCTGCCTGCCTCCCTCCCTCCCTGCCTGCCTGCCTGCCTGCCTATAGATCAGGATGGACACTCTCAGCCCCTCCAGACTTGCCATCATATCACGCTTCCTGCCACAATAATCAGGGATTAACCAACTCTCTGAAACTGTAAGCCAGCCTCCAATTAAATGCTTTACTTTATAAGGCTTGCCTTGGTCATGGTGGTTCTTCATTGCAATAGAACAAATGACTAAGACACTAGGCACAATTAGCATTTTCCATATGTACATAGGTATGGGGCATCCGTGGACCAAAGAAAACCTGCTAGTGACCACCCCCTCAAACAATGTCTCTCTCTCCAGCAGCTAACAATTTTCCACAGACCCTCAGTAAGGGGTGGGGCCTGGAGAGCATCTCCCCCATTACTAGGAGAACTCTGACTGGCTATTAATACTACAATACCAACCTTCTACATAAGGTGTCTGCACTGGTACAGTGGTGGCAGCACTGTTATGCAGTCATTAACTGCATGCTCATTACACTTGAGGACTGTTCAGCAAGAGGGAATTTCATGCCTAGCTCTGTAATTCTGGTCAGAAATCCTTGGCTCTGTAGGTAACAGGCCCTAGGCAGACTATTCTATTACTATTCTGCTAAATGGTCATCTTGTCAAACTGCCTTCTAAATGGGTATGTTTACAACCATAGAGCCGGATTTAATTTTAATAAATGAATTGTAAGTTCAGATGTTTAAAAGTGGCGTTTAATCTAGTTACTGCAAACAACTGTTAAGAAAAATAAATCGCATTATACATTGAAGACTAAAGATCCAGGGTCTCAGATGGAGTAAGAATTTAGCATTTAAATTGTGCTATAAGTCACAACACAATGAACTTCTCAGACTCGGCATGGATAAAAGAATATAAAGCGTGGCATTAGTGAGTTTTAGATAGAATTCAGACTGCAATGACATTCTAGATAAAATATATGACTGACTTACATTGCTTCAAACTACATTTGCTGAGGACGAGGGAATTTAAAATGATATCCAAGGCTCATCATCTACTTCTGTGGAAAGCACAGGCTAAGGATGTAAAAAGGCAAATGAGGAGGAGCCTCTCCGATTCTTCACTTTAATAAATGAAGGTTCACTGTAATAAATGAAGCTGATTCCAGACCACACCCTATCACAGGGCGGGCCCAGGACTTCTTCATATCTGTCAGCACCCACTGGAGGCACTGCAGCAAAAAGCATAGTTGCCATATTTTATTCTGCCATCTTCAGATACCAAGGAAGGCAACTCAGTCCAGAACCCAGGCCAGGGGAAGGCATTGCTATTCTATACAAATGGTCATGAGGATGATACCCCCTTCCATGCACTGCCTTCTCCAGATTCTGTGATGATCACAGACTCCAATCATCAACATCTGCTCATCTGCAGCTGTGAGGGCCAAAGCCAGGATGATTAATGCTCTGGTAATGGGCACAGAGTAAAAATTATTAATCTTTATAAAAGGTATTCAACAGGCATCATCGGCTTATAAATGTCCAAGCAGAATATCCGTCTATAACCCCATTACAGCTCTACATTAAAATAAGACACAAAAATGAGAATGAATTTGTCCATTTAAAGCACTCATTTTTATGAACACTGAGTAATGTGCTTCTTAATTTTTAGTTCGGTCACATTAAACAAATGATCCATAAAGTGCATTTAATAACCTTGTGTGTGTTGCATAGAACTGAAAGCCAAAATAACACTTTTAATGAGAATTAAACAGTAAGAGCCGTATTAATGGGGAATGCTTGCTATTCATCTTTTATAGACAATCATCTTGTTTCCCTACCATTTAGGAACCCCCGTGCCCGTGTTTCAATATGCTCAAGTGATTTTCCTCCATCTACATGAGTCTTTAAGCAGCAGTGGCTCAAAGACTGTATCTGTCATAGAAGGAGCTGCAGAAGCCATCTACTGATCTCCAGACTGTCCAGATGTAGGTATCTGGAACATGGTGACAGATACTGCCAGCAAGTGTACTGCTAAGCAAAAGCTGAGCTGCCATTAGCCACCACACTCGTAAGTCAGAGAACTTGGTGATGAAAGACCCGTGCCTGTGCACATCTATGTGGGCATATATAAATGCCAAGCACTACGCCATCATCCCCAAAGTCATTTTTAAGTAAGAAGTTATGAAGTTTGCAGTACCAAGAGAAGAAATTACCAGCAAGCCACCCTTTAGGAATGTTGTGTGCAGATTTGCAGGACTGAAAATACACAGATATCTAGTCCTACATCTCCATTCCTGACAGCTGGGCAGCACCTCTTAAAGTATTCTGGTCAGGACAGTACCACTTGCCTGTGTGCTAAAAGGATCAGAAATGTGGCAATCTGTGATTCAGCCTTGAGCTACCTAATGCCATGGAATTTTAATTGAGAGGATGACAGAGCAAGTAAGAGGCTTTGGAAATTGGAAAGATGAGCAGGGAGGCATGAAGACTATCAAACAATGGAGAGCAAAACTCAGTGGGTAATGACAATTGCTACCCAGTCTGATGACCAGAATCCCAACCCCAAGGCTCACAAGGTTGAAAGAGAGAACTCATTCTTACAAGTAGTCCACTTGACCCCCACATGCATACTATGGCATGCATGAGTGTACACAAAAAGAAGGATAAATAAATGTAAAGACTACATTTTAAGAGCTGGCCAAATGTATGACTTCTGTGAATGGGCATGAGACATTGCATAGGAGCAGAAATGTTTATGAAGAGCACTGGGTAGTAGACCCTCTTGACCTTTGAGACTGATGAAGGACAACAGAAGATTTGAAGTTCTAGTAGAATTGCTGTAAGTATGACGTCTCCTCAGGTAATGGGAAAGAAAAACCAATGGAAAGGCTACAAAATGAGCCCCATGTAAATACACACACAATAAAAATCATAGACAGGAATAGAATGGAAGGAAAAATTGTGTGGAAAATCTGTTCATGTGATAAGTCTACTGTTTAAGTGAAGAGAAGCAGGTCAAAGAGAAGGCCTGTTGATTTGACAAGGAGCCTACAATTCTGCTCCCCTGTAGAAAGAATCTCAACATATAAGAGAAGAAAACAGACACAGCATCCATTGTCTGGAGGCAGTGGGTGGGGCAGTGCATGCTGAACTTTAGGCCTAGAAAGAATCAAGGGATGTAGGGTTGAGGAACTGGTTATATATGAGGTAACATATGAGACAAATGGGGACAGCCACTTTTTAGACTGCTCTTCCCACATCTACGTACAAGAACAGAAGCAGGAGCCTGCCAGAGGTGAGCTCCAAGTAGAGCCAAAAGAGGCTAATATGCAGATGAATAACACCATAAAGAGCTCATGGGTCTAGTCATCTGCTCATAAACTACAACCCCCATAACTGCTACCCCACAGAAAAAGAAGAGAAATACTATTAAAACTGTGGACATATGAGAACACCACTATGTGGTGAAAAAGAAGAGAAATACTATTAAAACTGTGGACATATGAGAACACCACTATGTGGTGAAAAAGAAGAGAAATACTATTAAAACTGTGGACATATGAGAACACCACTATGTGATTTATTCATGCTTAATTTACAGATGTGTTCATTTATCCATTTATTTGTATTTTTTCCTTCCTTCATATAGTGTTGAAGTAAATTCAGCTTTCAGAGAGAATTACTCATGCAGTGGGTGTGAAGCAGTTTAAGGAGTGTGTAGATGATGGATCTGTAACAAGCCAGGGCCTTAATCAGCACTACAGTGCTGGACAGCTCCCAGCCTGAGCCTCTGCTTACATACAGGGCTTCTTATTTAACTCTGACACCCTCATCTGTAAATTGAGTTAATTAGTCTTTTCCAACTCTACATTCTCATGTTTATGACTCTGACGTCTCTCAGAGGAATCAAACTTGCTAACCAAAAGTCCTGAGCACTTGGTAGGTGATCTATAAATTATGGTGGACTTCAAATGGGTATAATTAAGAAACTCCGGTATTGAATAAGCTATTTCTAAAAGTGTGTACTGCTGTAACAAGTGGCCTCTGGACAAACACATATAATGAAAGACACAGAGAGAGACCTACAGAGCAAGGGATGGAAAAGGTATTGGATAACAGATAAAGACTGGAAGTTTCCTTGAGGCATGGGGAGGGGTGGGGAGTTTGAAAGAGAAAGTAATGTTTATATTCCAGCATTATTTAAAAGCGTTAGTCTTCAGGGTTCGCAGCTGGCAACATTCATTAGAAGTCATCAGCACAGCTATCTAATTAAAGTATTCCGGAATGCCTTATGAGTGGGACATTAAGTGACTGTGGCAAAATTAGCCCCAACCCCAATTTTTCCTCTGTGTACAACATCTATCAAGTTAACAAAACTACTGGAGAATGGCTCAGGGTTTAAGATTTGGATTTTCACAGTAGAAAAACTCAAGAAATACTGTTTTGATTTGTGGATGGATCAGAACATTAAAACGATATATTTTATTGCATTCTGAATTAAGCAGTTTCTCCTGTATGAGCTAACACAGCAGAAATTGATGAACAGGGCAGATTTTAGAGATAGATGCTTTCTACTTAGGGGTCTGGCTACTGTGAGGAGGACTCTGAATTCAGTCTTTCCTAATCTCACAGTCCCGCTAAGGATGTGGGCATCGCCCGGGGGCTTCGAAAGACTGCTATAACTAATGCTTCTGCTATTAGCAAAGAGTTTTACTCCGTTTTATCACTGGGAGAATTATTCACCTTGAAAAGAAGAATGAAACACATCACTTAAACTCCCTCGCCCTGCATTTTAAAGAGGCTTCCTATTATTCAAAACCCAGGATACATGAGTTTCCACAGGGCAGGTGAGCCCTGTTGGACAAGGAGTCTGCTCTTAGCTTGACTTTTGTAGCTGTGATAAAAGACTCTGTCAACATGGAACTTGGGAAGAAAGGGCGTTTATTTAGATTATACTTTCAGACTACAGACCATCACTGAGGGCTTTGAGGACAGGCACTCAAGGTAGGATTTCTTGCTACCGAGCATTACCCGTGACCAGGGTACCCAGCTAGGATAGGGTCTATCTGCTAAAGGAAAGGATGGAGTGTAAGATAGCCAGGGTCTGCGAGAATGGATCCCTTCCTTCTCCTGCTCACAGCAAGAATGCAGAAACCAGGAATGCAATAGCCACCAACCAAAGCCCTGCCAAGGAATAACAGGTTTACAACCACCAGGGTATTCAAACCCTACCAAGACCAAGCCTTGCTACTACACTTTAAAACAAATATGGTCATACATGACTCATCCAATCTCACACTCCCCTCTAAAACCAAACAAGCACAGATACAGGAAAGAGCATGTATCAATCTGTAAAACCAAACTTGTCAATCGCTTAGGTCCCTGTCATGATGGGAAAATGAAAAAGCTATGTCGGGAAACCGAGGGAACAAGCTTCCCCATGGTCTAGGATCCAGAAAAGCAAGCATGTGTAGACAAGGAGAAAGTTCCAAAAGGAACCTCGGTTTCCTCAAGCCTCCTTGCAAGCACGGGGAGTACTTTTGATGAGGCTACTTGGTGATGCTACCCAGTGGACCCACTTTATCCCAATTCCCACACCACCAATGTAAAAAAGTCGAGTGGGCATAAATCCTACACTTAGTGTGCCGACGTTTGATTTAATTACACTAGAACTTTTCATTTCTGTAATAGGATTTAAGCTTTAATTTTTCCCAGCTTTTGTCAGATATGTGGGCAACAACATAATCACATGGGAACAAAGCCACAAATGCACAAATTATGAGACGTCGACCTTTCCCTCTCTTTGTATCTTGCTTTGAAAATCTGCTCACTCCACACTGCAGATGATATTCAAGAGTCGTCATTCTGCACAGCACATAATCTGTTTAGCCAGCTTTCAAGTAGGCAAGTCACATCAGAGACCAGGCTGGGAAGCCATTACCGCCCATTCATTGGCTCTCATGCACAGCATGCTAATGAGCCCAAGGCCCTTCACCTCAGCATAAGGAGCAAAAACAGGACATCCAAGGCAGATGATGAGGGATGGGTGGGGCAAGCCAGCATAGACCTAGAGTACATCCTCAGTTGGGAACAATGTCATTCACTGAGTAATTGCTACCTATGCAGCCACTGTACAGTCTGGGATGAGATTCAGAGTCTGCCCGTGAGTTCACTATTGTTGAAGCTGGGTAATGAGGACATAAATACATATTCTAGCCTTCATAATACGCTTTAATATTCTGGTAATTTCCTCCCTTTTTTCCACATGAAAGTACCCTGAATCCCAAGGCAGGTTCATTCTCCCACATGTGGCTTGACACCGTGAAATCCTTAAGCCAGAACACAATACAACAGAGAAGAAGGCTGGCGTCCAATGTGCCAGTTTCATAGAACACAACCTCCTGTGACAACGCATTGTTTGTAGCCCAACAAATGCCCACTGAGAATATCTTCCCTGTCTGCAAATGGAAGAAGTGGTCAGAGAAAGCAGAAGCAGCCAGTACATCACTAGCCTGGGCCCACAGGCACTTGAGTGTGAGGGTGCACAGCTCGCCAGGGTAAAGCGTGGCTGCCGTAGTTAGGTGCTGTCAAGTTACCACTCACGCGCATGCTCACCACCGGACCAGGTCAGACTTTAATAGCTGGAAACACAGCCACTCTGATTATCTGTACAAACATATTTCTTGCCCCCAAACACCCCAGACAAGACAGTGCTCATACATCTGCAACATGATAGCTTAGCTTAAGTTGGCATTGAGTACAATTCCTGACTGGCAATAAGTATCATCTACAAACCCTAGAGAGTGTAAATCCAAGTATGGCCACCATTCTGAGAAACCTGGAACACATCTTCAAGACTAGTTGAAGCTGTTTTCCCAGAGACCAACCCTAATTAGTGTCCAAAGTGAGTCATTATCTTGTTCTCAGCTCCGTTCAGAGCTGGAGGTGATGTAGGCTGAAGCCCAGCCTTTGCCCTAGGGCTCCTACAGTGACCTCAAGGATTCTATCCCTGATGCACCAGCAGCACCCCCAAGGCACTTCGCAAAGGCGTAGCCCATTCCATAGAGCAGGCAGCAAAGCCAACTTCTACAAAGTTCTAAGGATCAGGAACCAAGGATCAGGAGAAGAAAGCATGAAAACCGCAGCTGCCATATCTCATCTGAAAATGGCTTGACTTTAAATATTTATACAAATGTGGCACAGACTATTTTACAAAAGTAATGGCATCTTTGTGAGAATAGACTGGCCAGAAGATTTCAGCTGTTCATCTTTTCCCGACAAGGAGAGAAGACAGCAGTTGGCTGCTTGGGAGGACAGAGCTTGCAAATGAGGAAAATGGTGCCTTTCTGTGCTATCCCAACCCAGAAAGATTCTTAGCATCAAAACCCATAAATATGAGAATCTTCATATTGGCCAAAGCATTCTACAAGGCTTGAGGGCAGCCAGTCGTGGTTAGCACACATTTAGGAACATAGACAGCAGTTGTTGATTGGCCACAAGATGAGATGCTCCAGACTGATTTTGTCTTGACTTACGATCATTTTGGATTTAAATACTTCACACATGTCATTCATTAGGCTGGGTACAACTTGCTATGGAGATCAAAATTCAAGGCAGGGCTTGGAGAGATGGCTCATTCAGGAAAGTGCTTGCCTTGCCAGCATGAGGACCCAGCACCCACATAAAGAGCTGGGAATAGCCACGTGTGCCTTCTAGTCCCAGAACTGGGAAGACAAAGAAGGTACCTGGGGGCCAATGAACAAAAAGTAACAACAAACAAAAAACAAAATCAAAAAACCCAGTTTCATATTTTGTGAGAGACTGTCTCAAAAGCTAAGGTAGAGTGATGGAGGAAGACATCTGATGTTGACTTTTGCACTCATATATAGATAGATGCATGTGTATACACCTGCGCGCGCGCGCACACACACACACACACACACACACACATATACACACACACACACAGCGTCAAAAGTATGGTATTATACTTAAAAAGATAGATTATTTTAAAGGTTAGTATTAACTCATTTTGAACTCAAATCATCTATTTATACATTGCTTGGTTCAAAGAAGAGTCAAGACAGTGTATGAAAATGAGACTCAGTAAACAAGAGTGGAAATAACAGTGCAGACAAATGGGAAGAGGTAGTCATCCGACAGCCAGGTTGAGATGAGCACCAGGCGTGAGCAGCGGGATCCCTTCAAGCTTCCCAGTAGCTGAGGAAAGAGAGAACATTTCAAGGGGAACTGGGATTTCCCTCAAAACATATCGCTACGAGAAACTGTGCTTTAAATACTTGTAACTAGAGATTGCATGTTGTAGGTACTTATTCACACATTTGCATGCACACGTTTGGCAAAAAGAAAAATCTCATAAGATATGTAACTACAGTCTTCCTCTCACCAACACTCAGTGAACACTCGCTGGCACTTTAGAGCTGCTGCTCACTGACAGCATAGAAAACAGGGGCTGTGGGGAGCAGGATTGAGGGACATGCATCAGTGAAAACCCAGAGCTAGTAGATGAGGCCAGAAGGCTGTGGAGGAAGGGTTCATAGACATGGCTGCTTGATGGCTGCGGCTGGGGAGACAGTTTAGTCAGCAAAAGAGCTTACTAGACAAGCATATGGACCTGAGTGAAATACTCCAACACCCACAGTAAAAAACTTCTATACAGTGACATGATTTTAAATACCAGTACTGGGAAGGTTGGGAAAAGTGGATCCCTAGGGCCTGCCAACCAGCCAATCTAGACAAATCAGCAAATTCTAGGCCAGCAAGAGAACCTGACTGAGAAGACAGAGTAGACAGTACCATGAGAAACAACAGCTGAAGCTGACCTTTGACCTCCATACACATGCATACACATGAATATAAAGAAAAACATAAACACACACACACACACACACACACACACAAATATATGATTGTCTTTTGATAACTAACACAAAAATCTCTGACAGAGGCTGTTGCAAACATACATCCATGAGCAAACCTAGAACAAGGTAATTCACACTTGCCTCTAGTACAGGCAACAGCTTTGGGTAGAATTTAAACTCACTTCCATGGTCCCAGAATTTCAGGGGATGGTTTGGAATGAGTCATCATGGCCTCTGTACTGTGGTCTGGTAGTGACTTCTTAACTTTTAAATATAATTCAGCTCAGGGCTTAAATAAACCATGAAGAATTGCTCAAAATGAATAAAGAAAAATAGAAATATTTCTAAGTGCAAATTAAAATGTATTTCTCTTCATATATTCTATTGAAAAGAGTTCATGTGTGGGTGTAACCTGGCATTTTAGAATCACCTGGGAAGGGAGTTTGGATGTGGGGTATTCAGCAGTTCTCAACCTGTAGATCTCAACACCTTTGCGGGGGGTCAAACAACTAACACAGGTGTTGCATATCAGATGTCCTGCGTATCAGGTATTTACATTACAATTCATAACTGTAGCAGAATTATAGCTATGAAGTAGCACCAAAATAATTTCTTGGTTGGGGAGGTCATCATGACATGAGGAGCTACATTAAGGGGTTGCAGCATTAGGAAGGTTGAGGTCCACCGGGAATCTAGATTGAGCCAGCCTATGGGCAAGCCTCTGAGATATTGTCTTAGAGACATTAATTGATGTAGGAAGACCCATTTTAATTGTGGGCAGGATCTAGGCTATAAGAATAGAGTATGGGCTGAGCTCTCTCAGCTTGGGTTAATTCCTTTTCTTCTAACTGTGGATGCACTGTAGGACCCTGCTTCCAACTCCTGGTAACCCAACTTCTCAATCATGATGGATTGGAACCTAGACCTGTGAGCTGAATAAACTTACGCTGCTTTGTCAGAGTATTTTATTACAGGAATAGAAAAGAAAACTAAGACAAGGGGTTCATACGCAGATATGAAAAGCAATTCAAGCTTGCTTTCTGTCTAATTGCTAAAAAGAAAGGCTATGAAGAGTAGAAAATTCTAGTTCACACATAACTATATATAAAAGGACACAAAAATAAGAATTTTTAAAATGCAAATTATTTTATTGAGAAAGGGACTGATTTTACATAAATCTGAACATTTTAAGGAATAGCATGATTTGTAAATTTAAGAAAGGAAAATAGCTTATGAGAGAAAGAAATGAAGTTACAACGACATATTTGGGTTTAAAAATATTTTAAAAAGAGGACTGATTTGGATTTGAAAGATTTTGTTAATGAGAAATTAAACCTTTTGCTACAAATTTAGAAAGGCTGGGCAGCTCTAGGTAGGACGGCAGGGACAAGCTGTACAGAAGGCTAGATGTGGCACACATGCTTTCACTCAAGCTCTTAGGAGGCAGAGAAAAGTGGATCTCTGTGAGTTTCAGGCTAGCCTGATCTACATAAGGAACCAACCCTGGGTCAGCCAGAGCTATACAGACAGTCCCTGAGTCAAAAAAGATTTAAAAAAAAAAAAAAAGAAAAGTAAGTAAGTTTCTGAAAATTGAATCAAATAGAAGGAAGTTTCTGTGGGGTCAGAGTAGCTGTAAGTTATTTAAAATATGGAATGAATATATATATATATATATATGTATATATATATATATATATATATATAGAGAGAGAGAGAGAGAGAGAGAGAGAGCTGGGGAGCAAACCCAGGGCCTTGCGCTTGCTAGGCAAGCACTCTACCACTGAGCTAAATCCCCAACCCCTGGATAGTCTATTTTAAAATCCAAACATTGACAAACTGATATTTTTTAAAAATGCAATTGAGTATTTAAACCAACAAATTTTCTTAACCTAGATCAGCCTAAAGACTGTTTTATCAAGATGATTTCCTGTATTTTCAGGTGTCTTTCTTAAACTATTGATTATTATTAAGAGAAAACATAGGATCTTAAGAGCGTTTGTAAGTGGCTGTTGCTGCTGCTGCTGCTGCCGCTGCCGCTGCCGCTGCCGCTGCCGCTGCCGCTGCCGCTGCCGCTGCCGCTGCCGCTGCCGCTGCCGCTGCCGCTGCCGCTGCTGCTGCTGCTGCTGCTGCTGCTGCTGCTGCGGGGTTCTGTATGCATGACTACCCGTGTGTTCGGTGTGCATGACTACCCGTGTGTTCTGTGTGCATGGCTGACTGTGTGTTCTGTGTGCATGGCTGGTTGGTTGCTCTGTGTGCATGGCTGGCTGGTTGGTTGGGTTCTCTGTTTTGAGAGAGTGCATCACACTCAATGTTGTCCAGAATGGCCTAGAACTCATGGCCATTCTTCTACCTCAGGCTTCAGAGTGCTACGTTTACAGGTATGAACAAGAGTGGAGGGTTATTAAGTATGTATTTGTTTCAAAGTCTTTTGGGTGATTGTTTTAGAACTGGATAAACAAATGACTGTTTCCCATGATGCTTGGTATTTATTTTTAATGAAAACGTTCTAAAGATCATATAAAATTTATAAAAGCCTGAAGGTCCTAGTGTGAGGCTGTCAGTCATGACTTTTATCTTAAAACGATATGTGCAATAAAAATAACTAAACCATGTCAATTGCTAAACTCTCATCAATGTTTAAACTATGAATATTACGTCTTTTTTTCAGCCACAGTTTTGATTCTTCTCTGAAACATTTAGAATCGGATTCACTTGTGCAATGGAGGTGGGAGAACCTCTGACACAATTTCCTGGGAACAGTAAGCTACGTTGTTTGCAAATGGTTTTTCTTTGACTATCTTTGATTAAAATTAATATAACCTGGAGGATAGACGATGTTTCCTAAAGTCCCCATTTGCTGTGCCCTGGTGGTTCACTTTATATTTTCTACCAACCCTGTACCTATTGTGTGTCATGATTCTATACAAGGCCCTTCCACTCCTAAAAACATAATCCAGCCCAATCTTCAGCAACCTGCAGGACAGTCAAGCTGAACTTAATAATGAAATTCAGGAAGTTTGTATTCCTCTCAAGTCTCCCATGGCTCCGGTGTGACTGAAGTGGGCATGACTTGATTCTCCATCATGAGTCACTTCTGCCTTGATGTGGTTCGGCTGAGTAACTAAGATGTCCACCCAGCAGAGACAGATAATCAAATTCTAGATAAACTAGTCAACAATGTTTTTAGAAGAAAATCTTCACTGAAGTGAAGAGGAGGAAGAGGAGGAGGAAGAGGAGAAGGTGAAGCTTTTTAGAATCAGAATGGAAGCTGTTGTGCCAATTCAAACAAAATAAAATAAAATAAAATAAAACTTCCTGTGGTTCTCCTGGTGTTTGTCTTTAAACATTGTCCTCATGGACAATCCCTTGGAACACAAACCTCGCTTATAATAATCCAGAGATCGAAAAGGGGGAGAGACAGACAGAGGAAGAGACACAGAGACAAAGAGAGAAAGAGAGAGACTGATTCAGTTGGCAATAGCATTCAGTGAGATACTGCTGACGGCAGTGGTGGTGATTGGGAATCCAGATTGTGTGAGTGAGGTGTTACATCTCTAGGAATACAGGGGTGGTATGGTGAGTAGAGAATGAAACCTAGAAAGGTGAGGGGCATGAGGGCATATGGCTTTGGGGTGTGAGGGTTAGTGTTAATTGTCAACTTGGAAGGTTCTAGAATCACATGGGCAGCAAGCCTCCAGGCACATCTGTGAGGGAATTGTGATGATTATGTTAAATGACGTGGGAGACCCACACTAAAAGTGGGCAGCACCACCCTCGAAACTTGGGTCCTAGAATACATGAAGAGGAGAAAATGAGCCATGCACTGAGGCCATCTATCTCTGCTTTCTGACTGTAGCTGTAATGACCTGTAGCTCCAGTCTTCCCCCCAGAGAGAACTATGCCCTTGACCTGTACATTAAAATGAACCCGTTCTTGTCTAAGATGCTTTTGTTAAGTTATTTTATTGCAGCAGCAAACGCTCTACGGAGTGCTGGTTGCCTGTATGTGTGGGAAGGACAAAGAATGTGGCAGAGTATGTGGGAGTGTGGGGAAATTGAGGAGAGAATGCATACATACATATACAGGGCTGTTGGCACATGCCACTAATAATGAACCTAAAAAGACTCAAATTAAATTGGGGCAGGAATGTATTTGTTCTGGCTTTGATTGTAGTCAACACAGGGATGCCTGATTGCAATGTCCCCCATGGTCACCTTCTTAGCAGCTTTCTATGGGCCCCATGGCATCCTGTAGCTTTTGAAGATATCAAGGAAATCACACCATTCACGTTCTTGAGTAAAAGCTTGAATTATGGAAGTCAGAACTAAGACCTCCATCTAGATCACATGATTCAAGTTCTAAGCAATTTATGAAAGTCTAGGGGACTTTCATAAATGAAACAAAGGGACTCCACCCCAGAGAGGAATGGGAGGGAAGGTACTTCAGAAAGTCCTCACATTTGATCTCATCTTTCTTAAGGGAGGGGGTGGAACGCTTCTACTCAGATGACATGTCAAGCCCGAACCTTGCCAGTGCATTCTCAGAGTGAGCTCAAAGCAGAAAAACCAGCAATCACACAGCTCAGCAGCACAGCAGCAGGCTTTGGGGATGGCACTTTCACCAGAACAGCCCAGTGGAGAGAAGAAGCAGCTCTGTGCTTGAGGATAGAAGGAAAGGAATGGAGCCACCAACCATCTGGTCACAAATGGAAGAGAGTAAATCTGTGTTACAGAGACGGGCTGTCACCCATTAGACCTCAAGTCTGCCCGGATAAATGAAGCAGGTTGGAGATTATGCAAAGGTTTTGAGCTTTCAATAAAACTGGTTGGCAGGTGTAAAATATTAATTCAATCTGTCCAAATAGAAAATGATTAATCAAAAGGGAGGGGGAGCTAATGAAGAAGAATAGAAGGTTCTTTGGGATGCAAGAGTCTTTAGGGTCCTCATGACTCAGAGCGAGATTTGAGGAAGCCCTGTCAAAAACCAGGAGTTAGAATAAGACAGAGCCATTACTTCTAAGTCTAAAGAAAACTGGATATTTTCCCCCTCACAATCACCACTAGGATGTAAGTGATTGCCTCCCCAGGACAGACAATGGCACATTTTAAGAGCTACAATGTATGCTGATTATACAGGGCACTGATGTGCTCCCAAATTACAAACCCACTCTTCCCCCTCCACTCTTAATGGCCTATTACCTATACAGTCTGAGAGTTGCCATTCTTTTGAAAGGGCCGACGCCTGCCTAGAGCAACAGAGCTGTTTTAATTGGGAGCCACCTCTCCTCCTCCTTGGCAACCTATTTCCTAATTCCCATGGCGAGTGGATACTCACCATGCTGTGTGAAGAGATCACTGTGAACAATCTCAATCAGGCAGTAGAGCTTCTGGACAGTCAGCAAGCCCACAGGAACATTCAAGATGAATTCCGTGAACATTTTACTATGAGGAGAAAGGCAAGTAACACTGTTCAGAAGCATAGCCAGCCCGAGTAACCCGTGCTGTCCCAAGATGGTGCAGAATCACCAGGGTAGAAAATGGCCGTGAAATGTCAAAACTAGGATTGATAGAGACTTTGATAGATCCAGGCCCAAATACCACCCTGGGAATCTGTGTTGTAAAACATGGGCTTGTATTCTGCAACAGATTGAGTGGGTAAAATTCAAATTACATATGATGATAAGTGTTGATGAGAATGAAGATATGTGAAGATCCTTCAAGCTATGTAGGTTGGAAAGGAAAGGGGCCTGTTCACTTAAGAATTTCCTAAAAAATGTAAAAGCATGTTACAATGTGTTATATATTATATAATGTATAATATGTACACATAAATAAAACTTACACAACACTTAAAGCAGTATTATTTATAGTACTCAAAAAAAGGAGAAACTTCCCAAATGTCCTAGCATATTCTATAATGGTGAAAACTGAACACAATCAACTAAAACATGTTATCTGTACTCAGAAAGACCACATTCACCTTGAACCTGTGGCACTTGCTAGCTAAGTTACCAAGGTCAAGCAAAATTAGGTTCATATAGATCCAGTGCTCTAGCATTGTGGAATCTGACTGGTGCACACACAACACTTTGTATGGGGAGAACACCTAGAAGATGCCTCTGGTTGTAGCTGAAATACATGATGGGCCAGCATGGCATCATGTCAGGGAAATGAGATACCTTAAGAAGCAGGCTATAAAACATAACACTGACCTGAAATGGGGGTGGGGGGGTAGGGAGAGGGAGAGAGTGAGTGACTGACTATGTGTGTTAGTATGTATATGTGTATGAGTGTGTGTGTGTGTGTGTGTGTGTGTGTGTGTGTGTGTGTGTGTGTGATTTTAAGGTCATTTGTAAAACTGGTATAGAAGGCATTAAAGAGGCACATGTAGGCACAGAGCAGACAGTGAAGACATGGGGCCCAGGTAAAGAAGGTCTTCCTCAGTGCTCCAAGCTCATTGTACAACTGCCAATCACAAGGAGGGATAGTGTCCCTCCATGTGCTGTCAAAGACAAGACAGGCCATGGCTCAGGCTCACACCAGACAAGCTTCTGCATGTCCTCTCACTATCTCCAGCCAGCTCTGTGCTTCTCAAATATCCACTTGAATCCCTGGAAGGTTCATGAAAACCAGATACCAGGCTGTCATGTTCAGTTAAGAAGATTCAGGAAGAGCTCAGGGTTTGACATCTAAAAACTACAGGGTTCATGTGTGAGGCTGGTCCAGGGTCCACCCTTTAAAAACACAATCCAAGAAAAGGACTTTGCAGAAACAAAGTTGGGTAGACCAACGTCCTGGGTCACATAGGTTTCTCTTTCATCATTTGGAGCCTTCTAAGCTAGAACCCTAATGTCAGTGCCCTGGAAGCAGAAAATAAGTATGTCCCTGTTGGACACTAAATCTCAGGCAAATCAGAGAGTGCTGCCCAGGAGACCCCTGCCCTTCAATTTCTAGGCATTAATGGCTTAGGGTGGATATAAAGTGAAGGAAAAATGACCCCTCAGGGACAAATGTCCTCCCGGATATTTGGAGGGTCTGGTTAGCACAAATGGTGCTATTTCTTACACATAGTTCATTGTGTCAAACATAAAGCAGGTGTACTGGACTGCTGGGCTCACAAGGTATCAAAGGCTAAACACACCATCAAAGCACTTGTCAGAAAGCCATGGCATCTGTGGATTACACAGCAAAGAGCACTGGAAGGGGGCACATACCGAGAGGGAAAATCTGGTCCCTAGACTAATACTCCTCTCTGCCTGTCCAATGACCAACCCCTCAGAGGGCTCTTCATCATCGTTGTTATCATCATCATCATCATCATCATCATCATCATCATCATAGACGGCAACTTCTCACCATGATACAGGTGGCTCAGAGCCCTTCATTTAGGAGGGCTCAGAGAGAGAGAGAGAGAAATTGTCCTGTCCCCTAATACTGTGGGGGCTACCAGAAAAGAAAAGGTCCCATAAAGGTCCCATACAAGTCTTTTAGGTCCTAAAAATTTAAACTAAGGCAGCAACCCCATACTGAAACCCAAACACAGAAAGTGTAAAAATGGAAAATTTGGCTGTGTTGGTTAGTGTTAACTGTCAATCTGACAGGAGCTAGACTTACCCAGGAGACAGGTCTCTGAACATAGCTATAAGGGGTTCTCCTGACAACATTAATTGATGTGGAAGACTGGTCTCAACTGTGGGTGAAACAAGTCCCTGGGCAGAGCTCCCAGACTGCATCAAGTGGAGAAAGTGATCTGAGTGTTAGCATGTATTCCTTCCCATCTGCTTTTTGACTGTGGATGCAACATGACCTTGAAGCTCCTGGTGCCTTGACTTCCCCACCATGATGGGCTGTAACTTGAATTATGAGCCATAATAAACATTTTCTCCCTCATGTAGTTTTTGTTGGGGTATTTTATCACAGCCAGAGACAAAGAAACTGAGATAACACTGGGTCACAGTCCAATTGTACTGTAAGCATTTAACAACAATAACAACAACAACAACAACAACAATAACAACAACAACAACAAAATAGTGGCTGTTGACAGATAAAGCTGTCTCCAGAGAAAGACACAACAATAGCGTCAATTCCACACAATCCATCGACCTCTACAGGTCCAAGGCAGTCTACAATATCCTTCAAGCTCAATGCTCTGACAACAAGCTGCAGAGCAAATGTTTGTTTCCAGGAAGCTTACCTGAGCTCTTTGGGATCAAACACCAACTTCACATCATTGACAATTGTTGGCAAGTACTTCAATGCTGCCCCCTGCAAACCGGAAAGAGGGGTGTTGAGTGGAATTCAGGCAGGCAAATGTTAACATAATCTTGTAATTCTGATAAAGGTCTGCAGAAAAATCAAGATGAGAAAGACTGCTTCCCAGTGAGGCTTAGCCACAACAATGAACAAAACAAAGTCCCATTCCCCTAAAATGAGCATTTATTTCTTTTATGTCCACATGCTTAAAAATAAAATGTATTACAGAAAAGAGAGTGGAAAGATTGTAAGATTCACAAAACAGGGAATTTTCCAGAACAGTGTACTCACATAGTCTCAACACCAAGGCTACCTAAACAAGGGCAACACCAACAGGCATTCTAAAGTTCATAGGGAAGCTCATGGGGCCCCAACCCTAGACAAAGAACACAGGCAACTAAGGAAAACATAGGGGCTAAAATGGTCTTCCTTAGGGAAGAGCATACCAATTGGTTCTCCAAGACCAAGTGATCGACCCTTTAAACATACATGCAAGTAACATGATAAGGCCAATGGGAAGAAAAATAACAATAATGGCCACCAATAAACATAACTTGTAAAACTAAGAGGCCACCCTGTGAGCTGAGCAGAAGTTTGTCTCTAACTGAAACAGAATGAATACCAGTCCCTTACAAAAATACCCTTTGACCAAATCCTCTGTGGGTTTCCACAGAAGCAGTTCTGCTCTACACCAAAGACATCTTTCTGCTGTCTGTCCTTTAGTGAAAGACCATTTTGACCTTACTCAGTCATGTCTGGCCTTCACCTCTATGTCTCCCAGCTTCTTAAATTATAGGCAGTGCCTCTATCTGGGTCCTCACTCCCGAACACGGAGGGCTGAAGAATTCTAGCCACCATAAAAGTTTTGGATATATACAGGACCAAAACTTGATTCAAAATCAAGCATGCATTATGCCTGGAAACAGTAGGTGTTTCCAACAGTGTCTGCCCATGGACTCCACCTCGGTCCTGTCTCTGCACATACACCATGCCCACTATGCAATGGATATGTTATCACAGCACACATGGGGAAGGAGCCCAACACAAGGAAAATGGTCAGGTAAGATCCCAAACTATTACATATTAATGAATCATGGTATTTTTGCTGCAATAACATCTTCTGCCTTTACAGAAATGCACTGGCTTAATTTGCAGGTCAGAAAGACTTGTGATATTTTCCTGCCATCACTCCTCAGCAAGCCTCTCATTAGCATATCTTTGGGCTGTAGTGAGATATAGGAAGAAGTACATAATACTAATATGCATATTAGCTTTCCTCTTTGATGAGTGGAACCATTCTATGTATGCCCAGTAATTATTTTCAAATAAATTCTGATGATGTATCCTCAGTACCTGGTTCATTTGGATACCTGTTTTACCCTCCTGGATACCTGGGCTCACTTCAAAATTTCTCAGGAGAATGGGAGCCGCTAGCACAAAGAGGTTAAGAAGCCCTTTTATAGAAAGCCCAGAGCCTCACACAGCAAGGGATGGGGATCTATTACCTATCATCCACCACATAAGACCTGCCCACTCAAGTATTTTATTTAAAATTTTAAATTAGTATACGCACTTTTAAATTTCAGTACTGCATTTTTATGAATTATCCTCCCCATTTCTCTTCCATCCCCTGACTGACCCCCACTCTGATGGCCCCAGGGCCTCCTTCCTCCCTTCCTTCCTCTAGTGCCCAATCTCCTGGCTTCCCTCTTCCACTTTAGTGGTCCACAGCATACATCCATACTGACTCATACACACACACACACACACACACACACACACACACACACACTCTCATGTGCATGTGTGTATATATACATTGTAAGCTGGAATACCAAAAGAGAGACAACATGCAATATTTGTCTTTTTTATTCTGAACTCCCTCACTTAATATAATTTTCAGATCCATCCATTTCCCTGCAACATTCATGATTTTATTTTTCTCTGTTACTGAATACAATCCGACTGGGTACATAAAGCACAATTTCATTATCCAGTCATCTGTTGAATTCCTTGTTTTTGTGAGAAATTAAACAAACAAAACACTGCCAATCAGCAAAACTGCCAGTCAACAACTGAGCTAATGAAATGAAAGGATGGTTTTCAAAAGAAGAAAAATGAATGTCCAACACGTATCTTTAAACATGTTCAATATCCCTAGCCATCAGAGAAATGAAAATTAATCCTACGTTGAGTTCCATCTTACCCAGTTAGAATGGCTGTCACCGAGAACAGAGTCAACAGCAATGCTGGTGAGGATGCAGGGGAAGAGAAACCTTTTTCACTACAAATAGGAGTGTAAAATAGCACAGCCATTATGAAAAGCGGCATGAAGTTTTCTGCAAAAGTTCAAAGCAGAAGTGGGCCAGAATGATGACTTAGTGGAGTAATGGTACTTGCTGCAAGCATGATGACCTGAGTCCCATCCCTAGGACCCACATGATATGCAGAAAGCCAGAACTAGCTTTTGCAAGTTCCCCTGACGTCCACACATACCCTCTAGCAAGTGTGTGTGCACACACATGCATGAACATACAGGATGGATGGATGGATGGATGGATGGATGGATGGATGGATGGATGGATGGATACATAGATGTAATTTTAAAATTTAGTAGAAACACTGCATGACCCAACTCTAGCAATCCCGAGGCTACAGCCAAGAAGTACACTGCCACAGAGACACTTGTAATCCTTGCATCCTTCATCTTTACCCCTAGGAGGCTTCCTGTGTGGAAGTGAGAGGTGTCAAAGGAAGAAACATACAATACAGGTTAGTGACTTTTGCCTTACTCACAGTGAGTGCTGGACAGCATTAGATCACTGTGAATTCAGGAGAAGCTGGGGACCCTTCCCCTTGGCTACATCTTGCTGGGGAAAGAGCATGAAAGTCATTGTTCTGACCTGACTCTGCCACTTTCTATCTGTGACTCTAAGTAGCACATGTGCCATACAGAGCTCTGCTTCCGATGTCATCTGACTCCTGCTAATTTCTTCAAGAAACCATAAGAAAGCACAAATGCAAACGGACAAGCTAGCAGGAATATACTTAGAGTAGTGGAAAACATGGTGGGGAAATCAGTGTGCCACCCCCCAACCCCGCCCCAGTACCAGAAAACAGGAATCCGTGTTACTCGGCCCAAACAAAGGGCAGAACTCACTTTCACATATCTCCCTGAATAGATACGGTCCAAGGGATTTGTACCAAAGGCACCAATTCTCCAAAAGCATCACCAAATAAATTCATTCCAGATTCACACATGATACACAGATGAACTCTAAGTATTAAATAAAAACTTAGACTATGAAACCTTTGAAAGAAAATGTTTGTGACTTTGGGCCAAGCTAAAATTTCCCACATGGAATAATAACCGCGGTCTATGAAAGCAAACATTCGAAACAAAGAACGGCGTGTCTGAAAGGTGCAGTTTGGCTAACAAGGCAGGCGTCGCACACAGAGAGAAGACGGCTGCAAACCTCCATCTGGCAGAGAGTTACATCCAGCATGTTCAAAGAATTCAGGAACTCAATTAAAAAAAACAAACAAACAAACAAAAACCCAAAAAAACAAAAAACAAGAAAACTCAGCACTTTAAAAAAAAAAAGGCAAAAGAGTGGAGGAGACCCCTCCGCAAGGAAAGGTGTGAGCAAACAGTATTGCAGAGATGCTCAGCACAGCCAGACACAGTAGTGCACACCTGTAACCCCAGAACTTGGAAGCTGAAGAAGGTAGGAGGATCAGGAGTTCAAGGTCATTCACAGATCAAGGGTAACTGGGGAAAGCAAAAAGAAAGGGAGGGAGGAGATGGAAAAAAGAGGAAAGGAAGAGGAGATGGGAGTGGAGGGAGTAGAGGGGAAGGAAGATCTCTGCACCACGCTCTCAGGAGGATGTAAAGCACCACCCCAGAGAGCCACCGCTCCACCTCAGAATTGCTCAAAGGAAAGCACAGTCTTCAGTGACGCCCAGCACGCCTGTGCCTCTAGTCAAAATGCAGAGCTAAGGAAACAAAGCTAGAAACAGTCTTGATCGCTTGTGGTGGTGAGTCAGAAAGAACCCACAAGACCCATCAAGTGCACCCCTGGGCGTAAGAAGGACTGAAACCCTACGTGTAATAATGCACAGCAGCCTTACTTATTGGTGATCAATAAAAAAACAAGAAGTAGCCAAACAGCCCCTCAAGAAATGAATCCATACAGTGAAGCACTATGCGGCACTGAAAATACGAATCCACAGTTACACACGTGCATATGGGTCCCAGATGCACTGGGCTAAGTAAGACAGGGGACCCAGAAGGCCAGAGAACATAACTATATTTTAAACATTCTGGAAAAGTCAAAATAGCACGGCGCAGGTGAAAGTGAGGGAGGACCTTCTGCCACAGAGAATGGAGGAATGTCACGGTGGCTGGCGGTCTTCCACATGACAGCATGACGGTTTCGTAGAAAGTGCCAGAACTGTGTGGCATTAAGATTAGCCTACAGCAGAAGCCAGCTGGCAGAAAATATAGAAACCCCTCCCCACAGAGGCTGGCACGTAACAGAAGGGGGAAAAAAAGAATACGTTACAAATGTCCTAGTCTGACGTATGCAGGAGCCTTTCGCCTTAATTTTCAAAATCATTAGAAATATGCTAAACGGATATACGTCCATATTTGGAATGGAAGCATAGGGGATGGAGGTGGGAAATGAGAATGTACCTGTGCTCCTCTCTGTGGAAGGTTTCAGCAGCCAGATGCAAGTCACATGACAGGAGTCTTAATCTACCCAATGTCGTGCTGGCCCAACTGATACACTAAATGGTTGTAACAACCTCTGGAGGGAGCCCCTGAGCATGCTGACACAGACGGAAAAGGGGAAGGGTGAAGCCCGGAGCTGTCTGCATGAAGTCCCACCAGCTGGGACTAGAGCAGTCCAAGGCTGGTTTGGTGAAGCTGCCATATTTGGTCTGCACAAATTTTACAGGGAATAATGAGGTAAAGTGTCTGCCTTGCAAGCATGAGGACCTGAATTCAGATCCTTGGCATGTAGGTAAAAAGCCAGGATTGACAGAGAGTCCTCAATCCCAGCAATGATTAGGTTGAGTGTTGGAGACAGGGAGACCCCTAGAATGTTACTGGCTACGGAGCCTGGCATACCTGGGAAAGTTCAGACCAGCTAGAAATCTTGTCACTCTCAAGAGTGACACGGGTTATTCTCTGACCTTCGCTCCACACACAATCGAAAACACACAGGGCTGCTGAGCAACTTGTCCCCTAAGTCTCCCCTGTAGATGTGGGTGCCCAAAGTTTGCAGGTATCACCGCTGCCTTTCAACACCAAAGAGATCAAGGGGTTCCAATTAGTAGCCCTGTGTTTCCGATGAAGGAAAAAAAGGCGCTAAATAAAAATCACTTCTTTCTGGTTTCAAATGTTCTGCTTCAAGTCCCTCAGACTTGGTCTGGAAAACTGGAAAGTATTTATGGTGACATTTAATAATGAGTGTCTGCAAAGGCGGACTGTGTGGTCTTTTAGAGTGTCTCGTTTAGTCTGTAGACATCCAGAAGGTGCGGATGGGCTCTTTTTACACCGAAGCCAGCAGAGAATCACTGCCTGCAGTGACTGCATAAACACCACTTCTTCGCAAGGATGCAGCAGACAGCTACAAAACGGGCAGGGCTTGAGGGGCTGTCTTCTGCTGGTGGCCTTGAGCCGTTCAGTCAAGTCAGAGACAGGGTTCTAGCAGGCTTCCCCAGGGAGGCTGTCTCAGACTTCCCAACCCCAGAATGTCCCAGGGAGGTGCACAGAAGTCCGCTGAGCAGGGCAGAGGCCAGGAATGTCACCAAGCCCATTAGCCAGGAACGCAGCTTATCAGACCGATTATTACAGACCTTCCCTATAACTAGACCTAATCTGAAATAAGGTTTAGGGAGAAGACAGAAAGCAGGAATCTAAAGTGCTGTGACATGCGGCGTCTTCTTCTGTGACCGCTCTCACCTTCTCACTCCAGTCTTCCCTCAGCCCCTCATGGACCACCCTGTTCCCTATGTCATCTTCCATATGGAGTCCCTCCACCTGTGGGCCCTAGGATCTCACATCCTTCTCCCCCTGACATGCAATTCCCCTTTCTGCTGAGCTTGACACCTATTCTAAAGGTGTCCTAGAGCACACCTGCTGAGCTTTGGGAGCCTGCTTACTGACTGTCAGCCCTCCATTTGAATATGAGCCCGAGCATTCTGCTCCTTCACAACCCACTCACGAAAACCACAAAGTACCCTTAAACTTGCCCTGACCCGATCACGTGTTCCCTTCTGTAGATACCCCATCCAATGCCTCAGCCTTTTAGTTAGCCCCATACCTCTGCTCTGACACCCTCTAGCTCATTTCTTGCTAGAAAAGGAAGTGCGCGCGCGCGCGCACACACACACACACACACACACACACACACACACACACACACACACACACCCTTTCTGCTCTGGGGGTAGAGGTGACCTGGCCAAAATTCCCTTGGACTCCTGAGCTCTGGCCCAATTGAAGAACCCTCTTCAAAACCTACAAAGTCCCATATGCTTTCCTTCATGGGCTTGTGCACTACTCCCCACCCTACTGCAACACACACACACACACACACACACACACACACACACACACACACACACACACACACCTGCCTCAGTTAATCTGCCTAGCTTCCACCCCTAGCTTAGATCCTACGCTCCTACTCTCTGGGACACCAAAATACTAGATTAAGTACCCAGAGACATCCTTACAGACAGGAATCCAAAGGTGGCTTGCTCATGTCCTCCCAGAGAAGGATGTCTTCTGCTCTGTTGAAGTAATGCCAACCACCAGGACTCCCAAAAAAATGTGAACCTGGTGCAGGGCTCACTGGGTCCTGAAACAAAACACCACCTCTCCACTTCCAGCCATGCCTGTCACCACCATTAGATAAGAGAGAAAACCAACGTATCTTAGGTTCCCATACTGAAGCACTCTCCTTACCTCTCTCCCAGTCCTGACTCACCCCTGGGCCACTGTGAATCATGTGGTGAAGGACCACAACTTGCTTATCTCACTTTTAATAAATCATGGGATTTATGCGGAGTACCCATTGCTTGCTAACAACTTGGCCTAAGCTTGGCAGAAGGTATCAGTGTCCTCTATAGCAAGGGATCACTGCTCTGAGGGCAGGTCTGGGTCAAATGGAAGGGCTGCTGCTTCAAGAAAAAGCCAAGACACAGCATGTGAGGGATAAGGTATGGGTGTGACACTGTGGGCAGATGACACTGGACACCCAAAGAAACCCAAAGAGAATAGGTGAATGCTCACCGGTGCACCAACAGAGTGGACAGGGGAGACAGTGCAGGGTGACTGAGTGCAGGGCTCCAGACTAGATTTAGGAGCAAGGATGGCTAACAGGATGTGTCTCCAGGGTAAACTAGAAGGAAAAAGGCCATGAACAGATAAACTTGATCCTGGATGCCCAGTACACAGCAGACTCTGGCAAGGTCTACGAACACAGCAGCCCCAGGACAGCATGCAGATGCAGCAAATGTTAACTCACCCTGACAGCAGAGCTCTCCACCATGATTCTCAAAACTCAGTGGAAATCTTAGAACTGAGCCACCCAGTCAGAGTTCTCAAAGAGCAACAAAGGGCATTTCCATTCTCGACTGCATTTGTTTGGTTCTTTTTATTTTAGGCCACTAAGTGAAGAAAGGTCTGTTTAAAATGTGACAATCTCTCCTCAACAGTGGCCCCAGCACAGTAACACCTGTTTCCCGGACCTTGCACAGTGGGCGATCATTCATCCATTTCTGGGGTTGGGGAGTTGGGTGGACAGGCCTTTGGGGTGTTCCCAAGAGATAGAGCTGAATGGAGCAGAGGTGGATGTGGTGTCTCTCTCAAACCATCCCATGGGGCTGGGGTGCCTGGGCCCCCTACCATAGGACCCGCTTTATCAAAGAAAACAAGGCCGTCTGCAGGAATTCAGGCAAGCCCACTGATTTTGGTTCTGTTTGCTCATCTCCTATTCATTAAGGCAGAGGGGAACTTACAAGTGAATGCCTAGTCTTTAAAAGACCATTATTTCTTTTCATTTGATTTGAGATACAGCTAAAGAAGCATCACAGCAGATCAGAGCCAGGTTGAGGTTCTCTGCCTAAGTGGAGCTCTGTGATCTGTCCATTTTGATGCACTAGAGCCTGTGGGCACACGCCCACTCACCCAGCAATATCCTGAGAGTAGAACACACACGTGAGGTCCAACACACAAGCATGTACAACGAGGAATCCAGAGATGGCCCAGTTGGACATGAATTCAATCCCCCAAACTCACATTAAAAACAAAAACAACAAAGAAAAAGGACCTGGGCACCACGGTGTCGTACTTCAAATCTCATTACTAGAGAGGTGAAGACAAGCAGATTTCTGTGGCTCAGTAGCTAATTAGCCTAGTTCCAGGCCAGTGAGAGACCCTGTCTCAAAGAAAAGTCACCTGATGGAGCAATTCATAAGGCTGACTTCTGACCACCACATATGTGCACATATATCTGCACATACAGGTGTACACACAGACACACACAGACACACAGAGAGGGGTGGGGGGAGAACATATACATTGTAGCGCAGATCCACCACAGAGGACTAATGAAAGCCAGCCAGAGATACATGATGCCAGACACAGAACCATGACTGCAGAAAAAGCTATTTCTGCTTCTCTGAGGAGACAGGCAGGCTGGTGAGTATCCTTCCTGAAATCAGGTTCATTTCTTAATATCTGAGTAATCAGGAATTGGGAATATTGCAATCAAAACCCCAGAGAAGGTGAATGGGGTCAAAAGGACGCAAATGGACAGGGAAGATAATGCAATTAAACTTTCAGAGGCAGAAACAGGAAACCCATAAAAAGGACCTCAGAAGGACTGGAGAAGCTTTTAAAAGTTTTCTTATCAGTAAAATAGTTCAGGTTTAAAAAAATGAAATAAATTCTATAGTTCACATAATTTCACTGCCATGCCTCTCATGAGAATGTTAACTTAATACAAACTGTAAAACAAAACCAAAAAAAAATTCATTTTCTATCCAGCATCAGTTTAATGCTGTGAGTGTCTCTCTGCCTAAAAATATTACTACTGATGACGATTAATAGATACTATTTTAGGGTAAAGTTCAGGCTACATTATTCAGCATAATTATTTTAATTAAATCCATTAGCATATCTTTATATAAGATTACAAGAGCTATCTGTGATACAAAATAAGTTTTTCTTGAATAATGTATGAAGCAATTATTAATTTACATATTTCTGGAGAAAAACACATATTAAAATGATTCCATTTGTAGATTTTTGAGCTAATATATATATAAGTCAACAGAGTCTCCTTTCAGACTTCAGGGTTCCGGTTCTGGAAGACCTCAGAAATACCTGAAGAGCTTGCTAAAGAAAGTATAAAGAACCCACCTGCAGGGTGTGCTTGGTCGAGGTCTTGATGAAACAAGGCAGGTGGCTAGACACAGTGACTGCAAAGAGAGTGGACAGGAGCCTGCAGCAGGAGGAGTGTGGCCTCGTGAACAGAATCCACACAAATGGATGGCAGAAGCCAATCCCATCAGACTCCTGACCTCTTGAGTTTCTCACCTCTTTCCTTGGTGATCAAGCTTTCCTGCCTCGGTCCTGTCCTTCCTGATTTCATTCCTCATCTCTCCTCTGACGCCTGGGTGCACTCAAACCCTGTAGTCAGTGAGCTTCCAGGGTTACTTATCCTAGGTGCATCTATTACCAAGCACCACCAATATTAATAAACACGAAAGTTAGACCATGCTCCCACACTTAAAACCAAGGGTTATGCCACTTTGGAGAATACTGACCATTGGGAGAGGGGATCTTTACTGTGTAGAAATGTTTTTAGCATTTGGAAATACTGTCCACTAAAAGCTTTAACTAGCTCTTCCACACACATGTGTACACACCACACACACACACACACACACACACACACACACACACACACACACTTCCTAATTCATGTGGCTGTGTTACATGGAGTCCCCACAGCATAGAAGTCTGCAAACCTTAAGTCAGCTTGTTAGTCCAGAGCTAGCAGACAACAGAGGTGGTCAGCTCAGGCCTCACTAATTTCTGTCTCTGCATCTACCCCTAGCTAAGTGAACATGCCCCTCCCTGCTCTCCCCCTCCCACACAGATCTCTACCACTATCAGACAGAAAGCTGGGACATACACATGGTCTTTGTATCCATGCCAGACATAAGGAAAACTAGAAGGGAATGAGTCAAGTGTAGAATATAGAGAAGCCACCATGACTCAATGACTCTAGGCAAAGCCACAGTGTAGGGGCAGGAGTAGATGGCAGGTACAGGAGAAAAGACCCTTGACAAGAAGCAGAGCAAAGAGAGGAAGACGAATAGTCAATCACTGCAGGAATGGAAAACATCCCTGTGCTGTTCTTAACCACTGATGATCCTCTTGTCAGGAATCACGGCAGGCTAAACAGAGGAATTAGCGTGATTTAGCAGGAACAAACCTAAAGTGAATTACCGAACTTTTCTTTCTTCCTTTCTTTCCTTCTTTCTTTCTTTCTTTCTTTCTTTCTTCCTTCCTTCCTTCCTTCCTCCCTCCCTCCCTCCCTCCCTCCCTCCTCTCCCCCCCCCTCTCTTTCTTTCCTCCTTATGCCAGCTCAGTGACATCAGGGAGAGCTTGAGAAAATGAGAGCAATCCTGTGAGAGGGCCACAGGATTGGTGCAAATTGTCCAGACAGCTTCCAGGAGGCAAAGCTCAATTCCAAATGACAGGGACTATCTATAACACACTTGAAATTCAGATACAGACAGATGGGGACAGCAACAGAAGGGTCTGAACCTCAGTGAAACAGTATTGAAAACAATGAGGAGTGAGTGAACACACCACTTACTCCTGGCTTTCCTCCAAGCCAGGACAGCCTGGGAAAATGGAACCTTTTAGGACCATGCCAGGGAAAACAATATGTGCCACAGGACAGGTGAGACCCATGCAAGAAGGCAGTGGAGTCCCCAGATCCTTCTTGCAAGGTGAGGCAGGCTACTCATCACTACCCTGTCTGCTGCCCTGCTGCCGCCAGGCTCTGTGTCCCCCAAAAGGTACAAAGAATGAAGACAAGGTGCCCACATAGCTCAGCGGTACTAGACAGAGTAAAGAAAGGACCTGAGGAGAGAGGAAACAAACACAGGCCCAGCCAACCCATACCACCAGCCCCAGACAAAACCCAGCCTATCTGAACCTGCTGAACTAGAAGCTCATGTCCATCTCTCTTCAACCTCGCCCTAAATACACACCGAGTCCTAACACCAGTCCTGTGTTTCAATGCCCCCTTCCAGATTTAAGTTGTGACAATACTGAGAGACATTTGAGAGGTAATTAAGCCATAAATAAAGGCTCCAGATTCTGTCATATAAACAGGAGGCCCTACCACTTGGCTTACCCTCCAGGCTACCACCATTTGATAACATGCAGGGGAATGAAGCCTTCTGCTTGAACTGTGCATAACATAGATCTGCTTATCATATATGGCTCAAGTCTCAAGAATTCTGTTAGCAGACAAAGCAGACAAAGGAGCCTCAGTACGGATGATGAAACAATCCAGAAATAAAATCTTTACACAGAAAAATCATATGTGTGTATGAGAAAACCCTAAGTCCAGTGGTAAATGGGAAGTTTGTATCAGAAAAGGGAGAACTAGGCAGTAACACACACAGATCCCCGCGTTTGTAAAGATACCTGAGGTAATTAACAAGTGTTCAGCAGCTCCGCACTGGAGACTGGGCTTTTAGCAAGGGTTCTCTATGAAACTGTAGAGCTCATAATGGGGTAACACACACACACACACACACACACACACACACACACAGAAACACACACACAGAAATACACAGAAACACATACACACACACACAGAAACACATACACACACACAGAAACACACACACACACACACACACACACACACACACACACGATTTCTGACTAGAAAACAAATGATAAAGAAGAGACCAGAGTCCACATCCCCTCTCAAGCACAGACTTCCCATTAGGCCCTGGATCCTAAAGGTTCCAGCACTTTCCAACATCACAATCCCAGATAATAAAGTTTTAACACACAGCCTGGGGAGGAGTCAACTGTAACGGATGTAACTTTTTTATTTGAATTAAAAAGGGAAAATCTGAGATCAATCTGTCACTCATTGTAGTAACTTGGGAGAGGCCACCATAAATAAAACAAAAGGACATCATTATTGACAAATAGGGGGACTACTATGTGATCTACCATGGCCAAAACTAGGCATTTTCAGCAAAGAATGTAAAACCCCTATTAAAATTCTGTATAAGCGGGATCCTGGAAGCTGTGTTCACAGCATAAGCCATGCAAGTGTCCGTCAAGGATGTATGCGAGGACAGAGTGTGGTTCATTTGCACACAGGAACACCATTTCAAGCTTTCACAAGGAGTTGCTAGGTGCCACCATAGGAGCCAATCCTGAACTGAGTGAAGGGAAAACAAAAATACAAACAAAAACATTGGAAAAGTCAGGTGCTTCCTGGTGCCATTAATATAGAATATACACAGTAGTAAACAGATGAGAGTTGTTGGTTGCTGGGGTAACAAAGAAGAGGGGATCGATGGCCATCACTATAGGGCTTCCTCTTGAATGGCAATATTGGAACAGCACACACACACACGCACACGCACACACACACATAACAGAACATGTTATGATGTCTATAACAGAGCTAGAGAAATGACACAGCAGTTAAGAGCATTTACTGCTCTTCTAGAGGACCTGAACTAGGTTCCCAGAACCATGTCTGGTGCTGGCTACTGCTTATAACTCCAGATCTAGAAGATCCAACCACCACCATCTGGCTTCCATGGACACCTATACTCCTGCACTCATATGCACATGCATGTGCACACAATTAAATAATAAAAATTAAATCTTTTAAAAGATGGTTATAACTCATAAACCTTCTGTCATGTACATTTCAGCAGAGTTACACACACACACACACACACACACACACACACACACACACACACACACATGAACTGGAGGGGAATGAGGACATCCTGTCCCCAACTCCTGACTCACTGACTCCAAGCCACAACCTGCACCTTGACAGCTTGTGACTGACACATACAATGGTCTCCAACAGTGACAGACATACATTTCAGACACAGTTGTGTGGCTGAAAAGATCTTAGAAATGGATCTGAGGTTGCTGATCTTATTAATACATTCCAATATTGGTACCTGGCATCCCAGATCCCCTGGGTCCCCTGAGCATCCACTGCTAATGCCATCACTAATTAATAAGCCACCATGGCACCAGGATGGAGAACCAACTCACACCCCAAACATTAGTCACTATGGAAAACTTACCCTGTCTCAAACCACCTTCCCTTTCTATAGGATAACATATTTCCATGACCGTTTTCAAACAAGCTGCAATTTATGTCCCATTTTGCATCAGAAGCTATAAATAATAACACATAAGTAACTTTTAAAAAAAATTATAAGGGCAAAGTTTCCTTAGGTAAATCACTTACTGCACAAACACAAGGATCAGATTTTGGATCCCAAAAGCCCACAATAAAAAACAGGCAGGTATGGTAACCATTTGTAATCGTAGCAGTTCAGAAGACACAAGGGACTCCCTGGGACAAATTGGAAGACTGGACTATCAGGATTTGGAGGTCCAGGGTTCCAGACCCTGCCTTGATGAAGGAAGTGGACGGCAATTGAGGACGATACAGGATGTCAACTTATACTGAAATACAGAGGAGTTTCTCTAATAGTTGCCAACATAGATAAAAGTTTAGGCAGTTTAAAGCTAGGCATGGTGTCCGGTCTCTATCATCTCAGCATGCAGGGAGCTAAGACTGGAATACTACCACAAATTCAAGGCCCGTATGGTACAAAGTGAGTTCTGACAAACCCCGGATTATGGAGTGAGACTCTACTCTCTACCATCAACATCATCACCACCACCGCTGTCACCACCACCACCATCACCACCACCACAACCATCACCATCACCACCAGTACCACCACCACCACCAAAGAGAGGGATGGGGGTTGGGAGAAAGGTGAGGGAGGAGGAGGAGGAGGAGGAGGAGGAGGAAGAGGAGGAGGAGGAGGAGGAGGAGGAGGAGGAGGAGGAGGAGGAGGAGAGAAGGAAAGGAACCATGAAACTGAAGAAAAAGTCCCTCATGTCAGCATCTTCGTCAGAGGAAAGCTGGTGGAAAAGATGACCATAACTGGCCACAGATATCCCTTCTAAGGCATCATCTCTCATAGGTGAGGTGGCTATGGTGGATTTCCAGAGATGAATGGGGCCATTCCTGGACACAGAGGCCCTGGAGGCCTGAGTGGTGACGGTGACCATGTGGAAAGAGGAACCATAAAAGAGACAAAGAACATAAAACCAGCACGTGAAGTCTGGCAGGCAGACTGGCACATACTGGCAGACCACAGTAAAAATGGTACCACAGGCAAGACATCAGAGAAGCCAGGGAACACTGAGGGGAAGTTCAGCTGAAGCACGAGCACAAGAGAGGAGAGATGAGGAGGGCCCAAAAGGCCGGAGTTTGATTTCTGCTGTCCGTGTTACCCAGCTCTGGATGCTGTAACAGGTGTCCCAGTCTGGGTAGCTCACACTTCCAGTTGTCTGAGGTCAAGTCATTCAGTAGAACAGTTTCCTCTGGGTCCTCTCCTTGTCGTGTGATACCTACTTCTGGTGCCTTCCCTTTATACTGTGCTGTGTCCCATTCCCCAAACTCACTAGCCACATTGGATTAAGATCCATCTACCCTATGACTCCTGTAATCTTAGTCATGTTTCTAAAGACCCCTTCCGCCAAAAACAGGAGTGGATCATCAGAATTCCAAAAGAGGTTTCTCTGGGGCACAAGCAGCAGCTAACACTGTGCTGGCTAGTTTTATGTCAACATAACACAAAGGAAAATCATTGGAGAGGAAGGGAACCTCAATGCCTCCGTAAGATCAAGCTGCAGGCAAGTCAGAGGGACATTTCTTAATTAGTGATTGATAGGGGAAAGCACAGCCTATTGTGACTGGTGCCAAACCTAGGCAAGTCATCCTGGATTCTATAAGAAAGCCACCTGAGCAAGCCATCCATGATGAGCAAGCCAGTTAGTAGCACCCCTCCATGGTCTCTGTACCAGCTCCTCCCTCCATGGTCTCTGCACCAGCTCCTCCCTCCATGGCCTCTGCACCAGCTCCTCCTTCCATGGCCTCTGTGCCAGCTCCTCCCTCCATGGCCTCTGCACCAGCTCCTCCCTCCATGGCCTCTGCACCAGCTCCTCCCCTAGGAACCCTGCCCTGCATGAGCTCCTGCCCTCACTGTTTTTGATGGCGATCTATCTGTTATGTGGAACTGTGATGGAAACAGACCCTCTCTGTCCGGACCTGGTTTTGGTCATGTTTTATCACGACAACAATAACTCTAACTAACACATCTTCCATCTCTTCTGATGCATTTTGCCTACAAGTAAGAATGGTTTGGTAAGCTTGTAGTTGCGAATTGGTATAGCACAGCACTAGAAAAGGTCCCTTGAATCAAAGGAAGCCCAGCATGAGGAGTGCGCAGTCTTTCAGTCAATACCGTCCTTTCCTAGTGCCTTCTCCAAGCATCCCATCCCTGGCCAGTGAGCACAGACCTTCCATCAAGGACCTGCAGCCAAGGTCACAGGTTTGCTATGACCTAGCCCTAGACTGAGAGTCTCCCATTATGAATCCTGAAGGCAGAGATATTGTTCTTCAATCAGGACTAGTGCACACAGCAGCCACACGGGGCGATCCACAACCACAGGGGAAAGGAGACATACAAATTTACAACTCAGTGCGGAGAAGGAAACCACACGGCATAAGAGAAAAAGAGAGGTGAGCAGCGGTAGACAAGTACAAAGCAGGATGGGGGGCGGGGGGCTAGTCAATCAATAGAAATTTGGGAGCCACAGAGACGACTCAGTGGTTAAAAGCATTCACTGCTTTTGCAAAAGATCTAAGTTCAGTTGGCCATGCCAGGTGGTTAACAACCAGCTAGAACTCCAGCTCTAGCAGCAGCTAACACCTCTGACCCCCATGGGTATGCAAACTCAATCACACATACTCCTATACCAGCATACAACACACGCACATACACTCACACACAAATAAATATTATAAAAAAATTTTGTTTGAAAAATGTCATAATGAAACCGAGTGGTTTGTAGGAATGGGAGGAGGCCTAGGGCACGGGAGCAGGCAGTTGTACATTAAAGGGTGTCCACGGGCATCTGAGAGCATGTGTAAGGTTGGGGTCATCAGAGTTCTGTCTCTAATAGCACTCAGCAGTCCACCCAGGGTGGCAAGGCTCTGTGGGCTCTGGAGGCACTGCCTGACCTGGCAGCTGTGTCCGTGGTGCCCCACAGCACCCATGCAGTCTGTCCTTCCATTGTCCCAGCCATCTCCTATGCCTCCTGCTATGCCTCGCAGGTGCGCGCCACAGTTCAAGTCAGAGGCCTTTCCTCCTAACAGCCCGAGCACTGTCACCACAGCCCTCTATTACTAACAGAGAAGATTCTGCCCAAGGAGAATGAAGCTGGTTCCTCATCTCCTAAAGAGAGGTACGGAAGCCCTTCCCTGCCTCCACTCCCAGTGGTGAACCATCAAAGGTTAAGACCCCCTCCTCCCTGAGGCCCAAGTCCTAACTTCTCTCTCTTATACACAAGACCCTAAACAGCTCACTGAACCTCCCTGGCTCCTGCTCCACCCTAGAAGCTAGGAACCATTTTGCTGACTTCCACCTTCCTGAGGAAGAAAGGTGCCCTCTCTTCCTCCTCCTCCTACTTGTCTTCTTCCTCCTCTTCCTCCTCCTCCCCTTCACCTCAGCTACCCTGTTCCTAGACTTAAACACACAAAGACAATTGTTCATCAAGGCTGCTGCACTCCTGTAGAAGCTTTTCTAAATGCAGGGCTTTTCCTCTGACCTTTGGGACAAGTGTCAGCTGGGGGGGTGACAGGACTCTAAGTCTTTTACAGGCCAGGTGCCTCCGGCATGCAGAACAATTAAGCATGAGAAACATGGAAAACTCGACACATGTGTATTTACATGTGCGTTCATTTATTGCTTGTGGGGGTGGTAAGGACATGTGCATGCACAAAGCGAGGAGCATACCCAGGAAGTCATGTATAGAGGATAGAAGTAAAGACGGAGTGTTCTCCTCAGTCAGATTCTTCATCTTATTACTTCAGTCAGAGCTCTCACTGAGGCCAGAGGTTGCCACTGCAGTTAGTCTAGCTGGCCAGCAAGCCCCTAGGATCTGGCTGGCTGCCTCTGCCACTGCCCGAGGTCTCAGTGTTGGAGTTATGAAAGTACACCAACACGTCTGGGTTCTGGGGGTCCGAACCCGGGTCCTTATGCTTTATGCAACCAACACTTTTACCCTCTGAGCCATTTTCAGAGCCCACATATATAAATTCAAGCCCATGGTTCTAGGTAACAGTGAAATATATATATATATGTATACACACACACACACACACACACACACACACACACACACACACACATATATATATCAAGTATATATATATATATACATATATATATATATATATTCGAGCTGCCATTCATCTATGTACTTCAAACAAATGATAAGTTACTCAGAAATCACTATAATCATTGGTATTTTCAGAGCAATAATAGAAGTGAGAGATTAACTTGAACTCAAACAAGATGACACAGAAAGACATAAGCAAGAACAGACTGAAAAAGAGCATTGAGGTTTCTGCCGGAACATGACCGTCAGTCAGTTTAATAGCATTTAATAACTTGTGATAGGCACGTTCAAAGCAGGCATGGGAACAGCATCTTAGCTCTACAATCTGGAGGGAAAACGAAAAAAAAAAAAAAAAAAAAAAGATTGTGCCTGCTTCTTCCACAACTGACTGAAGGAAAAAGAAAAATACATCAGAGACAACGGTGAACAGTGAAAATGCAAAGGATGAAAGGCCCAGCAACCAAGTGCCGGAAGGTTCAGTATCCGGTGACGTCACCATGAGCCTCAACAGAGGATAATGTAGAAGATGAGACACTTGTTGACAGCCAACTGGGTATCAAGTTCAATCAAATGGGGGATATGTTTTCCAACTCTGCCATTAATTGGCAACTCGAGCGGAGAAAACCTGCTGGCTTTCGCTCTGCATTAGGAAAGGACTATTTACGGCAAAGCAGAGAAAACTTAAAAATTCAATACAAAAGCAAGGACAAGAAAATAATCTCATGGGGCTGGGGATTTAGCTCAGTGGTAGAGCGCTTACCTAGGAAGCGCAAGACCCTGGGTTCGGTCCCCAGCTCCGAAAAAAAGAACCAAAAAAAAAAAAAAAAAAAAAAAGGAAAATAATCTCATTTATTGGAAAACGAAGTGAAATGGGCATCAGAGAAAATGAAATGCCCCAGTTCTGGGTCGTGGAAGGCCCAGACATTGACAAATACAATGGTGTCCAGAAACACAGTCATGATGAAAGCCTGGGTGAGAGTGGAGACACATTCTACACGTGCACTTGGAATCACAGTCGGATTTACTAAGACAATGGCAACTAACTGGCAAGTTATTGATTATTGCTGCAGGCAGCCCTTTAGGATATCATTCTTAACTCTGTGAGGCCATGTGCCTTTCATCAGAATGATCTCACCAAAGCTTGCCTCAAACCATCGATACCCCAAAGAACACTTGAGCAAGGTGAGAAGACAGGAAGCATGGCTGCAAATGAGTCTGTAGACTGAACGTCTTACTTGGGTGTCTTCAGAGTGGAGAATTCCTTAACCCCACCCCAGGGAAGCCCTTAACTAGTTACTAGAATGGTTAGCACCTGGGAATTCTCCTAGACCCCCTATAACAGATCCTCAAAGGTCCAGGACCCTCTAATCCATAGTCTCTGGAAGGTTTACCCAAAGCAGCTCTGTTCCCAGCTCTCTTGCTCCCCTCTCTCACTTTCTGTGCCCCCATAAGCAGCAGAGTCTGAGCTCCGCAGGAATTTATTTAGCTCAGCCAACTCGGGTTCTATGTTATAACATTGTTGAACTTGGTGCTCGAACAACAGCAAAACTCAGCATCCACTTAAGAAGCCAATGTTCTGGCTTTGAAATGACATAAAGCCATGTATCAAATGATTTTACTAACTGTCATATATAGTTCAGGGTGTTTTGTTTTGTTTTGTTTTGTTTTGTTTTGAGACAAGGTCTCACTAATGCTGGCCTGAAAGTAGCTATGTAGACTATGCTAGCCTGGAATTTCCAGAGATCCACCTGTCTACCTCTGAAGTGCTGAGACTAAGCAAGCAGCCATGTGTCACACACACACACACACACACACACACACACACACACAGAGAGAGAGAGAGAGAGAGAGAGAGAGAGAGAGAGAGAGAGAGAGAGAGAGAGGCTCATGGTTTAGGATACTGTCCAAATAAGGCATGAAGCCAAAATGGCACAGAAGTTTATTAAGACAGTTAACTACATGGGACTCTTGGTAGAAGCTGGTGAGGGTGTATTTCTTTCCTGCAAGCCTGGCCTTCTTCCTTTATGTTCTGGAAGCTTCTGAAGTCAACGACAAACATCTTTCACCATATTCACCCACCTGAATAGAAATGTGCTTTTTCACTGTGCAGGAGATGGCTATGGAAACCTTGAGAATTTCACACTGGTAATGGAAGTATATTTACTATATGAATACAGATGAGAGCCGAGTGTCTACACACAAGCGACTACTAACTTAACATAACTCCCATGCAGGTAACATGTAGCTAACATTCACAGCACATGGGTATTACCTTCTGCATGGGTTGTACATTCCATTTCACAGAATTATCTTTTCTTCTATTGAAAATAATGTTTTCAAATGACACATTCTGATTGTGGTTTCCTCTCTCTCTACTTGTTCCAGTCCCTCTCCATCTCCCCTTCTATCCAGATCCACACCCTTTATACCTCTCATTAGAAAACAAATAGACTCCTAAAGGAAAATAACAAAATATAATAAGACAAAACAAACAAACAAACAAAAACAGAAAAGAGCCCAAGAAAAGGCACAGGAAACAGAGACCCATTCATTTGCACACTCAAAAAGCCCATAAAACCACAAAACCAGAAGCCATACCACACACACACACACACACACACACACACACACACACACACACAACCTGTAGGAGAGAATACAGTAAAATAAAAATACAAATAATATTGGAAAATATGAAAGAAAGATAGGAAGGAAGGAAAGGAGAGGAGAGGAAAGGAAAAGAAAAGAAAGACCCTGGCACAGCACTATGGGACAAGAAATGTCCGAGGACACCATTGAGCTTGCTTTCTATTTGACCTCCACTGCTGAACACGCAGCCTAACTTTAAGAGTAGTCTATTTCTGCATCAAGGCTCTCCTTGCAGAAAACTAAATTATCATTTCCACGTGGCTATCAACTGGAGATCACTTCTGGATTATGGATGAAAACTTGTGTCTACTTCAGCTCTTGGACCCCATCTGCTGCAGAGCTCTTCAGGCTTCATGCTCACTGCCCCAGTCTCTGTGAGTTCACTTACACATCAGTCCTTTTGTGCACAGAAGGCCTTGCTCCCCGGGTATCTGCCATCCCCTCTATCAATCTTCCTGCCTGCTCCTCCTCAGGCTTCCCTGAGCCCAGGCAGGCCTTGAAGAGACACCCCCTTTAGGGTTGAGTATTTCAAAGTCCCTCGCTCTCTTCACATTGTCTGGGTCTCTCTGTATTTGTTTTCAAAATGTCTGAATATTTAGACATTGGTAATTTCATTATAACCAACATCAATCTGGTCATCGATTTCACACCAATTTAGAGTACTTGAGGCCTGCAATTTTTAAGAACAATGGGAATGTCTAACCCAAGCCACCAGTACCTATTTTTATAGAATTAGGAGTGGTTGTTTTTAAAATTTATCACTTAGTTACATATTCATGATCTTTCATGAGCTGTACAACATAGCCAATTATTCTATTTTTAATGTGACCTTTAAAAGGCTTATTTAAAATGGCATCTAACAATTGTGTTCATGCTAGCAGGAAAATGCCAAGCATTCGTTACATTTCCTTGCTCCTGTTTTATTGATTCTGCCAGGTGACTTCTGAAATCATGCCAAACCAACATGGAGATTTCAGGCAAATGTGTTTTGGTATTTCATTTGCTGTTTCAAAATAATATGGAGAGAAAGGTTCAAACGACTGCAAGAAAGCCATTGACCCTGTGGATACTCACTGGAGGAAATATGGGGGTTCTGTTTAAATGGGGGTTACATTAATTATGAAGACCATCTAGGTCTTCTCCAAGGGGCTCTTCCGGACCTGTTCTTAAGACCTGTACTTAAGACCTGTAGAGCGATCTCCTTTAATTAGAGACCCGTCCAGGCCTGGTCATGGTCCAGTGGGAGAAGAGAAAGCATGCTTTCAATACATCTCCTCTTGCCTCACCAAGCCCCCATACATGGGGACGCTAAGAATGCTCTGCCTCCCCAGCATCTCCAAATCATCTGATCTTTGGTGGATCCTAGGGAATGCCTGTTGAATGAATGGATGAGTTAGCAAAAGCCAAAAAGGCTTCCTCAACAATTAAAAAAAGAATCTTGAAGAGAGGATGAGAGGATTAGGGACTGGAAAGTAGGCCAGAAGTCCAGAGAATTCTGACATCCAGCATCCTGAAAATCCTCCATTGATCTTTGGTGCTCTACCATAGCATACACACCTGTCAAAAGAAAACAGGGAGGCAGGCAGGGAGACAGACAGACAGACAGACAAGCAGAGGAGGGGAGGAAAAGGGATAAAAAAATCCTTTCAACAAGAGGTAAATGAGAACACAACGTCGTAGTTGACAAATGCTTTAAAGTTTAGCTCTGCTCCCTTGTAAGGGACTAGAGCCCTCCTGCTTTAAGATGGGATGACAGTGACAGCAAGCGGAATGAACTTGGATCACCCTGCAATTGATGATTCAGTAAACTGATGATTCTTTACCCTATTTAAACATAAAGCCAACCTTGTACACGTCCGTCCTTCTCTTGCCCAATAAAAGAACTCCAGGGCTGCAATACTGCCTGGCCCATGCAGGGCATCACAGAGATATTGAGTATCAAGTGATGGGACTTTTTGTGTCAGATAGTAATTAGTTTCTGGAGATATAAGGTAACTCATGAAAGCTCACCGGCTATGGGCCAAAAGACCCAGAAAGATACACAGTAAAGAACAAAGATAATAGGAATTCTAACCCACCAACTCTTCAAATGAAGAAAGCCAGGTTGCAGAAACCAGGTGAGAGGAAGGAGAAAAACACCTGCTTAAAAAGGAAGGGGCCAGGCACAGAGGTGCTCACCTTTAGTCGGAGCGTTTGCACCAGGAAGCCAGAGGCAGGTGGATCTTTGTGAATTCCAGGAGAGCCAGGTTTACATACCAAGTTACAGGACAGTCAGGGCTACATAGTAAGGCCCTGTTAAAAGAAAAGAAAGAAAGCAGGGAGGCAGGCATGGAGACAGACAGACAGATGAGCAGAGGAGAGGAGGAGAAAGGGAAAAAACTTCAACAAGGAGTAGAAGGCAATGAGCAGATTACAGTGCAGCAAACCAGCCAGAAACAGAGAAACAAGCTCTCTCCTCTTCCACAGGACCAGGCTAAGGTGGTCTTAAAATACTCAGCAGCTGCCAGGATCCAGTAGCATCTCTCCTACCAGCCCAACTCTTCTGACGTTGCATGTCTCTCTGATCTTTTACAGTGGAGACCCCATCCTGCATCCGATTCCCATATTTTCCTCGCCTTCCTAGACTCTGTGTGAGCCCTGCCCAGAGATGGGACATCCTCATAAAAGACAATGTCTCTGCTGAGTTCTGGTCACAGAACACACAGTTTCTCCCTTGAACTCTTGGGAAGGAATGGCACATTCGTCTTCTACTCATTTACCTGATTGTTTCTTTTGCCAGGCGCCAGACACAGAAAAGAGCAAATGCTAGAAATGGAGGTATTATCTATCCACTTGGTATTTTTACATGTAGGCTACCAGGCCAGTCTCCAGACACCTTGAGGAGAGTCCCAACATGGTTTCATTGATCTAGGGGAAAGATCTTCCATGATCCAACCAGACTTATCTCCTGGTTGAGTGTGACAAAGGGTCTTTGGACCAGATGTCATTACTTTTATGACCAGACATACTTAAAATGTGATACCTACAGGCCTAGGGACCTCAAAGCCAGGGAGGAATGTGCATGTATTTCACTGTGGCTTTATATATTATCTTCTTAATTGTAACAAGTAGCAATTGCTCAGCAACAATAGATTAATTAACTATAAGTCATGAGATACCCACAATTATGGACAAGAGATTATTGGTGAAGGATTTAAGGATAAAGGATATTTTAGAGTAGCATTATTTAATTATCAAATTACAGAACAATATAAAAATAATGGGATCTGGAAGGATTTAGGCACATTAATTCTGAATAATAATTTTCAGGAGTAATATAGTCAAAGATGGAAAATTACAGATATTTCCAATGGAAAAGCTCACTGCTGTATTTATAGTCAGTGTTGGTAGCACAGTACTGTGGTCAGAACCATGCCTAGCGTGCTGACCCTGGGTTAACACACACAGCACAGCTCTTGGCTATGATTTGTTTTCTCTCCAGAGCCATAATCTACTAAAGGGACAGAGAGATTACTCATCTCTAAAGCCTTGAACAGTGTCTTAAAGGTTTAAAGTAACTTTTAATGGATTTTTCTTTTTCTTCTCTCTATCATAGGAATTTGTTTGGAAGATTAAGAAATCACCTTAGGAAAAAAACATTAAACAGAGCTCACTAATCATCTTCCATTTAGCCTTTTATATGAGTAAATAGGGAAATCATTTCTAATCACATCCATTATACGGAATTCAAATTATTGCACTCTGTTTTATTATCTAGCAACAGGAAGTGTACATCCTCACTATGAAGATGAGTTTCTTACATGATTAACTCATATTTTAATAGTCTGAAGGGTTTCGGATCAAAGCGAGCAGGTCAGACGCAAACAATAGCAGGAGCTGGAGGAGATGAGCACTGAGATTCCGAGCGCACTGTGACTGTCCTGGCAGGGACACAGGTAGTCTACGGAGACGTGTACCCCTCCCTTTGGCTGTCAGGATATTGAAATAATGGACCCAAGGAATATCCCCAGGAATCACATGCTGGGATAAAGAAGAGTGAAGCCTGGTGCCAATCAGAGGGGGAACTTATCTCCAGGAAAGCAATTTCACACAATCTGACACCTTGCTAGACCGCCTGACAGCAGAGACTGTGAAATGAGCAGGACCACAGCTTGACCAGGACTAGTTAGTCATGCATGCCTCTTGCTCTCTCTTTAAACATAAACCTCATTGTCAGGAACCCAAAATTGCAATTGAAGAGAGTCACTGGGCCTTTTTGTTCCTCTTCCCAATGTGGCCACATTGAATAAATCTCCTTTTTCTGCTTTTCACTATGGCTTATCCCTCTAATTAGTCCACTGAAGTTGAGTGTCTGAGTCTAGCTTGTCAGGACTAACGCCAGCACCACTCTCGCCAAGGCTCCCAGGTATGCAAGGAGCCAGCCAGGAAGCCACCAGGAATGTGAAATACAACATTTAACATTTCATGGTTACCATGGCAGGTACAATTCTAGAATCATTCTCTGACCCCATGTCTGTTTGTTCACGGTTAGTGATACATGTCCACCATTAGCCAAAGTGCTCCAAGGCCAGGAGCTGTGACATATTTAAGAGTGACATTTAAAGAACGGCCCCAACACTTCTGCTCTGTGTGGCTGATTGGACGAGTTCCTTGCTGAGAACTCTGGGAATGAGGGAGTTGGCATGACAGGTTGTATGCTAGGACCATATGAAGAAACAAAGTTATTCTATGCTGTGTAAGGAACACTAACTGACTGGTGTGCAGGTCAACTGGGAGAGAGAAGGGGATGGGAGTTCTAGGGCAAAGGCTCAAGCAAGCAAAGAACAGCACTGCACAATGTGCTGAGATGGGGGACAGGATGATTAAAGAAGGAAGGGCTACAAGGAGTAGCTCAAAGAGGGAGATTGAGGATGGAAACCAAGGGGAAGGTTCTAGCTCTTTCCACTCTTGCCAGATAATCTTTTGTCGTTTCTCCCAGGGAACCAACTTCTTGCCCAATGCATAGACCTCAGTGGCTCAGAACACCCTTTGCTGCTGGCAGGGTCTTTCATTCAGGGTGAGAGTCCCCACTCCTCCTGTTCCTGAAAAGCAGCAGCCTATAGCTAAGCATCATTAACTCTTCATCAGAATGGTGAAGACTGTGCCATGCACCCACATTTCCAAAGTGTTTCCAATGCTGCAAACAGCATCACTGCTATTTTTACATGTAAACCATCTCCCCATGAAGGGGATTTTAAAAGGAGTTCATAAGAGCCTGCAGGTCAGTTAATCCAAGGCAGGGTAGGAGATCTCAAAGATTGCCTGCGATCCGGGCCAGGACACAGCTCCCCACCCTCACCCCATCCCCATTCTTTACTCCATCATGGCTATTTCTGCTTTTTTAGTACCAGAGGCTGTCTGAAGAAGAGATAGAAAAGGACAGGGAAGATACAAGAAACACACAGCAAGCAACCTCTGGGTTGGGTGTCATATAGCAACACATCACTTTCTCAGCCCTAAGGACCATGAAAGCATTAAGCACCATATATATCTACAGCAAGACATTATGTGTGTGTGTGTGTGTGTGTGTGTGTGTGTGTGTGTGTGTATACACATACACAGCAGGACGTCTCAAGCCCAGAGAGAAGCACATATGCATGGGCCCTACAAATCAATCAGCAAGCAATGTCATATGTGCAGACAGCAAAACTGCCCAGCAGCAGGTCTTCTACCAAAAGAGGAATGTTAACTCACCGTTGTTTGCCTGATAAAATCATTTCCTATCCTAATAAGAAGAGAAGGCTTTTAATCAACAGGGTTGAACTCTCTGAAAATAGTATTTATTTTGCCAATATATAGCACTGCAAGTTTTGGGAACATTTCAAATCCACATGACATATTTAATTCATAGAGAAAGTGAAATCTCATTTAACTACCTTGGAGGGTCAGCAAAGGTGGCCTGTGAGACCACACCAGGCTGGGAAGAGGTTATGGAAACAATTGCAAGCTAATGAGTGCACACTGGAAGGGCAGAGGTCAGCGAGGCAAACTGCAGGCCGGTTCCCTTGATCCTCCATGCTAAACAACAAAAGACCAAAGGTGTCATTTTTTTAAAATATTAAATTATTGAAAAGGAAAGTCCAAACTCAAGCATGGAATAAATGGCACTGATTTTTGAACAGCCTAACAGAGTCAACCCAGGCTAGTTGGGACCAGAGTCTGGGTAAGCTGTGACAGACACAGAAACTGAAATTCATATTAGGGCCTCCTTCCACCTCGCAGAGCACATTCAAGCAGTGAGTAACTTCCTAAGTCCTAAGTGCCAGAAATGACCCTTATATGGGATCACTCCCTCAACCCTAACAGCACTAGGTAACACAGCTGCAGTAAAGAATCCCTCAGGAATAGTAGCTTTTAAATACCTACTGTACACAAAAGCCAGTATCAGTCAGACCGTGGAACCCATGGTGCTAGTGGGAGGGGTGAGGGGAGGGGGCGCATTAGTGAAAATATGAATAGATTTCCAAGAAAAAAAGTACAATTTCATGTATGCTTTCAACGGAAACGAATGCCCCAGCTGAATATGATATTGGTAAGATCTCAGGCTTTCTGGGCTGGGAGGGGCCCTGAGCTCATCGTTTCTAAAGTCCTTGTTGGCCATCTGGTGGAATGAGAGTCAAGAGGGGCTCAGATCCCCTGCGGTATGAAAAGATCTCTTCCCCTTTAGGAGCAACTTAATCTGCTTAAGACACACATTTGACTGGCAGAGCCCTGCATTCTGAAGCTGGGAGAGGTGAATGGCAGCCCAGCCACTACATTAATTATCCCAAATTATGAATAAGTGGAATGTAAATGAGACTGCTCTACTGAACTTAACATGGCTTTTTAAAAAAATGAGCAAAGAAAAGATGTTAAATATTACACAACCTGGAATGCTAATTCTGGGAGCTATGAATTCTTTACAATACAAAGGAGTAACACACTTCCAAAAAGCCATTTCTGATTACAGACTGCACAAATTAAGAAAAAAAGAATCTGTCTCTATGGATCTGGGGAGATGAAGCAACAGTTGAGAATGCTCTTGAAGAGGACCCAGTTTCCAGTATCTTCGTGGCAGCTCACAAACACGGCAGTACAACTCTAGCACTAAGGGATCTAATGTCTTCTTCTGGACTCCATGGGCAATAGGCATACATGTGGTACATCAAAATGGACAGAAACATACACATGCGCATGCTCTGTGACCTTGCAGGGTTTCCTTTGATGCTCAAAGGTGACTTTAGAGGTGACCACTTTGTTCTAGAGAGAGTTCCAAGGAATGAGTGTAGCCATCGGAACATGAGGACACAGTTGAAACATGTCCTGGTGTTTTATAGACAGATACAAGTAGATCCAGTAGGGTACAAAGCTTAAGTCCGCAGGAACCAGAACTGCCAGCACAGACGAAACTCAGAGGTTCCCATTTAGAGGATGAAGAATGCATACTGCTTCGACCACAGTGGACACAGCAGACACTCAGGTACCAGGAATGGAGATGCCCTTTACTGAGGTGGGAGGAGGGTCATGGCATAAGCATTCCTGGAAACTGATTGAACTGTCCACTTCAGTATGGATTTTATTTCACTGCCTATAAATTACACCTCAATTTAAGATTCATCTCTTTCTTTGACTGAGATGGTAAAGGGTTACATGTAGTTAAAATAAAAAAATCAAAGGAAAGGTTGTCAGATTGTGGAATCTGAAAGCAATTTTGTGCAGCTGTCCTTAAGTAAAGAAAAACCACAAGTAGAAGGCTGAAATGGGATCTCAGTCAAACGCCCACCCCAAAAAAAAAGCACCATGAGCCAAGTAACCTCAACACAAACCTTAAAACTTCGTACTGTTCACAGGGTTCTGTCAAATACCTCATGGTGCCCAAACACAGCTTCCCTCACTTTATCGATGATATCCCAGGGAGGAAAGGACATGCTCAGCATCCATCCCTTCAACCAGTGCTTACTGCAGCCTACCAGAGAACAAGCATCCCGGAAGGGCCTGAGACGGGCTCAGTAAGAACCAAGGGCCAACTCAGGAGCTGTGTGTCCAGGGAGTGATGGACAGCTGTGATGTTCTGATCCTGAGGGCAGGTTATAACATCTACACACGCTGTGCCCACCACTCAACATAACCAACACACTAGAAAATGACCACACACTTTACCAACACATTTGGTATACAGAAGAGAATGCAATGGTAGTCTTATTTATCTGCTTTCTGACTGGTAGAGGAAACATGAACTGGGAACAGAAGCCAGTCCACAATCCTCCAAAGCAGCTCTCAGAATGGGACATCAGTGCTCCGCTGGGGAATGAGAGGCCAAGCACCTTACAAAGAGGCTCCCAGAGAAAGCAACAAAACTCTGCAAGGGGATGGGCAAGGTTTCAGGAAAATGCTTTTTCAATTAAAGGCATATTTTATTTAAATATATAAATGAAGAAAGTTATCCCATGGTAAAAATAAAAGAACTAATAATGAAGTCTATAAGATAAAATTTTCAAAACTCATGTAATTTTCATACTGAGAGACCAACATTTTCCATCCCCCTGGGAAATCTTAACCTTTTCTAAAAGTGTGATTAAAAAATAAACTTCTATGTCAGTTTTTAGTATGCTATCTGGGGCTCTCACATGCCATTCTGGACTACCAGAGCATAGCCAAGATCGCTATATTCCACAAACAAGGCATCCACGTCATCTTTCCCTCTCCTTCTCCTTCCCCCTCCGTCCGTCTGCCCAACAGTCCCTTGAAATAATCGGCCATTTCAACTCACAGCCTCAAAGCTTAGAGCCAATCTTATGAGCTGTAACCAAGGTCTTGATGGGGGTTTCAGGGCCATTTGCACTCTGGGCCCCTGTCTGGCCAGCAGTCTGTCATTCTGACAGCTAATGACGCAATGACATACCACCTCACCTGTCACCTGCCCTGGGGGTCAAATGCCTGGCTTCCTCTCCTGAAGACATAACATCTTTCACTGTCTGTTACTTATGGCCTCTGGCTAGTAATGAGGCCAAAGTTGGCACGAAATGAGCACTTAATATACTATAAAGGAAAAGAATCAGTGCTCATTATGGTCTGCCCACATGCTAAAGTAGCCATACATTAAAATGCTAGCTCTTCACCAGAAGTGAGGGAGGGGACAACATCAGAAGGAGAGTTAAAGATGTACTTTAAGAACAATCATCAAGACAGCCAAATGTGCAGACAGTGAAATTATAACGGTTTCCCTTCTTTCCTTAAAAAAACATTAATCATTTTAGGTTATGTATACGGGTATTAGTGCCTGTATATATCTGTACCCATCATGTGGGCCTGGTGCCCATGAAGGCCAGAAGGGAGCTTCAGACTTCAATGGAACTGGAGTTATAGACAGTTTTGAGCAGCCATATTGGTGCTGGGAACCAACCCAGGGTTTTCTGCAAGAGCAGCAAGTTTTCTTGACCACTGAGCCATCTCTCCAGCCTCATGGCTTTCCCACTTAACAACCACCCTAAAGACCATTCCCCTGAGAGCATAGCCTGACAGACAGAAGATCTGTAGACTGAAGTGTGACTCCAGCCAGGCACAAGAGTGGGAGGGAAGCTCTGGTGGCACTCATACATCCTGTTTCCAAAAGGAAACCTGTGAAGGAGATACCATCATGAAGGGAGAAGGCTAAGCCCTGGGGTAAGATGAGGATTCGGTATGCAAATGAATCTCGGGGTGACAGAGGGGCTCATCAGAAGAAGGAAGGGAAATGCAGGTAACGACCCTGAAAGGGCTGAATACAGTGACATGAACTAGAATGCTGTGGAGATGCACACTACAGGAGAGAGTCTGCCTTCGACCTTGATGTACAGGGTTCCTCTCAAGTTCTATACAGTGAGTCCGGCTTTCCAGGTCTTTGTGCTTTCTTAATGTATCCCTGCTCAGCGTTTTGGTTGCTTGTTTTCAGTGGAATTTGCTGTTCAGGTATTTCTCCATTCATCGGCCATTCCTTAGACATGAGTTTGACCCAATTTTGGAGTTACTTCATGGTAAGAAAGTATTACCCACTCACAAGGCATTGTCCCCCGAAACAGTATGAGAAGGAAAACTTGAGAAAAGCAAGAGCCACGTGTCTACACTGGGCTCATGTAAGCCTTGTACATCAATGATCCCACCCAAGGGGCCAGCACCAACCTCTACCTCATACATCTGCTTGTGTAGTTCATAGAATGTCTTTACTCCCCGGCCCTCCAGATGAAATCAAGGAAGGAACAGAAGTCTCACCTGAAAATCATCCCCCTGCCATCTATGTTGGGATTGAGAGTCGCATGATGACACCAAAGTAGAAAGCCCAAGCCCCATTCACCAGGAGCTACCTGCTGCCCACAGAGCACCTAAAGCTAGTGCACACAAGGAGGCGGTAGTACCCACAGACTAGCAAGGTCTGAGGAAGAAATCCCAACCAGTGAATCAGAAGTGGAGCTGTGATTTGTGCCTGTGTCCCCAGTAATACACACGGCCAAAGACAGAAGAAGCAGGAAGTAGGAGAGACAAAGCAAGCCATGAAAACGAGCAGAGACCTGCCAAAGGGGTGCATGAGCACCCTTCCTCACTGGTAGAGAAGCACTTGGGCCGCATCACAACCAACCTGGAAAGTATCGCATGAGGACAGACCTGAGAGGAGGAACTGAAATACTGTCCTTCTCCACTTTAATATGAAATGAATTATTTAAAAGAAAAGCAATAAAAGGAATTGGTGCTCACTGACTTTCTCAGATACACACTGCTTTGGATTGTAAATGTCCCCCAAGGGTCCAGGTGCTTAAAAGCTTGTTCCCCAGTGTGCTGCTACAGGGAGGTAGGAGAGCTCTTGAAGAGGTGCAAACTAGCAGAGGATTGCAAAGCATTGCTGGACCCCTGCCTGTGGCAAAAAAAGTGAGTCACTACAGGGGCATGTGACATGGCAAGACTGTGACATAGTGCCCAGCCATGGGTACAAAGGGACAGGCCCAACCCATTTTGGCTGGGAGCTTCTGAAACTAGAAGCCAGCATAAACCATATCATTACCTCTGGAAGCCCCTGAAACTAGGAACCAGCATAAACCTTTGTTCTTTAGAAGTTGTTTTGCATGTTTCTGCATTTTGTACTGTTTGCACTTGTCTTTGTCACAGTGATCAAAGCTGACTGACTTAACACAGAGTACCTCTGCCTCTGATTGTCAGCGGTAACCATGGAAAATATTTTATGGCAAAATGAGTATTTCTCAGAACTCTCAAATTTTCCCTTTCAAAAGTTGATTATACTCTTGTTTTTTACCTAATCAGATGATAAGGGATGCTGTGTTTCCTTTAATCATTTGCATGGATAGAAGAGGTTTAAGAGAAAAAAACCATACAACTGGGAGAAAGTTCAGTCAGTTTTCTGCTTGTGGACCTGAATTTCATCTCATTAAAAAGGAATAAAGGAAAATAAGACTGAGTGACCCATTCTTGTAATGTCAGCACTGTGGGCTTCATATGGGTGGACTCCTGGGGCTTTCTGGCCAGCCAGTCTAACCTACATGATAAGTCCCAGACTATGGAGAAACCCTGTGCCAAAAATGAGATGGATGGCATCTGAGAAATGACACACAAGGTTTCTTCTGGCCTCTACATGAACACCCCTACACACACCCCTACACACACACCCCTACACACACACACACACACACACACACGTACGTAGATGGTCCCTAAGAATGAATAGCTGAATTTCAAGGGTACGTGGGTTTTAAAGGTCTCTGTTTTATTTTAATGATACATCTTTCCTTTACAGCCCTGCCCACTCTGTGTCTGCCTGTTTCCTAATACAATGCACCATCCTGAGATTCTAGGCTTTCCCAAGGGAAAAATAATTCTCCTTGAATCATTAAGGTGTTGTGGCCACAGTGCACAGAGACTTAACACTGCTGACCTTCTCATCAGAAGGATGGCTGAGGATTCTGAGTAAATCCGGCATAATAATTTAAAATCGGATTGGAGTAATCTCGTGGGAAAAGCAGCCCAGTGAAGAACAGGAAATTAGGGTCTGGCCCTCCCATCTGGGACCCCACTTATCCCCAAGTAAATGCCCAAAAGCCTTCAGGATATGACTTCTCTCTCCCTAACTCACCAATGTAACCCCTTGAGTAGTGTAGAAACCCAACTGGACCTATTGTACAGTCTCATCAACACACACACACACACACACACACACACACACACACACACACAAAGAGAGCTTACACAATTAGAACACTCCAAATACTCCAAAACATCTTACCAGTTTATAAATATTCACTCGGACAGAGCCAATGAGTTTTTTGAAGCTCATGTATGAAATGCCTTTTCCCTCACTTCCTTACACTATTGCAATGCAATGCAATTCTTCCTGGGAAGGTTTCAGCATCCCACTCCTCTTAGTCCTTGTCATGTGCTAATCAGCTTGCTGGGTGAGCACCAGGCCTCAGTGAAAGCTGTAATGTCCCTTTGCATCAACTCAGGTGACAGGCCAGAAATGCTGCAGAACCCATCTCACAGAGTCACAGGTTTACAATGGTTTCAGTTGCACCTGCTTGCCCCGAAGCCCTTCTCCCAGCTGCTCTAACTCCTCACTCTCTACTCCCGCCATTAGGTCTCCATTTTTGTTGCAGTCTCATGACCTCTTCTTTCCCAGGACCCCTTCCCATAGCCCCTGCTTATAGAAAAAGATTCTAGAGGGGCATGAGTACACTTGTCTGTATATGCATTTGTGCATGGGTGTGTGCAGCCCAGAGGACAACATCAGGTACCATTAACACACATACACTGATAGATCGATGGATGGATGGATGGGTGGGTGGATGAATGGACAGATGGATGGAGGAATGGTTAGACTGCATGATTGACTCACTGATTGAAGCAGGGTCTTTCAATGCCCCAAAGTTCATAAAGCAGGTGAGGCCGGATGGACAGTGAAGCCCAGAACTTCTTCTGCCTCTCAGTGCTAGCATGGCAACTGCACACCATCACACACCAATTTTTCATATGGGTTCTGGGAAGCAAACTCAGGTCCTCAGGCTGACAAGGCAAGGACTTCACATCCTGTGCCATCTCCCCAGCCCCGAAAGACATTCTTATAAGGATAAACATTCTCTTAAAGAGACAGTCACGGGGCTGGGGATTTAGCTCAGTGGTAGAGCGCTTACCTAGGAAGCGCAAGGCCCTGGGTTCGGTCCCCAGCTCCGAAAAAAAAAAAAAAAGAAAAAAAAAAAAGAGACAGTCACTGCATGGCCATGAGGATCATTAAATACTGAGACGAATGGAACATTCTGCCCTCTGGTAGACATTTCTTACTCCAGTGGAGACACAATCACTGCACCAAGAGGAGGTTAACTTTTAAGCAGAGGCACATTCAGGCCTGGGGTGCTGGGCTCCCAGCTACCTGAAGCAACCCGCATCCATCTTTCTGAAGTGAATTTGAGCTCAGTGAGACAATGGCAGCTCTATAGCAATGCTTGTAGAGTTGGATAGAGTCAGTCCCCTAAGGTTTTTCTCCTTCCAAAGCATCCTATCAGATATGCTGGTCTTTTACTGTCTCCTCTAAACACCAGAAGCATGCTGTCAACAATCACACTGTAACTCTAAGGTGAAGATTAGAACTGCAGGGAGTCTAGAACTGGCATGTTCTTGGGATGTAGGCATCAGATCTATACAAAGAAATGGGGATTTTCTCCTTTTGTTTAGAATTTATTTAAGATTTCTGCAATGTGCAACCAAAATATACCCCAAACACTAGAAACATAAAATATAGATGTAACTGATCAGTACTCGCAGGGACTGCATTGTCCCTAAGTATGGGGTACATCAGCTCTCCTAGGGCTGGAAACTTCAGTTCTGCTAGTCAGTTTCTACCCACCCTAGCATCTTCCTGAAAGGTCCCAAGAGATGGGTGCATATGAAGGTCCCAGACAAGAGCCAGTGGCTGTGAGAATGGAGCTGTTTCCATCTACAATCCAGTTCTTGCAAGAAACACACTCCACACAATTAGTTTCTTCTTCCCTTGCAATTTTGTTTCGTACAGTCACTATAGTGACACAGAAGGATCCTGAGAGATAACATGCATCAGAAAGCTTTGGCCACCGAGAGGCCGCACAAATAGAAGGGATTAGGATTATTTCACACTGCACAATCCATCAGAGCAAAAAAGCAGAAGATAAACTCCCTTAAACCATATGGGAGTTGAAATCTGGTACTTCCCCTGCTTATTATATAACCAGGCATCCAATGATGTCCAGCAGTAACTCTAATAACCTATCACCAGCAACACACACTGAAGGGATACCAGGCAAGGGGCAGGCATAAGATGTTAACCCAAAGGTTTAAGATAGGGAGAAGGAAAAGAGGAGGTGGGAGAGGGATAGAAGGAGAGGGGCAGAGGGAGAAGGACAAAGGGAGAGGGAGAGATTACTACTTAAAGATAGTATTGTGTTGGAACAGGAGAGGTAGCTCAGCCATTAGGAGCACTTACTGCTCTCACAGAAGAGCCGACTATAGTGGCCAGCACCCGTGTGGGGCAGATCAGAAACACATGTAACTCCAGCTTCCAAAAATCTGATGCCCTCTTTCTGCCTCCCCAGGCACTGAACTCACATGTGCACATAACTAGGAACAGATACATAAATAAAAATAACAATTAAATCCTCAACAACATGAAAAGACTGCACTATATTACATGTGACAAATGAGTCAATACAAAGACAGAGGCAGGTGTATGCACACACCAATGTGCTGCCCTGACCAAGTATGGGGTCCCCGTGACAGAGTGGGACAGCCAGGGCAACACAGTAGCTTTTAAGGAATGTCTCAGGGATCAATGATCCAAGATGTCCAGAATTTCTAGAGTCTTTAACTGTGCCTATAGTTGCCTGCATCTAATTTGGTGGATGAAATATCCCTGGCACCCTTATCTCTACCCACCTGCAACCACAGATCCATCATGGCCTCTACATTGGATTAAGTACCATAATTTCAATTTTACATCCCATCACCAGCCCTGCAGCTCGTGGAGTCTCACATGGGGAACACCAATCCAGGAAACATACGTAACATCTAAGAGATTCTTCTGGTAATTCTGATGAAGGTGGGTCCTGGGCATGGGCTGCTAAGAGTCTACAACAGGCAAGTCAAACATCACCATCTCCAAATGTCATCAGCACTGGGGTGGAGAGTCCTGCTTTATTTCACCCTCTGCTTCCTCTCTCAGCCTTTATAGCCTCTTCTGCAGGCATCAACCAAGATGACCCTTCGAAAAACCAGTGGTGACTTGACCAGAGCAGGATACACCATGCTAGCCTGGTCTTCTATGATCTGATCCTCCCAGGAATCTGATCCTCCCCTGCTGATTCAAACGAGCTACAACCTCTGAACTATTTGTTTGTTATTGGGAGGTGAGGGGTTTAACACAGGGTCTCACTATGTACCCAAACTAGGCTTGAACGTAGCTCTCACTTGATCTTCTTGTTTCCTTTTTATGGTTGGTGGGTTTTCTTGGTTTTTCTGGTACTAGGGGTTAAACAAGGGCCTCACACATAACTAGGAAACAATACAAACCCTGAACAACTTTCCAGGCCCTTTTGCTATTTTGTTCTGAAACAAGGTCTTGCTGTGTTTCCCAATCTGTCCTCAAACCTGCAAATTTCCTGCCTCGGCCTCTTAGTACACCAGCAACACACCAGATAAGCAGACAAATGTCTCACTTTTGAAGACCACAATGCACCCTGTCAGCTGCCAGCCTCCACTCCACATTTTCTTTTTACTCTTCCTTTAAACTTTCAAGAATCCTCCACAATATTTCCATAAACCGAGACAGCCTGTTATTCCAAACCTTATGTTTTTCTATTAGTTTGTTTTGTTTTACTTTTTCTAAAATAATATACTTATATGTGTTTGTGTGTCTGTCTGTGTGAGTGTGTCAGATGCCCTAAAACAGAAGTTGTAGGCAGTTATGAGCTGCCATGTGGGTGCTGTGAATTGAATGGGGGTTGGAGGGTGGAGTAGTCTGAAAGAGAAGTCAGTGCTCTTAAACACTGAGCCATCTCTCCAGTCCATTATGCTTTTCTTAAAAATAATTTACTGTAAGTCATAAAGCAAGAACATGTGTGAGTTTGGATAGACTCACCCACTATGTGATTCTGCCTCTTTGGAGCGATTAATGGTTTATCCCTGTCTTGCTCACTCAAATGTACCCATGAGAACACAGACTGAAATGCATTACTCCTGTACTGGCCTAGCACAGTGCAAGGCACAAAGTGCAAATCTCTTACCCACTGAGACTTCTCTTTACATGCGCCCTACCCCCAAATCCCTATACTGGCTGGTTTTGTGTGTCAACTTGACACAAGCTGCAGTTATCACATAGAAGGAGCCTCTGTTGAGGAAATGCCTTCATGAGGCTCAGCTATAAGGAATTTTCTCAACTAGTGATAATGGGGTGGGGGGCAGGACCCAGCCCATTGTGGGTGGTGCCATCCTTGGGATGGTGGTCCTGGGTTCTATATTAGAGCAAGCTGAGCAAGCCAGGGGAAGCAAGTCAACTTGTTTCTTGGTCATGATGTTTGTGCAGCAATAGGAACCTTGACTAAGACAAATTGGTACCAGGAGGGGGTATTCCTGTGACAACCTGACCATGTTTTGGGGAGGAATGTGGAAGGACTTTGGAACTTTGAGCTAGAAAGAACCATTGGAATATTAAGAGCTCTATTGGATATTCTGTAAAAGCTTGGAAGATAATGTTGAGAACAGTGCAGAAGATGGAGGCCTGGCTTATGAAATATCAGAGGGAAGATTCTTTCCGGGGCTGTTGCTGTTTTGATTGTAAAGGTTCTGTGATTTTGGTTAGCTGGGACTGAAGAATCAGCTGTGACTAACAGGATAACAGAATTACTACAGCAAAACCTTACATTACTGGGACTATTGATGCTGGTCAGCTGGAGCTAAGAAATTAGTCGTGATTAAAAAGAAACCAGCATCATTCAGGTGAAATCTTCTGGGAAGTATTTTTTGAGAGCTGTGTTCCAGAAATAGCTAAGGTTGTAGCTCATGCTGTGGCTGGACTTGGTAAGGGGTAAGAGTCATCCAAGTGGTACTGGTTTTGAAGACATGAAGGGGTCATGAAGAACCACAGAGGCTAGGCACTGTGAGAGGCCAGGGAAGGCCATTGGTGAAGGTGAAGCCTCAGTTTCAATTGACGGCCCAGGAGTGAAGGGATCATGCAAAGGAGTTGAGGCTTAGCCTCATGAAGAGAGCCTATGAGAGGCTCTTGGTGAAGCCTAGTTGCAGTGGAAGACAGCAGAGTTTTGGAGATGCCAGTACCATGAGATGACCACCAAGAACAGCAGCAGCAGTAGAGTACAGGCATCTGGAGCCTAGAAGACAAGATGTGTGCTATAAAGGGCAGAGCTCAAAAAGTGACCCAAGCCCTTGAAAGAACCCAGAAAATTGTGGGTGGATCCCAGACACTGGATGGTTAGAGTTTAGTTTTGCTTTTCATTGCCACTGAGCCCTGATATTTTTCTCTCTTGAAGGAAGAAGTATTTTAGTGGAGTCCCCAGTTAAGAGACTTTGAATTTTAAAAAGACCGAATTTTAAAAGGGCTTGGATATTTTAAAGGCATTGAAATTTTACTATGTAAGAATTTGTAAAGACTGTGGGACTTTTAAAAGTTATTTAGATCTTGAGGATAAACTAGAAAGTAAGGGTTGAGGCTTCCTAGTGATGTGTTTGTGTGTCAAGTTGACCAGGGGTCACTTGTACTGGCTGGTTTTATGTGTCAACTTGACACAAGCTGCAGTTATCACACAGAGAAAGGAGCCTCAGTTGAGGAAATGCCTCCATGAGACCCAGCTATAAGGCATTTTCTCAGCTAGTGATCAAGGAGGGAGGACCCAGCCCATTGTGGGTGGTGCCATCCTTGGGCTGGTAGTCTTGGATTCTAAAAGAGAGCAAGCTGAGCAAGCCAGGGGAAGCAAGTCAGTAAGTAACATCTCTCCATGGCTTCTGTATCACCTCCTGCTTCCTGCCCTGTGTGAGTTCCAGTCCTGACTTCATTTGGTGATGAACAGCAATGTGAATGTGTAAGCTAAATAAACCCTTTCCTCCCCAGCTTGCTTCTTGGTCATGATGTTTGTGCAGGAATAGAAACCCTGACTAAGACACCCCCCAAATAAGCATCTCAAATAGCTGAACAAATAAAGGATTGTTGCTAGGCATAAGTAAGCTTGCCTGTCAGGCTCGATGCTACTCGGAGAAACTGAAGGAATCCTGATGATGACAGAGGAAGAACAAGGGAGCTAAATGGCATGGTTGGCAGGAAGCAGGATGTATGCCAGAGCAAACACGAGAGACCCGAAGACCAGGATGGAATGAGTAGGAAATCATGGGCTCCTCAGCAGAAACCCCATCACCAAAGGAGAAAATTTCCCACTAAGCCCTGTACAAAAGGCAGAGCAGATAGAATGGATAAAGTGGCCAGACTCCAACTCAAATGCTTGCTCTAAGACAAGGAGGGCCATGGTGATCAGCACAGAAATCAGTCACGAGCTAAAGAAAAAGACAACTCTCTCCCACTCGCTACTCATGAAACCGCTCACTGTAGGGTTAAGATTCTAAAAGCAAAGCTCTTACATTCAACAATAGGAAAATTAATTTGATGAGAAATCACTGGATTGAGCAAATGAAGGCATGTCCGCTCAGGCACATGCCCCAAAACTGGCACAAGGTGATTACTGCTATAATTATGGCTATGCTCACCAGGAAAGGTGGCTAGGTTTTAACAACAAAGGAAGAAAACACAAATGATACTGTCCTTGTAACAATTCTCTCACTCAGGCTAGAAGGAGAACCGTGCAAAGGCAGGCATGCTTAAAAAGAGTGGGCAGGCAGGATCTTGGTGTTACTACTGCACATCTGCAAAGCTGGCTACTGCTGCAGTCTTCTGCATGCAGCAGAGACAGGGCAAAGAAAAAACTGTACCTTGCCAGGGGTCTCCAGAAAAATGTTGCTTACACTTCTGGTCCTATAGAGACATCGAGAAACCTTGTAGTGAATCAACTAAGCAGGAAGCCCTGGCCTGAAATTTCATTGTTTCTGGACTTTGGAAACCCTTGAAGAAGTGCAGAACAAAGACTAGAGTAATGCACTTGGGAGCATTCTAAACTAAGGACTCCTTGTCCTAAAGGCATAACATACCATCTCCATTGCCACCGTCTCCTGTTGATTCTTAACTAGCACACACTACAACTTTACTGGCAAGCACATACAAGGGGGCCTTGTCAAATCAAAGCTGAGAAGCTGAAGGCAGGCAGCACAGGTGAAGCCAACAGAAAGGCTGCACCAACTCAGATCCTACTAGTGCACACAGCCACTGGAATGCAAAATTAGCTTGGCTTCTTCCAACTTAAAGAGCAGGCAAGGTCCAGAAACATCAGGGTCACCTGAAAGCTGAGCCAGAACCTCCTCTCACTTAGAACTGGAATCTGGCTCACAAGGTCTTTAATCAACTGAGTCCACACCAATCTGTGAAGGTACTGGCCCACAGATAATGTGTCAGGCTAACTGCAGATATATAGCCCAGTGTCTTGGGTACAACTCGTAATCATGTAAACTTCTGCTATGGGTTGAAATGATTTGATCAAAGGTTACATGCATGTCCAAAGTACTTATGAGTATGATCTGACAGCATCTTTCTCAGATAAAGCAAAGTTGACATAGAGTCAGGCTTCAGTAGTGTGGGTACAGCTTCCACATGACTAAAGAGGAGAAAGGTCACAAGATGTAGACACATAGGCAGAAACCCCAGGAAAAGATACAGACTAGAACCAGATGGAGGTGTCTATGGGCTGGGGGTGGCTGAGGACTACCAGATTCTGTCCCAGACCACGCAGAAGGAATCAGCCTACTGGTGCCATGATGCCAGGTTTCCTATCCACAGGCCTATGAGAGAATGAATCTATGCTGTTTCAAGCCACTACATATGAAGAAGTTTCTTTGTACAATCCCAGAAAATAATACAACCTCTATGTTAACTAGGTCTTTCGCCTTCTGGACTCTGGCATCTTGTCAGCGGCACTCTCTAGAAGGCTTGGCCTGTGGCAGATTCTCAACCAAGTGTAGCCATTCCTGTCACGGCTGACTGGTCTTGGGCTGTAGCTTCAGCTGTTCCTATATTCTCATTCCATAAGTCTTTTCCTTATGCGGTGACATGACCTGGAAAGTCTTCATGTGGAACATCACATCCTGTGCCTGAGAAATGCGAGAAACCAGCAAGTACGGCACACACCAGGGCCGCAGCCATGGCCACCTGCACTGCCCACAGCCTGTGCTGCCCACTGCCACAAGGACAACTACTACTAACCCTTAAGCAAAGGGAGTGAAAGAAAGACGATACTGTTTGCTTTGGGCAAAAATTTCAGACTCAAAATGTGACTTTCTTAGGCTGTCTCCTGGTCTACAATGGTCCAGGCCCTCACTGGCTACTATCCTTACCACCGCAATCTTCCTCTTCCCCAACACAGCCAATAACCAGAGGATAAAATAAGTCCTGAGAAACAGAGTAGCTTCCTCCTTCCTCCATGCCACTGAGAATTAAGTAGAAGCATAGACAGGACTAGATGCACAGGAAACCGAGCCACACTATCTTACTTCACAGCACTAGGCATCGAAAGCACAGATGCCGCATGTGTCTTGAAAGTGCAAAGGGCACTCTCAGAACCATGAGAGGTTCAGAAACTGAAGCCCTCAGGGCAGACCAAATAGAACAAGGATTCTGCCAGGACAAGAAACGGCCAGCCATGAAAAGTTCATAAAGAGCTGCTTATGAAAATAAAAGGGGGAAACCACCTCTGTGTTTTGAAAGAGGAAGCGGATTGAATAAGCATCAGATAACAGTGTGCTGGTGAAACACTTGGTGGGTCAGGTTAGACTACAGTGGGTCTTGACTTTCCTAACACTGCAACCCATTAATATGGTTCCCCACTTTGTGTTGACCCCCAACCATAAAATTATTTTCATTGCTATGTCATAATTTTAATTTTGCTACTGTTGTAAGTTGTAATGTAAATATATATGTTTTTCATGGTCTTAGAGATCCCTTGACCTTTCTTTTTTTTTTTTTTTTTTCGGAGCTGGGGACCGAACCCAGGGCCTTGCGCTTCCTAGGCAAGCGCTCTGCCACTGAGCCAAATCCCCAACCCCTTCCCTTGACCTTTCTAATGCTGCGACCCATTAATACAGTTCCTCATGTTGTGGTGATCCCCAATCATAAAATTATTTTTGTTGCTATGTTGTGATTGTAATTTTCCTACTTTGTACATTTGTGTGTGTGTGTGTGTTTTCTCTTGATCTCAGGGAACCCCTGTGAAAAGGTCATTCGCCCTCCTAGGGGGTTGTGACCCATAGGGGGAACATCCCTGGGATAGAGAGATGGTTCAGCCACTAAGGGTTCATACTGATTTTGCAGAGGATTCAAGATGAGTTCCCAACATTCAAATCAGGTAGTTCACACAACTGCCTATAACTCTAGCTCCCAGAGGATCCTACTCTTCAGCCCTCTCCACAAGTACAAGTATATACAAGAGAAACCGGGGGGCGGGGGTGGGATATTAGGGTTCTATCACAAATCCACATGACAAAGATATAAAAGTTGTAATATTCTATGTGTAATATATATGTTACATGCTACTAGCCCTGCCTCTTTAAGTCTACATTGATGTGTTTAACCAAGCACTGACCAAAAATGATTGTGAGGAAATGTGCCTGAACCAAAAATATACAGACTTTTTTCTCATCATTCCCTAATCAGAACCACTATTTACATGGCGTTTATACTGAATTACATCAGAAGCTATACGGACAAGACTTGACGGATTGAGGTAGTAAGCTGAGCACTTGCCAAAAGAAATCTTTCTCCTCCTCCTCCTCCTTAAAAAATTAAGCTAATAATAAAAAGTAATAGACTAAGGAGAATGAACAAAGGTCACTTGCAAATGCTAGCTCATGTTTGCAAGGGATTTGAGCATCTCAGGTCTTGGTCTATCTTGGTTGAGACCTGGAAGCAGTGCCCCACGTGCACTGAGGGAGGACACTATGTAAACACACGACTCATCATATCTGTGTTCATGTGGGAGCACTCTGAAGTAGAGCGGCACCACAGCGGAGGCTCAGAGACCTGAGGTGATGAGCAACTCTTCTGTCTTCTGAACTTGGATCCAGATAGGCAAACGAAAGGGCCTTGGGGCAGGGTGTGAATGGGCACTGCCATCAGCAGACAGGGAGCACCCTGTCGGTCACAGTTCCACAAAGCCCGAGTTCTCATTAGTGCAGACTGTCATATCTGACTCTTAGTCACCATCGCCCTTCACACACTCAAATTGTTTGTCTGGGGAAAATAAATGGGTAAACTTTGAGATTTGCGACTGGAGATGGCAGCTTACCCATGCTGAAGAATTTGACGTAAGACATAAGGCAAAGAAGAAAGAGTATTATTTCTAGGCACATTAAAATCCTGCCTCTTGGAGGGCAAAACCCACCCATCAGCTCAAATGCAAGTGATTACACAATGACAACATGCCAGCACAGCTCGTTTCAGGAAGGCCAGATGGAAATCGCACCGGGAGAGGGTGAACAACAGGACAGACTGGAGGACTTCTACCTAGGGGCAGTCCCTGGAAGAGGACAAACCCTCACATGTCTGTGTATCACCCTCAGTTCAGGAGGCTCAGATTCAATTAGTCTTGACTCTAGTCCCAGACACAGGCCCAAGTGGCAGGGGCCCGCGGGTCCGCAAGACGGTGGAGAAAGCGCAGAGAACTATGATAATATATTCATTCAGTGCTGCACAGGAAAGATGGGAAAGAGCGACAAAGAACAGTAAGAAGTGCAGCTTGCAAATGTGGGCTGAGATCCATTAGCCCTTGCTGAAAACACAGTGCTTCGCAGCAAGCAATTTTACCACTGAACAACATTAGTCTAGAATACACTAAAAGAGAGTAGAAACTGCCTGAGTGCACCGTGTGGAACGGGGCTGACATTTTTCACGAGCCATTTTCAGCTTCATCTATACAGCAGAGACACTACAAGTGAATGCACACAGAGAGATAAACAAACATGCATGGCAATCTGGCAGTCATACAGCACAAACATGCACGCTTACAGCCACTCACACATGGACCCACAATGCTTCCACCCTACCCAGACGCACAGAGCTACATATACATCGGTCTATTACATACAGACACATACGCACACTTGCAGGCACATGCACCATGAGAATGTGCACATGAATTGCATCCCGGCACCAGCAAGCTAAAGCACATAGAGTGGCAGCCCCTTGGGAAACATTATTTAATCCTAGAAAAATGCCCCGGTAAAGAAAAACCTGATTCTGCACAGTTCTATTTCCATTCCAATATTGGCAAAACAGGAAGAGTAAAAATAATATGTGAGCCAAGACCCAAGTCCAGGGACCCTTATTTCAGCAACACAAACGAGCAAATGTGATGAGATCATACAATACCAAATTAACAGTAAAGGAAGAAGAAACTTGTCTTCCAACTTGCAGACGGAAGGCCTGCAGCAAGCACGAACGTCACCGAATTTATCCGTGTATCTTACAATAAAACACCCACCGCAGGAAAAGCTTCCTGGGCTCCACTGACAAATGGCTTGACAACCAGGGAGGCAGGCAGACACCAGTCAAGCCCAATCAAACTTAATAATATAAGAATATATTTAGCTATCTAAAATTACTTCTGGTCTCAAAACTTCCTGGGACTGCTTTTTCTCTATTCTCGCACAGTGTGCGTCTGTTTCCCTCAAATGCCACTACATTCCTCAGTAAAACCTACCGGTGAAAGCTAATTTTAACCCGGGGACGTCAAGGCAGCCTTAGGCAATATCACACTGTCAAAACAACTAAGCTAAAACTTTTAATAGATGCAGGACATGGCTTTTTTCATAGATTTGGTGGAAATTCGAGTCAAAAGTGGACTGAGAGATTACAAGTGACCACAAATCATATTGGAGGCAGAGAGGAGGTCACAGCCTTACTCTTGGTCAGCTGAGTCACCTTGTACAGTGGGACAAGGAACCATGCATGCCCTTGTGAACACCCACATCCTCATTCTAGATAGCACGGCAAAGCTATGCAGCTGGGAGATGCCATGACCAAAACATTTTTAACACAATAATAACAAGGAACTCATTTGAAATTATCCACTTTAAAAACAAAAAAAGAACAGAAAAGATGCATCTTCTGTGTTGACTGTGAAGCTACAAGGACTCACTTAGAAGATTTGTTTTTGTTCCTAGCTGAACTTTAGCAGGCAGTGAACTCCAAATTGTACAGTTTGCTTGGTCATAAATCAGCCCATAAAAGTCCACATAACTGAGATGCCCAAGGGTTCGGGAGCCTGGGACTATTTCTCATAGCCTCTCCACGCCCTGTCTCTGGGACAACTCCAGTAAAAGTCCTAGAGAAGTTCCCAGCCTTCTTCCCAAGGACAGCAAAACAAGAGGTGATCATAAATGGCTGAAGAGGGTTTGGGGAGATGGTTCAGTCACTAAAGTGCTTGCCTTGCAAGCATGAAGAACTGAATTCAATCCTGCAAAACTCATTTTATAAAACAAAGCAAAGCAGAGGGCTAGCACAATGGCTCAACCATTAGCAGCGTTTGCATGCATGGCATAAGTAAAGTTTGTGCAAGCATACATATACACACCAAGCACAGTGGTGCACACTTATTCTCTCAAAGATGAGCAGGCACAGAGAGATCGATCCCTGGAGCTAGCTGGTCAGTCCAGCTAGCCTAATTTTTAAGTTCCAGGTTCAGCTGTAGACCCTGTCTCAAAATCCAAGAGTGGGTTGGATGTGATTCAATGTCTTTAATCCCAGCGCTTAGGAGGAGTAGGCAGGTAGATCTCTGAGGCCAAGGACAGCCTGGTCTAGAGTGAGCTCCAGGCCAGCCTGTATGAATGACAACAAAGCTCAAACTCTAGTGTCAATAAATGTGCGTGCACACAAATACATACAAACACACAAAAGAAATGACTGAAGAGAAGAGGAAGAACAACGACGTCAGTCACTCAATCTCCCTCCACAGCCTGAAATCTTACTAATGCTCCATCTATCTCAGCCACCCCACAGAGTCTCAGACACAGGATGTCCTGAAGCTATGCATTAAACTGACTTTAATAAATTCCCTTTATTCATATAAAGTATATTCGAAACTTCTCTGTGACAGAGCAAAGACATAAGCAATAGTTGAGTCACCGAGAGAAGGGAGAGGTGAGGACCCACTGCTCATAGACCAAGCTGACACTCACGACTAAAGGTCTCTCGGTCCAGGAGGGAGCTGCCTGAGCCTGGGCGAGCATGGTAGCACCTACCTTCACCCTGACTGTGAGCTCCGACATGCTGCTCATCATGTCGTTGATGGACCGGAACAGTTGCAACAAGGACTCCACGAAGTCGGCCTCCCCCTTGTTTTCATACAGCCTGCAAGAAACACACAACATGGTGGGGACCTGAGGAGAAGACCCCTGATGTGCACTCTGCATCCACGGTACCTGAGGGAGTTAATGGAGGACCTGTTGGGAGTATGAGGTACCATCTCCAGCATCCATCAAAAGGCGGGTGTGATTTGACACAACTACAGAGACATGCATCAGAGTGGACTTAGTCACAACACATAATGCTGGTGACTTTACACAGTTCATAAACCTATCTAGCAGGAGATAGACAAAGGGAAGTCTGGAGACAGAAGGAAGAAAGAAAGGGCATGATGGACTGATTCAGCATTTATTCAACCCCCAAAGAAACCGTAATTCTCACTTGACATACTTTGAGTCAGTTTTCCATTATCCGTCACCTATTTGATTTTGTGGTGCTGTGGCTGGAGCCATGGCCTCATGTGTTCCGGGTAAGTTCCCTGTTGTAGAGCTGTATCTGCAGGCCTTCTGCCAGGATTCTTAATCCTTAATGTTATGTAACTAACATAAGGAGAGTTAATTGTCTAAATGTGACCAACCATTATAACAATTTGAAAAACGACATTCTATTGGTAAATTCACAATTATGTTGAGAAACGGCACTACCCCAGTGTGATCATTTAAGAAGCAATGGGGACCGGAAAACTGTCAAGAGCCTTAGCTGTGCCTTCAATGGACAATAGGGATATTGTATACTGGCTGTACGGATGCTGATATATGCTGCTCGTCATAAATAAGTCCCATCTATAAATTATTTATTAGCAGTTACTGCAAGTTGCATTTACATTTTAAAATGTAGCAACTCAGATGTTTTATTAATGTAAACTAGTTTCCTGCCTAATTAAAAATATACCCCACCTGAAACTTGTATACAATGGAAAATTTCATAAACTCGGTGATAATTAATTACCCCAGAGGTAATCTTACATTTAAATGAGTTCCATTCTAAAGCAAGGAATTCTGTATAAAGTGGGAAATTGCAACCCAGTGCACCTGTTTTGTAAATAAGGGCTTCCAAATAGAGGTTTGCTTAAATGATGTACTGAACAATTAAAATTATAGAGTCATGAACTTCTGCTCGCAGGTGGTAGGAGAACAATGGCGGGCATGGCTGCAAATACCTGGGAGGTGTTGCAGAACTAACATAAGGAGTCTTAATTATCTAAACATAATGGGATCTTATAACCATTTGGAAATGACATTATCATGGTAAATTCAAAATTATTTTCAGTCATGGCACTATACCAGTGCGTTCATTTTAAGAGTCCATGGAAAGGAGGAAATTATCAAGAGCTTCAGCTGGGCTCTAAATGGACAATAAGGATCTTGTATGCTGCTTCCACGATGCTGACCCATGCTGCTTATTATAAATAAGTTACAATTGTCTGTCACCCCAGGACATTTGTCAGCCCCTGCTGCCAATGGCAGATGAAACTAAAACACAAATGAAAACGTCTAGAAAGCCAAGTGGAACTGGGCACCTGTCTCCAAAAGAAATGGCTTGGGTTTCAAAACTCAGGAAAGGTGTCTCCACTAGCACAGCAGATGAAAGGCAGACAAAACAAAGCAAAATGAACCACAGCAGATTCTGGGTGAACACTGGAGAACCTTGGAAAATGAGCTGATGACTGCAACTCACCAGACTACAAGGCACCCAGCCCACCATAAGCTCTCAAAACCCGAGGTGCTCAGACTGATCAGGAATACAAAATAAGCTCTGGTTAGTTTTCAAAGTCGACCTAGGATCATCTGGAAAGAACACTTTAATGAGAAATTACGTATGCCAAGTTAGCCTGTGGGCATGTCTATGGAGGACTCTCTGGATTGCTAGTTGATGTGGGAAAACCTAGCCCACTGTGGGTGGCATCAGCCCCTAGGCAGGCACGCCTGAACAGTATTAGGGAAAACAAAGCTAGCTGACAGCAGGCAGGGTAAACTTATTATCTCTTTGCTCCTGAATATGGCTGTGCCTGCCTTGACTCCCGAGAAATGGAGACTGTGATCTAGAATTAAAAGACAACATTTTTCTCCCCAAAGTTGCGTTTTGTTGAGGTATATTAGAGGGACCATGGGGGCTGGGGAGATGACTCAGTGGTCAAGAGCACTACAAAGTCTTGCAGAGGATCCTAGTTTGGTTCTCAGTCCCAACTACATGGCCGCACACAACAGGCTCCAGGAGATCCAATGCTCTCCCTTGCCTACTGTGAGTACCACATGCATGTATCTACACACATGCAAGCATGCACAAAAATAAAAAATAAAATGCGTATCTTTTTAAATAGAGTAAATAAAAAGATGGAATGGCAGAAAATTAAAAAGTGGAAAATTTTGAAAGTCAAGCTGGAGGATTACAGTATACAAATGAATCTTTCAAATGCAAGTTCTCAAATTTAAAAATGCAATAACTAACATTGAGAAGTCACTGCATGGGCCAGCTAGAAAGCAGGCATGGCAATATCCAAAAGAGCAAAACGGAAGACAATCTGGAGAAAAGCCACTACAAACATAAACAGAGGCAAATACAGAGACCAGGGTGGAAGAGGCACGCACAGAGAGGAGAGCCCGGGTGAATAGAAAGGGAGGGCTCTGAAGGAAGGAGGTCAGGACAGAGGGGATCAAAGTCTTCAACCCCAAACATGCAGTGCAAAGTAAATGCAAAGGAAAGTCGTCCTGTGCAGCCACGATAGAACTGCAAATCACCACAGAGACCTTAAGCCTGGAGGGCAGCCAGGGGAGACACACATTGCTCATCTTTAAGAGTCTAAGTGTGGGTCTAAAAGCAGACTTCTCACCAGAGATGATGGAAACCAGAAGAAAATAGAAGAACAGCTGGAGGAAGAAAACTGCCAATCGGGAGGGCCGTGTCAAATGAATGTATCTTTCAAACACAGACATGAAATAAATCATTTTCATATACACAAAGCCTGTAGCTGATTTCTTCTAAAAGAAATTCCACGGTGAACTCTTTTGACAGAAGGAAAACGACCCCTGAGGGAAACCTGAAGTTTAAAGAGAGATGAAAAGCAAGTCCGTGCCTAGAGCACAACCAATGAATACCGATTATACAAAACAGCAATGTGTGGCAGAGCTCAAAATACATGTAGACTTAAAGTGCGTGGCGACATTAATGCCAAGGACAAAAAGAATGGCGTCCCCATCCTCTGCTGTGCTGGATGTAGCTGGCATTTTCAAGGGAGCAGTAATGGTAATTTAAATTATTCTTTGAGTTTAGCAGGCATGTTTCCATCTGGGATAATTATCAAAACAGGAGTAAAAGATGTTCAACATGTTAAGAGAGCAGAAAATAAGATGGGAGCGAGGAAACATTATGTGGTATTGAATAAGGCAAGGAGGGAAAGGGAAGAAACAGGGAACGTGAAGCTTAAAAGGAGAAAAAAAGCATAGGAAAAACAATAAAAACCAAACACATGAAAAAATGTAAAAAGTTGTTATAATCAATATGGATTCATTTTGTGCTAAGCCACTAAAATGATAAGTAAATAGGGCTTCAGAGGCACTCAGTGGTTAAGAGAAAATTGCTCTTGCAGAGGACCTACCTGAATTCTAATCCCAACACCCTGGCCAGGTAACTCACAACTGCCAATTTCCAACCCCAGGGGATCTATTGCCCTTTTCTGTCATCCATCAACCCTGAGCTGCATGCACACACCCCAATACAGACACACAAATATATACAGGATGCTTAAAGTTGTTAAAATAAATAAGGCCTGGGAGCTCTAAGCAGGAGATCCTATGTATATGTGTCCAATAGCATCACCAGAAAGCACACAGCCGCACAACAGTTACACCACCACTACCATATGGGTCCCCTGCCCAGCATCTGCCCCCTCAACCTGGGACTGATGCCAATCCTGCCATGAATCATCGTGTCCAACAACTACAGTTCAAGTATCTAATGTCATCCCATGCTTTGTTCTGGAAAATCCCTCCCTTGCCTCAAACTCTGAATGTACCTACAGTCAGCTGTGGCATGCATGTTCCCAGCACACTGTTCAGCAGTTACCATGAAACTGCTATTCCCAATAAAGATACATTGGGGAATCTTTGTTAAACAGTAGACTGGCGAGATATAAACAGAAATAGAGAAATGATATCTAGAGAGGGAGAGATAGAATCACCACAGACAGACAGACAGGCAGGCAGGCAGGCAGGCAGACAGACAGACAGACAGACAGACAGACAGAATCACAATAATTCACTAATTTGAATGAGAATGTTGCTCATGGGCTTTGATGACTGAATGCTTGGTCCCCAGCTGGTGGTGCTCTTTGGGTAGGTTTAGGAGGAGTGACCAAGACTAGGAAGCATGTCACTGGGGATGAGCTTTGAGATTTCAAGGGGATGAGCCATTCCTAGTTCTCTCACTCTGCCTCCTGCTAACAGTGAGAGATGTAATCTGTCAGATTCTTGCTGCCTCTGCTCCACATTATGGAATCTGACATTCTGGAACCTCAAGTCCAAATGAACCCTTTCTTCTATAAGTGAGCATGGTAATACTGTTCTTTCACACGAACAATAAAATAACTAATACAGATAGACAGATACAGGCAGACAAGATAGACAGAAGGAAGTGACAGATGAGTGATCCATGCACAAGAAATAGATAATTCATAACAGACGGATATGGAGATGAGATAGATAGACCAGATAGAAATATATACATAGAGGTGATAGGTGGATAGAGAACTATAAATAATAGGCCTAGATAGGCATACAGAAAAGATATATGGGACAGAACGAATGTATAGATAGTATTCTAGCTTTTTTCCATTGCTGTAAGAAAACACTGACCAAAAGCAACTTAGGGGAAAAGGGGTTTATTCAGGTCACAATCATTGTGGGAAGCCCAGGCAAGAAGTCATGCACAGAAGAAATCTACTTACTGGCTTATGCTTAGCTACCGTTATTTATACAGCCCAGAACCACTTGTTGGGGGTGGGGGGAAAGGAATTTACTGCCACAATGGCATGGACATCCAAGATCATTGGCTCTCCATCTTCCCAAAGCAGTGATCCATTAATACAGTTCCTCATGCTGCAGTGACCTCCAACCATAAAATTATTCTCACCACTACTTTATAACTGTAATCTTGCTACTGTTATGAATCAGAATGTAAATATCAGCAATGCAGATGGTCTTAGGTAGGCCCTGTTAAAGGGTTGTTCTACAACCAACAAAAGGTTGTGATGCACAGATTGAGAGCCACTGTCCTAGACCAAGTGACAGGGAAACATCTTAGAGACATGGCCACAGGACCAGCTGATGGAAGCAATTCTTCAATTGAGGTTCCTTGTCAGGTCACTCTAGGTGTCAAATTGTGTCAAGTTGATAATAAAAATTAACCTGGATGGATGGATGGATGGATGGATGGATGGATGGATGGATAGATAGAAGGATGGAGACAGGTAGAGAGAACAGATGTTTGACAGTAGACCATACATACATACATACATACATACATACATACATACATACATGGATAGATGTCAGATTTTTTTTTCTCATGTAAGTTGATGCATGTGGTGGCCACAATGAGGCCTGGAATACAATCCCTTTGAAGCAAACAATCAACTGTAGCAGACCCTATAAGGAGTCAGTGGTATTCTCTATTTCTACAACATAGCATTTTCTGACTCATGAGTCTTTTCTCAAATCAAGATTCCCACTTTTTGGTAAAGGCACCCTATTGACTTTATATTATTTCAGGGTACTGGAAGGATCCCTTCACTAAGCAAGGCAGAACTCCAGGAACCAATCAACCATCTTTGAGGTGAAACTTATATGAAGACTCTTCTGTCGGTGCTGCCAGTTTGGGTGGGGATGACACCATAAAGCTAACAGTTTTTCCTTGAGTGCCAGCCACAGTTCAGGGAAGAATTTACTTAGCCAGAGTGGGCAGATCCTGAAATCAAAGGGCATAATTTCTGCAACAGTTCCTGCAGCAATAATATCTATCATACTTTAAAAATACTGGAACTTTGTGGTCACATCTATGTTTTTTTTTGGGGGGGATAAATATCTCTTGGTTCTATGCATCTAAAAATATTTTTGATTGCATGCCAGATATAACATTCTAGTGTCAAAGCTGTCGTGATTTTTCTTAATCTGCAAATGTATAATAATAATAATGATAATAATAATAATGTTAATTTTTTTGTTCTAATTTCTTATGTTTTTATTTCTATCTTCAGTCCACCTTTTTTCTCACACTAAAATTATCTATTTATTAAAGGGAGTTTAGAAATTTATTTCACCCAGTTCTAGTCAAAATGAAAACATCCAAGCATTCACTCCTATGTTCATTTAGATGAAGGGAAAAAAAGAAAACAATAGAAGGAGAAAGGCTTATTTGAAAACCACAAGCTGTGTGAACTGCTGAAACGGAATAATTTTTTCACAGGCTTCATAAAACTACCAAAAAAAAAAATCTTGAAGTTCAATAAGTAGGTGACCTTAACTGGTTCCATTCTGCCATAAATATAATTTTCACTCAACTATCTTTTTTATAAACTAATAAGTTTACATTCCTGTATTACTGTCTTAGGAATTTTTTTGACAAAATCAAAACAGAGATATCTGCTGGTATGAGCATACTAACTTGGCCTGGATTCCATGGCTTGGCCAAGTTGTAATTATCTCGGCAAGATATCAAAATCAAACCATAACACTGACCTAAAAATAAATATGTAAATAAAAACATAATGTAATATCTATTGCTTCCTGCACGTTAAATTCAGCTACCTATCTTTTCCGGTTTGTCTTTGACAAGGAAATAACTGAAAATAGAGACTGTATATAAATGTGTGTGTAGCATCCCCGATTTCTTCAATATATAATCAAAGAATAAATTAGATGAGTGTTAAATGGTATGTTTAAAAATAAATTAGCTACACAAAATGAAAGTCTAAGTAGTATTAAATATACAAAAGAACTGGCATGATTCCAATGTCAATTAAAATAATAAAATGAGTTAAATGTAGAATTAAGATTTCCATGGCTTTTTCAAATCTGTATAACACAGTATACAAACTCGGTCTATTAAAATACATATTTTCATACATTGTCAGTATTTGGAAAAAATTCAAGATGGATTTCCTCTCTGGTCTGGACTACAAAAACGATTACTTAAGAGTTTCAAGTTCGAGCTGAGGGGTGATTCTATACGGAAAGAAGAAAATGGGAAAACAAAGCATGTTTTGATAAGGAAAGTGTGTAACACATGAAATTCATCCTTTCTTTTTGAAAAAGAGTCATTGCCTAAATGCAGCGAGTCTTAGGGTTTTATTTTAAAGTGTCTATTTAAGGAAGAAAGCAAAACCAAACTGGAACTAAGAGACAGGAAAGGAAGGGACCGAATTACGATGAAAAAGAGACATTTTTGATAAAGAAGGCCAAGAAAAAGAATTTTTTTCAGATATTACAAAATGAAGGTTTTGTCCAGTAGTAGAATGACAGGCATTGTTCCAAAGTAAAGAAGAAGAGGAGAAGGAAGAGGAAGAAAGGAGGAGGAGGAAAAGAAGAGAAGGAAGAGGGATAAGAAAGAAAGGGACCAGGGTAACCTTAAGCATATTGCAGGCTGTGAGCAGGAGGTTTGGGAAAGATACATCGTACAAGAGGAAACCCATGTGTGGTCGTTTTTAAAAAGCATTTACAGTATTCTCTAAACCCTAACCTACACACTGAGGTGAAGCCAGAGTCCCAGTCTTTTTTTACTCAAAAAAAAAAGTTTTAAATGTATATCTGTTCTTAGTAAAACTTAAAAAAAAACTAGCTTAGGATATGAATAATTTTATATTTTCTCAAGATAATTTTTCTGCCACCTGCATTAGTTTTTTTAATTATAAATGGTTAAAACTTAATGATTGTTTTCTTGATGGCATCTGTTTATATGTTTAGTTTTTTAAAGTTATCTTTTCCCTGCATATATGTATGAGAACCATGTTATGTGCAGTGTTAATGGAGGCCAGAAGAAGCCATTGGATCCCCCTGAATTAGACTTGAAGACAGTTGTGAGCTGCAGTCTGGGGGATGGGAACTGAACTTAGGTCCTTAGCAAGAAGAGCAAGTGTTGTCAGCCTCTGAGCCAAGTCTACAGCTGGATACCTGTTGGTTTTGAAGTCCTTTAAGAACTATGTTGAAAGTGATTAAGTCTGACCTATAAAATATGAATTACTTTTATAACAGTGTTTGATTATTGATGGAATGTATTAAGGATTACAAAAGTTTTAGAACTCTAACGATCCGTGCCCTTTCCAAATTCTATATGCAAATGGAATTTACTTCTTTGTTCAAAATTTTCTTTCCAAACTTCCCATGCCTTATATTTACCGCATCTGTCTGTCTTGCTTGTTTGTTGGAAACTCACTGCATGAAAAGTTAACCATTTCCAAAGAACAGAGGACAGGAAGTTATCCACAAGCTCCAGCAGAGCTCTCCAGAGACCTGGTCCTTCTAAGCTTCCTCCTGGCTCCCTATGACAGGAAGGTGATGACTCTCATTCCCAGGCACCAATCACTTCTGCCCCTGACATAGGACCAAACGAGTGACCAGGAGAGCAGTGTATCTGCAGCAATTTACAGCCAAACTCTAACTACAGGGCTGCTGCTAAAGAAGTATTGAGAAGTATAATCTTTATTTCAAAGAAGAATGCAAAAGTTGTCAAAACCAAAATGTGGTTTCTGTGCAGACCCTATTCCCCGAATGTACCTAAAGCTGGAGGCTGTGAAGGGAATGTCCTCACCATGAATGTCCCACAGAAGCTGAAACAAGAGGGCCTGCATAAGCCAGATGTGCATGGATGGGTACCCAGCTTTATATTTTCAGAAACATATACCCAGCAACCTTGGACTAAGATCAGTCTTGTCTATTTACTACAGCCAAAGATTATTATTCAAAAGTATCTGATGTAATCTCCCTCTCTTGGTCCTTACAAACATCCCCTTGCCTTGTCCTCTTTAAAGATGTTCACAGTTTAACATGACTTGTGTTCTAATTTCAATCCTCTGCCATTCTCACAATGCTATGGACAAAGAAATATCATTTGCTTTAAAAATTCTCCTGATTTTTTTTATATATTTTATGTTGAGAAATGAAATCTAAACCTCACATTATATTTAAACAAATGGTATTTCCAATTTAAAGAACTGTGGTATTGGAAAATAAAAATAAACACATGTCAAAAGACATACCTTAAGCTGGGCACAGAGACTCATGCCTGTAATCCTAGTTCTCAGGAGGATGAGGAAAGGGGATCACACTGAGTTCAAGACCAACCTAAACCACATTATGAATTCTAAGACAAGCCTGGGCAAGCTGGCACAGGAATCTTCAATATAAACCAGCCAAGAGTTGGAAAATAAAAGAGTAAAGAATGAAACATTCACACTAACCAAGACATTAGGGAAAACTCTCAAGTTGAGGAAGGACTAAATCTACATAACGGACAACAGTTATAAACCTGTAGGCTAACGACAACTCTTTCAAACCTGTAAAGCATAATGAATGAGCCTTTAATTAATTTGAAATCCTACAAAGAACCTCTCAAGGATGACATTTTAATAATGAGCCGCTCTCTTGCCAAACAGTGAGTGCTTAGCACTGTACAGTGACTCCTTTGAAATGTCTCTCTGCAATAAAAGATCATCAGGGAAGTCTCTAGAACTTCCCATCCTAGTTTTATCCAATATACCAGGAAGAGTCACTCATTTGACCTACTTTAAAGTATAAGAAGGGACGGGTAGAAGGAGCCCAGAAACTTATCAATAAATAAATTGATGAGTGAGTGCTCCTCATTCCTTGCTCTTCTTTCAATGAGAATTCATTAACAACATATGATGACAGGCTCTTTGTATATGATCTACATTCTAGTTTGTGACCCAGGAGCATAAAGATAGATCAGCATAACTTAGTCATGATCAATAACTAATTATTCACAAGGCTAACACCAGATGACAAGCAGAAACTATAGCACACTAAAGGGAGTCACAGCCCAAGCAAGGCTAGACGGAGGCCAGCCTTCAGCAGGTCTGCTGCAGGATGTGTCTGCTTTGGGCTTTCTATTTAATGTGGTCCACCCACACAGAAGGCAGAAAAACAACAGCAGAGGAGCCTCTGGCTGCCTGGAGCCTTTCACTGGGTTCACCATGAACCAAATTTGCTTGGGCCAGAGCTGCTATTCTCATTCCAAGACAAAAAAGAGCTTCCTAAGTAGAACAAAGAGTACGGAATGGGACTGTACCACAGAAAGGCAGGCACGGAACATGCTAAGCGTCAGTATCCCTATCTCCCAAGTTTCATCTCTTTGTTCTTCGGGAGAATAATTACTTGCAATTATCCCCGAATTTAACACAGCAACTATATTATACTTGAAAACACAGCAGACCATTTTGAAAGAAGAAAAAAAGAATAGACCTCAAAAGTTTGTTCCAACTGAAAAAAATAAAATAAAATAAAATAAAATAAAATAAAAGAGGCAGTTGTCAATCCCAGCTATGAGCAAAACTGCTCCTCTCCCAAGTCAATGAACACACTGTAGGTAAGAAAATGGGAATTCTACTTTGCTCCTCTCCCCACCTTTGAAACTATCCTTCCTGCCTGAGACCTGCTTAGAGAGCCTCTGATGCTCAAATATTCCAGACCTCTGACAGGAAAACCAGACTGTTACTGCCTCTTCAAGTAACCCATTCAAAACAGGAATGGACCAAGACTCTAATCAAGCCATTGAAGTCAAAGGTAAATGTCACGGGAAGACAAGGCATAGGTCATCATGGGCGGGGAAATGAAGCTTCTGGCCGAAGCAGCTCTGGCTGGAAGGGCATGAATGTTCTCTGCCCCTGGAATCACAAGATACTAAAACACATCACAGTTTTCAGACCCCAGTATAATGAAGAAGTATTTCTCGTTTCTATACAATATGGCTATAAGTGCACTTTACATTCTGAAAGGCATATATGTTCTTTCGTCCTTTAAAGATCCTGGTAGGGATATATAAAAGGCATGGAAGAAGGAAGTTGCTCTCCAAGAGTCTACTTCTTTGAGGTTCAGTGTACACTGAAGACCAGCTGAGACATCCAACCTCATGGACTGAACAACTACTGGATGCTTGGATCTTATGTTTATAGGCAGCCATTGCTGGATTAGCTGGACCACAGCCTTGTCAGCTAGGGCCAGAGCCTCTTCCTGGAGTCCTGGTCCATCAGCATCCATCAGTTGTCATGGTCACCATGGTCAAATGGAAAGGGCAGAGCTCTGGACTACAGCATAGAGTTGCAAGAAGACACTGACTAAAAGGGAAAGGACCAGCAACCAGCTGATCCAGACTGCGCAGCTAGTGAGTGCCGGCTCTGCGTCTAGATGGTGGATCACCTCAGGGACCTTCGCTCCTCGCTTGTGTCTCAGGGATTAGACGGAACAGAGCCTAGACCTGTGGTAGAAGCTGTGGTCCTTAGAAAAGATGCAGCCGCTGTCAGCTCCTGTTACGGTTGATGGTGCAGATTACCAGGATGGAAAGGACAACTGAGAGAGAAACTGGTCAGTGGGACCCTGCCATCCAGGTCCCTCACTTTCTGAGCACCCTGTGCTGCTCACCACCTCCCTACTGAAAGTAGTCGTGGCCGTGAGCTCCACTTTAGAAGCCACACTTTCCATAGTCATTCATGATTCCTCAGACACAGAGTATTCTGGAGTGCCAGGAGGGAAGCTGCTTACCCATGCAGCCCAAGTCCTTCACGCTACAGACGAAGAAACTGAGGCCTGCAAAAGTCACGGAGTCAAAGAGAACAGAGCCTAGCAGAGAGGCTGTCTCCCCGACACTTCATGAATCTCCCTTCTGACCAAACTCAGTGTCCCACGCTCTTGTTTGCGGTGCTGAGATCAAACCCAAGGGCACAGCTCCTGCACAATGCATGCTGCATCCCATACACTTGCAAGTTAGTCTCTAGTGATCTCACAAGCAAAGCAAGACAAAACAAAAGAACTTATGGGTGCCAAGTTCAAACAGGATAACCAAGTCCGCTGAAGTGCGCAAAGAGCCCTGGGCTGCAGGGAGAATTGCTAAGAGACTGGGGAAGGGGGCAGGAGTACAGGATGAGGTGGGTTCTAAAAAGAACCCAAAGACCATGAGTCCGTAGCACAGAGAGCATTGGTGCTACATAAACACATCTTGGGTAGTCTGTGGGGCATAGCGCTGGGCCAGGTAATCTCTAATCCTAGTCTGATTGGAAGAAAAGCAGGGGAATCCACAGAAAGTGGATGAACATCCCTAACCTGCAAAGGGAGTGATACCAGAATGGGGGCCCAGGAAGACCCCACTCTCTCACCCAAAGCTCAGACAGAAGCAGGGGCAGAAGAAAACTGAGCTCAGGGCAGTTAGACCTGGTCCCATTGGTGAAAGAGACTAATGCAGGGAGTCCTGAAAGATGCAGCAAAGACAGAGTAGTCTGGAGATCCAAGGCACACAGAACTCACGGGAAGGCAATGGCTGAAGTAAGACAGCTGAGGGCACACCCCTTTAGCCCACAGTGGGTTGGCTTCCAGAAACCCACAGGAGGTTTCTGGCTGCTTCCATGAAAGGTCTTGCCCCATTCAGACTTCAGGAGAGCCTGACTTGTCTAGCTCAGGAGAAACAGGGGAAGAAAGGGGAAAGTTAGCATTGAGGAGAAAAAGAATTGGACAGGACTCAGTGATGGGCTAGCCCTGAGGATGAGGAAGAGAAATAAAGATGAGGGCATATTGTGGCCAGATGGCAGGGTGGTAGCGTTAAGATGGGGGGGGGGACAAAAGAGGAATAGGTTCAGCTGGGGACACGGAGAGTTCCAGTTCTACAGACCCCTTCTCTCAGGGCAAGCCTCTCTTTTTCCCTCTCTTTTTTCAGAACAAAGGTAGATTAAAACTTGAGACTATGTAACAAAAGCCAGGCAGGAAATGACGTGGGTGGCCGGCATGCACCAAGGAGCCTGAGAACAGAAGCCTGAGGTCTATTTGTTACTTCTCTCTCTGCTGCAACCAACTGCTTGGCAAAAGTGACTTGGAAGAGTAAGGATTTATTTGGCTCATAGGTTGAGGGCATAGAGTCCATAGTGATGAAGAAGTCACGGCAGCAAGTGTCTGCTCTGGAGCAGGTGGCCACACAGCACTGCACTGCACTGCTTGGCAGCAGGGGTACGAGGCTGCTTGTTCACATCTCAGTGATGCGAAAATAGAAAAAGGAGAATACCACTGGAGGTTACAGAGGTGCTGTTTAGCTGAGGACCTCTGGGAGAGCGACAAAGCTTTGTGGGCAAGGATGCCCTTGTGAATGAACTTGTGCCTTTCCTGGATTTCTTAGCCTCCTGAGAAGTTTCCATAATAAATTACTTTGTTTCGCGTGCTTTAAAAAAAAAAAAAAAATCCTGGTAGGGAGCTAAAATCCACAAATGCGGAAGGGTTTGACAAGGACATGAAAACTGTGATACAGACAGGACTTAAGTTATAACATATTTGTGGAAAGAGAATAGAACAAAAGAGAGAGGGAGGGAGAATAGGAAAAAGACAACGGAAAGTAAGACAACAAGTCATTGTGATCCCCACATGTCAGTAAAAAAGACCATGACTCTAGTCAAGGTCCTTGGGGAGTGCAGGACTCTAATGCCTCTTAGAGATAGCTGACCCTGGATTTGTCTTCTGCACAATCTTGGCTCTTAGAAAGTGCATGCTATTCTAGCAAAGAAAGTTAGTTTGGTTAATTTGAGATAAGACTGTTCTTTCTTGAGACCTCCCTCGGAGAGATGCAGCCTAGGAAAGAGGGCATTGCTGAGCCCCTAAATGAGGTACATCCTGTGTCCTACTCAGGTTAGGTTTTAATTGGAGCATATAATTCAAAAGAACATGGCAACAAATTACTAGGACTATGCTATAGTACTATGGACAGAGAGACAACAAGTGAGGGATTCAAGGGAAGTTCAGGCCCTGGCACCATAGATATACAACATAGTGGAGTCATGGAGGAGTCGGAGTCCTAGAACAGATGACAGTATTTTCTGATAGCTTTTGAAGACGGAAGGAGTTCACAGGAGCCAGAAGGCAGACTCTTTGATTCCTAGAGGGGGAAGAAGAGGATAAAGAGGTACCCCTTTGGTGTAGACTCACTTCCCATGTGAGATCTCCATGTAGGTCTCATGAGAGTGTCCCAGTAGGATATGAGTTAGTTCCTGTGAGAAGAGACCTGAGCAGAAGTTGAGCCTACATGAAGGTCATTTAGAACCTGAGATGGGGGTAGGGAATCTACTCAAGCACATGAAGCACCAGATACTCTGGGTTGAAAATATGAGGGTGAGATAGGAGTCTCTCTGTCCAATATAAACTTAATGTAGCAACTTATATTTTGTTGAAGGTACCATACTCTGCATCAACTTGGCGCTCATCTATCTCCCTGAAAGCTAGGGCTGGCCTGTGACAACAATCTGTCAATGAGATGAGAGCCTCACACAGCCTTCAGAAAGCTCAAAGAGCCTCTGCCTAAGAGAACCTGGTACAGCTGCACTAGAACCTGACATCACTGCTCAAATATGGAAAGGCAGACCCACCCTTTAGGTCATGAGGAAATGAAAAGAATCTCTAAAGACAACAGGATAGAAAGATCCTGGATGCTGAGAACGTGAGGACCACATGGAACAAGGGAATGAAAGCCGAAGTCTTCTTGCTAGAAGCTGAATACATGGTGGGGTGGTAAAGTGAGCTGTACCTGGTAAAGCACCTAAGTAGATTTTTAATGTTGACAAGAAACCAAACATATTCCCTAAACACCATAAGACTGATCAAACTGAGCAAACCTGAGATACCATGGTTCCAAGACCTTATGCCTGTAACTCTAAGTTACAGTGAGAAGCCAAAGTGAGAGGCAGAGAATTTCCTACTGGTCTATTCGGCTGACCTCAGTGGACTGAAGGACCACAGTCATTTCTAACATAGCAGTGTTGTATAAGAGAGTCAACATTTGCTATGACAACCCAACTACACAAGCCGCCATTCTTGTGGATTTCTGAGGAATGAGAAAATCCTTACTGTAGCTAAGGGAGACACTCATCAAATCCCTGACTCAGCAGCACATGGATCACACATGGGACAAGATTAAAAATTTCTAGGTAAACCATGATAAAAACCACATCACCTGACTATTATGGGCTTTCTTTCTAGTTCATCTTTCTACCCAACTGTAATGAGAGAATTTAAAGAAGTGAGAAAAATAGGGGCTGGCAAGATGGCTGAGTTGAGAAGAGTGCCTGTTGAAATGTTGACAACCAGAGTTTGATCCCCAGAAACCACGTGATGGAAGGAGAGAACCAACTCTTACAGTTGTCCACTGACCTTGACATGCGAGGCATGACATCTGCAGGGGGGGGGGCAGTAATGGGGGGAAATTAATTAAAATGAAGATTCCAGGAGCCACAGAGTTCACTGACACGTAATTAGCGTGACTGAAGGAAAACCAGACAATACACAGCAGAGTATAGGCCAGTTTACTTGTTCTCATTCTTACCTAATAGCGAGAAAATCACCGCCAGTTTAAGTACCCTACAAAGACAGAATCCATGCACATGAAGTGCCATGCCAATTCCCAACAAGGGATGAGAAAGAGCATGCCTTTGAGATGCCAATCAAGGGCAAAGCCTCAAGCCTCCAATGTTGTCTTCTTCCTGTGACCTCTGGCTTAACCAGCAGGAGCCCTAGAGTGAAGAGAGTCCACTCAGCCGCACACACAGGGAGGGCTGTCCAGTTCTTGGGAGATATACCACTTGTGACCACTACTGGTCTCCATAATCAGTAGCATCCTGCTGCAGCATTCCTCCTGCTTTTGTCCCCTCTCCTCTTGGCATTTTTGAACATATCCACTTCAAGCAGGTGAAGATGAAGCTTAGAGAAAATGGGTGTAGATAGGGCTCCAATGAACTTTATGCTGGGTTTTCCAGGATAACATGCTGTGTGCCCCGTTCTCTGCAAAGGCAGCGAGCGTGCTTTGTAATTGATGGACTCACCAAGCCCATCTCTACGTGTAGAGACCTACCAGAAGAACATCAATCAATCTTGAACAGCTACCATGGGCACACAACATTCAATGCAAGTCATGAAAACAAAAAATGGCACCCTCCAAAAATAAACAGAGCCTGCTCCACAGCTAAACTACCCACCTGCTCATCTCTCCTGGTACTGTGAGATGCTGGGGCCATCACTGTGAGTCGCAAAGTGACTTTGTTGAATCACCACAGGCATGGAGGTTGTAAGTATCGATGGATAAAAGACCAGCATTCGAGTCATAGACATCCCAACTTGCTTACAATAACAAAATTAACTCAAAAGGTGGTCAGCTGCCATGAACCACTCACTAGGCAGGGTGCCCAAGGGCGCTCTAGTGTCTGGAGAAACACAGCATTCTGCTGAAAGGAGGAAAGTGGCCAGGGCCCTGCAGTGCTCCCACGTGAGGCAGTACAACTTGATTTTGGCTTTTCCTCCTCATTGCTTGTTTCGTTTCCATTCACCCTTGTGGGGCTTTTTGCTCTATGAAGATATACTGAAAAGTACTGCCGAGCCCTCGGTGGATGCCCAGCGCTGCGTGAGAAGCATTGCAAATGCTTTCAGCAGACAATGTTTGGCTCGCAGGCACACTTCTGAGCCTGTGGGAGAGCCTAACCTCTGCAGGGACAGCTGCGGAAACTGTCAGGGTCAGCATGGGCAAATGCACATCTGCCCTTTATCTATGAGTGTCTGGTCGTAACAGAAGGCAAGGAGAAGGAAAAGGAGCCAAGGACAGAAAGGAAGAGAGAAGAAAGGGAGAAAAAAGTCAAGTGAAGACTTCATAGGGCCTTCACCGAACACTTACTGGTTGAACAGTACCCGTGAGCGCACTATGAACTTGAAGATGTACTCCAAGGCTTTTATGGCTTTGTACAGCTGCTCGTTGATTCCCGGTTTTTCAGCGCTGGCCACATAAGTCCTTAACACCTTGGTCAGTTTCCTGGTCCCAAGGGAAACACATGTCAATCAAGGGTTCAGAAATCCCAACTGTACACTTAACTGAGAGTGAAGTTTACGTTACTTTTATTCTGGTTTCCACATATGAAAATATGCATATTCATAAAGGTTTTCTAATCAGGCAAAGCACCTGATAAAATACCTTCCTGGCAATGTAGGAATTCTGCAGAGGTGGGATAAAAGAGTCCCTCACTCAGAACCATCAGCCACCTGTTCAGGTTAGCTAATTTGCTGCAACAAAAGGCCTTACACTGAATGGGAAATTTTTAGATGGCAATGCAAATAAACCGTGCTAAATTTTAAATGAATTTCCTAAGGATCTCTATTAAGAGGGTAAAAAAATAAATAAATAAAAATATTAACATTTTTAGAGCAGATATTTCAATGGCATTCACCCCAAAATATTCAATTTTTAAAACATAAATAATAACTGTATTTCTCGTGTTCATATTTGTAAACTGGGATCATAAAACAAATCACTAACACGAAAACAGTTTACACAAATCACAGCACATACAAATTCATCAGAATTATTTTTCAAATTCCCCATCCCATGGCAGACATAACTATAGAAAGTAAATACGAAAAACTGTCCACTGCGACTCTGTAATTCATAGCTTCTTAGGTTGTGGAGGTTGGGGGGGGATGGGAAGGTGTTTTTGTTTTTTAAAACAGAGTCTCTTGATGTAGTTCGGGCTCCCCTAGGACTACTTATTATTCACTGGTTCTCAACCTGTGGATTGAGACCCATTAAGGGGTCACTTCTCAGATGTCCTGCACATCAGATATTTACATTACAATTCATAACAGTAACAGAATTGCAGTTGTGAAGTAGCAACAAGATAGTTTGATGATTGGGGATCACCACAGCATGAAGAACTGTTTTACAAGGTCACAGTGTTAGGAAGGTTGAGAACCACTGAAAGAGCAGACTGGCTTCTGCCTCGAGAGAACTAAGATTAAAGACTTGTGCCACCACACCCAGCCATAGACACCTTCTTACAAAATTCTTGGCACAGGGCAAAGCCTCAGATTTTCCTACGTAACCAGAGAGTCTAAACGGTAACAGATTCATTCAGACCTTCAGGCTATGTGAGAAGGTTGACGTAAAACAAACAAACAAAATTTGAGAAATGTAATTTTTAAAATGTGATCAACTTCATTAATAAACAAATACATGTAAATTAAAATAAGACAGAGATGAGAAAGCAGCTCAGTAGGAAAAAGCCTGCAGCAGGAGGCAGGCCCTGCATCCAATCTTTACCACACAGAGTAAAAGTAAATAATACAATGTACAAACAAATAACAAGGGAAATGTTTGCCTAGTATAGGCAGGAGGAAGGGAAACATGGGAACGATACTCTTTCAATCAGGGTATTTTCTCACACCAGTTAAAAGCAAAAATATCCCAATCTGTTGACATCAGGAACTCCAGTTTATGGAATCTCAACAGAAGCAACTACAGGTGTGTTCACTAACATCTCCCTCAGCATCGTCTATATAACCAATACAATGCCCATCCCCTGAGTGTAAGTAATTTAATCATGAAAGAGAGAGGAGAACACTGCTCAGCTATTAAGTAGGCAAAGGAAAAGGCTAGACAGGAGGTTCCATCACCACCAACAGGGATTGTTGGGGTTGTTGGTTTGGTTGAGTTTGGTTCGGTTGGATTTGGTTTGTTGGTGAGACAGTCTCATGTAACCCAGGCTGACAGTCACTATGAAGCTGAGGGTGACCTTGGACCTCTGATCCTCTGGCCTTCACCTCAAGAGTGCTGGGCTCACAGATGTTTGCTATCAGGCCTTGCTTTGTGTGCGGGGAATCAACCCCAGGGCTTCTGTGTCCCTCTACTTATGAAGCTACATCCATGGCCACACCTTTCCACTCTACGCAAAAGGGTGTTTGTAAGTTGTTCATAGAATGCAAAGTAATAAAATAATTTCATAAACTACATGCTTGTCTCTCTGGGCAGGCAAATTTGGCCTGAGCATTTATCCAAGAGAAATGAATGCTGTGTCTATAAAAGACAAGAAATCTCAGCCTTATGCAGAATCCCAGGAAGGTAAGAGCCCTCCAGCCCATCTATCATTAATGACAGAACAAATCGCGGGAGTCAATTATGACTAAGAAATTTTTTTTTAAAAAGGGCCCAATTCAAACAATGACACATAGAGCAATATGGGCAAATCTTGAAAGCATTATGCTGAAGGAAAAAGGCCAGGTGCATAGGAGTACATGGTGTTCAAGAGAAGACAAAACAGCTCTGATACAGAAATGGGAACATGGCTGCTTTTTTGAAAGCAACACTGACTCTGAGGGCAAGAGCAGTCTTTCTTGTGCGGGGGATAGCAATATAGTACAGACATCTTGTCTCCGACACTAGTTACAAGGATGGGAAAACTGTCTGAATTCACAAAATGATTCCTCCTACACTAGAGTAGCCATGAGCAAAAGTCTTGGGAGTTTTATTCACTTTAAAGATTTACTTAAGCTCTTTGTTCTCTTCTCTTCCCTGCTCTTCCTCTCTTCCCTGTCCTTTCTCTCTACCCCCACCCCTTCCCTCCACGTGCTCATGGCCGGCCTTTCCTCTCCTCTCCTCTTCTTCTCTCATTAAACCTCTCCACATGGAAAAAAAAAGATTTACTTAAGTTTATGGACATGTGCATGTGCCTGTACCAGTTAATACATACCACAGGTGAGCAGATGTCCGCAGAGGTGTCAAATCCCAGGGAACAGGAGTTATATATACATAGGCAGTTACAAACCAACACGTGGTGCTGGGAAGCAAATGCAAGTCCTCTGCTGGAGCACTAGCTACATGCAGTCTTCGAGCCATTTCTGAGTTTTAAACAAGCATAGGTACCATGGTGTAGGGTGAGGGGTCAGTGGGTGAGGGTAAAATGCTTGTCACACAAGAAAGAGGACCAAAGATCAATCCCTAGGACCCACTACAAAAGCCAGGCATGGTAATAGCAGATGCTTGCAACACCAGCACCAGCAAGGCAAAAACAGAGGAGGAAGATTTGTGCAATTTACAAGCCAGTGAGTCCAAGCAAGCCAGTGACCTCTGGGTTCGGTGAGAAGTCCTGCCTCAGAAAACAAGATGAGGAGAGAGTTGAAAGAGGACCTCTGACATCAGCACTAGACCTATGCATGTGCATACATCTACACAGACATAGACATATGTGCATATACAACACACACACACACACACACACACACACACATCTTTTTTGACACTTTTTAATTATATGTGATATATGTGGTTGTTTTGCTTGGATATGTCTGTGCACAACACGTGTGTGTGGTGCTATCAGAGTTCTGAAGAAGGCTTCAGATTGTCTTATGACTGCAGACCGTTGAGAGCTTCTGTGGGTGCTACATATCGAAACCGATCCTCTGAAAGCACAGCCCATGCATTTCCTCCCGAGACATCCTCCAGTCTGCTAGTTACAATGATATTTAGATTAAAAAATAAGTTAAGAAGTTTGCAAGTGACCAAATAAATAAGAAGGCGTTTCTGACCCTGAATAGGTTAAAGCACTTCAGAAAGGAACCCTGAGCCATTGTGGGGGCAGCCTATACGATGGTGTAAACTGTGTGTTCTGAAGGTTGGCCTGCAGAACCCATCTGCCATGGGGTATGGCACTGTGATACACGGGGAAGTGTGTTCATTAGGAAGTGCCCCAAAGCAAAGCCATTCCTTGAAGCCTCTGATACCGGGCACAAGTCTGTCTTACACAGCTCCTGATATTGTTCCAGGCTTCCCAGCAGCTTATCTTTTCACCTCTATTCAAGTCAACATTAAACAATAACAAAACAAAACAAAAAACAAAAACATCATAGCACATACTTGGGAATGAGAATCCTTCCAACTCATTAATCAAAGAAAGGATTGGAATAATAATGATGGTCGACAAAGAGAATGGCCCAAACCCAGAAAATAAATCTGCACAGCCATTGCATAACTACATAAAGATCAAAACCTCTGAAGGAAGCCAAAATGGGGCAGAGCAAATGGGGCCTCAGTTATACCAATGGGAAGCGCATGGCAGCCCCATGAGACCCAGTGCATGAGACAGAAAAGAGCCATGGCATGAAGGTTACCTGAAAAGGACCTTCGTAGGAGCACCTCCTTCTCTTCTCAATAGGATCAGTACTGGTCACACCCAAGGTGTCCTAGCCTCTGTGAACTGCCAAGGCAGAGAACTGTGCTGGAGCTGAGGTGATGAAAAGAAGGCCCACTGCTGGGAACTTTCTCGCTACTCACACAGCCTTTGAAAGGCAAAAAAATGGCAATATGCCTTCAATCCCAGCACTATGGAGGCAGAAGCTGGTGAACCTCTGTGACTTTGAGGCCATCTTGATCTACACAAGTGAGTTCCCAGACAGGGAAACATAATGAGACCTGTTGAGGTCTTCAGGGAACAGGATGGATGGAGGTTCTTAATAGATAATGCTGGAGTTTCAACTGACCCACAGAACATTATAAGTACCTACAATGGAAAGAGATAATATGCGGGGACAGCCTTCACTGGGTGCTACAAATCACAAGTCAAAGCTTACTCCTTTGGTGTTTCAAAGGTTGACTACTCAGATTCATTGCCGAGGAAACAAAGTTTCCACAGAATCAAAATGTTACTGCTTTAGAGGCCTGAGAGATGGCTCGGTAGTTAGGATCACATTCTGCTCTTGCAGAGGAACCAAGTTTGAGTCCCAACAATGTAAGGCAGCTTACAACGGCTTGCCACTCCTCCAGGAAAATTGGTGCTCTCTTGTGGACTTCACAGGCATGTGCACTCACATGCATATACCCACACCCATACAGACACATGCACACATAATTTAAATGTTTTTTTAAACACATAGGAAAAGAATTATTACTGTTTCAAGTGTAATGTCAAATATGAGTTCCTATTTTTTATAATACACTAATAAATAGGCTCTTATTTTTTATTAACCCTTGTAATTGATATAGAAAACAATAGATTTACAGTCTATCAGAATGTGGTACAGATATCTATTTCTAAAACACAAGTCTTTTTAGCAAACAGCACAGACAGAGCAGGAGGATACTGAATCTTGCCTCTGCATTTCAGGCTGTCCTTATACTCATGTAGCCTGTAAGTTTGAATTTGTGATCCTCCTTACTCCTCCCTCAGAGAGTGGCCTCGACCCAGGCTGGAACTGAAACTAAGAGCTTCGGGCACTATGCAAATCTCCACTGAGCTATATCCCCAACAACCCTTCTAGTTTATTTTTCCGCCAGTGAGCAAGGATAGGCCCACACCAGGAAGTGGTCAGCACTGCTATGGTTTCCTGAGTTAAAGTAGGAAAGCTATTCTCAAAATAGCCTATTAGACCTGCTTGAAAGGAAATATTTAAATCAGCTACATATGGAGAACCAGCTATGTGCTTAGACATCTGGCCACGTCCACAATCCCTGAATAGCAAATGCTAGTCACTAAGGCAAGAAGGCATCCCAATTTGTTCCTTTCCCGGAGATTCTATAGGAAAATGTCCAATATACAAATCTACAGGGCATCTCCACTGAGCCAACAGAGAGATTTGAGTAAACATTAACAGAAGACTAGTAAAAGAATCTACACAGCTTGCTCTGCAAGCTTAAGTAGTTTCTTAGGCTCCTACCCCTGCCAGGGACTCTACCCACCATCAGCCATAAGCATGAAGAATGGGGCAGGAAGGGATCTGTAGCACAACACTGGGTTGTGCCACCCACTGGCTTCAGAGACTGGCATCCCTGGACCTTGAGTTCACAGCTACATAGTCAGAGAAAACAGGCTTTTACTAAGTCTCCTCAGAAGCACAGATGGGGCCCTGGACTATTTTATAGACTCTAACTTCTAAAGTTCTTAAAGAAATAGTATGACTTTTTTTTAAATTTCCAATGCAATTACACAATACAAAATCTGAATACATGTCATTAAATCCCAACATGAAAGTAAGTCCAACAGAGTAAATGAACCCCAACAACTGCTTAGTGCTTGCTGTCTGAGCATCAAGGTTTATTCTGAGCTCTAATAACTCATTAGAATTCTCAAACAAGTCTACACTCATCTTCTTTTTTTGTAGACAAAAAGGTTGAAGGCCAGAGAGGTTAAGCAAATTGCCTAAGATCACACAATTCATAAAGGACAGAGTTGTCACTTAAGCCCATGTACCCTGCATGCAGTTACCAAACAGGAGGTAACTTTTCTTGCTGGCCCAAGCTCCACAAGTTCCCTGCATGCTCAGAGAGGGCTGGAGGCAAGGGCCCTAGATGGACAGAAGAAAAAGAAGAATCTAAGTAGTTTAATAGCTAAAATTTGTGTAAGAAAAGGGAAGACGTACTTTAAGGAGCAAGGAGGCTGGGTGGAGAATACAAAACTGCATTTTATGTACACACACACACACACACACACACACACACACACACACACAAATAACCCAATAGCCTCACACAGAAACACATCCATTTGTTCATATATCAGCTGTTGGGGGGGGGGGCTTCAGAGTGACAGGAAGCGTGCATCCATACATCAGCTTCATCGAACATAAGCAGAAACTCTCAAAGATAGATGGAAGGTGTGGGGGAGAACGTGGATTTATTCCAAAATGTGAGGCTAATTTATCATATATCTCTTTCAACAAGGAGTCCCGGACTGTTGAGAAGGAAACAATAACACAAAGTAGGCCAGTAAAGCCAGAGTTTTGTGTGGCGAAACGTATGGTCAGAGGCCAAAGTCACAGAGGAGAAATGATCGCAAACATCAGAGAAGGAAGCAGTGGTTTGAAATAACACAAGAGAACTCACGTGTAGGCTAATGTCGCACTGAAGTGTTTCTTAATGTAAGTCTCCAAAACAGGATTAAAATGCTGAAACTTCCTATCCGCGATTAGTCCAATGATAAAGACCTATCAATATAACCAAAACATTCTCGTGAGTGGGACAAGGAAAGCCATTCTGGAATCTTCCTCTGTGATATGAAGAAATAAGTTGGAAACGGTCCAGGCAGAGGCCATTCATTCCCAGGTTTATATCTCCCTGTCCCAGCGTGGGGATTAACATAACTATAGTTTCACATTCAAAGTATATTTGCACTCCTCCAGGCTTCCTTTTTGATTGACTCTACAACTAAAGGCTTTCAAGGTGACTGGGATGGGTCCCTTCCGCCTTCAAAGGCTGCAGCATGAAAGAACACCTCACCCTCTGAGAGGATGAAAGGGAGGCCCCTTACCAGCGCATCAAACACCAAGGTATCAAACGTCTCACTCTCGGAGTTCTCCATCATGATGTTGAAGAGGGCATCCAAGGTGTCCTGCAGGAACTGTAAAGACACAAGAGGTCACTGAACGATCCCTGCATCCTACCTCCCCTAGCCTAGCACAGCCATGGTTTCTGGGAAGACTCGGCTTAACTGCCTTTCTCCAGTCCAGGAATGGTAGTACATGCTGGCAATCCCAGCACAGGGGGAAGCTTGGGCAGAACAATTGTCTGAGCTATACAGGGAGTGCCAGGCCCACCTGATCGACAGAGTGAGACCCTGTCTCGAAAAATGTACGAATTAAGTAATTAAACTAGCAATTTCCAATATTTTAGTCAGATAACAGATGATTGAAGCAAAATTCCACATGACTGATTTCTGGACAAAAGGAGGTCACCGTGGGAAAACCAGGAGAAGTCTAGAGCTGGGAGATGCCCTATGTCGCCCACTCCACTCAGAGACCCTTCTCAAGATTTTTCCATATTTTCATAAGGACATACCAGACTCATTTTTACCAACCAACCATGAGTAATGAGCAGAAGTCATGGAGCACTGATTCAGCTGAGAAAGGAAAAGGCCTTCTACCAGCTGAGCCATAAAAAGAAAATATGAGATCGTGTATGCCTGCCGTGGAGGAACACAACAGGGTGCTGGGAAGTATGTATGCAACATCAGTAACTGATAACATTGTTATTACAGTCTACTGAAACTCGCCAAGGAAATGACCATATAGGAAAGCAAAGCATCACTCACTTAATTACAAAAAAAAAAAAAAAAATGGACTCCAAAGATATGTCGCACGAACCTCACACTCTAAAGAAGATATAAGATGTACTGGATTTCACTGAACTAGTGAGATCCCCAGTGGAAGGGATGTCCGAGAGTAAGAAGGACAGCATTTGATACAAGATTGGCCATGAAAGGACAAAGTAAAAATGCCTCATCGTTAGTCAGTAGGGACATGCAACTGAAACCATGCCGGTGCCCACACACCACCCACTGTAAAGGCCATCAGCAAAAAGACAGACAGACAGTTCAGAGTGGGAGAGGGTGCATAAAAATGGGAGCCTTTGTGCACTCACTGCTGGGGGAAATATAAAATTTTACAGAGTACAGAGACTTTGGAGAGCAATTTGACAATTCCTCAAAAACTTACATCTATATTAACCCTCTAACTCAACGGTAGCATTCCTGGATACAAAGCCCGTAGAAAAACATAATGCTCACACAAACAAAGATAGCCAAAAGACGTAAAGCAGCGCTGTACATCTTTGAACAAAAAAGGAAATGAAACCAAAAGTTCATCCCCTGAAGGATGGGTGAGCAAAGTGAATGCTTTCTATCTATCCCTATCTATCCTCCCATGGGACCGTCACTAAATCACGTGGGGACAGGATATCTCTAGGAAAGATATAGTGGATATTCTGTCCACTAATCAAATACAGGAAAAGAAACTAGACTGTGGGTGCCAGAGACTCTGGGACCTGACTGCTTATAGGTCTGGACTCCTTTTGTGAGTAGAGAAACTGTTCTTAGATCGTACTGGGGACTGTACAACTCAATAAATATATTAAAACTATTGAACTGAACAGAGTTAAAAAGGGGAAAATTTTATGGTATGTAAGTTATGTCTCAAACACCAAGGGGGGAAAATAACTGTTTTTAAAAAGTGAGTGAAGTGGCCACAGGCAGAATATCAAAGGAGTGGCTGAATCAGAGGTAGGGTCCAGATTTTGAGATGGTTAGCCTTTACAAGAGCACCCAAAGACCCTGGTAGACATACAAGGGATCTTATAAACCTTTTTGAAGAGTGAGGACACAAGCCACAGGAACCTGTTCTCAAACTAGCGCCAGCCCCAACTACCTACCTGTGCTTCATGCTTTAAAACCAGGATAAGTGGCGGGAGAGCTGGGGCTCAGACAGACAGGAATCCACGCTGTGCTACCCAACCTCTACTACACAGAGAAAAGAGGACACACAACTAGCCAGAGATAAACTACTGTTTCTATCAAGAACTGGAGTCTGGATATGACAAGATCTTTATCAACTCTGATGGTTTGGGTCTGTACAACCTTGTTACATTCCCATAGTTTTCAAATTGTAAACCAAAGGTCAAAACTTCATGCCATCTGCTAACAGCCTAGTGTCCCTGCCAGGAAGCTCTCTGGGTAGCAAGCTCATCGTAGTTCATGCAACCTCCCAGCCCTAGGCCTACCATTGGCATTCAAACAGATGACAAGGTCAGCAGCACAGAGTCAGAACTGAAGAGAACAGAGCCTCCCTCTCTGGACACAGTACCTGGTAGTCGGGGACAAGCATCTGGAAGGGTCCCCACATACAGCCAAAGACCGGATGCTCAGATACCCTTACTCTCTGAGCCACCAAGGGAAGAGTCAGGCAGCCATCGCTATTCTCCATCTTCTTGTGAATCCATTTCTCCTACTATGTGTACAAATTCCTTTCTCAATCCATCAGGCACTGCTGTCCCTCCTCTACCAGCTATGATAACACACAAGGAAGTCATGGAGTAAAGGATCATCCATCAATGTTTCTAAATAAAGAAGAAAGCGCCTTATAAAGCCACACAGCTCGGGTCCTGCAGACCATCAGAACTGCATGCATTAGAGAACTCAGTTCATCTCTCCAGGAACAAGCATGACTGGAATATATGGTGGCAGAGGAGAAGCAACGGGTCAAGCACACCAGGAGAGGCTAGGTTAGGTCAACCCAGCCCAAGCCAGGAGAACCAGTAATCACTGGAAGAAGGGAAAAGAAGTAGGAAAATCACTTCCATGGGGAACATTCAAATAGAACAATACACTAGCAATGGAGAATGGAGAAGAGGACAAGACGATTCTAGATTTGTTTTTTCCTGGTATGACATCAAGTCAATAGAAGTACCAGGAATGCATGACACCAGGACTTCAAAATGAAAGAGACTATTTCATTAAATGCACCTCTTTTAAAGTATGTTCATGTATCCACCCAGTTTCCATCTGAACTGGGGATTTAGAACCCAAGGAAGTCTAAAAAGCAATTAATGTTGTCCAAGCCATTGGTACAAAAGCAGGACTGAAGAGATGATTAAAATTTTAAGATTAGCGAGAGCATGTTTGAGCGGTTACACAACGGATGCAGGAAAGGAGTGCAAGCAAATTAATTCGTGCTGAAGTTAAGCACATTGCTGGTTAATTAAGGCCATTTTAAGTAATTAATTTTCCAGAGATAAGGCAGTCCCCTACTGCATGCTCCTCTCACAGAGGGTGAAGAACTGAAGAGGCGATGCGCTGACTAGGAATAGAGAAATGATCTATGAAACATCACAGACCACTAGCCAGCTGAGTGTCCTCTGGCCCAGAGGGGTCACCCTGACAACGATGACATTTCCATTTACGCAAGGGAATGTCATTCAAGCACCTTATATGGAACACAGGGGAAGAACCCAAGGCAGGAGAGGGAGTAGAAGAGGCAGTATGTTAGAAGTACTAACATTAGAGAACTTAAGGGACAGAACCTGATGCTGACGGGAGTTCAGATCATGGCTCTGACTGAAGGCTCCCAGGTCAGGACACTGAATAGAGAGGATCTGAACAAGTAGCTATAGCTACACGGTACAGAGTGCCTGTAGGATGCTCAGCTACAAATCATACAGAGAGGTTAGGAGCCAGAGATCAAAAAGGCTCAGAGTGAAAGTATCTTCCGGATGGGACTGCTAGCTGCTCTCACGAATACATAACAGCTGTGATTGTCTGCACAAGACCTGTACAAGATCAAACCAGATGAGCCCCTCCCACTCAATGAGGCACTAGGGACAGTTAATTGCTCCTCAGGAAGAGTCTGTTTTCCTGAAGGTTGTAGCTTCTGATGCTCTGGAGAATGGGCTTCACAAGTTAGAGTCTATGGATAAAGAGGTGTGGGGATGAACCTGAGAGGAGTTGAGGGGAGGAGGGCAAGAGGGGAAGGGGTGAAGATAATCAAAAAGAATTGTATGAAATTCTCCAATAATGAAAATATTAGAAACAAATACATGCAAAAGCAAACAACTCTAATTAGTAACAAACATTTCTCCAGAGTGGAAATGAGAAGCTAGGACAAGAGTTCAGTATCACATAGGTAGGAAATGACCGGGTCTGACCCTTGGTGCTTATAACAGACTACCATGCCCAGAGCTGGCTATATCCTGGTAAATTCTGAGTCAGTTAAAGAATCATGACTCAGTAGCTAGGACGGTGACAATGGCCATGGTAAGAATAAAACAACCCAGTACAAACAGGACATCCACATGGGTTAAAAACAGACCATCATGTCCCATGAAACCCTAAGAACCTAGAAAGGAAGGCAGTGACTGACATGGCTGAAAGAGGCCATTGAGCATTGTAAACACAGCACTGAGGACTCATCAAAAGAGAAAACAGCACCCAGGAGCTGATGGGTTCAAAGATTATACTTCCAAATTAAGCCGCTTAGCCCTTCCGAAGAGAGTCCAGCCGCTCTGCGCACATACAGACTTACGTCATTGTTAAGTGATTTTAACCAACCAGCGTTTTGCCCTCCCTCACAGTCAGTACATAATAGCAGGAAGAAAACACAAGCCCAAGCCTCCCTCCACAGCCTGTGTTACCTTTACCACTTCGCCACCATCCACCTTCATCAACTGTCTCAAGTTCTGCTGCAGAAGGTTGGTGTTGGATCTCCACTTCAACAGCCCCAGGAGGTCCACTGCAAACAGAACAGCAGGATCAGCTCCCCCTTAACAGCAAGGACTTGGTCTCGAATTCACACACTTTGTGAGTTTCTCTGCAAACACTTCTCAGAAGAAAACTCAACCCGACTTCAGAAGGTTCACTTGCTAAACACTTCATTACTGAGTGCTAACACATGTAATAGCAGTATAGCTGAATTCACTATTTCCAGCCACGTTTGCCATAGAATGATTTCCATGTAGAAGCTTTCAACATACATTTGGGAACCACATGGGACAGGGGGTGATCCCCACCTATTGGAGGCCGCTGCTAACCCTTGGAACAGAGGTGCCAAGCCCTTACCCCCAAGTGGCTCTTCCTGCTCAAGAACAAATGTTTATTATTTTAAAATAAAACAAGTTTAAGTCCTGAAACTACAAATTGGAAAATCTGTGGAACCACAAAGACTATGAAGAACTGAGAATCCTCTTTGATCAGCTGCCTGCTGCCCTCTTTGCTATTTGTAGGTCTTAGCAGAAAAGTCCAGAATAATAGAATATACTAGCTTTCAAAGATCCAAAGGAGGGGGGGCACATATCTGGTGTTTGTGTGAGTGTGTGTGTGTGTGTGTGTGTGTGTGTGTATGTGTGTGTGTGTGTATGTGTGTGTGTGTCGGGCTGTATACACAAGTGCATGTATAGAGGTCCAACTCCAAGTATTTATTCCTCCACTGCATGTTGTTTTTTACAACAGGGTTCCCCACTGAATCTGGAGTTTGACTCAACTCAATAGGCCAGGCATGGAGCTCCAGGAATCCACCTGTCTCCATCTGCCTCTACCCACCTACTGCCAAGTGCTAGGGCTGCAGACACATGATCCTGCTGCTTGCTTTTATGTGGTGCTAAGGACCCACACTCATATCCTCACGCTTGCAACGAAGACTATCTACAGACTAAGACATCTTCCCAGGCCTCAGGGGATTTTGGATGGGTTTTCCTTTTTTTTTTTTTTAAAGCTTGAAGGATTTTGCTTAAGACATTAAGATGTTCTTTAAGGCAGGAAGACAGAATCTCAGCCCTCTCTAGGAAAGCCCGCGTTCCCATACTTTCTCCCTTGCAGTTATATTTCTGTGCCATCACTTGCAAAAAATGTAACTGTCGAACTGCATCTAATCGACTGCTTATGGGTAGCGGGAGCATCAGCTAGAGAAGAGACGATAAGCACCGAAATAAACAAGTAAACAATAAATAAGTAAAGCCAAGGCTTCTATTAACACTGAAAGCAAGCATATAATTTTGGATCTAGGTAAGAATTTGGTAAACAGACATGCATTCTCATCTCAGGATCAGACCACACAAAACCCACCTACACCCCATACAAACTTTCATGTGTTTCACATCACCCCGGACATCCCTGATGACTAGAAGAGTAAAACCAGAGGGGGGTGGCACTCAGCACCCACATACAGTGTGGATTATGTAAAGCCAGCTGAGTCACACAGTAACTACAGAACACTGGGCAGGGAGTTTCCCTTGTCTCCTTGTCTGAACAGCTGCTACAATGCCGCATAATTTGCAGGGCAGCTAAAAGCAACGATACGACATGTAGGCAAGCTGATGGCAACGGCGAACATAAAAGCAGCTAGAAATTCCGGGCGGAAGTTGACGCGTTGTGATTCTAACTGGAAGTAAAGTAACAAGAAAGGATCCCTCTTGATCTGACACTCCTGGTCCAAGGGTTGGGGGGCATCGCCATCTCTCAAGTGATCAATGTCTCTTTAATGGAGACCAATGCATCATCTAAGCCCCATTCATTCCAAGTTGTTGTCACGTGTCATGTGACTGCAACTTTCAAGTTTTAGCTATTTACTTATTCTTGGGAGGGTGTTATTTTGTTGTCATTTATTTGGGGTTTTTCTTTCCACCTTTTTTGGGGGGGTGGAGGTTGTTTTTGTTGTTGTTTTGTTCTGTTTTGTTTTCCTTTTTTGAGACAGGGCTCATTAGATGGGTCAGACTAGCCTGAAGCTCACTGCAGAACTCAGGTTGTATTTGAACTTATAAATTCTCCTGCCTCCGCAACCACGCCCCATCCCACCTGACAAAAACTGCGATTATAACATTTGTACTGCCCATCTGAGCTTTGTACTGCAAATATGAGGAAAAAAGTCCAGATGAGAATATTAATAAATCACCTCATGGGGGAGGGGGTGCTTAAGGAAACGGCTTGTACCTCCCCCACAAACTACCCAGTCAGGAAAGGCTTCCACTCCCAGGGACGAACTCAACATGGCTGGATTCATAATTATTCTTTGTTTCATGGCTCCCTTCCCTCTCGTTACACAGTGAGCTAACTGAGACGAGGGATCACGTCTTCCAGTTCTTCTCCTATCCCCTATGGCAGCCCACACAGCGCTGAGGACAGAGATCTTTAATACAAACCTTGATGAATAATTCAGCCCCTGCTTTTTTTTTTCCTAAGTAATGGAACTTTGCGAGAACAAATTATGGTTTCAGGAAAATGATTACCCCAGGGGAGAATTTGGGATTCCACACTCAGTCGCCAACTAGGGCACCCCCATCTTATATACTCCTGGCATGGCACAATCCCAAAAAGGGGGTATCAATGCTGGCATGAAATGAAAGCCAGATTCCTCCTTCTGTTCAGTGAGCAGCATCACTTTGGAATTTCCTTGTTGCTTGGCAACAGCTGCTGCAGAGACCAGGGCTCTCTCCCTGGGTACCAGGGAGGGAATCACCCTGCAGATGGTAAGATTCAAGGAGCTGTAAGGTGAAAAAGGCATCCACACACCACCCTTGGAGGTCCCCCCCTTCCCCCTACCACTCTCAGATGTGTGGTTTTAAAACCATACTGTGGATGAGACTTGCTTTGAAAGGAAATGATGATCAAATTTCAGACAACTAGCAATGCATCTGGAACATTGACCCACATATAAGACAGTGGCTTCCTCCGAAGTCAGAAGTGACACAGAGTGGGCAGACCTCAGCACCTGCTCAGACACTAAAGCACCACACATGGGGTCAATGACCAAGCCAGGGACACCACCCTCAGCCTGCACTGAATGAGGCACAAATACTAGTCCATGTATCCCAGTTTGGGTACGAGGTGAGAAGCTCATTCCCAGTACTGGAATATTCTTTGCGCAGCCCAGTCAGTAGCTGGAGCCCACACAGCTGACTCATGTCCCTGAACACCAAGGGCCTGCACAATCCTCCCTTCCCCCACCACTTGCACAAATCCGGTCCCTCTGGGAGGTGTGGGGGTTGGGGGAGTCATTTGCTGGCGGGGATTACCACAGGCCGCAAAGAGGGAGCCTTCAGGCATGATTCAGACAAACCCACGATGATTTGGCAACCAAGAAGTGTCCAGATAGTACCAAAGTATCGGTGTTCACACAGACTCAAACAACCCAGACGTGTCTGGATGACTTACAGCCTCTCACTAATATTTTACTCGGGAGGAGCCTCACTGGGTAAAGCTGGGAATGAGAGAGGGAAGCATCAGGTGGAGAAAGTTTGAAAGATATCTGACCCAGGGCTGGCATGCCCAGGCCTTCAGGACAGCAGCATCTCTCCCCGTCTTCCAAAGGACGAGTTTCTTCCATGCTAGGTTAATCCAGTGCAAGCCCGAAAGATGTCTGCTCCTCAGCAAATCTCAGACTCCAGCCATGACTGACAGGCAACACAGAGATGTGATTCCTGATAATGACGGACATTAATAATCACAACTCATATCAGGCAGTTAAGAGGGAAAAAAATTGGATTTTCAAGCTCCATTTCAAGAGAGCATAAAGTCTCTACACAGCTGTGATACGGCCGCATTAGGAGGATGCGGTTTTTAAATGAAGGATTTGCGCAGAGAGCCTCTGCCTCCTCCAGACAGAGTCACGGCAACGGCCCTGGTGTGCTCTGAATAAGAAGTATCTCCACTGGACTGCCGTGACTCTGAGGAGGCTGCAAGCAGTGGGAAATGAACTCGGCCAGCCCAGGGACATGAGGCATCATCGGATGAGTGAACTGCCACATTAGGCTGAGTTTCATGTATGAGGACCAGCAAGGAGGTCGTATCTCACACTGCAAGCAGGGGGTCTAAAAATGTCACGCCAACCAACTTCTCCAGGAAAGATAACTGGGAATTATCTCCAGGAGAATCAAGACGGGGGAAGACACATAGAAGGGAGTACCTCACATCTGACAGTGTATATAGTAGCCGGAAAGCTCTGGAAGCAGGCATTAGTCACATGTGTATCAACAAGCACAGCTGGGTTGAAAGCACCTTTACTCAAGGTCATCTCCAGGGTTAAATTAGAACCAAAGTTCAGCTCCATTTCTCTGATCTGATTTCAAACCTTGTAAACTTTCCTTGATGCCCGGTTTCCTTCTTTTGGCTGGAAAGCATCCTAAAGAGGACATCGAGAGCTGGCAAAATGGCTGAGTGGTTATGGGGCCTGCCAACAAGCTTGATGAACTGAGTTCAATCCCCACTATCCACACAGAGAAGGGAAAGAAGCCAATGTGTCCTCTGACTGCCCACACACACACACACACCGCAAATAAACACACTTAAGAATTTAAAAAAAAAAGTCCTTTCATTGTTTAATCTTCCGGCTAAGTTAATCCTCAGACCAAAATAGAAGTGTGAATTTTAAACTCTGACGGATGCCACTTCCTCTTCCCAAGCACATCGACATCTATGTGGGTCCTTATCAAAGGACAGAGAGAATGACGTCCGAGCACCCACAGGAAACTCCTCCACTCAACAAGCAGCCAAAGGGGATGTGATTGAGAGGGAGGAATTCTAGAACTCACCATTCTGGGTCAGTTTGGTGGAGCACACCAGCGTAGAGATCTGGAAAGAATCTTTACTGATGGTGCAACTCCCAAGACTCTGCATTCCTTTGCCTGTGGCTGAGTGGCCCTTTTCTTCCAACTCTCCCTTGGTACTAGGGAGGCTCAAATATGTGGCAGCGTCTTCCAGCTTTTTGGCTTCAGCCTGTGGGTTTGATCGTACATTGTGTCAAACAACATTCATTGAGGCCACACACCAGGTTTTGCATGTCTATTATGCTGACTTCCTTCAAGCCCCCACACCCACTTCTATGTTGTGTTCTACAATGTACCTTAACGGTCTTCCCTCTTCCAGTGGATTAATTCCCATCCTCAGTCTTCATATACAGCACCGAATGTGTTTGTTACTGCCTGTCAGCTTCTCTCATGAGGGACAGCAAAAGGGCTGGTCACCATAACTGCTCATTTACATAATTAAATGGAGCTCCGTACTAGGGAGCAGCTCTGTCCTCTGGTGAGAAATGTCAACTGTGATGTTCACCTTGCTCACAGGCTTGACTGAAGTGAGGAGTCATGGGAGTTTGGTAAAGCACACCTCTGAGCGTGTCCACGGCAGAGACAAGTTACTTCCTGAAACCAGACACACCCAAAGACAGGAGACCCTGATGAGGTAAGAAAAAGACTACTCTCACAGGGTTCTTCTCACTCTGCTTCCTGGCCAACTGGATGTGATCTTCACATCCTGCCCTGCCTACCGCAAAGGACTAAAACCACTGACCTCGGTATCAGGCCACACCCTGCCTCCCTTTAATTGTTTTGCTCAGGTACTTAGTCAGTCATGAAAAGCTAACAGCTCAGCTCAGCTGAGGACTTCACTAGGGCTCCCAGGGTCCCCAGGAAGATGTGCTCACCTTGTAGACAATAAGGTCATGCTCCCCGTCTCTCAGGGTGGTCCCATCATATCTCATCAGCTTCACAAAGGCCAGTGCGAAGATCTTCTCAGATTTATCCTTGGCTGCAAAGAAAACCAATAATCACCTTCAACTACACTCAGGACAAAGTGACATTAGCACTTGCTACCAAGACATCTTTGTGAAGACAATCACCAGCCTGCACAGGTGAAGCCAATGCAGGACGGACAAACAGACCCCACAGTCACCAACAGGAAGATTCACATCGGAAGGATCGACTGTCCTCAAACTAGTTCACAGTCTCAGGGAAGAGGGGACTGTGGGACATGACAACTGACTCGAGAATAAAGCTCATGATGCTGCGATGCCTGAGTGAGTAGGCAGAACCAATTTGGTAAGCATGGCATGATTTGAACAGGAACAGAGAGACTAGGATGTGAATGGGGGAATAAATCTAGGACGTGGGAAAAGGCCAGTGCAGGAAGGAAAACTGCTTAGCAATATAGAAACACAGGGTCCTAGCGCACCCACCTACCTCTAGGGGCCAGAAGACCTCCATGAGAAGTTCTAGGGCCTCTAGCAAAAAAGTGCAACAGTCAGGCCTACATGCTGTGCTCCGGCTTTCCCTTCCTTCAAGCTTCTGCACAGCATCTAAAACAATCAGCTACCTGCTTCCATATGTTACCAGCAGCTGATGGGTTTTTCTTCATGGTTCGCCATCAACTCTGGGTGATACATGGGAGTAGGGGATTTGTTATATTACTGCTAGTGTCTGTCTACTGAGCCCTGAAATCTAAGGCTTTGTGAGTATGTGTGTCTATGTGTGGATATACATGTGAATGTGTGCATGCATATACCGTATATACATACATGTATATGTGTGTTTCTCTGTGTGTATATGTGTACACATGTATATATACATAGATCTATATGTGTGTATCTGTATGTCCATGTGTGTATATTTGTGTATGTATATGCATGTATACATGAGTGAGTATACTATCATATCATCTGCAAGTAGTGTCTTCTTCCTCTCCAATTTGTATCCCTTTGACCAACTCCTTTTGTTGTCTAACTGCTCAGGCTAGGACTTTGAGTACTATACTGAATAGGTAAGGAGAGAGTGGGCAGCCATGTCCAGTGCCTGATTTTAGTGGGATCACCTCAAGTTTCTCTCCATTTAGTTTGATGTTGGCTACTGATTTGCTGTATATTCTTTTATTATGTATAAGTATGGGCCTTGAATTCCTGATCTTTCCAAGACTTTTAACATGAAGGGGTGTTGAATTTTGTCAAATGATTTCTCAGCATCTAATGTGATGATCATGTGGTTTTTTTATCTGTATGACAAGAACTTCGAGTCTCTGAAGAAAGAAACTGAAGAAGATCTCAGAAGATGGAAAGATCTCCCATGCTCCTGGATTGGCAGGATTAATATAGTAAAAAGGACCATCTTGCCCAAAGCAATCTACAGATTCAATGTAATCCCCATCAAAATCCCAACTCAATTCTTCATAGACTTAGAAAGAGCAATTTGCAAATTCATTTGTAATACCAAAAAAAAAAAAACAGGATAGAGAAAACTATCCTCAACAATAATAGAACTTCTGGGAGAGTCACCATCCCTAATCTCCAGCTATATTACAGAGCAATGGTGATTAAAAAAAAACTGTATGGTATTGGTACAGAGACAGGCAGGTGGATCAATGGAATAGAATTAAAGACCCAGAAATGAACGCGTATACCTATGGTTACTTGATCTTTGATGAAGGAGCTAAAACCATCCAGTAGGTTGCCAACAAGTTGCCAGAAGGGCATGTCCTAAAATGTCAACACCAAGCTAGCTACACAGACCATGACAGGGGACATCTCATCGTTTGTTTCTCTCCAGGCCCTGCTCTAAGGTGGAAAGCATCTTGAGTTTGGCTAGTGAACAGCAAAGGTAGACGATGTGTACTGAATTCTTTCTTTCTCAGAACAATGGTGTATGCACTCATGCCCGTATGGCTGCCCTCAGTAGCTGGCAAACAAGACCTCATGAGCATCACTTTTACAATGCTCAACATGTCTCCAGAACCACATAAGCTGCGGCCTGGAGACTTCATTAATTATGCCAATGTGTCTTGGCATGTCAGGTGATAGCATCTTGTCTGTAATGAGTACTTAAAACTGACGAGAAAAACAAGGATTTGGGAAATCAGAATGCTAGAGATCTTCCTCTGCTCTAGTGTAATTCGTTAATTAAGGGGAATGAATTTGTTAAGAAAGTGGCTCCAGAGTAATTCTGACACAGTCCTCTATGGAGTCTAGATCTCTTACCAACTATGCTTCCTCCACAGAACCTGGAGGCCCCACAGCCTCTGTTTTTATTATTATTATTATTATTATTATTATTATTATTATTATTATTATTATTAACTTGAGTATTTCTTATTTACATTTCGAGTGTTATTCCCTTTCCCGGTTTCCGGGCAAACATCCCCCTAATCCCTCCCCCTCCCCTTCTTTATGGATGACCCCCTCCCCACCCTCCCCCCTTGCCACCCTCCCCCCACAATCACGTTCACTGGGGGTTCAGTCTTAGCAGGACCCAGGGCTTCCCCTTCCATGGTGCCCTTACTAGGCTACTCATTGCTACCTATGCAGTTGGAGCCCAGGGTCAGTCCATGTATAGTCTTTGGGTAGTGGCTTAGTCCCTAGAAGCTCTGGATGCTTGGCATTGTTGTACATATGGGGTCTCGAGCCCCTTCAAGCTCTTCCAGTTCTTTCTCTGATTCCTTCAACGGGGGTCCTATTCTCAGTTCAGTGGTTTGCTGCTGGCATTCGCCTCTGTATTTGCTGTATTCTGGCTGTGTCTCTCAGGAGCGATCTACATCCGGCTCCTGTCGGCCTGCACTTCTTTGCTTCATCCATCTTGTCTAATTGGGTGGCTGTATATGTATGGGCCACATGCCCCACAGCCTCTTACCAGCCTTGGAATGATGTATGTCCACGAAACCACGCCCACTCTACAGACGAGACGGTCTTTCCACCTTTTCACGAGTGCCTAAGTTCCTGCAGCCCTCTCAGCAGAGCACCGGCCTACACCTGGACCACACCTGGGCTGTTGCACCTGGGCAGGTCACACCTGTGCCCAGAGAAGCCCGTTCACCAGCCCCCATCTGTCCACACCCCACTTCTGTCGGTTCACACTTTACTCCTGGCTATCAATTCCTCAGGTAGTCCTGCATACTAACCCCATGCCAATACGCAGTCCAGAGAATGCAGCAGGGGAGCCTCCATCTCTGTGTTGTATAGAGAGGCACTAACAATGACCAGGAGGCAGAAGCCATTCCCCAGAGGCACCATATTTCCCTTAATTAATGAATTACATTAGGGCGCTACACTACACTGTGGCATTAAGGCATAGGTGAGACCCTAAGCTTTTTTTGGGGCCACTAACTCAAAAGCCTCTACCCAGAGTTCCTCAGATATAACATGAGAATTCAGGCCAGGAACACTGTGCAAGGGTTTCTGGTTATGTTTGATGCAGACAACACAGTGAAGCTTCCATATCAGCCTGAAGAGTGTAAGCTCACAGTCAGTGACTGTGCCCATCACCCTGGGGTTTTAGCCATCCTGGGCACTATATGCACTGACCAGACTATCCCTCTGCCTGCTGGCCCGAACATGGCCTAGCTCTAAGGCAAACACAATGGGGACACTCCACATCCAAGAGCTGGCCTTCACTCTGCTGCACCTCACATTTAAACTGGCAACTGATGGCTGTCTAACTCAGCTCCTGACATTTTCAAACTGCTAGCATGGGATTGTGAGAGGAGGCTGCCATGCTCTCCTTCCATCCCGGTAATCAGAAAGCAATTCTTTCAAAAAAAAAAAAAAGGAGAAAATGTGAAGACATGTTCCTTCTTCTAGGAACATCTTCTAGGGATCCACCACATGGGCTCCTAGCTGTTCTAGAGCCATTGTTTAAACACTTCCTGGATATGCACATCCCGTAGGCTGATGTTCACATATGGCTCTCCTGCTGTACAGAACGTAAGCCGTCTCCCTCCTGACTCCTTCAAAGACTCAGGCTTCTCAGTGGCCTGAGAAGGACCACAAACCTTCCAACAATAAGCCTTGGCATATGTTCGGCCCAGCAAGCCACTGTTAAACTGCTTCATCCTCTGTCACATGCACCTGACCACAAGGAAGGCCTGAGCCCCCAGAAATTCAGATGGAGACACGCGAGCACTTCATCACAGTATCAAGGTCCTTTCAGGAGCCAGTGCTGTGCTGAAGACAGGCTAATGGATGGCGTTTCTGTCCTACACAAAGATCAGAGGGACTCGTGCTTAGGAATCTGCAACAGAGTCTAAAACTAATCGCCTCCCTGTGTGGCCCCCATGTGGTCATCTGAGGCACTCTATCACAGAGCTCACCCTTCTCACAGATCCCAACTCAGTGTCACATGTTTCAGTCAATGGAGGAGAGGAAGTAATTGCATCATCCTTCTGTGACAGCTTGGGGTTTATCATGGGGTTACATCCTTAGCAGACTCTTAATTCAACCGATGTGATGGAACCAGCCTCGGTAATCAGAGAGCAATTCTTTCAGAAAAGGGAGAAAATGTGAAGACATGTTCCTTCTTCTAGGCTTGGTAGGAAGGGCAAGGCTACAGCAATGCCTACGAGGGCTCCAGCTAAGTTCCAGCAATCACCAACAGATACAAGAGGGTTCAAGTCCTGGATTCTAAGAAATAACACTAAGACGCGGTTTTCCAAACAGTTTGCTGTGTTTCACTGACTTTCCTAATGGACTAGCACGGGGGTGTCAAAGAAGAAATGTGGCTGGAAAGATAGCTCACAGTTAAGCACGCCCGCAGAGGAGCTGAGCTTAGTCCGCGGCATCTACACAGGGCAGCTTACAGCAGTGTGCAACTCCAGCCCCAGGAGATCTGACGTCTGAAGCTGCCTCCACCGAAGCTGCATTCACATCCACAAACCCACACTCACACACACACACACACAGACACGCAAGTCAAAGTAAAATCTTTAAAGACGAGGAAGAGAGGCACGAGAAAGAGGAGCAAGGAACGGGTGCACTCCCCATCCCGGAGGGAAGCAGGAAATGACTTTCTCTGAGATCTGTTCCATGATGTTCTCCAGGGGCAAGCTCAGGTGAAAGAAACGGCCAAGGAGCCATTGACATCACTGTGAATGACAGCCATGTCCTACAGCAATCCAGAGCAGGTGCTGCGCGCTAGGCATTTCCCTTGAAAACAAACACTGATAACGCGGCCCATTACTCACAGTCCTGAGAGGATCTATGGCGGAAGGTAAATCGAAGGTGACTCCGGTTCACGTCCTCGATGGGGATGGCCACCTTGAAGAATCGGACAGGGATGTGAGTGCCTATCCCAACACCTTCCAGCAAGAAGTGCTTAATTCAACCTAGTTATCAGCACCAGGATAAACATTCAGGCCCCAGAGAAATGAAAACACCGTCTATCTTATCCGTATATGATTTCTGCCAAAGGCAAAATGTCTTTTGAAAATTTAAACAAGATAATATTGTGAAGGACACCAAGCCAACTCGGCTAGACAGCCAGATATTTTTTTGTGTTAACACTCAGATGCACACTGCTCAGATTCTATTTTTGAAAGCCGTTGTCTTCATTGGAGCCGCTACATAAAAGTACCTACATTCCACCGGCAGCTGCATCAAGAAAGCTTTCCTGTTGCATTCTGGCCAAAGAACAAGGCCTCGTGTGTGTGGCCTGTAAGCAAAGGCTGCCCCTGATGTTCATGTCAGCATCTAAATTCCAGGGGCCAGGCTTTACTTCCTGTAATTCAGGTTTGTAGGGTAGGGGCTGGGGTGGTGGTAGTGGTTACACCTGACAGTGGAGTACCATGGTGCCATGAGCCGCCCCATGACAGCCCTGTGACAAAGTCACAGAAAGCAGACCCAGTTCTCAAGAATAACCTCCGCACATTGACGTCCCTGCTTCTCCCTATGTGGTGCAGGGGCAGAAGGCCACACCCACACCAGACTCGGGGAGAGAAAAACAATAGCCATCTTGAGGATGTGGCAGTTCCTCTCCATCCAAGTCCTCTTTTTCCACTTGAGGGAGATGAGGGTAACTATAGTAGAATTCCTTGGGTGGGACCTTGACAACCTTGAGCAACTTTGCTTTGTGTGGTGTGAGGGAGGATTTCACAGCCAGTCCCCGGGGATGAAATGACCATAGAGATGCAATACCTTAAGGGTCTCGAACCAACGAGGCTGCTTCACTTGGTAATAAATCACTGATTTGTACTCAGAGATGGCCTCGTCGCCAGCACCGGGGAAGATCACGTGCTTTAGGAAAAGGCACAAAAAGAGTTCATGGTAAGAATGCTGAGGTGGCTCAGTGTTTGCTAAAGGCTCTGGATGCCAAGCCCAACAACCAGAGTTCAATCCCAGGACCTGCATGGTGGAAGCTGAGAACTGACTCCTGTATGTGTAGGCATGTACACACACACACACACACACACACACACACACACACACACACACATGAGTAATGGTTTTATTTATTTAGTTTTTAAAAGTGTTAACATTTGATCCCAGAGTGTCTGCCCCTACGTATTCCTGTTGCACCCACCAAAGGAGAAGAGATAGTCAGTCAAGCAGGTTGCCAATAAACCATTGCATTTGGTCCCCAGAATGAAGGGACAGGTCTGCCTGTGCTAGTGGTCGGTCTACACAATAGCCTCAGACCCTGGAGGTACAGACAATTATGAAAACAGGGGACAAACCTTGACTGCCACTTCTGTCCCCTCCTCAACTCGCTTCAAATTACAATCTGAGCACACTTGCCTGATTTACTCAGCAGGACTAAAGGAAAAAGTTGTCCACCGAATAGGTGGTAGCAAGATTCATTCCTCTAGTCGTGAGGATTGCCTATCAAACTTCAACCAGATTCATACAATTAATACTCAAGGTACCGGGGCAGTATACCTTAAGGCTTCTAGAGACATAAGTGACACCAGACGAGGCCAGACAGGGAGAAGCAATGCGAGCCCTGTGACACACAGCTGAGCTCGAGCACTGCCCAGCAATTGCTGTCTAGTCCAGTGGTGCCTAGAGGGACACCCCTCTGCTCATCAGAGGGAACCCCAGCCCACGGGCCACTCTGACGGAATCTGCTGGCTGCTTTGGCCATGAAGAGGAGGTACTGGTCACTTAGGGGAGGTGAGAGATAAGACAGATGATCCTTAAAGTCCACCTCATTCTCTGACCCTGAGCAGATGCCTATTCCTCAGACTCCATTACCTCATCTCTCAAATGTTGAAAGTCTCTGACCTACCTCTGTGGGGAAATAAGGCCCCTTTATAAGTCTGAGCAAGAAATGTGGTCAAAACCTAGAGGGATCTCCTGAGACAGGCTGATGACCTGGATCCCCAGGACACAATGGCAAGCAGGGAAAGGGAGGTGAACACCAACACACATCCCAACATATGGCACAGCCAACCAAAGACACCTCAGTTCCTGCAGCAGAGCCAAGGTGGACATTTACAGAGCTGAACTTGAACCCTACAGCCAAGACTCAGAAAAAAGAGATACCTCCAATCGCTTCCCATCTTCATCATAGACAGACACCGTCACCTCCACATTCTTCGCGGTTGTTTTACTGCCTTTATCAAAATCCCCTTGAACTAATGTCACATAGATATCATTTCGAACATCACCTGGGGGAAAATTATATCTTTAATAGCAATCCATCATTCATAGCATAACTGTGAATTTAGCCAAATTGTCGGAAGCACTTATAAATACTGCATTAGATGGTTCTGAACTATTTCCTACAAAACAGTCTGGGCTTCTAAGGCATGGCAAAAGCTATTTGCATCAACTTTGTCTCTGCACCTCTGTGAGGTATTGAGAGTGGCCCCAATGCCACTGATGGAGCTACAAGGACCTAGACCCTTTGGAGCATCCCATGATCAATAGAGACCTTGTAAGCTTCCCAGGGACTATCACTGTGTCCTCAGAAGCCAGCACACACATGCAAAAGAGAACTAGCATTTCTTTTTGCGAGTTCTCCTTTGCTTCCTTCGAACTGTCTGAATTCAAGTCTTGAATCGAAAGCCAACTGAGAATGAGAACCATGAGGCAGGGACGAGGGGTGGGTCACTGTGTGCTTCTTCTCTTCTAGGAGGTAGCTGCCAGGGAACAAGTGGGAAGAACAAAACAAAACTATAGGAAGCAAACAGAATTTTGCAAGGGGCAGGAGTAGGTTTTTGGTTTTTTTTTTTGTTTTTATGACAGATCACTTGTCACCCAGAATGGCCCCCAATTTACAGCAATCCTGCCTCAGCCTTCCAAGTGCTGGGATATCAAGGGTATAGCACCACATAAACCTCATGCATTTTAGTATAAAGTGGACCTTTAATTATAGTGAGGGCAGATTAGAACAAATGAACTTAGAGTCTTCTTTCTGTTGAGAACATGTGATCCAGGAAAGCTGCAAGCTTCCTTAGCCTCATGATGGAGAGGAAGCGTTATTACTGATCTTCTAACTGGTCCTCAGGCTGCCTGGTGAGACCCTCACCCAATCCAGCTCTGCACAGAAAAGCAGACAGTGAATCGGACCCCAGTTGTGCTTAAGGATGGGGACTTCTTAAGGGGAAAAAGCCTTTTCCTGTTTTCTTGTTTTGTTTTTTGTTTTTTTTTTATTGTGCTTTTTAAAAAAATTGCTCTATTTTGGCTTTTAATGGATCCAACTATTAAATTAAAGTTGCATTTAAAAGTCATTATTGTAATGGTCCCAGTGGGTTGCTCGACAGCCATGGTAGCTGCTCAAAAGAGGGGAACCATAGCTGCCATGGCGGATTCTCCCCACAAGAGAGGTTAAAAAGATTTGAGCGCGAGCCCAGGGCTGCAGGAAGCAAGACTTTGCACCTAAGACCTACCCCTATTAGTTGTGAGACCTCAGATCAGTCCCTTCACACCCTGGGCTAAGACGGCACTCAACAGCTGGACTGGTTTGGCGCACCTCAACTGTACGTTTCTTAGCCGGAAATTTCTATTGAAACATAAAAATCATAATCTTCACCTGCATGCATATGTGCACACAGGTGTATGTGCAGCTGTGGAGGCCAGAGGACAGTATCAACTGTAAAATACAACCATCCACCTCGCATTTCAGGACAGTTTCTCACTGGCCTAGACCTCATCCATTCATAGAAAGAAAGAAAAAGAAGACACCATTTGCAGTGGTTAAACCCTAATGAAGGGTACCACATAGACTTTCAGCCAAGGCTAGGCACCCGTGAAGTAGACATTAGTTGCTAGAAGCTGTTGAGGGTTTGTCTTTTATTGTATATTGTAATGCTGATTATGGGCGGTGCCCCCCCCAAGACCTGGTGTCTGCACTTAGACTCTGTGACCCTGCCCAAGTTAGTTTTGATTGGTGAGTAAAGATGCTGACAGTCAATAGCTGGGCAGAAGAGAAAAGATGGAGTTTAGGTTTTGCAGGCTTGGGAGAGAGGAGGACCACGAGGAAGAAGAATGTGCAGGAAAGGAGAAAGAAGAAGCTGCCATGAGTTAAGGGTCAAGAGAGTGTGGCACTGAGGGCTGCCCTATTGGAGTTAAGAGCAGTATGGATGGAACACAGTAAATATAAGTAATAACTCGGGGCTATCGGTAGGAATATAGATCCTAACGGCATGGAGGGTAGACGGCTGCCCAGCTAGTGTGCTGCTTAAGTCTTATTAAAAATAGAAAGGCTGAGTGTGCCTTTCATCCGGGAATTCAACTACCAAAGGCAGGGTGGGAACCCGAGGCCAGGAGTTAAATTATTTCTACTATAAGAAGATGTGACTGGATGCTTTCATCTTTCCAGCTCCACGGATACCATGGCTTCTCCCCTGCCTCAGTCCCTGAAAGAGGATCCAGAGTAGTATGGGTCATGGGCATGTAGAAGGATCAACAGGGGTGTGGTAGCACAGGCTGTCCCACTGTGCAAAGATGCTTCCACAAAGTAGAGAAGAAGGAATAACACAGAGGGGCCACTGAACTAAGTATGGGAGCATGGCAGGAGAACTCCAACACTGTGGACTTGGTGCCATTGGCGGGCCAGTGCTTACTCAGCCCACAGAGACCAAGGGTAACACACTCCAGCTTGAGTCCCTTGCTAGCAGCCACTCAGCATGTGGAATCTTGTCTTGACCAGAACCATGGTCAGCACCATGGGTTCTCCAAAAGTCGATCGTGGGATAACTCAAGAACTCTGCTATCCCAAGTTCAAAGAACTTTGCAAGCTTATCTACAACAAGGGGAAATCTACCAGCACGAGGAGGAAATTCCCAGTGGTCCCAGTTGGGATGGTTAGGGTTCAGGGTCTACTTGACAGGCTGATAGACTAGAGTCTCCAAGACAGTGGGCTCTTGTTGTACCTGTGAGAGATTATTTTAATCATGTAAGCTGGTGTGGGAGGACCTACATTAACTGTGGGTGGAACCATTTCCTGGGCAGCGCTTCCCAAACTCTATGAAACAGATTAAACCAAGCAGTAGCTTGCATTCATTGCTCTCTTGTCTGCAGCAGAGGCCATGTCTGTTGACCATGGTGTGGCTTGACCCCACTTTCAATGCCCATTGCCCACATGATTTGGGGCTATGGTTTAATTTTGATTGGAATTAGTCAACACCACTCTTAAAGTGTCCAAGCTCCCTATGTGGACCACACCAGACAACACAAATAAACATTTGCTGCAAATCAAATGATGCCTTAAGGATGAACACAAACACATATCCCAAGCACAGATATCAATAGCAATATCACATTATGGATATAGATATATTTAGAAATGAGAAAGTGTTTTAAATATAAAAGAAAAATGTTCATGTATTAATTCATGCAGCTTAAAATACATGGCTGAGCTGGAGTTACATCAGTGTGGTAATGAACACCCCTGAGCAGGTCCCAAGGAAAGCATCATCCTTCTGAACTGCTTGGCATTGGCCTGGGTATCTGACTCACCCTTCCTTCCTTCCTTCCTTCCTTCCTTCCTTCCTTCCTTCCTTCCTTCCTTCCTTCCTTCCTTCCTTCTTCCCTCCCTCCCTCCCTCCCTTCCTTCTTCTTTCTTCCTTCCTTCCTTCTTTCCTTTGGTCAAATAACTAATTTTATGCTTACTGGGTGTCCATCCCTCCTCACATGTAAGCTTTGTAATAAAGGAGAATCCTAATCCTACCAGAAGCCCAGAGATCAAAATGTGTATCCAACCACTGTGTTTGGTCTCAGCCCTTGAGCACTATAGTTATTCTTAACAACCCTGAGCCTGCCAACGTACAGCCACATATTCTATAGCGTCTCTACAAGAGTTCTTGCACATTCCTATCCATACATCACTCGTCATGGCTAGTGACCTCTGCATGGAGCTCAAAGGCCATGAGAGAGGCTAGCCTTACCTGGCATGATGATCTCTGGAAACCCAGTCTTGCGGGCCACAGCTGTGGTCCTGTCCACCAAGTGAGGAAACTCCTTCCGAATCTGATGGATGTCTCCAGGAAGTAATTTCAAGGTTACCCACAAACCTGGAAAAACAAAGTCATGTTTATCTCAAGTGTGTGGCTAAAGATAATTTCAGTGGCTGAAAAACTTTTAATCTACAGAGCAGCATCGTAAACAGAAATATTCAGGCAATTGTCTGGGCAAGAGGCACCCAGCACAGTGGCACAAACTCAGTCCAGGTACAAACTTTGCCTGTGAGATCAAACAGTAAGTCTGTGAGATGGAAAGGAAGTGGATGCTCTATGTGCCAAGGACAACTGGTTCTTAGGACTTATCTCAATTTAGGAAAACTCAGAAGGTGGCACTTATGATAAAGGCTGAGAAAGGCAGGAAGAAACTTAGAGGCTCACACCCACCATGGAGGTCTGCATCTGGAGACCAGTGAGGACCATGATACCGTGAGGAGGTCCAGAGGGCTCAAGAGGAAGCCAGGGCTCTGACCTGAAAATAAGCCAGCAGCTGCAGGTAGAAGTTAAAGGAAAATACTGAGTCAGGAGAGGCTGCAGGCCAGCACTTGAGCCTAAGATGGTGGATAGGTTTAGAAAGATCAACAGGGGTGTCAAACCACAGAATTCAGGAAAGACAAAGAGTAAGAAAGGTGGCTCTCAGAGCACCTGCTGTGGACATCCTTAGAAAGTGCTCTGCACCATTCTCCAAATGAAAGCGAGCTCCAAGTGGCATTCTAAGGAACACACAGTCTGGGAGAGAAAGTCCCAAAGCATGTGTGAAAGGATCTTTCCACTTGCAGCTCATGCTGAAGAGGAGCTGGAGAGAATGACAGAGCAGGAAATGTGTCATCCACATGGATAAAGTGTGAAACTCAAATGGGAAGGGGAGTGGGGGTGGAAATGAGCAGCAAAGAGGTCCCTGTGGCCCCTAGGTAAAAAGGGCGGGGCAAATGCTGGTGAGAAAAGAATGAAGCTCAACAAATAACCAGAGAGCAGGAACTACATAGAGTAGAGAAACAGACCTAGGCACAGACACCAGGAACTGCCAGCACAATTTGTCTGGTCCCATTTCTACAAGTTTCCTTTTCCTTTTTCTCTAAGATAGAAAATTCCAGATCATAACAAAGAAAAAAGGGTGCCCAGAAGAGGGGATCTCAATGAATGACACCAGAGGATGGAACCAAGAAAAGGGCACACGTACCATGTCTCAGGAAATGCACTGCATATGTGCACAAAGAACTGTAAAGGACCTGCGTTGTGTTCCCTAACCCATACTCCCAGGAGCTGTCGGTATCTCCACACACCCAGGCTATAAGTAATAACTCGGGGCTATCGGTACCTTTCTGTAACTCACACTAAAGGACAAAAGGCAGCTCTGGGCATGCAGAAAGTTAAAGACCTTCAAGGGGCTGGGTACTTTACAGTCCAACAAACTAAACCTAGTTATACTAAATAACATCAGCGAGGTTGCCTTTCAAATACGCTCACCAACAGCTTGCTCATGAAACAGGATGGATAAGTAGACTATTGGTGACACAGTTCAATTTGTTACAATTGAAACACAGAGATTAGATAGTCCTGATTATATAGTGTTTAAAGTACACTCCTTCCAGGGGAAAACAAGGCCAGTTGTCAAAGAATAAGTATGTTTAGAATTGATGTGTTTCACCAGAATGACAGAACACACACGTGTGTTCAGCATTTCTAACAACGGAAGCAGGTGTGGACGTGAGGATCTGCTGTCGTGCACAACCAGAACTCAGAGGCAGGAACCAGAATCATGTTGGTTAAAGAGAAAAGAACCAAGGGGCCATGGATATGGCTCAGTGGCATGCACAAGACCCTGGGTTCCATCAACCAAAAGAAAAGAGGATGTTCAGGACACTCTGCCTCTGTGACTAGAGAACTGGATGCTACGGAGATGGAATCATCCCAGGGCTTGAGCAATCCCACAGGAGGCACGTGGGGTGGAGAGTGTGGAGAAATCCACTGGTTCTTGCAAAGATTATCATCTCCTTGTCTCCCATTCTGGTCCTCTGGGTCCTCTGAAGATGGGCAGGCATCAGGAGGTACCTGAGTCACTCTGATAGAAACAGGAGCCCACAGGAAGAGCCCAGAACACCCAGCAGTGACTGCCCTGGCCAAGTCTCCTTCAGCTCTCCTAGGAATGACCTAGTTTCTAATGTGAGTGCTGTAGGAAGGGTCATGGTCTAACTAAACCTCACTCAGGGATGCTGTTGGCTTGGTGATGCTGTTGACTCAACATGCAAAGATTACCTTTGCGTTCTCAGTATGGAAAGACTCGGTATGTTCATTCAGAAAGACACATACCCCTTTGAAAGATGCCGTGGACATTCTCGGCTCTCACTCTCAACTGGGATCTGAAACCTCTCTCTACTCTCTGGTAACCCAAGGTAGCAGTTGCTATCAACCCAATCCAGGTACCAGCCAGAGTCCATGCTATTGCTGTGTAGCTCATAGATTCTGGCTGTGATCCATGAGCTTGGCTGTTTTGATGTTGGGCTAACACTATTACTATTTATCCTATGTGAGTCTGTGATAAACACAGCATCTTGAGGAAGCTACAAAAGGAACTGGAGGTCTGTTGGGTTAGGGATTGTTTAGCCAGAAATAAGGGAGCGGTCAGGCCTTGTACTAGCTCCTACCTCTGAGGAGACGCCCTGTGGTTTAAAAATACAGGGCAAATGGGAAGAGCTATAATCTATAAGTGGGGAGTCCTTGGTTCAGTTTAAACTTGCTCCATGTAAAAGACTATAATCCATAAACATTCTAGATGGAGTTGGTCAGAGAATGGGGTAAAGCCAAGACTAACTACAGAGATCTATCTGAGCTCCCTTTTCCAGAACTTTCTTTGGACTCAATAAACACTGCTTGGGACAACAGAAAGGGTTAGTTTGGAAGACTGGGGGCCGAGGGCGGCTGTTCCACTGAGTGAGCCAGATCAAGGAACAACCTGGTGCATGGATTTTTCCTAAATGTAAAAAGCAGGGTTAGGGGCTGGGGATTTAGCTCAGTGGTAGAGCGCTTACCTAGGAAGCGCAAGGCCCTGGGTTCGGTCCCCAGCTCCGGGAAAAAAAAAAAAAAAAAAACTGTAAAAAAAAAAAAAAAAAAAAAAAAAGCAGGGTTAAAGTCCCCAATCTCTGAGGGTGACTTACTTTCCTCCATGTAAAAGGAAGGGCTTGATGACCAGTTGGTTTTTGGCAGGTCTCCTGGCCAGCCCAACACCAACTGTCACCAGCAAAAGCTGATTGATTCATTAGCACTGCCAGCAGAAGGTCAGCTGCTTAGACACGTCAGTGTGATATTCAAAATCCTGAAAACAGGAAGAGGAGCAGGAGGGTAGGAAGAAGGAAGGAGGAGGCTACTTGGATGACAGAAACAAGGAGTCACTTCCCCTTTGGGGACAGCGGGGCAATTACAGAACACTGGCAGTTCTGTGTCCAGACAAGAGGACAGGCCAGAGGGGAAGGAAATCAGATGAGGTGAGGCCATGGCTTTTGGGCAGGAGCCACATTCATGGCTGCTGTTGCTGTTACTATGGAATCTGGGTTTGGTTTTAGTTTGACTTGTGGACGTCCTTGCTTATTTGTTCAGACTTTTAACTGGATGGCCTAAGATGACCTTGAACGTCTGATCTCCCTAGCCTCCCAATAGCTAGGCTTATAGGCATGCCCCATCAAAGCCTATTTCCTGTGGTGCTGGGGATAGAACTCAAAGCTCTGTGTATGTCGAGCAGGCACTCTACCAGCCAAGCTATGTCCTCTGCCTTTCAGTTCTTTTAGGTGTGACAGTGGAAAGAGAATGAGGAGCACCAGGAAAGAGGAGGAGTCAAAGGCAGGAGCTGGTTCCTGTGCTGCTGGACTCCTGGGCCCTCTGTTCTTCAGAGATCCCCAGCCCTATCCCACTCCTGCCCTCTTCTACACTCAGCTGGGAGGCTGGTTCCCAGGAAACTACGAAGGTTATTGGTGAGATAGCCTACAGAGCTGCCCATCCAGTAGGAAGAAGCATTACCCAGTCCCACAAGTTCCAACAGGAATACCCCAGCCCAGATTCCCCACACACCCACAGACTGAAACAACAGAGATACACACCTTGTCCCTTGTGGTTGACTTCTTTGGCTGCAATGACTTTGTTTATGACAGTTTGAAGGAAGTCATTCTCCCCTGCCACCCTGGGTGAGAAACGGGATGACATGTTCAGCGGCTTGTGTCGAATGGCGTCGTCCAACGCGAGCCTGGAGGGCATGGGGCAACCAAGACCACAGGAGACAAAGGGGCAGAGAGACCCGTGGGTGACAGTAACAGGGGGACACAAAAGAGCATCGCCACCAAGTATGAGAGAGTTGTCATGAGTCAACAAAAGACAAAGGGCAGGATAGGTGACAAGAGAGACAGGGAAAGCATCGATCAGGAAAATGGTGAACCATAGGAGAGAGGTCCGGCCGAGGAGGGCACCCCACTCCCAGGGAACGTGTGCACAGGGTTCCACTCCATTGCTAATGGACAGTCTGAAGGGGCTGCTCTGAAACTAAAGTGGCTGAGAGATCTTGCATTCAACACTGATGGCCGTTTGCACCACTCAGCTAATGCTGAGCTAGTCGAAGGCAAGGAGAGATGAAGAAGAAAAAAAAAAAGAAAAACAGATCCCTTTTCTCTCCCAAAATAGCCTTCAAGCCTAATGACTTGAGAAGCCCTGCCTTTGGTTCCTCAATGTGATCACAAAAGAGGCTCCAACGGCCACACATGAAGGTGGCTCAGTCCTTGGAGAACTGAATTAATGGCTAGCATGACTGGATGCTGAACCCTGGACATCACTCGAAATACAGGCTATCAACACCCTTAGGCCTATGAGCTCATGCACATGTGAGTAGCCAGCACAGGCAACATGCATCAGGAGAAATACTGTGTGGTGCCACCAAGCACAATGGGAAAAGAGTGCAAAAGCATACATCAGGTACAGAGCATTTAAAATCAATTCAAGGAACAAGGGCTATGTCATCCATCACTTGAGCCAAGCAACTCAAAGGAGCTGAGCGCTGCTCTAATTTATTTCACCAAGTTAAAAAGAGATGAACGAGAGAGTGAGAGAGAATGCACACTGTTTCCCTTCCTAAAACCAACCCTGTGAGGTGATAAATCCATTTTAATGGAGCAAAAAACGTTCTCATTAGCATGACATTTCCCAAAGAATGGTTTCTAGGCTTATTTTGCTATGAGAATCATGCTACTTTTTTCTTCTATCGCTGCGGATATTAATCGGTGTAGACATCATCCTCTCGAAGAGCAAGACTCACAGATAACACAACAGGTGAGCATGTGCTAAATGGTTTAAAGTGGACTTCCACTGCCCGAAGGAGGGAAAAGCCCAGTGGCAACACACAGGTGATCTCAAAGGCCAACTGCAAACCGGGAGCCAAAACCTGACAGATCATTTCACCGACTTTTCTAATACCTGAAGTTAATGTTTTGTTTGAGGTTTGGTTTTTGCTGTTGTTGTTTTTGCTGTTGTTGTTTTGGTTTTTTGTTTCCCTATAGAGGGAACAAATGAACAACAAGGAAATTCACTTCATAGGAGGGTTGGACATTCATACATCCTGTAGTCTTGATGAAATTGAAGCCTTAGGAACAGTAGGAAACCCTTTTATTTTTCAAAGGAAAAAAAGAAACTGAGTATTATAATCTGGCAGAAGCGGATTTTGTTTACCACCACTTTGTCAGCCATGTTCCAGGATGGGAATATTTCCTGTGTGTGCTAAAGACGCTTCTGGGTTCTACAGCATGGAGTTATGGATGCTTGCTATGAGTGGGATTATCCAGGATAACTGTCTACAGAGATGGAAATGAGCACCTACACGCCTTCTGCAATGGTTACTGCTTATTGTCAACCTGACAGACTCTAGAATCACTTGAGAGATAGAATTCTGGGCATGCACTGGGGAGGTGGTATGTTGAGAGCTATAACTGAGGTAAGAAACCGGCCCATTATGGGTGGCACCATTCCCTGGCTGAGATCCTGGGCTGTATAAAATGGAAAGAGCGAACTGAGCACAAGGATACATTCCGATGAAGGACTGGAACCTTGGACTAAGTTGCATGTGTTAGGATATTTTATCATAGCAAGAGGAAAAGAAACCAAGACACTACCCACTATGGCTACAACCAGCCCTGCAAGGCCCTAACACTTGTAACAGACAGATGTGATTGAAGAGTTACATTTTAATTCTACTCAACTGTAATTAATATAAAAAGCCACATAGGGCTAGTGGTTAGCAGAGGCCAGACAGAAAAGTAAATGGCAAGCATTTAAGTCACAAGAGACCTCTGCCTCCAATTGCCTGTGGTGAAACATGTGGGACTTGAGCCCAACTTTAGTCTATATGATGTTGAGTTTAAAGTCATTCCTCACAAGACGTAAGATCTTCTATATTGCAGCACAGGGAAGAGTACTCTTTTAATACACAAAAAAGTCTTCATCCTAAACAAGTGTTCTCAAATCTGCAGGGAGTCGGGTGGTCCCTGATGACCTGGGCAAGAGGCAAGAGAAGCCTTTACAACAGGCCTCCCAACAACAGGCTTCCTCCAGACACCCATGCTCACAAGCCTCCCCTATCCCTCAGCCAGCACCTCAAAAGCAATGCTCCCCTACCCACATGAAGCCTAGAAGTCTTTGAATAAAAACAAGATGGAAAAGGAAAGAGGACAGAGGAAACTGCAGAGTCCTGGGGCAGGTCACTCTAACCCCAACTGCTCATTCTCCAAGGCTGTCTCCAGCAATTAACCTGAAGTACCCAGTTCTCTTGCCTCCAGGAAACAGGAGTGAACCGGATCAAGAACCACCCTCACTATAATCACCTTACCCACAGGTTCTAGCTTCAAATCAGAGAATAAGCTCACAAATTGATCCCGTTTGCTTTGCCCATGTTCCCTCGTACTCTCTAAAGATCTCAGATCAGAAGTGGGCAAAGCCTGGAGGAAAGAAAGAGAGAGAGAGAGAGAGAGAGAGAGAGAGAGAGAGAGAGAGGGGGGGGGGGGAAGGAATTAAGGAAGGAAGGAAGGAAGAAAGAAGGAAAGAAAGAAAGAAAGAAAGAAAGAAAGAAAGAAAGAAAGAAAGAAAGAAAGAAAGAGCCAAAACCTGCTCATCTGAGCAAAAAAAAATCAAGACAGAAAAATCAGCAGCCTGCTTACAAGCTTTAAGGTGCTATTTCTCGCTTTACAAAAGAATTCATCATTACTTTGTTTGGTTTCTATTTTAAAAAGCAGCAATCTCTTGTGATGAATCTGAAAGTATTGTATTTTGAAAATGTGAATTGCTACGAGAACAAATCGATTATGTAAAGAAACATGCTCCGTGCAGAATTGTAATCTTTCTACTGATAAGGTAATTCTGGGAACACAAGGAACATCGGGACCATACACAAACCTCATTCCATTGTTCTCACAGTTCCTGATTCCACGTGCCCCAGAGACTGCAGAGATTCCTTATTATTGTAAAGTAAATGAATCCTGACTAGGCTTAAGGAATGACCTTACCGATAAACTATTAACTAGTAAACTATTAACCGTGGGGTCTTCGTGCTGCATTTGGTTAAGGACAGGATTATCTCATACTTACGGCTGGAAGGGGATGAAGTGCTGTTTATCTTCATCGTCCACTTTCCCGTTTATGATGTCTGTTACGTCCATCACTGGGCAAAGAAAAGAACAGAAAGGGTTGTTACAGCTTCAGTGCCACCACTATAGAAAGTCAAAAAAAGACCTAAGGAAGCATAGACCATGCTCTATCATGAACCGTACAGTAGAATCATCTCACATGTAAGTCCGTTATTGCAGGATACTTGACAGACAGACTAAGTCATCTGAACATGTTGGCCCCAGTGGGCAAGGAGCTCAAATACACAAGTCTACTGAATAATTTCCTTTGCCTGTTCCGAGGGGGTCACTCTAGGGATCTGCTGCCCAACACAAAGTCTTGCATGAAGGAGCTATTCTGCATCAAGGGGCACCTAAGTGTGTGTGGGGGGGGGGGGGAGCTCAAGTGCGATAAGAAACGGCTCTTAGATTCATTTCACTCTTTTAACTTAATTTTGAACAGCACTTCCAGCAAGCAGCTACCTACTCATAATAACATAACACGCTGTAATAGTTAATACTGACTCAACAGATCCCAAGTCACCTAGGAGACAAGCCTACACACACACACACACACACACACACACACACACACACACACTTTCAAGAGTTTAACTAAATTCCCTCAGCTTCTGAGCATGTCTGTGAGGGACCATCTAGACAGATAAATTTAGGTGGGAAGACTGGCCATCCATGGGCCCAGGGTCCTGAACTGAAGTGAGCTGAGCACAAGCATTCATCATACACTGCCTCACGGTCTTAGCACCTGGCCTTCTCGGTGGCATCTTCATGCCATCCACACCATGGTGGACTGGATTCTCAAGACAGAAGCCAAAACAAGCACCCACTTCCTTACGTTCCTTCCGTATCAGGTGCTTTTCCATAGCAACGAGAAAAGTGACTCAGACACAGTCTAGCAATAACATAATGACAAAATGAAACAATTGGCCAAGAGCAGGTCCCTGTGTCAGTTGGACACTCGGGGTTGACCCTCACTTATCTGCTGGACATTGAGGAAACCGAGGCACACAGACAAGAACGAACAGACATCCCAAAGCCACAGGGCTAACAACATCTCACCATCTCGGCTCCCTGTATTTTCTCCCTTGTCTTCACCGGTGTGGCCCAGGCTCACCAACCTCCACACTGGCTACCTTAAATGAGAGACTAGCTCTCCTGGCATTCAGGTCTTTGCTCTGGGCAACTTTCTGTCTTCCTAACCACAGCCAAGCACAGCTCAAAAACTGGAAAGGTTCTCTACCATATCCTTCCCTACCCACACATCTGAAAGAGTGGTACAGGTCTTTCCTAGTTTCCCATACTGAAACTACAGGTAAGGTTCATTTCTACACAACCATACTCAGTTCTGTGGTAAAAGTGTGAAGGTTCCCCTCAGGCCCACGTCCTTGATGCTTGGTCCCCAGCTGGTGGCACGATTTTGGAAGATTGTGAAACTGTTAACAAATGGAGTCCTGCTGAAGTAAGTGGGTCACTGGGAGCAAGCCTTGAGGTTTTATAGACTGGTCGCTCTTCCTGTCTGCCACCTTGCTTTCTGACAGTGGAAACAGTGTCACCAGCTGCCTCAGATTCCTACTTCCTTGATGTCTCCCCACAGTGGAAGTCTGTACCCTGAAGACTGGAAGTCAAAATAAACCCTTCCTTATTTATGCCACCAGATAGGATATTTGTCACAATAAGAAAATTAACTATCAGCATAAAGGTCTACAGAAAGAAAGGCCATGTTTCATCTCCTGTACTATGGCAGAGCCCAGGAGGCCACTGGGGAAACAATCACACACAGTTCACTAAATCAGCAGGTCTGTGGGTCTAAGAACCAACACATGCGACCTGCGATGCAGGGAAATGCACCCGGATGACTGGAGCACTGGCCAACGGCTGCTGAGAAGGAGGCCTGGCAAAGATCAGGTCTTCACTTGGGATCTAGGGGACTCACAGCAGGGATCCAGCATAAGGTCACATGCACACGTGCCCAAGCCCATCTTTTCACTACCAGCTCAGAATCAAGAAACAGAGAGTTTCTATAGCAGTCCCTTCAAACAGCCATGTCCAGGGCAGTTAGGATGAACACATCAGACCATCCACTCACAATCATATGGTTGGCTTTTCTATCTCCATGGAGACCCCTCTCTCTCTGTCACAGATCTTATCTCGTCAGCTAATTGTAGCTCTTCCACATTACCTGCCACCCTTGCTGACTGTCCAGAGTCTTGCCCCAGAACGTACCTAGGCTTATGGAGAATTTGCAGGAACATACACAGCAAAGAAGCAAGGCAGGAGCTAAGACCACATACACATGTGGAAAACAGCCTTTGTCCAGCTTACTGTTAACTAATGATCACACCTCCAAGACCACCAATCGTTAGTCTCATGAGAAAGTATCAAAGGCACAAGACTTTCTTCAGGGCTCATCCAGGACAAGCTCTGTGGCCAGGAAGAACTCACTGTGGTCTGGATGGGGTAAGGCACTTTCTCAGTATTATTTCTGTGGCTGCAATAAAATACCCTGACAAAAAGCAACAAAGAGGAGAAAGGGTATACTGGACTTACAATTCCAGGTTACAGTCCATGCATGATAGCACAGAAGTCCGAGTGGAAGGAGCTATAAACAGCTAGTCACATCATATCCACAGTCCAGCACAGTGACAAAACCAAAACAGGCCTGCAGGCCTGATTACTCGATTGCTTGTTTGCTTGCTTGCCTGCTTGCTTGCTTGCTTGCTTCTGTTATATAGTTAATGAACCTCTGCCTAAGGAATGGTACTACCCACAGTGGGCTGGTTGTTCCCTTATCAATTAAAAACCAAAATAATCCCTGCTAGACATGCCCACAGTTCTCTGTCACAGGTCTCATCCAGGCTAATTTCTTCTAGATAATTCTTCCAAAATAATTCTAGGTTATAACAAGTTGACATTTAGAGCTATCCGTCACAGATTGCCAAAACAGGAAATGAAATGGCCAACCCCAGAGTCTCTACATCCAGTCATCTACAGTCAGCATGGGGTCTCCACCTGGGAGGAAGGGTGTACGTACTGTGATAGGGACAAGGAAAGAAGCCATTATCCAAAATGTCCATTCTAGTTGCAATCAACAGGATCATGTGCATGGCAGACCCAGAAACAAGGGCACAGCAGGGTGCAGGGATATGGAGAGGAAGACAGAAAGGGAGAATCAGAAATATAGCACAAAGAAAACAAGAGACAAGATAGAGAAGCAGGCTTCAAGGGAGAGGGAGAAAGAAGGACCTGCAGCTATAGCCGTTGATGACGTGACGCATCCATGCAAGTTGCTCACAGCATTGGGCACAAAACAGGAGACATTGAGGACCACATGTGCGCTCTCATTCAATAACCTTATCAGAGGGGCTTCCCTATAACCAATCATATTGGGTGCTTAGATTCAAGAGCACTCACCACACCCTGAGTCCCAAAGAACTGCTAATGTGAGTGCAAAGCTGTTGATGGTAGACCCTGACGTTAAGCGTCTCAGTATGTAAAGGTTGCTCATACAAACTGAGCACACCACAGTGCCCTACAAATAGTGAAGCTGGTAAAAGGAGACCAAGACATGAAGAAAGCCAACAAACAATCAAAATGACCTCACACTGGTTAGTGTGATGCTGCTCTTGTCTTATATAGTTCTCTGGACATCGAGCCAGGGCTGCACAGAGGGACTGATTTCCCCAGCTAGGTATTCCCATAAAAGCAGGGAGAAGTTTAGAAAAAAAGGCACACCAAAAATAAAGTTGATGTGCTACCCTGGCTGTGTCAAATTATGAATGATTTATTTAATTATCTTTCTTTTCCATAAAATTTCCATGGTTTTCCCACCACTGTCAATCACTTCCGCATTATCAAATGTTTTAACAGAAAGGATCATGACATATTATTTTCAATAAAAGACTAAAACCTGTAGGCTTAAAGGTGCATGAATGCCTTTCTCATTTTAAAAGTTCTAGCTCTGTTGACACAGATGAGCAGAGATTGTTCTGGAAAAAGCCTCAAAATTAAATCTGTGCATGTGGACATAGAAGCTGCATATGAATGGGCAGAATCCCAGTACCAATAAGTCAGTCTTCTTCCTTGAGTATGAGGAGGGGGTTCCTAACAAGAATGGGAACCTGGATCTGGGAGGTGTTCTGTGGGAGACCAAAGTCTGGGCCAGGAAAGGAAAGCATGAGCAGAGCATTCTGAAGACCAACACATAAGGAAGGGGACCCGGCAGGTTGGAGCACTGCCACTTGCCAATAAGAAATTTAAGAAACCTGGGCCCACGGAGGCTCAGAGAGACTAAATCACCAACCAAAAATCATACAGGGACTACACCTAGGATCCTTACTCATTTATAGCAGATGTGCAGGTTGGTCTTCCGGTGGGCCCCCTAACAAATGGAGTACAGAGGCTGTCTCTGACTCTGTTACCTACCACTGGATCCCCTTCCCCTAGCCGGAAGAGAACTCACTAATTCCTGCTGTGACTTCATGTTCCATGAAGGGGTAGTAGGTTCCGATTCTCGTAGGAGAAGTGAGGAAGTAATGAGGGGAGGGATTTGTGAGGGTGGAACTGGGAAGAGAGAAGGGAGAAGAGCTGCAACTGGGATGTAAAGCGAATTAATCAATCAATTAATTAATAAAAAAAGTCTACACAACAAAAGCACAGGATAAAATATTCACCCTCAGTCTCAGGGCAGAAAGCAGAAATATAAGTAGATGCTCCAGATAGTAAGTCAGAAAGCTGGTCCTCAGGTGACTGCAGAGGCCAGAGTGCGGTGCTGGGAGGCAGTACGAAGGAGCCTGCACTGGGCCTGAGTAGGTGAGAACTGCTGTGAAAGCAGCAGAGGTCCCTCTCTGAGGCCATGAGAATGAACACTTGTATATCCAGGCAAGGGATGGTGCAACTGCCTAAAATTACAGGCCTCCAAGGGCCTCTGCAGCAATTCATGTGGGAACTGCACAATACTGTAGCGTGCAGGGTCCCACCAGCCAATCAAACAGCAGAAAGGACGAGGCTCATCTCTCAAGAATTTGAGCAGCAACAGGCTGGAGAGGCTGGAGTTTCTGTCCCGTGATTGGTTTCCAGCAGTCCTGAGTCTGCAGAGTACCACAGAGAGGAGACAGGGGACACTGATGCAAGTGAGCACCAGTGACCAGTGGGCCTCAGGAGAGCGGACAGTAATGGTCTCACAGCCAGAGATCCAAGTGCAAGGGACAGACAGTGGCCCAGAGGTCCTCTCGCTTAACACATGGCACCTCCAGTGCAGAGAACCATCAGATCTGCTGTCCCTAATGAAGCACATAGCCTGGCTCCTGAGACATAAGGACACAGAAAGGCTCTGACCTAACTCCATATTCCACCAAGCAAATTAAAAGCATGTTACAGGCATGAAAAGGCCACCACAACATCACCAAGGACCATGACCACCAATCTGCCCACACTTCATCATCTAGTACTTCCCGGAACATCACACCCAAACCAGGAAACGCTGGGCAAAAGCCCTGTTTTAATCTGCAGAGGGAGAGACTGTCCGCCTCCAGCTAAATCTCATCTATGCTTTCACAAATCTAATGATGCTGTCACAAGGAGCTTATCAGCAGGCTCTCTGCAGTGATCTAATAACCAGAGAAGCCGCAGTAACCATGCCTGAAGAAGGGGCTTACATTATCATGTCAGGGATCTCTCTGATGGCTTCAGGAAAGAATAGAGCACCCAAGACAAAAAGAAAAGAAAAGAAAAGAAAAGAAGAGAAGAGAAGAGAAGAGAAGAGAAAAGGAAAGAAGAGAAAAGAAAAGAAAAAAAGAGCAGTATTTCCTTAAAACTGCCATGCAGGTGGGACCAAGAGAAGCCAAGTTCTGATAGGCTTGGGAAAACAGGAGTAAGTTACACTGTGTGATCAAGTCTCAGGGATGGAAATGCTAAGTATACCCAGGGTACCTGACAGAACAAGTCTACTCTCAACATCACACCTTGCATTATAAAGACACTAGGACAGCCTACTAGAAACAGTTCAACAGAATTCTCCAGACTTATGACTATGATAGCCAACACATACCATTAATAGAAATTTGTCAGGACCCTCAGAACAGGGCCAGTAGGATGACTCAATAGGTTAAGTTGCTTGTTATATACGCATGAGGACCTGACTGTGACCCAGCCCCCAAGTAGAAGTCTGGCATGGTAGTGTGGGACTGTAAAAAGGCTCTGGGGTGAAACAAGAAGACCCCTGAGGCTCAGTGGACAGATCAATGAGAGCCAGGTTCAGTGAGAGATTTTATCCAAAAAGTTGTCAAACAAGAGGTTGAGGAAGACCCCTCGCTTTGACCTCTGACTTCCACATTCACACATTCACATATTCATACACACACACACACACACACACACACACACACACACACACCCTGATGAAACACACAATGGCAACAGCAAAATGTTCCTGTAAACCACGGACTCTAAGAACGGTGACAGTTTCTGTCAAAAGCCTGTCAAAAAGGTAACACTGACTGCTAATACAGATGAGGAGGACGCTGGGAGCAGGAAACATATGGAAACTGTTTATTTTCATCCCGATTCTTCCAGAGCCTATAATTTGACTGAAAATAAAAGTCTATTTAATTGAGTAAAAATTAAGTGCTGACTTTCTGGCAGCCAAGGAAAAAACTGTCATTGATCACTGATCATACGAGAAATAACAGCTAGCTATCAAGAGTCAAAATTCTCCTCATAAACTACACTGACAACATGAAACAGCCTCAAATCAACTGAAAACAGTGTTTCAGTTGAGTGTTTCCTTTATCAGGTTGCTCTGAGGATATGTCTATGTGGGTATCTTGATTCATAATTGAAATATAAGGGCTTAGTCCACTCTGGGTGTTACCATTCCCTGGGCAGGTGGTCCTGAGCCATGTAAGGATAATAGGTGAAGAGTAGCCATGAGCAAGAAGAGGGTGAGCTAGCAAGTAGGTCCTCTATAGTTCCCGTCATGAGTTCCTGCCTTGAATTCCCACAATGAAGGACTGTGACAGTTGCTTTTGGTCATAGTGCTTTATCACAGCAATGGGAAAGAGCTAGAACAAGGTGATTCCTAAAGATTAGGGAGTGTAAATGCCAGAGAAGTTTGGTGGAAGAACTGCCCTGCAACTCTAATAAAGAAAGAGAACTGCGAGCTCCCGGAAAGGGCAGCACAGATCTTCCTGGTTGCTGCTGCCACGGAGAGCTCGTACGCAGCACCCCACGAGCAAACTTGAGCCTCGGGACCACAGGTAAGACCAACTTTTCTGCTGCAAGCGACCTGCCTGGTGAACTCAGGACACACAGAGGCAAAATTCCTCTAGGACCGGGCACTTCCGGTATATAGCGGGGGGGGGGGGGTCCCCCAAACTGGCGGATCCCTGCCCGCAGTACCTCTCTGCTCCCAAACCCTGTGGGAGAGAGACCTCACCTTCTGGTCAGGTGGGCACTCCTGAGGCTGCAGAGCGGAAGAGACCACCAACACTGCCCACCCCTGCCCACATCCCTGGCCCAAGAGGAAACGGTATACAGACTCTGGGTTCTCGTAGAGGAGGGCCCAGGAGCAGCTGGTCCGCTGCGTCTGAAACACCGCCGGAACCTGAAGGGACCGACCAGACAAACAGTTCTCTGCACCTAAATCCCATGGGAGGGAGAGCTAAACCTTCAGAGAGGCACACACGCCTGGGAAACCAGAAGAGACTGCACTGTGCACAGATCTCTAACGCCAAAGGAAAACACCAAATGCCATCTGGAACCCTAGTGCACGGAAGCTCCCAGAAACGGCAGTGCAGATCTTCCTGGTTGCTGCCGCCACGGAGAGCTCCTGGGCAGCACCCCGCGAGCAAACTTGAGCCTCGGAACCACACGTAAGACCAACTTTTCTGCGGCAAGTGACCCGCCTCGTGAACTCAAGACACAGGACCACAGGAACAGGTGAAGACCTGTATATAGGAAAAACTACATGCCCGAAAGCAGAACACTCTGTCCCCATAACTGGCTGAAAGAAAACAGGAAAACAGGTCTACAGCACTCCTGACACACAGGCTTATAGGACAGTCTAGCCACTGTCAGAAATAGCAGAACAAAGTGACACTAGAGATAATCTGATGGCGAGAGGCAAGCGCAGGAACCCAAGCAACAGAAAACAAGACTACATGGCATCATCGGAGCCCAATTCTCCCACCAAAGCAAAGACGGAATATCCAAACACACCAGAAAAGCAAGATCTACTTTCAAAATCATATTTGATCATGATGCTGGAGGACTTCAAGAAAGACGTGAAGAACTCCCTTAGAGAACAAGTAGAAGCCTACAGAGAGGAATCGCAAAAATCCCTAAAAGAATTCCAGGAAAACATAAATAAAAGAGTAGAAGCCCATAGAGAGAAGTCACAAAAAGCCCTGAAAGAATTCCAGGAAAACACAATCAAACAGTTGAAGGAATTAAAAATAGAAATAGAAGCAATCAAGAAAGAACACATGGAAACAACCCTGGATATAGAAAATCAAAAGAAGAGACAAGGAGCTGTAGATACGAGATTCACCAACAGAATACAAGAGATGGAAAAGAGAATCTCAGGAGCAGAAGATTCCATAGAAATCATCGACTCAACTGTCAAAGATAACGTAAAGCAGAAAAAGCTGCTGGTCCAAAACATACAGGAAATCCAGGACTCAATGAGAAGATCAAACCTAAGGATAATAGGTATAGAAGAGAGTGAAGACTCCCAGCTCAAAGGACCAGTAAATATCTTCAACAAAATCATAGAAGGAAATTTCCCTAACCTAAAGAAAGAGATACCCATAAGCATACAAGAAGCCTACAGAACTCCAAATAGATTGGACCAGAAAAGAAACTCCTCCCGTCACATAATAGTCAAAACACCAAACACACAGAATAAAGAAAGAATATTAAAAGCAGTAAGGGAAAAAGGTCAAGTAACATATAAAGGCAGACCTAACAGAATCACACCAGACTTTTCCGCAGAAACTATGAAAGCCAGAAGATCCTGGACAGATGTCATACAGACCCTAAGAGAACACAAATGCCAGCCCAGGTTACTGTATCCTGCAAAACTCTCAATTAACATAGATGGAGAAACAAAGATATTCCATAACAAAACCAAATTTACACAATATCTTTCTACAAATCCAGCACTACAAAGGATAATAAATGGAAAAGCCCAACAGAAGGAGGCAAGCTATACCCTAGAAGAAGCAAGAAACTGATCGTCTTGGGAACAAAACAAAGAGAAGAAAAGCACACAAACATAACCTCACATCCAAATATGAAGATAACAGGAAGCAATAATCACTATTCCTTAATATCTCTCAACATCAATGGCCTCAACTCCCCAATAAAAAGACATAGATTAACAAACTGGATACGCAACGAGGACCCTGCATTCTGCTGCCTACAGGAAACACACCTCAGAGACAAAGACAGACACTACCTCAGACTGAAAGGCTAGAAAACAACTTGTCAAGCAAATGGTCAGAAGAAGCAAGCTGGAGTAGCCATTCTAATATCAAATAAAATCAATTTTCAACTAAAAGTCATCAAAAAAGATAAGGAAGGACACTTCATATTCATCAAAAGAAAAATCCACCAAGATGAACTCTCAATCCTAAATATCTATGCCCCAAATACAAGGGCACATACATACGTAAAAGAAACCTTACTAAAGCTCAAAACACACATTGCACCTCACACAATAATAGTAGAAGATTTCAACACCCCACTCTCATCAATGGACAGATCATGGAAACAGAAATTGAACAGAGACGTAGACAGACTAAGAGAAGTCATGAGCCAAATGGACTTAACGGATATTTATAGAACATTCTATCCTAAAGCAAAAGGATATACCTTCTAAGCTCCTCATGGTACTTTCTCCAAAATTGACCATATAATCAGTCAAAAAACGGGCCTCAACAGGTACAGAAAGATAGAAATTATCCCATGCTTGCTATCAGACCACCACGGTCTAAAACTGGTCTTCAATAACAATAAGGGAAGAATGCCCACATATACATGGAAATTGAACAATGCTCTACTCAATGATAACCTGGTCAAGGAAGAAATAAAGAAAGAAATTAAAGACTTCTTAGAATTTAATGAAAATGAAGATACAACATACCCAAACTTATGGAACACAATGAAAGCTGTGCTAAGAGGAAAACTCATAGCACTGAGTGCCTGCAGAAAGAAACAGGAAAGAGCATATGTCAGCAGCTTGACAGCACACCTAAAAGCTCTAGAACAAAAAGAAGCAAATACACCCAGGAGGAGTAGAAGGCAGGAAATAATCAAACTCAGAGCTGAAATCAACCAAGTAGAAACAAAAAGGACCATAGAAAGAATCAACAGAACCAAAAGTTGGTTCTTTGAGAAAATCAACAAGATAGATAAACCCTTAGCCAGACTAACAAGAGGACACAGAGAGTGTGTCCAAATTAACAAAATCAGAAATGAAAAGGGAGGCATAACTACAGATTCAGAGGAAAGTCAAAAAATCATCAGATCTTACTATAAAAGCCTATATTCAACAAAACTTGAAAATCTGCAGGAAATGGACAATTTCCGAGACAGATACCAGGTACTGAAGTTAAATCAGGAACAGATAAACCAGTTAAACAACCCCATAACTCCTAAGGAAAAAGAAGCAGTCATTAAAGGTCTCCCAACCAAAAAGAGCCCAGGTCCAGACGGGTTTAGTGCAGAATTCTATCAGACCTTCATAGAAGACCTCATACCAATATTATCCAAACTATTCCACAAAATTGAAACAGATGGATCACTACCAAATACCTTCTACGAAGCCACAATTACTCTTATACCTAAACCACACAAAGACACAACAAAGAAAGAGAACTTCAGACCAATTTCCCTTATGAATATCGACGCAAAAATACTCAACAAAATTCTGGCAAACCGAATCCAAGAGCACATCAAAACAATCATCCACCATGACCTAGTAGGCTTCATCCCAGGCATGCAGGGATGGTTTAATATACGGAAAACCATCAACGTGATCCATTATATAAACAAACTGAAAGAACAGAACCACATGATTATTTCATTAGATGCTGAGAAAGCATTTGACAAAATTCAACACCCCTTCATGATAAAAGTCCTGGAAAGAATAGGAATTCAAGGCCCATACCTGAACATAGTAAAAGCCATATACAGCAAACCAGTTGCTAACATTAAACTAAATGGAGAGAAACTTGAAGCAATCCCACTAAAATCAGGGACTAGACAAGGCTGCCCACACTCTCCCTACTTATTCAATATAGTTCTTGAAGTTCTAGCCAGAGCAATCAGACAACAAAAGGAGGTCAAGGGGATACAGATCAGAAAAGAAGAAGTCAAAATATCACTATTTGCAGATGATATGATAGTATATTTAAGTGATCCCAAAAGTTCCACCAGAGAACTACTAAAGCTGATAAACAACTTCAGCAAAATGTCTGGGTATAAAATTAACGCAAATAAATCAGTAGCCTTCCTCTACACAAAAGAGAAACAAGCCGAGAAAGAAATTAGGGAAAGGACACCCTTCATAATAGACCCAAATAATATAAAGTACCTCGGTGTGACTTTAACCAAGCAAGTAAAAGATTTGTACAATAAGAACTTCAAGACTCTGAAGAAAGAAATTGAAGAAGACCTCAGAAGATGGAAAGATCTCCCATGCTCATGGATTGGCAGGATTAATATAGTAAAAATGGCCATTTTACCAAAAGCAATCTACAGATTCAATGCAATCCCCATCAAAATACCAATCCAATTCTTCAAAGAGTTAGACAGAACAATTTGCAAATTCATCTGGAATAACAAAAAACCCAGGATAGCTAAAACTATCCTCAACAATAAAAGGACTTCAGGGGGAATCACTATCCCTGAACTCAAGCAGTATTACAGAGCAATAGTGATAAAAACTGCATGGTATTGGTACAGAGACAGACAGATAGACGAATGGAACAGAATTGAAGACCCAGAAAGGAACCCACACACCTATGGGCACTTGAGTTTTGACAAAGGAGCCAAAACCATCAAATGGAAAAAAGATAGCATTTTCAGCAAATGGTGCTGGTTCAACTGGAGGTCAACATGTAGAAGAATGCAGATCGATCCATGCTTATCACCCTGTACAAAGCTTAAGTCCAAGTGGATCAAGGACCTCCACATCAAACCAGATACACTCAAACTAATAGAAGAAAAACTGGAGAAGCATCTGGAACACATGGGCACTGGAAAAAATTTCCTGAACAAAACACCAATGGCTTATGCTCTAAGATCAAGAATAGACAAATGGGATCTCATAAAACTGCAAAGCTTCTGTAAGGGAAAGGACACTGTGGTTAGGACAAAACGGCAACCAACAGATTGGGAAAAGATCTTTACCAATCCTACAACAGATAGAGGCCTTATATCCAAAATATACAAAGAACTCAAGAAGTTAGACCGCAGGGAGACAAATAACCCTATTAAAAATGGGGTTCAGAGCTAAACAAACAATTCACAGCTGAGGAATGCCGAATGGCTGAGAAACACCTAAAGAAATGTTCAACATCTTTAGTCATAAGGGAAATGCAAATCAAAACAATCCTGAGATTTCACCTCACACCATTGAGAATGGCTAAGATCAAAAACTCAGGTGACAGCAGATGCTGGTGAGGATGCGGAGAAAGAGGAACACTCCTCCATTGTTGGTGGGATTGCAGACTGGTACAACCATTCTGGAAATCGGTCTGGAGGTTCCTCAGAAAATTGGACATTGAACTGCCTGAGGATCCAGCTATACCTCTCTTGGGCATATACCCAAAAGATGCCCCAACATATAAAAAAGACACGTGCTCCACTATGTTCATTGCAGCCTTATTTATAATAGCCAGAAGCTGGAAAGAACCCAGATGCCCTTCAACAGAGGAATGGATACAGAAAATGTGGTACATCTACACAATGGAATATTACTCAGCTATCAAAAACAGTGACTTAATGAAATTCGTAGGCAAATGGTTGGAAGTGGAAAATATCATCCTGAGTGAGGTAACCCAATCACAGAAAAACACACATGGTATGCACTCATTGATAAGTGGCTATTAGCCCAAATGCTTGAATTACCCTAGATGCCTAAAACAAATGAATCTCAAGACGGATGATCAAAATGTGAATGCTTCACTCCTTCTTTAAAAGGGGAACAAGAATACCCTTGGCAGGGAATAGAGAGGCAAAGATTAAAACAGACACAGAAGGAACACCCATTCAGAGCCTGCCCCACATGTGGCCCATACATATACAGCCATCCAATTAGACAAGATGGATGAAGCAAAGAAGTGCAGACCGACAGGAGCAGGATGTAGATCTCTCCTGAGAGACACAACCAGAATACAGCAAATACAGAGGCGAATGCCAGCAGCAAACCACTGAACTGAGAAGAGGACCCCCGTTGAAGGAATCAGAGAAAGAACTGGAAGAGCTTGAAGGGGCTCAAGACCCCATATGTACAACAATGCCAACCAACCAGAGCTTCCAGGGACTAAGCCACTACCTAAAGACTATACATGGACTGACCCTGGGCTCCAACCTCATAGGTAGCAATGAATATCCTAGTAAGAGCACCAGTGGAAGGGGAAGCCCTGGGTCCTGCCAAGACTGAACCCCCAGTGAACTAGATTGTTGGGGGGAGGGCGGCAATGGGGGGAGGATGGGAAGGGGAACACCCATAAGGGAGGGGAGGGGGGGTTAGGGGGATGTTTGCCCGGAAACCGGGAAAGGGAATAACACTCTAAATGTATATTAGAAATACTCAAGTTAATAAAAAAAAGAAAGAAAGAAAAAAAGAAAGAGAACTGCTTCTCAACATTATGAAGGAAGTGACTGACATTCAAAGATATCACCTAGTGGGGACACTTACTGTTCCTTGACACAGATAACTAGGCTCTCACTTTCTTGTACAGCCATCAACAAGCCTGTGTGCTAGCTGTATTGTACCTCCTTTAGCTCCTCGTCTTAGGCTGTGCCTGTCCAGCACTCAAGCACTGAGCCTAGCAAACCCCAGAGTGCTGGCTTCTCCACAATGTGGGAAAGTGATTCAGTGCCTCTCCCAGTAAAAACTGGGATCTGCTTTCAAACTGGATAAATCAGAAGCATCAGAGAAGCAGCAGGTAGGCTCCAAACTATGAAAAACAACTCATAGATTGCCCCCCTCCCCCAAGCAGCTAAGTGCAAAAATTAAAGTGGCCCACTGTCCTTCCTCAAAGTGAATGGTCTGAAATTCTCAAAGCAAAACAGGGGTGGAATTTTTACCAGCCACGCCAAAAGGTCGCCGGAGCCCCGAAGTCAGTTTCCTCGTGTTGCTGTCCCTCAGCTCCATACGACCAACTCGGACAATCTGGCAGACGAAACTAATTTTCTCCCTTTTCAGGTCTTTGCTCCCCAGATCCTAGAAATATTAATTTCCATAAATCATCATGGAGAACTATGATTCAACACGAGTCCAATAGAAAAGGACGTTAAAATGGACCGAGAGTCTGTTCTCAGACCAGATAAGAGTATTTTAAAATTACTCACATGACAGGAAGGAATAAATTAACAGCAGACACTGAACTGGACATGAGCTAAAGAGATGGGAAGGAATTTATCTCCTAACAATACTAAGCAAAGACCAAGCTCCGAGACTTCCACAAAGAGCTCAGGGATTCCTGGGTTAGCCAGTGTCACAAGTGGCACCACCCCCACCCCATAGGCCCCATTCAATGCTGAGAAGTTCCCAAAACAGCCATAATAGCAGGACTCAATGACATTCAACGTGCACAGCCATGGCTGGTACTCACCGTAAACACCGCACGCAAGTTATGTAACCTATCAATGTCTTTTGGTAATCCTGAACTTGACCAGCGGACCAGGTAGTTCTCACTTGAGGAAAGAAAAAAACAGGACCAAATTAATCTTCCAAACATATACGAGCAGCCAATGTATTCCATAAGACTAAATAATTAACAACATGGAGGTTCACTATGCATCTGACTGTGAGTTGATAAGTATCTGGGCTGCAGGTAGCCTCTTTACCTACCGAGCAGGCACTGTGAACAACCTTTTCACTTTCTACACCATGGATTAACCGTTAACAGAAGTATTTTCAAATGACATTTCAATGTTTATAACGTGAAAAACCTCTCTGTCTGTTTAGAATGACAACAATACAGCGCTGTGTATTGAATTTGGAACAATGTATATTTAATTCGGAGCCCTCAATAAAGGCAAGCAAGCCGTAAAATATAAATTGTATCTCCATCAAAAAGAAAGAAAGCACTTATCAGAAGTGAGAGTAAAAATCACCTATATGTTCTGTTTCCTGAAAATAGTACATTTTTAAATTTTGATAAATACAGGAGTGTTGATATATAGATATACACACACTTCACAAAGTTTAATCACAATTATTTTTAATCAGGATAAAGAGAAAGTTATATTGAAGACCAATGTATTTCCAATGGTTTTATTCAATAGATGTTTATTATGACTCTTCATATGACAAGAGGAAATACTTGACATACACAACTAGCCAATCAGCTTAGAGAGGCAGCAAAGAGGCGAAAGCCACAGATAACACTCCTAAACCAAACTTTGCCAAAAGTAAAGGTGTGGCTTGTGGGCTGAGTTTCTTTGCTTTCTACGGCTTTGATGAATATCATGACCAGAAGCCATGAGGAACAAAGTGTTCATCTCACCATTCAACCTACACAGTCCTCCCTAAAGAGAAATCTGGGCAGGAACTCAAAGCAAGAACTCGGAGGTAGCCACTGAAGCAGAGGCCATGGAGGAACACTGCTTACTGGTTTGCTCACCTGGCCCTGCCCAGTTCGGTTTTCTTTATAACCCAGGACCACCTTCCCACAGTAGGCTGGACCCTCCCATAGCAGTCATTAATCAGGAAAATGCCCCGACAGACTTGCCTATAATAGGACAGATAGAGGGATGTTTCTCAATTAAAGATCCCTCTTCCCAGATGATTGCAGCTTGTTTCAAGTTGACAAAAAAAACTAACCAGCACATTTACTTCAGCTGAGAGCAGCTCCCACTAGTAGGACTTCACCATGCTGGACCTCATCTTCAGTCTGTGGTTCAAAATAAAACCCTCCCTGGTGGAGATGCTTCTTGTCAGGTATTTTGATCACAGCAGTGAGAAAAGCAACTGATGAAGTCTTCAATGGGGAAGTTGCCTACCTGATGAATTTGGACTCCACAGGGTCATAAAGAGACATGAGGACTTCGGCATCTTCTCCTATTTTACAAACCACATTTTTGAGGTTAACAAACAAGGCCAGAGATGGGGTGGCTGCGAACTTGGCTTGTCTGTTGATATCCATATTCTGTTTTTGAGACTGAACAGAAAGGCGGAAAGTCAATGGGATGAATCTTGACTATAACCAAGGCTCTTTCTAATCCCCTGTAGAATAGGGAAAAGGTACTACCAACTGCCACCTCCCAGCCATGATGCTCATGCAATCACTCTGTCACCACTGCATGCTCTCAAACAACACAGCACCTATCCAGCTGCAGCCAATAATTAGTGTTTGCTAGAGCATGGGCTGTCCAAGTGTCTATCAACAAACTGGAATCATGGTGGCTAAACTAGTAGCTAGCTTTAATTTGCAGTTCTTACTAGAATGATGTCTCCAAGGACTCCATGTCTCACTCTGCACTATGTCCCCAGTCCCTGGAATATGGCAAATGGCTGAACAATACTTGCTAAATTAATAGGTTATGTTGACTTTACCCAATCCTTCTTGTCTGAAACGTACTGGACACTTGCTTTTTGAGGGTTCTTTTTAGTGCCAATTCTGGAATTCCTTAACATTTTCTAATGCTCAACACAGTTGCTGAGAAATACAAGTCCTCCTCCCTGAACCTCCCACAACTCCTAACCCCAGACAACCCACCGGCGCCCCACATCTGCCTACCCTGGAAAATGTCAAAGTGAACATTGAGGAAACAAACTCACTTTCTCCTCTTGCAGTCTCTCTTCTACTTGTTTAGAAGCAACTTCATGTGCTCGGAAGAGACTGATGGTGCTAGTTAGTTCCGGATCCAAAATGTTCCCATCTTCATCCCTCACCACCAAGTCCAAATCAAGAATTCTAGAATACCAAGAAGCCCAAGCATTGGAGAGCATGAATCAAGGGAGTAAGTTCCCGAGCACAGTGTCAGGCCCAGCCACAGAGCAGATGGAACTGCCTCAGAAACCGGGACCCTTCCACAAATATCAGAAAATGTCATTCTGTAGCATGGCTTTCTGTAATTCAAACTATGTCACACTGGGAGAAAGAAAACGACTCAGTGTTACCTGCATTTCAATAAAGCCTTCGCCTTCCAATAGATCTTCAAAGTCCAAGTGAAGTGTGACTAATAACTTGGAAGGTGTGGGCCATCAGAGTTCACTCTGCATCCCGCACATGTATACCACCCATGGGTACATGATGGTAGAAAGCCTCACAGGGTAACATCTTTCAATAACAGGGCCTCTCAAGTCTGACCAACTCATCCCAGCTCTGACCCTGCTCTAAGAGTCAATACCATGGGTCAACATTGTGTGAATGAGGTCAGTGATGCATGGGTAGGGTCAGCACTGTGTGGGTGTGGTCAATGATTTGTAGGTGGTATGGGTGAGCTCCTGGAGGCCCAGCTCAAGGCCCCACAAGCCATACCTGGTGAGGCCCCCTCAAGGAAGCTATGTATCAGGCCCTTTGACAGCCTACCATGGCTGTCATGTGACATCACTGTCACCTCAGTCCAGACAGAAAATCTGCCCAAACGCACTTCACAAAACAGAAAATCAAAGCTCAGTGAGATCAGTTACATGTTTGAGACCAAACACTAAAAGAAGAAAGAAGACAGGGTGGCAATGTTCTCACCACAATATCATCACCATATAAGGTAGCCTGTCAGTCACAGCAACCAGTCTACATGGGTCTCTGCAATCAATACACAACTGGTTCTGTTGTGAAGTGTTGGCCTCACCATAACAAGGTTAGAGACTGGTCCTGTGAGGTGACAAAGGGTCTAAAGAAGGAGATGAACACCTCCCTGTGAAATCAGGTTGTGTGTGTGTGTGTGTGTGTGTGTGTGTGTGTGTGTGTGTGTATGTACATGCAGGTTTCTATGGGTAGGTGTGACTGTGGACCTGTCTGGTATTTCTGAGTGTAGGTGTACATGTTTGTATCTGTATGCTTTACACGGCCATCTTTGTAGAGAAACAGTCCGTGAAGACATTTCCCACAGTTCTCTAGACACTTCCCAACCCCACCCCAACTCAGGTAAAAGGTAAAAGCAAGCATACATACGTGTGTCATAATATTGGGAGCAACAAACTGCTCCCTGAGGGATGGGACTACCCTAAAAATCAAACATCCTATGCTTTTATTTGGTATTATCGTTATTATTAGTATTTCACTTTCTACAAGAGGAAATAGAAGCAGAGAGCATGGGGCTTTGGAGGAATACTGGCCTGCGGTCCTCAGGCAAACTTGTCTTAATAAGGTTGTATTTCCTATCAAAGCAGTAAATTACATTTGGAAACACTTTCTGTCTTAACAAGATTGGTCCACGGCATAACATACTTAGGTTGTTTCCTGCAGCCAGATTAAGCAGGTGGTCTCTGAACCTAACTTCAAAAACAGGCTTCTCCAATACAAAATGAAATCAGAGCTCCCAAGGTTTGCTTTTGTAAGCACACGGTCGTGTAATAGGCTTCATCGAAGCAGTATCTAACACCCTATATACCTGGGATCTCTGGCCTTGGAGGCAATCAATCAATCAATCAATCAAAAATCACCTATGCTCCTGGCATTTTAGCCTGATGTCAGTTGCCACCATATAAGGTAGCCTGTCAGTCACAGCAATTAGTTTACATCATCTCTGCAATGCACAGCTGGTTCTGTCCAGGTGTTGGTCTCACCATAACAAGATTAAAGATTAGTCTCAGGGGATGGACACTACCCCCAGAAATCAGAGTATGTTCATGGCCGTAGCTTTTGAACGCAGGTAGTCTTACATTGGGTTTCACCAAAGCTGGATCTACCATCCTATATCTGGAGTCTCTGGCCTTAGAGGGTAAAATACAAGCCACACATAATGTGAGGTTAGGAAACGTTCATACATTAAAATGGGAGATTATCAGAAAACAAATTATGCAATAGTTCAGTTATTCAGAAAGGTCCTATGGCTCGTCTAAGGATCCTGAGCTGATGGGAAGGAAGCAACTCTGTTCTCACCTCCACATCCTCAGGTTTAAAAATGGGGAAGGGTGCAGACTATACCTTAAGTTTTCCACCACCGGAACAGCAGTCTGACTGAGCTCTTAACCCAGCACCAGACAGCAGAACTCAGAACCCGAGGAGTGAGTCCCGGGATTGGGTATAGCGAAACCTCCCCAGGTGATCTGAGGTTACAAGGCTTGAGGGAAATGCAGGACCAGGTCATTTTTAAGGCTTCTTACAGCCATAACAACATGTGAATAAGCAAATAGGTACCAGGTGGGAGAGGCCATAACCTCATCCTGGGTACCGATACGGCAGAAATAGGACCAAGACAGTCACACTCCTAGCAGCTAATATGAGAGCATGCTGTCTTCAGGAGTGAGCCGTCTCTCAAGACACTCAAGTAAACCAGGGCAGATGTTTCCCATAAATGCAAACTTTTTGAAAAGACAATGTATAGTTCATCTCAGTTCCAACTTCTGTCTATTAGATCAAGCACGTCAACTCTAGGGACAAGTTTCATGGTGACTTCTAACATCCAGTCTGACAGACCAAGGGAGTCACAGGAAATAATCTAGTGTCAAACGCTATAAGTGGAAAGTAGAAATACATTGAGTATCATAACTGAAGTGGGACAAAAACAGCAAAAATGAGGGGCTACCCCAACCCAGCTTCACAACCCCACCACTTACACAGCAAAGACTACAGGTTTCGAGGGTGAGTGGAAAACCAGATTAGAATGAAAGCCACTTCATTATTTTGATATTAGAAATTTGGCTTTATGATAAAATGTAATTGAAACATCCTCCAGGCTTAGGGTTGTGCTATTACAGTGGACAATTTAAGCATGAAATCATCGTTTAAACAAACAAACCTGTTTCCATAATCGATTTTGGCTGTGACCTTCTTCTTCAGCTCTTTGAGCTCATCCTGGGGCAGAGTTCCAGAAAGAATCTGCGACCGCCACTCAATAAGGTCATAGATCATGTGCCGAACACTTCGAAACATCTCCCTATTATCTTGCTATATGGGGGGGAAAGGGAAACTGTAAGGGTTCTGATTTGAGAAGCAAACAAACAAAAACAAGAAACAGCAGAGTGGAGAGTATATCAAATGGATAGTTCTTCAAATTAAAATAGAATATGCGGGGTTGGGGATTTAGCGCAGTGGTAGAGCGCTTGCCTAGCAAGCGCAAGGCCCTGGGTTCGGTCCCCAGCTCCGGAAAAAAAGAAAAAAGAAAGAAAGAAAAAAATAGAATATGCACCACTTCCTGGGATTCAGTGACTGTGAAATGAAGAACAGATTCGCACATCAAATAGAGCACATTGTATAGGATCTGGTTCCTATGGGACACTGAAAGAATAAGAAGTAAAGTCCAGCCCCCGGCATTGAACACAACAGAACCTTAACCCTCAGCCTGGCCTGGAGCTCACAGCAGCGTCCTGGGCACGGCCAATGCTTAAAGGTGTGTCCATGCAGCCAAAGATAGCTGTGGGTTCTAACACAGAACTATAAAGTCACTTAAAGAATTAGGAGATTCTTTCTATGAACTTCGTTGCTCCCTGTGGAGCCTGAACTTTATAGTTGGCAAAGACTGACAAGTCACCATGTCCAAGGTTGGACATGCCTAGAAGCACAGACTGTCGTTCTCCCCATGACAGTTCTGCCCCATTGTACCTGGAGATGCCTGGGCCCCAAGACCATGCTGCTAGCTGACAGAATAAGCCATCCTGCACCAGTCCTCCCTGGTACACTGTGACCCTCACAGCAAAGAGCAACAGCAAATGTCTCTCCATGAACACTCCTTTTGCTTCAAGATGAGATCCCAACCAGACCCCGCTCACCTTTCGCATAGTGGGTTTGTGGTACAAGAACGCCCACAGGTTTGCATTTGTTGCTGGAGCTCATCAAGAAAACTAAGTTTGTCTACAATGTTCCGCTTCTGGACAGTAGGAATTAATGAGTTATATTTTAAGCACCATGATCCCTTCAAAAATTAAAATGTGGAATTGCTGTTTCTAAAAAGGAGCTCCGGTCTACGACATTACCGGAACCACTGCCTCATTAGCTCCCATTTGAAAGCCCTTTTTCTAAAAGTTTTTAAAACAGTCCTACAACCTACTCAACAAATTGAAAGTAGACGAGTTATATTATACTGTGTATGTGAGTGTGTGCCTGTGTGTGTGTGTGTGTGTGTGTGTGTGTGTGAGAGAGAGAGAGAGAGAGAGAGAGAGAGAGAGAGAGAGAGAGAGGGAGAGAGAGGGAGAGAGAGAAGGTGGGAAGGTGGGGGAGGAAGAGGGGGGACTGGGAGAGGGAGAGAGAGAGGGAGAGGTGGTTCAGCAGAGGTTAGCAGAGGGCATCTGATCCCATGAAGCTGGAGTTATATACAGCCTGATACAAGTTCTGGGAATCAACTCTGATCCTCTAGAAAACCAGCAAGTCCTCTTCCTGCCGGGCCGCCTCTCCAAGCTGTTTTCACATTAGCCTGGTTCTCTTTCCTGCCGTTCCTTTTCCTTCTTTCCTTTGTTTTTGTTTGTTGCTGTTGTTTGAAGACATAGTCACATGTAGACTAGGCTAGCCTCATCCTTAAACTATCTTTTTGTTGTTTGGAGACATAGTCACATGTAGACTAGGCTAGCCTCATCCTTAAACTATCTTTTTGTTGTTTGGAGACATAGTCACATGTAGACTAGGCTAGCCTCATCCTTAAACTATCTTTTTTCAATTACTCAACAAATATTTTTTGAGACATGACAATGTGCCAAGAACTTCAGTTATGCAGGATATTTGGTCACATTGTGAACCCCAAGACTGTGAACTGGATACCCCTTGTTGTGGTGTAGCCCACATCTTTAACCCCGGAGCTAAATAAAGTCAAGTCTAGGTCAGGAGACAGAGCAAGCAACCAGCTGACAGGGAGTGAGCATAAGTAAACAGAGAGGAAGGTCTTTGTGTTGGAAGGTATTTAAGGGCATGGAGAAAGGGAAGAAACCTTTTCCTTCTGGGACCTTTGTGGAGTAGGAAGGTCGTCTGGCATGCTCTCTGCCTCTCTTAGCTAGCAGACTTTTACCACAGTGTCTGGCTCCTGAGTCTTCACTGGCAAATTCAAATGGTTGGGATTTTGTTGCTTAAAAACAACACTACAGAGAGTAGATAGAACGCAGCAGAAACTTCGGCCATAAACTCTTACTCTCCCTGCCTCCAATTTCTGAGTGCATGCCACCAGTCCAAGCGCCTCATTTTCATTTCTTAAACGAAAGCTAAAAGAGATCCAAATTAAGAATTTATTGCAAAACAGGTTTCTTTTCATCTTACTAGTCCACCTTGCTGTTCTAACCACATGTAAAAGACATACCCGTTTTGCAGACAGGCCTACAACTATAGGAGATTGCATCTAACAGAATGTACTTCAATATTGAGAAGCACCTTTGACTTGGCTTTATACAAATCTAACAATATAAACCCATCAGAGGTGAATTCGCCATTTGGAGAAGAAGCCAGATAATGACGATTAAGGATGCTGAGCGACAGGGAGGCTGACGCTGTCCACTCATTAATCGGTCCACGGCAACTCCTGTTTGTAGTGTTATCATATTTTTGTTTAAAAATTGCTAAGTTGAACATGAAATACCGACTATGAAATTGCTCAGATTTACACAAAACATTCATGGCTAACTTCACGCTTTTAGGTTCGTGAGTACGTTTGATGAACAATTACCGCAAGTGCTTATTACTGCGCATTTATAGGAAACCACTGTATAATCAAAAGCAAGCCTGCCCAGCAAACAGCTGTGGAGACTTTAGGAAGTTTTCTATGTTCCTGAGAAATTAACGCACTGACTTCCTTCCAGAGCCCTGGCTTGGTGATAATAACATTAGCATATGAGAAATCAACACGCTGAATGGAAACACAGGCTTAACAAAAGGTAATCTTCTGCAAATATGGATTTATGTGCAAAGAAATGCCCTGAGGAAAAATGAAATGGAAGATGTCAGAGCTCCGGCATCTCTGCATTAATAAGAACCGGACAACGCTCGCCAGAGCCCGAATGTGAAATGTCCCCTGCCCACCTTGGACACAATACATCAAGACTATCCTACTCCTTAGCACGTAAGACCCATCACTGACACAAAGGAGAGAAAGAATTACTAGTAACCATCTACTAAGTCTTCAAAACTACGTGATTTCTGTGCAAAAGTAGATTTTCATTTTCATGATCAAAATATACACTCAGAGGCAATATCAACACAAACTTCCTGGTCCTGTCCTTTCAAAGACCCGACAGCAACCACGTTCCCTTTACCGAACACAAAGCAAGATGGATCCAAGACCAACTTCCATTTTAGTTCAGTTTATTCAATACAGTAAGCAAGCTTCATCTCAACACAACAAAGGTCAAAGATCACAGGGTCCCTAACAGCAGCCAAAACAATGATCCTATGGCTTGCTCTGTCCTTGAGAAGCAAGACCCTGCTCAGAGACACTCCTCCTCCAGGTTCCCAGAGAGGGAAAAGTATAGTTTGGTATAGGACAAGGACCAGAAACACCATTCTGTGTTTTATAAGCTTTAACTGAGCATCCCATTTTCTTACCACATAAAGTTGTCTCCAGATGGTAGACCACTCTCGGAGCGTTGTGGTGACTTCCTGTATGAGGGGGAGGTCCCCGGGGATGACAGTTTCATGCTGCCTGGGAAGAAAGAGGGAGAAAGAAGCTGATTCTGTGGCGTTATTGTGAGGGGCACCTGAGTCCCTCCCTACAGAGGCTATAGAGCTCAATGGTTAAGCAAATGGAGAAAATACACAAACACGATGCTCACACACGTGTGAATACACCTATGAATGACAAGATGCTCACACACATGTGACTACAGCTACAAATGGCAAGCTCTTTATACAAAGCATGGAGATATCTACCCATCACCCTGCCTGGAAGCCATGCACCTTGTGTGGCAGGGTAAGAAGTAGAAGAGAAAAACCAGCCATGGAAAGTCTTCAGAATGTCAAGGGCGGAGAAAAGAAAAATATATTCAGAGAACCATAAACAACACCCAGTCAGTGTGTGCCATTTAAATGCACAGGTTTAAGTGAAGATTATTTTCACATTTCAATCAGGTACAAAACTCATTATTTAATGACCCAGGGACCAATTATCCTTGCTGAAGTGTGACTAAGTTACAGTTTTCAGGTGTTCATGAGCAGTCTATCCAGTCCCACCCATGACTACCCCTTTTCCTTCTACCCTAAAAGGTTTAGCCTCTGACTTGGCTTTCACTCTACATCAGCATATGCATCTCTCTGTGGGCTTTACTTCCCAGGATTGAAAATCACATCTTTTGGCAGAGGTCAGGAAGGCACAGACAACAATGTCTTTATCGGCTGTGGGCAAGACCATCAAATGGAGGGAAAGAGTTGAGGGAGTCCCAAGGCCAGGAAGGGGATGATCGGGATGATACTACTCCAACAACGCCTGCTCATCCACAGCACGAGCATAGGACGGAGGGAGAGTCCTGGCTATGTGCACCAGGAGCAGTGAAAGGGGACACATGTTGGAAAAAGGACATAACATCAAACAGAGAGAATGAATCCAAGTGCTGTACTGTCCAGCAAGGTGACTGGCGTCACTAACAACACACTATGAACTTAAACATGCCCAGAAGCCCAGACTTTTAAGTGTTCTCCCCACAGATGAATGTGTCTGAAGGCAACCTCTCCTAAGAACCTGTGTGAACTAACTCAACCTGCCACCCTGCAACGTATGTGTACAGTAGATGCCATAAATACACCGCAGGATTACTTACCGATTAAAACAATTCTATAGAAGAGTGAATGGGGTAGAACAGGCATGGAACTATGACTCTGGTTTTCTGAGTAGGGTGGACAGGGTGACATGTGGCACAGATAGCCATGAACTCCTGGGCATCCTGGCCTTTACCTCCCATTTAGGAGTTGCAATCACAGACAGGTAACACCACTCCTGACTGGCAATTCTTAAGTCATTAACCTCTGCCCAACTGAATCACAGGTCTAAAGAAAGATCAAGGCTAGAAGCCCCGATGCTTGCAATGCCTATAGCATGAGACCAGTTCCAGATGTGAGAGAAATGGGCCATGTCACAGGGAAGAGGTCCCAAAGAAATGTCTGAGCCTTGAAAGTAGTGTGAGGGGACCAGGCAAGAAAGGGTGCAAGGGCCTCGGTGCCCATAGGAGGGGGTGCCTTCACAGAAGATAGTGGGGCAACAGTAGCCATTGCTGCAGGCAATTCTGTGTCAGCAGAGAGGAGGGACAAAGTGGGAATTGCTTTGTTATGACAAAATTTAAAAGGTACATTATCATGGCCACAGGCACAAAACAAGAGTGAAGTGATGGGAAGAAGAGGCCCAGGCAAGAAAGAAGACATGGAAGGGAGAGGACACAAAGAGGAAAATCATGGGAGAAAGAGCATATGGTGTGTGTGTGTGTGTGTGTGTGTGTGTGTGTGTGTGTGTGTGTGTGTGTGTTTGTGTGTGGCGGGGGAGGGGGGATATATGGTATGAATGAATAGAATATGATGATAAACCAGGTGACTGAGCCTGAGCCAGCCCTGGACAAGAGGAAGGACCAGCAGCAAAGAGAGCCGATGTCTATAGCATCCAGAAGAAATGAAGAGGTAGGGGTCACCTGTCAGGCCCCTGGGCAGTGAGGAACAGCTGGGCAGCCAGGTACACTGGGAGAAGGCAAAGGTCAGAGCCAGGAAAGGAGGGTGGGATGCAAAGGCTGACAGCTGAAAGCTTCATCAGGACACCTGTGCACTGCTCATCTCCACTGCACTTCCCGCTCACCACCCTGAAACCTGACCCCAGAAGACCAACAGGACCTGTCTGCCTGCTGCAGATTATTATAGAATAATCTGGATCCAGATTATTCCGCATTCCCATAATAGTGTGCCGCTGAATAAATGTTGTGGAAACACACGCCCTTTCATATGTTTTAAAATGCCTTCGAAAAATCACTACTCCTATAGAAGCCGACTTACATAAGGATTTTGACCCTGGCAGAAAGAAGCACATTAAGTGCACACTTCAATTATTTCCGTAACAAGGCAAAACTTTCTCAACTTACTTTGGTCTTCCTTTCAAGAATTCTGCATACAAAACATTTTATCTGTCTGAACAAATTCCATCTTGCAGGTCAGCACCATCCATGGCTCTAAATTATTCCCTTCCCTCTAGTTATGCACCAGGGAAATGCAGGAACCCAAGCCGTCCTTTTCATATGTTAAAAGTACAGTGCTCCGAAAGGCAATTTTGTAATCAGCCAGAGAGATGTCATTATGCAGTAATCATATGATTAGTAATTTTATAATTTACATATTTAACGGAGTGTGAAGATGAGGCAGAGACCAAAAAAGAAGACATTTGAATGCTGTCTTCCCCAGTTCACACCTGGCACACTCGGTCCCTGTTCTAGGAATGTCTTTTAAGGGCCTTACACGTTAGTCTGATGACCTCGGGGCATTATAAATCTCAATTAGCTGACACTCGAATTCACACAGGTCCCACCCTAACAACTGTTCATTCCCCCCTCAACTCTTCTAGATTTCTGGGGGGTAGGGGGGAGACTCAGAGAAGGGTCTAGGGTGGTCATTCTCAAATGAGGTAGCTCATAGATGCCCACACCTCCCCAAAATGACTTCAGCCTCAAAGAGATGACCACAGCTAAGGCTTGAACTCTTTAAGGGGCCAAAGCAATGATCAACACGACTGAGCCACAAATCCCTTTATTGTCCTAAACCATCATGGTCAAACAGAGCTATTATCTTTTATAATGAGCTATTTTTCTATCTTTAACTGGTATTTATACGTGCATCTGTGTGGGGCTGTGTGTATTTGAGTCTAAGAGCCTTTCTGGAGTTACAGGTAGTTGTGAGCTACCAGACATGGGTGCTGGAAACCAAACCCAGGTCCTCTACAGAAACAGTAGGCGCTCTTAACCAGTGAGCCACCTCTGCGGCCCCACTATTATTATCTTAACCCCCACGTCTTACACTACCACATATTTGACAGCAGTGCCACGTGACATCATCTAATTCTTCATTTAAATATCAAGAAAAGAACTCACCCTTTTCCTTCAACAATGGCTTCTTTAAGATGAATATACGAAGCAGGAAATATACCCTTTGAGGGAGAGAAAAAGAGTTTTTATTATCAATGTGAATACTGATTGCAAAATCAAACAATAGCCCCAAAAGAGGAGGGTATAGGGGGGTTGGATCACCATTAATTTTGCAAGCGTAAGCACGACATACAACACAACGAAGAAAACACAAGGCACAAAAGAGAATCTCCCAATCAGCTTGCATTTCAGACTGTGCAGATGTCTTAGCAGAAAACAGAGACGTGTTTGCAAAGCAACAATTTTATAAGGGCTCAAGAAAATGTTCTCCTCCACAGGTTGCCCCTCCTCTCCACTGCTGACCTTGAAATTGGAGCAGGCAACAAGTCTGAGGCCAGAAACCAATTGTGATGACAGGCTGTAACAGATCTCCCTTCACAAAATGACAAGACGCCATCGGAAGTTGTTTAAACCACTGATTGTCGCATGTCCACTGACCACTGAGGGACAACCTGGAACCTTCCTCATCAGTCTCCATATGAAGTAGACAATGGTAAAAGGCCAAAGGTGGGTGAAATTCAACCCATCTGCAGAAGTGCTGAGGGAACTTGCTGGTCTATGCTTCTACTGTCCTCTGACTCTCCTGTGTGCAGTGTAAACATCTGTGTATGTACAGACAGACGCATGCTTAAAGGAGCAGGTCTCTTGAGAAGAACTTCAACTTCAGACATTGGTCTGTGAAATGCCAAGAGCACTTTTCCAAGACCTAGTTCGTGGGATCTAGAGCAGCACAAACCAGTGACTCTCAGAGGCTTGGGCTGAACAAGCCAGAGATGACTGGTGCACATAACAGAAATGAAGTTAGTGCCCTAGTGATTCAAGGTAATCTATTGAGGGAAGCGTGTAGATGCACATGCAACATGCATTTTCTCTGTAATGTGAATAGATGTGGGTTTAGAAGGTGGTGAGACAACACATAAACCACTCCAACCCTGTCAAGTCCACAGACAGAAATCCCTCAGCCTCAGCACTCAACATCATGAAGCCCAAGGAGAAATTATAGCTGGATGAGACTGGACATGCCTGGAGATTTGAAATGAGTCACTGCCCATCCCAACTACACATCTGTGAATATCTAGACAGAGAAATTTCACACAAGGCTCTCAACCAAGACTCCTAGGGGCCTTGTTGCTTCTCTCCATCTGTTTAGGGACCATGCCACACAACTGCAACCAAACGATAGCCTCTGCAAGGCTTTGAAATCCTCATCAGCCAATGGGAATGTCAGGTAGAAAACAACCACACCCTTTTGCAGCATTAGAGCATCATGAGGTAGAAGGCCTGGGTCTCCTGGGGCCAGGCAGAAAATGCTGTCATTGAAAAGCACTAGAACAGTGGTTCTCAAGCTACGGGCAGCAACCCCCTTGGGGTAGCATATCAGATGTCAATATTAGAATGCATAACGGTAGCAATGGTACAGTTATGAAGTAGCAGTAAAAATAATGTTATGGCTGGGGGTCCTCACAACATGAGGAACTGTATTAAAGAGTCACAGCATTAGGGAGGGTAAGAACCCCTGCATTAGAATAGTGGGAGAGCCCAAGATGGGGATATGGTTGCCAGACAACATATAAACATTAAGGAAAATGAGAGCCTTCCTGCTCCTCACAGCGGTGCGGCTCTGTCCCCTGTAATAAAGGAGTAGGGAGGGGAAGTCAACGCACAATCCTAGCTGTGGAGGTGAGTGCCTGTGTATGCACATGCATGTAGGCTTGCCTGTGGAGGTCAACTTCAGGTGCTCCTCGGGAGCCATCCACCTTGCTTTTTGAGACAAGCCTGGTTGGCCAGTAAGCTCCAGATAACTTGTCTCAGCCTCCTTCCCAGGGCTCCAACTATAAGCATATTGTAAGGCTTTTAACATTGGTGCTAGGGATAGAACTCAGGTCCTCAGGGCAAGCACTTTACCACCGAGAAACCCTAATACTCCTAATGCCTTGCTGCCTGAAGTCTTCAACCATGGTTCCCCCAATCTGCACATTTCACGGGTGATATGCATTAAAGGAGGCTTCACAGCTTCATGGAACTCTAGCCCCGCTGGCAAAGCCCAGGCCTCTGAGGATGCAGAGCAGGGACACCCTGGTATGGGAATCACTGGGATTCCAAAGTCCTATTACAGACTGGAGATCACAACAGAGTCCAGTTGGATACAGCGGCAATGAGAGGCCAATTCTGAGAAGGAAAATGAACCATCTGTCAACCACAATCAGATATTAAAAGGTCCAAGTTGACATGGATAGACTAACCACAGCTTAGCATGGACATTACTGCAATCCCATAGAGCTACAGAGTAAGAGAGAAGAGTCATAATTAGGTTTGGTGAAGCTAAGAATGTCGAAGCCACACACCCTGTGGATGGGAGCGCCCTTCATAATATCTGAGGAGTAAATAGCATGTTTTTGATCCGGATATTCATAGAAACACACATGCAAATCACCCTGGAAAATCAGGCTCTTTCAATTTGACTAAGCCAGTCTGAAAACTGCCATAAGGCAGGAGGGAAATGGCCATGTGTGAGCTTTGCAAACTTGCTAATTTATCAAAGATAATATGAAATTGAAAACGGTTGGAGGCATTTTACTCTTCCGAAGGGATTATACTCAGTTCGTGGCTACACATAGTGGTCCAACAAGATGCAAAATTCTATCAGGACGGACCAAAACAATTCTCCCTTCCATGAGTAGAGGTCAGTGCCACATCTCAACAATTCATTCCTGGCACTAACCACCTAGCTGAAATGTCTTTTGTGGGGACAGGTTCTCACTAGGTAGACCAGGGTAGCCTAATACTGAGATTCTAGATATGCAGCAACATTCCTAGCAGAAGCTGTGATTTCTGTGGGCATCCTTATTCAGAAGAATCCAACTCAAGGTCATTTTTTTATCTCAGCCTATATATATGTTAAATTCAAGAAAGAGATAAGTATCATTCTTAGATGTAAATAAGACGGAATTGATTTCCTCTTGTGGTTCGATTTATGAAGAGACATGTTTAATGGAAAAGACTTACCTTTTTAGACTTTTTCCTTAAGGTGTAGCCTCTGTACCACCCTAAACAAATACAGAGGTGAAATGGTTAGCAAAGGAGACGCAGCATCGTCCAAGCAAAACCTTCAAGTTTTGCAGAAGTCACTGCCCTACAGACCAGAGAAAGACAAACATCCTGATGACATTGAGGAGTCCCACAGGCAGGGCTTGCTCCCTGCACATGTTGACCACCCCACTTCATCTCTGTCTGCCTCATTGGTCTATCATCAACAATCAGAAGTTAAGCCCTAAAAGAGGCTTTGTTCCCAGCAGAATCCTTGTGCATGCTCACTGCCCTCCCTCCCCCCATCTGCTGATCTGGCTCAAGATCTCTCCAGGCACAACTTCCAGAGTCTGGAATCATCAAAGCCGCACAACAGAAACCCTATTGAGAGCCCACTTCCTTCCTCTGTAAAGCTCTACCCTGGGGCAGTCTGAGTCTCACAAAGTACTTCTGTGGCAAGGACAGCTCACAAGGAAGTACCAAGGCCAAGCACTCATAGACCTCTGCCCCCTTAGGGGTTGGCCTGACTCCAACTTCCTCTCCCTTCCATACTGCAAGAGAAGGAAAGTGGGCAATGGAAAGAGAGACCCTTGAACTGCTCATTCACATCAAGTGCTCAATGGGTGAATCCTTCCCAGCAAATGACACACCATCTGTGCTGCCTTATCTCCAAAAGTTCATCCCTAAGGATGATAAGAGGCCCATGGCCATGGACCCATCTCCCTACAATCCCACCAGGCAAAGAAATCAGGTAGATATTTTCTTACAAAGATTATAGGCTTAGTCCCGGCCACCTTGCTTCTAGAAAGTAACTCACAAGGTCAAAGACATCCTATAACTATTGATGTTGTTGCTGCTGTTGTTTGTTTGTTCCACAGTACCCTGAAGGGCATCAGGTAGCATTTGGAGGTGAGCTGGGTAAATTCTGAGAGAGAGTCAACAACATGGAGACTTATATACTCCTACGCACCAGACCCCAGAGACTAAAGAAACCCAAAAGAGCAGGACACGATACAAAAAGAAAGGAAGGAAGGAAGGGAGGAAGGAAGGAAGGAAGGAAGGAAGGAAGGAAGGAAAGAAAGAGAGAGAGAGGGAAGGAGGAAAGAAGGAAGAAGGGAGGGGGGAAGGAGGGAGGGAAAAAAAGAGGGAGAGAGGGAGGGAGGATGGACAAACAGATGGACAATTCATGGCAGCATTGTGTCCTTCAGCCCTCTCAGAAAGTAATCATGAAGAAAGTGGCTATAAACAGCTGCTGACATGAATAGTAGCCTCGAGTGACAATCAGAAAGACATATCCAGAAAGGGGAAGGGGAATTCCAGGAATCTTGGAAGGGCCACATGAATCTGCTCTGCTCTTTTAACATGAGGACCAAACACACTGCGTAGGGATATAGCCTGTTCTAAATGTTGTGTCCAAATATCAAACATTCCGATAGCCACTGTCAGATCAGAGGTTTCAGCTAGACTAACCTGGAATCAGTGCCCACAGTTACAGCACTATAGGCTCCAGGCAAATGGGGCTGTAATCTAATGAGTTATGCAAAGCCTGTACCACTCAGTCTAAAAGGACTGTCCTTTATACTGCAATGTCCTTCCCACACATTCAGCATTAGTAGTATGCCCCTTTTTCTCTGAAAGTGACAAAGGACTGATGTCCCAGAATATCAAAGAAAGACCGCAGGGGGGCAAGGGAAGTCAGCAACCAAATGTAAAAAGGGATCAAACTATACAAATGATTCATCAAAGAAACCCAACAACCTACGCACATGTGAAGAGAACCCAAACTTATTACTAATCAATGAAGCAAAAACTCAACAACCCCCTACCACTGCTCCAAAATAAAAGTGGTGGAAATCAGGGCATTCAGAGCATGGCAGCCTAGGCTCAGAATTCGGTGTAGACAGCAGCTATTAGTGACCCCCCCACCCCACCTTACCCCCATAAAAACCAGGAACCCTATAGCAACCAGCAGACTGTCCTAGTGAAACAGCCTGAAGACAGCCTTATCCCTGCACAACAGAATACACACAAGCACTCCTGGCAACCGGATCATGGAGACCGGAGCTGAGACCACCTGAGCTTCCTTTACTGTCTGCAGAACAGGAGGCAATGCTCACAGGGCAGACAGGGCCTAAGACTAAAGATGCTCAGACAAAAGAGCAAAACAAGAGAAGGCAGAGAGACAGGAAAGCTGTAACACACCCAACTAAGGTAAAATCATACCCAACACACATAGGGCATGAACCCAGGCACAAGAAAGGGTTTGGTGGTGGTGGAGGTGGTGGTGGTAGTGCAGTTGGTAGTGGTAGTGGTGGTGGTGATGGAGGTGGTGGTGGTGATGGTGGTGGTGGTAGTGGAGGTGGTGGTGGTGGTGGTGCAGTTGGTAGTGGTGGTGGTGGTAGTGGAGGTGATGTGGTGGTGGTGGTGGTGGTGGTGGTGGTGGTGGTGGAGATGGTAGTAGTGGAGGTGGTGGTGGTAGTGGAGGTGGAAGTGGTGGTTGTGGTGGTGGTGGAGTTGGTAGTGGTGGTGGAGGTGGAGGTGGTGGTTGTGGTGGTGGTAGTGGTGGTGGTGGTGGTGATGGTAGTGGTGGTGGTGGTGGTGGTGGTGGTGGTGATGGTAGTAGTGGTGGTGGTGATGGTGGTAGTGGAGGTGGTGGTGGTGGTAGTGGAGGTGGTGGTGGTTGTATTGGTGGTAGTGGTGGTGATGGTGGTGATGGTGGTGGTGAAGTTGGTAGTGGTGGTGGAGGTGGAGGTGGTGGTGGTGGAGGTGGTGGTGGTGGTGGCGATGGTGGTGTCTGGTTTGTTTTGGTTTGGGGGACAGAGGTATTTCCAGTGTTTGGAGGGGCTGAGTTACAGCAGTCAGAAGAGAACTCTTTGACGTAGCATAGCTAGCTGACAGTTTCTTTTCGTCATGGCACTTTAAGCTAAGTGTTCTGCACGAGTTATTGCTTCATCAAGCGGGACCCTTTCACTTGTCACCAGAGCCTTCCTACACACACCAATTACACACACAGCCGCTGCTCATGACCCACAAGGTACCTAAGACAAGCAGGGCCAAGGCACACTGAGTGATGCATGCAAGGGATCTTAGTGTGAAGAGGAGGGTGTCACCATGGGTATGAAGGGATGTGACCAAATGGCTATGAGAGGAAGGGACAAGCCTGGCAAAAGAGATGCTCAGATAGCAGATAAGACACTTAAGAACAACTCCCACACGGGATTTGATGCTGCCCTTCATGTAATCAGCCCTTCCGTACCAAAAAGAGGCATCCACTGGAAAAACAGACATACATAGCAGAAATACAGTCCTGAGCTCAGGGAGGCGACAGGTCAGCATAGGAAGTTGGCCAATCATTTCGGAAGAATATATTGCATTTAAATGTCTGAATTAGGTTTAGCTGTAACAGCCACATCAAAAAGATAATTTCTTAACCTTTGTACAATTCTGCAAGCTTCCCCAGAAACAGCATCCAGCCCTGGGGCACAGCACCAGAGTCCCTTCTAAGCAGCTGGGACTTGTGCTCACATGTGACTGGTTAGCTCTCAACACTGGACATGACTGTAAGGCAAGAACTGGCACTGAGTAGACACTGGAAGTTCTGCCCACCTCCACAGTGCTGTGACCTTAAGGTAGGTAACTTTCTTGGCTGTATCAGGCCTGTCCAACCTTTTAACAGTGCTGTCTACAGCATTCATGTTAAAAGAGCACTCAAGTTTTTACAATTAAAAAAGGCAGTGAGAGAAAAGTCTCCTAACGGCTTAACTACACTTAAGATGTATGTAGGGGCTGCACTGGGAGCTGTCCTCACCTGCATATGGCCTATGGGCTGCAGTTAGACACCTTCCACCTCATCGAGCCTCAGAGAGCAGCAATTAACCATAACTAGAAGGTAAAGGTGGCCTTTGAACTGCGTGTAATAAAGACTAATCATCTTAAAAGGAGAAGGGAAATGGGAGGTGGAGAAAAGAAGCAATCCAACCCAGCATGGAGCACAGGGAGACTGGGTGAGCCGTTTAGATGTTAGAGTTTTTGCCGCACCCTATATGATGATTCCTGGACCATGAAAAGAAAATCAAGATTGATAAACAGAAGGAAAGAGAAAGAAGAGAGAGAGAGAGGAGGGGGGGGGGAGAAAGTGGAAAAGAGAGAAAGGTGGATACTGAGCCAACCTTTTGGTTCTTTTTTTTTTTTTTTTTTTTTTTTTCGGAGCAGGGGACCAAACCCAGGGCCTTGCGCTTCCTAGGCAAGCGCTCTGCCACTGAGCCAAATCCCCAACCCCCTGAGCCAACCTTTAAGACAAGCCATGAGCCTAAAGCAAGAGTTCAGGGAAGCCCTGGCAATGGTATCTTTATTTGATGACAAAGACCCCAGTTTCCGGAAGATGCAGTTAATGTATTTCTCGAACCAGAGTCTACCTAGAAGTTAGCTGCCTGCCCAGGAAGGGAAACGCATTTTATGTAAAAGAGCCTTTTGTAAAGCGAGTGGTGGTTAAATAGGAACCAAGACTGGCCTGCAAATTAATCCTGGCTGAAGACTGGAAGTCAAAGCCACCACCAGGTTATTGTGAGGTTTGTGTAGAACAAGGCCCACTGACTGAGGATGGCAGGGCTAGGAGGGGACAGTCTCCTCCAGAAGTAAAGACTGACACTCCTCCACACAGCCAGGCACCCCGGGAAATCATTAACTATTCAGGGAAGAACAAGGCTCCGAGGTGAGGACCCAGGGATCCCACATTCAAGTAGCTAGGGGGCAATTAAAAAAATAAAAGAAACCTATCAGCATTTCCCTTCAGATCAGAAAAAGTGCCTGAGATGAGATGCCTGATCCTTCACCTCGACTTAATTTCTCCCTCTTTTTCCTCGAAGCCACTGGCAATCTGTACTGGGAGCAGATAAGGAAATCCAACTGTCAGCTGTCAAAGCTGAAAACAAGCAGACGGAGCCCAGCACAGCCAGCCACTCATTCGCTTTGGGGCTGCCATTCGCCAGGCTGCAGCGGCTTCCATGCCAATAGCGTCGCCTCCCCCATCCCCCACGCAGTCTGAAGCGTAAACGGTGCAAATGGAACGGAGTTCTGAGTCTCCCTGCATCAGATGAAGAAATGAGGGGCAAGCATGAGTTTTTAATAGGGTTCTGCTTCTCAGCCATGTCTCTGAGGGACACAGGAGCCAGTCCCTGCTTGCCCGGCTGGCAAGCGCGGAGCACAATTCACTCCTGTGCAAAGTGGAGTGTGAAGACTTCTCTGGAAGTTCAATTTGTTGGTTACTATGAGATGTCTACAGTTTCCTCTCTCACTTGTAAGACTTTCGCTGAACCCGATCTAAAAGCAATTTGGTTATTTAAATCAGGTTCCGGGACTCAAACACTGCTTAGGACTCATCTTTCCCGGCAGAAAAGGAAGCCAGCAGGCACAGAAACGCCAACCTTAAGGAAACTTTAGTGAGCAATGCCTAAAAAGAGAGAAGAAACAAAGCAAGCCCATCGCTGCCCCTGCTGCCCCTACACGGGGTAACAACCACGGCAGAACATCCACTGTGGCTCGCAGAATGTTCACGGCACCAACCATGAGCGCTTGTTGCAAAAACCAAGAGCATCGGAAAAGCCACAATTGCTTCCCTGAACCATATCCCATATAACTGGTGATCTGTTCACCCTGAAGAAAATGGGGGTCACAGACAAAGGAAAAGGTCAGCAAATAAGGCATGGCAGCTGCAGTTTCCCCTGAGACAAGCTGTTAACAAGTCAAAGTTAAAAGCTTAAAAAAAAAAAAAAAAAAAAAAAACCTACTCAAAGCACTCATCACACATATCAGATCAACAAACTGAATTCCCCAAATCTGCTTCTCACCAAGTCAGTTTCAGTCAAAATTCACACACAGCCCTTTGATCCCAGCATTTGGGAGCCAGAAGCAGTTGGATCTCTACACAGAGAAACCTTGTCTCAAAAAACAAAACTAACGAAACAAATAAACAAACAAACAAAAAAAAGATTTGCATACATGTGCAAAATAACGAGCCAGGGAGAAGCACTTAGGGGTTAAAATATGTTAAGTTTTAAGCTGACCTTAATAAAGCTTCATTTAACAATGCTGCCCCAGCAACCTTTGCCTGGAAGAACATCTATATGTGGGGAAAGTGTCCTGAGCACGTAGCACCCTGACAGGGAAACACTTTTCCAGAGAAGGCCCTGAAGCATCCCAAACCCCCAGACCAAAAGCATCAAGCGACACTTACCTTCATAAGTTTCTAGGATGTGCACCGTGTCTCCTATTTGTAAGGACAATTCATCAGCTCCCCTGGCATCGTAGTTATAAAAAGCTGTAGGAGAGATGGGGGAATGCATTAGCAGAAGTAGAAGTGATTATTTTCAACCTTGTGATATATCCTATCTTGATAAACTCACATGGGCAGCCTTTGCTTCCATACACAAAAAGGAAAGGGCTCATCTTAAACATGAGGGAATTCATAGCTATTCCTGACTCCAAACAATACTTTTCTTTATCATGGGAAGAGAGGGTGATTTCTTTAAGTATGCAATTCTGGGCTTTGTTAATACCCACAATGCTATGCAACCGTCACCCCTAATTTCCAAAGTGTTTCCCCAATACCACAAAGAAATCCAGTTCCCACCCAGCAGTAGCCCCAAGTCTCTTTTTCTGTGGCATGATAAAACACTAACCAAAAGCAATGTATGTTACTGTAGTTACACACTGCAGCCACCATTGAGAGAAGCCAGAGCGGAGGCTCCAGTTGAGAACCCGGAAGTAGCAATTGAGGTGGAGACCTTGGAGAAGCCCTGTTCACTGGGTGGCTCCCAGCCCCACATTCAGCTCTCTCTCCCACACAGCCAAGCTTCCTGGGATGGTACTGCCTTCAGAGTGCTAGGCTCTCCCTTCTCAATAGCAACTAAGAAAATGTGATTTGGATGAAGGCAACTCCTCAACCGGGGTCCCCTTTTCCAGCTGTGTGAAGGTGACATTAAGGCTAACTCTAACAGCCATGGTTAGCCCTATCTGGCCCACTGTGAGTTTAGATGACACTGAAGTCCTTTATTGAATTGGGAGGTGATTTGCTTTTTCTGCAAAGAGCAATGCTCAGCTTCTGAGTCCTTTCTAAAATGTCAAAGCAGGGGCGCTTGACTCGGGCTCACAAAACATCTCAAGCATCAAAACACACATCACACACACACACATACCTGGAAAATTCCATTTTCTCAAGTATTTCCCCCAAATTCATAAACTGTAAGTGTCCCCAACTGGCAAAGTAGGTTGTTACCAGTTATTAAGTTTATTTAGCGTTTTATAGTGACTCTTTAACAGGAGATGTCGGCAGCAGGTAAAGGCAGCCCAGAGCAGATGCTGGGTTTCCCCAGTTCAGCACAGCCATATTCTTAAGCCTTTAGGAACCATAAATGCTTTTATATCACTGCCGTTAACAGCATCCCTTCTAGGATGCTTACTCAGTTAGAGATCCGGGGAAAAAAAAAGTCAGACATACTAAAAATGAAATAAAATGAACACATCGAGTGTAAATACATCTGGGCATGTGTGAACATGCAAAACGTATACATATAATTTTTTTTCTTAGTGTTTCCCCACAAAGAACCCTACCTATTCAGAAACAGTGAAAAGCCGGCCGAGAATCCCATGCACAAACTCCAAAGACATAAATGTAACGTGGAAATGAGCCTCCAGATCCACAGTCCTATCTGTGTAGGCTAACGCAGCTCTATGATTGGCATGTGGCCCCAAATCACCGGTCAAGAACACAGCACTGGCCCCAATCCTGCACTCAAGTAAATGCTGAAGACTAAATAACTCAGAAGTTACAGTAAGTTAAAGCACTCCACAATGTAAGAATATCTAACAAAGGAATATGGCGGATAAAACAATGACACTCTAAAGAAATTACCATCTGAATTCCCAGAGCTCAGTACGCATGTTCCCAACATGGCCAAAGAGGCCATTGCAGCTGTAACCAAGCTCAGGATTTTCAGATGGGGATATTAATTCTGGATCACATAATTGGCTCAAAGTAATTGCAAAGACCCTTAAGAGAGGGACATAGGTGCTGAGCTCATAGAGTACATACTCATCCACAGCCTTTGTGGACCACAGCCCTTTGTGGACCTGGACTGTGGGACTTCAGATCTCCATAACTGGGGACAACGATCAATAAAGATGTGTTGCTTTAGGGTTCTACATTTGTGGAAAAGTGTTTTAACAGCAAAGGGAGACTAGCAGAAGAAAGAATGTGGGAATTCGGGAGAGAGGGACTGTCTTACAAGCATAAGGACCTGAATTCAATCTCCAGACCCCACAGTTTAAAAAAAAAGCCCAGCTGGGTAGCCTGTTCTTGTAATCCCTCCCCACAAGGGAGAGGTGGAAGCGATAAGATCCCTGGGGCTTGCAGGCCAACCAATTTAGCCTACTTGACAAAGTCCAGGCCACTTCAAGGCCTGTCACAAAAAAACAAGGTGCATGGTGGCTAAGGGACGACCAGCAAAGTTGTCTTTGAGTCTCTATATGGACATGCACACATACACACATGTGTGTGTGCACATACACATACAGAAATGCACAAAATGATTGAAAAGTGGTATTTTGTAATTAACATGTTCACTCCTGAGGACAGCCTGAACTGGTCTCCACTGCAGGAGCATGGATTCAGGCAAGCACATGCCTGTGGTTTCAATTCTCATATGAGATAAACAAGCACAGGGGGGCAAAGCTGTTTTTAAATAAGCCCCAGAGCATTCAGCTTAAGGCTACTTCTGCTTGTGATCAATCTTTCAACATTGCCCTCTTCGGGAATGAGAGGGAAGGAGCACAGGGCCATCTTAGCAAAAGGTTATGGGCAGCAATCAACATCTGGGCTTAACCTGAGGTCACATGATGCTGCAGAGAGATGCGAGCTGGAAGATTTCCCTCATTTTTATCATTGACTAAGTCCCAGAAATTCCTTGCCTGGAAAACATGCTTATTCTGTTTCACTCAGATCTAAGCACATCCATCTTTAGGCCCATTTACCTTTGGTGATGGTGGTGATGGTGTGTGTGTGTGTGTGTGTGTGTGTGTGTGTGTGTGTGTGTGTGTGTGTGTGTGGTGTGTGTGTGTATGTGTGTGTGTGTGTGTGTGTGTGTGCTATATGCACATGTGCACATGTATGTGAGGATGCCCTTACCCATGCAGATGCATGTAGAGGTCCAAAGTTGACTTTAGAATGTCTTCCTCTATCTTTTTAAGGTTGGTCTCTCAATGAAACGGGAAATTTTCTTTTGTGCTAGAGTGGCTGGCCATTGAGTCCCTGGGCTCCACTTGTGTCTACCCGTTAGCACTGGAGTTACAAGCTTGCACCATCATGCCTAGCCTTTTACATGGATGCTAGGGATCCAAATTCAGGTCTTCATGCTTGTACCCACTGAGCCATCTCCCTAGGCTACATTCACCTTTCTTATTGGACCAACTATGGGTGACTTCACCAGGTACCAAGACACAAGGACATAAACTTCTGTATCCTGGACAGTAGCATCCAGTGGAGAAGCGTGACATGGCCCCTATAACAATGGATATGAAGATGTGTGTAGAGACAAGCCAGTCATAGAGCTCTCTGCAGACTGGTGGGTTTTCTTATAATTATTCATTTCTCAAGAACTGGCAGCAACCCAGAATAAATATGGATCTTCTTCCCAAAATATGAAATGAACCCTCTGGTCTGCCTCTCAAATAGCTTATCAGAGACCGGGAAAGCAAAGCCATGACCTCTGTTCAAGTTCCTGATCATCTTGAAAACAGATGTGAGTGGTATCAGGGGATGGTGACACGGAAGCCCAAGAGGAAGAGGGGAATCTTCCAGGCACCAACATTGTTGGTGAGACTGAGGGTGGGTATCCTAGAGTTGATGCTGCTAGAGATAATGACATAATATTGAGCCACCACAAGTACTGTCGCTGCTGGTGATGGCAGCGGTGATGGTGACAGCGATCGTGGTGGTGATGGTGATGGTGATGGTGATGGTGATGATGATGGCGTTGACTGACAGGTACTATGCATGTTCCATGAACCAAGCATTGAGCTACAGCTTCGTGTGGTCAGACTAATTTACTTTTTAAAATATACTTTATACGGTGAGTATAGAATGCTTCTCATTTCCCTCAGTCTGGATTTATACCAGAAAAATCACAATACCCAGCTTTGAACATGACAAACAGGTTGTGCCAACACTGTGCCTTCCTAAGGGTCACCCATATCCAAAATACCCCTTGTGAATTTCTCATTCCTTATTAAAATATCTCCTTAACAAAAAACTGGCTTAACATTCAATCAAGTCAACATAAATCATCACGTTTGCAAAGCTCTGTGACCTCTTGAGGGGAACAGAAACAGCATGGAGTGCCATCTAAGTCCCTCTGTGGAGGAGCAGCAGCCAACTTAACTACTCTCACATGGGAAAACTAAAGGACAGACACCAACCCACTTAGAAGGTGAAAATGGTAGCAGGGTCTGATGGGTCACTCCTTTCACTCAGCTAGTCAGGACCCTACTGTTGGAGGATCACCGGTTCAGAGCCAGTGCCAACTCAAAGACGGCATGAATTACTCAGTGACCCGTCTCAAAATAAGAAGTAACAAGAGAAGAGAGGACATAGCTCAGTGGCAGAGCACTTGTCCAGCAAATGTAAGATCCTGCATTTAATCCTGAGTACTGAAAGGGAGGGGGGAAGGGAGGGAGGGAGGGAGGGAGAGAGAGAGAGAGAGAGGGAGGGAAGAGTGAAATCCATGGCGGGTTTTTTGGCAAGCTTCGAGTGGCTGAAAGCAGCCCTACAATTCCATGTCTTCCCTTCCAGACTGTCTCCCACCCAAACTGCCTGGCCAACCCTCCAGACTCCATGAGAGGCATGGACTCTCTTCTCCTCCAGCACTGCTGACAGCGCTGCACTCTGCCCTCTTTCAGCCTTTCTTCTGAGAGTAGCCACCCAGTAGAGCATCCCAAGCCCTGTGGGCTGTACACTGCCATCTGATTTCACCTCACTCGCCCTTCTCCAGAGCCACCAGAGCTCCCACAGCGTGCCCTGTTCCTGCTGTTCCATACTTCACAGCCTCACTTGTCTGCAAGGCCCACCCCTGACTCCATGTCCTTGCCTGCATCCTAAGTGGACCCCATGGTCTTCCCTTTAATCAAAGGTTTCTGTGCACACCTAGAATAAACCATTCATTACTGAGCCTTCTATCAACTGGGCAGTCCCATGACCTTGCGGAAATGTCTTCCCCTACACCTCCCGAATCCATGACTCCTTAGAGCAGTGGCTCTCAACCTCCCTAACACTGCAACCCTTCAGTACAGTTCCCCATGTTGTGGTGACCCCCAACCATAAAATTATTTTCATTGCTTCTTCATAACTGTAATTTTCTTACTGTTATGAATTGTAATGTAAATATCTGTGTTTTCTGATAGTCTTAGGTGACCCCTGTGAAAGAATCATTCCATGCTCCCCCAAAGGGGTTGTGACCCACAGGTTGGGAGCCACTGTGTTAGTTGAAGGAAGCCTATATTAAGTTTGAAGGCACTCAGCAAAAATCCTGACTTGAGTCAGTTCACAAAGTATCCCTCGTGGGTGGGTTACAGTCGCAGGAAAGAAAACCTTGATGGTTCCTTCCTTCCTCTTTGGGATGCTCTTGACCAGATCCGCAGGCTAGAGGTTTATCCAGTCAATTGCAATACTATTTTGGGTCTAAGGATATCTGTTCTACCTACTCAGCGTGGAGAACCTCCTCACGGCATCTAAGGTGAAGGTTGCCAATTGGCTCAGAGTTCTGTCTGGGTCTCACACACCCTTGCTTGAAACACGATATCAGGATTTCAGGCAGCAGCTTAAAGGATAATTAAATTCTTTCTTCATGCCAATCTGTGAAAATTGGTCACTCTGTTTGTGATCTCAGTCCCTTTATCTTGCCTTCAATGGGAAAAGTGTTCATGGGTACTCCTGACCTCAGAGCTTGAGAAACCATCATGAGAGGATGAAGGCCAGGCTCCCTCCCTTCTGTGCTCCTCCGGGCCCATCTGCCACAGCCAGGAGCCTGTTCTCAAGCCAGGAGAGCACGGTGTGCCATCGGTCTCCACTCAGCTTTTCTCAAGCCCAGACCCACTCTTAGCTAGCCCACTCTGAAGTAACCTTGAGCCTAGAAAGAGCTGGGTCCCCAGGAAGCTGTTAGCAGTTAGTGAGAAGCCTCACCTCTAAGGGGTAACGTTTCCCAGGATAGGCCAGTCAGACAATACTGGGTAGACAAGAATCAGGAAGCACTAACACATATCCTTTGAATTTGACTGAGAGGGAAGAAAGTTAACTCAGTCAGGGAGGACTCTGTAAGCAACACTAGAGATGACGCCTATGGTAACCTCTGCCATCACCACAAAGACAGGGACATACGCATCAGTTCCCAGGGAGCTGCAGGCTGGAATTCCTAAACTGTCCCTTCAAAAGGAGACACTGCTGCATTTGCCCCCAAGTCAAGCAGCTGGCGGAGGCCACAGGGCAAATGTCTCAGGTAGGGCTGGATCACCCAGTCATTTCTACCCTGCTGATTTCTCCCTTCACTTTGAGGCCCTAAAAGACCTAACTGCACTGTCCTGGGACAATTTTCTAATGCTCCTGGCACACCACAGATCCTCTAACACCAGGTGAGAGGATGGATGGGAGGACGCTGCAAGAAGGAAGGAGGATGTCGGGAAGATTCTCGGAGCCAGGCAGAAATGGTAGCATTCGAAGTGCTGTTTCTAAGATGTTTTAAAGATAAAAATAAAAACCGGGCCAGTGAGCTGCCCCAGTGGGTAAAGGCATCCTCTGTATGAGCTTGAGAACCTGAGTCTGACCCCCAGAAGAGAGGGCTGACTGTACAAAGTGGTCCTCTGACCGCAGAATACGTGCCAGGGCACGAGTGCACACATATGCCCACACTGAGAACAAATTCTTAGAGAACAAAAAGAACGGAATACAGATACACTGGACCAGGGAAGAAAACAGCAGCTACACTTGGGAAACTATAAGGTAGAAAGGAATGAAAAGACACGAGCAAATGGAAAGGAATCCATAGTAAGACGCCCACGGTCTTGGAGAGAAAGATTTCAAACTGTCAGCATGTCAGTGGCATCCAGGGCATCTAAAGCTCAGTGCAGTTCTACCGAAACCCCACAAGCAGCCATCACTCAGACTCAAGAGCAGCTAAAGAGATACAGAAAGAGAAAAACAAAGCTGGGCCTCCCATTTTCCTGACTTCAAAGCCACAGCAATAGTGTGGTGCAGGCATAGACACCAATACACAGATCAAGGGACAAGGAGAAAGCCCTGCACACAGGACAAGCAATTACAACAAGGCTTCAAGACCATCCCTAGGGAGAGGTCAGATTTCAACAGATGGTGATGGGAACAACTGGACACCTACGTAAAAAAATCAAACAACCCACAAAGCTGTATCCCCTGGGCATCACAAAAATTAACAAGCTAGAAATGCTTTAAAGTTCTTATGACAAGACATGACATTAAACCTGGAAGACTTCTTGGATACACTACCAAACACAGACAACAGAAGGCAAAATAAAGAGGGCAGATGTCATCAAAGTGAAAAGGAATACATCAGGAGATATTATTCCTACAATCCACAGAAGTAGAGGAAACATTTGCAATTCTAATAAGACGCAGTGTCTTGACTACGGAAATGATTTCGGGGCCAGTGAGATGGCTCAGTTTGTAAAGATGCTTGCTGCCCAACCTGAAGACCTAGGTCCAATCCTCAGGATACACAGGGTAGAAACTTCCTACAAACTGTCCTCTGACCTCTACATATACAACACAATGGGCACAGGACTGCAAGTACGCACACACACACACACACACACACACACACACACGCACACACACGCACGCACGCACACACGCACACACACACACCACCACCACCACCACCACCACACCACTGTGGCACTCACTATGCCATGGCACACGTGTGCTTCCCCGCAAATTAAATGAATGTTTTTAAAACTTCCTACAAGATCAACACGAGAAGTTGTTTTTAAATGGACAAAAGACTCAAACAGACATTTCCCCAGTGAATATAGGCCCACAGGCTCACCAGCACCACTCTCCTCAGGCAGTCATTCCGAAGCCACAAGAAGCTACTGCCTCACGAGCTCTGGGATTGCCATTACCCTTCTACTAAAAGCACAGTCTCAGTGAACGTGAAAAATTCTCAACCTTCCCTACGTGGCATTGACAAGAATGTAAAACAGTTCAGCTGCCACAGAACACCGAATGGCTATAACCTAGCAATGTGTGCACATGACTGTAGTCAAACATCTAAATCCAATGTGTGTATACCAAATATATACACACCTAATGTGCAAATAACCAGGTCAAATACAAGCAGACCACTCGTGTTTATGGGTACACTATTTACAGTCGTCTAAAGACCTGTGTGACTCCAGAAACCTGTCCATCAACAGAAGATAAAACAGATCTGATATATCCAGCCGACTTCCGCTTGGCCTTACGGAAAAGAACATTTTAGCACATTTTGCAACATGGATGTTCACACTCGGTGAAAGGAAAGAGTCTCAAACATCAGGTGCTGAACCTTCCTTTGTTCATATAGAGAAGAGAGGTTGCTGGGAGAAGGTGAACTGGCACTGAATGACAGTTTCACTGAGGAAGACGAGGAGACCTCTGGAGATGGATGGCCGAAATGGTTACCCCTCATCCAGCATATGCTTAACAAACCAGAATTGGATGCTTTCGCTTGATAGAAATGGCAAATTTTACGTAATGGATTTTTTTTTTAAATCACGATTTAAACAAAAATGAAGATGCGATGAGGAGGGCACGGAGCCCTGTGAGAGATGCCTTGATAAATGATGCCTTCACAGAATGGCCATGGACCACTAAGCCAGAATCATAAAGCATCCTCAGGTTCCCTATGCAAACTACAGTGGCTTGGGCAGCCTCCCTACCCAGTTTAGAGCATCAGGTAAGGGAAAAGGACACAGAACTAGGGGAGAGGTGCCCGACACCAAAGCTCACTCCAGTTGCATTTCACTGCATAGCGTCTCATGGAATGCCCCAGATTCTCTGAGGAAGAGAGCTACTTTGCAAGTCACCATGTTCCCTCTGCAGGGTTCGCTACTCTTTCAGTCTCATATCTTTCTTCCTTAGGAGTACAGAGGTTGTTTCCCTGCCAGTAGAGTCCCCTGTGGCCATATTTCATGAACTGTTTGGATATTAGAATCTAGAAACTCATCTAAATAATTTTAAAAAACAGAGCAGGGCACGGCAGGATAAAGGCGCTGTCATTTGTTATTCAATATTTCTTTCTGCCTTTTAAATGGAAACAGGTGGACGGGTAATGGAGATAAGGGAATGAGAGGGAAAATATGAAAGCGTCTTTGCTCCAATTCTAATTGAACTGACAGACACAATTCAAAGACATTTTAATATCGTTCTTCAGAATAAAATATCACTGTCTGCCTTATCCGTGACTATCTTATTACTATCTGGTCCAAAAGGCCACCATGCCAAAATGCACAGGTCCACAGGAAGCACGGTGGGTGCTGGGGAATGTCAGCTTCATTGTGTTTCCATGGTAGGAAAAGTAAAACCCTGTGCTTCTACTTTTCTGGATTTCATAAAGTCAGTCCTGGAATAGAAAATGCCAATCCTCACAACAATGGACTTGTGCAAGCCCACCCACAAAGAAGAAAGAACTCTGAAGGGTGGGGAACTAGCTCAGCTGAGAACCTGAGTTCAATCCCTAGACCCCATGTTAAAAAAAAAAAAAAAAAAAAAAAGGCTAGACTTGCCAATAATCCCAGCACTACGGCGTCAAAGACACGAGGTTCCCAGTGGCTTAATGACAGTCAGTGTGGCCTACAAGGTGAGCTCCAGGCCACTAAAAGATCCTGTCATGAAAAAAAGAATACCTAAGGAATGATGAGCTGTATTCTGACTGCAAACACACACACACACACACACACACACACACACACACAGAGAGAGAGAGAGAGAGAGAGAGAGAGAGAGAGAGAGAGAGAGAGAGAGAGAGAGAGAGAGAAACAGAAAGACAGACCAACCTAGAGGGTTGGGTGAGAGGGGAGAACTTGGCTGAGGGCAAATGTACCTACTCTTACACTGAATTTTGTTCAGTGGCAAAGAGATGGAGACACTAGATAGGGAGGATATCGAATCTCTTTAATCACCTTCAAGACACAACATTAGGAGAGCACAGGCCTCTGACATGTCTGGTGCTTGCTCCTCGGGCATGGGCGCTGCAAACCAGCCACTGAAGACAAGACCCATGGACTCCAACGCTAGAGTCCCCAATGAAGAGTTCTAGTGGAGAACAGGGTGACCAGGACCTCCATCCTACTCATTTGGCTATAAACCTGGCCAGGAGCTCCATTCTCTACAACCTGACTACGTGGTCCTATATAAAAGGCACCGTCTTATAATAAGACTCAGAGACCTGGATCTCCTGGGGAGAGACAGCTGGTCTCTACCATGGGAACAGACAAGCTCAACTCAGAGCCATTTGTGTGACAATACTTGGTGATGATGTCACTTTGCCATATATCCTGCTTGACCTTCCTGAGCATCTGAAAAACTCCAAATGACTTGTCCTGCAGAACACAGGGCCACTCTTTCTCCTCTCCTTACCAATGTCAAATCACAAAGTCTAAAGTTAATGGTAACGGATACAGAATGCTGATTGGCTTTTCTTTCTTTTAGGAGTGTGTGTGTGTGTGTGTGTGTGTGTGTGTGTGTGTGTGTGTGTGTGCCCTGATGGTGGAGTTAAAGACACGTGTGAATAACCTGATATGGGTTCTGAGCACCAACCTTGAATCTCTGGAAGAGTAACACACATATAACCACTGAGCTACCTTACAGACTCACTTCCTCATTGGCTTTCTTAATGACAAGGCTCTGCACACAGTTCAAATTTTGTATGTGTAGGAGGTTACCAGCAAAGCCAGCAATCAAACAGGGGAAGAGTCTAGGCAGGCTTCTTTGTGAAGAGATAAGTCTATATCAGAACACAAAGGCACCCATGAACCACCCACCTCAAGCCTGTGTCCAAGGCTCCCTTCTGCCTGGCCTGGCCTAGCCCCTGTCACCTCAGTATGGAAACCTCCTCACATGCTGTCAGGAGTGTCCCTCAATACTCTGACAAGTCAGTACCAAATGCTGCCTGTGGTTACTGCTCATTACCTGTCATTAAGCAAACCCACTAAGCATAGAAGAGAGTCCACAGCCCTTTCATGCAGTGCCACACTCCGCAATACTGCCGAGACTCTCCTGTTCACATGACACCCTTCTCTGCCACCCTGTGCTCTCCTCTCACAACTATGCTTCACAGTACCCAGCACACAGTGTTTCACAAAGCTGTACTGATATGTCAACAAAGGACTTCGGGGTGACATAAATATGGCCACAATCCTAACCCCACTATTATTAGCTTTAGCTCACATTAGAACCTATAGAGCTAACCTGGAGCGTGACCAGGGAAGGCACTTTCAAACTTCTACCCAGACATGTCCTGAAGGTCCAGCCTCCACACCATGGCATACTTCCTGTCACTTGGCCAAGGGGTACCAAGGAGCCCCCAAGGACTGTGCTCAATGAATCACATTAGCAAGTAAGGGACACAAAGGCCAGCCACCTGGCCTCCTTCCCATGAATACTAGCAGGCATCCATCCCTACAAGAGTCCTAATGGGACCAAAGAGCAAACCAGCTAACACACATGTAGGACTAAAGAGTCCCCAATCCGTTGAAACCAGGAAGAAACCACACACACACTGCATGCTAACACTGTGGTGCCAACAACAGACAGACAGAGAGAGCCTCTCCCTGTATCAGCAGGTCCTGAAGTTCCACCGCAGGTACACAATCATCCTCCTGCCTCCTGAGTCACTCAGAGGTGGCAAACATGATCTGCCAAGGTTCCATGCTGAGGTCCCTATGCATGGCACCTCCCTCCCTTTCCAACCTCCACTGCGCTGCTGGCTCCTGCAGACCACAAGTGTTAGGGAATGCTGCCTCTGCCTCCCATCTTGCCCAAAGAGCAGCAGGCCTACAGACACATTCTACCGTGTCCAGCTTTACATAGGTTCAAGAGATTCAAACTCAAGCTCATGGGCCTCGTGGTTCACTGAGCCATCTCCCTTGCCCACACATGTACTTTTGAAAGAAGACATCCAAATGCCTATCTCGGATAATCAGATCCATGATTCTACACAGGATGCACACCAAAGTAAGATCAGTTCTGAGAAGCTCCTGTGGTGAGGTGGAAGGCAGAGGCAGGAGAACACCGGGAAGCCTGTGGGATGGGGAACACGTGTATTCAGCAGCAAGCGGGAAGAGAGCCGCCTTTCACACAAGGTGGGAAGCAAAGACTGACAGTCAAGGCCATCCTCTGACCTCCGATATGGGCGCCCTCCAGGGAACTATATACTGTTAGGCATGACCTTTGCTAATTCTTGATAGTCACACACATGGAAGCACAAGTCTACCTTCATGTCTGACCTGCTTTCCTGACCTTTTGACACATGTGCGTGTTCATTTTCATTACATAAAGTATGTCACCATGAGTTTACCCATTTCCCTGCTGAAGGGCATCTAAGGTACCTGCTGTGCAGCAAAATCAGGCTGCAATTCCGTCTTTAACCTTCTTAAGAACCTGACTTCAACCAATGGGACTTCAGCCTTGAGCAGGGGAGAGAGCTGTTGGGAGAAGCTGCACACTATAAAAGCATCTAGGAGCAGCACTAAGTCCCCCCAAAGCCTGAGGGTGCCCTCACCCATCCTGCAAGTCAGAGAGGAACAGCACTGGTGGCAGACAGTCCCTGGACAGAACTATCTCATTACCTGAGATGAATTTTGATCCTCTATAGTGTGTTGAAATTCCTCCCGTGTAGTGTTACATTACTTAGCTTTGATAAAAAAAATAAAATAAAATAAAATAAAATAAAATTGAAGATTAAAAAACAATCAAGCCCTCCTTGAGATAAACAATAGAGTGGGACACACAGGGGTGTTAATGAAAGGAGTGCACAGAGGCTGCTGGCGACAGCCCTCCCTGCAGCTCAACTCAGCGCAGAGCTTAGAGCAGTTTCCAGTCATTCTTCTTTCAGCAAGATGACTTGTTAACACGCCAAGGCCTTCGCCTCCTCCTTCCATGAAGAGCAGGCTCCCTCCATACAATTTTCCCACTGTGAACTCAAAGAGCAAGACGGGAGGCGCATGTGTCCGGTACCTGAGAAACAAAGGGCCCCTCCACACTGCCTCCCTGAAGCAAATCCTCCCCTCCACTGCCTCCCTGTAAGGTTCCACTTCAAGGCTAGCAGGCCCATCACTCTAGCTGAGACCAACACTGGGACCTGAAAGACCAAGCCAAGCTCAACCCCAAGCCCCAGCTCTGCACCTTTCTTTCTCACTCTGAAACAGAGGGACAAGAGCCACCACAGCACCTGTGGGTGAGGATGAAATGTTGCCTAGGAGGTCATACCAGTCAGTGCCACTCCAAGCCTGTAATCACTGAATATCTTCAACTTAATGAAGGAATAGGGGTGCCAGGAAGGGGGCTCAGTGGGTTAAGTGCTTGCTATGCAAGCATGAGGACCCGAGTTTGCAATCCTGGCACTTACATAAAAGCCGGCATTGTAGAACACAACTGTAAACCTGAAACTGGGTGATGGAGACTGGCTCAAGGTTCAGTGAGGGACCCTGCCTCAAAACATAAGAGGGTAAGTGATCCAGGAAGATGTCAAATGTCAACCTCCACACTCTGTGGATATACATGTGGGCACATCCATCCGCCCACACAGCATATAATACACAGAGAGAGTCAGAGATTGGGGTCTATGAGGAGCTGTCTCCCCAAAGCACAAAAGCAGGTAAGTGAATGCAACACTCCAGACATCTGTATCCTACGTCCTCCTCTTGGTCCCCGCCCTACCCCAGGGCCTCTCTTCCCTGTCAACTACGAGGGTGTTCGTGTCTAAGCAATGCTTACAGGACTATAAGATGTAGACTCAGTGCGTTAAAGGTCCAAGGTCACTCTTAGAGCCTAGAGGTCAGAACCAGCAAAAGCCTCACTCTTCAGGGTTAATCCTAGGATTTCCTAAGCATTGGCTGAGGCAAGGGCTGCACTGGAGGGGAGGAGCTTCTGGGACACATTTGCATACTCGGATGCTAGTGGCCCAGCAGCCAACACACTGCCCTCTTGTTCCCAGGCAGAATCAACACTGGGCTCCAGCAGCTGGGGTTTGTCCCAGATGCTCTGCTGCTGAGAAGAGGGACAGTCTGCACTTCAGAGAGACCCATGCCAGCACATCTGAGGGAGGAAGCCCAGAGCCTGGTTTGGTTGGACAGGCACCTGTCTTTTCTGTCTGTTGTAGGAGGAAGGAGGCCTAGGTGGAACTAACTCCTGCCTTCAGCACTGTGGAGTGAGGAACCAGTGCGCAATCCTGGCTCCCAGAGGACGCGAGACAAATCTTGCCTTAGTTAAACACTTGATAAATTTGTCTCTCCTGGACGGTGCCCAATAACACAGAGAAGACAGTGTGCCGTAATTGGGAGTAGTGTTTGCGGTGGGCTGCCTGAACACTGGAGGCTAAGAAATACTCGCAAGCATTATGTAAAGGGGACTGCCAGGGGTGAACACTGAGAACTGAACAACTGAGACCTGGGGAAGAGTCACAGCCCGCCTACAGTACATGGCCCAAACAGACACTAGGAACCTGGTGCATGGTGGCCTATGGTTGTAACCTCAGTGCTGAGGAGACAATACCAGAGGGATCTTGGGTTCAAGACCAGTCTGAACAATAAGCAAGACCCTGCCTACAAAGAGTGGACAAATGCATTCATCCCCAGGTCCTAGACCTGCCAGGGGCATCCCTTAGACTTGGAAAGCAAGGGCCTTTGTATTCAGCAGGCTGCTAAGCCCACTCTTAGCCAAACCTCGTGTTCTTGAGCATGAATAGTGTTCCACAAAACACCCTGCCAGCCCATGATGGTGTTTATTTCTGGGACTGGCTACATAGCAGAGCTCAACGCAAAATACCAGTGCAGTCTCTTATTTGACAATTGTTATAAACTTCAAAACAGGATGACTATAATTAAAAAGTTATAACACAAACATCTGAAGAAGCCAGAACCCTATACAGATAGATTGCATGCTGTAGAAGAGGCCGCTAGGGAAGCTACTTTGACGGTTCTTCCAAAAATTAAGCATAGAATTACCATAGAACTGGGTATGGCAGCCTACACCTGTCATCCTAACACTCAAAAGGCCAAGGCAGGAGAATTGCTGGCATAGTCTATATAAATACCAGACCACCCTGAGGGACCTACTGAGCTGCTTCCAAATCCCAAAACTGGAATTACCAAGTGATTTCTCTGATGTAGGTCTAACAATATGAAGGGGCCGACCACCCATGAACTTGAAAGACTGAGGAAAGCAGGGACTGTCATAAAGGGAGAGCCTACATATATGTTACTACAAGGAGAGAAGTTCAAGATGTGACTACAGGGCCTTGAATTAAGTGCGAGACCTTTAGGATCCAGCTGTGATGCTAAATCTAATTAGTCAACCAGAGGGAATCCAAAATCACCTAGCAGATAGGCAAGCCTGTGGGAAATTATCTAGAGTAGGTTAACTGAAACAAGAAAACCCACCTACTGTGTGGGAGGTCCTGAACTTAATTTTTAAAAAAAATGATAGAGAACACAAATTAAGCACCAGTATCTCCCTCTCCCTCTTCTTCTCCCTCTCTCTCTCTCTCCTTCCTGACTATAGACACAATCTGCCTCACACCCCTGCCACCACATATTCCCCACCATGATGGACTGTATTCCTTCACACAGTAAGCCAAAATAAACCCTGCCTTCCTCAAGTTGCTTTTGTTGAATATTTTGTTCCACCATCAAGACCAGAAACGAACATGGAGGGTCCACAAGCAGGCACAGGCCTCGGGCCCAAGGTACAGGCTCTGATTCCCCAAAGGCCTCCATTTCCAGGACTCTGCAGCTGGCAAGGGCAGAGCTGCTGTGAACCCTACAAGCAGTGTTATATTTTAATAGTCGTTTCAATTGACTATAAAAATACAGCCTCACATAATAAAATTGCTTTTGCACTGTGGTAGAAATACTTAGCCAGAGATGAGACATACTTAGCAAGAGGCTATAAAACCCTATTTGCTTGCTCATGGGGTAGTTGCTGAATAAGACGAAAGCTGGAGCAGATAAGCTGGGGCAGGCGGGCGAGAACGAGACAGCAAAACACACACCGCCGCGTGTCAGCCATGATGCCTGGCACACGGGAGCGCTCAGGACTGTTTTCAATGGTCTGAGCAGAAAACTGAGCATCTCTCCACTCCTGTTGTAACTTTTAAAGCTCCATCGGCCTGGGTGTGAGAAAACACATCCCTGTGGCTTCACATGGCCCTTCTACTCGGTGCTCAGAGTGGTACCAGGGCAGAGCGCCGACAGCCACCATGGCAACAACGTACAGGCAATCTCTCCTCCACAAAATGTGTCACAGAAAGTTTCCCAGCCACAAAGGAGGGCAACAGCAGGCTAATGTCAGAGCCCCAGGAGGCATTGGCTGTAACAGAAAAGGAACTCTATCCTTGGCTAACACCATCAGGATCCACCACCACCAATACTAGCAGCACCAACAATACTGCCACTGTCACCAGCAATCATGTTACATCAGCACCATCACCACAACCCACTGTCACTATCCATCACACCATGTCATCATGCCCCTCCATTATCACCAACCATGTCAAATCAGCATCATAATCACAGCCCCATGGATCACAATGCACCCAAACCATCACCCGCCTCACCGCCACTGATCCCCATTGGCACCATCAATATATGGCTATCACTGCCACCGCCAGTCATGACCATCAACAATGTCACATCAGTACCATCACCCACCTCACGGCCACTGCACTGCCACAACCATTGCTCCCGCATCAGTAATGTCACCCAGGCAGCATCGGCACATCACCACCACTGTCCCATCCATTAGCACATCAGCACCTCCACCGTCATTACTATTATCACCATCAGTATCTTAACCACATCCACTTGCCCCCACCATCAACACTATCACAACATTTACAATATCATCATGGTCACCACTGACACCACCACCACTGAGTGCATTATCACACTGCCTCTATAACCACCTCTGCTACCACCATTGTCGATACCATCAAGGCACCTATATAACCATGAAGGCCATCACCACCAACACCACATCATCCACATCGGCGCCGATAACACTGTCACTATCAGTGCCACCTTCATCTCCACTCTTGTCACCACACCACCACCAATAATATCCGTACAAGCAACACTACCATCATCCATAGGACTACCGACTGCCATCACTGTCACCATGGCAACAAGCATAAGCTTCACTCTGACCAAGTGAACTGCTCCTTCAAACTGCTCCTTGTGTTGCTCATGGAGTCCAGCCAAGCCTGTCTACCAGATGCACTGTGCTCCTATTTCTGAACAAAGACTCTGAGGCCAACAGCAGGCAGATGATGTGCTGCCTCCTAGCCTAGAGGCCCTACTCATCCTGCTCTGGGAACACCTCCCTGCACATACCAAATACAAGGAACTACCCCTCAGCCTCTACAGCTTAGGCTCCTGCAGCCAGCTTCCCTCCGCTCCAAAGGGGCCATGACACTGCACTGGACACATACCTTATGCGGAAAGCCAAAGAGACAGAATGAAATGACAAATCCCAGATACAGAGGGTAGCCAGCGGTCAGACTGTACCATATTCCCTCTAGGCAAATTCACCTTCCAGTAAACACAGCACAGGTTAGTGTCATACAGTCAGTTCAACACAGCTAGGTCTCAGATCCACACAGCAGGGCCTTCATAGATTGACACTACGGAAGCCAGCTCCCAAAGGAGCTCACAGACTTGGCAGGGAAGGAGATGAGACCCACCATAGCCAGGAATCAGTTCTTCAACTACTGAATGGACCCAACCAGAGCAAACCGTGGTAAAAAGCCATGGAACAGCTGCAGCCTGTGATGTCTGGAGGCACCCTGAATTTAACTAACCTGAGTTTTCCACTACAGAAGCTCTCAAGTGAGAGTGGACTGCAACAAGCACCCCCATTTTAGATGCAAAACCCTAAGGTATGGTGAAAGCATGCAGCTATTACCTACATTCACTGAGCCAGACGTGGGGAAAGTTAAGTGTTTGAGTATATCCCTAAGCAACAAGCATCAGGGCTGACAACAGCCCAGCTATAATGGTTAATGTTGACTGTTAACAAGATCATGAATTACTTAGGAGACATAAGCGACAAGTCTCTGAGCACGTTTTGTGGGCGAGCTTCTAGACTGGGTTAACTGAAGTGAGAAAGCATACCATGGGCAGCACCAGATGAATTAAAAGAAAAACAAACAAATAAACAAAAAGTGAGAAAATGGGCTGAGGCCTACCATTTGTCGCTCTCTGCTTCCTGACTATAGATACAATGTCTCCAATCGCCTCATGCTCCTGCTGCCACACCCACCCCCTAGCCAGAATGTACTATGAGCCAAAATTAACCCATCTTTCCTTAAGTTGCTTTTGTCCAGTATTCTGTCCCAAAAAGAATATTAACCAAGACACTCGCGCACTCTGGGGAAACCCAGCCTCCCTGTGCAGCTCAATACAGGTTTCTAGCTAGCCACTGGTCTCATGGTTTTTACAGAAAAGCTCTCATAAAACCAGCCAGATGTCAAAACAAAAGTCGCACAAAATCCCATCTAACATCACACAAGGGCTGTCACAAGCACACCTTGTCACAAAGTCCCTTTTAGATGAAATATTCTCAGTAATACTTTCCCCTCCAGATCCTTACAGCATCAGTCAAACTCCAGCCACGTCCCTGTCTAACATAGATTGATAGTTACAGTACAAAAAGGACATTCAATACCCTATGCTCTGGTCACACAGAGATCCATCTGTGTCCCAGCTCTTTGTTCCTCTGAAATGAAAGCAGTGAGCTACTGATGCCTTGGGGAGGGTGGGGACCACAGCACATAATCCTATCATAGGAGCATTGTGGGGGGGGGGGGGGTCACAGCACATAATTCTATCACAGAAGCATCATCCCTTAACCACCCACTCAAGTCTAGACATTCAGTCAGTGGGTTGCTCGCTGCACAAAAAGCAGGTGGAAACTAAAACCTGGGACAAGCACCAGGCCACACCAAAACCTTTAAGGGCATCGAATTGTGGGGGCGCTGTCCAGCGAGCCAACAGGGGCTGGGATGTAACCCCAGGTTCTACAGACCCAGCTCACAGTCCACTTGCAAAAATCATCTTCAGGGCCCACGTGAAGTAGATCATCCACCACGGCAGAAGGGCACACACCCTCCAGGGACAAGTGTGGATATGACTCCTTTGAGGAGTACAGTAGATAATCCAACATAAAGAACCACAGGAGGTCTCCATATTGACGGAAGAGGGGCTCACCCCTAAGGCATCTGTTTTGGCTTCACCTTTTCTCCAAGCACCCGGTTTCTTATCCCCACCCCCCACCTCCCCTCCCTTCCATTCGAGGTCAGAACAGTGCCTATTCCACAGTCTGGCAATGTTCAATGAGCATGAACGGGGACAGAGTGGCAGATGTCCCATGTTACGTGCAGAAACTGCACCCCTACATTGTGAGTGTGGGCTGCAGTCACCTTCTGCTGTGTGCCCTTCCTGAGTGCCTTCATTGGAAGCCATGTTGCCAGGGACCATCTTGGAGGCTAGACCTTAAAAATGACTGACAGATACGAAACTGACCCAGTGAGGCAGCTCCCATCCCCTCCCCCAACGCCCTGCTGTGGGCAGAGTCACATCTCAGGTGTCAACCTGGCTCTGGAGCCCTGGAGACAGCTAAGGTTTGGTGGCTGCCTCTCATCCAGGCTCCCACCCTGCAGGCTTCCAGGCCTTACCAGCACTCCTTATGCCTTCAGACAGTAGCCTCCTACCAGCATCTGCTTGACCAGCAATCCCAGGCTAGACCTCTGCTCCTAGTGGCCCAAAAGAGGACATGTTTGGAAAGCCCCTGGTAGAAAAGGACCATGACGAGCATCACCTTGGAAACTGAGGCCCTGCACAAGTCACAGCTAGAGACAATGAAGCATGGGGGGGGGGGGTAAAAGAAGAGAAGAGAAGAAGGGATAAGGGGCTAAGGGGGAGAGAGGGTAGAGGGAGGGAAAGGGAGCGAGAAGAAAAAAAGATGAGATGGCGAGAGAGGCAGAGAGATGGAAAAAGTGAAGGGGAAGGCCACAGGCTCTTCAACAACAAAAAGGGAAGTACACTTTGGGAAGGTGCCTCTGTCAGGCACCAGGGAAGGCCATGGGGGCTTTATGGCTATAGCATGCAGCCTATGTATGGCGTCTCTTTCAGACTCACATTTGGCCAAACTCTGCAGATCTTTGACGCCATTCCCCCTGACCTTCTGGCTGCCACTCCTGGAAAGCTGCCCTCCAGCCACCTGGATTCAGATCTCACCCACCCCTGTGCCCTCATCATACAGGACCCACCTACGAGAAGTCCACCATGTCCCCTCTAGCAAAAGAGCCACTGTCATCACAGATCGCTCCTGCCCACAGCCCCTCCCATATAAAAAGGCCCAATAAACTCACTGCTTCCCCAGGATAAGCTCTGCTGTAATTACAGTTTGGTGACTACTGTAGCCTTATAAGCAGGGGGCCCACCTTGTTTGCATCACCCCAAGGAAGGAATCCTCACAGCACGTTTGTTCTAGCATGTCCTGACTGTTCCACTGAATGCTGCCTACTGTGGACCTCTGTGGACCCCAGACCTACATGGAGCCTAGACACAAGCAGGTTTCCTGGTGATACCAGTGGGTTCTCTAGACAAAGCCGAGATAAAGTAAGGGGCTTTTCTGAGCTTACAATGCAGGAGCTGGCTCTTTACAGTGTCTTCTCTGGCACCTGGCAATTCTGCATAAGATACCCAGCTGATGCCATTTGGCACTCTGATCTTTGAGGATGCTTTTCTATATGCTCCATGGTTATTAGAACTTAATGGTAAACCCAAAATGAATAACTTTCCTGAGGTCCCACAGGCTGACAGAAGCAATGTAAACATCACCTATAGCCTCAATGTGTCCCAAGCACTTCTACAGTGACGTGCGTAGCTGTGACAGAGTCAACAAAACTCGGCAGGAATACAATTCTGTGTCTGCAGCCATCAGAGAAAATTAACTGGGTGTTGAATTTGCTCCTTGCATTGGTCAGGGGTCCACAAACAAAGCCTAAAGCCCATCGGTCTGGACATCCCTTTCTGCAAATAGAGTTCTATTTAGTTACAGGATAAAGGGGAGTTGAGTGGGCTGGAGAGATGGCTCAGCGGTTAAGAGCACTGACTGCTCTTCCAAAGGTCCTGAGTTCAAATCCCATGCAACTATATGGTAGTTCACAATTATCTATAATGAGATCCAGTGCCCTCTTTTGGTGTGTCTGAAGACAGCTGCAGTGTACTTATACACAATAAATAAATAAATAAATATTTAAAAAAAAAAAGATAAAAGGGAGTTGAGTGGCTGCCCAGCATGGCTTTGAAAACATGCACAGAGCCTCCTGGAAGATGACAAGGGGGAAGGGATTGTACAGTGTCCAGGTAAGAGTAGGCTGGGGAGCCTCTCAGGAGTGACTCCACCCATCCCCACTTCAGGATCTACCCACAGCCAGAGAAGAACAAAGGTTCTAGGTGGATACACCCAAACCTACCAAGAGTAAGTTCTGGCTCCACCTAGGCCTCCACTAAGGCTTGCCATCTCCCTGCTGTCTCCCTGCTGTCTCCTCCCTGCCATCTCCCTGCCACTCCCAGCGGTTAACCCCAGTCATGTGAGAATTTATAACAAAGGCAGGGCCTATGTCAGGGAGCAGGGCTCAGCATACCAAGTATGCTGTTATGAAGATGTCCTTATATAACACACTACAATATCTACAGGAATGTAACAATGGAAAAAAATGTTCTCTAGCTCTGGCTAGCTCCAAACTCTCTATGTGTAGATCAGGCTGGCCTCAAACTCACAGAGCTCCGCCTGCCTTTGTTTTGCAAGTGCTGGGATTGAAGGTGTGAGCTACCATGCCTGGAAAAATACACACACTTGCACTTTGAACGAGAAAAGCATGTCAGGGGACATCCATTTATGAACAGGGGGCCTATTGAGTTTCAAGTAAAATGTTTTACCATTGATCTATACCTCAATGGTAATACATTTACACACACACACACACACACACACACACACACATATGTGTGTGTGTATATATATATACACATGTATATATATATATAATTGATATCAAAAGAGGAGAGAATTTACTCAAGTTGTGCTCTGACCTCCAATTTCACACTGTAGAACATGTGTTTTACACACACACACACACACACACACACACACACACAAAGAAACGTAACAAACGCAAAACAAATTTTAAGTACACTAAGTTCCAAGTGTTTCCCCAAAAGAGGCTTCTGCCTTATGATCATAAGATCTACTGTCATTCAGTCCAGAGTCCACTGCCCTTTTTCTACCAAGACCCCACATATTATCTGCTTCATGCCTATACCGTGTGCTATGTGCGGAAAGCAGAAACTCAGCACATTTGGAGGGGGCAGGTGCCTAGAGGAACTCCAGAAGGAAGAAGACACAAGCCTCAGAGACTAGAATGAATGAACTTTCAGGGTGACTGCCAAAGATGCCCGCTTACCTCCTGCTGTTTGGAAGGAAGTCACTCCCAGTTAGTGTGGGTCCCCCAATCAAATAAGGCAGCTGACAGAAGTGGGTCACAGAAGGACTGACTGATTTCTGTCCTGTGTGTTTTCGGTACACCTGTCTACTCCTGCCCTCAACTCACTTCCAAGTTTTAGCAAGGCCAGCCATGATCTGTGGAGAGAGGCCCATGTGGCAAAGATCACAGGTAGCCTCTGTCCACAGCCTCCAAAGAAGAGAGTCCTGCTAGCCAGCACCCTTGTGACTCAGAAACCCATCCTACTGCAGTGAATGGCCACTGCTCTGAGCCTGGTACCTTCAGCTCAGCCCACAAGATAGCCTGCCTCCGACACAGGGAAGCCACACCAGGATGGCTGTCTCGGAAACTGAGTTAAGAAGAGACTCTAGCCGCAGAGCTTCAGTGCACACAGAGGCTGATGATAAATGCTTCCAGAGCTACCTGGGATTAAGATCTGTGTTCCCACACCACTCACCAGTGCTCCCCTGTCCTGAATCTCTCCGTTGCCACACACAGATGGCACACATTCTAATCTCTGAGCCCACAGGGATGAGGCCACCAAGCCCCTGAGAAACAGCCACAGACCATCCTAATCACAAAATCTCTCGCCCAGATTCTTTCTCCAGCGCTCCCTCCTCCTGCAGGGTCTTCCTGGGCGTCCACACTTCACTACCTCCTCTTCTGTCCTGATGAGGGTCTTAGCTCCATGTCCTCTAGCTGTATCTCTTCTTTTAACTCCTCCCACCCAAGTCACTTCCACAGAACTGTCACTATCTACTTATGGACTCCTATCTCCTTGAACACAACTTCTTGGTCCAGGATCTGCCAGCAAAGACTTCCCTCTCATCCACATGGCAAGGTCTGTGCCTGGACTCAGAAATCAGGCTCACCTCTTCCCACAACGCCTCCCTCAGCATGTGCCGCTCTCCCTCAGCTAATTGCATGAGGCTCACTGCTGCTCGTTCTGCTGCCTCCACTGCTTCCCCCCAGACCCTCTTCTTTATCTGACTCCCACTGTGTCTTCCCTATGATGGTCGATCCTGGTTGTCAACCTGACTGGATCTTGAATCCATTAAGAGATCTTCTGCTGGGCACAACTGTGAAGGATTTTGTCAGTGTGCCTGAAGTGTGAAAGACCCACCCTAAATGTGGGCAGCACCTTCCTGTGGCAGACAGATAAAAGGTGGTTCAAGGGGAAAATTTTGCTTTTAGCCTGCCTTCCTTCCATTCTAGCTTCTATGTGAGTTCTTCTATGCTGCTGCTGCTGCTGATGATGATGATCATGATCATGATCATGATGACTACGACGACGACGACGACGACGACGATGATGATGGTTTCCTCCCCTGACATCAAAACCCAGCTTCTTCGGGCTTCCACTGTGCACCAGTGGCTCTCCAAGAATCCCCCAGGCCTTCAGTGTGCGATAGGGACTGCTGAGTCAGCTATCAATTCTCAATCCCCTAACCCCCATTGTTAACACTGCTACTGTGTCACTACTCAGCCCCCACCACATAAGCTGATCTTTAAAAATCCCTTTTAAGACAGATTCGTTCTATCAACTCTCTTCTAGAAAACCATAATACATCACCCAGTGTTATTCTGTGGCCCTAGGCCCCTCCACCACCGCCTACTACTGAGAGCAGATGGTGCAGATCCCAAGAACACTTAAAAAGACCCGGCTCTGCTCTGCGCTGTTCGTTTCAACAGGGCTGGGCGTCAAGCACACCCTCATACCTTAAGGCCTTCAGACAGACTGGGGCCACACTGCCCTGGGCTTTTCCATATCATGAACTCACATCTACTCTTTAAAGCACCTACTGACCGCTGCTGCTTCCAGGACCCTTCCCTGGCAATTCTTCCTCCCTTCACCCCTCAGCACTGTTTCCCATTTGATAAGTAGTAATTGAATATGAAATGTCCCCCACAGATGCCCATATGTGAACCTGGCCCCAATTAGTGATGCTGTTTCTGGAGCTCCTGGACCATTTGGGACTGTGGTCTACTTAGCAGAGGTGGGTAACTGAGGGTAGGTCTTGAAAGGCTACCTGTTTTGGTTCCAGCCCAAGGTCTCTGTCTCCTAATCTCTCCAAAGTGTGAGCAGTTGTCTCACACCGAACCACCATGCCCAGGGCCATCCGGGTCTCTCCCATCTCTCCCAACGAGATGGCAGTATCTGTCCCCAGATACTAAGAGCCAAAACACCTCTCCTCCCTTAACCATTGCCTGTCGAGTACTTTCTCCCAGTGAGGATAAAGGTAATTAAAGGTGTGGATTTGGCCAAAACCCATTAACTGATTACAGGCATACACAACATTTACGAGATGCCTGCAGACACCAGAGCACACGAACACCATGTCGCTCATGTCCCAACTGCAATACCATCCTCCTCTCACAGAGGAACAAACTAAGGCATGCAGAAGTGACCCCGCCCCATACACGCGCCAGATCTAGGAAGTGACCTGGGTAGTCTGGCCCCAGATCGAAGCTCTTGAGCACAGGAAAATCGGTCCTCCAAAGAAAGCACAGCAGCGGGTTCAAGGTCGTTCTAAACCTTTCATTGGCTTGTTTTTAGTGATTATCTTTAAATGACCAAGAAAAGGAAATCATTATTTTTTAAATGGTAATTAAGATCACAAGAGCCTGAGAAAACCCAAGAAATCTATAGTAAGGGCATAAATCGTGCTGTCTCTGTAAGTGCTCTCTAGAAGCCCCGTGTAAGTGCCCGGCCGGACCCATCAGAGACTGGCCCTACTTTCCCCTCGAAGCTTCCCAAAAGGATGCATTGTGGTTATCTTCTAATGAAATTTCATAATGCGGATTTTATTTACAGTAAAAGTAAGCCCCGTCAAGACACCTTGCTTCACCCCAGGCCCCAGGTTCCCAGACGCTGCTCCCCAGAGGACTGGTTCCTTCCATTGAGGCAGCTTCCTGCAAATCAGAGTAAGTCGTCCACTTCTTTTCCAATGCTCTTGTATCTTTTAAGATCTAACTCTGCCATCTCAGCACGTGACCCACCCTGACCCGAACCCACAGTCCACCCCTACCCAAGCCTGAAGGTAAACTCCAGTCTGCTGGAGACAAGTTCCTCCTTGCTCACGTCTCAGGACTCAGCTGAAAGGCAGTCACCAGAGTGACAGCACACCACACTCCCAGCCCACGCCTCCTCTGCTGCTTAGAACTCTCTCGGCAAAGCAGTCTCTAAAACATGTACTGAATTACCACAACATCCCTGCCCATGGGGCTTCACTCCCTCAGCCATCACACTGCTAATGGTGAGCTGAGAAGAGGAGAACATTCTGTAAATGGCCATCACACTTTTCTCAGAAGGGGGGAATCCATAGTCATGATCTGATCAAGGCTCTCAGGAAATTCTGTAGTTGTTAGGCTACCGTACTCATTTGCTTTTATTTTTCTGTTTTGGGGAATGCGCCAAACAGGGCTTCAGGAGGTGGTTCAGCATGTAAGAGCTCATGGCATTTCCAGAGGACATGCGCTCAGTTCCCAGCACCCGAGTCACAAAGTTCAGGACTACCTCTCACTCCAGCTCCAAGGGACTGGAGACTGTAGCCTGCTCTGGCCTCACTCACATGTACATACACACATACACAATTAAAAGTAAAAAGTAAACTTTCTCTTTCAAGGTGAGTCAAGCATCTGGGAAGATGGTTCAGTCAGTAAAGGGCATCACTAGAGTGTGGATTTAAACTTTGCATCAGCATTAATGCAAAATGGGATGTATGGCAGTGCACACCTACAACATCAGCGTTGTGCGGTCAGAGACAGGAGGATTCAGTGACGTTCAGTGAGAGACACTACCTCAAAAAAAAAAAAAAACAAAAAACAAAAAAAAACAAAAAACAAAAAAAAAAAATGGGAATGGTAAAAGAAGAAACCTGACACTGAACTCTGATCTACAACCACAAAGTACACTAGATCTAGGTAAACACACTTGATTTATACACACCTAAAAAACTCCCACACAAAGACACATGGCATCAGAGTTGATGCTAGCATCACAGGCAGAGAAATATCAATCTGCAAACAGAGCCCTTCTTGCATTCTTTGAGGGAATCCCTTCTAAGTTAGAGTATCCGCCATGCTCTGGATGGATTCTCCAAAGTTCACATGCTAGAAACATAATCTCCTCACGTACGGACAGATGGGACTGGAAGGCAGAGCTCTAGAAGACAGTGAGGATTAGGTCAGGTCATGAGGTGAGGCCCAAGACATCAGTGGCTTTAGAGGAAGGGACACCTGAGCACACACATACACTGTCTCTTCACATTACAAGCCCCATACACAGTCCTTTATTAATGGACTTCCCAACCTCCAGACCTGGAAGTCGTATCTTTTCTTTACAAACTATCTAGATCGCACTGTTCCCTGATAACAATGTAAGGCATGAGTATTAATGACTTGAATATCATTGAGACAGAAGAACTAATGGGACAAATTAAAAAGAGGAAATATTAACCTTGCTTCCTTGATTCAGAGGGTGCAGTCCAGAGCTGTCCAGAGCATCCTGGTGTCAGGAGTTCATGGCGGAGGCCATCTGATCACATCCCAGCAGACAAGGAAGCAGAGAGCAAACAGGAATCAGGGACCTGGCAGAAGCTCCAAAGGTTCTGCCCTGGTGATCTACATCTGCCAGCCAGGACCCACCTCCTAAAAGACCTCAGAGAAACCTACCATCTGGGCACCAAGTGTACAAACCATGAGCCACGCGGAGGCATTTCAGATTCAAATCCTAACAGCAGTTTCAAACACTGTATCTTTTCTAGAACCACACAAGAGTGAAGCAAGAGTAACCAGTCATTGCCTCTATCCCCCACTGTTACGCCAAGTCCCCTAAGAGTCCCTGGGACTGCAATGCCCTGGCTGAGATCACAGGGAAGATGACTCCACCAAACCAAAAGTTTACAATGTCATCCTCCCAGATGACAACAGGCAGACCATCCTAGACCAGCAGGTCCCTGAAACACTGTGATGGAAAAACATAAATGCATTGCTCATAATTACTTTGTCTGTATATCCATCTGTTGGACTTCTCATATCTATGCATTTATGGTTACATCTAATCACCCTCAGGAGGATTAACTTGATGGAGTGGCCAAGCAATATAACAGAGTCACTATAATTCCATAGGCACTTTTGATTTCCCTGATAAGATAGTTAGCTGTTGCCGCTTGCTATGCCAACCCCATTTCCCGTCGATACTAGTCAAATTTTCCCTGATAAACTAATTACACACGGCCTGCCAGCTACAGAGGGAGGCACTCTGATTTATTTGGGCTGAAGAATTTGTTCCCTAGCATAGACACATTGGAGATGAATATTGAGAGTTGAGTGACCTAGATTATCTCTGTGATCTCACTGGGATCTGGAAGAATGAAAAGGACAGTGGTGGGTGTCTCTTCTCCATCCAGAACTGCTACATTCTCAGTCCATTCCCATCAAGGTAAGCCAAAACTCTGAACAAGGCAAGTCGCCAAGAGTGGCCCCAAATACCCAGAGTCAACCATCAACATCATCTCTTCAACCATGAGAATTAATTCAGAGCAAGCGTCCTGTTTTAAGACAGGCAGGGGTGGGGGATAGGGAGGAAGGCCACATTTAGAAGCAAATGCCTTGTCAGAGTACAGCTTTCAAAACCTCAAAGGGCATTTGGGAGGAAGAATGAATGAATGCATTGGAACACCTGGCTTCCATGGTGTCCTTAAGAGGGAGATTTGGACGCAGGTGAAACTTAGCATGCAAAGAGAACACAGTCTATGTGATGCTGCCACAAGCCAAGGGTCAAATGCAATGACAGGACCACGGCAGCAGCTACTTAAGAAGTAAGGGCAGACTCCCTCTGTGTTCTGTGGACACCATGGGCTAGTGCTAAGGGCTTCCACATCTCTGTGTGTGTGTGTGTGTGTGTGTGTGTGTGTGAGAGAGAGAGAGAGAGAGAGAGAGAGAGAGAGAGAGAGAGAGAGAGAGAGAGAGAGAGAATGAATGACTGGGGGGTTAAATTGCCCCATTTTGTGTCCCTCAAGTGTGGCAAGCAGGACTGTGGACATTACACACACAAGCTCACGCCATGTCCGCAAGGGTCCTTGTCACTCTGCTTGGAGAAGAAGAAGCAGAGGGGCCTGGAACACACATTCCTTTCCCAAAGAACAGTCTCCTTTCTTCCCTCCCAGTGTGTCCTGCTCCGGTCCTGTCAGATTTGGGACATGCCTGCCTCCCATTCAGGAGCCCAACTCCTAGCAGTGGACCACAGAATTGGAAATGTAGTCAGAGACCTACAGCTGCTCTTGCTCCTCTCAGCAGCCAGCCAGCCAGTCGAATGACAGAGATGCACAGTCTCTGATCCCATGCAGGGTAAGTGTTGTACACCTATGGTGAGTGACTAACAGACCTCCCTCCGCTGGATGTTTGGGAACTAGGCCAGAGAAAACCTTACTATCAAAAGCAACTCACTACTCTGAACATTGTCCATGGTACACAGAATCCGATCACAGGTTGGAAGACGCATCCCTCTACTTCCTGACAAGACAAGAGGACCTTCCTGTCTCCTCCAGTCCCTTTCACATCCTGGGAACAAATGCCTGAACTACAAAAACAAAAAACAAAACAAAGCAAACAAACAAACAAACAAAAAAACCACTGTAAGATTCAGAAGCCCAAAAAGAACTGAGAGCACAGAGCTGGGGCTGGAGATGCAGGGTCTAGAACCCTGGGACCTAGGTTCTTGGTTTGAGCCCAACACCTTTTTTGCCAAGGACACACACACACACACACACACACACACACACACACACACACACACACAGCAAAGGCAGATCTAATCTTTGACAAAACTTACCTTGGCCTGAACTCTTGTGGTCACGGTGAGGAACCCCAAGTCAGGCCACTGTGCTTTTTGGGCCTCAGCAGTAAGCGCAGAATCCCCACTGCCTAGCTCATGGTTCTGAAAGAGGCAGAAAAGGGTCTTGCCCTTCCCTAAATAAGCGTGAGTATGTGTGCAAGGAAGAGGGCAGCTGGGGAGACCTGAGAGGGAGGGCTGCAGCTCTGCTTTAGGCTCAGGAAAGAGAGGGAGAAGTGTGGACCTAGCCACACCCAGGTCTATCTTCAAAAGAATTGAATACATGTCCAAACCCATACTTAAACAGGAAAGATCAAGGCGAGACTCAGTGAAGTAGCCTGAGGACATAAATGACCTAGTATCCAATGACAGATAAGTAAATGTGAAGTCTATCCATAGGTGGAAAACGATTCAGCCATATAAAGGAAGGAAGTACTGACAGGTTACACAAGAGAGATAACCTCCAAAAACATACCAAGCTAAAGCAACCAGACAGCCAAGTCTTGCATGCATTTGAAAGATTCAGAGTATAGGACTATGGAGCTGGCTCAGTGGTTAAGAGCCTGTACCACAAGCAAGAAGACCAAAGTTCAGATCTTCATAACCTACATAATTGCAGGGCCTGTCAGCATGCCTGCAATTCCAGCAGACATGGGGATCCTCAGAGCAAGCTGACTAGAGACACTGACTGTATCAGTGAGTTCTGGGTTTGTTTGAAAGTCCTTGCCTCAATGAATAAGGTAGAAAAACAAACAAGGAAGATCACCTCCACACACAGACACATGGGTTTTGACTGTAGACACAATTAACAGCCACGTAGTAACGCCAAACTGCAGTAAATGTCACTGGATTATATCCTCACAACTGGCTAGCTGGACATTAGGAGAAACTCCAATGTGTTTATTTTGAAAATGCGAAGGACTCACAAACTTAGAGCTGGGCCATCGAGCCCCTTCCAGGCTGCCTGCCTGGCTCACTGCCCTTGGCTCTGTCTGTCCTCCATTTGTCCTCTCTCCCAGCCTCCAGTGCCCGAGTCTGGGTAGCCCCACCACAGACTCCTGCTCTCATTACCTACCTTTGCTCTCCTCATGTCTTCATCAATCCTTCCAAGTTCACCAGGGACCCTGTGAGGAAGCCGTCCCTCACTTATAGGAGCCCTCTGGTCTCTTCATGAGGCAAGAACAACACCTTGCATGTTCAACCTTGTCACAAGTCAGTCTGCAAGATCCATTTTCCTACTAGACCATAGCAGGGAAAGTCCAATAAATCTTAATGTCTCCTGTGTTGGCATTTAATCCTCATGACAGCACCACAGGGTAGCAATGGCTATCTAGTCTACAGTCTACAGATGGAGGGTGCAGTAAATATCAGAAATCATCCAACCAGCAGAGTACTGCCAGTCTCATCAGCCCATCTGCAAACAGTCTTGGAGCCCTTGAGATACCAGGCCATTCAGTGACCACACAGAGACCATAATGGGACCTGGCAATAGAATGCAGAGTCAATTCCAATGCAAATCAGCTTCTGAGGATTTCTACCTGCATCTGAGCAATCTCTAGCTGAAAAGTGGTGCCTGCTACCAAACAAGACCCGTCTTATGTTTGAATGTTCTTACATTCCCTCTGTGTTCTTACAATCCCTCTGGACCAAGAACTTGTCCTCACACAATGCACATAAATGCCTCCAGAGACTGTACACCAACATCCAGCACTGATTAAATACTTACCCACAATACCCATCTAGACTCAATAGATCAACCCCCAGGCTAGGGCGACACTGGCTACGAAGCAATTGAGCAAAAAGATGCTTATAAATGGAAAGCAGGAAACAGCCCTCCTTACTTTCTGGTAAACTGGGATCTGGAGATTAATAATGCTGAGCAGGTTTACAAGTCCAGCTGCATGAGGCCCCTGGGAGCAGAGCCCACCACCAGCCCTGAGCACAGCAATCCATCATACTGAAGCCCAGGGCACAACCCTGGGAAAATGGGTTCCATCAGCCAGCCCTCTAGCCTCTGAACACTCTAGGCCCTTTCTCTGGTTTCAGTTTTATTCTGTGTCTGGTATGTGTGTATGGGAGGGGAGTGTGTGTGTGTGTGAGTGTGTGAGTGTGTGAGTGTGGGTGTGTGCACACACGGTCTACTCACAAAGATACACACAAGCACATAAAAGCCAGAGGAAGAGGTTCGATGTTGCTTCTTGGCTGCCATCTACCTTTTCTTTGAAACAGGATCCCTTACCAACCTGAGGCTCACCAGATAGGACAGGCTGGCTAGCCAGTGAGCTCCAGATCCACCACCTCTGCTTTCCTAGAACTGTGGTCATAAACATGCACCAACAAACTGCCGACTTGGTTTTAAATGTGAGATCTACAGTTTCAAACTCAGAGCCTCAGGCTTGTACACGACAACTACTTTGACAACTGAACTATCTGCCTAGTCCCTTCAGTAGGCTGTTTGTTAGTTTCATTGTTTTCAGCTTTCCTGGCTTCACCTATCTCCTGGCTCTCCAACAAGACTGACTCTGTTACATCCCGGAGCAGGTGCCTTTCCTGAGAATACTCACCTCAGCACTAAAACTGCCTAGTCTCAAGTCCATCTCTTCCACAGACATGCAGTGCTCCAGGGCAGACACACAAAGCCTTGTCTTTACCATGTTAGCAGCTCTAATTCAGTATTGACTGAAGGAACATATGAAGGACCAAATAAAGAAGCTCAACTGCGGTCTGGAGCGATAGCTCAGTGCTTAAGAGCTTGTAGCTCTCATAGAGAGCCAGGTTCCATTTCCAACATCCATGATGACGCATAGCCCTCTTTAACTCCAGTCCCAAGAGATCCAGTACCCTCTTCTGACCTCTGCAGGCACTAGGCACCTAAGTGGTGTATGTACATACATGTAGGCAAAATATCCATAAACATGAAATAGTGAAACAAATAAATCTAGGTACTGGAGAGATGGCTCAATGGATAAGAGCACTTACTGCTCTTGAAGAAGACAGAGGTTCTGTTCCCAACATCCACATGGTAGTGCACAACCCTCTTTACATACACTCAGGCACACACAGATACACAAAATTAAATAAACAAATGTCTTACTTAAGTAAGTCTAAAAGAGAAAATAAAGAAAAGAACTCAAAGTGTGCTCTGGAAACAAGAAACAGATCATCCAGTCCTCTACCAGTTACCTATGCCAGAATATCTACAAGCCTGCACCTTGGAGAGACAGTGGCTAGTTATCTCCCATTCACCTAGAACTCTCCTCAAACCCACAGTGAAGAACACTGGAGGCTGGCCCTGGAATCTGCTTACATTATCACAGAACAGAGGAGACGACATCAACGCCCTAACCTCTCTCTTCTAAAAACATGATTCAAATAGACAGTGTTCTTGTTCCCTTCCTGTCGCTGTGATGAAACACTCTGAACAAAAGCAGCTAAAGGGAGGAAAAGAATTTGGCTTACATTTCCAGGTCATAGCCCACCACTGAGGGAAGTCAGAGCAGGAACTCAAGCAGAAACTTCAGGCAGAAAGCACTGAGGAACTTTGCCAGCCAGCTTGCTATGAGGCTCATGCTTAACTAGCTTTCTATACAGCACAAGACTGCCTGCCTAAAGAGGGTGCCCTACACTTTGGGTTGGGCCCTCCTACATCAATTAATAATCAAGGCAATCCCCCCACAGACATACCCACAAGCCAATCTGATCTTGGCAAATCTTCTATTGAGACCCCCACTCTCCTCAGGTAAGCTTTGCCTATGTCAAGATGGCTTTGCCTATGTCAAGATGGCAGTCAAGGAAACTAAGACAACCTGAGTGTTAACTCCTCTATGCCTGTTTACTCATCAGTTGGAGACAGGTGATGAGATGATAAGACGAGACAAGATGAAGAAGTGTACAAGCCCACCTGCATGAGGCCTGGGGAGCAGAGCCCACCACAGCCCAGAACACAGCAACCAACCACAAAAGGCCAGAGTATGGCGCCAAGGAAATCCCAATCCCATCAGACACCACTCCTCCTCTCTGGAGGCTCTGTGTCCTTTCTCTGACTCTGGTTTTATCCTGCATCTGATGAATGTCTTCACAGGATATCTTAGCTACCTTTCTATTGCTGTGACAAAACACCATGACTAAGGCATAAGAGAAAGCATTTCATTATGACTCACAGATGCAAAAAAAATGCTCCATGAGCATTGAGGCAGGCAGCATGGCAGGGGACGGGCAGGCATGGCACTAGAGAAGTAGATGAGAACCTGAATCTCAAGACACAACCACAAGGCAGAGAGAGCTAATTGGAAATAGCTAGAGCTTTAAAAACCTCAAAGCCTAGCCCCAGTGACACATCTCTTCCAGCAAGGCCGCACCTCCTGACCCTTCCCAAATAGTTCCATCAACTGGACCAATCATCAATAAGTATGACGAGCCTATGGGAGCACTTTCATTCAAAGCACCACACTGGGTTCTTGTCTTATTCCTTCATGAGTCTCTCCTTCCAAATGGCCAAGTTTTTCTGTGTCCTGACTGTACCTTTGCACCAGCTCTCTGCAGCTCTATAACTAAGCACCACAAACAAAGGCATTTATAACAGAAATGTTTTCCTACATGGCTTTGGAGCAGGGGTCAGCATGGCTGTGATCCAAGTCTTAACAAGAATTCCTTCTTCTAGCTTTCTAGCTCCTGGTAGTTCTGGATGTTCCATAGATCTTCCTCATCCTCTCTGGGCTTTGACAGCAAAACTCTACTCTTCTTTCTGGTCACCAGTGCATATGTTGACCCTCACACTAGGACACAGTGCCATTGGCTGAAATGTCCACCTACTCCAGGATAACCTCAATGCTAACTCACAATAATGATCCCATGCCAGACCAGGTCATAATCTGGAATACTCAGTTAGGACCTTAACCCTTTGGAAGAAATTGAGGGTCACACTTTAATCTGTAATATACACTTCCATCACATAATATTTATGAAATGATACAGCCGTGGGACCCAGGCATTAAGTAGCTATATTTTCCCTCAAGTTGAAATGCAAATATATGCAAATGATGATAAGAAAATGGTTTTTAAGGTTCAATCTTTTTCCTTTTGTCTACTTTTCCTAGAAATCTCAATTCAGACTAGAGCACATAAGTAGTTTTAGAATGAGAAAAAAAAATCATGTAATTTGGATGGAAATCTGATGATTCTACTCAACAGCTCTCTAGTATTCTTGGGGCTTTGTGTGGTGGGGGCGGTTGTTGGTTTGTTTGTTTGTTTAACAGAAGAAACCTTAGATGGCTCTGTCATGGGGGGACAGCTCCTAGGCTTCTTTATTCAAAGGTGGCATTCGATGTGCAGGTGGTTAGCAAGTGACAAGCAGAGTTGATGTGTGCTGAGTTCCTGTCAGTCCTCTCACAGCAGAGAAGGCAAGGGCTGTCTACCTCTGCTCACACACATTCTAATGGGAGCATGCAAAGCTAACCTGGCCAGGACAAAGTCAGACAACCAGTGCTTCGAACTTAGCCAAGAGCCACAAAGGATGCAGCTTGTAGAACTTTCTTACTGTTTCAAAGTCCAACCTCCCCTGGTTCCAGCTATCACACTGGGACCTATATCACACTGAACCTACAGTTCACCACACCATAAGATGAGCCCATCAAGGGCATTCCCCTGCCCCTATTCCAGTCAACCACAAGATCCTACACCCCTGGTCACCTCTCGGCCACCTACACTGACCTCATTCTTTCAGACTCCAAATCAGCACTGGCAATGTCCTGGCTTGCAGGGGTCCACCACAGCTCTTGCATGTTCACCAGAGCCCAGTTCAGTAAATAAGAGTGCTTGCTACACAATCATGAGGACCTGAGTTTGAAATGCTAGCACCTACCTATGCAAAAAGCTAGGCATGGCCATATACACCTGTAACCCCTGTGCTATGTGTAGCAGAGACTGGGCTTGCTGACAGCCTAGCCCCAGTTTCAGTGAGAGACCCTGTCTCAAGGAATAAAGCAGAGAGTGCTAGAGCAAGACACCTGACACTCTCCTCTGGTATCTATGTGCATACAATTGTACACATAGGTGCACATATACTACACATACGTGCTCACACACATACACAAAAAGAAAATATTAAATAAAATCACCAGGGCCATTCTTCCCAGTAATAGACTCTCTGTGGATGCCCAGATGGCATGGTATTATGACCATGCTTGGGCATGATCAATCAGCTGCCTGTGGCCACCCATCATTCCTTGGTTCTCCTTTACTGTCCACAGGCAGGGAATCCTCAGCTCACTCAGTACTGCACAGGCAAGAAAATTTCACCTCACAATAAACAATCACATGACCTGGGCAATCTGGGTATTTCCTAACTTCCCTTCCTCTCAATAAGAGAGTTCAGGGCCCCCAAGCTAGCTCGGCAGGTCGAATCATCGACTTCCAAGCCTGGTGACCAGAGTTTGATCCTCCCAGAACCCACAGGGTGGAAAGAACACTAGATGCAAGCTGCCCTTTGACCTCTACATGCATAATGTGGCAAGCACCTCATACCCCTCATATGCACATAAAATAATAAACTGTATTAATAATTTTTTAAGAAGAACAGCAGCCACTCTTAACCTCTCATGTATTGGAGGAAAACCCTCTGATGCTGTGGCATCAACTGGGTGCCAGGTACACTCTGGCCTGATACCCCCTTTCCAGGGGCACCCACTCTCCTACACACACATGCACAGCAGTTCCCACTCATCAACGGGCATGTGTGCTGTGACCCAGTGGATGCCAGAAGGAAGAGAGTACCAAGCTACACATGTAGAGTTTGTCTCCTGCACACACACACACACACACACACACACACACACACACACACAAACCAAGATGGATCCTATGAGATTAGTGATAATAAGCCCAGTGAAAAGTTGTGTGTGTGTGTGTGTGTGTGTGTGATATACATGTAACATAGAAGTCAGAAGACTTCTGCCTGTATTGCTGTCCACTCTTTTTTCTTTCATTTGAAGCGTTTCTCACTGAACAGACAGGGTAGTGACCACCAAGCTCCACATGTCTGTCTCTACCAGCCCTCTACCACAATGCCACAGTTAAAGGCATTCATGGTCCTGGTCAGTTTTTATGTAGATGCTTAGGATGTGAACGCACATCCTCTTGTACTTACAACAAGCACTTTTGTGTACTGAGCTGTCTCCTCAGGCTTCAGTAAAATTGTTACAAACTGCTAAAAACATAAAATAAAATGTAGATAGACCTAAAAGCAAATCACAAAGCCGCTGGCCGTCTTCACAAACAAGCGCCCATTTCACAAATGACACTGTGGGGCTCAACCACACGAGTCCTGGTGCTATACCGTGTGAGCCACGATCACTCAGCCTCTGTCCTTTAGAAATACATTCACACAATCCTTCATTTCCAGGGACTGTGATTTCTCATTCTGAAGGCTCATTCCATGCTAATCCCACCTTGACATTCCTGCCTATAAATCACAGAAATCAAAGAGAGACGCCATACAGACAAATGTCCAAGAGTCCTTGACCACATCTGGTCCCCACAGGCAAATGCCAGTCAGACAAAAACTTCCGATGGAGACTTTTCCTTTAGTTCACTTAGAGCAACAGGGATGAAGAGGTAGAGACCCGCAAGAACTGGGTTTCGATTTGCTCCCTAACTTTTAAAAACCTTCCACCCAACTTGTACTACCCCAGCCCAAACTCGAGCACTGCAAGGGTCTCTTGCCTTACCTACAGCTCTAAACAGAGGTTTCCAGGGACAGCCCAGCTCAGTTCTACCTCCCATCCCTCCGTGCCCATAGGCAGATGGATAAGCAAGCTGCCTGCTGGCTGAAAGAACTGGAGATCCTCCTGCCTTTTGGTAAGCTCACGCCCGCCCTGCTATAGGGCACCTTGCCACAGGGCATGGCCACTTGAGGGAAGCAGAACTCAGGGAGTTTGACTGAGCCTACCCAACTCCACAGGGGCAGTGTTGGGCTTCAGGGAGGTACTGAAGCACAGTTTCCAGGAGTGGGAAAGCAGTTGGAGATACTGGAAGGTAGGAGCTGGTTGGGGGTCCCTAGACCTATGGGCTTCTCACTCTTGGACATACAGATGACACTGGGAGCCACAGAAGAGCAGAGAATGGAATCGGGGCCCACGAGCTGGAGACAACATCTAGCCTGGGGCCAAGGGGAAAGGGGAGCCCTGGCTTGTGCCAGCGGGAGATTGTCCTTAGCTTGACAGAAGCAGACTTCATGGCAGTTGTAACTGGGAGCCCAGAGAGGCCTTCTACCTCAGAATAAAGCTGAGGCTCTGTAGACAAAGGCCTTCCCCAGGCTTCTCACAGTGGATCTTAACGAAGAGATAGTCCATGGTTCTAAACAGTTGATTGTCATGGTGGAAAATGGATGCATGAAACCATACCCAACTTCTCAGGGTGGGTCTGAGATTAAATACCTTTTGCAGGTAGAATGTCTGGGAAGGCAAGTTTATTGGCTAAGCCCTCTGGGCCTCTAGGTACCTCATTAGCATGGAGAGCTCTGTCTTGAGCCTATGTGACCTGGGAACATGTCTCTTTTATGTGAGAAGCAAGGCACGTGTTCCAAGTCAGGGGTCTGGCAGGGAACTAGGAGTCATCTAAGCCTCAGGTGTGTGCCCACCGAGTCTCTGGGTCTCGACCTGCTCTACCTTACCAAACTTCCTGCCATGGCTTTACGTCCCACACTTTTCCACCTGCTTATTCTTACACATGGCATGGTGTGGTGGCCCATTCTGGTTGCTCTATCAGTCAGTAACACAAATGCTTCATAGTTCTGGAAGCTGGAAGTCCAGGATGAAAGCATCAGCATATTTGCTATGTGACGAAGGCCTATGCCTGTTCAGACATCCTCTCTGTATTAAGTCCTCGCAAGGAAAAAGAAAGACAACTTAAGTCACCAATAGAGGCACTGTCTTAGTTAGGGTTTTACTGCTGTGAGGAGACACCATGACTGAGGCAATCCTTATAAAGACAACATTTAGTCAGGGCTGGCTTATAGGTTCAGAGTTTCGATCCATTTTATCATCAAGGTGGGAACATGGCAGCATCCAGGCAGGCATGGTGCAGGAGGAGCTGAGAGTTCTAGAATGAGGGTCTTAAAGCTCACACCCAAAGTGATACATTTCCTCCAACAAGGCCACATCTCCTAATAGTGACACGCCATGGCCAAGCATATACAAACCACCACAGGCACTATGGTTATCAGTGGACAAAATCTAGAGTCATCTGAGAGATAGGCCTCTGGGCTTGCCTGTCAGGGTTATCCTGATTGCCTTTACTGGAAAGGGAGGACCTGCCTACTGTGGGTGGCAGCATTCCCTAGGCTGAGTATATTAAAAGGAAATAGGAAGCTGAGCAGCAGCAGCACTCATTTCTCTCTGCTTCCTGATTGTAGACATGTTGCAAATCAACTGCTTCGAGCTCCTCTTGACTTTTCCACCATGACTGGATCCTTGAACTGTGAACTAAATAACCCTTTCTCCCATAAACTGCTTTTGTCAGAGTATTTTATCACAGAAATGGAAAAGAAACTAAGATAGGACCTGCTCCCTCAACACCTCACAGGCAAACAGGTTTTGGTCCATAGAGACAGCAATATACTCAGAATGCAGATTACAGCTAAATAGGGACTCCTGAGATTTTGGTTTTAATGCCTTTATGCTTTCTATATTGTTTATATTCATTTCATAACTAGGACAAAATAGTATTACAAAAAATGGGAATTGTTCAAAAATTAAGATTCTGAGTACTAGAGAGGTGATTTAATGGGTAATGTTAACGTCACACAAGCATGAGGTCCTGAGTTGAGATTCCTGCCATCGATATAAAGAAAAAGCCAGATGTGATCGGTGTTAAACATCTATAACCACAGCACTGGGGAATAGAGAGAGACAGGCAGACCTGAAGTACTTGCTGGCCAGCCAGCCTTGCAAATCAGTGTGAGCTCTAGGTTCAGTAAAAGACTCTGTCTAGAAAAATGTAATGGAGAGTGATCAAGGAAGACACTAGTGTCAGCCTCTACTTGCACCCATGTGTGCATACATGCACACACAGACACACACCCACTCACAAAGGCCCTAAGACCATCAGCAGGTGTGATGTCCATGGGCTAAATAGGACCCAGAAGCTATGACTAGTCTTCATTTTCTCACCGAGGAGATTAATAGCGATTACTAATCAGAAGTTCACAATACTGTGAGCCTCCCTCACTTCCACCTTCTTCTAAAATATTTTCATCCCTGTAAGAGGAAAAAGGACTGTTAAGTAATCACTTCCCCTCCTCTATCCCCAGGCAACCACTAATCTGTTTGTCTATGGATTTGCCTGGTGTAGATAACACATATCAGCAGAGTCCTGTGAAATATGTCCTTCTGTGACTAGCTATGGTCTCTTAGCATTAACGTTTGCAAAGTTCATCCACATTGTACCCTGAATGGGTGCCTCACTCCTTTTTATGAGTCAGTAATATTTCAATGTTTTATCCACTCATCAAAAGTGGACACTTATTCATGTTCACGTCTGAGTATTGGGGGCAGTACCACTCTCAACATTTGCATGTATCTTTTAAGCTGTCATTATTTCTATAGGAAACATACCCATGGGGTTTGGGGGAGGGTTTAGTTCCTACAGTGCTTCTATACGTGATATTTTGAGTAACTAACAAACTGTTTTTATAGATCTAACACTTTCTGGCAGTATCATTTGTCATGACTGCATTTGTGCCCCAACCACCCTGGATCGTGTCTCTTGGTATGCAAAGTCTAGCAAACTTACCAAACGAACTGGCCAAGAAAGGCAGCCCATCTCGGTGTGAACAGAGGATGCTAACTGTCCCTTGTAGCTGTTTAATATTTGGCATCTACAAAATAATTTGGCATCAGTTCTCTCCTTTGACACCTGTCTTTTTATCACATTTGGGGGCAGGAAAAGCCAGAGGCAGAACCTTCACTGACAGATCATCCGAGACCAGAGACATGCTTGAGCCAAACTGGAGCTGGAGCCAGGGCTCAACTGGCACCCACTCATACATTCATTCACCTTCCTTCTAGTCATTACTGGAGGGAGAACTCTTTTATCTTCAAAGGAGACTTGAAAAATAGCCTTGTTTCAAGCAACAGGGGGAGAATTCTAAGCCCATAAAAATCCCCAAAAATGCAAGTGATGACTCCAATTTACCAAGAGAATATCTGAACTATAAAAATAAGGCTCACCCCGTATGTCCACTCATTCAAACAGCTGGGACACAGGAGAGAGAAGAGATCTTTAAGGTCACTGCCTCAGACATCTACTAGGACACTCTGTGGGTCCCAGCACTAGCCTGGAACAGTAACACAAGTCATGTAATACACACACACACACACACACACACACACAGACACACACAGACACACACACACACACACACACACACACACACACACACACACACATGCGCGTGACTCCAAACACAGGGCTGTTGAGATAAAAACCTCTCTTCACCTATACACATGGACCACATCACATGCTGGGAACTGAAGAAAAGATCTACACAACTTTGGCTGTAGTGGGGGACACAGGGATTGGAGGAGAAGTGCATTGTGGTACTGCAGAGAGCATAGAGAGGCCTCGCTTCACAAGCTGCATAGGAAGACAGGAGTGAGCCTGGAAAACCAAGACAGGTGGAAACAAAGAGCATGTCTAGACAGCGAAGGAAGCCTGGCAAAATGCACTGTGGCTTATCAGGTCACAGGACATTAGGCCCCTCGGGGCCAGGGATCTGGTCACTGAGCCTGTGGCTAAAACACCAGAAGTCATGTTGAGGCTCACAGACCAAGCTTCCTCCCTCCTGTGAGAGGGAGTCCCTGAAATTGCTCCACCCCAGGTCCTCCATCCCGGTAGCCTCATGAACTTAGTCCTCAAAGCAACACCCCACCAAGAACTACCCAAGGGTTTGCAGTGGCCTGGTATGAGGGCTAAACAACACAACACGCGCTCTCACTTTTGAGAAATGGGCAGCCAAACACACAAGACAAAAAGGGCTTGAAATAAATCGGACTAAGTTAATAGAAGTGAGGCAATTTGGAAGAAAAATAATCACATTTTCCTCCTGCTAAATCATTATTTGCCCCTGGTAAAGTCAATTATGTTAAAGAAAATAAGTTATTATTTCAGAAAAATAAAAAAGGGGCTTGGAAAGTGCTTTTATTTCTACAAATAAAACTCCCTGGCATGGGGGTACACACCTTTAATCAGGACGTAGAAACAAACAGATCTCTATGAGTTCAAGGCCAGCCTGGTCTACACAGTGAATTCCAGGACAGTCAGAGCTACACAATGAGATCCTGTCTCCAAAAGGAAACAAACTGAGCATGCTTGTCTGAGACAGGTCTCCAGTGTGTGGCTTGGGTACAGGAAATGCAGGCCTGGCTGGTTGGTCCCCACCTCATCATCAGAGATCTAACAGCCAGAAAGGCTGGACAGGTGGGATAGCTCAGGCAATGTTACCAAGACCTGAGTTTGTTCCCCAGCACCCACACGGTAGAAGGAAAGAAGCAATTACCACAAGTTGTCCCCAAAACTCCATATAACACACAGTGGCACACATACACATGCATGCACAAAAATAAATGCAATTTAAAGACAAAAATCTAGGGGCTGGAGAAATGGGTCAGCAATTAAGTGCACATATTGCTCTTGCAGAAGACCTGGGTTCAGTTCTCAGCCTATGGTTCCACTCCAGAGGACTCCCATGCCCTTGACCTTCCAGGGGCACCTGAACACATATACCACCCCCACCCTACCCCACACCGCCCACACTTACATACATATACATATAATTAAAAATAATAAAAATAAATCTTTTCAAAGAAGAAGCTTCTACCTGCAGCAGATGACTAACAGAGACCTATAGCTAGCCACTAGCCACCGTGCAGTAATAGGAGACTGCAAAATATTCAGCCCTAAAGGGTATATATATACTCTATACACACACACACACACACACACACACACACACACACACACGCCTCCTCTACCAGAGCTTTGGGATGGTTGGGGCAGGAAAGGGTGTAAGAGCCCACAGCCATGGATGAAACTTAATCCTGTGAACACAGCAGGGCAGCTGCATATATGAAGGAACGGGGATGGTAGCAGCATATAAGACGTGGACATATCTGTGGAGAATTTTCTTGATAGCTCATTTGATGGAGGTCCCAGGCCACTGTGGACACTGCCAACCCTAAAAAGGTGGGCCTGAGCTATCAGGAAAGGCAGACGAGCAAGCCAATAAGCTGCACTCCTTCACCAGCTCTGCTTCAGTCCTTGCCCCCAGCATTCTTCCTGCCTTGAATTCCTGCCCTGACTTCCCTCGATAATGAACTCTGAGTGTAAGATGAGATAAACCTTTCCCTCTCCAAGTCGTTTTTGGTCTTGGTGTTCATTGCAATGACAGAAAAAATAACTAGAACATAGTGCAAGGTTGGTGGCACAGAGAAGACACTTTCCTGCCAGAGAGAGCAGCAGGAGCAGCAGGAACAGCAAGGTTAACAGGAGGAGCAGGAGGAGCAGCAGAAGCAAGAGAAGCAGCAGCAGCAGGAAGAGCAGCAGGAAGAGCACCAGGAGCAGCAGGGGCAGCAGGAGCAGCAGGAGGAACAGCAGCAGCAGCAGGGGCAGCAGGAGGAGCAGCAGGAGAACCAGGGGCAGCAGGAGGACCAAAAGGAGCAGCAGCAGCAAGAGGGGCAGGAGGGGCAGCAGGGGCAGCAGCAGCAGCAATAGAAGGAGCAGCAGTGAACAAGTCAGAGCTTGGCCATCTTCCCCCAGGAAACACTTGGCAGTGTCTGACCCAGAGACAGAAAGTGATACTAGATTCCCGGGGAAATACTGTAGAGCAGCCTTCAAGGTACAGGATGGCTCTTGGGACAAAGGCTGGCCCAGCCCAGGAAGTGAGAAGTGCAGAGGCTGAGCGCCCTGCTTGGCCTGAGTTAGCTTCTGTGATCCCAGAGGGTTTCCCTGAGGTAGAAGGTTCCATCACCCATGCTCAGCAAAAGGAGTATACAACCTGAGAACCATGGAGGCTGAGGGGACACCCTTAAAGAGTGGAGAAAAGAGGTTTCTTCTTTGTTCCATCTTGCAGGCCGCATAAGCTCCCTGTGTGCATGGTCCAGGCAGAGCTGTGTCTCTCCTCCTCAGATGGAGGCAGCTGGCTGCTGGCCCAAGCTGTGAAGACTATGCCCCAGCCGCAGAGCTCCATCCCCAACACTCTGCCTGTGGGGATTCCGGGAAAGGAAAAGAAGCTCCAAGAGACCAGGGAGACACACCTGCTGGCTCCCATCCTGTCTCCAGTCCCCTCCTCAGTCCGTCCTCCCCTCAGCGTCTGGGGACTCAGAGTCATTCGCAATGGGTCCTCAACCTTCCCGCACATCTCTCCCCACAGCCTGGCTTAGAGCAAGAGGAACAGTCAGGAGGCAGACATGACGAGCCCTACAAAGCTCGACTGAGCAGAATCAGGTACAAATGTGCCAAACCAAGGACAATAGGACATGGGGCCACCATAAAAACAGGTAACACCCATAGCTCATTATTGATCACCCAGAAATCCCCAAAGCCCCAGAACCCAATAAAAATTCATTTAGTGACAGAACCCCAACCTAAGTAGAGAGCAGGGTCCCTACATCAGACATGTCCACACCCTATTGCCACTGTATCTACATACTCAACAAGATTCCTGGGTGTCATCCAGAACTATTCAGGGTGGGGTCTAGAACATACATGAGCCACCTACTTGCACCTGTCTATCCGCATCACGACATCCCAATCTCTGACACAACAGTGGCTTTGATGGATTCAGATAGGGGACTGTGCTAGAATGTGGGACCCAGAAGGACAACTCTGGACCACCAATACCAAACAGAACTGAGACACAAACAGTAAGTGAGGGAAGAGGTGGGGGAGGGGAGAGGAAGGAAGAATTAGAGGAAGGCAGGAAGGATGAGAGGAAAAACGAAAGGAAGGGAAGAAGGAAGAAAGAAAGGGGGGAGGAAGGGAATGGAGAAGGGAGAGGGGAAAAGGATCAGAAAGAAAGGAAGCAGTGAAGGGAGAACAAAATGAACAGGAAGGAAGAAAGGGAAAAGGAGAGGAAGACGGGAAGGAGGAAGAGGGGAGACAAAACAGAAAAGTATATTGAGGAGAGGGGAAGGGAGAAAGGGAAAGTGTGAAAATGGAAGAAAGATGGGGATGAGGGTGATTTGGTAAAAGAGGAGGAGAGTAAGAAAAAGAGGAGGGAGGGGAAGAAGGTAAGTAGAAGGAAGAAGAGAAGAGTAAGGAGAGGGAAGGAAAATGGGGAGGAGTATGAGGAGGAGGGAGAGGAAGCGAGAGAGAAGAAAGGGAGGAGGTAGGGGAGGAGAGAGGTAGCTACTGAAAAAACAATTTTCTTTCCATCAGCACGGTTCTCCCACAATATAGTGCTCTGAGCCTCACATAACACTATTATGGGATTCTCCCAGGGAATTCTGACCACCTTTTCTGATACACACTCCATCATAAACAGAAGAGTTACTTCAGAATACAGACTCCAGCAAATAACAAAACAAAAGCTGGCACTTAGAAGAACGGGCAACTCTCCCACACAGGTCCCAGCGCACTACGCACTGAGACCAAAAGAAGTCCACATGTGCTCTCTCTAGGGGCATACTCGGAAGCTGCAGGGTCAAAACAGAAAAGATGCCTAACTGTTTGCTTCCTGGACTCAGCATCTTGGAATAATCTTGAAACCCACAGACAACAAACATGGCCTCAGTTCTCAGCTGTATCTCTCCCCGTCTCTGGGGAAAGCAAACAACTATTTACCATTAAGTTTCAAAAATTAGAAAAGTGGGGGGGGGGGGGGGAAGTACATACAATCTGCTAAAGGGATGCTAAAGGGCTCATTCCAATCCACTTCCTGGCTAATGAAAAATAGGTGTCAACAGGAGTGGGCGGGACTACCAACTTCTGGGCTCATGCTGCTGTAGGTAGAGAACTGTGTGACACCAACATAAAGCAAATTTTAATTGTATGAAACCAGCAGAATGCACTGTCCGGCCAGAAGCAGGCAGACAGAGATCCTTGTGAGATCCTTGTGAGTCTAAAGCCAGCCTAGTCTCTGTATAAAGTTCCAGGCTAGCCAGGGTTACATAGTGACACCCTCTTTTTTAAAAGGCAACATAATAGCAGAACGTTTGAGAGAACAGCTAGCAAGTAGCCAAACGCAGAAAGGAAATCATGACTGTTACATTTCTCTACAAGCTTATCTAATGTGATTCTGTTAAACAAATCACTCAGAGTGCCACATGAGTTGTGTGCAACACTCCCAAGGTAATGGCAAATCACAGCTTTAAGCAGCACCTGGTGGAGGCTGAGTGACACTTTCGGAGACACAGTGACACCTTCAAGCTGAGCCTATATCCTCTGCTTTTATAGTCCCCTGGGAAAACAGAAAGAACTGTGACCACTCACCCTATCTCAGTAATACTTTCTACAGCTCACCCAGCTTCGCCTCAGACTCTCATGAGAGAGGCTGTCAAAACTACAAAACAATGATGAAACATGACAAAACAAACAAACAAACAAACAAACAAACAAACAAAAACAAGTGTGAAGATGTACACCTGCTACCCCAGCACTCATGAGGTGTAGGCCTAAGGACAGGAGTTCAAGGTCATCTTCAGCTACTCAGTTTGATGCTAGCCTAGGCTGCTCAGTGAAGTCTAGGCCAGCCGACTACAGACTAGAACCTTGTCTCGAAAGGCAACTACCAAAGAATAAATAAATCCACAACAAGGCTCTTTGTGCCTCCGAAACAGAGTGTTTAATGTCATCCACCACATGCTAAGCACCAAAGGCACCCAGAAGAAAAGTTAACTTGCTTGCCCTGTCTGAGAGAAGCCACCTGCCTGCTGAAGGCAGAGGGTGCCAGTGTGTATGTACCCAGATTCCCTCTTGTGTGCAGCTGTGGTGACTTACTTGGTGGGCACAGAGCCAGCATGGCTTCAAAATTATCACAAAATTCAAGGCATTCATTTGTCCCAAGACCAGTCCCTTCCTTGCCCCTTCAGCTCCCCTACGACTCAGTGGTGCCAGATCACTGAGAGCCTTATGAGTTTGCCTAGGGGAGAGAAGCCAGCCTCCCACTGCAGCATTTAGGGCAGTCCCTGGGGTCAGGCAGTGAGCAGCCTGCAGACAGTAGCAAAGGTGCAGTCCTAGCACCAAAGGCCACCCCTGTCATCACTGCAGAGCTGGGATTCAGGAAGCACAGTGCAGCTGGCTCCCGTCACCTTTTGAGAACTGGGAAATGAAGCCGAGGAGGGTGTGTGAGCGCCCAGGCCCAGCTAGGCTTAAGAAAAACAACAGTACCAAGTACAGTTCATATTCAGGTCTAAAACTGCCCGAGCGCATTGCTCTGGCATGAACTTTGCTGTTGACATCCAGGCTGACCCAAGGACGGGAGCCCGATATTTCATCTGTCACATCCCTCCGGGCACCTTCAGCCTTACAGGAAAGAACAAAACAAAGCCCAGGGGCCATGAAGACAAAGGAAATTCAGCTGACTCTTAAGGTACACTGCAGAGGGCTGGGTTGTGAGCCCCTGAGTCTGAATGCTGGAGTTACAACCTCAGTTTAAAACCTACTATGCTCTTCTCTGCTGCTGTGATAAAAACATGACCAAGCCAACTCAAAGAAGAAAGAAAATGGCGGGGTGGCATGGCAGCAGGCAGGCACAGCGGAAAAGCAAGCTGAGAGCTCACCTCTTCAGTCACAAACAGAAAGCAGAGAGAAAACGAACTGGAAGTAGGAAGAAGCCTCTGCTCTCAAAGCCCACCTCATGTAGTTCATCCAGCATGGCCACACATCCTAAGCTTCCCCAAGGAGCACCACAACTATGGTGACATTCTCACTCGGAAAACCACAGAGTCCCAGGACGGAATTGGGGGGTGGGGTGGGGGACGAAACCATTCATCGGGTAACTGGGCTAAAATGAGGTTTTCAGGAAAAGCCCCAATTCAATAGGTTTGGTGTCATTCCTTAAAAGGACGAGAGGTGAGGACACACTCACCAGAGTGAGATGGAGTGAAGGTGACAGTCTGCCTACAAGCCAAGCAGACAGGTCTCAGATTTTAAAAACAAACAACAAGCACCATAATATACCCACCTACGAATTCCAGCTCAAGAACCATGAAATAAGCACCTGCTGTCCAAAGTGCCCAGACTCTGGCACTTCGTCATAGCAGCCCCACTAAACTAATCTACACAGCATGCACATGGGTCTTCATGACAGCCCCAAGGGCTGCCCATCACATTGGCGAGAGCAAATCTGCAGCAGCATTTTCTGTCACTGTACCATTATGCTTCCAAACTGCCTTACTGAGCATTAGCATTCTCCCCACTTTGGGAAAAGGCTCAGAGGCTTGCCCCAGTCACATACGGCACCTTCATCTTGAAGATGTCAAGGCCTCATTAGGAAGCTGTGTGCAGGGGGGTGCAGCTGATGGTGCTTGCCGGCAACCTGTCAGGGCTAAAAGCCAACTCTGATGTGCACCTCCTCTCTCTGCTGGTTAGGGTTTCCCAGCTTGGCACAAACCTACATATGCCTAGGAAGAGGGAACGAACGTCATTTGAGGAACTGCATCCGTCAGGTTGTGGACACATCTGTGGAGTACTTTTCTTGATCGCTGGCTGATGTGAAAGGACCCAGACCTCTGTGGGCAGTGCTGTCCCTAGGTAGGTGGGCCTGGGCTATCTAAGAAAAGTAGCTGAGAAAGCCAGTGTCTGCTCTGTTCCTACCTCAGCTTCCCTGGATGATGGGCGGTAACCTGTAAACCAACCTAACCCTTTCCTCCCCAAGTTGCTTTTGATTCTGGTGATTTATCACCGCAACGAAAAGCAAACTAGTGCAAAAGTTCTCCCAAGAGCTTCTCAGCACACTGAAACAATTGCAAAAGTGATGGTGTGGATGAGTGATCCAGAGCTCAGTTAAACATTGCTGATTCTACCAGGTTGGCCACACACACTGGGCCACCCCCTCCATGCTGGTCTTTTAGGCAGAACAACTACCCTTCCATGAAAACATGAACAATTTTCTCCTCACTGTTGGTAAATAAAACGTTACCTTTATTCTGTCTCTCTTTTTGTCGACGTTTATTTGATTTTAGTTAGGGGAAGGGCACATGTATCAGGGTAACCACAGAGGTCAGAGGGCAACTTGCAGGAGTCAGTTCTTTCCTTCCTCCATGGGAGTCCTGGGCATCAAACTCAGATCCTCAAACAGAAAGCACCTTTAGTCACTGAGCTGTTTTGAGGGCCCCACCCTTTACAACTTCTCAGGTCAGTGGCTCAGCTCCTGCTGTCCCTCCCTGGGGCACCTCCATCGATACCAGCCAGCCACATGCTGGCCTCCACACATACATGATGCCCAGACATCAGAGAATGGCTACCCTGGGGAGACACAAACTCCAACCACAGTGAGACACTGATGCCCCAGTCAGTCTGGGTAAAGTGAACAGACACAGCAAAGACAGGAAGGACAGGAAGGAGGCAACACGACGCTGGTAAAGGTAACCTGTGAAGCCAGCATGGTAGAGGCTGGCAGTTTCTTTTAAAGACTAAATATCCAGCACTGCAGAGGAGGCTCACAGGTGAAGCGCTTGCACCACAAGCATGTGGACCTGCATGTGGGCTGTAGTGCCCACACCAAGGCCAGGCACAGTAATGTGCACCCATAAATAGAGTAATGACGGAGGAGGGGGGACATAGGGATCCCTGTAGGTCATTAGCCAGTCTGCCTAGCCAAAATATGAGTTCCGGTTCTAGTAAGGGACCCTGGCTCAAAACATAAAGTGGACAGTGATGAAGAAAGATTCTGACATTGACCTCTGGCCCCACCCCTCTCGAAATGAGAAGAAAAAGAATAGACACGTTATCCATCTACCATAGGACTCGGCAACTGCATTCCTGGGCATCTCCCTTCCCACCCCAACACACACACGCACACACGCACAGAGAGAGAGAGAGAGAGAGAGAGAGAGAGAGAGAGAGAGAGAGAGAGAGAGAGAGAGAGAGAGAGAGAGAGAAGCTTTATCCATAAGAGCCAAAACTCATCTTTTGGCAGATGATCAGTCAAACCTGTGGCAGAGCCGTAAAGAGCACTCCATAGGAGGGAACTGGACAGACTCAACAACCTGGTGGACCAAAGACTGAGAAGCCACTGAACATCTGGACCCTGGCTCAGTGATTGCACGACCAGTCTGATGCGAAGCAAACTTGAAGCAAACTGAAAAAGTGAGTAAAAGATCCCTTTGCGTTGTCACTTTTTTTATGCCTGCATGTGGTCATATTGCTTGAAAATACCAACTTTAATGAGGGGGGAAGAGAAAGGAAGAATGGAGAGAGGGCAGAAGGGCAAGGGGGAGGGAAGATGGAAGGGAGGAGGAAGGAAGGAAGGAAGGAAGGAAGGAAGGAAGGAAGGAAGGAAGGAAAGAGGGAGAACGGAAGAATGGTGGGGGGGAAGGGGGAGGGCTCAAGTACTACTGAAAAAACTGCTGGGTTTCCCTGTATCCACCCAGAGAACACAGCCTTACTCTGCTCCCTGCCCTCACTGCCTGCAGCCACAGGAGTGACCCAGAACCAGCCGGAAACTTATTCCCACACCCTAACACAATCCTGTTCAGACAGGTAGTGCTCTAGAATGATGGCATAACAATATATTTAAAACATTTGAGTTTCAAAGTAAAATCGGATTTAGAGAAATATAATCCGTGCCCTAATTCGGTTTTTCTGCAACTCCCGTGAATGAAAATGGGTGTGTTCTTACTTACTTAGGATCCAATTTAATGTTTTATCCCAAAGCAGCAGCCTGCTCACCACTCTGGGTAATGAAAGAGACCTCTGCCTCCCCTCTCTCCCCTGCCCTCCCAGGGGGTCTTTGGATGTTCCAATCTTTGAAGCAAAGACAAGCCAACAAGAACAAACCCCAGGTTTCATACTAACCAAAAAGGATTTTAAGAAATCATTTGCCTGGGCCATAGAGTTAGGCCAGCCTGAGCAATGTAGTAAGATTCTGTCTCAAAAAAATAAAATAAATAAAATAAAACAGTAAAATCACCTTTTGAAGAAAATCAATTTCCCAGGAACTATGGGAGTTCCATCTAAGTAGGAAGTCCCTTGGCATTATACCACCTCGCTCCCCATCTCTCTCTCCCTTGCCTTTGACATTTTGGCTTTTTTCATGACAAGAGTCTCACTATGCACCTTCAGCTGTCCAGGAACTCACTAGGTAGCCTAGGCTGATCAGAAACTCACAGAGATTACCTGCCTCTGCCTCCCAAGTGCTGGTATTAAAGGTGTGTGCTACCACGCCCAACTTCCTCATTACAATTCTTAAAGCTGTACCTTAACAATGAATAAAAGATAAGGCAGTAAGAGTGAGGACCAGAGCTCGATCCCCAGAACTCACAGTGGAAGGGAAGCACCAACTCCTGTAAACTGTCCTATGCACATCTGCATGCATGCTCACACTAATAAACATAATAATGTTTTCTTAAAAGTAAAATGATAGCTCTGAGCACATTACCTCAATGAATCCTTGCAAGACTCTGAAGTACACAGGCTCAGCTCCACTCTGCACTTGGGAATATCAAGGCTCAGGGTCACAGTATGAGCAAGAACCAAGAATAATTTAAGGTGTCTACCTTCCCAATGCTCTCCTCCTCCTGCGGATCTCTACCTGAATGAGGAGGGTGAGGAATGCTGGGCTCACTATCTTCCCTGCACCTAACAGGGCTCACCAGACAGCAGACTCCTGACCCAGGTCGCTGTCCACATCATAGGCTCTGGTTTTCTGCTACAGCTATAAGGAACTGCCCCGGTTAGATGGCCTTAAGCTTACCCAAGTGCATGGCTCCACACTTCTGCAACCTGAGGCCCAGTGGCTATGGGTCTCAAAACAGAAGCCTGGCCAACAGGGCTCCCACCAGGAGGAGACTGCAAGAGGAATTTACTTTGAAGCTCATTTGAGGTGTTTGCAGAATCATACAGTCTTATGAGATCACACTGCCTGGTAGTCCTTAGCTTTCTGGGGCCTCAGTCTAGTCCCTGCCAGGGAACCCCCATGTATCCTGTCAGCTGCTCATCAAGTCCTTCTCTGCTGTGGAACCTAGCTTCCCATTCAACATGTCTCTCTTTCCTACTCCGTCTGCCAAGGCCAGTCAGCCAAGCTCCCAGGGCCCATGTGACCCCATCCCAAACTTCATAAGCTCCATCACACTGCAAAGCCTCTCTTCTGTATTAGCATATCACAATTCACAGGGTAAAAATTAGGTTGTGCACACCTCTATGGCCCACCTCCCACAACTGTGAACACACTGTCCCCAGGTATCCCTCTAGCCCATGCTGAATGTGACAAACAGGAGCCATCAAAATGGATTAATTCTAGAACACAGGACCCTGCCATCTAGCCAAGCCCTTGGTGTGACTGCTGAATCAAAGTTTACACCTGCATGACTAAGCCAATCCCCTAAACAGAGCCCACCACATCAAGCCCAAGAGAGGGGGAAAGGCCAGCTGGCAGCCTTCAGAAGCAGCAACCCCACAAAATAAATCGCAGGAACCCCCATTTCCTGCCCTGGCAAGAGCCACACACCAGCCATTTAGTCTCATCTCGATTTTCCGGAATAAACAAATAAAGACTGCAGCGGCTCATTTACAAACAATGCCTCTAAGAGTCTCCAAGCTCCTCTGAACAGTGAGCTGTGATTCATGTTTCCAAAAGAGATGGTGTTTGATCATTTTCCTTCTCCCTCGTGATTCATTCACGGGCCAAGCGGCTGGAGTGGAAGCAGGGTCCACCCACCAGAGCCTCAGGAGAGAAACACAGGCCTGTTGTTAAGGCTACCAAAGAGAAGGCAGAAGTTAATATGGGGGAATCTTTAGTAACTTTCCCTTAGGGAAAAAGGGCCAATCAGCCTGCATACAAGAACTTACATCCTCCCCAGGGAGCATCTGCCCTCTGTGCCACTAAGATCCTCCCAAGACACGAAGAGAGCTGAGGGTGCCTCTATGCCTCCACCCTTGACTTCCCTCTACTCTGACACATGGACGCTAATCTTCAAGGTGCCTTCTGATGCTGTCTTATGCCATTCTGGTGAAGAGAGACACACCCACGTTCTCCTACATCAGACAGCTTTTCACACTTTTGCCAGAATTTCCTGGAAAAACCATCCCCTAGAAACAACGGTTCTCAACCTGCGAGCATGGCCCCGGGTGGGGATCACATATCAGATATCCCACATATCAGATATTTACATTACGATTCCTAACGGTAGCAAAATCACAGTTATGAAGCAGTAACAAAATAATTTTATGGTTGGGGGAGGGGTGTCACCACAACACGAGGAACTGTATTAAAGGGTCACAGCATTAGAAAGGTTGAGAACCACTGTACTAGTTCTCCTTTGAGAACTTTCTGAAAGTTTTGAGATTAATGCATTAGCAAAAGACTTGATGTTAGAAGTCCTATCCAAGAGTGCTTTCAGGGGGATGTGTGGCCTAACTGGGACAGCCACAGCCTCCTGGGCTGCTTGTTTCCTACTCTGGAGGGAGACCCTCCTCACCCTATATAGGAATGTTCCCCCTTCTTCTCCAGGTCAAGCCGCACTACAGAACTACAAAAGGTTCACTGAAGACAACACGCAGGTCTCTAGGGGAACTGGACACTATAGCAAAATGAAGTGCCTCCACCACCCTACCCCACACCCTGGCACTGGATATCGGTGCGTGTGTGTGTATGTATGTATGTATGTAAGTATGTATGTATGTATGTATGTATGTATGTATGTACCTGTATCTGTATCCCTCCCTCTCTCTCTCTCTCTCTCTCTCTCTCTCTCTCTCCCTCTCTCTCTCTCTGAAATGAAAGCCCCACATTCAACAAAGGAATTCATGGGGCTTCCACTGTTAGATCTGCAGGTTTTCTTGCCCTTTTGCTTACAAAATATGACTTTTTTCTTTTTGAGACAAGATCCCATGTAGCTCAGGCTGGCTTCATACTTACTATGCTGAAGAGGATGAGCTTCAACTTCTGATCTTCTTGCCTCTCGACCTCCCAAGTTCCAATTTTCCGGGTATGTACCCACACTACCACCCCTGCACTACAAACTGAGTTTGAACCAACCCTCTCCCCCCAAGCCTTTTCTTTCCTATCTACAACCCTTCTTTCCCACAGCTGCTAAGGTCTCCGGTCTGCCTGCTTCTTTCTCTCAAATGTCAACAAAGTAGTCTGCCAGCTTAAACGGGGTGGAGGGTTCAGGGAGGAGACCCACCAGGTGTGAGGGCGCATGCCTTTAAACCTAGCACTCAGGAGGCAGAGACAAGTAGACCTCTGTATGAAGCCAGAACAACCAGAGCTACATAGTGAAACTCTGTCTCAAAAAGTAAACAAAAAACATAGAAAGAGACTCCCCTATCCAGTAATCACAAGCCATGGTGGCAGCTACACCAGAACAGGGATGAATGTGAACCCGCTGTTGCCAGGGTTCAAACCCAGAGCGCTCCCATTACTGTGCTGCAAGGGTAAAGTGTAAGTAACAACTTTCTCCACTACCCGAGACTCCCCTACAGGCCCAAGGGTCCCTCTCCTTCCTCACTGCCTCCTGACCGTCCTGTGGCCGCTTTCTGCTTGCTCCTGGTCTTCTAGCTGTTTTTTGAACAGTCCTGTGCAATCCCAGGAGAAAACACTCATCGCTCCCACACCCTGAAGTCCTCCTAAGTAGGATCCTCATCCCAAATTAGACAGATGGGACTCTCACAGCCCTTCTTGCCCCACATGGGACCCCCAGGAGGTACAAGATATGCTTCTTAGCTCCTTACACACCCCATCCACCCCCAGAAAGCCCAGCTCTGTCATGGGCCTCAGAAAGGTCTGCCAAATGCAGGTGGAGGCCAGTCCCAGTGTTCACAAGGAGGGAAGTCCTCCAACCCAGTGTGTGGGCCTAGAGTGGAGGTAGGAGCCCTAGGCTTCCCCAGCCCTGCCCCCGTGGCCACCATCCCCTACTTGCTACAGAAATAAGTAACTAGAGTTCAAAGGAAGGACACAGCCTTGTAGATTGGAGTCTCCAGGAAGCTTCCAAAGTTAGCGGGCTGGGACATGAGCTAGGCCTGCAAGAAGGTGCTGAAGGCGTGCCTAGAACAGACAGCTGCTGAGAAAACGCCTCAAGGCAGCCCTTAGGGTGGAAGGCGGCAAGCTCCTCTAAATGCTTGCTTGCAAATCCCTGAGAAATGCTTGCTTGCAAGTCAGACAGAGTCTCTGCTCAGGTGAGGCTGGGCATCAGAGGATCCTTAGGGAAAGAGAGAAGGAGCCTGGAAACAGAATAGTCAGGTCTGGAATGCCAGCGAGCCCTGAGGCCTAGACAGACCTGATTTTTGATGTGGGCTGGCTGGAGGGGAAGACAGGGTCTGCAGGGCTCTAGTACTGTCTAGCCACTGAAGCAAGCCGGGCTCCTTGGAATGTGTCTTGAGTCAAATGTAAGCTTGCAACCCGACTCCCTCCACCCCCTCGGGAAGCGACAAAGGCAAAACCAGGTCCCCGCCCTCGAGGTCCGTTTCCAGGGTCCCCGGGAAACAGGAGCGCCTGAGTGCCCCCCCCCCCCCACCATCCAGGGCGGGAAAGGCGGCACGGACCCAGCCCGGGAAGCGCAGCCACTCCTCACGCGAGAAAAGGAGACTTCACAGATCCGTGCGCTGCACAATGAAAAGTGTTCACCCGGAATCCCGGATGCCAAACAAAAGTTTCCCGAAGAAGCCAAAACGCACACAAACAATGACCCCGGGAGCCCTGCGCACTCAGGAACACACGGGACTACACAGAGCGAATGCGCGGGAATAAGGAGCACGGTGGACCCCGGAAGGTCACCGGGTTCCCCACGCGGGCTCCAGCCCCCGGCGGGCCGGGCTCCGCACCGCGCGGCAACAGGCTGGGCACCGCGGCGGGGAAGTTGCGCGCGGGGCGGGCGCGGGGCGGCGCGCTGCTCACCCACGCCGTACTTCTCCTCTCGTTTGGTGGGGACCCAGCGCGTCATGGTGGCGCTGGCCGCAGCCCACTGGAGCCGCCGCTGCCGCTGCCGCCGCCGCTGCTCGGGCAGGAAACTGTGCGCCTAGGCCGCCATCTTCCATTCCTTCCCCGCCGCGACAGGATGGGGAGGAAAAAGTTTGCGGCGGAGGCGGTGTCATGTGGGACGGGGCGGGCGGAGCGTCGCGGGCCGGATGGGAAAGGCCAGGAGCGCCGGCGAGAGGCGGGACGGCAGCCGGCTGCAGCCCGCCCAGGCGCGCGTGCCCTGGGCCGGGCTGGCCGCGTCCCTCGAGGGACCCAGGCCGCTTCCCCGAGCCCACAGACGTCCTGCACGCTGCACGCGCCGCGCAACTCGCATTCTCTACTTTTCACTGAACAGCAGGCACCTCGTACCTATTAATCTGCACCGTACACCCCTCACCCTGCACACTCTACTCTGCACCGCATTCAGCATTCTTTATTATGTACCCCACACACTACATTGAACACCAAGCATCGGCATCCTAAACACTCTGCACCCTTGCATGGTGCAGAGGCGCTGTCTTTACACACACACACACACACACACACACACACACACACACACACACACACACACACACACACACACACAGAGTCCTTACAGCCCTCCGGACCTGGACCTAACACAAATAGTGGAGGATCAGAACAGAATCAGACACCAAACATGTACTCACTAGTGTGTCCTGGTGGAGAGCGCTGAAGCAGAGCTAGGAGTTCTTCGTGGTTCGTTCATTATTTCATTCATTCATTCAACAAACACAAAGTGGGCACCTATTTCGCCAGAGGCTGAACGTACTGAGCGTGCCTGGTAGCTGATGGGAGTGGTGACGTACAGTCAGCACTGGTTAAGAGAAGCCTAGGGAAAGACTTTGCAGCCCCTGGGTGTTTCTATCAACCCAGCTCCCTTTAGGTGTTGAGGGCCTGGGGCTGCACTGAGAGGCTCCAGGCTTGCACAACTTTGAGGCATTCAGTGGGAGTTGGGCCCTGCTGAAGTGGGGAAAGAGGGAAGTGGGAAGAGAAAGGAAGCCAGTCCAAGCTTAGAACAGGCAGCTCAGCCTCCTAGCAACCCTAATCTGGAGGAGGCCGGTCTCAGATTCACCCAGTGCCAGCCACCCACAAGTGCAATACTTCTGAGTTCTCCAAGGCCCGCACATAGACACACCCCAGAGTTTTCATTAGAATCCAAGAAAAGGTTAAAACTAAGGGGAGGGCTGGAATGGGGGCTCAAGTCCACGGCAATCCATTAGAAGGGGTAAACGAGATTATACCTTCTGCTGTCTGCCTTCTCTCCCTAGCATCCTAGAAACAATGACAAATACACCTTGAGCCAAGAGACTTCAAGGACTAGAGGAACGAAGGTTTAAAAGAGTGAAGGCTACATTGTGTAAGATTGCATGTCAGAGCCAGAGAGGAGCCGACTCATCTAGAATTGGAAGGTCAGGGAGCCACTACCTGCTGTAGACGGGGCCACCCTGGCCTGGGGCAGTTATGTCAACCAGTCCAGATTGCAGCTTAAACAGCCAGGAATTCCAGGATGGACAAGGTGAGAGGAACCTCCCCTGTTCAAGATAGTATACAACTAAAATTTCTAGCAATTCAGCTGTGGGTTCATAGAAAGTCACAGGCTCCTTTCACTGATAAGGAACTTCAGTCCCACAGAGAGAAGCAGTCCAGGCCTTGAGGGTGTGGCCCAGTGACTCAGAGAAGCCCCACTCCAAGGAGAAGCAACTGAAAGTGCTAAACAGAAGTGGAGTGCTCAGAATTCTGTCAAGCATCTGGAGAGTTTCCCTGAGAAAGCTGTCTTAAGCCTGGACTTTAAGGAGAAGCAGAAGTGAGCAAGATGAAATGGGAGATTAACTGGATGTGCAAGGGGCCTGTGGTGGGAAGGAATGCTGGGTTTGGGGGGGGGGGGTTGGGTTGTTTTGTTTTGTTTTGTTTTAAGGAAAAGGATGTCCAGTTAGGCTTATTCAGAGAAGTAACCTGCAGAGAAGCTCCTGGATAGAGGGCTTTCTAGGTCTTCCTGGGATTTTGGAAATTGTGAAGAAAACCAGGAAAATGGGTTTCAGGGGCACACATATTATCTTCTGTGCCTCACTTCAATTCTGTGTTTGAGGCTCCACATGAGGAAAGATGGCTTCTGGTACAGAACAGCCAGGTGCCAGAGATCCAGCAGTCCTTGAAAGCATGCCCTGCTGTGGCCAGCTGTGCAGTTACTCTGCTGCTGTTTCTGCATCTGCCTGATCCTCCTGTTGCTAAACCTTAGGGTCCAGACAGCCCCACACATGAGCCAGGACTGCTGACACCAGCCTCCTGGGGCATCCCCTGGCTCTCAAGAGAGTGTGTGGCTCTATAAATCAGCAGACCTGCTGCCCCCTGTCTCTCCCTCCCTCCATGTTCACTGTTCAATAATCTCATGGTACACATTTTCACTCTGGTGAAAAATGACTCATACAGGAGGCTGGGGAAATGGGTCAGTGGGTGAAATGCCGGATACCCAAGTTCGGAACCCCCAGCAGCTCTATAACAACCAAGCATGGCAGCACACACCCATCAGCCCAGAGAAGAGGAGCCAGAGACAGGAGCTAACTGGCCAGGCAGATTAGCCTAGCCTAAGAGCTCCAGGCATGATGAGAGATCTGGCCTCAAAAACTGAGTTAGCCAGACATTGAAGAATACACTGCTGTCAACCTCTACCTGCACATGCCCACATATGCACATATATCTATGCGTGCAGGAGCACACACCTATACATATACATACTACACAAATATCATGACTTAATCGGGAGTTTCGGTTTCTTGTAAGAATGCCATATTAGAGTGTTAACTTTATGTTACACTTTTATTTTATTATTAAAGAGGGCATCTGCCACAGCATACCAGTTGAGGTGAGAAGACAACCGCTATAATCAATTCTTTCCTCCGACCTCCCAGATATCAATCTTGGGTCAAGAGCTTGACAGCAGGCAGACTTACCTCATTTCATGACAGTCTTAACATTCTTTTCTCTGGCCTGTAAGTCAATTTTAAGACTTCAGGTGGACCATGGCCATGTGTTGGAAACAGCACGGCTGAGGACTTGTCCATGTGTCCATATTCCTTCAAACTCAGAGATTGGTCATCACCCATGGGCAGGCATAGTCACATCTTGTGGCTCAAAATATCACTATCTCCTTGTCCTGTCTGACCACACTGGCTCAGTACTTGCTGGTTCCGTGAGCCTTGGGATTGTGGCAGTGGCATTTTGAACTCCTGACTCATAGCCACAGATCTCCTGCCAGACCTCACACCTCTGCCAACTGGCTACAAGGCCCAGAGCTCCTGAAATCAGTAATGAATCTCATCCTCAGCTAATGTAACCACAGGGTGGTGAGCCAGGGCTGCAGTCCATCCAGAAACGCATAACCCAGCAGGCCGGCCAAACCATCAGCAGAAGCACAGACTAGCAACTTCCCATTGAAGCAGAGGCTTGGCAGAATCAATGATCACCATAATAATATTAGCTTTAAATCCTGATTTTTTTTTTTAAAAAAGTTATTTTCTCAGAGTCTAACTGTGCTAGCCTTGGTCAACTTAAAACTCAAAATCTTCCTGTCTCAGCTTCCTAAATGCTGGGATTATAAGTATGAGTACCAATCTGGATTAATTTCATGTTTGGGAGTAAGGTTTGTAGAGCCAAAGCTGCCCTCAAATTCACCCTCAAATACAACCAACTGTAGATGGCCTTGGACTCCCAATCCCACTACCTCTATCTCCTAAGTTCTAGGATTCTACACATTTACTATCATGCATTAGTACTTTTAATTTGAATGCCTTTACTATGCAAACTCAGGAGATAAAGTCTGCAAAAAGCTGTCGTGGTAGAAGTACCAGAAAGACCCATAAATCAATGGACAAGGAAATGGGGAGTCTATTCACAGACAGAGGCCTAAGCATAGCTGGATTGACAGCTGAAGGGGGAGGGACTCAGTATTGTAGCAGAGGCACCTGGTTGCTGGACCACTGACCCAGTTGCAGGTACAAACATCACTTCAGATGTACACTCTGGTACAGTGTCATACATAAGTGTGACTTCCAGTTTACCAAAATAGAGGAGACTGAGAAATAATTAAAAGAAACATAGTCAGAGGGCTGGGGAGATGAGCTCAATAGATATGAGTACTATTCTGCAGGCATGGGGGGTCTGAGTATGAATCAAAATGTTGTTGTTGTTGTTATGGTTACTGCTGCTGCTGCTGTTTTAAAGCCAATCATGACCACACTGGCCTGTCACCCTAATGGGGAGGGGTGGAGGCAGACAGATCCAGATAGCTCCCTGACCCGTCATCCAATGTCAAAACCAAAGCTTCTGGCTCAGTAAGAAACACTGTCTCAAAACATGACACACAGTGCCCTGATCTGGCTTCCATGCGCAAAATGAAGCAAAATTATTTACACTCGGTGAAGGATCTGGGAGGACTGCGTTTCTCTGCTTTATTTGTATGTTTGAAATGTTGTCTGAAGTGAGATCGAGGTACTGGGAGAAGAGGCATCGGATTCACAGGCCACTTTAAGAAGCAGTGACTGGGAGTGGCTACCCATCAGCGTACTAAGCCAGCCATGTCTGTTTATGCCACCCTCAGACAACAGGTGCCCTGTTTAGCACTCTCCATAAAGGTGAGTAAGGTTTTCCCCAGGTATTACAAATATACAAATAAACTATTGAGTAGAGGATGGTGCATGCGGGCTACTGGTGTGCCCCGGGGGCCTGTGTGACCTGACTCTAGATGCAGACCAAGCTGTACATCCCAGGACAACAGAAATGAACTCTGAGTGGGGCCAGGAACTGTTACAAAAGAAGCTGCCTGGAACTGATGGAGCTTGGATCTAGGTAGCCAGGCCATTTCTGGGACCTCAGTGTCCTTGAAAAATGCTACATTCTTTCACTGAGTCAGCCAGAGCAGTTCACAAGACCTTGGTAGCTGTCCAGCTCTGACAACGTTACCTGACCGCTCTTACTTTCTGCAAATTTCAAGCAAAGATCCACACAGCAAGGACCCAGATGAAGCAACAGTTTGCCAACACAGACATACTTGGTTCAGAATTTGGGGCTTTTACAAACAAGTATGGGGTACACTATTGCTCCCTACTCTCTTTACAAAGGCAGGCTCTGGACAGCAGAACAAGACAGGGAGTTCTGGAGAGCCTGAAGCTCAGAGTGGAGGCAGATTTGGAATTTCAGAGAAGTCTAACGGACTGGTTTTCTCATTGCTGAGAAAGAACGTCTAGCAAACGCAAATTAAGGGGGCTGGAGAGATGGCTCAGTGGTTAGGAGCACTGACTGTACTTCCAGAGGTCCTGAGTTCAAGTCCCAGCAACCACATGGTGGCTCACAACCATCTGTAATGGGATCCAATGCCCTCTTCTAATGCGTGTGAGGACAGTGACCATGTACTCACATACATAAAATAATCTTTTTTTTAAAAGGCAACTTAAGGAAGGAAAGGTGTATTTTGGCTCACAGTTTCAGGGTATACTCCACTGTGGTGGGGAAGATATTAGCTGGAGCTTGGGGCAGTCCATCACATTGCACCTCCAGTTAGGAAGCAGAGTGGGGTGAAAACTGATGAGAGGTCCCAGCCTGTTATGGGTAGTGCTATCCTTGGGCTGGTGGTCCTGCCTCCTGCCTCCTGGTTCTTGCCCTGTTTTAGTTCCTATCCGGACTTCTTTCAATGAACACACTACGACGTGGAAACATAAGTGAAACAAACTTTCCTCCCAACTTGCTTTTGGTCAGGGAGGCTCAACACAGCAATAGTAACCCTAGGTAGGACAATCGCTGCTGGAATGGCACGATCCCCATTTAGGACGGGTCTTCCAATCTCAACTACTCTAATCTAGACAATTTCTCAGACTCACCCCAAGATTCGTCTCTTAAGTGAAGCGAGAGATCCTGTCAAGTTGACTGTGTTTACCATCACCCCATGTCTGCTGGGATGGGTAGGTAAGATTCCCAGGATGAGAGAGAGAGAGACAGAGACACAGAGAGATGCAGAATTTGTCTGAATATTGAATGTGTAGACCAAAGCTTAAGAGGCCTACCTGCCACAGAATACAAAAGGACCCTGCCCGAAGCGTTATCGGAGATGGCTCAGTGACAGAACATTCCTGCAACCAAAGTGGGGAGCTTCTCACATGAAGGGTGTCAGGCTTATCTGTCATCCAAAGACGGGCTCCCACCTTTGCAGAATTACAGCTCAGCAGTAATCATAGGTTGCTTTGATCAGTAATAAAACTAGGAACCGGGTTGGGGACTTAGCTCAGTGGTAGAGCGCTTGCCTAACAAGCGCAAGGCCCTGGATTTGGTCCCCATCTCCGACAAAAAAAAAGAAAAGAAAAGAAAAACTAGGAACCAATGTCAAGGCAATGAAGCTGAGCCCAGGGAACTTAAGTGCACCCTAAGACAAAGTCCAAAGATTATTACAGGATGCATGATGTCTGTGGTAGTTTGAATATGCCTGAATCCACGGGAAGTGGAATTATTAGGAAGAGGAGCTTTGATAGAGGAAGTGTGTCACTATGGAGATGGGGCTTTGAGGACATATTATATGCTTAAGTCCGGCCAATGTGATTTGAGCCTTCTGGTTGCCTTTGAACCAAGACACAGAACTCTCATCCTCCTTTTCCGGGACCATGTGTGCTTGCACACTGCCATGCTTCCTGCCATGATGATAATAGACTAAACCTCTGAAACTGTAAGCTAGCCCAATTTAATGTTGTCCTTTATTAGAGTTGCCTTGGTCATGGTGTCTCCTCACAGCAATAAAACCATAACTAATACAATTTCTAATACCCAACAATATAAACTTCATAAAGTCAATTATCTGCTTTTAAAAGTACTTGAAGTTCTAGCCAAAGCAATCAGACAGTGAAAGGAGGTCAAAGGGATACAAATTGAAAGGGAAGAAATCAGAATATCACTATTTGTAGATAATATGATAGTGTACTTAAGTGACCCCAAAAGTTAAACCAGTGAACTAATTAACCTGATAAATAACTTCAGCACAGTGTCAGGGTATAAAATTAACTCAAACAAATCAGTAGCCTTCCTCTACTCAAAGGATAAACAGGCTGAGAAAGAAATTAAGGAAATGACACCCTTCACAATAGTCCCAAATAATATAAAATATCTTGGTGTGACTTTAACCAAGCAAGTGAAAGATCTGTATGACAAGAACTTCAAGTCTCTGAAGAAAGAAATTGAGGAAGATCTCCGAAGATGGAAAGATCCTCCATGCTCATGGATTGGCAGGATTAATATAGTAAAGATGGCCATTTTGCCAAAAGCAATCTACAGATTCAATGCAATCCCCATCAAAATTCCTACTCAATTCTTTATAGAGATAGAAAGAGAAATCTGCAAATTCATTTGGAATAACAAAAACCCAGGATATCGAAAACTATACTCAACAATAAAAGAACTTCTTGAGGAATCTCACCATCCCTGACTTCAAGCAGTATTACAGAGCAATAGTCATAAAAATTGCATGGTATTGGTACAGAGACAGGCAGATAGATCAGTGGAACAGAATTGAAGACCCAAAAATGAACCCACACACCTAAGTCACTTGGGCACTGGGGAAAATTTCCTGAACAAAACACCAATGGCTTATGCTCTAAGATCAAGAATCGACAAATGAGACCTCATAAAACTGCAAAGTTTTTGTAAAGCAAAAGACACTGTCATTAGGATAAAACAGCAACCAACAGATTGGAAAAAGATCTTTACCAATCCTACATCTGATAGAGGGCTAATATCCAAAATATACAAAGAACTCAAGAAGTTAGACTCCAGAGAGCCAAATACCCTATTAAAAATGGGGTACAGAGCTAAACAAAACATTCTCAGTAGAGGATTACCGAATGGCCAAAAAGCACCTAAAGAAATGTTCAACATCCTTAGTCATCAGGGAAGTGCAAATCAAAACAACCCTGAGATTCCACCTCACACCAGTCAGAATGGCTAAGATCAAAAACTCAGGTGACAGCAGATCCTGGCGAGGATGCGGAGAAAGAGGAACACTCCTCCATTGTTGGTGGGATTGCAGACTGGTACAACCATTCTGGAAATCGGTCTGGAGGTTCCTCAGAAAATTGGACATTGAACTGCCTGAGGATCCAGCTATACCTCTCTTGGGCATATACCCAAAAGATGCCCCAACATATAAAAAAGACATGTGCTCCACTATGTTCATCGCAGCCTTATTTATAATAGCCAGAAGTTGGAAAGAACCCAGATGCCCTTCAACAGAGGAATGGATACAGAAAATGTGGTACATCTATACAATGGAATATTACTCAGCTATCAAAAACAATGACTTTATGAAATTTGTAGGCAAATGGTTGGAACTGGAAAATATCATCCTGAGTGAGGTAACCCAATCACAGAAAAACACACATGGTATGCACTCATTGATAAGTGGCTATTAGCCCAAATGCTTGAATTACCCTAGATGCCTAGAACAAATGAAACTCAAGACGGATGATCAAAATGTGAATGCTTCATTCCTTCTTTAAAAGGGGAATAAGAATATCCTTGGCAGGGAATAGAGAGGCAAAGATTAAAACAGACACAGAAGGAACACCCATTCAGAGCCTGCCCCACATGTGGCCCATACATATACAGCCATCCAATTAGACAAGATGGATGAAGCAAAGAAGTGCAGACCGACAGGAGCCGGATGTAGATCGCTCCTGAGAGACACAGCCAGAATACAGCAAATACAGAGGTGAATGCCAGCAGCAAACCACTGAACTGAGAATAGGACCCCTGTTGAAGGAATCAGAGAAAGAACTGGAAGAGCTTGAAGGGGCTCGAGACCCCATATGTACAACAATGCCAAGCAACCAGAGCTTCCAGGGACTAAGCCACTACCTAAAGACTATACATGGACTGACCCTGGACTCTGACCTCATAGGTAGCAATGAATATCCTAGTAAGAGCACCAGTGGAAGGGGAAGCCCTGGGTCCTGCTAAGACTGAACCCCCAGTGAACTAGATTGTTGGGGGGAGGGCGGCAATGGGGGGAGGATGGGGAGGGGAACACTGATAGAAGGGGAAGGGGAGGGATTAGGGGGATGTTTGCCCGGAAACCGGGAAAGGGAATAACACTCAAAATGTATATAAGAAATACTCAAGTTAATTAAAAAAAAAAAAAAAAAAAAGAAAGAAAGGGTGTTGAGTAGCAAACTTGCCCGTGCCCAGTTGGTTTCGGGCAGTGCCAAACTTTTAGTTCTATGTGTTTCCTTCTCACCTGTGCTTCTAGGAAAGCCTGTGGAAAGAGAAGGAATTCAAGGAATGATAAGGAGAATTATAAATGCCTGGGGGCACATATTTAGAACAGATAGCACCACAGTACAAAGTCACCAAGGCAGCAAAAAGCATGGAGATTCTTGGATCAAAGAAGGATGCTGCAGACCTGAGAAGGACTGGATATAGGGAGAGGAGCTGAGGACATGGTAAGCAGCAGGCAACTAGACCTTAATCCTCTCCTGTGTGTGACCTTCTTCGGCAGCCCTCCTTTACATAATCTCACCTAAAAGAAGACCAGACCTTACACTGCTATATTGTTATACATTACTATTCACAGATATATGTGGTTTTATATACATATATACTGAGTTCCAACAGTAGTCCTTGAGATTACCATTTCCCATAGATAGATAGATAGATAGATAGATAGATAGATAGATAGATAGATAGATAGATAGATAGATAGATAGATCACAGAATGTATTTCTCTATTGTTTGTTACTGAGCCCAGTGGGGAGGACTCCCTCCCTCACACTATTTGACCTCCCCTCAGGTGACTTTTCTCTAACACTGAAAGTGCTTATTTTCAACTACAGCGGTGAAGCAGTAGCCAGGATCTTTCACCATGAGAGGTCTGATGTTGTTGCTAAGTTCCTACGTTGGAAGCTCCCAGTGAAGGTGAAGGTGGAAGGATTCCAGTGCTAGGGCAGGACAGGAAAATTGGGGTCAAGCTGTAGTCTCAGGGAGTGTGGAGTCCCAGTCAAACATGTTGGGACTCAATCATCCACCCAGGCCAGAGTCTCCTTGGCCAGCTCAGGTCCAACCTTCAGGGGTGATCTTTAGTTAATCAAATGGGACTACCATTTGCCAAGGAAATTAAATAATCTCAAACTGACTTTCTAAGAAGATGATATCGAAGTGTGTATGCATGAGAGTACATGTGTATTCACACAAATTCATATGTCTGTGCCTGCAGGTATACATATGTGCAGCACATCCTTTTGGAGAGATGACAGTCTTGAGTGTCAATCCTCAAGTGCCTTCTACTTTTCATTTGAGACACGGTCTTTCATGGCCTTGAACTTTGCCCCATGGTGACCATAGCCTTGCTCACAGACTAGTTCACCAGGCCTTCAAGCTTCTAGGGATCTGCCTATCTCTGCCTCCTACCTTTCCAGTCACGGAGGCTACATGTATGCTGTGCCATCCCCAGCCATTTATGGGTTCTAAGGACCCAGTTAGGGTTCCCATGCTTGTCAGGCAAATGTTTCACTGGCTAAGCTACATTACAGCCCAGAAAGAATTCAGTTTTTGTTTTGTTGAAGAAATGTCACTGAGTCCTGTTCTGGAAGAAGGTACTATGTACGTGTGAGTCTCATTCTGAAGCCTGAAAAGGCCACAGTGAGCCATGAAATGAATATGGTAGTGTCTATGCTCACTCCAGTATAGGGCACACATGGTTCCTGGAGTTTTTGTTGCCTCCTTGTTTTCCGGAAGTAGTTGTTTCCTAAAGTATCAAGAACATGAGACAGAGGATGTTTTAGCTGACAAAAGAAAATGATCCTCCGGGTGAACTTCTGGTTTTGTTTTTTGTTTCAAATCTTTTCATTGCAGAATACTGTGCTGCTTAGTTTTTGGTCAGCTTGACATGAGCCAAAGTCATCTGGGCAGATAGAATTTTAGTTTTAAAAATGTCTCCATCAGGGGATGGGGATTTAGCTCAGTGGTAGAGCCCTTGCCTAGGAAGCGCAAGGCCCTGGGTTCGGTCCCCAGCTCCGAAAAAAAGAACCAAAAAAAAAAAAATGTCTCCATCAGATTGCTTGTTGGCGATTAGTAGAGCATTTAATTGATTCCCTGTGTTAACTCTTGATTAGTGATTAATTGTACCAGCCACGGGCAGGTGGTCCTAGAGGATAAGAGTATATGCTGAGTATGCCACAGAGATCTAACCAGTAAGCAGCGTTCCTCTGTGGCTTCTGCTCAGTTCTTGCTGACTTTCCTTCATGACAAACTGTAAGTCAAAAGGTGAAATGAACCAACTCCTCACCAAGTTGTTTTTGGTCATTATTTTGTCAGAGAAGTAGAAAGTAAATTAGAAAAAATGCTAAATGTAGAAACTGTCACAAGTCAAATCTTAGAGAATTTAACAAAACAAATACAGCAAAATTCAGAACTGCAACTCTGCCAGCCACTCCCAGAAGGCTCTCCTACATACCTGTGCCAGTCACTGGTCCCTATAAGCATTATGGGATAATGCATTTGATGAAGAATTTAGGCTGACTTTTCATCTCCAGTGTCATCTTTTTCATGTAAGGAGCTTGTCCTGCCACCTTCCAGATATGATCCTTTCATTATGAAGATGTTATAAAGTTATGGGTTTACACTAAATGGTCCTTTGCTTTTGTTATTGTTTGATGGTTCTGGGGAATGAACCCATGACCCTGGGCATGTTAAGCAAGTGACATAGACTCAGTGAATTTGTCCAGGTGGGCCTTGAACTTATGATCTCTTGCTTTAGCCTCCTGAGTAGTTGGAAACCCAGAACCTGTGTCACCACAGGCCTAGTTCTTCACAAAGTAATAGTGTGGTTGGTACTCCTGGCTCTATCTTTCATGAGTGGAAGGCAGTTCACTTTGGTTCCTGGCTTTTTGAGATGTGATGTTAGCAATCTTTTGAAGCTTGGCCAGCTTCCATATAAGCTGGCATTAAATGGTATTACAGGTCATTTTTTAACCGAAGGCTCAGAGTCAGTCACTTCTCAATGAAACATTAATGTCTTTTAGTGAGCTGCTGTATTTTAAGATAATCCTGTGAACACCAAGGAAGCTTGTTACTATTGGATTTTTATTTTGAGGTGCAGGGGGTGGGCCCCAGACATGATATGTGCTAGGCAAATGCCCTGTCACTAAGCTCATCCAGGCCTTGGATGAGTTATTGTTTCTAGGCCTTCTTAGTAGTTATACTGGGAAGATACCTTTCCTATATTATCATTGACCATCTTACTCAAGTGTTAGGTGGCAGAATGTGCAAAGGTATCTGCTTCAGCTCATTGTTGTTATCCTTGTGCTTCAGTGTATTTATTTATTTTTGATACTGATAGTTCTTATGTCCAAGGACCTGGGAGACAAAATAATTTAATACACTGCATGTAATATGGCTAGTTTTGTTCCCCAGCTTGGTGGGATTTAGAATTAGTCCATAGACAGACCTCTGGAGATGTCTGTGAGAACATTTCTAAGAAGGAGTTACAGCAGGGAGAAGGTACATCCTCAAAATGGGCACCACTTTCCATTGGAAAGGCCAGACAAAAACGAGTTCCAAGAAAAGAGCAAAGCTACCTGGCTAGCTTTGTCTCTCTTTCCTGAGTGACCATGTCTGTCACTGCTGGTGCTGCCATGGCTAACACCCTCTGTTGCCCTCATTCTCTCCTGGATCCCTCCAGAAGAGCTGATGGCAACACTATTCTTGTAAGTTGACAGTGATGTATTTGAATATTTGAAAGCAGTTTTGCTGGGTATAAAAATCCGTAGCTTCATACGTCTTCCTACCTGCTGGTCAAGGATGTATTTCTGTGTTAAGATATATTTCTATGTTAATTTTCCTTCACAAACAAACTTTCTTGTAAGACTACTGGAGTATTTTAAAGATATGTAATCTTAGGAGTATGGTCATTAAATAATTTTTCATATTCATAAGTATAAAATATTTCTGGCTTTCTTTTTCTTGAAATTAAGTGCATTCTAACTTTACCTAGCAGGAAACATGACAGGTAATACTCTCTCAGGTAATACTCTGTCAGGATCAATGAACTGCCCTTCTCTTATAAGCCTTTAAGACTTTTTTCTAGATGCTCAAAGCTTTGTTTTCAACTCAGTGATTTCACCAGCCAGTGCTTTGCTGCTGGTCATTAGAGGCAATAGTCTCTGATGGGCAGCACACCCTCTCAATAAACATTTGAATATGTCTCTTGTTTATTCCATGGACTTTTTTTCCTTGAATTATGTTTTTAATACTTGAGATTTCATGGTCTCCTTTGAGGATTCTTGCTATCTGTATGTTAATTTTTTTGCTGTTTTTTGCCCATTTTCAAAATTTGTTTTCTTTCTCAAACAATTCTTAATACTTCTTTATTATTTTCAATTTAAAACCATTTTCTTCTTTGGATCTGTCACTCCTTTCTGGGCATTCTCTTGTGTTACTCATCCTTGAATTTCTTGCTCCTCTTGACTTAGCCTGAGATGTGAGATAAACACCTCTGTGTTTTCTAACTCTCTTATGTACTCTGCCATCTCATCCTGAACTCTCCTAAAGGATCAAACTGTGGGTTGTATCATTTTAACTAATTTGTATGCCTTTTTTAGTTCTAAACTGCCTTGTGCTCATACCTTGCTGCCCTCCAGGGATAAACCATGAGGTTATTTACTCTGCTCTTTTTATTTATTTTTAATACTGGTAGTTTTCATGCCTAAGGACATGGGGGACAAAAGAATTTAAAACATTGTCATGATATCACTAGTAGCTTGGTGGGATTTAGAATTAGCCCAGAGACAGACCTCTGGAGATATCTGTGAGATCATTTCTAAGGTAGATTCACAGCACACCCGCTTTTTCTTGTGATTCATGGTCTTTTGTGTGGAATTTGGTGTTTAGACTTGTTTGGTATTTGTTGAGTCTACTTTTTTAGTGAACTTTGTGTTGCCCAAACTTTGCAGTTAGTGATCAGAAAAACTGTTCTACTTCCAGATCTTCCCCTTGACTTTTCTGTTTATATGCTCGTTTTTTATTTTGCTTTGTTTTTGAGACAGGGTCTTGCTACATGTGTAGCTCAGTCCAGCCACAAACCTCTGAGCCACCTACCCTACTGTTGGGGGTTCTGAAATTACACTCCGCTTGTTTTTGTATGTTGTTAAGACACACTGTAACATGCTTACTGAACCTCACAGATCTACTCCCATCCCTCATATACATCAGGATGGTTTTGACTTCTCTGTTTTTCTACTATTCCTATCAATTCTCATTCTATTCCCTAATATTTCTCTTCTGCTCAGCCCCTGGGTCAACAGAACACTCAAGAAGAGGAGTTTTAAATGTGTCCAGCTCCTCTGATCCTCTTTGCATGGACCCCTTGTGCAGTCCTTCTAGACTGTATGTGCTACTCTCAGAATTTCACAAACTCCCAGGCTGAGTAGATTTCTCAGTCAGTAAGATTCTTCCAATGCAAGTGCTAACACCTGAGTTTGGGTCTCCAGCATGCAAATAATAAGTTGCTTTCATGTCTATGATCTTGGTGCTGAAAAGACCAGAACAGGCAGATTCCTGGAGTCTTCTGGGTAAGCTCTAGGTTCAGTGAAAAAGTTTTCTCAAAAGTGTGTTGGAGAGTGACTGAGGAAGTTATAACCCACACATACACACACACACACACACACACACACACACACACACACACACAGAGAGAGAGAGAGAGAGAGAGAGAGAGAGAGAGAGAGAGAGAGAGAGAGAGAGAAAGATCCTGAAACTTACTTACTTTACACTTGTTTACTGAATACTGAAATGGTCTAGTCCTTCCAAGGTTGCACTAGGGTGATAGGCAGCTGGTGCCACAAATGCTGTCACTGTTGTTTGCCGTTACGGTGGGTCGGGGAGCAATGACTATATCTTAGGTGCTCAAGCAGAAGCTGACAGTGCTTGGCAACTGTGCTTTCTCTGAAAATTAATAGTTTATAACACAGTTGAGTGGATATCTAGATAAATAGCAGGTTGGCTGTCTCTGTAATTACATTATGAGCTGAAAGGAGTGATCAGTGTTTGTTTTGAGATCACACATTAATTCAAAAAAATTGACTTGATTATAATTTAGGTCTAATTAATCATTTTTTAGTTTTCATTAATATTAATAATAAATATTTAATCCTGATAGTAAATGAGCAAAAGAGAAAAATTTTAAATCTTAGACAGGTCTGTTAATCTCACCATTAAAATAGAAGTTAACTGAAAGATCATTTTAAAACTCATTCTACATCTTTTAAAGACTGATTTATGTTTAAAAATTAATCTTTAAAAAGAATCAAAAAGTCACACTTTTTGGCACTTGGATAAAATCATGTCATGAATCACATCTGTTCACAGCGAAGGCAAACACTGTGGAAAGAAAAACAGATTTTGTGGACTGAAAGATGTCTTATTTTTGGCGTTTTGTTTGTTTGTTTGTTTGGATTTTTGTTGTTGCTGTTGTTGTTGTTTCTGTTTTTGTTTTTGTGGGGGTTTTTTTGTGACTGAACTGGGGTTGTGGGAGACTTCAAATGAAAACAATTAGCCATGTCAGAGCAATGTGACTTATTGTAAATGGTACCTCAAATGGTCAGATGGTTCACCATCCTGTGTGAATTTCCCTGCACCAGCCAATGTTCCAGGGGCCCTGCAGCTCCTTGTTTTGAGCCCTTGCCCCCCCCCCCACTTCCACCCTTACCTCCCAGCTTTAGCATTGAAGCAAACCTCCGTATATACGGGTACAATTTGAAGGTGGGGTGGACAGTAATTGCCTGAGGGGCAAACTTGAACCAATGCATAAGAGCCTGGAGTAAAGGTTGAGATTCTGGAGGTTCATGCAAGAGATGAAAGCTGGCTGTAGCTAGGCAGGGAGACACTCACCAGGAAGAGAACTGGTGAGTGAGAGAGAAAGGAGCTGAGAAAAAGCACAGTGCTTGCGGAGCCCAGTGGATGATGGGAAAGAAGGAGAAATGAGATGAGAATAGACAGGTGGAGCTTTCACATGCTAGGCATGCCCTCTGCTACTGAGCCCAAACTCCAGCTCTTTTTTTTTTTTTTTTTTTTTTTTTGCGAGGTGGGTTGGGAGTGGGAGGAGGATAAGATATATGCAGGGTCTCATGTATCATCATACTCACTTCAGAGCCAAGTATTACTTTGAACTTCTGATCCTTATGCCTTCCAAGCACTGGGAATACAGGCATGTGCCGCCACATTCCTTTATGTGGTGCACAGGATTCAGCCGGAGGCTTCATGCATGCTAGGCAAGCACTTTCTCTGTTGAGCTACACCTTGGCCCTATTTTCTATTTTTACTTTGAGAAAAGGTCTTTAAGTTATCCAGACTAGCCTCGGACTTGTTCCTAGCTCAGGAAGGCCTTCTACTTGAGGTTCTTCCAACCCCGTGTTCCTGAGTAAATACAATGAAGGGCCTGGACCCAGAGCAGAGCAAAAATCTTACCTCTCAGAGTTCTATTGGGTGTCACAGGGTAAAAGCTCCTGAAAAGAAAAGCCTTCACCCCGTTTGTTATGCTCTGCCCCCAAAGGGTATTCTTTGAACAGCTACAGCTGTTCAGCCGTACAGGGGTGTTAAGTGCTTGTTTGACAGTACTGGGGTTTGAGCCCAGGGTCTCGTGCATGCTAGCCAAACACCCTAGCACTGAGCTACAGCCCCAGCCCTAACAGCCCAAGTGTTAGCACTGACTGGTCACTGGCCACTCTGTCCTTTGGTTATTGCCTGATTCAGGTCCACAAACCCTCCTTGTATTGGTCCCTTCTTTTGCTTGTCTAAAGAGAAGACCTATACTTTGGGCTTCAAATTGGTTTTCTGAGCGAAATATAATTCTGACATATAATTATAGAAACATGACTGATCAAAATCCAAATCCTGATGAAAGGAACCCAAGGCAGTGATGGATGAGGGAACAGTAAAGCTATTGCTCATGGTATGGTGGTGAGCAGGCAGCTGCCAGGCTTAGGGTGAAGGTAGAAGTAACCCTCCCTGAAGCTGCAATCTGATGGTCAGATTCTGCTGACCATCCCTGCTCTTCTGCTGTTCCCATCTGAAATGATGGGTTTGGCTCCAATGAGGAACTGGGAGAGAACGGACTGGGCAGCATGGCATCTCTCCCATTTTTAACATTGGTTTTGGGAGCTGGATTTTTTCCTTTTCCCTTTGAGAAAAGGTCTCTGAGTTATCCAGACTAGCCTCGGACTTGTTCTTAGCTCAGGAAAGACCTACTTAAGCCCCTCCTGCCCCATGCATCCAAGTAGGTGCAATGAAGGGCCTGGTCTCTCATTGTTCCTGTCGGTAGCTGAGCTCTCAGAATATGCTTGGGGACGCATGCTTTTGGAGGAGAGTTCCCTCCTTCAGGCCTGATCCCTCTCTGTTTGGGTCAGTTGGGATTTACTCCCCAAGCTACTGAGATGCCTCCATGAGTAATGGTGCTTTGCTGTTACATGATAACCTGAGTTCAACTCCAGAGCCCACAGTTGGACACAAAGAAAGTCCACCCCAAACAGTCGTCCTCTGCTGTGTGCTCTACTGCATGTACATACACATGCTCACACACACACACACACACACACACACACACACACACACACACCACACATACCATCCACATACGATGATGATAGAGTAAATAAATGAGCAAGTAAGTAAATTAGAATAGCTTAGGACCATACTGCTGAGCACCGTTCCAACAATAGTGGGTAAGAGGGTGAAGAGAAAGGAGAAAGAAGAAAGAAAGCCAATGAGATAGAGAGTTTAAGATCTAAGAGGATAAAAGCAGAGGCGGTAACAAACGGTATAAAAGATGGGAGGACAAGGAACATAAGGTGTAGGGCACATGAGGAGTGGGGAGAAAGCCCATCGTGAGGAGCTCACTGGATGAAGGAACAGGACGATCTGTGACTGGTGAGGCTACACGTGATAGATCAGCAGGATGAAGACAGGGGTCAGAGTGACTGGAGGGCTGTGATTGATGGGTGGGGTTACGTTTAGATGTGGTGGTACATGGTTTAAAATAGCCTCCAATCTCTGGCTGAAGCGTAGACTGAGAATGTGGAAGAGCAGGAACTGGGGCAGGAGGTCCCCACAGGGTAGGGATCTCCACAGATGTAAATCCTAAGAGCTAAATGCGACAGAACTCAGCAATGGGCCGCAAGAGAGAACAGGATAAAGAGATTATTTGACGCTTCCTGAAACTGAGGTTTGAGAAGCAGGTGGGTCATCATGACGTTATGGAGAAAAGAGACAAAGGTGTCACAGCTGTGGTGGTGAGATCAGGGAATAAGAAGTTGTATCTGTCATGTTTCCTTCAAGGTCATTCTTAGGCACTGTAAGAGCCTTGTTAACAACAGAAGGTGAAGCAAGAGGAAGAGATGAGGGCATTGGAGCCTAGGGCCAGCATGTGATTTCCTAGAAAAGTAGGCAGAAAGAAAGGAAGGCCCAGGCAGAGCGGAGCACTCATCACTTAGACTCAGAACCAGGAAAAGCCAGATCAGAGGCTGAGTGAAAGAGCATTCCGTCATCGAAAGGGAACACATAGGTCAGGTTCTAGAAGCCAAGAAGGGGTTTTAACTGTTCAGTGTGTCCTCCTATGGTGGGGGTTGCTGGGAAGGTGAAATGTGTGCTTAGGAAGGTCCGTCAAAACATGGGCTCTGGTGCAATTTTGGTAAGAGTGCCCTCCCTAGGTCGGGGAGGCTGGGGTGAGGTCAGAGGCTCCTAGAGAGCTGCTCCTGGCATGGTGTGTTCTCATGCTATTGGGAACTAATGAAGCAGGAACGAGGCAGACACTGCAGCACTCCAGGCTATGAGACAACCAGAGCAACAGAAGCCAAGGAACAAGGAGTCCTCGAACTGGATGGTCTCAGGACCCCTTGTCCTGCCCTTGGAAATGGTGCCACATGATCAGCCTGTCTAGGCACTGACCTCACTGATCTGCTAACCACAACCAAACTCTCCACCACAGTCAGGTTGGATACTGTGTGGCATTCTTGCTGGAGAGATTAGTGTGTGGTAATGGCACCTATTTAGTCCCCATTTAGCACATATCTAAATGGTCCATTCCTGGGGGTGGCACCAAGGCAAGGGTGCCTAGAGAAACTGAGCTAAAGAAGACATGTCAACAGGGCTTTGCTCCCTGGAATGTCATGACCTCCTTTTTTTTTTTATCTCCATGATGGCTTTCAACATACATTTGCTGTCAACATCTTTGACTTCATTGTGCATAGGGTACATCTTTTTTTTTTTCAAACATTTTTGCTTCTTTCCCACCTACTTCTTGGTCTCTGATTTTTGGCTTGTTTCTCGCCTTTATCTTGTGACTCATGCTACTCTGTCATTGGGGCCACTTTCTTCTTAGTTACATGTGTAGATCTTTTAAGCTATGAGACTGCATGACTCACTATTGCCCTCAGGGACTGAAAGAGTTAGGATGTACTTCCTCTCAGAACACCAAGCCATCATCCAGCATTTATGAGTCGCCTTCTCCAGACCCTAATGGCAAAGAGGTGGGCGGGCAACTTTTGGTGTTAACAGGTCAAAGTTTGTGTTCTTAGTAGGTGGATGTTTAGCAAGCATCACAACCTTCCTCATAGTACCCTGTGAATGCTGAGGCTGTGTACTGCACAATCCAGGGGCATCCATCCACAGAGGAATCTGCTGGAACAATATCTCCTGTGTGTACTGTGCCCAGAACCAAGGCATGCATGTACAGGATATCTGACTCACAAGCCTGTTTTCTCCTCTAGAAGAGACAACTGATGATCTCACACAGGACTGGCAGGGAAGGGGCTCAGTAGAGCTTATGTGTATGATCTTGTAGATCTGACACTAGGCACATATATGGGTCAGGTATATGTCAGCCTGACTGGATGCTGAGGAATGTTGGAATGGGCTTTGTCCTTGCACAGTTTGTACCATGCATTCAGAGACAAGAGAGGCCCCTTAAAAACAGTAACTGGAGAGTTGCTAGCCTTGACTGAGACATAATGGATGCTCTGATCACCACCCTCAAGTACCCTATTGACAGTTTACTCATGCCTCAGACATCCTGCTTGCCAGTGGAGCCTGCACTGTCACCTGTGTGGCAGGTGAGCAACGTAGGCAATCTCATTGGTGACCCTTGACTGTTGGCCCATGAGTTCCTTAGACTGGTCTCTATGGGACAACCATGTATCCTCACATGTGAGCTACATTGCTTGTGGGCCTATACCGTAGGATCAAAATCTGTCTTCCTGGCTGTGTCAGCTGTTCTGTAGTGAGTAGGCATCCTGCATGGAACCTCACAACTCCATCTGAGGTAAGAACAACCTATCTGTCCTGCTACCACTGCTATCACCCCCTTTATTGAGGTGTCAAGAATGCTTGAAGCCCAGCACAAGATTTATGATGGTGTCATCCCATCTCCTGTTTATCTTCCTCCTGACATCACCCAGGTCCTTGAGCAGGTCACCTGATCTTCACACAAACTAATTTCCTTCGTAGGAACATGCCGATAATGGAGTCTTTTGTACGGTCATTGGAGAGCTAAACAAGACAACCCACTAAAAACGTTTAGTACAGGTCTTGACTGGCAGGAAGTGTAGAGCCAATGTGAATCAGGATTGCGACCGTCATCTGGGAAACCATTTAGTCACATGTCTGTATTGTGCTGGATGAGGATGAAACGAGAGGGTGGGGGAACCATGGAAACCAGCTAGAACCAGGGGAGTGCTCTGATATTCTCAAGCACTATGCAAACAGTAGCTAGGTGCTCAGGCGGGAGAGCCTGACCTTAGCAACTTCTGGGGTTCCTTATTCCTCCTGCATGCTTGCCCTCGGGCATCCCAAATCAGTCTCTGTATTGAACATTTCCCATGCTGAGTCCCCAGGCCATCTCTCTCCATGACATATTTTGGAGCGCCTTATCACCTCAGCTGACATCCTAACACCACAGTCATATGCTACAGCAATATTTATAGGCTAGTGGATTGCAGGTCCAATAAAAGGAAGAAGGAGATGGAGGCAAGTCTGTGGCCACCATGAAGAGTTGCGTTGGTCAAGGCTCTGCTCTCATTAATGCCTCTGTAAATCATGCCATTCCTTCGGGATATTCAATATTTTCATATTCATCTCCATTTTTCAAGAGGAAAGTGTCCGACTTGTCAAGCCAATTCTTTACAAATGACCTGTCAGCATCAGATTGAGTGTCTCTGAGCCTGAGATCAAATCAAGGAGCCGGAGAATGCTTAATGCCTCCAGGAAACCTTCCATTCAGAGTCTTAATTGATACAGAAATGTGCTCTGAGCCCTGGGCCTGGCCCAGGGACAGTGTTGGGTCTGGGGCTGCTGACTCCATTAATGTCAGGTAGCATTCTCTCCAGAGGACCCTAGTTGCTAGAAGGAAGCACCTAGACAAGTAGTTACCTGGTGACCGTGACACCAGGGGGGCATGCAGCTCACTCTCTGGGGGACTAAAGGAATCATTTGAGCAACATAGGCTAATGTTTGAAACAATTCTGTTTTTTTTTAAAGCAGCAAAGGCTGGAGGCATGGCTCAGCTCTTAAGAATACTGGCCACTCTTTTAGAGGACCCAGGTTGTATTTCCAGCACCAACACTGCACCTCACAAATATCTGTAATTCTAGTTCTGCCCTCCTCTGGCCTCCAGCAACACTAGGCATGTGAGTGCTGCACAGACATATACATTGGCAAAATACCCATATGTATAAAATAAAAATATACATGCAAAATTTAAAAGAATAGTGGTAAATGCAGAAAGCTTACCACTTGGGCTTTTTAAAATATGGCTTTTATTATTATTTATACGTGAGTGTGTGGATGTGAATATGTGTAGGTGTTTGTGGATGCTCGGAGAGACCAAAGGAAGCTGTTGGATCTCCTAGAACTGGGGTTACAGATGATTTGAGCAGCCTGATGTGACAGAACTCTCATCCTCAGCAAAGGCAGCAAGCACTCTTAACTAGTGAGCATTTTCCCAGCCCCTCATTCGCCATTTTTAAGTGTCTAGTTCAGTAATGTGGTTACTGAGGTTGGCTGGATACTTTGGCTCTACCAGGATGCAAACTGTGGCTCGGAAGTGGGATCTAATCATGCACACCTGCAATCCCAGCACTTGAGAGCTTGGAGCAGGGGGATTGCTGCAAGTTCAAGGCAAGCCTGGGCTGGAGAGTGAGTTGAAGGCATGCTTGGCTCTTATGGCATGAAAGGTTTCCTTAGTGTTTGTTGGTGGTACTGAGCTCAGAGACATGAACCGGGCTTCCAAATCTAGAGACTTATAGCTCCAAGTTTGAGAACCAGAGACTTACAGCTCCAAGTCTTAGAACCAGGGGCTTATAGGTCCAGGCTTTCAAAGCCAGCAGTATCTTGTTCTTGTACCCAAGGCAGAGGCTTATGTCTCTAAGCTATGACCACTAAGGGTTGCAGCCCCTTAGCCTGGGATGCTCAGCTCTCTCACCCTTGGCAGGTCTCTCCGACTCCTCCAGAGTTGGAGTGCCTGTTTTCAGCACACACCTTTGGCTCTCTGCCGTCTCTTATTTCCTATAGGCCCAGCTTGGCCTCTATCTCTCACCTTTCCAATGTGTCTGCTGTTCTTCATACTGGTCATGTCTACACCATGGTCACATTTGGGAAGTCTTTAACTGCTGCCTACTGTGAAAGCTTGACTTTGAGTATGAGCTTCTTGGCTGGCCAACAGCTGCTACTGCAGCTCAGAGCTTCAAGGACCAGAGCCCTTTGCCTCTGGAAACCCTTCATTCTGGATGCAGTATCTATGGCTTCCACAGCTAGGGAAGGGAATCCCAGGATGTTTTGTTTTTGTGAAATGGGCTTACCCCACTCTGTCCAAGAGCGGGAGATGTCTTTATTGGCGCCTAATATTGCAGCATTGGAGGAAAATACTCAAAAGGAGTGTACCATGCTGACCTGACAAGACTAAAGAACAACCTGCTTTCAGGGCTGGAAAGGGGTGTACCAAACTGACCAGGAGAGTGTAAATACACCAATCACACCATGGCTTCTAACTCCGTCAATCACAAACCCTACACTCTGACTGTACCAATCACAGGATTTGTCTGAGTCACTAAAACATTTTCCACCTCCCATCCTAAGAGAAAACAGATGCAGGGTGAGCAGGGCCAACTACAAGTCACTGAAGCTTTTCCTGCCAGGAGTAGAGTCTTCCAACATCTGTGCTCATTGTCTGCAGTAGTTGTGACTGGAGCAAGGCCCCCTGAAGCAGGAGCTTGTAGCTTCAGCCACGCCTTCATGTTCTGTCCAGCTATAGTACTGGTAATTTCCTCAGGATTCTCACAAGGTGATCAAAACAGCAGGGGTGCCTGATGACAGTTGAGCTGACTATCAAAGATTTGATTGACAGCTCCCTTCTTATGGCACTGGGAACATGGAGAATGGAATAGTTACTAATCAATGAGTCAAGTCACCAGGCCTCCAGCAGCTTAGCTTATTAAAAGGAAAAGTGAACCTTAAAGAGTACGTACAAGGAAAACCTTACATCGATGTAATTAGCAGTATGTAACAAGGCCTCACTCCTAGCCACATACTCTGAGAGTTGGGTCCCTCTGATCTGTCTCACTGAACTATACTCACACAATTGCACAGGCTCCAGACTGCCTTTTTCTAAGCTGTGTCTCTGTCCGCTAAGCACCGTTTCCCCTCCCCCACATCCTGGCAGCCATCATCCTATTCTCTGGCTGTAGATCTGGCCTCTGTAGTCCTTTATACAAGTGATGTGATGGTTGACATTGATTGCCTACTTGCAAAATCCAGAACCACTTATGAGCCAAACTGCTGGGCGTGTCTGTGAGGTAGTTTCTAAATCAGCAGTTTTCAATCTTTGGGGGTTGTATAGCGGATATCCCGCATATCGATATTTACATTATGACCTAGCACTAGCAAAATTACAGTTATGAAGTAGCAATGAAATGATTTTACGGTTGGTGGTTGTGATGTTTTATATATGCTTGGCCCAGGGGGAAGCACTATTAGAAGGTGTGGCCCTGTTGAAGTAGGCGTGTCCCTGTGAGTGTGGGCTTTAAAACCCTCATTCTAGCTGCCTGGAAGCCAGTCTTCTGCAAGGAGCCTTCAGAGGAAGATATAGAATTCTCAAACTTCTCCTGCACCATGCCTGCCTGGAGGCCACCATGCTCCCTCCTTAATGATAATGGACTGAATCTCTGAACCTGTAAGCCAGCCCCAACTAAATGTTCTCCTTATATCTGTTGCTGTGGTCATGATACCTGTTCACAGCAGTAAAACCCTAACTAAGACAGGAGTCAACGTGAAGAACTGTATTAGAGGGATGCAGCATTAGGAAGGCTGAGAACCACTGTTCTATATTATTTGAGGTGGGAAGACCAACTCTGAATGTAGGCTAACACTGTTCCATGAACTGGTTCCTGAACTGACCAAAAAATGTTGTGAGCTGAGTACGAACATTCACAGCTGTCTGCTTCCTGACTGTGGATCCAATTTGACCAGTCGCCTCACTCTCCTGCTACCATCCTTCCCAGTTGTGAAGAACTACACTCTCAAACGATGAGCCAGGAGAAGCCATTCCTGGCTCAGTTTACTTTTGCTGGGAGTTTCGTCAGAGCAGCGGGAATGTAGCTAATACAAGTGCTACCATATGTAGTTTATCGTATTGTGACTGACTTCCTTCACATAGTGCCATGTCCTTGAGGATCATACCACATGGGGCTCACACCAACATTTCCTTCCTTTTTAAGTCTGAGTCATGTTCTCTCATGTGACACTACATTTGACTTATTTGTTTGCCAAGGGACACTGTGCTGTTGTCCCTCTTTGGTGTTGGACACACTACTGCTATGAACATAGGTGTTGAAGATGCTTTTAAAAGGCGGAAATTGGGGTTGGGGATTTAGCTCAGTGGTAGAGCGCTTGCCTAGCAAGTGCAAGGCCCTGGGTTCGGTCCCCAGCTCCAAAAAAAAAGAAAAAAGAAAAAAAAAAGGCAGAAATTTAATAAAGCAAGGTTTCCAGGACAGAGTCAGAGAAAGCAGAGGCTATCTTAGAAAACATGTACAGAGGCCCCAGACACGGTGGACTCAAGGACGGCAGTGAGTGGGATTCTCTATTGCTTGGCTCTTAGCCACATGACATGGAGAAAATGAAGCAAGACCAGACTGTAGCATTAGCTGGGAATGTGAGCTTGAAGTAGACAAGCCCCAGGCCACAGGACAACAGAGGCAAGGGCTGTAAAAAGATGCTGCACCTCCCAGGAGCTGCGATCCAGTGAAACATGCATTGGTGAACAGTGTGTAAGTCTGCTCGTTTGTCAGAGGCGCGGAGAGAGGTATGCCTCCTGTTGGGCTGCTCATAAAGATTGTCTGAATCTAACTCAGGACTCTATAACAAACTCTACTGGATTGCTGGTAGAGATTAGCTGTCACTACTTAGGGCATTATATATATATATACATATATATATATATATATATATATATATTCAGTCTTATGAACTCTCAAGAATTTGGATCAAGATTAGCTTCAATGCCTCAGTGATTTCAGAGGAGTTACTTAACCTCCCCGGGTCTCAGAGGCCTTATCAGTAAGTGAGTGATAAAGATCACACACGAGAGCACTTCAAGCTCTGAAAAGTCTGCTTTTATAAATTCTGTTAAACTTTGTGTTAACTAGGCCATCATTGTCCACTTTTGCCCTCTGGGTGACTAATTCCACAAATCACTGGCTTTGGACAAATGTCTTAACTTCTCTCTGGGTCTCGGTGTGAATAACCAACCATTGGTACAAAGATGGTTAGGAAAGCATTTTCTCAATTTCCCCAGCTTGTCATCACACCTGTGCCTGGGGGAGCCCCAGCTTGTCACCGCACCTGTGCATGGGGGATCCCAGCTTGTCACCGCACCTGTGCATGGGGGATCCCCAGCTTGTCACCGCACCTGTGCATGGGGGATCCCCAGCTTGTCACCGCACCTGTGCATGGGGGATCCCCAGCTTGTCACCGCACCTGTGCATGGGGGAGCCCCAGCTTTTCATCACACCTGTGCATGGAGGAATGTGCATGAGAAACTCTTTGGAGAATGCTACTGCTGCTGTTTCATCCAAGTATCTTAGGGTGCGAACTTTCTCCAGCAGACACATGTGTCCACACTCTTAGATCTTTCCTGAGTGCTCACATTTATGGTCTTCCTCAGGCCCTGCCTTAGTTTCTTTCCAGTTGCTGTGATAAGATATTCAACAAAAGAAGCTTGGGGGTGGGGTGGTTGTTCAGCTCACAGTTCAAGATACAGCCTGTTATTGTGGGGCAAGTCACAGAGGGAGGACTTGACACAGTCACAAGGCATCTGAAGCAGAGAAGCGTATGCTGCCTGTCCTCCTGTCTTCACAACCATAGGCCAGGCTGACAGTCAATGATTGGTTGCCAAAGGAGTCCAAGTCTTCCCACCTCAATGTAGTCAAGATAATCTCTCACAAGTGTGGCCAGGGGCAATAATCTACCAGGTTGACAATGCTAACCATCAGAGGCCTTGGTGCTCTCCCTAATGCTTAATGTGCAGGACGATGTCTTCCTGATTGGTCAGATCAGTAATAGATGTGTGAGAGTCCCTTTGCCACTGGAGTTTTCCTCCAATATTTGTCCAGCCATAGTCGGCTCCTTACTGTCTTTGGGACACACCCCTACTTCCTCGATTGCTTCTCTTTCCTTTGGGAAGCTCTTTCTTGTGTCTATGAGAAAGAAGCTTCTCCCCACCTGACAAGAAAGGGAGATTGATTGGATTGAAAGACACCTAGGAGATTTGGACTTCTCCAGGTGTGTCTGTGAGGATGGTTCTAGAGACAATTAATACAAGCCTTCCCTAAATGTGGGCAGCATTAATAGGGTAGGCCCAGAAGGAATAAGGTGGCAAGGAGGAGGAAGCTCACCAGCACAGGCATTCTCCCTGATGATGCTCTCTGATGTTTCTGCTCACTCCAGGCCCTGAAGGAACATAGTTAGATAGGAACTCTCACCTCTGAAACCAAGAGTCCAAATTAAAGCTTCTTTCAAGTAGTTTGGTCACAGTGAAGTAAAGCTGGGTAATGCTTAGTGTAATGCCCTAACCCCCAGCTGAGCAGAGTGACTCTGGTCCATCAGGAAGGACATGTCTTTCTCTTCAAAAGACCTACTCAGCATTTGGCAGCACACTCCTCCCAGTCTGTCAGTGGGTGAAGGTTTGCACATGTGCCTGTGTTCTCTAAGGAGAGTGGCTTTGGCCTCCACAGATTCTTAAAGCATCTATCATCAACCAGAAATAAATGCTAAGTGCTACTGGATTGTAAAATCAATGCAAAAAGTGAATTAGGAATGATGAAGAAAATAGAGGGAATATTTATCTAGTGTCAATGAAAAGTAGCTCTAAGAATTATGGGAGTGAAAACAAAAAAAAAAAGGAATTTGTAAGAGTTAGCCTAGTAAAAAATGTTTTGAATTACTGTGTATTAAAAAGAAACCAATAAACAAAAGCCGAGAGAGGATCAGAGGGAGGGCTCAGAGAGTAAAGGCGGCTGCCAAGCAGGACAGCCTAGTCCAACCTCAGATCTTCTACCTAGTAGACTGACTCCACAGAGTTGCCCTTTGACCTCCACAGCATGCATCCTTCTAAATACACAATAAATATGATAATTCAGGTTATCCTAAAATGTCACAGAAAAACATCATGTTCTTAATGACACTGTGCTTTAGGCTTGTTCCTCCTTTAATAAAGCTCTGTAAGCCAATTGGCTAAGAACCCTACCATTGTATTCCCGGATTGTCCTAGAAGATAGAAGATCAGAAATGGTTCTGAGGCCAAAATCTAGGTTCCAGAGTGCTACATTCTTTCTAGAAGGTTCAAAGAACACCCTCTTCTCTGCTTTCTGCAGTTCCCCGGTTCTGGAAGCTGCTTACGTGCGTGCCTCTTGGTTCCCCACTCCATGTCTTGAGCCAGCAATGGTTCTGTGAGTCTTCACACGTCCATCTCTGTGATAGTGGCTCTTCCTCTCCATTCCCGATTGCACAAGGACTCATTGTATTTTCCCAGAGCATCTGTAACAGGGGCTCAACATGAGTCCACTCTCACAGCTCTGGAGGCCAGACTTGGGAACTGGGGAGCTGAAAGGTTGGCTGTGAAGGAAAACTTGCTCCTTACCCATCTTCTAGCTTCAGGTGGCTCCTGCATCCCTAGTAGTGTGTGACTGCTGGCAATGCAACTCAGTTTCATCACTTGGTCCTTTAGTTTGCATCTCTGTGTCCCTCTTTCTTTATCAGAATAGCAGTCACTAGATTAGGATTGACCATAACCCAAATATATTCTTTTAATGTAACTTACATCTGCACAGACCCCTTTTCTTTGTTTTGAATTCAATTTTATTTTTTTACTTATTTACTTTACATTCCACTCACTTCCCCCCTCCCAGTCACCCCTCCCACAATCCTTCCCCCATCTCCTCTCCCCTTCTCCTCTGAGTGGATGCCCCTCCTCCGTATTTCCCCATGCTCGAACTTCAAGTGTTTGTGAGGCTAGACACTTCCTCTCCCACTGAGACCAGACAAGGCAGCCCAGATAGAAGACCATATCCCACATACAGGCAACAACTTTTGGAATACCCCCATACCAATTGTTCGGGATCCACATGAAGTCAAAGTTGCATGTCTGCTACATATGTGTGGTGAGAACTAGGTCCAACCAGTGTATATTCTTTAGTGGTAGTTCAGTCTCTGAGAACTCCAAGGGTCCAAGTTGGTTGACTCTGTTGGTCTTTCTGTGGAGTTCCTATCCCCTTCAGGGCCCACAATCCTTCCTCCTGTTCTTCTGTAAGAGTCCCTAAGCACCATCCACTGTTTGGCTGTGGGTGTCTGTATCTGTCAGTTGCTGGGTGAAGTTTCTCAGAGAATAACTTGCTCCTGTCTACAAGCATAACAGAGTATCATCAATAGTGTTAGGAATTAGTGCTTGCCCATGGGATGGGTCTCAAGTTAGGCCAGTTATTGCTTGGTCATTCCTTCAGTCTCTCTTCCATTCTCTGTGCCTGTATTTCTTGTAGACAGGATAAATTTTGGGTCAAAAGTTTTGTGGGTGGATTGGTGTCTTTATTGCTCCACTTGGGTTCCTGCCTGGCTACAGGAGGTGGCCTCTTCAGGTTCCATATCCCCAGTGTAGTGAATTACAGCTAAGATCACTCCCACTTATTCTTGGGGCACCTCTTATTCTAGGAAGAGGTCCCATTTCTACATAGGGTCACAATCTGAGTATCCAGAGGCCATTCATGCTTAGGAAACACTATTCAATGAGACATACTTGTGATCACATTGGACCTACTCGTGTATCCCCCTTCCCCACATGCACCATTTTTATTTTTTGTTTATTTTTTATTGGATTTTCTATTTACATTTCAAATGTTATCCCCTTTCCAGGTTTCCTGTCCATAAACCCCATATACCATCCCCCTCCCCCTTCTTCTATGAGGGTGTTTCCCCACCCATCCACCCACTCCTTACTGCCCTAACATTCCCCTATACTGGGAGGTTGAGCTTTGGTAGGACCAAGGGCTTCTCCTCCCAAGGCCATCTTCTGCTACATATGCAACTGGAGTCATGGGTCTGTCCACATATACTCTTTGGATGGTGGTTTAGTCTCTGGGAGCTATGGTTGGTTGGTATTGCTCTTGTGGGGTTGCAAACCCCTTCAGCTCCTTCAATCCTTTCTCTAACTTCTCCAATGGGGAAAGAGTTCTCAGTTCAATGGTTGGCTGCAAGCATTCGCCTCTGTATTTGTCGTGCTCTGGCAGAGCCTCTCAGGAGAGAGATGTCATGCTCTTGTCAGCATGCACTTCTTGGCATCAGGATTATTGTCTGGGTTTGGTGGCTGTATGTATATGGACTGGATCCCCAGGTGGGGCAGTCTCTAGATGGTCTTTCCTTCAGTCTCTGCTCCAAACTTTGTCTCTGTTTCCTCCTATGAATATTTTTGTTTCCCCTTTCTAAGAAAGACTGAAGCATCTGCACTTTGGTTGTCCTTCTTGAGCTCCATGTGGTGTATGGATTGGATCTTGGGTAATCCGAGCTTTTGGGCTAATATCCACTTATCAATGAGTGCATACAATCTGTGTTTTTCTGTGATTGGGTTACCTAACTCACAGAGGGCTAATATCCAAAATTTATAAAGAACTCAAGAAGTCAGACACCAAACAACTCAATTAACAAATTTCGAATGGCCGAGATGCACTTAAACAAATGTTCAACATCCTTAGTCATCAGAAACATGAAAATCAAAATGACTCTGGGATTCTATCTCACACCTGTCAGAATGGCTAAGATCAAAAGCTCAAGTGATAGTACATGCTGGCGAGGATGTGGAGCAAAAGGAACACTCCTCTATTGGTGATGGGAGTGCAAACTTGTACAACCACTTTGGAAATTAATTTGGTGGTTTCTCAGAAAACGGGCACTAGCTCTACCTGAAGACCCAGCTATAACACTTTTGGGCATATACCCAAAAGATGCCCTACCATACCACAGGGACACTTGCTCTGTTCATAGCAGCTTTGTTTGTAATAATCAAAAACTGGAGACAACCTAGCGTCCTTCGACTGAAGAATGGATAAAGAAAATATGGTACATCTATACAATGGAATACTATTCAACTATTAAAAACCAAGACATCATGAAATCTGCAGGCAAATGAATGGCACCTGGGAATATCATCCTGAGTGAGGTAACCCAGAATTCAAATGACACGCATGGTATATATTCACTTATATGGAACCTGAAGAAACCACCTCTTGTAGCCAGGCAGGAATCCCCATGAAGCAATAGAGACACCAACACACCCACAAAACTTTTGACTCCATATTTATCCTGCCTACAAGAAATGCAGGGATGGGGGTTGCGGATTTAGCTCAGTGGTAGAGTGCTTGCCCAGCAAGCGCAAGGCCCTGGGTTCAGTCCCCAGCTCCGAAAAAAAGAAAAAGGAAAGAAAAAAAAAAAAAGAAATGCAGGGATGGGGGATGGAACAGGGACTAAGGGAATGGCCAAGCAATAACGGAGCCAAGGAAAGACCCATCCCATTGACAAAGCACCAAACCCTGACACTATTAATGGTACTCTGTTATTCTTGCAGACAGGAGCCTATCATGGCTGTCCTCTGAAAGGCTCCACCCAGCAGCTGACTCAGACAGATGCAGAGACCCACAGCCAAACATTGGATGGAACTTGGGGACTCTTGGAATAGTAGGGGGAAGGGTTGAGGACCTTGTAGGTGATAGGAACTCCACAGGAAGACCAACAGAGTCAACTACCCTGTACCCTTGGGGCTCTCAGAGACTGAACCACCAACCAAAGAGCATACGTGGGTGGGAGCTAGATCCCGCATACATACGTAGTCGCTGTGCAGCTGAGTTTTTATGTGAATCCCAAACACCGGGAGCCGGAGCTGCTGCTTCTCTGTGGGATCTGTTCCCCTGACTTGGCTGTCTTATTGTCTTGTTTGCCTCAGTGGGAGAAGCACAACTTAGCCCTGTAGACTTCAGTGTGCTGGGGGAGATGCCCAGGGGAGTCCACTCTCAGAGGAGAAGGGAAGGGAGGTCTGGGGTGGGACTGTGGGAGTGGGGACCTGGAGGGGGAACAGTGATTGGGGTGTAAAGTTAAAGAAAAGTGAAGGTCCTTTATAGTATCGTCTAAAACAGAAAAAAATGAAATAAAATAAATAGAGAATAAAAATATCGAAGGTGAGAGAGCTGGTTCAGTAGTTGAGAGAGTTGTTGCTCAATCAGGAGGACCAGTGTTGAGATCCCAGCATCTACATAACAGGACAAGCATCTTGAGTATTACAAATAACTTCAGCTCCAAGGTGTTGGATGCTATTTTCTGTCTTAAGTGTATCAATAGCCCCACATGTATATGTATACCAACACACACACACACACACACACACACACACACACACACACATTTTAAAAACTACATTTGATCAGCCACATGATTCAGCATACAAAAGCAGCAGCAGCAGCTAGGCCTGAAGACCTGAGTTCACTCCACAGAACCTGTATGGTAGAGATGAGGAAGCTGCTCCCACAAGCTGTCTTCTGATCTGGTCATGCATGCTATGACATTCAAGTGCACATACTCACACATAAGCACAATAAATCGATGTGACAATTTTGGGAACAGCTCTAATGACAGGTAAAATGTACCAGTTGAAGAAATTATGTTGTATCCAGGATGTATTACTCTGCAGACATTATGAGCTAGGCTTTAGAAGACCAAGTAATTAAATATGAAAATGTATTATCTTGTTAAGTAGAGGCGGTAACAAAACAAACATGAGCAAAGTGAAACCAATTTTACAGAAGAGCTATGTGTAAATATATGCATTTAAGAAGGCTGAAGAAAAACACCAAAGCGTAAATAATAATTATCTTGCAGTGGGAAAATTACCGATATTTTAATTTAGTCTTCTTGTTTGCATTTTCACATTAAATAGAAATTGTTTTTTTAAAATAAGGAACCATTAATATATATGAAAATATGAAAGGAAAATGTCAAAAATGGAAGCTTTAGAAATTAACACTCACTGCTCAGCATCTAAGTGCCCAGTATACTATTTAATTATCCTAGTGATTCTGTGAAGGAAGTATTTTGTCATGAGCCACTAAGGAGGAAATTGACTCCAACATGACCTTGCCCAATGTCACATGAAGCAATGATGATTTGAAATTAAGTCCTGCTTCTCTTATTCAGTTGTATCCCCTCTACCCATGTGCCCACTGTGTTCTAGCAAATCCCCAGAAGCCACAATTGCAGAAGGCACTGGTGCCTTGCCTTGGGAGCCCATCTTGCAGCAAAAGGAGGATTGTCTTTGCTGGAAGCTGAGAGTCAATGATGGGAAGCGCTGATTAAGAATCATTCTTTGCCAAGAAGATGACACTGGTGCCATGACAGAGGTGCTGTACTGGAAATACACACACACACACACAGAGACACACACACACGCACGCGCGTGCGCGCACACACACATACCCAAACATGTGCACACACAGACATGTAGACATGCACACAGAAACACAAACACACAAACACTGAGACTGAAACTATCCTGCTCTAGTACAGTCCATTCTTGGAGGAAGATTTTCTGCTTTAAAGGTGGCAGTGGTCTCTAGGGGTAAATTATATCTTTAAAAAGTTCAGTTCCTGGTACCTGTGAGTATGGCTTTTTTGGAACTGCATCTTTGTAGAAACAGTCCCACTGAGTCAGGGTCATTTATCAACTGACTGATATCCTTTAAGAAAAGGGAGAGATGGACATAGGGGCAGAGATGGAGAAGAGAAATCAGTGCAGGAGGAGGCAGAGGCTGGAGGGAGGTTGCCGCAAGCCCAGAAACACTGAGCAATGAGGGAAACAACAGGAGATGGGAGACCTGCAGAAGCTTCTCTTTGGAAGGTTCCAAGAGGGAACCAACCATGCTGACTGACCTCTGGTTTTCAGATTTTTAGCTTTCAAAACCACAACAAATACATTTCTACTGTTTTAAACCACCCAGCTTGTGAAGCATTTAGGAGACCCTTGGGAAATTATCAGTGCCAAAAAGAAAAGAGTTGGAGTTGTGTTTACGAATCAACATGAGCCCGGGAGCTAGCTACTGTGAGAACTAATGGCCCTCACTCCACAATATGAGTGCTGGAGACACAGACTAGCCATCGTGGGGCAGTTCACTTACAATCCTGCGAAGCTGGACTTCAGCCTAGAGGAAAGGCAGAAGTGGTCGGCATGTGGACTTGGTACAAAACCGTGGTTTTTATAATTCTGACTGCATTTCTCTATCCCTAAATTTCTCATTGACTGAGTTCTTCAGGGAGGTACAACCTTCCTGGTGTCTAGCACTGTTACCTCCCTGGACTCCCCTCTTGCTGTTCCAAGACACAGAGCCTTCTGTAATGTTTCCCCTGGGACTTAAGATCCCTCCTTTTCTGATGCATAGGCTCAGTCACATAGTAGACTGCCTGAAGATTTTCCACTCTAAGATGATCTGAGAACATGTGTACAAGCAGACACCAGCTGCCAGCTAGAGAAGGCAGGTGTTCAATGCCACCTGCTCACCTGATTGTCTGATGTACTCTACATGAACATTGTACAGAGAATGGATGGGTAATAATTTATTTCTTACACGTCTAAGCAAGGTGCCTATTGATGTGGGTGAAAGCTATCATTGATGTAACTGTATGGTTGGGTCTCCTTGCCTATTTGGTTGTCTGGGGGAAACTTCACCCAAGCCTGGAGGAGATCCAGGAATACTAATTTAAGACTTCCCACAAGAGTTGCCTGCTTGCCAAGTAGGGTTGGCCTTACTCAGTGGGGATGGAAAGAACAGAGGAGGGAGTCGGTGTGCCCTTTGCAGCGGCTCTGATCTGGGAGGCAGGAATACTTTTGACTCTGGCATTCTGGCAACTTGGGTACACAATGTCTGAGCTGACACTTCTAGTGGGCAGGAAAGTCCAGCTGAGTCACTGCTGGCACATGTGCCCAGAGGCTTTTAAAAAAGCGACAGTCTGCAGTTACATATCCAGTGTGTCAGGCAGAGAGCCACATGCAGTTAATTACAGTTTTCAATTTGGCTATGGCAGAACCCACTATTTTTTAACATTTTGGTTGTGAGCTTAGCCTTTAGTGCCTTAGAACTTTAGCAGTTCAGGACTCACTCTTTTGTGTGTTCACGACGCCCCAGGAACTTTGAAGTCACATAATAACCAGCAAGAATGAGATGCAGGAAAATGTTGGTCCAACGTGTCCCCTGGCCTGCTCCTTGTGCTCAGCCTCCGATGCTGGTACTTATTCAATTTTTCTGTATGTCTCATTCTTTTTGCTCTTTCATATTTAGATATTTTGTGTGCACTTATGTGTATACAGGATTATGTGTCTGTGCATGTGCACACACAGATGTTGAGGCCAGAGGACAACCTCAAGCGGTCATTCCTTAGGTGCCACCTGAGAATTTCATACATATATGCAATGTATTTTTTAAATCAGATTTACACCCCTTGTCCCCAAACTCTTCTTCCTCACCACCAAATCCTTTCCCAACTTTGTGGTGTTTTCTTTTTCTTTAATAGCGCATTGTGTCTAATATTGGGCTTCCCATACACCCATGGGTATTGGGCCAACCACTAGAGTGTATCTACCTCCTTTTTGAGACAGACCTATGCACAAAGTGGATTAGCGTGACCAAGTAGGCTAGGCTGGCTGGACAGTGAGCCTCAGGAATCTACCTGTGTCTCATTTGCCACCACACCTGGATTTGGGATTTGTTTGTTTTGTTTTTTTTTTAGACAGGGTTTCTCTGTGTAGACTTGACTATTCTGAAACTCAATCTGTAGACTAGGTTGGCTTAGAACTCATGGTGATCCAACTGCTTCTGTCTCACAAGAGCTGGGATGAAAGGTGTGTGCCCCATTGTCTGGCCACACCTAGATTCTTTACAAAGTCTCTAGGAAATCCCTCAGACTACTATGCTTTCAAGGCAAGCACTTTGCCTACTGAGCCATGTCCCCAGCAATTTAAAATCTTTAATTAAAGTAAGATAAACCACTTTATCCCTTCATATTCACATGCCACTTATGGTCATAAGTCTAGACCATGAATAACATTTCTATCATTGCAGAAAGCTCTCTGGGACAGTGGTTATAAAGCACAGCCATTCAGTGGTTCTTGGTGGCTATTGATCTCTTTTCAGAGAAAGGAAAGATATAGTCATACAAAAACATCTAGTGTGGATTTCACTGTATCCATTGGTCCATCCAAGCTCTTTGTCAGATCTTAACAACCCTTTACATTCCTGTAATCACAAAAAGCTACTGAGCAATTTCTTTAAACTCAAACTCTGCATATCTTCCATTTGGGGAACTGGCAGAAGCTCGTCTTAGGTGTGTGGTATGTCTTCTTATAGGATCAGCAACAGATAAGTCTTCCTGTGCCTAGGCATTCTGCCTACTAAGCTGACTGGGAGTCACTGGGAGGCATTTGAAAGATGTGAAAATGTGTTTTCTTTCATGTTAAATCTTGTTAGAAAATAAAGACAAAGTTGTTTCAGGTAAGTTTAGCAGGTTAAAAGAATAGATTTTCCCACTCTTAAAACAATCATCTTGGTAATTCTAGTCCTGACCAATTTTGACCTGGAAGCAATTTCCTTCTGCTACACAGCCTGTGTGTGATATTTGTGTTTTCTTTATTGATGCTCTTCTATCCACAAGTTTAGTGGATAGCCTGGCTTGGTTCTCCATGGGTGTGGAGAACATGTTTCTGCATCTTATGTGCAGTGTGCTTATGTGCAGTGTGGAAGGCTTCACATTACAGATATGAGTGGATGCTCTGGTTCAGATCTTAGATACTGTGCAATCTTATGCCAGCAAAGGCTAAACCCCCTATGACCCAGATGCTTTTAGGGGACTCCAGATCCCAACACATCCAGCTAACAGTATCTGTGCTGGCTAGCTTTATGTCAGCATGACAGAGGTTAGAGTCATTTGAGAGGTGGGAGCCTCAATTGGGAAAATGCTTTCATACGATCAGATCATAGACAAACCTGCAGGGCATTTTCTTAATTAGTGATTAATGGAGGAGGGCCTAGCCCACTATGAGTGGGGCCACCCATGGCCTGGTGGTTAGGGCTCTATAAAAAAGCAGGCTGAGTAAGCCATGCCATCAAGCCAGTGAGCAGCACCCTTTCATGGTCTCTGCATCAGCTCTTGCCTCCAGATTCCTACCCAGTTTCAGTTCTTATCCTGACTTTCTGGAGTGATGGACTACAATGATGTGAAAATGTAAACCTAATAAACCCTTTTCTCCCCAACTTGCTTTTGGTCTCAGTGTCTCATCACAGCAATGGTGACCTCAATTAAGACAGTACCTCAGAGCCCAACCCCAGGTCCTTTGGGAATCCACAGCCACCCTTAAGGCTCTGCCTCCCTGGTACAGAGGGAAGTGGAGAGGACGGTGAATGGATGCCACAGCTGGTGTTTATAGATCAGCACTTTGTCTTTCTCACAAAGATGTTTCTGAACAGAAAATGGGCTCTTCAGTGACTTCACTGCAGGCTATCCCTCAGGAGAGGGAAAGCCACAACCAGATCTCCACGTGGCTTCAAATCCTTTCAATGTTCCTTTCAGTCTCTAGGAGAAGCACATTAGTACTTTTGCCTTGCTGTGACCAAGACACCCGGGTAACTTAAAATGAGAAAAGCATTGTAGTAGCACACAATTTGAGAGGTGCCTGTCCATGGTTACTTGACCCTACGGTCTTGAGCAGAACACCATTTCTCAGTCAATTTTCTCAGTGTTATGCCGAAATATCTTAGAAAAGCAGCTTGAGAAATGGGGAGGTTAGCATGGCTCTCAGGGCCAGGTTATCATAGTCTTTGTGCAAAAGTCAAGTAGGTGGGAGCTGAGGCAGCTGGTCACATTGTATCCAGTTGTTATTCAGGGTTCTCTAAAGGAACAGACCTCCTTATAGAATAAATTGTGTGTGTGTGTGTGTGTGTGTGTGTGTGTGTGTGTGTGTGTGTGTGTGTGTTTGGGGGAGTGGATTTATTAGAAGACTTACAGGCTGTAGTCCAGCTAATCCAACCATAACTCTCTACCAATGGAAGATTCAAGAGTCCAACAGAGTGGGCTGGAGAGATGGCTCAGCAGTTAAGAATACTGGCCACTCTTCCAGAGGTCCTGAGTTCAATTCTCAGCCACCACATGGTGGCTCACAACCATCTGCAATGGAATACAATGCCTTCTTCTGGTGTGTCTGAAGACAGGTACAGGATACTCATATACATAAAATAAATAGATCAATTTTTTTAAAAAAACTCAGCAAAGAAATTTCTAGTGTTAAGTGTAACTTATTCCTGAATAGGAATCCCCATGGAGATGTTCTTTGTCCCATGAAGTTGGTTATATGGAGCACATACTTAGTTAGCTTGACATTCTTAGTGGCAACAACAGGAGGCTCTGAAGACACAGGACAAGATGTTGGAGATGCTAGCCATACTGCTTCGATGGCTATAGGTAGAACACATGTATTGAATCACCACACTGAGCTCAGGTTACACACAATTACAAAGAAAATCAAATCTTGTCAAGAATAAGAAAGCAATAGCAGGTGTTTACTCATTGTTTATTCATTTCTATTCTATTTGCAAGACTTAAAAAACTATTATAAATCATTTGTTAGATCACATTGTTTTTACCCCCTGGGCTGAAATACCACACATTTCATGTACTTGTTCCTGGCTGATAGCTTGGCTAACTCTGGAGAAGCCACTTCATGCTTTTCTACTTCATGTTAAGAATGCATCAGGTAGGATGGGGAAGGGCTGTTGTAGACTTTTCTCAAATGCAAATCTCAAATTGTACATGCACACAGTGCACAAGTGTACACACACACACACACATACACACACACACACACACCCCTACCTACCTACCTCTGCTGCTTGGTGATTAGGGCAGAACAGATTTCAAATCACAGGTCTCAGAGTAAAAACAACAACAACAACAAAACAACTAACCAAACAAACAAACAAATAAAACCCAAAATGTTCCTTGGAGCAAGAACATGGGAAGAGAAATACCAAGCCCTTGCCTGGTGGTGAGTTCTCAAATAGGCAGGGAGAGTAGATAGGGGAGTCCTGTTCTCCCATAGGCATAGCGAAGTTCTTAGAGCACCTAAGAGCACTGTGAAACACCTGCCACACACAAAGGAACAGGAGAAAGACTAGCTTGGTGGTGGCAATTGATTGTTTTGATCTGATGGGGAGAAAACCAGGAGACTCGTGTGTTTAAGGCAAGTCACCATGGGCTACACCCCAAACCAGGCAAGACTTTGTAGGAATCAGAATTCCTTTTCCTCCTTGACTGTTCTCTTTGGGAGTTGCACAGACAGGTGAACTCTATGTTTCCTCAATGACAAGTTCTGAAGAACTTACACTTGTGTGGGGTGTGCACTCTCACAGGTACCTTTCCCATCATTCTCTATGAGAAAGGAGCGCCTCACAGTTGTTCAGTGCACACCCTTAATCACTGTACATGGTGCCCTCACCCATTTGTAGCCCCACCACTCATTCTGTGAACAGATCTATACGTGGGCGCTGCCTGAACAGCACATAGAGAAAGTCTGTATGGATGTGGCACCTGTCAGTAATAAATCTGATGGTCTATGGCTTAGGATGGAGATGGTGGGACATCCAGGAGGAAGAAAGGATTCTGGGAGAGTGCCAGGCATGATAGACTTGCCTGGGAAGATGGTGGGATGGATGCTTGGTAACTGAGCACAGATAACCAGTCACATGGTAGGATGTAATTTAGAATATATGTGTTATTTTAAGTTATGATCTAGTCAGAGAAGAGTCTAGCTCTATGGCCAAGGTGTTTCTAAATATATTTTGTGTCTGAGTCGTATTTCTGGGAGCATGGGACTGGAAGGAAGAAAGACCAAACGTCTACAAGCAAGCCTATTCTCCAGTGCTACTTTCTGAGTGTAACATATAAAACATAAGTGTTGACACAATTCTGATAGATTTCTTTTGCTATTTGTGAACTCGTACTGCCTAAGTTTGCTTCAGTTGTCTATGCCCCTAAGCTGTTCCACTTTTGATATGAATATTTTACACATTTTTTGTGTGGCAATTATTTCCCATAAAATATCTGATAGTGAAAATTTGTATCTCTACAATACAAAAACGTAACGGCCAACAAGCCAAGTGACCTATTGCCTTCCTTTTCCCTGTGACTACACTATTCAGGCTCTCCAAACATCTATATTCAGATCATAAACAGAAGTCTGTGGGTGTAGAGTATTTTAAGGGAAATGAATAAGAGGAGGGAGGGGTGTAGAGAGGTCCCAGGAGAGGTGCAGGAATGGTCTAACATACTGAAATTAAGAAATGGAATGCATCTTTCTGCTCTTCCTTTCGTTACTTTGTTTTACAAGAAAGGATCTCCCCATGTAGCCCAGACTGAACATGAACTCATGATCAAGTTTCTGGAGTTCTGGAACTGTAGGTACATGCTGCCTCGCCTGGCTTACACTGTTTCTTTTTGGTCCAATCTCACTATCATTATTGGTATGGAGTCAGACTTTTAAAAAATGTTCTCACTCAGGGCTTAGTTCACTAGGGATGGGCATAGTGGGTGGAGAAACCTGAGGTTTTGGGTACTGGGGTTTTTGGTGGACTCTATGTAGGGGTGTGGCTAGAGCTGATCTGTCCAGAGATGAGGTTGAATAAGAGCTACGTGGTGCTACTCTGCAGCCTTGGCTAAGCCAATCCTAGTAGTGGGCATTTCACTTTCCTGAAGGGTCAGTGGTTCTCAGAATGTGACTAGGAAGGATGGACATAGTTGGTCCTGAAACCTGGCTTTAGCAATCTTTACACAGCTAGTCTTAGAAGGGTCTTTACATTCCTCCCTTCCCTACACTTTTATTGCAAATAGATGTTTTTTCCCCATATGATATGGTTTTCCTTCCCTCTACTTCTAGTTCCTTCTCCCTTCCCCTCCCTTCTGGTCCACTCTCCTCAGTCTCTTTTCTGAAAAGAGCAGGCTTCTAAGAGATAACAACAAAACATGACAAAATATAATAAGACGAAGTAAAACCCATCATATCATAGCAACCCAACAGGAGGAAAAAGATTCCAAGAGTGAGCATAAGAGTCAGAAACTCACTCATTTTCACACCCAGGAATCCCATCAAAAGACGACACTGAAAGCTATAGTACAAATGTACAGGGCCTGGTACAAACCCACGGAGGCCCCATGCTTGCTGTTTTGGTCTCCGAGTTTATAAGCCTTGCCCAGAGGCCACCAGAGGGCCTTATTCTCCTAGTGACCTCCATACTCTGTGGCTCTTACGTTCTCTCTACCTCCTCTTTTGCAGAGTTCCCTGAGCTCTGAGGGGAGGGATTTGATGAAACCTCTCGTTTAGACTCCTAGAGTCTCTCTGTCTGTCTGTCTGTCTGTCTGTCTGTCTGTCTCTCTCTCTCTCTCTCTCTCTCTCTGTGTGTGTGTGTGTGTGTGTGTGTGTGTGTGTGTGTGTGTGTGATGTCTGACTATGGGTCTCTGCATCTATTTCTATCTGCTGCAAGAGGAAGGAAGCTTCTCTGATGATGACTGATAAGACAACGATTTATGAGTTTAACAGAATATCATTAGGAGACATTTAATTTATTCTTTAATTTAATGAAATTAATTAATCAGACAAGAGTGTTTGGTTTTACCCTAGGCCTCTAGACTATTTAGTCTCTGGTTCTTGGTTACCCAAACAGTGTCAAGTAAGGGATTTAGAAGGCTCACTACTCTTAAGGGAGGAGGAAGTAGAGGGAAGTGGGCCTTTAGGGGGGAACAATGGAATGCCAGCTCTAGGTACATAGGGCAGGCTCAGTGCCCAGTAATGTGGGCATATTCTGTTTTGAAAGGGGATCCTCTATCCCAGCAGTCTAAACTCTTGTCTCCCTTTTTGTTCTGCTCACACCTCCGCCTCCTCTCTTGGAGGCTCCCAGGCCTGGCTGTGCTGGCCTCTTTGGACTTTAGCCAAAACAGACACCTCTTTGATGATGAACACTTGAATTTCCTCAACTACCCCTGAATTCTTTTACTTGTTCATCTACCCACAGGCAATCTAATCTTCTCTACTGCCAGCTCAAAGCAGGAATCTTGAGAAAGACAGATAATAGCGTCCCCACGTGACTCCTGCCTCAGGTGTGTGCTTGGGGAAGTGTCAGACTTAATTACTACTGCAAGAAGATGGGGGTCTGCAGGGGGTTGGGGGCTGTGGCTGGGGTGAGAGCCCTTGGGACCCATAAACAGTACCACAAGGGAATCATGCCAAAAGAGGATGTTTTTCAGAGATGTTCAAAGTGGGCTAAACTGACTTCCTCCTAGAGCAGTGGTTCTCAACCTGTGGGTCATGACCTCTTTGGTCATGACACTTTCACAGGGGTCACCTAAGACCATCCTGTATATCATATATTTACAGTACAATTCATAATGGTAGTACGATTACTATTATGAAGTAGCAACAGAAAGAATTTTATGGTTGGGGGTCACCATGTCGTGAGGAGCTGTATTGAAGGGTCACGGCATTTGAAAGTCTGAGAACCACTGGCCTAGAATAACTATCTCAGTCATTTTCTGTTGCGGTAAAGAAACACCATGACCAAAGCAACTCTTATAAAGTAAAGCATTTAATTGTGAGCTTTCTTACAGTAATAAAAGGTTAGTCCATTATCATCATGGTGGGAAATGTGGCAGCAGCAGGCAGGCGTGGAGCTGGAGAAGAAGCTTGCTTTATATCCTAATCTGCGGAGAGCAGGCAGAAAGAGGAAGAGAAAATGGGCCTGCTGTTTGCTTTTGAAATCTGAGAGCCCACTCCCAATGACACACCTCCTCCAAAAAGGCCATCTCTTCCCTACCAAGGCCACACCTCCTAATCCTCCCCTGAAAGCTCATCTACTGGGCACTAAGCATGCAAATTTATGAGCCTTTGGGGGTTATCCTCATTCAAACCATCCCAGGAACATGATAGCTTTGGCAGTTTTAAACAATTTTGTAACATCTTCCAAGGCCAAATTTGCAACCACCTCGCTGTTCTGCTTAGAGATCACCAATGGCTCCTTATTAATATGCATAATGAAGTGCCCACATGCTGTCCTTGTGTTCGGGTGCACTGGAAAGTGACCTCCACTTTCTGGGGTGACTTCCATTCTTTTATCTTTCAACTTAATGATTTCACTGTCTGTTTTTTTTTGTTTGTTTGTTTGTTTGTTTGTTTTGAATGTTGGTTCTCCACCCTACACACACCTCTTTTCAAAACATGGCACCAGGACAGTCCCCGAGGATGAGGGCTCCCTGTTCTGTGATGTTAGTTGGAGGGGTAATAATGTGGTCGGTTCACACAGTGAAGATGAGGGGAGCAATGGAGACACAGGGGAAGAAAGCCCCCTGGCTCCCTGTATCTTGTGGAGGATCACAATACAGTGTAAGCTTTGGCAGGCCTGAGAGATATTGGGATTCAGGCTCTGTCAACTCTTGCTCGCTAGCTTAACAAAGCAAGTTTCGTGGCTGGCATTCAGTTATGCCAATAAATCAAAGGAAATCTGCACTGGAGGTTTGGGGGTAGCCGTGTGACAACGCTTTTCTAATGCAACAGTATTTTACAAAAATTTTTATCATATCTTTGGGACTTTGGATGATTAATGTTTCAATAAGCTATTTAAAAGGGGGTTTTGTCCCCATGACGGCAATGCTTTACATGCCGTTAAATAAAACCTACTATGCTTTAAAGATTTCTCTTTAAAAACGAAACCCTGCAGGAGTACAGGAAAGTGCTCAGGTTTCCCCAGGCTTGCCCTTTGGGTGATGTAATGTATGACCATGATAACATGAAGGGCACATATAACCCTGTGTTTCTGCCTGTGAAAAAGTCCTAAGGAGGGCTTTGAAGGAATCTGTCTGCACAGCCACCCACACATACAATCAATTCAGCTGGTTACTGTACTTTTTAAAAAGGACTTATCATGATTTTTTAAAGTATGTGTGTGTTGGGGGGTGGGGGGGTGCATGTGCGTGTGTTCTGAGTACATGCGAGCACAGGTACCCTTGGAGGTCATAAAATGGTATTGAATCCCTGGAGCTAGACTACACAGGTAATTGTGAGCTGCGTCAAGTGGATGCTGGGAACTGAACTAAATCTTTTGCAAGAGCACTCACTATGCATTCCCAAGTGCTGAGACATCTCTCCAGCCCAACAGCTGTCCTCAAAATAATTCTTTACCTATTTCTTGACAATTCACACATGCATATAATGTATTTTTATTATATTCACCCCACCCCTCCCTCTTATTTTCCTCCCGTTCTCTCTCTGGGGTCCTTCGTTCCCAAATATCCTCTTCCAACTTTCATGTCTTAAAAAAATCATTCACTGATTTTAATTAGGGGTATTTGTGCACGCGTGTGGAGTTATTGACTGTGTTGTAGACAACTTCCCGGTGGCTCCATCCCAGAAGAAAAATGACTCGCCCTCCTAGCATCGACTGCTGCATGTCTTCAGATCAATTTGCATAATGGGACATTCCATAAGAGAAGCCACCACTCCAGACACGGAGCAGTCCCTCTTACTGGTGCCCACAGTGTCTTTGGTATTGGGCAAGCATCTAAGACTTTCTGCCCAGAGCGGAAAGCACCTTGCTTTCACTTTCCTGTTGGCATCTCCATCCCTGAGCCTCTCACCAGAGCTGGATCTCAGCCTCATTCATGGTGTACGCTCCAGCTGCATTTGAATGAAGTGAAATAACACCTTCAGCTAAGAGGGCCATCTATAAATTACTTATTGATTTCCAAACAACTTGGCTGTGTAGTGTGGGCGGTAGCACTGAATAATTAACGGGGAGAGTGGAGGCAGGTGCTCCCTCTTGTTTACCACTAGCTCTGCTGGGGAACTGCAGTCCAGGAGTGGGAAGCTGTCCTGAGGAAAGGGGTGGTGCATCAGTCTGCTAAGCTGGCTGACCCTCCTCTGGAGCTCAGACCCACAGTGCTCGAGGAACGGCTCTCATGCTGATGACACTAGGACTCTTCCCCAGGAAGAAACAAAGTAGCAATTCTAACCCAGCTATGGAAGTGGAGGTGACTATAAATTAGGGAACAACTAAGAAACTTTATGGTTCTGTTTCTTCTTCTGTTTCTTCTTCTGTCCCTCCCCATCTGTCTCCCTCCCTTCCTTACCTCCCTTTTTTCTTCTTACCTTGCTTGCCTTTAGTGTGGAGGCTTGAACTTGGGGCCTGAAGCATGCTGGGTAACACTTTACCACTGAGTGATACCCTATGATTTATTCATGTTACAAAATAGCAAATGCTTGTTGTCAGGTGCCCAGTCTTTCCACACTGCAGCTGGACATTGTCATCCGAAAAGTTACCAAAAGGGAAATCACAAACTAATCTTCTAAGATCTTAACTAAATTTATTACCTTGCGCTGGGTCACATGCACACCTATTGTTGGCTGCCTGGTCCATGGGCCAACCAGCATCCTGCTGGTTCCTTTCAGCACTATGTTAGGATTCTCTGACTCTGTAAAACCTGACTTTGCCATCCCGGTCCTCACATAAGGTTGAATGGCCCAGACTATTTGTTATTGATATGATGACATTTCTTATGTTAGCGTAAACTCTTTGTAAATATCATTTTACATAGCAACTTAGTCATTGAAACATGATTGCTTCCATATTTCTTTTTTCCATTGCTAAACGTTCAAGCCACAGATTATCCAGTTTGGGCAACACTAAGCAAGTGAATGCGTGTAAACTGCTTAATAATCTACTAAGAAGGTTGGGGATTTAGCTCAGTGGTAGAGCGCTTGCCTAGGAAGCGCAAGGCCCTGGGTTCAGTCCCCAGCTCCGAAAAAAAGAACCAAAAAAAAAAAATCTACTAAGAAATGAAGGCACGTGTGTCAGTGTGGTGTGGCACATACCTGGAATCCCAGCCCTCAGAAAGCGCAGGAAAAGTCGGGAGTTCAAGGTCATCCATACCTACCTAGTAAGTAAAAGGCTAGTTTTGGTTACATGAGGCCCTGTTACAACAATGCTGATGACAATGACAAAAGACCAAAGAATAGAAGAAAAGAGATAAAACAAGTAGTTCTAGGCAAAGGAACATTCCCTGCTCAGCCTCCAGGGGGAGCACTCACCAGGTCTTAGTGGTCTGCAAGTTGTAGATTACCTCCTACTGTGCCATCCGTCCGTCCATCCATCCATCCATCCATCCATCCATCCATCCATCCATCCATCCATTCATGTGCCTACTTGTTCCTCTGTTTCTTCCTGAGCACATTCTCTGAGTGAGCAGAGTTACTTCACCATGAACTAGTGGGTAGAGGAGTAGAGGTGAGGATGGAGGAAATCATGAAGACTTAAATAGGTAGTGAGGTTAGCTGGAGCCTAACATGAGAGTACATGACTGTTACACAGATAGAGAAGCTGCAGTCCTCAGGATCTGACATGGAAGATGTGCTTGGGGTCCCCAGACCCCCATCAGAAAGCCAAAGGAGCTGTGCATTTTGAGGGGGTCTAACCATATGGGTCCAGGGGGCTCCAAAGTGTCAGGGGGCAGGGCAGACCAGAGCGTCCCAGGCTCCTGATATCCATTCAGCACAGTAACAGGGTTGCGTGAGAGAGGTGGGCAGTCAGGACTCTGCCTCCCAGCCCTTTTCTAAGCACTGGGCGGATGGGAGCAGGCCTGTGGAAGGCTGATGCATGCTGCTGTCACTCCAAGGTGTAATTAAAGAGATGTATGCTAATTTTTAACTTGGTTAAGGGATATTAACTTAGACAAATGAACCTCTCCTTTCCCAATAATTAGATATCCAAACAAACACACGCTTTCTCCCCAATTAAATGAATGGAAAATTTAAGCTGTGGAACCCAATTTCAATATGCCCTATTTGTTATGAGTTTCCACTTCGCTGCCTTCCTTAACTTCACAAAAGCAAACTACCCTATCAAGAAGCATAATAAAATCATAACAGTGAAAATATCATTTTGATTTTGGGAGGGCATAAAATAAATGCTCATTTACAGTTGTGGGGAAAGACACTTGTGTTTAGTGAAAATGTCATGCTGTTTCCAAGAGACTATTGCTCAAAGTCCCCAAGCCCATAGTATCCAGGTGGTACATCTCAATATTATATTTAATTTAAAGGCATGATGATGATCTCTTAGGTATAGAAAGGATGGAGTCTATCGAGCAAAGCTGGTATTTCAAAATTAAATGGCAGAATTAGAGGAGAAAGGAAGAACAACGAGTGAATTATGCATTTTTTGCTTGTGTGTGTTGTATTCTCTCTCTCTCTCTCACTCTCTCTCTCTCTCTGTGTGTGTGTGTGTGTGTGTGTGTGTGTGTGTGTGTGTGTGTGTGTGTGTGTGTGGTATATGAGCATGTGAGGGGTCAGAGGGTGCAAGAACTCATGTTAGCACATGCGGAAGCCAGAGGAGGGCACTGAGTACCCTGCTCTGGCATTCTCCGTCTTACTTCTTTGAGTCTTTCCCTCACTGAACCCAGGGCTAGGCTATAGGGCAGCAAGTCCTAGCTACCCCTCTGTCTTACTCCTACAGAGCTGGGATTATAGCTATGTGAACAGTCATGTCTGGCTTTTTATGTGGCGCTGGGATTTGAACTCAGGTCCTCAGGTTTGACAGCAAGCATTCTTATCCTCTTATCTATCTTCCAGCCTGAGATTACATGCTCCAGTAAAATGCCTTTTGTTTTCATATCAGTGGCTATAGTGTGGGTGTGCCTCTGATTGAGTAGACTAATGCAGCCCAGACTGGAAACACCCAGGTGCTTGTCAGTTCTGCAAACCACAGGTCTTGGGAGATTTCTAGAGTGTTTCAGTGTAAGAAAGCTGTGTGTGCTGTAGGCCACCCATCTCTTCCCAGAACACACTGTGGAATGCCTGGGGTCATGGTGTGCTGCAGAGTACAAGGCCACTGAGTACACCGAGAGTGATGTATGAAACTTTTAAAGAACTGGATGCACCGGGCAATGTGCTCCAAGTATGTTAGAGACTTAATATAACCCATACAATAATACAATAAAAGGAAAAGACAGGAATATTTTGAAAGTTACTGCATATAATTATGGGAAAATGTATGTGAAGAAGGCTGCTATTTGCTTACTAACCATCTATAAAAATAAAGCGCTTTATATATAGAAATACATTGTTGAACTAATGCATTTCACAAACCAAAAATGAAAAATAAGAAGCATTGGATGTATCTGAGCTTATATAGGGAGAGCCATGACACTGACACTTGTGGGTAGTCTACCTGAAGCTGGTTGTGGCCCTTAAGGAGGATGATGGGCTTGCTCTCTGTATTGGCTCTGTCTGCCACCAGGAGTGCCACAGCCAACTATTAGGCCCTCTTTTTTTTTCCTTTTTCCTCCATCTTTATTAAATTGGGTATTTCTTGTTTACATTTCAAATGTTATTCCCTTTCCCGGTTTCCATGCCAACATCCCCCTAACCCCTCCCCCTCCCATTCTATATGGGTGTTCTCCTCCCAGTTCTCCTCCTATTACCACCCTCCCCACAAGAATCCCGTTCACTGGGGGTCCAGCCTTGGCAGGACCCAGGGCTTCCCCTTCCACTGGTGCTCTTACTAAGATATTCATTGCTACCTTTGAGGTCAGAGTCCAGGGTCAGTCCATGTATAGTCTTTAGGTAGTGGCTTAGTCCCTGGAAGCTCTGGTTGCTTGGCATTGTTGTTCATATGGGGTCTCAAGCCCTTTCAGATCTTTCAGTCCTTCCTCTGATTCCTTCAACGGGTGTCCCGTTCTCAGTTCAGTGGTTTGCTGCTGGCATTCACCTCTGTATTTGCTGTATTCTGGCTGTGTCTCTCAGGACAGATCTACATCCGGCTCCTGTCGGCCTGCACTTCTTTGCTTCATCCATCTTATCTAGTTTGGTGGCTGTATATGTATGGGCCACATGTGGGGCAGGCTCTGAATGGGCGTTCCTTCTGCCTCTGTTCTACACTTTGCCTCCCTATCCCCTCCCAAGGGTATTCTTGTTCCCCTTTTAAAGAACGAGTGAAGCATCTGCATTTTGAGTTTCATGTGTTCTGTGCATCTAGGGTAAAAATATGGAATGCTTCACGAATTTGCATGTCATTTTTGCACAGGGGCCATGCTAATCTTCTCTGTATCGTTCCAATTTTAGTATATGTGCTGCTGAAGGGAGCACTATTAGGCCCTCATAGTTGTGACCCCTTGGGCTCTGAGCATCTGCCCCTACCAAGCAGTGCTTGCTCATGTCATCCCTCTCTGACGACTCCATGTCACCTGCCTTAAAGATTGTACTGTGCCTTTCTGGGACTCACTTAAGGCCTGGCAGTGGCCAAGGGAATTGATGTCACAGTAAAAGTACCATCAATGCCATCATTTTAGTCCTTCAAGATGATTGGTAATGGTGTCCAGAACATATCTCACTGGGACCAGCCTTGTCTCGGCTGGTCGTACCACACCCTCTTCAGCTCTAGTCTCTGCTCTTACTGTGTGGCATAGACTAGAGACTATTGTGTGTTTACATCTCTTTCCAAACAGTAATCACAAACCATGGTCTACACACAAACATGCAACTCACAGGTATGTGTTATTTGACTTGAACCTTTAAAAAAATAGAAGTCAATTTAAAATATATAGGAAAATGGGCTAGACATCCAGATTACTCAAGAGTCTTTCCCGTGGGAGTCTCTCCCACTGCTTGGCTGCTCTGTCTTTAGCCAGAGTCTGCGACCCTGATACCTTACAGCCACTAGCTGAAGCATCCTTTCTTTGGGCTAGTTCCATGGCATTAGTGCATGACCTAGAAAGGGTTCTAGGGGGTGTTAACCTAAGCAAAGGTGATAGGTCATGGTAAATGTTAATCTATGATTTATTTAAATATGAATCTATAATCTATTTATATATCTATCAGCAATATTTACTTACCATGTATTATCTAATTATCAGTTTATCTAGCATCCACCTACCTGTCATCTAATTATCAACCTATTATATTCATATATTATCTGTCTATCAATCTACCTACCTATATTTATTTATCTTTGTACATGTTTATCCACCTAACTGCCACCTACCCATCTTGTCTATATTATCTTTCTTATCTGCCTGGCCTACCCAGGAAGCTTTTTTAGATTGTGATTTTTTAATTTTGTTTGTTATTACTGTGTATTTGTGTGTGAGTAAGTGTACTTGCCACATGGAGGAGGTCAGAGAACAACTTTTAGAAGTTGGTTCTCTCTTTTCACCTTCTTGAGGCAGGGTCCTTCTTGGTTTTGAGCTGGCATACTTCAGGCTAGATAGCTCTCTGGTGATTTGCCTGTCTCTACCTTCTGTCTTGCCACAGGAGTTCTGGGGTTACAGCCATGAGGCTTTGCATGCGTTTCATTTGTTTGTTTGCTTGTTTGTTTGTTTGTTTGGTGGTGGTGGTGGTAGTTGGTTTTGGATATTAGACTCAGATTATCAAGATTACGTGGAAAGTTCTTTTATCTGGTGATCATCTCTCCAGAGCTCACCCAACTAACTTTTTAGAAATGGGGCAACATTTGTGTTACAGTCCCTGACACAACAGGCAGCTGGCACTTTGCAGATAATCCATAGGTATTTGTTAGATCAGTAACATTTCTGGATGCAGAACCAAGGTTCACTTATCAGCTGAGGCTTATGAGAGATCCCGACTCTCACTCAGGATGTCTTGCCTTCAACATCTCCAGGTCAGGGTTGAGATGGACCTCGTTCTGGATAAAACAGCCTCTCTTTGCTTTCTTACACCTTCGGTCATAGTTCAGTACTGGTTTGTCTACCTTGGAGGCTTTCTGTTAACCATGATGAAGGCACCACATAGCTCCCTTGGCCTACACTCCTCCAAGGAGGGGAACTTTTGGTGTTTGTTTCTATTGGCTTATTCCAGAATTTTATCTCTGTATATTGCATATTTGATATACATTTCAGAAGCACCCCATCATTTGGCCTTGATTATGGTCCACTAAGTTTCACCAAGGAGAGAAGAAGAGCCTATAATATCATTTAGACAGAAGATGATGCTAGGCTTTACTTAGCCTTGCCCTTGGCCTATCAACAGGCCAAATCTATATTGCCTGAAAGATTAAAACATTCCTATGTTATATAAGGTTGAAAAAATTAGTAATTTATACTAATCATGAGACTCAAAGGTAGAGGCCATAAATAAAGTCTTAATGGGATACAACTGATCTCCCCTCTTTATGTCTTGTCAGATACTTTCAAGCCACAGTGACCGATAAGCAGATATACACCTGTAAGCTGCCAAGGCTGATTTTTAACCACTTGGCCCTTGGAAGAAAAAGCATACTCTAGATACCTGAGATCTGCAACATCTAGAATCCCAGTAGTATCAGAGGTCTTTTCCAGAAGGATCCTGGGAATGGATGTTGCTCTGTGTTCAATAGACAACCGAGCAAAGGAGTGTATGTGGAGGTAGGCCTGAGCAGGAGGACTGTGAACGTTTAATCTCACAGGCAGAAGCAGTGTGTCACTATGTGTCCTTGGCCAGCAGCTCTTCAGATGGCACCTCAATATTTGTGTATGAGTGTCCAAGGTCTTGATGTGTAGCAAGGTAGAGAAAAAAATCAAGAAGTTAAGATGGTAGCTGCCTTCCTTATATACACAAGCTCAAGGTGCACTTCAAAGGCAAATGAAGGTCGTGGTTTCCGATGCAGCTGGCTCAGTGCCAACATTGCTGGCACTTGTGCTACAATGTGTGACATTTATTTTAGTTTTGTGGAGGGTGGGCTGGGAGCGAGTAAGTTGGGGTTAGCCTCTCCCCACATTCCAATTTCAAAGCATCATTGTGCCTGCACATCAGGAACTACCTGACCATGAAATTAGTGAAATCCAGGGTCTGGAAGGACCTTACATCACAGCCAATGGTGCTTCTCAAACTTTAATGTGCACACAAGCCACTCAGAGAGTCTGCTTCGCAGTGGATTCTGAATCTATAGGTTTCTAGTGGTTCTGAGATTGTACAATTCCAAGTTACCTGGGGGCTGCTGGTCCAAGGACCACACGTGGAACACTGATGCTTCTTCTTGAAGCTGCTCTCTGGAAGTGTGGTTTCTACGCCAGCAGCTCTGGGACTTATGTACGAGTAATACAAATGCTCAGATCAGGTCACCAACCAGGCATCAGACTCCTGCAGGCACAGCCCTACAGCCTGAGCCCAACCACCCTGTAGGCCAAGTCTGAAAAACTACGCCTTACTCTTGTGCCCTCTTTCCCAGCTCTATCCTACTCCTGATCTGTTTAGAGGCACCTGGGCTTCCTGCCATACCTTGAGAGAATCATTAACTATCTTTTCAAATCTAAATCCCTGAGCCTTCTCACCCAGAGCCTGTAAGGTGGGCAGACACCCTTGGGATAAACAGCCTCATTGCAAGCCAATCCCTGCAATCTGGAACCCAGGCTTAGGGAATTTTCCATTCGGGGCTCATTTTGGAAATGACTGTTTGCTTCCTCTGTTTATAGTGTCTTAGTATGCAGGACCTGTTCTTCTCCTGGGAGCAAGTCACACAGAGTATGCTTTGGGCCAGTTTTGACCACTAGCATGCCAGCCTGGTCCTGGCAGTCACCCACCAATGCCCCAAAGACATTTTCTCAGCGATGTCATTCTAGGTCTGCTCTCCCAACCTTGTGATCATCTGTGGATGGGACAATAAAAGAGGCCCAACTGCATCTTTGAGAGATGCATCCATTATCTGTTTTGCATAGAAGAAAATTATTGTGGAGATAAAAGGTGTTAGTTTCCCGGGAGCCTAGGCAAACCCATCTGCTGTGGAGCCAGAAGTTAACCCACATCCTATTGAGGAGTCTATATTTGTCCTGCCTCATCCCGTTATGAGAATATTAAATTTTTATTTGTGTAATAGGTTCTAATTTGCAGAGCAGCCCTTGCATGGCAGGTATAGTGCTGGGATTATCAGAGCCCTTATTTTGACTTTTGGCTCTTAAATAAATGAAGCTTTAAACATGTCTAGAGTCATGTTGCAATAGAATGTAGTTAGATTTCACAGTGACTATAATTGTGATTACAATCAGATGGCTGTAACGATACAAAAGACACATTATCTTTATAATTTATAATCCTCCTGGACCAAGCTCAGCATCTTAAAAATGCAACATTTCGGCACCATCTGGGAGATTTGCCCAACAAAATTATGTATAAACAAAGTTCTTTATTGACTCACTGAGATCCAAGTGGAATCAATTATACATTACTGTTGTCTTTGTCGGCATCGCAGAGTGTAATACGGCTAAAGACCCACATTCCATAAATCATCGAAGCGTAATTTCCCCGGGGGTTGAGTTTTGCGTGGAAACAAAGCCTTGTCAGTATTTTCTGCTTAAATTTCTTTGGTGATATTTGGTGTGGGAGCTGGTGCATTTCCCTTGGGCTCCCAGCAAGTCAGGCTGGCTGAGTTTGGTATAAAGAGTTGTCCCAGAAGTGTCAGACCTGGAGCATGTGGTAGAGTTGGGACAGGGATCTCGGGGAGGGGATGTGGAGAAATCCAGAGTCTCTCAAATCTATTACTTTTGCTTACTCCAAACCCTCAACATTGAAATGCTGAGCCATCGATATTTTGTAGCTGAAGTGAAAGATTGTTGTGAGCTGTCTGAAAATGAAGGAAAAATGACGCTCTTTCAGAAACGTGGTCCCCAAGTCCCAAACCACAGGGAACCTGAATGCACTACATCATTCCATGGCTGGGCATTTCAGAACACCCAAGAGGGCATGTGGTAGGGTTGATAGCACCCCTGCCAGGAAAGTGCCTATAGCATCACAAAGGGAGGAGGGCGGGGAGGGATGCTGGGCTTGTGCTACAGCAAACTGAGAGGCAACAGGGCACAGAGTGGATCTGACCAACCAACACTTTCACTAAAGCTGAGTGTTGCCTGACTTTTCCTAGGCAGATGTAAAAAATAAATAAATAGAGAAAAAAAGAAAAGAAGAAAGAAATAGAAAGAAAAGAAAAAGAAAAAAGAAAGGAAGAAAAGCAAAAAGAAAGAAAATATAAAGAAAGGAAGGAAGGAAGGAAGGAAGAAAAAAGAAAGAAAGAAAGAAAGAAAGAAAGAAAGAAAGAAAGAAAGAAAGAAAGAAGGAAGGAAAAGTATTCTACATAAATGTGACATCAACAGACTAACTAAAAAATTTCATTCAAGCACAGAATGGAGAAGCAATGAGTTTAGTAGGGAGTTTGCAGGAGCCTGGGTGACTCAAAGGAAGTCTCAGCACTGACATGTCCAAATGCGTGAAGCATTTAGTAGGGTCTTGGGGAGGGGAGGGGTCCTGTGATCCTCCCCTCTCCTTCCCCCCAACAGAGAATGTCTGTATGCTCAGTGTTGGAAGGGCCTCATGTGGTCACCAGGCTGCTTTGCTTCCCAGTGGCGATGGCCATGTCTACTGGGGAAGAAATACCTGCACTGTGCTGAGCTGTGACTGATCTGACCACAGGCAGAGGTCAGGAGCCTGTTGCTCTGAGGTGGCCACTCATTCCATGGCCTGTCAACCTGCTCATGTGTAAGGCCCAATTCAGTCAGGAGTCTGCCTACTAGGTGACCTTTGCCTAGTCTTTTTAACATGTTCATTTTGTTAGCATTGCCTAGAACCTAGTAGGAATCTGTGCTCTGATCACTTACCAGTCACTTTTCTTGTTACTGTTTCTGCATCCACAGTCAGGATGTAGACAGATGCCTGTGCTCAGCTCCCCTTCTTTCAGTGTGGGACTCTAGCCTATGGAATGGGTGAGTTTGCCAACCTTAGCTAACCCAATCTAGAAATTCCTTCACAGACATACCCAGAGGTTTGTTTCCATTGGGATTCTGGGCTTTGTCTGGTTGGCAATCTAGATTAAGCCTTCCAACTCACCACAGATCATTTGTTGTCCATAGCAGACAGACACTGATGGGCAAGAACAGTCATTGTGTTAGGTCCATGATGCCTCATTATACCAAGGGTCAGAGAGGTTCTCCATGATATGACTTGGGAACTGAAAAGATAAGGAGAATGAGTAGATTGTGGAGGTAGAGGGGAGAAGACAAAGCACTCTTGTGCTAGGGAATGAGACTCCAGAAGGGAAAGACAGGTCTGTAGGAGACGAGAAGGATCATGGAAGCAGAGCCTGGGAAGGTGAATAGGAACATATTTGATGCCTCACAGACCTTGAGAAGAGCCTGCCTCGTCATGGGAAACCTGGTGGATTAATTTCAGACAGGATGTTGTGATGGGTTGTATATGCTTAGCCAGGTTATTATTAGAAGGTGTGACCCTGTTGGAGTAGGTGTGGCCCTGTTGGAGTAGGTGTGTCACTGTGGTTGAGGGCTTAAGACCCTCACCCTAGCTGCCTAGAAGTCAGTATTCTGCTAGCAGCCTTCAGATGAAGATGTAGAACTCTCAGCCTCTCCTGCACCATGCCTGCCTAGATGTTGCAATGTTCCTGTCTTGATGATAATGGACTGAATCTCTGAACCTGTAAGCCATCCTCAATTTAATGTTGTCCTTTATAAGAGTTGTCTTGGTCATGGTGTCTGTTCACAGCAGTAAAACCCTAGCTAAGACAGATGGGAACATTGAATGAGGCGAGGGGCAATTAGAAAATAGTGTCATTACTGAGAGAAGGAGAGAGAGAGAGAGAGAGAGAGAGAGAGAGAGAGAGAGAGAGAGAGAGAGAGAGAGAGAGAGAGAGCACGCTCTATGGGTTCAATGCTTTGGGAGGAGGCAGTTTAGATTAAGGAGAAGGTTCTAGGCACATGCTGCAACATTTAACTGAGGAAATGTCAATGCATACTTGCTTCCGACTTACCAATGATAATCACTTCCTTCTTGAATTCGGCCTCATCTTCAGTGATTTTGGATGATTCAGACTGACCATACCTGCTTTGGGCTATGATCCACTTCTATCCCTCCATCTGCAAAGCACTCCTCCCATCTCCAAGGGCAGAGTCTAAGTACTCTATGTATACATTGCTCTATTTGCATGTTCATATGCTTTCTGTACGTACATATGCTCTGCATGCCAAGGCCTGCATGGGTAGATTCTATCTATCTGGGGCAGTTATCCACCAAGTTGTCCATTCTTCCTTCAACCCCATAGATACCTCTGTTAGTTTAGATAGGCAGACAGGGGTTACATTTTTCTTCATGGATACTTCAAAGCCACTGGTATTCTAACTAGAGAGGCAGCTGCCTGGTCTGAAGTCACTGTGCTTGGACGAAGGGAGAGCTTTCTCTTTTTGGGAGAGATAATTAGCATGCACGGTGCCAACTCACCATACATTAGAGATGACAGCCAGGAGGAAGTAGCATCTCCTTGCAGCTCAGGGGAAAGCTGCTGTTTGCAAGAAATGCCTAGAGAAGAGACTCCTTCTGGTCCCAGTGTGGTCATAGTTTAAAGAAGCTTCAAAGCATCTGAATACATATGCCAGGGCTTTCCCATGCTGTTGCAGATAGATGCCAGCTCCTCAAGCATACCAGGCAAGGGCTGTACCACAGTCTTCACATCTGACCCCATTGCCAGTTTTCTAAAACCCCTTTAATATACAGACTTATTCCTTGGCTCATAGAAAGGAGTCTATGAGCGTTTGCTATTGCTTTCATTATATACTTTTTATTAAAAATAACATCATTGAGGCTGATGAAAGATGCCCAGTAGATATTTACTGAATATTTGCACATTAGGCAAATGAGAATTACACCCAGTGGTATGAATTGTGGCTTAATAATTTACTTTGGAGCAAGGACATTCTTTAGCTAGAGATTTTTCTCTTGGGTAAAGAAAAAAAACTTTAGTTAGGGATTTTTCTCTCTACATTCTCACAAAGGGTTTAATCTCCTTCTAGCTTGTGAAATAAGACAGTTATAGGAAATTGTGGATCCTTGATTCTCAGGTCTATGAATAAATGAAGCTGACCATGGAAGGACATTCCTCTTCTTCTCTTTCCTCTCTCTCCTCCATCACTCCAGTCCTTTGCAGGATTATATAAAATAAAGCCATTCTCCAATGGAGAGAGACTCCGAAGATTGAGAAAGATATCAGCAAGTATCAGACATCCGTATTCCAGGAACCTCCCGGCCAAATGGCTACCCAGCACCAGGCCCTTGACTTTGATAAAGTGTCTCTGTGAGGAGCCTTTCCCAGGAAGCACAGCTTGTTCCTGTGATGTCCCATCTGAAGTATTCCCCAAGAACTGCTTGTCTCCCATGTGCATTCACAGAGCCAATTCCCTAATGCTTTCAGTGTTAAGATTCCTGTCTTTAAAAAAAAATTGTTGAGTTTCTTTTTACTAAGCACTGAAAATGATAGAAACTGGGTTTCCCCAGTGGCTAGGTGCTCAGGACTCTCAGAGGTGTGTTTGGTAAACAGCTGCATTCACATAGCACCAGGAATTCTGGAGTCCCACAGCTTGTATACCAACAGACACCATCTCATTCAGTCGCCAAATGAATGCTTCAACCATTTCTTTTTGCAGGACCAGTGCTGCTGTCTCCATTTTACAGAGGAGAAATAAAGGCTGTCATAGATCCGTTCATGTGTTTAAGATTCCACTCTGAAAGGTGGTATTGACTAGGGCTCTGAGAACCACGCTCTTTTCCCCTTCCTACATGAAGATGTTATTGTCATCATTGTATTTTCCATTAATTAAGCAATTTGCTGTATTAATATTTTTTCTGTTGCTGTGATAAGGCACCATGGCCAAAGTCAGTTTAAGGAAGAGAGTTTATTTTGGCTTTTAGTTCCATGGGGATAAGAGCCTGTCCTGTTATGGCAGGAAGGGAGGGGTGTCTGTATCCAGCAGTTGTGGCCACAGAAGCAGGAAGGTGAGAGATCACATCTCAACCGCAAACATGAAGTAGAGAGAATGAGCTAAAACAAGGTGAGCTATGAGTCTCCAAAACTCACCCCAAGTGGTCTACTTTCCCCAGCCTTCCCAAACAGACCACTGATTTAGGACCAAGCGTTCAAAGGGCTATGGGGCGCGTTTCTCATCTAAATCACCACATTCAGTCATCTTTCGAGACTGGGTCTCACTGAATAGTAGAGAATAGACAGCAGCTCCCCATCCTTCCATGGTAGCCTTCTAATTATCGGGGTCATGGATATGTGCCACCACATACGGCTGAATAAAGACAAGACAAGACAAAACAAAACACTTTTTTCTTTAAGACAGCCTGTAGCAGCTGTGTTTCTAAGATGGTCTAGAACTCATGAACTAAAAAAAAAATTTTTTTTCACCTCAGTTTTCTGAAGGATCTGGCTTTTCCTCTACTTGACTTCTCCATGCTGGTAGCTGTGGAGATACCAGAACAAGGTGGTACATCCTTAATAACTGAGCAGACTATGAAAAATTAAGTCGGTCTACTCCAGTCACAGAAACTATGCCCAAGAGTATTGTTTATGAGACCCTTAAGCTTAATAAATATCTCCACAAATACAACCTCCTGCTAGAAATTTAAAAGCTCCTGAGAAGACCATTTCTAACCGTTAATAAGTTGGAATCATTTTTACCATATTAAAAATGTATATTCCGAGAGACAGATCAGAGAACTAGTGTACCTCACACAATTCAGCTCCAGCAGCTCAGGGAGTCTTTACTCTCTTTCAGGAGGAGGTGTGTTGGAAGGAGGACTACACAGACAGACCCTCTACACTCTCATAGGAGTCCTTGTGTGTGGAAATTGCTACCCTGTTTACATAAAGAGACCCGTCTGCTTACCCCTGCTTGAGTGGTCAGTGAGCAGTAGAACTTGGAGTGAGTCTCCAATGGGTTGGATCTCTCCATGCCTGCCAGGGCACCTGAAGCCTCCTCATACCATCTAGGACTCTGATGCAGGCACTAGGACTTAAGAGGCCCAGGAAAGCAAATGTAGAGCATGGGAAAGGAGGGATAGATTAGTTTCTCTGGACAGACAGGTGGTCAGTGAGCATCATCCGAGGGAACACTAGTTTTCAGTGGACTCTGCGTGGGATGGGAGTTTTATAGAGAAAATAGCAGAGGCTGAAAGACAAGAACAAGGGAACTTGGGAAGCTGCAAGAAGGGCATTCAGCATGGAGGCCACACGGGTGAATGCTTTAGTGTGGGAGCAAAGATTCTTGAGTGGGAGCAAGAGCAACTCAAGTCCACATCCTGGCTCTGATTTCAATAAGTTCTGTGACAAGGTGATAAGAACCAAGTCAGGAGAGCAGAGGGTGACTCAGGCAAGCACTAGGACCCAAGTTCAATCCAAAGAACTCTCTGCGGGGAGAGTCTCATTGGTGAGCTGCAGGCCAATGAGAGACCTTATTACAAGGAGGTGAATGGCATTTCTGAGGATGATACCCAAGGTTGTTCTCCAGCCTCTACAGAGTTCACTGATATGTGCTGTGTGACAGCATGCACACTGCAAAGAGCTCATGTTGTGTGTTCAGAACCTAGCCTGCGGTGAAGTGATGTAATGCAATATGGGTGAATGCTGCCAGACCTCACTCAGACTCAAGACACATCTGACTTTGCATTATTTTTTGTCATTGATAAGAATGCTCTCTTTTTTTCAACATCAATTTCATTATTCTTCATGGTGCAGATATTTGTAGCTATAGAATATAAACTCTTGGACAAGGGGTGACAGCCGTGGGTGCTCAGCCAAGAGTAGTCACATGAGTTACACATTCGAAGTTTATGTTGACAACCTTACATCTATATAATCTTTCTTAAGTTTAAGAAATAAATGGACTTTTGCACAGTATTTGTCAATATGTATTTATCTTTATGTTTAAAGCTGTTATAAATGGCATATTATTGAGTCATCCTATTAATTCAGATCAATAATCTCTGTCTTTTAATTAAGCTCTTTAGTTAATTTATATTTAATGAACTTATTGACATAGTTGAATTTAAGTCTTCAGCTTCTACATTTTGTACTTTTCTACTTTTATTCTTCTATTTTGTGTGTGTATTGAGTAGTTCTTATTCTATCTTTTTAATTAAATGTCTAGTGATCGGTTTCTAAAATGTATTTTTTTGTTGTTCTAGGTGTACCATACACAGTCCCAAGTTATCTACTTTTTTTTCTTTTTTCTTTTTTTTGGAGCTGGGGACCAAACCCAGGGCCTTGCAGTTGCTAGGCAAGCGCTCTACCACTGAGCTAAATCCCCAACCCCAGTTATCCACTTTTTATACTCATATATTTCACTTTTGCTTGTGTTACAAGTCATGAAATGTTTCAATTTTATTTTAAGCTATAAATGTTATTTTAATAAGATAAGATTAGGAAAAGGGTTGTTGTTATTATTGTTGTTACTTTCAGTGCTTGTGTTTGAACGTGGATCCTTGCACATTCTACCTATGAGTGTGCTCAGAGCTAGCCCTGTTTCCTCAAGAGTCTTTTATATTATGTATAAGTTGACACTTCTAACAACCTGCATTCCTGTCAATTGATCTGAATTTCTGCCTAGTTTTATTTTCCTTTAGTCTGGCAAACTTCCTTTAATATTTCTTGTTTCGTGTGCTTTTGACAAGTTTCTCCTTCTTTGCTTATCTGAAAAAGTCTTTATTTCAGAATGTTGCTTCTCTGGACACACAGAGTTCTAGCTTGAGAGTTTTTTTCCCCCTTTCAATGCATTTGGCTTCTTTCACTTCTGATAAGAACTCAGCCATTGTTCATACAGAGTTCCTCTGTCTGTGCAAGTCTCTCTTTCCTATGTCCTTGGCTGCCTCCCTGGAGACAACCATTATCAATTTCTAATGTGTTCTAGCAAAATCCTATGCACATGTAAAGATTACAATATATTTGTGCTAGAGACGTGTCTCAGTCTGATCCACAGGGTATCTGAAGGGCAACCATCTTACTCTACTTGGCAAGGTCCGAGACAGTGAGGGACCCTGCTAAAACAAAGCAAACGACCCAAGCGACCATTAAAATCACTCCCCTACAGATTGACAATAAAGTTGCCTTTTGGTCTCCGTACAGATGTACACATGCATGCACATGATGCTGTTCACACACACGCACACATCACATGAAACTGGGCATAGCACTCCCATAATCCTAGCACTTGAAAGGTGGAAGCCGGTAGATCAGAAGTTCAAAGTTATCCTTGGCTGAGTATGAGATCAGCTTTGGCTGCATGACAACAGCTTGTCAAAGCAAAAGACAAAACACAGAAAACAAAAACCAAACCAAACCAAATAAACAAACAAAATCCACAAATGCACATACTGCACCCTCATATCGCACTCCCTGTTCATGGCCTGGCTCTTTTCATCTAATAAGAAGCTGATCTGGAGAACAGCCGATATTAGTCGCCCTATCTCATTTGAATCTTTTTTTTTTCGGAGCTGGGGACCGAACCCAGGGCCTTGCGCTTCCTAGGCAAACGCTCTACCACTGAGCTAAATCCCCAACCCCTTCCCTATCTCATTTGAAATAGCTTGGTGATAATGTGATGTGTATGTCATAACTTATTTCACCCAGTGAACGCCCCTGTCCTCAGCATATCTCAGCTCATTTGCTCTTTGGCAGCCTCTATCTGGTTGTTGTCTCTCTCCCTGCAAGTCCAGGCCCCTGCCATGCTCCAAAGCAGAAGGTGACTCTTACTTAGACAGAATGGTGTTCTACAGTGGGGTTGCTTCTTTACAAAGAGGAGACTTCCTGCAAGTGCAAAATAATGTCCACCAAGACAGAAAGACATCAAGACCAGTTCATAAGACTCAGTGGCTCTTAGGGGCTGGCTTAAAGATGGGCGAAATAGGCTCACTTCACGGAAGACACTATTTCTTAACAGGGACTTCTGTTTCTGTCTCCCTCCAGCAGGTACACTTTGCTTGTCAAGCAGACCTATGGGCTGCTCCCTTAAGCCACACATTTAGCTGTGTTGTTAAAGCTCGTGCAAATAGGGATGAGAAGAGCTACAACAACATCAGACTTTTCAGTCTGTGCTACTGCCAGCAAGGTTGAGATGCAATTAGGTTGAAAAAGGACTATGATAAAATGTGGGTGCTTTGGTGGCCAAGAGATAGCTCAGTCAAGCACTTACCCTGCAGGTATGAAGACCCAAGCTTGATTCCAGAATCTATATAAACAGCCAGGAGTGATACAGTACAGTTGTAATCGCAATGTTGGTGGAAACAGGTGGCCCTGAGCCTGCTTAGCCTAACCAGTTTGGAGAGTTTCAGGTCAGGGGAAAGATCCTGTCTTAAAAAACAAAACGATACAAACAAAAACAAAATCCAAACCCAAACACAAAACCTTCACATGCTCTTGACACATACACACAGATTTGGGCACCTTCTCTCCTCTATTCCCTCACCCCTATCCCCACCCTACTGCCATAAGAGCCTGAGACTAATATTTAACATTGGAGGAAAGACACTAATGTCAAAATCAGAGAGCCAAATCCTTTATCGTCTGTGAGATGTGACAGGGCAAGAGAGGTTAATCATGCCTCATAATGAACGCCACACTCATGACTTCATGGAGGAAATGCTTTCCTGAGTTCAAAGTCACTGTCACAAAGCATTTTCAATCTTCAGAGCTGAGCACTTCATAAAGGTGGATGAACACTGCCTTGTGTGTGGGCTGTGGCATCAGGTTATGTTTGGCTTCTACAATTTACATGGCAGAGGCTTCTGGAAGGAAAAAAAAATTCCTCGCTTTGATTAAGCAAGATGGGTCATTAGGTCTCTATTATGTTTTCCACAGTTGGCTGTGGTGGAATGAAGAACCATTGTGTTTATGACCTGAGAACTCTTCCGCTAAATGGAAATGATATGAGTTCAATGACACAATTACCCTCCTTGGTTCTGGGAGCAAGGATGGAATCTGTCCCTAATGTGTTTTAATTGCTCATGCGACTCTCTGGAATTGTTAAGGGCCTGTAGAGGCTGTACACATCTCTCCCCGAGCAGATGAGCCTTCCTACCACCTCTCTGGCTATTGGATGACTATCTGAAGGGCACTTTGAACAGACTATTCAGAATTCTCTGTCCTTCTGAAAACTGGAAATTCTCTGTCTTAGAATGGAGTGACAGCATCTTTAGATGCTAAGGAAACTTCTGGCAGTGGCCATGTATTGTGTATTTTCCAAACACTGGGTTTTGCTCTGAGTTTGAGAACAGGAAATCAATGTTTCTATTTGCTGCTGTACATTTTAAAATTTTATTTTTAATAGTGTGTGTCCGTGTGCATGGCACACAGTGTACATAGGTGAGGATATCCTGGAAGACCAGAAGAGAGTGTTGTATCCTCTGGAACTAGAGTTACAGAAGGTTTGAGCTGCCTGACGTAGGTGCTGGGAACTGAACCTGGGTCCTCTGCAAGAGCAGCAAGCATTCTTAACTGTTGAGCTACCTTTCCAGGCGCAACTAGGCACTGTTATCAGTGCTTTATATCAATGACCCACTCAATCCTCACAAACCCCTATGAGGTTAGGTTACAGTTACTTTTCTTGTTTCTCTACTCAAGTTCCTGACAAGAATAGCTCAGGCAGGAAGGGGTTGACAAATCCTAATGGTAAGAGAGGCATGGTGGTGGGGGCTGCTCTCAGCTGTGGCAGCAGAGGTGTGGGACTGCCTGCTCACATTGCAGCAGATCAGGAAGCAGAGGGAGGAAAACTCAGGTACTCACTTGACTCTTTCCTTCCCACTTTGAGTCATTCCTTGACTCCAGCCCATGGGATGGTACCACCTACTTTCCAGGCATACTCTACCACTCAGTTAATCCTGTATGGAAAAGCCCTGAAAGACACTTTCAAGTTTATGTTTTATCAGTGCCCTACCTAGGTGGTGTGTGTGTGTGTGTGCGTGCGTGCGTGCGTGTGTGTGTGTGTGTGTGTGTGCGTGTGCGTGTGTGTGTGTGTGTGTGTGTGTGTGTGTGTGTGTGTGTGTTGCACATAGGGAGATCAGAGGTTGACACGTGTTATCTTTCTCCTTTGTCCTCTACCAGGTTTTCTGAGTGTGGATCTGTCATTGAACCCAGAGCTCACTGATTTGTCTAGGCTGGTTGGCCAGCAAGCCCCATGTGTCTCCTTCCTTCTACTTCTCCAGTGCTAGGATTACAGGTTAGTGCTGCCGTGCAGGACTGTTTCCATAGGTGCTGGAATCTGAACACAGGTCTTCATGCTTGCATGAAAAGCCCTTTCCCAAATGAGTCACCTATCTGTGTAGTCCCCTTAGGTGTTTTTTGATCCAATAAAGTGGATGGTTGAAATTAATCATCCCAGACAGGTAATATTATTAGCCCTATTATATAGACAGGAAAGGCAGTGAAGTGGACCCCTAAACCAGGCAAGTAATTAGAAAGGCAGGGAAGGCAGGCAAACCATCTTTGAGCTTATGATCTGAACCACCATGACTGCCTGCCCCTTCTCAGATGAGAAAAGAGAGATTAAATAAAGCTATGGCACATGTTTGAGTGGGCAAGTCCTGGCACACAAGTCTGGGGTGTGCTGTAATAACCCAAACACGGAGCCTGGAAACATTCATTCAACAAGTACTGTTGAGTTCTACACTCATCCACAGAAATGAAAGACCAAGGAGTCCTAAAAGCTGTGTGTTATGGGTTTAAGAAAGAGAATGGTTCTGTTAAGGGCAAGAAGACTGCTGGGAAATTAGAAGTTGAGATCCTGTGGGATGTAACCAACCAGGGTTTCCAGGGGAAGGGAGGTGGCAATTTTTACATGAGAGAGAAATGGCTTAAACCAGCTGCTTGGGTGCCATAGATCTTGGCTTCTTTTTATGAAAATTATATGCAAAATGAAAAAGTTAAATGTAATGACCTTCAAGGTCACTTCCATCTTTGAAAATCTTGGATTCTTTCTACTTATGCCTTATGGTCACTGATTAATGAACCTGACAGCACACCCAAGGGCCTAATGAGAAATTTATTTCATTGTGTCTTAACTATCCTCACCTCAGAAAGTCTTCTGCCAAAGTCTTCAGTCTTTTATGTGATGAAAGAAAAGAGAGGGTTTTTGATGCTTCTCTGCCCATTGGCCCCTTCCCCACAGTCCTAACCCATTTGTTTTTATGCAACCTCAAAAACCTCCTTTGTGTTATAGAGTCCTCTGCCTCGGCAACAACTTAATGTCTTCATTTGTCCATTAAATATACCACATGTCAGACCCTCTGCATAAATAATTAATTGATAGACATTCAAATATATCAAGTTCTCTCAATTAGTTCATAATAAACCTTTGTGGGTAGCTTTTAGATCTCGGGTGTGTGTCAATAACAGGGTATTTGGTAGCAAACATTTAACACTACCTCCTGGTAGGATGGATTTTATACTCTAGTGTAGTGTATTATTGCTGGAGGTCTAGAACTCAGATACTTTTCAGATTTAATCTTTTGGACCTATGTGGTCCTGAGCAAGATGCTGATCCTTTCTGGACATCTCTTTCCACATATGCCAGTAGAAGGCATTTATAACACAATCTAAAAGGATTTCTTAGGAAGAACATATAATTTGGAAAATTATTTGGTATTTCAAAAGGGCTTAAGAAAATACACAAGACATAGCTGGTTTTTAAGTTGGCAAAAACCATAATCATCTAATTAGTTAATGGGTTCTTTCAAAAGAAGGTATAGCTGTGGCTATGATGTGCACAGATGTACAATATGCTCAGCATTCCTGTCAGTCAAAAGTCAGCCCACTCTGCTGCTATGACAAAGCACCCAAGATACACAAGTTATAAAGAGGAATGGTTTGTTTCTGCTTATAGTTTCAGAAACTTTAGCCCATGGTTACTTGCACCTATTGGCTTGGGAACAGACAGAAATGAAGGGAATATGTGGCAGAGGATGGAGCTTAACTCATGGTGGTGGGGAAGCAAAGAGAGGGAAAAGCTGAGGTACCAATGTCTCCTTCAAGGGCACAACTCAAGACCATCCTTCTTATATTTTTGGTAGTGAGCCTAGCCTTTAATGGTTGAGCCATCTCTCCAGCCCCAAGACCATCCTTCTTATAAGCCCAGTTTCTAAGGGTTTTATTCTCTTCCCAAAGTGTTACACTGGTGACTAAGCTTGTAAGAAGGGGGTCTTTGAGACAACCATCTCTAAACTGTAGTTATATTCACCAGGGAAATGAAGGTACAAATAGTTAGGAGATAGGCGCTCAGCCAGGTGAAGAAGGTTCTTACCAAAAAGAGGAAAGGGAATGGGAGCTGAAGTGGGTGCGCAGAAATAGGAATGTTTACACAGCCTAGGTGAGAATAGAAAGTCATTCCAGCCATTGTGGAAGATAGTGCTGGTGTTTCTTAGAAAATTCAGGTTGGGTTGGCAAGATTGCTTAATGGCTGCAGAGAGGGCTCATTGAGTAAAAGGGTTTGATGTGGGGCTGTGCACAGCAGGTGACACAGACACTTACAACTGGGTGCTCATCAACAAATGAGAAATCTACTTCGCTCCATCTCCAAGGCTCAGAGTCCATTGCAGGAGACAGGTGGAAAGATTGTTAAGAGTCAGAGGTAGGGAAGGACTAGAGAGAAATAGTGTCTTTTAGAGACAACAGGATCACGGTGCTCATGAACTACAGCAGCTATGGTTGCCTGAGAAAGACCTGAGCATAATCGATTCAGTCAATAGCCAGCATGGAGGGGGAAGTAGCTCACTGCCTTCCCAAGCTAAGAAACGGTGAGGTTTCTGGGGGAGGGAATTAAGTTTTTTAAGGGTGGCCCCTGGGAAGATTGACTATGCTTGAGTGGATGGCCTCCACCCAGGAGTAGATAGGCAGTATAAATTGGCCTGAGTGGGTTAAAAAAGAGTTCATGAAGTTGTGAGGGGTTGAGGAGGTAAGAGTAGACCTTGGAAGAGTTAGGAAAAGTGACTATGATCAGAATCCATTGTATGAAATTCTCAAAAAATTAAAAAAGCATTGTACTGAGGGAAGAATGCTTGCTGTGTAATCATGAGCCCACACACATCCACACAGACAGAAAAAATAAATGAAATAACTAACTCCCATGACTGAGGAACCTCACTGCTGGGTGTAGAGCCAAAGGAAAGTATATCAGCATGCCATTTCCCAAGATTATTGGGAGATTAGTGGAGACCATCTAAGTATCCAACAGTGGATGAAAGTTTGAGGCCATCCTGAGTTACATAGTAAGACTCTACCTCAAAAGCACACATTGCTGGGTCCTGTCAGTCAGTCAGCATGAGTACTACAGCAGGGGAGTAAGGATGATTATAGGAAAGGCAGAAAGAATATGCAAGAGAAAAATATGGGAGGGCTGCTGGTCAGTACCATGCCAGTGAGCAAGTGCATATTCTCAGTATCTTTTAAAGGTAAGCAACACAAGGCATGTCCAATTTCAGGAAGATAAACAATGAGCGCAAATTCTTACAGGGCAAGTTTATGGTACACAGAATCTATGTTTCACTAAGGCTGTTTTCTTCAGGCTAGGACAGTTTCTCAAGGACATATGCATAAGCAGAGGAACTTGTCAGGTTATAATGCATGTCTTAATTAAAAACAAAAATGTTGGCAGACTCATTCATGATTAATCACAAGCAAGAAGTCAGTCAAAGTTAACTCTGGAAGTATTCCCCACAACAAACAAGCAGACAAACAAACATCACAGTTTGAGGTAGTTTATATGGTAATTATCTTGTTTGATCATTACTCAATATATAGCTAAGACTACAGAGTAAGGCCCTGTCTTTAGAAAAACTACAGCACAAGCTGGAGAGATGGATCAATGATTAAGAACATTTGTTCCTCTTGCAGAGGACCTGGGTTCAGTTCCCAGCACTCACATGGTGGCTCATAACCATCTATAACTCCAGCTCCAGGGGTTCTGATACCTTCTTCTGATCTCTGTAGGCATCATACATGCATGTGGCACACATATACACATGCAGACAGAACACTCACACACAGAAAATAAAATAAATCAACTACAACCAAACGATCAAAAACTCTTCCCTTCAAAATAATCATGAAAGATTATTTTTTTTTTTTGGTTCTTTTTTTTCGGAGCTGGGGACCGAACCCAGGGCCTTGCGCTTGCTAGGTAAGCGCTCTACCACTGAGCTAAATCCCCAGCCCCGAAAGATTATTTTTGAGACAGGATGTTTCTAAGTATCCTATGTAGACTAAGCTGGCCTGGAACACATAGAGACTTGCCTGTCTCTACCTAACTTTTGTGATTAAAGTCATGCACCACTGTGCCTAGCAATAATTTTTAATAATATATTTTAATTACGCATATTAATGGAACTCAGTATGATACTTCAAACCCATATACACTACATATGGATTATATCCAACCTCCTTTTCTCCATCCATTCCAATTTCTTGAAATCTCAATTGAATTATCAGATCATGTTTAGCTTCTTCATATGAGTTACGTATAGAGGCATGGGTCTGTAATTATGACACTGGGAAGGTCAAGCGGGATAACAACCTAGTGAGACTATCGTAAAACCACACCACACAACAAAAGATTTTACATAGGAGAAAGATTGTGGTATGGTGTGTGTCTTTCTCTGTCTGGCTTACAGCAAATCTTCCTTCCAGATTCATCTGTTTCATTGAAAACAATAGAATTTCATTCTTCTTTATGAGTAGCCAGATCTTAAAGATAATAGGGAAGATTTAAAGGTATGTAGGCAATGAAGACTGTGAGGATAATAAAAGCAATAGAGGGGTTGGGGATTTAGCTCAGTGGTAGAGCGCTTGCCTAGGAAGCGCAAGGCCCTGGGTTCGGTCCCCAGCTCCGAAAAAAAGAACCAAAAAATAAATAAATAAATGAATAAATAAATAAATAAATAAATAAATAAATAAATAAATAAATAAAAGCAATAGAGACCAGAAGGGAATGAAGACCAGAAGGGCCATGAAGATCTGAAGACCATCAATTCCTGAAGAAAATGGAAACTATGAAGACAGTAGGGCTCTGGCAGAAATTGAGAATTGATATATCAGAGACTTGAAGACAACACAGACTACTTGGACTGGAGATTCTGTTGTGAGAAATTTGACTAGAAGAAGTCTGGTCTTTGCCTTCAGCTTCTAGGCAATCAACTCTAGGCTTTTGAAACATAGATGCTGTCATTCAGTTTATTTTTTTTTAATGTCAACCACATACTGTAATGTGCAGTGGAAACTGGGTCAAATGGCATCATTTCACCTTTGCTTGGGCCCCCTTGCTGAAACTCCAGTAAAGGCTCGAGACAGGAAGACTTGCTGTCTTAGTTAGAGTTTCTATTGCTGTGAAGAGACACCATGACCACAGCAACTCTGTTAAAAGAAATTGGGACTGGCTTACAGTTTAGAGGTTTAATCCATTGTCATGGCAGGAAACATGGTTGCATACAGACTTGGTGCTGGAGAAGGAGCTGAGACTTCTACATCTGGGTTGAGAGGCAGTAAGAAGAAACAGTGACACTGGGCTTGGCTTGAGCATTGAAAACCTCAAAGCCCACCCCTCAGTGACACACTTCCTTTAACAAGGTCACACCTACTTCAACAAGCCCACTCCCTAATGAGCCTATGGGGAGAATTTTCATTCGAACTATCACACTTGCAGGGACAACTGTTGTTAGTAATACTTTTCACATATTATTTTACCCACTAGAGCCAGGAAAACAATACCAAAATAAGAGGTGACAAGCTCCACATTTGCTGTTTTCCCTGACTTCCTTCAGGAGTCTCTTCCCTGAAAGGGTGATTTTAAAGAGGATCCTGACCTGTAACCCAGAGTTTAGCAGCCTTCAATGAACTCTGTGAGTTCTTCGGGAGGGTTAGCAAAGGGGAGGGTGATTTTTGGGAATCCCCCTAAACTTTTTGCTGGTGTCAGACACAAGGACAGTCTTATAGATTGTGTTCCCTCTAGCTTTGCAGTTGGGTTTTCTTCATGGAGTAGTTAAAATCAAAGATGGAAAACAAAAAATAAACTTAACATACCATAAATGTAGTTATATCCATCATTAAAATTAACAAGTCATTTTTTTTCTCATCACTGGATCCAAATACCTGACAAAAACAAAACAAAGCAAACCAACATAATGTAGAACAAATGTATCCCAGCTGAGACCCCAGTTCATGAGATGGTGCTGTACACACTCAGGGTAGGTCCCTATCCAGTTAGCCCTCTCCGGAGATGTCATTGCAGGTATGCCCAAGGGTATACTCAGTTAGGGTTTAAGCTTATGTAATATAATCAAGCGACAATCAAAATCAAAATGAATCACAACAAGAAACATGTATTATCCAGGTTAAGTTTTGTTTCTTTCACCTAAAGCTTTTCTGTACTGTGTATTCTCAGAGAACAGTGAAAAGAAGACAATGTCTTATTCCACTGTGGAGAACTGTCAGAGCAAACAAAGCAGTCTGTGTACAACTACCAAGGGCAGAAGAAATGTCTCTCCATAGAAAGTGTCTTGTCATTATTATAGGTCAGTTTTGCCCCATAGCAGATTGGCTCCTGAATCTGTTTTGTTTTAGGTTCCAGAAGCAGTCATTGGGGAAGCTAGATTCCATTGTCAGGTTCAGTGCTTCTTTTGGGTCCTCAGGGGTGAGAGGTGCTGTGGCCTTTGTCAGGTTTTTGATGCATATCTGGCTCCTAGAACAATAGGACTGATGACAATCAAGCACTTTCCTGGAGACACTAATTGGGTAGGCAGCACAGAACACCTGAGTTGGTGGCAGCATCTGGGACTTTCCGTCAGTGAACATCCAAGGCCCTAGGGAAAGAAAGCCTTGTGAATGCCATCCACTGCAATATTTTTCACCTAACGGTATGCATTTATATGTTATTAATATATATCTAATTATGGCATATATTATTTAATGGCTATATAGCTTATCATTAGTGATGAATTATGTATTCATGCCATATTCCCAGACATTTAAATAGTTTCCAATTTTTGGTACTTAATCAGTGTTCTGATGAACATTATTATGCATACATTCTGGGGACCATATTTCCTTGGGGTCTGATTCTAGAAGTAGAAGAGATGAGTCAGGGAGGAAAATTGTGCCTTTAAAATTAAATGAGATGTGTGTGTGTGTGAGAGAGAGGGGGGGAGGGAGAGGGAGAGGGAGAGGGAGAGACAGAGACACATAGTGAGAGAAAGATTAAAAGAGATAGAGATGGATGGATGGATGGTAGATCGATCGATAGATAGATAGATAGATAGATAGATAGATAGATAGATAGATAGATAGATAGATAGATAGATGGAAAGAAAGAATGAATCCTGGATTCTGAATTTTTTGAGCATCTGAGGAATCCCTGCTCCTGAGATGCAGACAATCAACAGAGTCCTACTGAGAAATTGCTAAGGTATCTCAATTGGACAGGGACATCGTATCTCAAGGTGAAGTCACTCACTAACAAGGCAGATACTCAACTTCCATAAGCACTAGTGGGACTACTACAACAATATGGCGAGGTGGGGCTGGGCCGAGGTGTGTTAATGAGCCTGTCAGACTTGGAGGATGTGCATTTGAATGATCTTTCCACTGGGACATGGGAGATAAATTCAAATACAAAAGAAAAGACACAGGGCTGGAGAGATGCCTCAGTTCATTCCTTGCATGCATGGAGATGCATGGTGACACATGCCTGTCATCCCAGCACTTGGGAGGTAGAGGCAGAGGATCCGATATTTAAGACCATTCTCGGGTATCTAGAAAGTTTGAGGTCAACCTAGAATATATTAGAACTTCTTAGACAACAAAAACAAAGAAACCCACCCAAACACAAGACCCAAGAATGGGGCAAATAGAAATTAGCTTGAGATAAATCTGTGACCCAGTTCTTTCTTAAAATTTTATTTTTCTTTTATGTGTATAAATGTTTGCCTACATGTACGTATGTGCACCACATGTGTGCCTCGATTCTGCAGAGATCAGGAAAAGACATTGGATCCCCTGAAGTTACAGACACTTATAAGTCCCCATGGGTGCTGGACATTGAACTTAGGTCCTCTACAACAGCAGAGAGCACTCTTAAACTGTAGCCATCTCTCCAGCCCCAACCCTAAGCTTGCAGTGCAAACTTGGCAATCTCTCCAAGGCATTAGCCTAAGGATGATGGGCAACCCGTGTTCATCAGGGCATCTTTTGGAACTGCTCTTCCCCATGATAGCATGCTGAGAAAGACTTCATATCCACAGTGCATTTATTAAGGAGAAGTTAATAGCCAGCACACCACATTGCATTGTTATAGGGCCAACCAAAACAATTTTGAAAATGGATCTTTTAATGAGCCCATGCAGTCTTCTGTCTGGTAAGCACATCTGAAATGCAGACAGGAGACCCAGTTATTACCTCTCAGTCACTTGGGAACCACTGGCTGGGGTGCTGAAGTCTTTGACTTGGCAGGTTTCCTTCCTGTGACAGCAAGTGGGGTCTTGAAGGTGGTTTTGCTCTTGTTTTCTCCTCAGTAGGATATGTGCTCTGGGCATTGCCAAACGTCCCTGGCGATAGACAGGATGTGGTGGCATCCAAGCCATTGGCTTGACAGCTGGGACTTATTACCGATCCACACCACATTTTTTACTATTGGGCTGAAAGATTTCAATAGCATTCAAGGTGGCAAAAAACAAACAAACAAACAAACAAACAAACAAACATCAGCTATGGGAAGTGGAAAAGCCTGCTTGCTTTGTATTGCTGCTACGAAAGTGAATGGCCACACGAATGGTTAGACTCCAAGGCTGATATTTACCACCTACTCCTCCCTGGGCTTAATGAGGGTCAGGGAAGGCTCTAAGGAGGTGGAGTGAGCCAGGAAGGATATTGCACATTGCCAGGTCATCAGGAAAAAGGATGCAACAGAGGGAATATATTTACATATCCATAGTCACATACAATAAGAATTAGTGAAAAGAGAGGCCATGAATTTGAAGAAGAGTAGGGAAGGGTATATGGGAAGGTCTGGAAAAAGGGAAGGGAGCCTTCACCCTTCATCACCACCCCTGCTGCTGCCGCCAGCTGCCGCCACCACTGCGGCTGCCTCCACCACCAACAGTGGGATCTCTCTTGGAATTAGTTTGTCTGCTATTTGGATGGGATTTTTGCACAGTGGATTTCAGAGGCTTGGTGTGGGGTGTGGGGGTGTAGGGCTTAGGAGGCTATCGTGATCTGAGAGCTCTCTGCTCCATTGTGGATTTTTAGGCCTTGCTGAACAGTTGCTCAAGGGCCGAGTTTCCCCCACCTCACCTGGTGTCTGCCAGAGGTTTCAAAGCTGCTTGGGATGGGTAAGTGGAGAGTCAAGGCCTGGCCTGGACCTCTGTCAGCTCTCTTCCACAACTTTAGACCTGGACTGTGCTCTAAGTACTCAAGCCTGGACTGACCTTCTGTCTCCACCTCGTTTGAAGGCCCTGCTGTTAAGGCCACAGAGCTCCATATCTGGATAGCTCTCTGAGAAGTCCCTTTCTCTTCGGGACTTCCTCTTCTCTGGCTGACCTAAATTGGAGCGTGTCTCTGAGCACAGATGCCTGACCCAGTTTTGAGGATGACCTTGCACAGAGCTTCCTGCCAACGCCATGTGATTCAGCACAGAAGTCCTGCTCTTTCTTCCATCCTTATGCTAATTAGGTACTAGGGTGTGACCAATCAGCCTTTCCTGTAACCCGAGGAGCCTTTATAGACCTTATCCTTGGAACAGTAAAGTGAACTGACTCTCTGAAGATGACTCCTGGAAGTTCTCTCTATCATAGTCATGGCCTTCCAAACCCATGACCCATGAGAAAAAAGGAGACCCGCACACCCCACCCCGTGGCCCAAGGCAGTGCAGATTCAGGCCCTAGCTTGACTGACTTCTGCTTCTCACTTGGCCCAGGAAGAACAGCATCTTGCCTTTTACCTGCGATTATATTTTCTCGAGTGCTGTCAAAGCTCAGGAGAGCCTTCCCAGGTCCTTTTAGATCACACGGCCTCTGGATACATCTCTTCCTTCATTTTTCTAGACCAAGTTACTCCTGCCTTTGTCACTTAGTCTGGCTTTCTGTTGTTCTCTGAGGTCTTCAGCCACATCCCCTGTTTCTAAGGCGGGCTGACAACATACAGGCTGTCCCCCTGCTCCCAGACATCCTTCAGGACCTTCTGATCTAGTAGCCATATACTGACACAATGGCAGTCATTAATGACTTTCCTAAAGAAAGGGTAATCTGTCTCATTCTCCTCAGTATGTGGGTTATATCAGTATCTGGCATGCATGAAAATTCCTGGAAAAAAAAAGTTGCATCAGTCTGTAAATGAAAATTCCTAAGAGGAATCTGAAGAGACTGATTGGCTAATTAGAATTTCAGCCCTGAAGACAGGTTGGAATGTTGCAGGTCCAGAGGCTAATTACCTCATATTGGGCCCTCTGGAAGAGCCATTCCTTGCCCACTTTTGTGTCAGAACTTAACATTTTGATAAAAGTCTTTTGTATGTAATCTATTAGCTTAGCAGACTACAAGTATGCTGACTAGTTTTATGTCATCTTGACAAAGCAAAAATCATTTGAGGAGACCATCATTAAGAAAGTGCCTACATAAGATCAGGCTATAGCCACGCTTGTATGGCTTTAAAAAAATTAGTGATTGATGAGGGAGGGGCCAGCCCACGGTTGATGATGCTATCCCTGGGCTGCTGGTTTTGTATTCTGTAAGAAAGGAGGCAGAGCAAAGCAGAGGAGCAGGCCAGTAAGCAGTCCCCTTCCATGGCCTCTACATCAGTTCCTGCCTCCAGGTTCCTGTTCTGTTTGAGTTCCTGTCCTGGCTTCTTCCAATGATAAACATCAATAAGAGAGTATAAGCCAAATAACACCTTTCTTCCCCAACTTGCTTTTGGTCATTGTATTTCATCATAGCCATAGTGACTCTAACTACAACAACTGGCTTCTGCCGACCCCTAAAACAAAGAATTTCGTCAGATAGCATTTAGGCCTATAAAAAAGTCAAATCTCACTGTGCCTGCCTCTCCAATGTACCCACCAATGTATTTCAAACTTGATTTGATTTATTACTTTCTTTGTTATGCAAAAGTATAAAAAAAACCCAGGAAACTGCTTCCACATTGGAAGTAATCTAAATCTGTATTCCTGGGTAGTGGTCATTCAAACTGACTCCAGAACAAACCATCTCTTGTCTCCTTTAAGATGAGAGCTATGGGCTTTTTGTGTGGACATTGGCAAAAAAGAAATAAGAAGGAGGACATGACTGCTCCTAGGTATGGTGGAGGAGAAGGCTGTTGTAGCTGTGAGGAGAGCATAGGCAGAGGCAGACACATGTGGGAGAGGCCAGAGTGAACATGACTCTGAGCTGGGCTATGTGAAGAGAGGGGGAAGAAAAGAGCCAGGAAACCAAGAGGCCAAAAGGGAAAAGGGAATAAAAGGACTGGCTTAGTCAAAATGATTGTATTATATAAGAAAGAGCAACTGGGAAACTCTCCCTGGGCTGGAGAGTTTAGGGTAGGGTTGTATATGTCAGTAAGGAGGACCCTGTAACAGGTGGGGACTGAGCAATGCTGGGAGAACCTGGTGGCCAGGGTCAGTTAGCCATTTGTCCTGTGTTTGAAACCTAACAGCTTGAGTGTTGACACTGGCAAATAGCACATGCTTAGTCTCTTTCAGGGTGATATAAGAGCCTCTTTCCTAAAGGGAGGGCTTCAAAGGGGCTGCTCCTTGGGACTCCTGGGAGAGAGTCAAGTTGGTGTCTGGCTGGTAACCTGTTTGCCAACTTGTGCTTGGAATGTCTTTTCATGCTTAAATTCTAGAAGCTTTAGTACTAACTCCTCTCTGGAGATATTGGGGAGGGGTGCAATACTGTCAACTATAGAGTAGTTCAGTGGGAGAGGGAGGGATGGAAGTAGAGAGGGAGAGGAGGAGGAGTAAAAAGAAAAGAGAGTTGAGGAGAGGAGAGGAGAGGGGAACAGGAAAGAAAGGGAAGGAGAGGGAAAAGAGAAGAGGAGAGAGATGAAGAGAAGAGAAGAGAAGAGAGAGAAGAGAAGAGAAGAGAAGAGAAGAGAAGAGAAGAGAAGAGAAGAGAAGAGGAAAGATCATCTGGTATAGGGCTTTTGGTTCTTGAAACTGCCCTTGGTGGCATGACCATGATTCAGACTTTTAGACAACTCCATGTGACAGTGATTAAGTATGTCACCATGTAGTACTGATCTATATAACATGGACTTTTTGGCGGGCAGTTAGAAGGACAGAATTGCTGACTGTAGTCACAACTTTGCCCGGCATCCTTAGGGAAGCATCTTCCCTCACTTTCCTTATCTGTGAAGTGAGAGTGATAACAGGTCCCTTTTCAGAGACTTGTGTGAGCATTGGGTGGGATCCTCTTCCCTTGTTGAAGTCTCAGAGGGAAGTCACCATGTGCAGCCCCCCACTGAAAGGAAAGGAATTCTCGGAATGGCACAGGATCAGTGCATATTTCTTGGAGTTTCTACAGATGGAAGATTTGTCTGTATCCAGCCCATTTAATCACTCTTACATTGATGTGGACTCCACCCATTTATTAATATGTTAATTTATAACCCAATATGATTTATTATTTAATTTGTTTTCTTGTTCAACTTTTACAGTGTGGCCCCTTGTTGATTTTTCAGTTGGCTGCTGCTCCATTTTTTTTAAGTCCTTCTTTGTTTCTAGTACTAGAAAGTTCTCTTGGCTCCCCTTGTATCCCTTGACTCCTCCTAGAAGCAGTTACTTCTGAAGGATCCTAGACACCGGCTCTCTCTGTGCTCTCCACTGATGATGTGTTGGTCTTTTTAAACCCATTCAGAAGACAGAGCAACAGTTACATATGTGTCTATGAACCCATGTATGCCCATAAATCCAGAAATGTTCATATAAATATGTGTATCTCTCCTCAACTCTTCCTAGCTCAGGGAGAGAGTGTTACATTGTCACTGTTAGGCATAAACTATTTTAAGTTTGGTATATATCGACTTTATCAAATTGAGGTCATTCCCTTCTGTACCTAATTTGCTAAGACTTAAAAAAAAACTCCATGGATATAAAGTTTTGTCAAGTGTCTTTGTGCAAGTTGATCTGATCATACATTTCTTCTTTAGTATCCTGATTCGATGGATGGCATTGGTTGATTTTTATTTGCCCATTGTGTTGAGGATTTTGAATTTATATTCCTGTATTGGTCTGCAGCTTCTCTTCCCTGCAATATAATTATACTATCTATTTAGTAACATAATGCTGACCTCATAGCATGTTTTAGGAAGTGATCTCACTGCCTCTTTTTTGGAGGATAGTGTGGGAAACTGTCTATTTCTCCCTTATGTTCTTTTGTGAAACTATCTGATGGTATTTTTTAAACAACTTTTGCTCATGTATCTTGATCCTCTGTTGTAAAGTAATATTTAATTCATTGATCATGCATTGGTATTAGTTACAGTATTAGGCTATCACTGGTTACAAATGAGGAGAATGAACTGCTCAGCACTTTAAGCCTGGCATAGCTTGCTCTATAAAGGTGCCAGTTAAGGCCTGGAGGAGTAGGTAGGAAGGGAAAACAACCACTTTACTTTCTAGGCATTGCTGTTTTGGGTGGAGGCAGATTTGAAAGGAAAAAGAGTCAGAACCCTCCTTCCTAAGCCCTATGCCTTTCAGTGAGGGGCTGGGTCACTGGGAAGGTCTTGTAGATTCCATCACACTGGGTATCACCTTCATGTTGCTTAGTGTCTGGTTTGAGGTGTGGTGCCTTTGAAGGCTGGTGTTTCCAGCAGAAGTAGCAACCCCATGTTGAGGTCATAAGCTCCAGTGCACAGTGGCATCAGTGGGTCTTGGGCTAAGACACTGGTTCTCCTCAGAGCCTCTGGGGAGCTGAGGCCACAAACAGCCCTCCAACTGGGGAGTGGGTCAGTTTACAACTAGGCCCACCCAGAGAGTCAGGAATACTCTCGGAACTGGAATGATGTAAAGTCAGGGGACAATCATGGTTGTCTGACTCACTTGGCCCATAAAACAGCAACAAAAGGGCTTTCAGGGCTCCATGAATGTTGGAGGTGGACCCAGCATGGAGACCATTCATCATGCCTATCTCCCCACCTTCTCTTCCACAATCTCCCTCCGAAGACTTCCAGAAGGAATAGAGTATCTTAGGTTATTGGGTCAGGAAATTACTCAGCCTGGGACAGGGGATGTGTTGCCTTGTCCTGTAGAACCTTCCTTCTGACTGGGAAGCTTCTGTCTATCACACTGTAATTTAGGTATTAGACAGTACATAGCTTTGTCACCAGGCAGGTGACACCTTCAGTGCCCACTGTGACTGTTATGTTACCTGCCCCCTCGTATATTTGGTGCTTCCACCTCGATATTCAAAGCACTGTTGGTTGCTCGGTCAGTCTTAACACACTTCTCAGCAATAACCTGGGACAATGAGGCCAGATGTCATATGTATTGACTAGAGGCGTTCAGCTCAAGCCACTGGTCTAATGTGGGATGGCAGTCTTGGGCCCGCCCCTTTCCTGTAGAACACAGCTGTTCTGTCTAGTATATGCCGTGAAGGTTTTGCTTCTGTTGTTACTGAAGGGACATTCTGACAGCTCCAATTTAAAGTCTGTTCACAGTGGTGTTGTAAATGGTGGCAACCCTTACGCCCTAACAGCGTGGGCTCTAAGGAAGCAATTACACCTCCTATGGTATAGTTTATTAACCTCAAAAATAGAATACGTGAACTGTAGATGCGGGGCCTTTATTTGGCACTTCTTTGAGTTCTCAGTACTAGAGTAGCACAGCTAAACACCTGTTTCAACCTGGTGCCACCCTCTGACCTGGTGGATGCCAGAAATGGTCTAGGGAAAGAATTCCAGGTATGAGGCTGACTGGGAAAATTGGTTTCCTGGGATAACGGGGTTTCCACAGAGCTCCCTAATGATTGGTTGTCAACCCATCCAGGCTGCAGGTTGCTTCCTGCAAGGAGCAGTTCAGGCTCATGGACCACAGGGTCTGCAAGCACTTTTGTGTCTGTGGCAGCCATGGTACCTTACTTCCACGTACACAGTTCAGAAAGAGCTCATGGTCCCTAGAACCTTCAGTTTGCCCTAGAGCCATAAATAGCCACACCTCTTCTTCATAGGACTGGAAGTCATTTTACCTTGGAAGCTGAGTGGGAACTTGTGTTTTAGAAAGTTGACTTTTCTGCATTATTTTTCTCTTCTGTGTGTATAAGGAAAAATAGAAGGGTTCTGTGGGTACACAGCCCTCTCTTAAGTGCTTTCTTCCAATGAGCTGCCTTTGCATGTCTTATATGTTTGAAGAGATGACATTGAAACCCATGGGTAATTGCATGGGATTTTTAAAGTAACCCCCATCCCAGTTGTTGGGAGTGGGGTTCAGAGTTGCCCTAGCAATACCCATCACTTCCAGGCTCTGGCTTGCTTGGGTCTCTAGGTTTAGAGATTTGCTATATTGACTTTATGTAGAACTCAGGTCAGAGTGTCCTATCCAGTATAGTCACCAGCAGTCACATGTATCTACCAAGCACTGGAAATGTGGAATATATTCTCTAGCTCAGAGACATACTAGGAAAAATAAAATGTAAAAATATGCTTTAGTATTTCCTATGTTGATTACATGTCTTTCAGATAATGCTTTGAATATATTGGGAAAAATGAACGTTTATTATTATTAACTTTACCTGCTTCTCCTTTTCTTAATGTGGCTACCAGATAATCCATAATTATGTATGTGACTGCTATTGCTTCTGTTGGAGAAGCTTGATCTCTACCAGTGTTCTTCATCCTGTTGGCTGGGAACTGTTCTCAAACCCCATGTTATAATGCTATTGGAAGAATTATGGCCTCTTATTAAAGACCTCTGGGGATATCTGGATGCATAGGGATATAACTGACTATTAACAGGAACTTCATCTTCCTGACGACTGGGAGGAATCCTGATAGCAAATGGCTTGATCATGAGTTTGGATGAGCAACACACATCTGTTTACTGAAGGCAACAGGTGGTGGCTTTGCTTCATGGAAATAAAAAATTCAGTCAGCAACGTTGGTTGGAATCCCAGCTTTGAAATATATATTTAGTATCTGGGTAAAATTGGACAAATTTCAAATAGGCAGAAGCCTAAGTTAAAGCAGATAATAAAATTTAGATCATAAAGCTATTAATAGGGAAATAAGAAAGTGCTAAGGAAATCATGAGTGTAATTTATAAACTTGACAAATCCTGTGTGTAATGTACATTACATACACAAAACCCTTTGGTGGCTTTATCATGGGACACTGGTTCTCACATAGCATCTGCCCCAGATGTTTCCAGACCATTTCTGTGCGAGCTCTAAGGGTTTCCAGATTTTGCAGCTAACAATAAAGGGTACTCAATTCAGTTAGAATATCAGACAAATAAGGGATACTTTTCCACAATGTTGGCCTTGTGCAATATTTGTGTCTTGTGTTAAAGTTGTCATAGTCGTTAATTTGAAAGCATTTCTTAGGGGTTGGGGATTTAGCTCAGTGGTAGAGCACTTGCCTAGCAAGCGCAAGGCCCTGGGTTCGGTTCCCAGCTCCGAAAAAAAAAAAAAAAGAAAGCATTTCTTGCATAGAAAAGGAGTAAGCTCAGAATCTTGCCCTAGAGAGTCCCCTGGATGATCTGGGTGATCCCAGGGTATCTATGAATGTCAGAGTCAGAAGAGAGGGGTTAGAGTCAGGCACCTTGGAGCCAAGGGAGTCAGGTGTCTTCTATGTAACAGGTAAAGTCAGGCCACACATGTTCTTGAGGTTACCAAGGAAGGCTTTAAAGCCCCTGAGACCCATTCTTGACTTCCACAATACAGAACTATGGCAATACATCTATATTTTAAATTACTCAGTTCTCAGGAGCTTGTCATAAGAGCAACAGTGAGCTCCTGCCATAATGTGGTGGTTTGAATATGCTTGGCCCAGGGCATAGTACTATTTGGAGGTGTGGCTTTGTTGGAGTAGGTATGGCCTTGCTGGAGGAAGTGTGTCACTGTAGACATGGGCTTGAAGACCCTCATCCTGGATGACTGGAAGCCAGTCTTCTCCTAGCTGCCTTTGGAACAAGAAGTGGAATTCTCAGTTCCTTCAGGCCTACATCTGACTGGATGCTGCCATGCTCCTGCCTTGATGATAATGGACTAAACCTCAGAACCTGTAAGCCAGCTCCAATTAAATGTTGTCCTTTTTAAGAGCTCTTGGTCATAGTGTCTCTTCACGGCAATGAAAATCTTAAAACAGAAGTTGGAATCAGGGACTGGTGTATTGCAGTGATAGGCCTGACCATGTTTTTGCTTGGAGAAATGTGCATTTTGCGACTTTGTATTTGGGGAGATATGTGACTTAATGGACCATCCTAGTAGGAATATGAAAGACATTGGTGCTGAGGGTGATTTGAACTGTGGAGGTTTGACTCAAGAAGTTTCAGAGAAGAATGTTAGTATGCGACATAGAGACTGTTTTTGTGATATTTTGGTGAAGAATATGGCTACCTTTTGCCATCGTCCAAAGAGTCTGCCTGAAGCTAAGGTGAAGAGATTTAAATTAACTGCTTTGTCAAAGGAAGTTTCAGAACAGCCTGGTATATATTCTGTTGTGTGGTTACTTAAGTTCACCCTTATGAAGAAGAGCATTTTAATGAAAAGGAGCAAACTGGGACAGAAAAAAACAAAACAAAATAAAATGTGTGGTTCAAGTATTAAAGAGGCACCAGGAAGTGGAATCGAGCTAAATCCTGTATTTAAGAAGATAAACAGATTAAGGAAGTGGTCACCTTGGGGAAAACCCAGCTAAACTTATTGTTTATGGTTTTTCAGGTGAACAAGAAATAGTTGTAGTCATGTGTTATTATTACCTGGTTATTGTTCCCATTTGGACTTTTACTCTGGAATAAATGGTAATCCATAAATGGGGGACACATCTGTGATCCAGCTCTTAAGGCTGGAAGACACAGGATTTTGATCCAGAACTTGAGGAATAGTGGCCATTAACAATTTAAGTCCAGGCCTGGTAGTACATGCCTTTAATCCCAGGAGACAGAGACAAGCAGATCTCCGAGGTTAAGGCCAGCCAGGGAGAGAGCAAGTTCCAGGTAAAGAAAAGCTGAAATACAGGCATGGTGGCACAAGCCTTTAATCCCCATTCAGGAGGAGATCAGCCATGCAGATATCGAGTTCAAAGTCGATCTACAGAGCAAGTTCTAGGAAAGCCAAACTTAGGCAGTGAGGGAGTTGGAAAACAGAAATCTCGTAATAGAATAAGGGGGGAGGGGCATGTTCCAGCCCCAGCAAGCTGCAGAACTCAGTAGCTTCTGCCATGTGGCTCTGGCTTTCGAGTCAAGAATAGAAGGGGCTACTGGGACAGTTGATGCTGGTTAGCTGGAGCTAAGAAATTAGCAGTGATTGAGAAGAGACCAGCATCAGTGCAGTGAAATCTTCTGGGAAGTGTTTTCTGAGAACACGAACAAGCTCTGTTCCAGATATAGCCAAGGTCATCTGCTGGACTTGGTAAAGCATAAGAATCATCCAGATTGTACTGGTTTTGAAGGCATGAAGAGGTCATGGAGAGTGGCTGAGGCTTGGGGCTGTGAGAGGCCAGAGAAGACCCTTGGTGAAGGTGCAGCCACAGTTGCAATTGATGGACTAGGACTGAAGGGGTCATGCAAAGAAGTTGAGACTTGGCACCATGAGGAGAGCCTATGAGAGGCCATTGGTGAAGCCTAGTTGAAGCAGAAGACCCAAGTGTACTGGAGATGCCAGTACTATGGGATGATCACCAAGAACGGCAGCAGCAGTGAAGTGGAGTCAGCCAGAGCCTATAGTGCTACAGTGCTAGAGAAGTCACACAAGCCCTTTGGCAGAGCCCAGAATGTCATGTGTGGATCCCAGACATTGGAACAAGAAGCTGTGAAGCTGAAGTTGGCTTGGAGACTCCAAGATGTTAAAGATGCCAAAACCTTGGGATACCTGCTGAGGAAAGCTGCTAACAGGGAGTGAAACCAGCCCAGGAGAAAGAAGTTTATTACAATCAGCAAAGATGAAAAATGAGTTGGAAATCTGAAGACTGTGGAGATGCAGAGTTTGGAGTTTGCCCAGCTGGTTTCCTGCCTTGCTTTGTGGATACTGTTAAGTGATTGAATGAATCTCAGAAGAGACTTTGAACTTTGGACTTTTAACATTGTTGAGACTGCTATAGACCATGGGGACTTTTGAAGTTGGACTAAATATATTTTGCATTATGCTATGTTTAGTTATGACCCCCATAGACTCCTCTGTTTAAACAAACTTATGGGGGCCGGGGAGTGAAGTGTGGTTGTTTGAATATGCTTGGCCCAGGGAATGGTACTATTTGGAGGTGTGGCCTTGTTGGAGGAAGTGTGTTACTGTGGGCATGGACTTTAAGACCCTCATCCTAGATGCCTGGAAGCCAGTCTTCTCCTAGCTTTGGAGACCTTTGGAACAAGAAGTGAAATTCTCAGTTCCTCCAACCTCACATCTGCCTGGACCATACTATGCTTCCCGCCTTGATAATAATGGACTGAACCTCAGAGCCTGTAAGTCAGTTCCAATTAAATGTTGTCCTTTATAAGAGCTCTTGGTCATAGTGTCTCTTCACAGCAGTGCAAACCCTAAGGTACATCAGAAGATACATTTTCACTGGGTTCTCTGATGTCAAGGGAAACATAAATAAGGACAATAGTTTCATATGCTTTCAGTTACCTTTAAAAACCACTAATTTGGGTTGGAGAGATGGCTTAGAGGACAAAGTGCCTATCATACCATGTGGTGTCCTGAGTTTAGGTCACAAGAATCCACATAAAGCTGGATGTTGTTGTTGTTGTCATCGTCGTCGTCATAAGGAAGCACCCATAATAGTAGCAAGCATCTAGTAGCAAGCATCTAGAGTCATTGTTGTTGTCGTCATCGTCGTCGTTGTTGTCATCGTAAGGAAGCACCCATAATAGTAGCAAGCATCTAGCATCCCAGCACTCCTACATCAAGAAGGCAAAGTATCTCTGCAGGGCTTGTGGGATAGCTAGCCTGGCATGCACAGTGAACATCAAGAAACTTTGCCTCAAACCAGTTCTAGGGAGCAGTTAAGGGAAAGGGAAAATGACAGGGCAAAGGGCCCAAGGATTTCCTGAGCAAGAAAGATGCTGCCTGAGCTCCTGTAGATTTTTTTCCTGTGGGATTTAGGGTACAATGTCTGAGTAGCTGTAGTTCACGTGGAGGGGAGGCAGCACTCATGGACAGGTGGTCAGAGGACCTTTTCTTCTCTCCCTGTACCCGCTGGCCTTGACTATGGTAAGGATATTTTGTTTTCCCTCCTTGTCACTCATGGGGAAGTCCAGGTAGACTTCTCCAATCACATGTACAAAGACCAAAGCTCCAAATCTCAGGTGTGGGTTTTCCATTTTATGAAGGTTAAAATGGACAGCTTTCCATTTTGAAAGACCATGAAAGGCAGGGGAGCCCCGTGGTAAAGCCTCCTTGCTCTGTCCATTCACATCAGTTTCTACTTCTGCAGAACCCCAAGGGCTCTGTGCTAATGGTCTGCAGCTCTGAACTTCCCCTTGATTTCTACACTCAAGGTATTGGGTCCAAGTAGCCTGAAGGAGGGAATTAATTGCATTAGAAAGTAGAAAGATAGCTATTTGAGTTCCTTCAAAAAAGGTAGCTCCTTTGTGTCCAGTTCCCCTTCACCTCCCTCCTTGACCCCAAAGCAATAGCAACTTCCTCAAATTTTTAATTAATTTCTGAGCTTTTCTTTATACCCACAGGCAGTTTGTCAAGGCATTCCTATGATGCAAATCAGTACAGTATATTTACACTCTGTGTGTGTGTCCAAGATCGTTTTATGTCAACTTGACACAAGCTAGAGTGATGATAGAGAAGGGAACCTCAGATGAGAAAAATGCCTCCACAAAGTGAGGCTGGAGGCAAGTCTGAAGGGCATTTTCTTAATTAGTGGTTGATGTGCGATGGCCCAGCTCATTGCTGGTGATGCCATACCTGGGCTGGTGGTCCTGGTCTATAAGAAAGTAGGCTGACCAAGTCATGTGTAAGAAGTGCCCCTCCATGGCTTCTGCATCAGCTCCTGTTTTCAGGTCCTTGCTCTGTTTGATTTCCTGTCCTGACTTCTTTCAATGATGGACTATGATGTGGAAGTATAAGCCAAAGTAACTCTTTCCTTGCCAACTTGCTTTTGGTCATTCATCACAGAGATAGAAATCCCAACTAAGAAAATGTGAACGCCAATCAGCCCAATGCATATAGGGTAGTGCATATGGAGGTCAAAGGTTGATTTCAATATCTTTATTCAATTGCTTCCCATTTAAGTTTTTGAGCCAGGGCCTCTTCCTGAATGTGGAACTCATAGATTCAGGTAGATACTCTGACCAATGTGCCCTAAGGGTCTTCCAGCCTCCTTTTGCCAGTGCTGGGATTATACAACTACGCTTGACTTTTGAAGTAGGTGCTGGGTATTGAACTCTTGTCCTCATGTTTACACAGAAAACTCTTAACTGAACCATCTGTCCAGATCCAGATCTGAACTAAAAGATATTGACATGTCATGAAGTACACTGTTTGCAAAACATAGTGTGATTGTTTGAATGAGATTTCCCCCATAGTCTTGGGCCTTTGAATACTTGGGCTCCAGTTGGTGGCACTATTTTGGGGGACTTAGGAGATGAGGTCTGGGGAAAATCTGTAACTGGTGTTAAGCTTTGAGAGTTTGAAACTTTGTACTATCCCTAGCATACTCTCTCAGCGTCTGGCTTGCAACTTAAGATGTGAGTTGTCTGTTCACTACTCCAGACACTGTGAGTACTTTCTGCTGCACTTCCTACAATAATGGTGATGGATTCTTATCCCTCAGGAATCATAAGCCCCAAATAAATCCTTCCTTATTTACCTTGTTGCCTTCTTCATGATGCTGTATGCCAGCAGCAGAAAAATTACTGATAAATACAACGAGAGTCTGCTTTATCTTTGTTTAATGACACTTTCCTGTTGCAGGACATTTGATCACACTTTGAACCCCAGGATTGTGTTGTTTACTGGAAAAACCTGTTTCTAGTTGGTGTGGCTCAGCCTTAGTACACGTCTTTAGTCTTTAATCCCCCTGGCTAGAATACAAACATGCCCTTAGTACACACCTTTAATCTCAAACAATGAGGGTAAAGATTTTGTAGAAGGAAGCACCTATGTTTGAAAGCGATGTGTAATTGAGTAGCAGGAAAAGTGACGAATCCGAGAAAGATTTGACAGAATAGGATATGCCCAACTCTCACAAGAAAAGGAGGGAGGGCAGATTTACTGGGACAGTTGTACAGAGATGAGAGAGAGAGAGAGAGAGAGAGAGAGAGAGAGAGAGAGAGAGAGAGAGAGAGAGAGAGAGAGAGAGAGAGAGAGAGAAACAGGATAAACATGAAAAGACAGAACAACCCAGAGAATGAGAAGGAGCCAGAAGATTAGAACATATTGTCAAAGTTAGTATGAAACCAAGCAAAGCAATTCAGTCAAAGGCTGAGAAGTCAGAGTGAATCACCCAGTTTGGAGAGGAGTTTGAGCCAGAAGAGCCTAATTGGATCAGCCAGTCAGAGCTCAGAGAGAACAAGAAAGGGTGAGTTTATTTAGCACTAAGTCTCAGAGGCTGCAAATGTTGTAGGCCTATATAAGATTGTATGGAGTCTAGAAGAGTCCAAAACTAGGCCTAGGTTAGCAGACTGAGGCATTAAGCCTGTAAGATGACTTCAGGCAAGTAAAAGTTACTGTTACCGTTCACTTTCCCTCTTTTATTATGAATAGAAAGAATTAAGAAGATTCAACAGCAAAGTGAGGCAGTGTGCAGGATTTCTACACTATTTTCAATAGCTACTTCCTAAGAAAGTATGAATTATGATAGCTACATTTTTAAAGCCAAAATAAAGTCACAGGACAGATATGGTGGTCGCACCCTGAAGCTCCTTCAGAGCTTGCTTGTGGCACTGAGATTTCTGAGTTCTTCTGGTGAACAGAGGAGGGCTCACTCAGGTATGAGAAATAGAATCTCCCACCAAGCCTGTAAATCTTGCAAACCACGATATAAACTATTTATGGTCATGTAATGTCATTTTCTAAAACAGGATTTTGAAGAATATTTCAGAAAACAGCAGTTGCTTCATTGGCAATCAAAGCATGCCACCCTGGAGTATTTGCAAACATATTTATAAGCATAAATGCCAGAGAAATTTGCATATTATACTTTTTAATTGGTCTTGTGATTCCGCAAGGAAACCTTCTGTTGAAGGGAAACGTTACTTCTCTCCTCTCTAGACAAGAAAAACTTTCCTCAGGCGTCTTCAGAGGATGTCTTGCGAAAGAAAGGAGTGGGTACTTGAGTCAGAGATGTTAAGGCCTTCCCAGCATGTTTTTAATCTTCTAAGCCTCTGACATCGAAGGCCACAGACCAAGACTGGCTGCATGACTTGTGTGGTCCAAGGCAGTATGGCCACTTCTTGATATGGAGGGAAATGGAGATACCAACAGACTGTTTTATACATTTTTTTTTCTGTTCTTCCACACCCCACCACATCTCAGCCATATTGTCTCTTGGAAATACAGGTTGACTCAATGTATGTTGAAATGACAAGTCCCATACAACCAGATCCCTTCCTCTGACATGGAGGGCCAGCCCACTAGGTGAGGTCAGCAATCCCATCCCATATTGAAGCTGCATGGAGTTTTATTATTCAAATCTACTCCCCTTTTGCTCCAATGCCTACTCATATCTCTATAGTGCCTTTGCATTTACATATTGACAATAATTCTTGTGTATTAGGAGCTATTTCGCATGCGTGGATTTTTATACACATTTGATCCTTGTAACACCTTTGTAAAGAAACTAGGACAGTGTATTCTGTCTGACAGACAAGATCAGGCATGTTCAGTGTGGTATAGCTGTAGACCAGGACAGTTGGTTCTGAATCTGCTCACCCAACCAAGAGTCTAAGACTCTGTAAGGCAGGTAAATTTCCAGTTATACAAGGCACTAAGTTGGGGTCAAATGTGGACTCTTCGAACTCCAAAGATAAACTTTGTACATGTGTGCATACACATGTATATGAGTGCAGGTGCCTACCACAGCCAGAGGTGTTGATAATCTAAGTACTGGGAACCAAACTCAGTTTCTCTGCAAGAGCACTGTAAACTATCAACCACTGAACTATCACTTCAGCTCCTGGGTTCTCTCTACAACACGGGGCATGGGTAAGGTTTCTTCACTGAGCTCTCCTGATGGGTTTATCTTTTGAGAGAGAGAGAGGCTGGGGGGGGGGGGGGAGAAAAATTGAGACAAGGTCTTCTTCATGAAGTTGGTTTAAAGGTCAGTTCTGTTGCAGCTGCTGGAGAGTGTTTTCTTTGCAATCACCTAAAGAGTGATTTTTTTTCCTGAGGTGTTATACCCAGGAGAGTGTTGGGTGGGTTTTACGCCTATGTACATCCTCATTCTTATATATAGGGTCTATCTGATGTAAAAAAGGAGGCTGGGTTTGGAGAGAAGAGAAAGCAAGAAGATGGAGGAGGGAAGGTGCCAATGTGTGCTTAGCATCACAATAGGGGCAGCACCAGAGGCACATGGGTCTCATTTATTTTTCTGATAAATAACTGTTACTCATGTCAATGTGCAGCGGTATCAGGCTCCCTTCATGCACCGGCTGCTTTTGCAAAGAATCCATTAGTCTCGCATGAATCTTCAATTATCCCTCTACTCAGCGAGGAAGCGAAGCTCTTCCAGTTGATGGAAAATCTTTTTACTCTCCTAACCATTTAACCAGACCCAGAGCACTAATAACTTTTCCTAAATCTCATGAAATGGGGGTTGGGGCTGCATCCTGTGGATTATACGTAGCCAGTAGGTAGATGATTGAATATAGACTTCTATCTCTGTCCATTCACTCATTCACAAAATATCCATAGAGTGCCTACTATGTGCCATAAATTGGGACAAATCCTGGATCTTTTTACCCATTGACAAGGGCTATATCTGCCCTGTGAAAGAGAACAAACACATTTAGGGCCATTTCAAACCATCCTCAAGAGGAAGAGTATTGCTAGTAGTAACACCACTGTGAAGCTCTCCATACAAATAGCTTAGTTATCAAAGAACTTGTGTGTGTGTGTGTGTGTGTGTGTGTGTGTGTGTGTGTGTGAGAGAGAGAGAGAGAGAGAGAGACAGACAGACAGACAGAGACAGACAGACAGACAGACAGAGACAGACAGACAGAGACAGTCAGACAGACAGAGACAGAGACTTTGGGTCTCTTCATCAGTGGCTCCCTACCTTGTTTATTTGGAGCATGGTCTTCCTCTGACCCTGGAACTTACAAATTCAGCTAGGCTGGCTGATTAGTGAGCTCCCAATTGTTGGTCTGTCTAAGTTCTCTGACCACGGGGATTACAGACACTCTCTGTCATGTCTGCCTTTTATACAGGTGCTGGAGATCTGAACATGCTTGCTTAGTAGGCATTTTTCCAACTGAAGTATTTCCTAGCTTTTAAATTTTTGTAAAGGTTATGTTCTTAAAGGCTGAAAAAATTGAAACATTCAATTTCAGGTATATGAAAGTTGTAAGGGTGATATACAGCATATTGTTTTCTTAAACTATTTAAAGATATTGGGGCCTTGAGAGATGGCTTGGGGGTAAGAGCATTGCTGCTCTTGCAAAGGATGCAGGATTAGCTCCCAATATCTATATCAGGCAATGGTACCCTGTTCTGACCTCTGGGCATACCTACATGCAGATAGTATACATACAGAAACAAGAAATAAATCACTCAATCAACCATCCAACTAATCAATCTTCAAAAATATATTGTTGAGTAGATGCCCTATATCTCAGTTCTTTGGAGGCATTCTTTATAGAGCAGGTGCTATTTGAGATCTCAAGGAATGAGACTGTGGCTATTGAAGGAATATCCCAGACAGATGGATTAATAGGACCATAGATGTGAATGGAAAAGATTGGATCATTTGTGCAGAAGACAGAACACATATGAGCTTCAAGACTGGGCTAGGAGTTACCCCCACCACTAACCAGCTGGATACAAAGAGAACGGGTGGGTTCAAGTAAGAGATCAAGGGGCTTGAAACATGACTCCAAAAGAAACCCATTTCCTCCTTGGTGCCTTTTAAGAACTCTCATAGTGTACAAAGGACCACATTGTGTGAAGTTTTCTTCCTTAACATAAAATTCCTGGAAAGTACACAATGAAAACGGAAACTGCATGTCTAGATCATGGTCATGTTCTAGTGAAAAACGAGAGGTTTAAGAAATGTCATCTAGAAACAAAAAATAATCTTCAGGCATTTGAATGAAAGAATCAAGTTGTTGCCAGGAAAGAAGTAATGAGAGTTTTCAACAGCAACAGATTACAGTAAAAGGTAAATGAACACACATATAAAGTACTCACGGGAGGAAAATATGAGCTGAAGGTTTCATTTCTAGCCAAGCTTTACTTAGACAATAAAGACACAGGTGAACTGTCATGAATCTGCAGAAACTATGGACTGTGGTTAGGACAAGCCTCGTGTAGATTAAAACATCCAGGGCCATGCTTAGTGGAGTGTGCATTTAGTATGCATAAATAAATTCCTGGGTTTGATCCATAGCATTGCACCAACCAGGCGTGGTGGTACACATCCGTGATCCTAGCACTTGGGAGATGGAGGCAAGAGAATTAAAAGTTCAAGGTCATCTTTGGCTAGCTAGGAAGTTTGAGGCCATCCTGGGCTACAGATGTCCTTGTCTCAAAATGAAAATAAGACAATGCAAAATAAAATATCAGGAGAGACATTGGCTTAGAAGGGCTGATGTTGTGTCTAAATAAATTAGTGATGATCACGGAAAAAATATAATGCATAAGGGCTGTCATTGTGATCACAGTTGTACAGCTGTCAAAAATGGAAGGAGTTTGATGAGGAAGGAAATGAGGTCATTGGTAGCTTTATTGACATTGTCCAGGAATAAAATACTTATCCTAAATAGTTCACAGTTTCTGCATATCCATGACAGTTCACCTTTATCCTCTAAGGATAAAGTGCCTATATCCTCTAAGGAAAGCTTGGCTAGAAATGAAACCTTTGGCTCATATTTTTCTCCTGAGAGTACCTTAAATATGCATTCATTTACCTGTTACTGTGATTTTTTTGCTTCTTATCTTCTGAATTAGAAAAGTTTATATATATATATATATATATATATATATATATATACTTAAAAGATTTATTTAATTACATGAGTACATTGTAGCTATCTTCAGACACACCAGGTGAGGGCATCAGATCCCATTACAGATGGTTGTGAGTATGACCATATGACTGCTGGGCATTGAACTCAGGACCTCTGGAAGGGCAGTCAATGTTCTTAACCGCTGAGCCATCTCTGCAGACCCGCGCGTTATATTTTATGGCTGGAGATCAAGAGATAAAAGCCACAAGAGGACAGATTGAAATATTACTTAAAAGTATTATAAAAGTATAAAACCTTTGCTGGGAAATTCAAGCCTTCCTAAACTCTAAAACACAGAATAGAGAATAGGAATTTAGCTGAAACACGGAAAGACCTTTGTTTATGCTTTGGTGTGCACATATATCTGTATCTGGGCATCTCTGCACGCAATGTACTATACATACCATTGTGTGCCGGAAAAGAGACAAAACATATCGAATAACTGGACATGATAACACATGCTCTGCTTTAATCCTAGCGCTGGGGAGCCTAAGGCAAGGCTATTATGAGTTCAAAGCCAGTTCGGGTTACAAACTCGAGAAGCGTATAGATAAACACAAGATCTCACAATTGAAAGAAATATTTTTATTTTGTTTTATTAATGTTTTTTACTCAGAGAAAGTTCAATTTTGTGTTCTATATTGCAGATATGTAAAGAGAAGGCTTGTAAAATAAAATTTAAAACGATGAACTGCAAGACAGACAGCTTGGCATCCAGTAGGATGGAATTCAGACCAGAAAGCATCATAGGAGACAAAGAAGATAATTTACAATGTCAGGGCCTGCCTTTCACAATGCAGCCACTCGCCATGATTAATGTGCAGTCATCGGTAGCACACGTCAGTTTTCATACCGCAGAATCAATAAGAGATTCAAGGAGAAGCCATTGAATGCATTAATATTAGTCTTAATCCACCTCCGTCAATTCAAGGATTTGCACACAGAGAAAGATTCAGTAGGAATATAGCAGACCTAATCAACACAACCGGAAAGGTAAATTTTATATATTAAAATCTAGATAATAGATATTCATTTATTTTTAATTTTATTTATTTACTTTTTTGAGATAGTGCCTCATTATAGATCCTGAGAGGCCTAGGACTCACTACGTAGATTAGGCTGGCCTTGAATGCACAGAGATTGATTGCCTCTGCATCCCGAGCACTGTAATCAAAGGTACGTACCACTAGGCCTAGCTATTTTTCATCTTTAATTAAGTGCATGCATGTGTGTCTGCATGTGATTATGTGTGTACTTGGGAAGGCTAGAAGAGGGTGTCCGAGCCCTTGAAACTGGAATTACAGGCAGATGTGAGCTGCCAACACTAGTGCTGGGACCCAACACTGGGTCCTCTACAAGAGCAACAGTGCTCTTAATCATTGTCATCTTTTCAGCTCTATACACAGTTTCTTAAAGTTCACATGGTACTGTGGTTTAGAAATGCAATGTCCCCCTATGAGCTGGTCCTAGCTACTGCTGATATGTTGGTAGATTCTGTAAACTTTAGAAGGTGAACCTTGCTAGCTATTATGGGTGGGTCCTTGAGGTCATATCTCTAGCCCCTTCTTCTTTGTCTGTATAAAGTATTTGAACCCTCTGAAACCATGAGCCAAATTAAACCTTCCCTTCTTCACAATGCCCATGTCAGATACTTCTGTTCTCACTATGATAAAATTGACTAATGTACATATATAAGATAGTGAAGAAGTGTCTATACTTTAGTCCACAAAAGAGATCTCAATGAAAAGAAAGAGAGAATAATATAGAACTCTCTGCCCCTAGCAGCGCAGTGGAAGAACTATTAATCTTTTTTTAATGAAGCTAAATGATCTTTAGCTGTACATCTTTCATATTAAAGCAGGCAAACAAACCATAAGGCTTCCATACCTAGCTTAGTGAAGAATTAATACTGGCCTGCACAGGCTGCACATTGGAACAGAACAGAAAAAGTCTAGGAAGAGAGTCAACTGCACAAGCGCATTTAATATCTACTCGCTTAAGGTTGGCTCTCAAATCAGTTTGTTCAGTGTGCTCATCAGTGTGTTCATTATGGCACAGAGCTTGGTAGCACGTAGACAGACAGGGTGCTGGGACAGCAGCTGAAAGCATACATCTTGAGACACAGCCACGAGGTAGAAAGGCAGAGATGGGGGGGCGGCCTCGGGGGTGGGGGAGAGGTAGGGGAGGGGGAGAGGGAGAGGGAGAGGGAGGGAGGGAGGGAGGGAGGGAGGGAGAGAGAGAGAGAGAGAGAGAGAGAGAGAGAGAGAGAGAGAGAGAGAGATTGGTAACTGGGAACGATGCTGGCCTTTGAAATCTCCTCCAGCAAAGTGACACTTCCTAATCCTTCTCAAACACTTCCATCCCCTTGAGACCAAGTATTCATAGTATCTACAAGTCTATGGGGAGGGGTGTCACTCATTCGTATCACCACAAGCTAGGACGCGCTCGTTATTTGGTTAGAGCTTCTTGCTGTTTGGAAATGATGCATGGGTAGCTTTGCACAGTGGCAGTATCGTAGCCAATGAGGTTTATCAGAGGCGTTATTATTACTAATTGAAATGCATGAGTTAGATGACATCTACCTCCCTATCCCCCTCTCAGTTCTTACTGTTCCTGGAGCCTCAGAATGCAACAGAATTTGGAAGCAGGTTGTTGCACATATAAATACTTTGGGTCAGTTGAGACTGGAGTTAGGTAAGACCCTTAATCCAATATGACAAATGGCATTTTAACAAGAGGGCTGGTGATATAGCTTATATGGCATAGCACTTGTCTAACATGCACTAAATAAACAAATTGGATGTGATGATAGCACAGCTCTTGGAAATAAAGGCAAGAGGACCAGGAGTTCAAGATTGTCCTCAGGTACATAGTGAGTTCAAGGCTAGCCTGGACTACATAAAATGCTGCCAAAAAGAAAAGTAGTGTACAAGGAGAAGGCCAGGTGATGATGATGTGTCTGTCTACTAGTCAAGGAACACCAAGGACTGCTAGCAACATGAAAAGTTGGAACACAGTCTTCTAGAAATTTGAGAGACAGAGACAGAGAGAGACAGAGACATCAAGAGACAGAGACAGAGAGACACAGAGAAAGAGAGTTCCTGTTCATAGGTCAATCTCACGCTTCTCGGACCAGGGATGAAGAAAGATTCCCTGGATCTGGATGCCAAAGACTTCTGGAACAGTGCTGTGCAGTTGACTGCCTGGGAGGCCTGGGTCGAGGCTGGGCCTACTTTCACCTTATTTACTCCCTGCCTCTGGCCTCCTGATCTGATCTGCCCAGTGTGGCTACTTGCCTCCTATGATCACAGGTGTCTTAGTTAGGGTTACCATTGCCGTGAAGAGACACCATGACCAGCACAACTCTTATAAAGGACTGCATTTAATTGGGGCTGGCTTACAGGTTCAGAGGTTCAGTTCACTATCACCAAGGTGGGAAGCATGGCAGTGTCCAGGCAGGCATGGTGCAGGAGGAGCTGACAGTTCTACATCTTGATCTGAAGGGAACCAGGAGAAGACTGGCAAAGCTCACCCTCACAGTGATGTACTTCCTCCAACAAGGCCACACCTCCTAACAGTGTCATTCCCTGTGGGCCCAGCATTCAAACATCTGAGTCTATGGGGGATGAGCCTATTCAAACCACCACACAAGGCATGTGCAATGTGGCACGTTCAAACCACGATGCACTCTCAGCAGCCTGCACACTGGGTTGTAAAGACTTAGTGGGAAAAGACCATAAAATGTTTCACAAATTATGTACTTTCAAATTATTGATTACATGTCGATTCAGTAAGGGTTTAGATATATTGGGGTCCATAAAACATATTGTTAATACTACCTTCACCTATTTCTTCTACTATTAAAAATATGACTACGAGAACATTTTAAATTATACACATGGTGAAGGTTGTGGCTTGCATTTAATTTTCTCTCATTGCTGCTTCGCAGACAAAGTCAGAGGCAGGCAAAGTTGCTGTGAGGGGCCATGAGGTGGCTTCCTTGGCCCAGAGCAGGAGTAAAGGATGAGTGTTTACTTTTGGGGTGTGGGGGGACAGAGTAGAGAGATCTTGCGTAAGACCTACTGTGTGCCAGAGAGATACCTAGAGGGTAATATCCTGTGAGCAAGTAAATATGGAGTAGGATACACAGAATGATCCATTATCATGTCCAAGAACCTGTGTCCCAGGATAGCTACGAGTTAGCTCAACACAGAATAGTGAATTCACTTAAAATATGATAAGATTTCTCTCCAGCGAAGGCATCATCAAAGGTAATGCCATGTTGCAAAGACAGTCTTGGTATGAAACGTGTCCAGGAGATAGGATGAATTTGGTAGAGAGATTGGACTGGCAAAGAACAGGGGTCGGTCTTGTTGAAGAGAGTATTTACAAGGAGCCAGTTTAGTACTGGAAAAGGAGGATGGCTTTTATTTTGGAAAGGACGCTAGTCTGTAGAAGTGGCTGGACCCATGGAACCGCTGGCAGATTTCAATTCCAATTTCAACCACTGGTAGATAATTTTGGAGCTATCAGCATGTATTTCTGATGACTGACACTAGTTATTGGATAGACCAATTCCATCCGCAGCTCCAGCTATCAGACAAAGTCTCACTATGTAACTTAGGCAGACCCTAAACTCATAATCCCACTTCGGATTCTCCAGTGCCAGAGCTGTAGGAAGGAGTTACCCTCACATCTTCTAAAACATTTTAAACCACAAAATAAACCCTCAGACATTCTGAGCGGATTACTTATATAACAACTAAATAACAATAAGTATTTATCACTGTATAATTACCTGTAACGGTGTCTCACCAATCTAAGCCACGGGAATCTGAAGGGCTCATATTTGTACCATGACACACAGAGCTAAATCTGGGAACTGGAAAATTATGGACCCAAAATGTCACAGATGCTAATAGATTGTCTCATTATGTAACAAACCAAATAGCTCACGTAAAGTACAGTGATATCAATGAAGGCAAAGCCATAAAGATTTCTAATTAAAATGGAATAATAACAGTAGCTGAAGTCACAGCCACGCCAGGCCACGCCAATGGTTCAGGAATAACAGATCCTTGCAAATTCCCATGCTTAGCAGCCTAGGAAGTCCTGTCAAATGGTTGCTGAGCAAAGTGCTTGGTAACTCTAAAAGCAGCTTTATTTCTGCTTAAGAATTCTGGCTTAAAAACACCTTTCTTGGGAGACTCCCAGTCTTATAAAAAGGGAGGGCAGGAATTGCTTGTCACCTGTCTGTTAGGAAAGAAAGAGTGTGAGCTTATACTCTCCAATTCCCCCTCCACCTCCTGCTGCTCTCCTTTCTCTGGTCTACAGTTTTCTATAACCTATATGAGAACAATGTACATAGATGGTGTGACGATGGGGTTATTTAGGTAGGCGATAACATAAGTGATACGTCTCAAGCACTTACACTATTGGGAGCCCCAAGACCTTTTGGGCATTGGGTTACACCTGCTGTGGTGCACCACATTAGAACTGAGATGCTAAGAATACTCACTCATTTAGAACAACAGTAACAGACTAGTGCATAGCATCTTAACATAACACATTAGTCAAAATAAGCTCCGTATTCCAAGAGAAGGTAGGGAGGAGACCAGCTTTGCTGAGCCAGAGTCTGGTATAGCAGAAGAGCGTCATTCTCATGTCTGCCATTTCCTGAAGCAGGCTGTGATATTTGGTTGAAGCAAATGGGAGAGGTTTGGCCTCAGCAGCTGGGGAAAGGATTATTGCCCCAATATTTGTCGCTAGTCTTTGATACTTTGCTAAGAGAGACAGTACCAGCTTCCCCAAAGTTAGTGACACTTTGGGAGATGAAATGTCAATGGCCCTTTTGTCCTTCCTTATATTCGAATATGTTTTTCTATCCTGGGATCTTTTTACCCATGGAAGATTTGTGTAACACCTTGCACTGGCCAATTGGAGTACAATCACTTCCTAACCAACGTAGCTCTCATGAATGTTGGCACTAAATTAGGAAGGGAGTATTTGTCATCTTCAGCACTGACTACATCAGAGGGTATTTCGCTATGAGTGGAAGGCTGTCCAGCCTGTGGCAGCATGCACATATCCCCATAATCTAATTTTCATCTCAAAGCCTCAATTTTATCTTTGGCAACAGATAATCTCAGTTGCTTTCCTCGAAGCGGTAGGCTCCCCTGATCCTCTCCTGAGAAAGTGCAAGTCTAAGAAACTAGTTGGTCAGTACACAGAAAGAGTGTTCCCTGGGAACGTGACTAGTTCAGGGTATAATTCAAATAATTACTTAGGATCTCTTATTCAACACAGCTATTGGATTGCAGTATACAGCCTAAGTATTTTATGTGTGGTTGCTGACGTCCTAAGGGCTATAAAGCACGCTGTGTTTATTTGAACTGTGTTATCAAGAGCAGTTTCCCTTTCTTTCTTTGAGTGCTGCAGCAGAGAGCAGGACCATCGTTTCAGGTGGGACACATGGCCACTGACTCAGAGGGCTTGGGGGTCAGAGGGGAACCCCAAGGAAAAAGAAGGTGAGGAGAAAGAGAAAGTTGCCATGGGTTAGGAGTCAAGAAGACATGGCCCTGGGGGCTGGCCAACTGGAGTTAAGAGTGCCCAGATGAAGCATAGCAAGTAATAAGTCAGGATTATTGATAGGAAACAGATTTTAATAGCATAGAGGATAGATGTCTTCCCAGCTCTAGTGCTGATTAAGGCTTGCTATAAATATAAAGGTTGTGTGTGTCTTTAACCCGGGAACCAAATGGCCAAAGGTGGGGTAGAAACCCCGGGTGAGGATTAAAATTTTCTATAACAAAATATTACTGTTTTTCACCTTTGACACAAACAACAGTGTCGAGAACATTGCAGATGGCTCCTGGGTGGGGCCGGGAACATTGTTTAGCTTTTGGATCTTCAGATTGGAAATTTATGGGGAGGAGTGGTTGATATTGAACCAAAGCCTTGAGATCCCAAGCAAGTTCTCTAGCCACTGACCTATGCTCCCAGTCCAGATCCCCTGGCACTCTCATTATCTTGGGGCTCCAGATGTCTTACTTTCTAAACGTCTGAAGCAAGAAAAACATCTTTCCACAAGTTCAGTGTATATAAACTCACCTTCTCTCTAAGATCTGTTTATAAGCCTGTGTCAACACTTCTGAACTAACCTTGTCATCCACAGAGACGTTTCTCAGTGAGGTCAGCCATTGAGCTTGGGCCCAGCCAAGGTTGACAGCTGGCGTTCATCTTCCCTGTCGTGAATGAGGGCCCTTCATGCAGCTTAATTTGCGCCTTATCTTTTGAAGATTTTTATTTTATCCCAGTTGGTAGTTTTGCTGTTCAGAATGACCCAGAAGAAAACCATGGGCTGCTTCACTGGAGAAACTGTGTTGATAAGGCAAAGCTCTGATCCGGCCTGGCTTGTTACTGTTGGCTGTGTTTCACATTACAAGTGAAAAAGGCATTAACTAAGAAGTCTTTGAGCAGAAACACATGTAAGGCAAGCTCATGTGCTGATCAGTTGATGAAAATGGATCATTGAATGCGTGCAGGAACCCCACTCAGCCTGACTCGCACTGCTGCCGACTGAGCTGCGTGTTAACAAGTGAAAGCAGGTATCAGGCAAGGAGTCTCTAAATAAACACGGAAAGCAAGGCCATGTACTGCTCAATTGAAAGGCTATGACCTTGAGCTTACAGGAACCTGATTTTCCATTTTCCCTGGGGACAGTGATTCAGTATTCACGTAGTGTTTAGTGTTTCTATAGAACATAGTTATCGTGAGTATTCACGTAGTGTTTAGTGTTTCTATAGAACATAGTTATCGTGAGTAATATAATAGGTCTCTCCTTGGCCATCCCTTCATTAGGAAGGATATGCCACCCTGTGCTTCAGTAACGACATGCCCTCAATCTTAATGTCTCAGAGTGATAATGATTTCTTTACTTTTAAATTCTTTTAAAACAAGTGTGTGTGCGTGTGTGTGTGTGTTTGTTGTGTGTACATGTACTTGTGCATAACTGAACACCCAGAGAGGCCAGAGAAGGTCACTGAGTGTCTACCACTCTTCACCTTATTCTTTTGAAGCAGGGTCTCTCCCTGAAATAGGGGCTCATGGTCTTTTGTTTGTTTGTTTTTGTTTTTGTTTTTGTTTTTGTTTTATTTGACTAAGCTGGCAACTAGAAAGGTCTAGCAATCCCCCGTCTCTGCTCCCAGAGTTAAGATTACAGATGTGCACAAGACCATACTAAGCTTGTTATATAGGAGCTGGGATTCAAACTCAGATCCTCATGCTTGTGCAGCAAGTACTCTCAACCTCTGAGCCATCAACACTGCCTTCAGAATAATTCCATTCATTTATAGTTCCTTCTTCCCATTGGTTGTTACTGCTAGGGCCTTATGAACACTTCTTTCCATTTGTGATGTAGGCTGGCTCAGATCCCAGTGTTTAGAGCACAACTGGTCACAGTAGCAGCTGAAGGACGCATCTCACGAGCATTTAAAGTGTTGTTCTGCAGAGCTCATTGTTTGTGCTGTTGTTTGGCTGAAGTCCCAGGGCCACACTACATTTCCAGAAGGAACCCAAGAGCCATCTTACCTGAAGCCAGGAGGAAAGCAGGTGATATCAGGCAAACAGTGCTAAGGATAGTGCCATTTGTTATGTGGCATTTGACAGAAGATGCCATCAGTTGAAGATGTATTTTTGTTTTTTGTGTTGTCAGGGATCAACTAAGCAGGTTGCCGAAATGTTTAAGACAATGTTAAAATAACTGCTGCAGTGTGTGTGTGTGTGTGTGTGTGTGTGTGTGTGTGTGTGTGTGTGTGTGTGTTTACTATATAGCTCTGGCTTGCCTGATATCCACTGCATAGGTCAGGCTGGTCTCAAACTCACAACAATCCCCTTGGCTCAGCCTCCCAAGTGATGGGATTACAGGCATGTACTGCCTTTCCCAGCTTGGCCACTGTGCACTGGACATTTTAGAGAACAAAAGAAGGGTGAATGGGTCCCTCATGGTGCCCAGACAGAGAGAAATCAGAGAATGCCAGCTGCCAGTCATCCAAGTAGGGTGCTCTCTCAGGTATGCTTCGGAGTAAGTGGTAGAGTCAGCCTTAGTGATCTACTCAGACAGGTGCAGTAAGGGGGCGAGGGTCACCTTAGGGATGTTTGCCTGAGCTACAACTTGTCATTTGTTATGGCTAAGATTCAAGTAAAGTTAAAGAGGGCTCAGGACGGCCTGAATAGTTCATTTATAAATCTTTTCTCATCACCAGTAAGAAAAAAGAAACACAGCCAATTAAACCAGAGCCTAGCATTCATTATGAGACTCATCTTCATTTCAAGATTAAGATGCAAAAAATGCTAAAACCCAGATATAGAGGGTGATAGAGCAAGCTCTTAACTTTAATGTAAAATGTAATATAAATCATTGTAATTTATGTTCACAGCTTTCTCTTAATTTTTTATCATCCCAAAGTATAATAATTATATATATATATGTGTGTATGTGTGTGTATATATATATGCAGTCAGCTTTTGGCAAACATATTGGTATGTGATTGTCTCTGTTTTTTATTTTGATAAAATTTTAAGTTCATCATTAATTATAACATCTGTATTAGTAAGTCCCATATACTAGTCAGTCAGCTACCCCAGGGTAACACCTTGTCTTACTTTAGTATAATGTCACTACAGGTTGCTGACATTGGAGTGATGTGCAGAGCTTGTCTGTGTTGTACGTGTCTATGCAGGTCTGTGTAACTACCACCCCCAACCGATATCCAAAGCATTGGTATGCTTTATGTGACACTACAATACCTGTGACATGTAGGATCTCAGAGTTTGAACTATAAACCTTGACTGTTGGCATCTTCAAATTGGTAGTCGCATGCTTGGTTACCCCAGGAAGTATTTTGGCAAGTAAGATTAGTGAAAATAGGAATTCTCTGACTGTAAACCTATAAGATATCATAAAAAAATCTTTAGAAGTTTGTTAGTTTTAGATTGTAATGAACATGTCTGAGGGGAGTATAGTGGTTTGAGTGAGAATGGCCCCCATAGGCTCACAGATTTGGACAGTTTGGTCTTCAGTTGGTGGAACTCTTTAGGAAGGACTAGAAGGCATAGCCTTGTTGGAGTAAGTGTGTCCCTGGTGGTGTGTTTAAGGTTTCAAAATCTCATACCAGGCTCAGTGTCTCTCTCTTTGCCTCAGGATATAAAACTCTTAGCTACTGCTCTGAAACCATGACTGTCTGCTTCCCGCCATGATGATAATGAACTAATCCTCTGAAACTGTAAGAAAGCCTTCAGTTAAATGATTTCTTTTACAAGAGCTGCTTTGGTCATGGTGTCTCTTCATAGCAATAGTACAGTAACCAAGACAGGAAGTTTGGGAAAGAAAACATAAGGGGCACATTTGATGACTCATATTAAACTCTACTTTGGAGTCTCATAGAGGAAAGAGGACATGAGTTTGATGACATGAATGTGATTTTAAAAATTACCATTACCTCTCAGGCTCACTGAGTGACATCAAGATTGTAAAATAGTGTCCAAGTCTGCACTTCACTTTCAGTGCAGTGCCCATGTAAGGACTGCTCACTGCCTAAGAGACTCTGCCATGAACCCTTTCCCATGCTGCTCTGCTTGTTTGGAACACTGACTTTCTAAGGTGGGATCCCATTATGGCTTAAACATGAAATGTCCCTCACAGTCTGATGCGATTGAAAATTTGGTCCCTAGCTAGTGGCAAAATATGTGAAGATTGTGTAACCTTTGGGAGGCAGAGCCTTGCTGGAGGCTCTGTAGCCCAGGAACACTTCCTATCTGACTGAAGGTACAATGGAACCAGCCGGTCTTCTGCTCTGCTGCCATGATGGAATGGTCCCCTTGAACTGTAAGCCACAATGACCCTTTCTTCCCTTAAGCTGCTTCTTGCTAGGTATTGTATTATAGCTATGACCTCATCTTAGTTATTGTCTCTATTGCTGTGGTAAACACTATGATCAAAAGCAACGTGGAGAGGAAAGGGTTTATGTCATCTTACAGCTTTCAGTTCATCATCCAGGGGTATCAAGGCAGGAACCTGGAGGCAGGAACCTGGAGGCAGGAACCTGGAGGCAGGAACCTGGAGGCAGGAACCTGGAGGCAGGAACCTGGAGGCAGGTAGTGAAATGCTGCTTTCTGGCTCATTCTCTGTAACTTGCTCATCCTGCCTCCTTATGTACACCAGAACCATCTACCTAGGGTTGGCTCCATCCACAATGGACCAGGCCCTCTTGCATCATTAACAATTAACAAAATGTTCTCCTGACTGCCTCATGGAGGTAATATTTTCGGTTGTGGTTCCCTCTTCTCAGATAACTCTAGCTTGTGTCAAGTCGATGAAACAAAACAAAGTCCAAATACAACCAGGACACCATCTCATAGTTGACTGAACTTTTGGGCAAGCTGTAGACTCTATAAGAGTCCCCCCTTGTCATTTGACCATCAAGTGGCTTAGCCAGGTCCTACCTCAGCTCCTTTTACTCCTAGGTCTGTAGTCTTTGTCCTGGATAATTTCTTGACTGTGTTTTCTCAGCAGACCTGAGGGAGAAACCATGAGAACTTTGCACGTCCTCTTCCCTGGTCTTCCAGGTGTCAATTCTCAGTGTGACACAAAGGAACGGTGTCTGAGCAAACCTGTCATTCCCACCCGGTGTTTCCACATCAGTTGCTTTGATTTCCATCTCAGAGTCTCTTCTTTAGGACTGAGCACGCATACTTTTGTAGACTTCTGGACTTCTCCAGGGCATCTAGCTGTTGGGTGCCCTGAGTGTGAACAGGGATTTGCCTTGGTCTTCCCAGGAAGCGAATGGAAGCGGGCGTTGCACAGGGCAAATAAATGCAGCTACCACCAGGGGGCACTCTAACCTTTGTGTGGTGTGCACCTGGCCCCATCACCTTCCCCACAGAGGAAAGGAGTTTTGTTGAGATTTACGTTCCCCTTTGGCTCAGACACTGCTTTGTGAGGATAAATCTCTGTGGTTTCTACATGCTATGGAATCCGTATGCGGTCTGCTGGCATACTGCAGTTGAGAAAAAAATGAGCCTCTTGAAGGCATCCCCCTTGTATCTTACAATGATGGATGACTATGGCTGAAGCTGTCTTTTCCCAGAGCACAAATGCATTCATTTGTTCTCTTTAGAACCCACCGTTCAATTGATTCCGACACTAAAATATAATAAGTGGTGTCAGGGAAAGGTTGGTGGGTGGCTCGGAATGGTGAGTCAAATCCTCTGCCTTCTGGCCCTTGCTGAGTTTAGTTAAATGCAGTGTTCAGGTGCCAGTCAGTAGCTCAGTCAAGTGGAAGGGGAGCCAGGGCTTGGGAGTGGAGAGTGAAAGATTGTGTTGTGTAATGGAAACTACTTTTATCTCTAGCTGTCCAAATGTAACTGGCTTGAAATTCCTTTGACCAAGATTGTGATGTTGGAAAATACAAGGTGATTTGGGCCTCACAGAAGGCCCAGCTGAGTCTGGGCCAGTGTGTGCGCAGTTTGTTCAATGATTTTCATATGCTGCTTGGGCAGCATCCTTTGTAATAAATCCTCAAGTGGAGGCAGCGCATGGATGGCTGAAGCTGGACAGTAGTGTATCTTGGTTCTATCCAAGCCAGGAGGCCAGGGTACCAGGCAGTGTTCCATCACTGATGTGGGTTGACATATGGTGTTTGGTGTTCTCACCAAACTGGTTACCAAGACCCAGCTATCAAAATATTGAAGTCCAGCAATCAAAAGCTCCCTTTGTTTCACCTAAGTAACACATCCAATCAAAATTAAACACCGTATCCTAACATGAGGTTTCCCCTTTACCTTTATAAACTGCCATTTTCCTATGTGTCTTGTCTATCTCTTCTATCCAGAGGCAGTCCATTGTCTCACTCCCGGACAAATAGCCCATTCCTCTCTTCCTTCCTCCTTTTTTTCACCCTCTCCTTTATTCCCTCCCCCTTCTCCCTCTTGCTCTATCTCCTGTTTTTGTTTCTAATCCCTGCACTCTGCCTCCCTGAGGCAAATAAATATCCTTTCTACTGAGAACTTAGTCTTGGGGTCCTGCACCGATACTTTCCCTTTCAAAGGACATGGGCATTTAATTATTCGTGGGCTTATCAAAACAGCCCCAGTTTATTCAGTAGACAGAATTCGAAGAGGAATAGGTCTTCATGGTGAGAAGAGTAACCATGAATGTTGAGGTTGGCTATGAAAGGCTGGTCTTGGTCACCATGGCGGCAGTACAGCTGTCCAACACCTGGCAGCCCTTGCAGATGTCTGTTCTTTTACTTACAAGGAAAACGGTTTGCATCTGGAGACTTGTCATCCTGGTCCTCTAATAAGAAACATTTCTATAGCATCTTTGGTTCTTCTCCTGTGCTGACAAAGCCTATGTTCTAGGCAAAGAAACAGCACCCACACTACTTTAGAAGTTGGCTTCTCTAGGGGAAGAGTTTGCACACACACACACACACACACACACACACACACACACACACACTCTCATACTTTTCCAATCTACCTTTGCTTTTATAAATTTTTGCTTGCATCTTCTTTAAATAAGTGACATATGTTGCCTCTTCCCCAAATTAACAGTCATCATCAGTTGGTCCATCTCCTATAACCAAAAGGAAGTCCAAGAAACCCTATAAGCCTTTGTGCTTGTGAGCATAGTACCTGCTGGCACCAGACCATGTTTCAGAAGACCAAAACTAAAAGCCAATTGCACCAGTTGGTTTACACAATCTGGAGTCATCTGGGAAGAGGGAACCTCAGTTAAGAAAGTCTCTTCATCAGACTGGCCTAGAGGCAAGTCTATGGGGACATTTTCTTGATTAATAATCGATTGGGGGAGGCTCAGTCACTTTGGGCAATGCCACCCTTGGGAAGGTGGTCCTAGAAGGAATAAAAGGGAGTAAATGTGAACCCTAGGAGCAAGCAGTAGCCCCCCCACGGTCTTTGGTTTCCCTCAATGATGGATCATGATCTGGATGTATAGCCAAATAAACCCTTTATTTCCCCAGCTGCTTTTGGTCTTTGTCCTTCTCACAGCAAGAGAAGTAAACTAGGATGCCTGTCATCCAGCTGACCAGTTACATGCTCTAACCAGCAGCTGTATTAATGAGGTCTTAGCTATCCAAAGCTGAGATTGACATCAACGGCACCTTTTACTTAGGTTCCTTCTGATACTCCAGAGCAGCTTCTTGCTAAATTATTGTCTAAAGAAAGTCCCAAGTAGTGTATTATATAAATGGATTAAAGGTGATTTATTAAAATCCCACTTTGAGAAGCTCAACCTATAGACAAATGTATTCAAGCCAGATACTCTTTTTTTTTTTCAAAATTTTTTTTAACTTGAGTATTTCTTATTTACATTTTGAGTGTTATTCCCTTTCCTGGTTTACGGGCCAACATCCCCCTAATCCCTCCCCCTCCCCTTCATGGGTGTTCCCCTCCCCATCCTTCCCCCATTGCCACCCTCCCCCCAACAATCACATTCAGTCTTAGCAGGAACCAGAAGCCAGATACTCTTAATGGGGGCTCTCTCCATGGAATAGATGGCATACCCCTCCAGCCCCACACACATACTCCATTCTGCTTCCAGGAGCCTTCTTTACAGAAAATCCAGCAGAGTGGCAGGGACAATACCATTCAGGCACAGTATTGCCAGTGGGAATTATGAAAATGATTTCATGCCCTCAGGAGTCCGAACTGGCTTTAGTGAAGCCCCACTCAGATCTGTGATCTCTTGGTGTGTTGTTTAAGGAATGATTGTCATTCCTTTAAGGGAACTCACAGAGACCTAGATCAAGGTGGTCCTGCATTCATGAAAACCAGCTGGGGTTCCTTGTAGAGGAGGGAGTATATTGAGCATAAAAGAACATCTCTGGGGAAGCTGGTTCCGTGCCCGTGAGTCTCCATTTCAAGATGTTAGCCGCTGAGCTAATTTCTCTGCCGTTCTGATCTTTTGTCAAGAACACCAGGAACACTTCAGACACAGGCAACTTTGATGGACTTTTCAAACCTGCATGCCCTTCCTTTAATACTATATTACAGTCAGCCATCCCGTGTAGACATACGTTTCATTTAGGAACTGTCAGCCATAAAAGTCACAGAGGAAAAGAAATCTAAGGGCTGCTGATTGGGAACCCATAGCCTCAGGCATCCCAACAGTCAGTCCATGGCAGGGAAAGATTGACGGGCAAGTCCCTCTGGGTTCCTGGTGGGAAAGATCCATTAGTGTCATACGTTTGTGGTCATTTGCTGTCACAATGAGCTTTCAAGAAATTCAAAAAATGATTGACAAAGTTCAGCTAAAAAGTTTGTTAAGCTCAATATATTTCAGAGACTTCTCTATAATTATAACTTGTATAGTGGTTTAATGCTTATGATAATGGTACACGGTTCCAAGGTATTTCTGGTCCTAAGCAAGAAATATTCCTACCTTTGACCTCTGGCCTTGTGGAGATAGCTTCTTCCAAAGACCCTAGCGCTGTTAGCTTGTAAAGTATTTTATAGCTGCGGAGACTCACACTTTCTCAGACCTGCTCAAGCACCCCAAGTCATTGAGAAGAAACTGAACTCAAAGGTAAAGCAGAGTGAAGCCATTTTCAATTTGCTAAACTCGGTCCAGTTTTGTCCTGAGGCATTGATAAAGAATGTCATGTGTGTGTGTGTGTGGGGGGGGTGAAATGAATAGATGACTATGATTCTAGTATGTCAAGGCCTGTGTGCAGCCAAGGAGATTCTAGAGATGAATGGAAGGACTGGCATGGTGGAATCCCTCTTCCTGGTAGGTCTGTTGGCTTTATAAATTGATCATAAGTGTAATGTCCCTAAGACATGGACACCTTCAAAGGATGCACCCTATTATTTAGAAGCTGGTGGCATTTTCTATGGGTCCCCCTGACAGGTGTGGAAGTTGTTCAGTAGGTAGATTTGAATGTTTCCTGGCTTCCCTGATCCTAAAATGGAGGTTTTCTTGAGAAGCAGCTTGAGAAGTATGTATTTGGAGCTGTTGCCTGTTGAAGTTTGGGCATCTATTGAAGTTGTGTGTGTGTGTGTGTGTGCGTGCGTGCGTGCGTGCGTGCGTGCGTGTGTGTGTGTTTATGGAGGTTGCCTGTGTATGTGTGGGTGCTCATGGAGGTATGTGACCATGCATAAGAAGGTCAGAAGACAGTTTTAGTAGAGACAGAGTCTTCTACTAAATCTGGAAGTCACAGATTGTTTGACTAGGCTGGTTGGCCAGAGAGTTCCAAAGATCCACCTGCCTCCATCTCTCTTGCATTGGTAATTTGCATTGCCGGCATGCTTTGCTTTTTATGTGGTTGCTGGCACTGGAGTTATGCCCTTATGTTTGCAAAGCACTTTACCAACGAATTGTCTTGGCTCAGATGACATTTCTTATGGCTTCCGATCCTGTGATGCTCTGTATGGTGAGAATGACAGAGGAGATAACAGGAAGTCCATAGCACTTAGGAACTTCCAGTCTGTTTGAGACCCTGTATGCCACTAACTATTAAATGACTTGAGTCTTAAATCCTTTAAATGGTTCAACACATGTCATCGCTTCTCACAAATGCCTTCTTTTGGCTTCACCTCGAGCAAGATTAAATGAGTTACTTAATCTACTTCAAATTCAATTTTGTTTTTCTCATTAAAGAAAGCAGTGGTAGAAAGAGTTGGATTTTAATTCTTACCTTCATTTAGCATAAGGGCCAAGGACAAGAGGGTCACTCTGTACTGTTGAACCCTTTGCTAAAGTACAGCTCACCTAAATGTAGCCATACACTCCATATGCTCTAAACACTTCAATCTGTCAGTGCTCCTGAGACTTATGTAGACAGACCTAGTCTGAGGCTAAGGGAAATGTTTGTCTTAGTTACTTTTCTGCTGTTGTGATTAAATACCATGTGTAAAAGCAACTTGGGGAGGAAAAGGTTTATCTGGCTTGCACTTCCACCTCACTGTTCATCAGGAAATTTAAAATAGGCAGGAACCTATAGGCGGGAGCTGATACAAAAGCCATGGAGGAGTGCCGCTCAATGGCTTACTCTTCCTTGCTTGCTCGGACTTTTTTTCTTATAGAACCCAGAACTTCCAGTCCAGGGATGGTACCACACACAGTAGGCTGGCTTTCCCTATCAATCATTAATTAAAAAAATGTCCTTCAGGCCATCCTACAACCAGATATTACAGAAGCATTTTACCAGCTGAAGTTTTCTCTTCACAGGTGACTATAGCTTATGTCAAGTTGACATAAAATTGCCCAGCATGATGATCTAAACATGATAATGGGGGTAGCTCAAGATTCATCAGGACCATGTCCTGTGCCAACATCCCCTGTTTCCCCCTTGAAAGTTATTGGGATATTGGAGGATGGACTCTGTGCAGGTAGTTGCTGGAGAGACGGCTCAGACTTGAATAGCACTTGCCGTTTATATAAAGGACTTGAACCCAAATGGAGCCTTACAACCAAATGGAAGTTACAACAGTAACCTCAGTGTCTGGGGATCCAGGACCCTCTGCTGGCCTCTGCAGACACTAGACATGTGCTCAGTGTATATACACACAAGAAAAACACTCATACATGTAAATCAAAATAAGCGATCTTTAGAAAAACTATAAGGGTAGAGAAGAGATGCAAGGAAAGGAAGTAGGAGAGGAGTATGCCCCCAGGTGTGCCTGCAGTCTGGCCTTCTAGGTGATCCCACTCTTGTCAAGTTGAAAGGCGACACTAACTATCACAGTGGTCTTGTATTAAATTGGGATTCAGCAAGACAGTCACTTTGTTGGTGCTAAGTGTAAGCAGGAAGTCTGATAAGCAAGAATTGGGGGTTGGGGGGAGCTGAGTCACACCCAGGCTCTGTATTGAGTGCTGCTTGCCCTCTCTGGGTATAGCGGGCCGCATTCCAGAAGTACTCTTCTCCTCAAAGGGAATGTCTAGCTTTTCTTCCAAAGTCCATTCTGCCTCCTACTTCCGTCTGACCAATAGGAGTGCTAGGATTACATATGTGTGCCACTGCATCTCACTCTACATGGGCTCTGGGCGTGTGCACTACACTGGTGCTCTATGGGGGCATGAGTCTTATGCATTCAAGGCAGAGAAAAGGGGTTAGTTGCTGGAGGCCCAGAAGCTACCCGTAATTATCAGTCTTTGAGAACCAATAATTGATTCCTTCTGCATTCTCTTCATTCTGTTTGTTACCTGTTCCATTAGCACTGAGCTGCTCAGATTCCAAACAGAATTGGACAATTGGGAATCCCTTGCCCAGGGTGAAAATGAATGTACTTTTATGGAATCCAGTCCTGTCAGCCAGCTTTGACACATTCAATCAACCACCAAATAACCCATAGAGATTTCAGGCTCATAAATAGACTTCTATGCTTTTACTTGATAGACTCTCATCTTTTCATTTTATGTGTTCTTTGCCCTGAAGAATATAAAATATCTGAAAATTGGTAGTGTATATGGTAAACCCTCCAGTCAGGTAAGGGATATTCCTGTGACAGATGTGGGAACTTACAACGCAAACCTCAGAAGCAGAAGAGAGAATGATTGGCTGAGGCCATTTGAAAACATAAATACGACTCATTTGTTAGATTGTTTTAAAAGGTTATTTAGCAGGAGTTGTGTGGAAAAGCACATAATTGGTAGTTACAACAAGCTTAAAAGACACAATTATTTTTAATAACATATCCATACCCCAAACTCTTATTTAACAAATAAACAGAAGTCATAATTGCTCTTGCTAGAATTTGTCATAACAGTTTCATAAAGTACACAATTAACCTTCATGACAGCCTGTGATGTGAGGTTTATTTTATTTTACAGAGGAGGAAATGCATCCTAGAGAGGGTGTGTCCCTTGCTTTAAGTCATTTGGCTGGTTAGCGGTGGAATCAACCACACTATGTATGACTCCTAAGACCTCCCTTGTCATGTCCGTAATTTTTTTCTTTAAAATTAAAATTATTTTAAAGTACTGTGGGAGCAGGTGTATGCTTGCTCCTTGTACATGTGAATGTCAGAGACCCTTCTGAGAAGATAGATCTCTTAGCTAGCTGTGGCATATGTCAGGCTAGATCTGTGAGCTTATGGAGGGTTTTGTCTCTCACTCCCATCTCATTATGTGAATGCTAGGATTCCCAGAGGCTCGACATCATGTCAGGCTCTACATGGGTTCTGTGTTTCTGAACTGAAGCCTTCACATTTCCATAGAAAGTATTTACCTACCGAGCCATATTCCCAGGCCTAATTTCTTTATTTTTATTGAGTGATAGTAGCTCAAACAATTGGCTTGGCAAACCTTTAAGATCTGGTCATATATACTATCCTCTCTTACCTTGCATCATTCATTTTTATCCCAGTATCTGTTGTTCGAAGAACTAGAAAACCCAGTGAGAACACAGGTCAGAAAAAGGCCTGTATCCCCTTCCCCTTTCAAGTTTATCTGCCAATATCACTATCTAATTGGAAAAAAACATTTCACAAAGTGTGCCTAGTCTTTTTTTTTTTCCTTTTCTATAATGAGTTGTCACGATTCCTTAAAATAGAAGATAAATGTCTCCTAATTGAGTGTGTGGATAATGGAGTGTGTAATAAGGGACCATCAGGGACTCAGGACATGAATAAGCAGTTTGATTCCTCAAGAAGAGAAGCATTACTATGTACATATCCTTTCGTCCACAGCTCACACTGCAGATTTATTCAGCAGGGAAGAAAGGCCTTTCCCAGGTAACCATTACCTTTCTTTATCAGCAGCCAACATAAAACACCCTGCCAAAAACAACTTCAGTGAGAAAGGGTTATGTCAGCTCCTGGGTCAAGGGTACAGGCCAACATGGTGGGAATATCAAGGCAGCAGGAGCTTAAAGTACTTGGCTGCATTGTACCAACACACCAAGAACCAGAGAGCGATGAATGGATGCTGCTGCCCAGCTTTCTTTCTCCAAGTATAAAGTCCTTGATTCCAACCTAGGACATGTTGCTGACCACTCTCAGGATGGCTCTTTAGACCTCATTGGCATGATCAAGATAATTCCAAGAAGGCCCAGGAGCCAAATCACCCTTCCCAGGTGTGATTCCTAGTCTGCAGACCCTGTCAAGTTGACAGTCATCACTAACCACCCCAAATGGTCTTGTCCCCTAAATAGAGATTCAATATGAGGTTGCTTCGTTGGTGCTAAGTATTAGCAGGAAGTCTGGTGAGAAAGAGCGTGTGGTGGTAGGGCAGCTGACCCCCACACACAGGCTCTTTGTTAAGTACTGGTTGACTTCCGAGCATAGCAGGTCTACTCTCTAAGCACTGCTCTCCTCAAAGGAAGTCCCTTGCTTCTCTCCCCCAGCCCACGTCTCTTCACTGGTTTTATGCTTCAGCTCCTGATGCTACTGTCTTAAGGATATGCTGATGCTGTGCCTTGCCCCTGTCCCTTTCAGGTCCCAGCACACATCCATTCAGCCACTACTCAGACCAGGTCTGTCATCTGAGGTATGAGCGATCATCTGCAGCTATGAGCGATCTTTTTCCTTTTCCGTGTTCCTCTCAGTCTCTTTGCTCTCTAGACCTGGTTGTATTACAGTCTTTTCCTAAGGAGAGATGTAGCATGCACACATGCACACACAAGTGTGTACATCCCAGATAGGGAGTTTATGGCAGACCAAAGTATGGACAACACTAAAGTCCAATTTGGTGAACCAATGAGTTTTATTGAGACTATTTAAAGGACTGTGGGTTCAAGGTTACTAATAGGAGCGTAAATGACTCAAAGACAGGCACATCACTAAAGTTCAACTTAGCATTGGTTATAGCTCATAAAAGCTGGGAACCTAGAGCATGTGAACAGTGCACTACAACAGGCTGGAGATGGTCCTGTCTAAGTGAGGTCTGAACCTCTTCCAGGCAGTTCAACTGGTATCTGCTTCTTTCAGGTTGCTCAGATGGTCTGAGAGCCTTCTTTGCATCCTGGTTCATCTGAGAATGACGCTTAGCAGTGTTTACTGTGGGGATGGAGGAGCCTGGTCCATTTCAGGGACTTCCTGAAGCTATTTTGTTTACTTCCTCTTCCCTTCCCTTTAGAATGGAGTGGTACACACCCACCCACACACACACACACACACACACACACACACACACACACACACACCCTGTTGTTTTACTTCCCTTCTACAGTCTACATGTCAAGAGGTTTCCCTCCAAGATGGAAGGCTTTAGCCTTGGAGGAAATTGCTACATAACAGTCCTGTATGGCACTGCTCCCTTGCTCCTTCTGACCTCAAACTGGATCTAGCTAACACTTGAACCTATCTGCTTATGGCATCTCCAAAGTCCTAAAATTTTAGTACGAAGTTATTTCACACCATTGTTGTCCAGGTGACTACAGCCGTCTCCCTTCGTAGAGCTCTCAAGCTTTTGTGTTTTCAGTTTTGGCTTTGAAACTTAAAAGTATACACGTTCATTGTTTGAAACATCACATTGAGAAATATGAAGTCAAATTGATATATATATATATATATATATATATATATATATATATATATATATATATATGTCAGTCTGAATGAGAAATGCTTCCATAGACTCATCATGTGTTTGAATATGTGGACTCCAGTCAGTGACTCTGAGATGTGATGAAACTTTTAGCCCATAGAGCCTTGCTGCAGGAAGTCCATTGAAGAGAGTGGGCCTTGAGAGTACATAGCATTGTCTCTCTTATGGTTTACTCTCTCTGTGTCCTAGTGTGTGCAGAATGTGCTCAGCCAACTGCCTACTCTGGCCACCTGCGCCTGTGACTCCTCTGCCATCATGGACTCTACAACCAAAAGCCAAAGTGAACTTTCTTCTTGAAGTTGCTTCTAGTCATGGCATTTCATCCCAGCAACAGGAAAGTGATTAATGCCTCATTTTATACTCTGGGCAACATATTTGTTAATATATACTTATACACCTATATATGTTTTAGACATTGTTTATGATGTTTAACAGTTTACTCTTTGAGGCTTAGCTTTCTTATGTAGATGTGAACACAGATCTATGTATTTAGCTCTTTTATTTGATAGATTTCACTATATTAAATAATTACTGGGAAATCAATATGGGTATAGGATGACCTATTGTGTGTATTTATGAACTAACTTAACAAATTTATATGGAGCACCCTCAACAGGCCAGGTACTGCTTCTGGTGCCAGAGAGGAAGCATATTAAACAAAGTTCTTGATTTTATGGAGCTGACATTCAGGAAGGAAAACACAAATTGTATACAGATAGACGTTGAGAAGATGGTTTGTCAGGCAGATGGCAGGGATGGGAAGAGGAAAGGGGCACGCAGGGATTGCCATTCTATACAGTATGAACCAGAAGGATATCTCTAGTGAGGTTGTGTTGCAGAAATCAAAGAGATAAGAGAAAAACTCAGGACCACTGATCTCAGGCGGAGTAGTGGTGTGCCGGCAGATAACAGCAGCCAGCTCTCTAATTTTTTGTTTTGTTTTGTTTTTCTTTCCTTAGAACTTTCTGATTCCTGTGATGTAAACATGACCACCATGGCTCATTTCCAGCTCACCCCATCACCAAATGCACAGCATGGGAGAGATACTTGTCATTTCTGTGGGGTGGATGAATTTGGAGTATACTACAGATGGACACAGAAGGGTGTGCTTGATGTGGTCCAGGGACAGGCAGGCAGACCACATGGATGGAGTAGGCCAAACGACAAGGGGGAGAGTAGCAGACAAGGGGGAGAGTAGCAGACAAGGGGGAGAGTAGCAGACAAGGGGGAGAGTAGCAGACAAGGGGGAGAGTAGCAGACAAGGGGGAGAGTAGCAGACAAGGGGGAGAGTAGCAGACAAGGGGGAGAGTAGCAGCTGAATTTTAAAAGGCAGCCTGGGGCTAAGTGAAATAAGCCAGCTTCAAAAAGCCAACTGCTATGTGGTTCTACTTGTGTAGGCTGTAAGATTCCTAGAGAGATAAGTGGGACACTTGCTTGACACTGAGGAGGTGGCGGTGGAAGGGAGAGAAGGTTTGTGAGTAATAGAGTTTAAGATTTCCTTTTATTACACTTTATTTGTTTACTTGGTGTGTGTGTGTGTGTGTGTGTGTGTGTATGCACACGCGCGCATGTGTACATGTGTCTGTATAGGTCAGGGGATACCTTGTGGTGGTGGTGGTGGGGTGTTCTTTTCATGTATGTACCAGGGATTGAACTTAAGTCATGTCAGGTTTGGCAGCAAATACTTGCTAAGCCATTTCTCCAGCCCAAGTTTCAGATGTGAAAGATGAAAAACCACTCTGGACAGCTATTCACCAATACAGTGAATATCCCTGATGCTACTGAACTGTGCACTTAAGACTGATTAGAACAATGGATCTTGTATAATGTATCAAAAATTATAATAGTTCAAATTTGTAACAAGGGCAACCCAGAACCAGAACAAGTAGGTCCCACAAGGCATTGTAAGAGTCTGGTTTTCCCTTTGTTTAAGATGAAAATGTTTGAGGTAGAAAGGAACTTGCTCTATGTTTTCAAGTGATAAGAAGAGACCATAGCATATCAACCCATTTCCCCTTACTGTACTGAGATGCCAAAGGCTGGAAACTTTAGAAAGAAAATGCTTATTTAGCTTTCAGCTCTGAGGCTTCAAGAACATGGTGCTACTAGCTATGGCGGGTGTGTGTGATCATGTGGCAGACAGGAAACCAAATTGAAATGATGTGTGTGGTCAAATCAGTGAGGTTCCATGAGAACTGCATGGAATACCTTCTGAGGGGACATCCTTCAGTGACATAAAGGTCACTCACTAAGCCCTACCTTTTCAAAGTTCACCACTTCTCAACATGGTCAGATGAGGATCAGGCTCATAGCACTGAGACCTTGAGGGGTCAAACTTGAAGCTTATCAAGAGGGAAGGAAGGAGAGGGGCAAGGGAAGGCTGCTATAATAACTCAAGGGAGAGGGATGCGTAGCTTGACCCTGGTGTCAGTAACGGAGATGCTGAATTGTGTGTGGGTTGCGCATGAAGGTGAGGTGGGAGACCCAAGAGACTCAGCTAACTGACAGGACATAGGGTGAGAAGAGGAGAGACAGGTAATTTCCTAGTTTTTAGCTCAGCAACAGTGTTGCAGGGCTATGGGTCTGTAGGAGGAACAGACTCAGGAGAGGACACCCATTCAGGTTTGGGAGTGTCTTGTCACAGGTGTCCATCAGACAGGCGGGTGGGGCAGGAGAATAAGAATTCTTGGCAGATGCCTCCACCAGAGCTTTAGAGGTGGGTGTCATCAGTTTGTGCTGAATATTACATATGTACAGACAAGGTGCAGATTCCTACACTGCTAGCACTCCACACAACTCTGAAGCCAAATTGAGTGATTAACTAAATACAAACAGAATTACAATAGCAATAAAGTTCGAATCACAATGGTATTGTGACAGATGAAGGTGTTTTGCAGAAACCAGACCCTGATGCTAGGTTTCAAGGAGAAAGGTGTATTTTTCACATTTTTCATTTGCTTTTTTTCCTAGTTCTTCTTTCAGTTAATTTCCTTTGAGCCCAATGGACCTTGTTCTCCCTTGGCTCCACTCCATCTCTCCTCTTTCCAGACTGGAAAACACAGTGCATTTGAAGGCTGCCCGCCATAGATAGAAGCTTCATACCATTGTTGACTCTGCTCATAAGACTCTACCCGCCATAGATAGAAGCTTCATACCATTGTTGACTCTGCTCATAAGACTCTACCTGGTCTTATATTTCTAGACTTTTCCTCTCAGCCATGCTCCATACTGTCACCATGTTATTCTTCCTGAAGCACAGCTGGGATTACATCATTGCTCTGCTTCACTTTAAAAGCATCCAGCTGGCTCACTTTCAACTACACAATGTCGAATGTCTTAGCTGTCATTCACAGAGTCACCATCTGTCATTCTGTGGGCTATGCGTGTGACATGCTTTCGGCTGGCCCATTCATGTTTTAGAATCGTGGATTCCCTACCACAGACCCCAGCCCCACACCCAAAGGTCCAATTTCCCTGGGGTTCTTTTAGTTCTGAGGAAGCCCCTCAGCTGTGTGTTCTGTAGCGTCCATTCTTGTTTCTCCATTGAACATCTGTAGGTGGGAGGTCTCCTAATGCCACATCCTGTTTGTTCATTCTGGATCTTCTCTGAGTTCTCCATGGCTTTAATCCCATTGGGTCCAAGCGTAGGCTTGGTTTTACTCTTCTTTCCCTAGGTCTTATATACAATATGAGCGTCATGGATTCTTTTCAACAATGCAGCTTTCACCTCTCTACCTGGAACTGGGTTTGATGCTCTTATGTATTATGTAATTACCAATAAACTGAGGTCTAAAGGGGACACTTTCAAAAATTCCTATGTTGTTTTAAGTGAAAGAGATCCTGGCCCAAGACCAAGTACTGGGTGAGAAAGGGAGAGCTGGCATGAAGCATGGAAGGACAGGTCCTTTCCAGAAACCTCTCCTGAGGCAGGCATGCATAGGGATTGCTTAGCAACCTAGGACTCTGCTTGGCTTGGGCTGTGTACATTCTCCTTTATTCACAGTTTACCTTGAAGCCTAGTCCTTCCATCTGCATCCAGCTAAACATGCATCCTGTTCCAAACAATGCAGCTGTCACTGACAACCCTTTTGAGTCATTCATTCATTCATTCACTCATTCATTCATTTGTGAAAGAAAGTTGAGTTGTATTAAGGGCATTTGACTGGGGAAAAAGAGGTGCTTCATGAAAGCTATAACTCACTTTTAAAACAGCACAAAGCATGGGTCTTCTAACAGGTGGGCCAACTGCCATGCTTTCCTAATATGGCCGACTGTGGTGGGATGGATGAAGGCTCTCAATAAAAAGGGGACATGGAGACTAGAGGGCTGCTTCTAGAATTCTCATAGCTCATCTCACCACCTGTATCTTTGCACACTCGCATACATCACTGCTCCAACCCACACAGTCCATAGAACAGGAAGCTATTCAGAAGTAATTTCTTTGCCTCTTGATAGAGCATCTTCATTCTGAAAGAATCAATAGCCTGAAAATGAATTTTAAAAGGACTTCTTTGCAAGTCAGTGTTGTTTGGGAGAAGTGGGAGGAATCTCGTATCTAACCCAGAGATAAATACATACAGTCTGAGGCTCTCATGGTATTTCACCCTCCCAGACGATAAGTTATCAAACACTTAAATATTTAAAGCCTCAAATTAACTTCAAGATAACAGTAAAATGCACCAATGTCCTTTACCCTGATAAGAAGTGCAATGAATGGCTTTAAATTAATGCCAGTGCACATGCTCAGAATCCATTAAGGAAACACAGTAATTTGTATGCCTGGCTAAGCCTGGGCCAGCTCATTCTGCAGTGGAGGAGGGCGGGAGCTGTTAAACAATGCTGAAGAGGAAGCAGCAGCGTGGCTTCTAAACAGCCACAGGAGCAGGCGGGCCACAGCCTGGGTCTGCCCAGCACAGCTGCATTAGAACCAGCTGCCTTTTTCAAGCCTCCCTGTGGTGACAAATCCTTACATTGGCACTCGGCTTTGTGTTTGCCAGTGTGTCCACACACTAGATCTGATCTTGTTTTCATCCCCATTGCTGGGACCAAGGCAGGGGCTAGATGACGAGTTGTCCTATTACAAGTCAGGAAACTGAGGCATACAAAGGTTAATCAGCTCACTCACACGTCTGAGCTAGTTTTTCAGCCTGCCCTGTCAGCCCCTGTGGATTTTTGGAGACCAATTTGACATGGCCTTTTAAGAGTAAAATATGCGTGACCTTGACTAGGAAGTTGTAGTTCTTGGTATCTGCTTTATAGACACTGGCATGGGGAGTTCTTCCAGGAAGTTCAAGGAAGGCGAACATGTCAAGCTGAAGCCTGATAGATACAGCGTTTATGTAATAACCCACAAACATGTATTTCTACGTGCAGAGATAGGTTCTGGTCAACGGCTCAACAAGAAGATACAACGGCAACAGCCTCTTGGATGAGAAATGAGTTTATTGGCTAGCCTAGCTGTGTGTTGTTTCTTGGCTCGATTGAAAGCTGCAACATCAGATACAAAAGGCTCAGAGCAGCTGTGTTTTCTACACGTTTCCCTCTATGTTATAAAAGTGACCTTGAATGAAGTCCATACTTGGGTTTGGGCATCTCCGGAGCATTTTATGAAACAGATGAAGTCACTTGCAGCAGGACCCCAGACGGCACCGAAAGCATCCTGAAAGCATCCTGAATTCTTACTGGAGCACAGTCAGGGAGAAACATTCCACACTGGCCTCATCACCTACCACATGTGTGGGACATATTTCTGCACACACACACACCCTCCCCTCCCTGCCTTGCAGATTAAAAGTGGCCAGGTGATGTCATTGTTAATTGTCCAGAAGGCTTGTCAAGGTGGATAAAAGACATCGTGAGGAGTCTGATACAGTGCCAAGAACCCAGTTTCCCCTCTCCCTTTCTTTAGCTCCTGGGAAGGCTCTAGTTTGCACTGCCCATTGGGAAGAGGTCTTTGACTGTGCTTGAGAAATAAGAGTACAGATGTGTCCCAGATGTGAGCTGCCTCATGGGGTACAGGACATCTGAAAACTCTGTGAACTCAGTGAACCACATTCTCTCAGCTTCTCAGCCTGTCTAGAACACAGGCTACTTTTGCACAGTTCCCTGGAAAAAATGGTTGGACTCCATCAGACTGCAGAACTCTCTTGGCAATTATGAAAACAGAGACTACTTGCCAAATGGTCATGTGAACAGCTGGTCTAGAAGTGCCCAGCACCTAACAGTCCGGCATGTGTTTGGTACTGGCCTGGTAGGCCACGATCTTCTGAAGAGGTTTTAGACTCACAGGTTTGGAATCTGTTTTTAAGGCTTATGGAACAGATAAAACTACTACTACTACTACTACTACTACTACTACTACTACTACTACTACTACTACTACTACTACTATTACTATTACTACTATTACTACTACTACTACTACTACTACTACTACTAGGATGTCTTCTTCCTCTTCCTCTTTTTCCTCCTCCTCCTCCTCCTCCTTCTTCTTGTTCTTCTGAGAGTGTTCAATGTATCACACGGTGGCCTCAAACTCCCTTTGTAGCCAAGGATGATCTTGAACTTCCTATTTTCCTGTTTTTGCTCCCAGAGGGCTAGAATAAATTGTGTACTCTCCTGTTTATGTGACACTGGAAATGGGACACAAAGTTGTACATCCTAGGTGAACATTCTACTTACAGAATCTTAGATTTCATGTGTGTGTGTGTGTGTGTGTGTGTGTGTGTGTGTGTGTGTGTGTGTGTGTTTGTACGCGTGCGTGCACGCACACATTATGCTATATGGCCCAGACTGGCCTCAAAGTCATGATTTTCCAGACTCCATCTCCTGAGCTCTTGATTCACAGACCAGCTCAACCTCCAGCTCCTTTGTAAGGCTTCTTTCAGGGTTCTTGTGTATCAGGAGGGAATTTGTAGCACCATCAACCTCATTCGCTCTGATCTCCTGTGCTGCTGATGTCTGGTGTAGACATCCTTGCTAACAAGTTTACATCTCTCCATTTTAATGCTTCCTTTCATAATCTTTCTAGTTTAAATGAATTTATTGGAATCCATAGAAAGGTTTCCCTCTTTCGCCAAAACCTCTGTTGCTAGTGACAAAGTTGTGTATCTCTTCTTCATGTCATGGTGGACAATCTTTTCCTGATGGGAATTCTACTGAACCCCCAGCAACCTTAAAAGCACACCCATATTCATGCCTCTATTGTTCCTCAGAGTCACCTAGGGGGAATTTTCAGTGACAATGGAATGTCTAGCCTTCTCAACTCCAAAGACTGAAGGTGGGCTTGTCTCATCTCTGAACTAGCCACCTTGTTAGGACACAGCTCACTGCACAGTACCCCTCAGGTAAGGGCAGAGGTGACTGTAGTCCCTGAGGGTATAGAGGCTTTCACACTTAGGGAAGCCTGGGCTTTGGACTATAACATACAGAAGCCTAATAACACAGGAGAACTGTGGTGATGACAGGTACCACAGAGAAAAGGGTGACATCCATTGTTCAACATCCTCCCTCATAGCCCATTTTCCCACTACTGAGTGACAAAGGAAGGAAGTTTGGCCCAGGTGGAGGAAATGGGCTTTTTCATAGGGTGAAAACTGAGATCCACCCTGTTGGGGATGTTTCAAATGTAAATTAGAGCATGCTCTTAACTGGTTGTCAGGCTTTCTCTCTGTCTGTCTCTCTGGTTTTCACTAGTGTTATCGTGCTTGCTTTTTCTCCCCATGTATGTCTTTCATCAATCATAGAAACACTCCCACCATCTTGTCTTAATCTTCTGCTCTGCCCCACTTTTTTTTTTGTCCTTTTAGACCATGGATTTTTATAGGCATTAGACACTTTGACTATGTCCCTTACAGTTAATCCCATCTTCCCTTTTAGAGGTTAAACCTAGGAACCTGATGCTTTTATGTTCTGTCAGTAATTCCCTGTCTCTATTGTATATTCTCCAACTTGGAAACATGTTGTCTCCCATTGTTTTTCTTTCCTATTCCTCAGTTTGGATGCTCTCTATTGAATACAATCAGTGAAGATGAGAGGCCTTTATTCTGCATGTTAAACTTACTGGTAACTCAAGCTAATGAGCTCCTAATTCAAACATTATCTTTCCTATCGGAGAACATCCATTTAGTTAATATTTTGTAGTTTATGAGCTATGTTAAAAATCATCTTTATTATCGTATCTAATGTCCCTCTTTTTTCTATCATTAGAAACGTGTTGAGAATAGTTATTTTATAAAGTTTATCTGCTAATTTTAACCTCTGGATCTATGGGCACGTTGGCTCTGTGGTCTTCTTCTCACTCTCTCTTGACTTTGGGTCACATGGTTCTTTCTTTTATGTGTGGCTAGTGATTTTCAAATCTGCCACCATCTCTATAGGACTTAATCCTTTCTTCTGGTGAAAACAGAAGAGCAGCAGATGCTCTGACACAGACAAGGCCAGAGCTGGATTAATAGCTGGTTCGTTTTTTGTTTGTTTTGTTTTGTTTTTTGAGATGACGTTTCTCTGTGTAATAGCCCTGGCTGTCTTAGAAGGCACTCTGTGAACCAGTCTGACTTCAAACTCATAGGAATCAAAGGTGTGGGCCATCATGCCCAAGAACAGCTGGTCAGTAAAGTAAACATTGATTAATCTTGGACCTTCAGGATGTTTTGTTCTCTTGTTACCCTAAAGAATATTTTATTTTTAAATTATTTGTGTGTGTGTGTGTGTGTGTGTGTGTGTGTGTGTGTGTGTGTGTGTGTGCTTGTGTCCATGAATCCAGTACCTGTGGAGGCCAGAAGAGAGCATCAGATTCGACCGAGATAAAGTTAAAGGTGGTTGTGAGCCATCTAAGGTAGGTGCTGAGAACCTGGGTTCTCTGTAAGAGCATCAATTCTCTTAAATACTGATTCAGATCCTTATTTTGCATTAAAAGGAGATACAATATTTTCTACAAGATGCGTTTAATTGAAATTTCAAAATTCAAATTCTTGTATCATGAACTTGTGCTTTCTAGAAGTTTCTATTGATGTTTGCACTACAGCTCTATTGATGTTTGCACTACGGCTAATACTAAGAAGTAGTCATCTGTGTTTTCGAGGACTCCCAAGTGTCTGAACTCCATTGCCTTGGTTGTTTTGCAGTGCCCACCCCGTGTAGCCTCCCACTGTGCTTTACATGGATTTTTTTCACTCTCCTTTCCAAATCCAGATTTAAACTGCCCTCTCAGGAGACCATCAGCCAGTTTCCCTCTCCACAGTCTATCTTTTTTGAGACTCGGCCGGTTCTCAGGCTTGGCATCTTTCTACCACTCCCAAACAGATGCTGTCAGAGGCCTGAGAATGGACCTATGGGCCATCAAGTACTGGGACTGTAACTAATGGAGATCCTCAGTTGTTGGTCTCTGACACCTGCCACTGTGACACCTGTCACTGCCCTTGTGCTGAGGCTGCTCCTGTACAGGGCCTGGCCCTAGCCAGTGAAGGAGGGTCTCAAGGATGTAAAGCCAACCCAGGAGACCCCTCCCACCTGACTACAGTTAAGGGCTTCATGATGGCTTAGTCTGACTTCCCTCTGCTCTAAAGCTGAGCTTCTTCTTAGCCAGCCTTCATAGGCATCTGATGAGTAGCCCTTTCCTAGCTCCATCCTCATGTTTCCTTACAATAAGGTCATTGCAAGTGTGATGCCATCTCTTCTGCCTCTTGGAAGACCTGGATTCTTACAGGTTATTTCTGTATTTTATCATCTGGGTATCTGTCCCAGGTGGGAGAGCTGGCCAGCTACCAGTGAACTCAGCTCATTTGGAAGCATATGTCTCAATATTTTGAATGATTAATCTGTCCTCCCACTGATATTTCTCTCCTCTTTTTAAACTTGTCTTCAAGCTGGGATTAATAATGTTTACTTTACCCAGAAGGCCAAGCAATTAAGAGTTAAATTTCCCCTTTTCTTCCAAATTTGAGGTACAGGTATAAGATAAATATGACTTCTAATAGAACCTAAAAGTCAAGTTTTTTGTTCTTTTCTTCTTGAAATAAACCTTATCAGGGCACTGACCTGTACATTTCAAAGAGAAAAATCTCAGAGATAGATGCTGTGTAGGTTGGTAAATTAAGATGAACTTTTTTATTGTTGTTGAGATGGGTCATTATGTAACCCAGTGTAGCATGTAGTCTTTTACTACCCTGCTTTAAACTCCACGTGGACTGCACTACCAGCCTTGCCCAGGTTCCCTTGGATCTGCGGAAGAAAGACTATGCATATTAGTGTTTTCAACCTGCTTTCTTGGTTCAATTGCCAGGCATTTCTAATCTCCCATGGCTAATATGCCCTTCCCAATACTCTTAGCTCAACACCTCTCAATCTTCCCTCAGCTTCAGTTGTTCAGTTACCTTTAGTCGAAGCTCAACACCCTAAGTTCTTGCCTGGAGAAGTGGCCTATGGCCACCCTGCCTGAGCTCTCACATGGCTGGTCACCTTTTCTCCCTCTGAAGCATGGCAAAACCTCCTTTTCTCTCTTGCATCCTCTCACCTCCCTCTGTGAGGACCCAGCTTCTTTCCTTCCACCCAACAGCTATACCCTGGGATCTTTACTGATAAATAAAGAATCAATTGGGGAACAGGACCTTAGCATTAGAACCACCCCTTATAGCCCAGTGTGGCCTTGAACTCATGATCCTTCTGCCTCAGCCTACTGAGTACTCCATGTAGATGTGTATCCTATGACCTATTGATGATTGAGGTACTTTTTTTTTACCTCAAAGGGGCTTCTTCTCCCAAGAGACCAGTGGCTAATTGTTCACAAGACAGTCCCTACACTGTAAGTAAGTGTGTTTGTGGACCTGAGGGAAGCCAATAGTCTTCAAAGAGATTTGCCAGTCCTGCTGGAGAGCAAGGTCTTTGAGCCAGGTGTCCTGGCTTAGACTGCCTTTAGTTAGTTGTAGGGCTTGGCAGAGCCTAGAGAATGTGACTAAGGCTGTAGAGATGTGCTTCATGTTGAAGCAGGAAGTGATTTGGGTGGCTTTTGCCTTGAGGATGGATCTAAGTTACTTAAGATTCTGAGGTGTTAAATAAAGCTTCTCATCTCTTAATTCTTCCCCTAATTAATTTTGGCACCATTGCTCTTTCGTTATTCTCAGTCTTCTAAGTCTTTGGAGTCATGGTAACCTTGTCTTTTACAAGAATAATGCTGTTGCCCTTTGCAGAGAACACCTCTCTCTGAGGGTAAGCACGGAAGTGGGACCTGACTTGCAAGGAAAGGCAGCAGTTGCCTGTGCCCTGTGACCCTAGGAAGCTCTGTTAACACCTTGCGGGCATTGCAGCTGAATGCCTGGGAGAAGTCATGACTAATACTTGCCTTGGAACTCCTTCAAGCAGCAAGGGCTTCCAAAGCCGTGTAATGCTACCACTTTAAGGAGCTCAGTGGCCCAGAGAGCATGAGGCATCAGGACACTAGGAACTTCTTATTCCATTTTAGGAGCAAGGTTCTTACTTTTACTTGGACTTTCTAGAATCCCACCTTTATTGGGGACAGACCTACCAGGATGCTGAAGCCCATGCAGAGCATTTCAGGAGAAATGACAGTTCAGGTCTAGTTACTGTAGGATTGTTAGCAGTGGGCTATGCATATGTAGATTTTCCTGAGTAGACATGAACAAATGTCTACTCACCCCAGATAAGGCAATGTAGTGAGACCTTTGGTATCTTTTAAACCCCAGTTATGTTATGTGAAAATGTTTTTGTTTCAATCCCATGTGTGGGACATGAGGCTGATTTCAGACTGTCCACAGCAGTCAACTATGATTTGTCTTGTGCTCTGCAGAGGTGTGATTCTGCTGGCTGATGATACTTTAAGTTTGGAATTCTGGGGACTCTTCAGAGGGTGTAAAATGTCAGAGCCCCAAGAGGCTGCAGAGGCTGCCCCTGTTGCCTCTGCTACTGCTGCTGCTTTTGCTGAATTGTTGCTTTGCTTGCTGGATTGCTAATTGCTGGTTGGAGAAGACTAAGATTAGACTTACCTCAAGGAACTCAATATTCCTAATCAGGAAGAAGTGGCCTAAAGAGATTTCTGCCCCCTTTCCCCTCTAAACTTTCTTACCTACATAGTGTATGTGTGTGTGTGTGTGTGTGTGTGTGTGTGTGTGTGTGTGTGTGTGTGTGTGTGTGTGTGTAGGTTTGGAAGGAACTGGGATGGAGAAAAGTGGTAGATATTAGAACCCAGTGAAGTAGCCAGAAACTACAGGGCACTGACAACTGATCAATGGAAAGATTCCACTCAAGTCTAGTGTAACAAACCAGTGAGTTTATTGAGGTGACATAGCAGAGGGAGTGAGGTTCCTTACAGGAGCATGGGTAACTCAAAGGCAGCTTTATCACCCCAAAGTCCATCTAGCATGAGTCAGGAACCCAGAGAGCTGCATCCCTGGAGCTTTCTGCACAACCTGGAGGCATCATGGCTGGCCAGTCTCCTCTCCCCAGCAATTCTTATCTGGTGAATCTTGCTTCCTAAGCCTGGGGAATTGACAGATCTCTCCTCCTACCAGGAGGGTATATTTTAGTTCAGCAGGAATTGAAGATGATAGAAGAGAAGCCGAAGCATTTGAGGTTTAATTGATGTTGGATGCTAAGGGTTATCTTTCAAATAGTGGTGCCAAAAGTGCCAATGGTGTTAAAGGTACCAAAGGGTTACATCTTTGTCATCTTTCCCACTCTCACCCATTTCTACAGCTTAACTCTACACACAGAGCACATAGGACCTAGCCCAGCCTGTGTGTGCCACTTCTCAAGACCCACAGAATGCTAAGAAGTCTTTTAACACAACATAGTCCCTGTGTCCCCACTGGTGCCTGGACAGAATGTCAGCAGCACAACCCCAGAATCTGAGTCCCTGCCTTTAGAGGGCTCCCAAGTCCATTCATTTCTGCTTTGTTTCTTTAGTCCCAAGGGACTGGGACAAGGAAAAGACATGGGGGCCCAGCAGGGATACTGATACGATTGGAATGTTCTCCTGGTTTCTGCAATCCCTCCCCGATGTTTTTGCTTGAGGCTATCACAGAGGTTGCTCTGTTGTCCTTTAAGCCCAGGTCTGCAGACATGAGATATTGGTGCGTCCTTGTAGAACTGAGCAGAGTAAGCACTTTGGAGAGCTGACTCCTACTCAACTCACTTTGCCTCACACTTGTCAAATCTCCTAGAAGATATGGGGGCTAGAGGAGCCCTGGTCTGTTCCTGTACTTACTGCATTTCTTCAGCTTCTCTTCCCACAGCTCTTCTTCACACTTCATTCCTGCATCCCAGGCCCCAACCATATCAAGTCCATCATCTTTTTTATTCCTTTTCAGCTTGATGCCACTCACTGTCTGGACATCTTCCTTGCTTGTGTCCAAAATCTAAGCCCAGTTGGAGTCTGGCCTTTTCCACCAATGTCTTTATCATATGAATTTCATGGCTAATCTACATTGTTTCTCTCTTTCATTCTAAGCTCTTGCTGTCAGAGGTCTGTCTGTCTATCTATCTGTCTATCTATCTGTCTGTCTGTCTATCTATCTATCTATCTATCTATCTATCTATCTATCTATCTATTTTTGTGTATGATATCTATATGTGTGGGCGTGCAGCTGCCACAGTATATATTTCAACAACCTCTTGCAGTCACTTCTCTTTCTCCATCTGTACCTGGGTTCTGGGATTGAACTCAGGTTGCTGGGCTTGCAAAGTCATTGCCCACTGACTTGTCTACATTGGTTTTCTGTTCTTAATTCATTATGGTGTTGCTTAAGTTGCTTTTCTGGGATGGATGTAAGCAATTTCTATTCCTTTTTCCTAGGTCCCAATGACATATTAATGTATGAGTCCACCAAAGATCACTCTGGGCACCAACGTGTTTATTGCGTTTACTTAAAGAGCATGGGTGAGGAGGTTACAGCAGGTACAAAATCATGCAGCCACACTGGACTGTTATCATGCAGTAGAGATGATGGCTGCCCTATAGCTGTGTAGACAAAGCACTCTTCATTCGTCCTTCCCTACCTTTATCCTTTCCAATAAGACCACCAGGAATTAGAGTGGAATTAGGTATTACTAGTTAGAATGGGTGTCTGGATACTCATGTGAAGGTCCCATGACCCTCCTGACCCCTCTTTCTATAAGGGATAGTCAGCAGGCCCAACTGTGGTGATTTTTGAAAGCCAGCCAAGAAGAACTTCAGGAGATGGTGACCATTTGGCTTGAGGGATAAAACTGTGTGGTGAAGTAGACATAGCATAAAATTGACCACTTTAACTGTGGTAAAGTTAACAGCTCCGTGACATTTACTACATTGCTGATGCTTTACAACCTTCACCTCTAGTTGTGCAAGGCTTTCTTCTAGTCCCAAGCAACCCCTACTTCAATACTGTGTCTCTGATAAACTTGCCTTGGGAATTTTATACACGCAGACTCATTGCCACCTTGTTTCTTATACCTTGAATATAGTCAAGGTCAGTTGTGTTGTAGCCAGTCTCACCATTACGTTTTTTGTAAAAGGCCAGATGCAACCCTATCATGTGGACAAGTCAAGTCTCATGCTTGTATCTGTTGACAAGGTTCTAGAAATTTCCACCATCGGGCTTTTGTGAACAGTGCTGCTGTGAATACTCAGGGTCAGGTTTTTGTTTGGATGCTGTTTCCAATTCTTTTAGGCAGACACCCAGGAGTGGGCTTATTGGTTTAGGCAGTAAGTCCAAGTTTGATTTATTGAGGAGCCACCATGTTGCTTTCCCCAGCAGCTACACCTTGTTACACTCACCAGAAACATTGAAGATCCTAATCTGTACATCCTCAGCAACCCTTGTTACTCCCCACCCCCTTCTTCCTCCTCCTCTTCTCTTTCTTAGGATCATTGGCATCATAGTGATACCCACAGGCAGCTGGTATGTAGTTCACAGATGTGGTCTCAGGGATGTGTGTGGAATCAGAAGAGCCCAGGAAGGGAATCGCTACCTGCTCTGTCAGATTTGCTGAATTTCTGTGGGTGGCTGTAAGAAGGGTCACTGTGTTAGATTTTTCTGTTGTGACAAAAATGGCTGACAGCTAGTGAAATGGCTCAGCAGGTAAAGGTACTTGTCTTTAAGTCTGTTGTGAATTTAACCTCTGGGACACACACAGAAAAAAAAAAAAAGGAGAGGACTGACTCTCATAAGTTTTTTTCTGCTCTACATAGAAACACTGTAGCACCTCCTCCATAAAATATGTGCAAAAAAGAATTTGAAAAATATTTGACATAAAACTGGAAGCAAGGAAGGATTTATTTTGCTCATGGTTCAGTTCATCATGGCTGACTGTTGTTTCTGGGCCTATGGTAATGTAGAAAAATCTTAGTAGTGGTATCAAGTCTATCATTCTCATGGTGGACAGGAAATACTGAAATGGAAGATAAGCAAGGACCAGGGCAAGATGTAGCTCAAGGACATAGTCCCAGTGACCCACTTCCTCCAATTAGTTCTTACATACTGCATTTTAGTACATCCCAATAACATGACTGTATTATGAATCCACCAAAAGATTAATTTCATCCATTAGGTCAGTGTCTTCTGGATCCAATCTACCCCAGAGTTCACCAGCTGACAACTGTGTCCCAATACATTAGTACACATGGGACATTGCATATTGGAAATACAATAGTTCACCCTCTTTACCTTCTGTCACAGGTCATAGGTAGGATTCTCTTTGCAGGAGTCTAAGATCCTGAGTTTCTCTTATACCTTGTGTGCACCTCTTACATTTCTTATATATGCTGCACACAGAATCTTTTTTTAAAAGAAGATTTATTTATTGTATGTATGTGAATACAGTGTTGCTGTAATCAGACACACCAGAAAAGTGTGATCCCATGACAGATGATTGTGAGTCACCATGTTGCTGGGAAGTAAACTCAGGACCTCTGGAAGAGCAGTCAATGCTCTTAACCACTGTGTCATCTCTCCAGTGCCCCCTATAATAGGTACCACCATGAGAGACCATTCCATGAGGGTAGGCAGAAGGATGGGGCTACAGTTTACAATCGTATCATCATTGTGTCCATTGTTTGAGGGATAAGTCCCCAAGTCCAAATGCAAGTTCTATAGTTGGAGTGCAGCCAATATACTAGCTGCCTACAGACTCCAGGCTAGTTGGGAATTCTTTACCAGGCTGATTTCTGTGTGAGTGCTAGAGAGACTCCCAAGGAGAAGAGTCCTGGTTACTGGTGTTTCTTCTTAGAACAGGAGTTTTCAGAGAAACACGTACCTGTGTTAAAGACTCAAGGTCAATTGACTAGTTAGAAGTTTGTAGAGAGTAGGAATGGTGCAGATTCAGAGTCAAATTATTTTGGGCTTTCTGTAGTCCCCTTAACAGACATTCATTGCTAACCTCTGTGCCAGAAGTAACATCCCAGTGATTTTCAGGTAAGGCACTGTGGAATGTATTAGTTTAGTAGATCATGAGCTTCTAACCCATCCCAGAGTTGACAATGTCATCGGACAGCATCGGACTGTAATCTGCCTGCATGCTGTTCCCACCAATGTTCTTGAAAAGTACCTTGAGTGCTGGCATTGTTTTTCCCTTTGTAAAAACATCATGAAACTATCTTCACTCTTGAACATGGTATTCATAGTATTTGGCTTGATTTGTATCTGTATTCCTGGGCCATGCTCTCTCTGGTTTGGTTCAAGAACAAACATTACTTATTCCCTTAGAGGAAAGCACTGTTTGAGGTAATACTCTTAAGTGTGCACTGTGGGTACATCTTGCATCAACATCTCATGGAGAAGTTAGAGCGCAGTGTCTCACCCATCCCAAGGAATCAGTAATCTCTGGGGATTGGGAGAAGGGCTGGAGAGATAGCTGCAGAGGTTAAGAGCACTTGCTGTTCTTATAGACAACCTGAGTTTAGTTTAAACTCCAGGGAATCTCAATGCCATCTTTTGGTCTCTGCAAGCATACATCCATTCACATATATTTACATAAACAAAAGTCAGTTCTTAAGGTAATCCTAGAAACTGGAGAAATGGTTCCATGGTTAAGAGTACTTGCCCTTCGCGCAAGTTTTCAGCACCAGCAGCTGACGACCATCTGTAATTTCAGTTCCAAGAAAGCCGAAGACTTTTTCTGGCCTCTGTGGGCACCAGGTATGCATGTGGTGCACAGACATTTCAGGCAGGCAAAACACCCATACACATCAAATATAAGTAAATCTTAAAAATCTCGCTGAGGGAAGGAGGGCTCTGGGCCTGGATTTCAGTATATTTCTTTGATGATTGTTAGCATGGGCCTGGTCCTGGTATGCCCTTTGGGGGTTTCAGGTTCAAGATTAGAGTTCTGATTGTCCTCTCACTCCCTATATATTGCAACTCCAAAATCTCTACATGAGAAACATACTCCACCAGAAGCCAGTATGTGTGGGTGTATTCTGTGACAGAGAAGAGATTGCTGTGAGCAGAGGCAGCAGAATTGGCCTTGGTGGCCATGAAAACATTTTCTCCATTAGCCAAAGCTGAAACCCATGTCACTTGGGGGCTTTGACAAAATGGGAGCTTCTTTTCATAACAGATGATAATATAGTGTGTTCGTTGAGTGACTAATGCTTGCATTGTACCCTAGAGTTCAGAAATGGTGATGCCTTTTAAAAACTGCATCTGATATCACAGATCAGGAGAGAGAGGCACAGGGACAGGTTAGAACTTGCCCTTGGGAACACAGCTGGTGGTGGCTGAGCTGGGAGGGAGTCCAGGGCACATGGCTGCACAACAGGCCTTTTAATGCCACACCGCCCCCGATTTGTTGATGCATAATTTTTACAATTAGAAGAACTGCCAGCAGGGTCATGTGACAATGTCCTGGTACTCTAGCTCCTTCTATTCTGCTCAGTCAGGGCAGTGTGGTTCTACTGAATTCCAGATGCTGGTAATGAGAGGTATCCAGGACACTGCCTCTGCATTCATAATGCTGACTCTGGGGAAGGCTACAAAAGGTCAAGATCATAATGCTGGTGGATAGTACAGTCTCCTGACTCCTTGGCTCAGTGTGATCATCTTTCTATATCCAGGTCTAGTGTCTTACATGGAACCCTGGCAATTTCTGGCGCTAGCCTGGGGTGTGTGTCTGCTCCTAGGGATTTCTCTTTTGTACCTTACCCAGAGCACGTGTCTCATTCACTTAGTTTGGTTTTACATACAGCCTTGCTTTATTATGCCCAGGCTTCTTTAACAAAACACATACCATGTGGGGTAAGCATTAGAAATTGATACCTTGGAGCTCTAAGAGCAAGGCCAAAACTCAGCTTTGGGGGCCCCAGCACATTCTCACTTCACCACCTGCCTCAACTCACCAACTAGAGACCAGTGAGGACTGAAAGCGGAAAGAAGATCTAATCAATAGGTCAGGAAGAGGATCATATAAAATATTCCAGTGATTTCCCTGAGTCTTTCTTTGGGGTACCTATGTAAGCTCTATGTTTAAATAGAGGAAGAAAGGAGGCAGGGGACAGGAAGCACACAGAGTCAAGCAGCCATGTCCAGGTGTCAACTGGTTGACTGTTGTCCCCATCCTTGCTCTACAGAGTAGTCTGGGAATGTTGGCATTGGCATCGTTGCTTGAAGCGTCATTCTCGTTCCTTTGAGAAGAAGGTGGCGCCTCACCATGGTGGAGAATCATTGTCAGTTGAGGAGGAGGTATGACTTGACTCTGTGAGACTTTCATAGCTCCTAGGCTCCAGGGTAACTGCAGGTTTTGGATGATAACTCCGAGCCTTCAGCCTTTCAGAGGTCAAGATGGCTTGTCCCTTTGTTGATGGACATTACTGGATGATCATCACATCCATGCAGAATCCAGCAGAAGTCTGACCAAAGTAAAGGAGATAAAGGAGGCAGCCTCAACATGAAAACCAGATCCTCTGCTCTGGCCTTGTGGGTCCTGTTAAGGAGCAATCCCCTTTTGAAGAAGCAGCTTCTGATGCCTATTAAGGTAGGTTTTATGCAGAAGCTTCTCTTTGCTTGGAAGTGGCTGCCAGGTTGCCAAATGCCCATGTGACCTCGTGGGGGAATAGGGATAGCTCTCTGGTGTCTGTTCTTATAAGAACACTAACTCCATCATGGGGCTGCCCTGGTGACTTCCTCCATACCTTCCTCCATTGTCTTACAAAAGGCCTGGTCTCTAAATACGTGCTTCAGTCAGATATGGAAGACTCTCTGTAGTTTTTATTTAATGTTCTAAGATTAACTCATTATATTGAAGTGCTGTGTACTTTGACTCTTGGTCAAGTCCACAGCCTGGCTCATGTGTTGGTGGAATGAATTCAAAACTGTAATTTTGGACTTTTTGGCAAGAGGGAAGCCGGTTCCATTTTTGGAGAAAACTGAAAGGCATATTTCTTTTAGCATTGTGTTGAGCCCTTGAGCATTCATATTTACAAATGTTATCTGGTTGAGATACCACTCAAGAAAGAGCCCATTAGCAACCCCAGGCCATCACTGGCCTCCCATATGTGATGTGGTTTCTGTTTGTTGAACATGAAAGTTTTAATAATTCAAATGTTTGTTATAGGTTTTTAATTTTTCCCTGAATTTTATAACCAAAATTAATATTAATACTTTCTATGAAATTTATAAAATAACTTGGAATATCTTATGAAGAATTGAAAATCATCACAAATATCAAAGATCATTACTTATATTTCTTTACATTTCTTATTTTTTCTAGTACTAGGGATTAAAAATATGAGGTAAACACTTTATCACTAAGCTACATCTTTGTCCTGTGCTTAGAACAAGCAAAACTTGTTCTTAAAATGCTGATCATTACAAAATTCTTTCAATATAGGCCATTCATAGTGGCACACACTTTTAATATCAGCCCTCAAGAGGTAGAAGTAGGCAGATCTCAAAGTTCCAGGCATGTATACATGATTTACTGAACATGAGTCTGGACAGGAACTTTGAGGGTGTTTTTTTTAAGGTTTTGATGCCCAACTGGGTATCATAATTTTGTTTCTGTTGCTGAGATAGATACTGTGACAAAAGCAAATTAAAGGAGAAAGGATTTATTTGCCCCATAATTGCAGATAACATCTCATTGCTGTAGGGGTTTAAGGGAGCAGAAGCTTGAAGCATTTATCCACAATCAAGCAGAGAGCAGGGAATAAATGATACATGCTAGTGCTATTTTGCTTTCTCCATTCCAGGATCCCTGCCTAGGGAATGGTGCTACCCACAGTGGGCAGGTCTTTTTACTTACTTAACACAACTATAACCAATCAACACCTAGTCTACACAGTTTCTCATTGAGACTTCCTTCCCAGGTGATTCTAGATTGTGTCAAGTTGATAACTAAAAGTAACCATCACCCTAGGTAAACTGAGTTTAGCCACAGTTACCTTAGTTAGGAGCATATAGCTCTGCATTGTATCTTGTCTCATAAACTTCCATTTCCTAATATCATTGTGATATTATGGTCAGCAAATACTTACCATTTTCGAGCAAACATATGTCTTACTCCTGAAAAGCATTTGTCCAATAAGTTTCCAATCCTATGCACCCTTCCCTCATACCTTGGACCTGGTGTTAATATTTTTCCTGTGCAGAAAAGGAACAAGAAATGACTAAGAGAGGGGTTGGCCCAGCCACCAGATCTCCATATTATGAAATGAGTCCAGGAAATTCTTACAGTCCCACAGCTCTGATGGTTCAACTTAAGGTTTGAAATTATCAAAGTTGCATAGATGAGTTGTGATACCAGCAGACTTCCTGGTGCCCTGGCTCACTTTCTAATCTGTGAGTGAGCATCTTAATCTAATGACAGTACATTGTCATTGTATGGCATTGGCATAGTGTTAATAAAGCTATACACCTGGCTATATGGCTACAGATATTCCATTAATGTTCTTTTTTGGTTTGGGGATTGACTCTAGGACCCCCTTAGCATACAGCTCTCAAGGCACCCATTTTACAGTCTGAGAAATGGACCCAGTTACTATAGTGGTCCTTAACATTGTTGCTTAGAAAATATGGTCATTTATGGTGTAGGATGTTTGCTCGAGATTATCCTGGAGATATAGATTTAGTGGCAGAATACTATAGTGACTTTGTACTCTTTTTCATGTCCTATGAGGGTCACATGATAGCACCATGAGTCATTACAGTTGATGTTAGCCTTGCTGCTCAGGGACCAACAGAGAAAAATTCACAATACAGTGAATATTTTTCCCTCTTTATATACAACTTGCTGAGAAATCTTATTTAAAGGGGTGCATGGATTGTATATAAAACTGAGGCACAGGGGCTGGGGAGATGGCTCAGCTGGGAAATAGCTTGTTATCAAGCACAAAGACCTGAATTTTATCCCCAGAATCCACACACAAGAAGAGAGAAAGCTGGGTAAGATGGCTTATGCTTGTAATACCAGCACTAAGAAGATAGAAAACAGGCAGATTCCTGAGGCTTGCTAGACAGATGACCTAACCTACTTGCTGAGTTTCAGGCCAGTGAGAGGGTGGCAGAAGACACACAAGTTGTCTTCTGGCTTACACAAACACATACACACACACACACACACACACACACACACACACACACACACACTTCACCAAAACTTACCTTACTTGGTTGGTGCTTCTTGCCAACTACAGAGAAGAAGTCAGTTCCACAGATTGTCAGCTATTAGCTACATTGGAAGTCTGGGTCTGCCTCACAGCCATGGATTTTGGGTGTGGAACCCAACAACACTGAAAAACTCTTGGAAATGCAAATTGGCAGGTTCTACCCAGCAGTAGCTTGGACCCAATGCAGCTGGAAACAGCAATCTAAATTATGACCAGCCTTCCAGGGGCTTCTGAGACAGCTCTTGGGAAATACGCACTGCCCTATGGGAGTGTGGTCCAGCACTGAGAGTTCTCGGTTTCCTCGTTCATTTTCCTGTACAGTGGACACTAAGAATTTGGGCTCCTTAGCCACAGGCAGTGTTCCAAACTTGCAGTTGAAGCGTCATCTGAATAATGCTGCCTTCTATTGTTTACGACAGACTTTTTTCCTCCTCCCTAATCAGTATCATAAAAGAATAGAAATGTAATTTCCCAGTTAACTTGTATTTAACGTGAAAAACGCCTAGCTCAAGTCAGAGCAAAGGGAAGGCAACTTTCAAAGGGTGATAGCCTTTTCCTTAGTTTTTTTTCCTTCTAAGTTGATTATCTTCAGGCATCTTTCTCCTACACAGGGATACTTCCACAGATCTGGACTATTAGGTAAAGTGAGGCTGTCATTGGGATTTAGTCATTTCATTGCCAGTATGAGTGTTTGGCACTGGTTGACCTGGTTCAGGATTACCCCCACCCCCATCCCCCTTCACCACCTCTTCCCTCCTAGTCCTACCTCCAACTCACTTCCACCTATCCCTCTACTTCCTCCTGTGCTTCTTCCTCCTTTTCAGTCAGTCTCTCTGTGTCTGTGTCTGTGTCTGTGTCTGTGTCTGTGTCTGTGTCTGTGTCTGTGTCTGTGTCTGTGTCTGTGTCTGTGTCTGTGTCTGTGTCTGTGACTGTGTCTGTGTCTGTGTCTGTGTCTGTCTGTCTGTCTGTCTCTCTCTCTCTCTCTCTCTCTCTCTCTCTCTCTCTCTCTCTCTCTCTCTCTCTGTTGCCCAAACTGGTCTGAAAGCCCACCCTCAAGGAATCTTTCCTTTTTACCAGTGAATCACTGAGTTTACTCACCAGATCAGAAATTCTGAGAAGGAATTGCAAAAGGCGATGATGATGTCATGTGGGGAGCAGATTTTGTATTTTCACTTTTGGTGATCCCTGTGGTAATCTTAGGCAAGCCTTGTTAGGTAGATTAGAAGGTTTGAGGGGCACTGGGCGGCCCCTTCCTCAAATGAGCAGCTCATAAGGCCTGGAATTGAAACTGCAAGACTCTGATTACTCTTCAAAAGAATGGGCTTTGAGCTTTGTCTTTGCCCTTGAGTAGAGACATGACATCTGGCCAAAGTTCATACAAATATTGTATAACTGGAGGTACTCTGATAAAGAACAAAAACATAACACCACCTGTTCCATGACCAATCCAAGTGGGCCTGCCAGTCACCTGGGCAGGAAAGCACCCATAGGAAGGCCATTTGTTCAATACATTTCACCAAATAAGATAAGACCTACCTAAACATGGAGGTTGTCACAATGATCCCTCTGACTATTGTCCACTCTCACCCCTCAAGGGTCCCCTACACAGTGATCTCTCTGTCCATAGTCCACTCCTACCCCTTGAGTGTGTTTTCCTTGGCATTACGTCATTTGACTATTGTCCACTCTCTTCTCTCAAGTCTATGCCCTACACAGTGGTGGCTCTGTTTACTCCTCCCCTAGAGTATATTCCTCTGCATAGCTCCTTGTTACCCTTGAGAACTGCCTGTTAATCTATGATAAAGTCTATCTTTCCTTCTATACTATGTTCTGTGCATCCCTCTGAGGTCATCTGAGGGAACTCACAAGGACTGGAGAGCTGAGGGAACACACTGTGAGATCCTGGTAACACCCTCAGCCTTTGCCCTGGTGACACTGGGGTCTGAGTGACCTGGAGCATTCTTTATAGGGAGCTACCATTTGGATATTGTAGAATGTTAGGCTGTCTCCTTGGCCTTGCTACCAGGTGTCAGTTGTGACAGTAACAGACATTGCTAAACATCCCTGGGGACAGAGACAGCAAAGTCAACCCCAGGCTGATACATTGCCTATCTCAGATGATATGGGTTATAGCTCTGCCAATGAGTGTCTGCTCAGCTGTCTGGGTTAGCTCTTGGGCCTCCCTATTCCTCATCAATATGATGTGGGCCAGCTCCCACCTCCACACCTTATTATTCCCTGTGGGATTTTCTGGGGAAAAGAAGTGGGTATCTTACAGACAGAGTGGTGATAGAATGGTAGGAGTAAAGCATCCCTTGTGCACTGAGATAGCCTAGTATCAGGGATAGCAGCCCTGCTTTTCTCATTGGCTCTCTGTAGCCCTCTTATCCGTGCTTCTGCCCTGCAACAGTCCTGGCTCCTGCTTTCCCAGCTCTATTGCTCTTGACATCCCTGACTGTTCACTCTGTTATCTGGCCTGCAGCTCCTTACTGGTAGTTTTAGAACTGCCAGCCCCTGGCTAGATACTGTACCTTACTGAGCCACTAGACCTTGAGCCCCTCTGGGGAGAGTGGCCATAAGACAGTAGACAAGTGTGAGGAGTAATCTTGGACTCTCTTATTCAGTACTTGGGCTTTGACACTTGGAATGTGGGGCGGCGGCATTAGCACATTAGGGTCAGGGTCTAGGAGAGTTACCTGATTAATGTGAAGCAGGTACCCAGAAGTTGCTTTTCTTTTCTCAAAATTTTATTTATTTATTAGTTATGAGTACACTGTAGCTGTCTTCAGACACACCCCAGAAGAGAGCATCAGATTCCATTACAGATGGTTGTGAGCCACCATGTGGTTGCTGGGATTTGAACTCAGGACCTTTGAAAGAGTAGTCAGTGCTCTTAACCACTGAGTTATCTCTCCAGCCCAAAGTTGCTTTTCTTAAAGAGCATGAACTCCTCACTTAGGCCCACAAGATCAACAAGCACAGGACAGAAGTTGCCTTAGCATTGGTTTTGTGTCCTCCTTTACTTGGGTCACCTGCCCACTTCCTCCCATGTTAATTCTCAAAGGATATCCTTCTGACTTGGCTTGTCCCCTTTCAGACCTGAAGACAAAGATATAAGCCATTGTCCTAAGCCAGCAAGCACCTTGGATTCTAAGAACAGCAGAACCTATCAGGAAAGCCATCCTACTCCACTAGCCTCAGGAAGGCAGTGCTCCATCATGTCAAGGTGCACCCTGAAGCAGAAGACACCATCCCGTGAGAATGAGGCTTGTCCCCTGAAATGAGGACAGCAAGAAGGACTTCTTAAGATCACCTTGGCAGACCACTGCTAAGAGGATAGGAGGGACTGCACCTTGAGCAGGCCTGCTTATGTACACATACCTCATATCATGTCTGCCCCAACCTACCCCTACTTTAGTAATACTCATGACAGCCCCTTGAGATTAGACTTGGGGTCACTGGACTCCTCTACCTGTTCTTTCTAGCATGGCCACATCTGATAAAGTCTCTGTCTGCCTTTCAATACCACTTAGTCCTTGACTGTTCATTGCCATTGGTGACAGTTGGATGAGACTTGTTTTGGAGGTGTCTGGAGTCCAGGCTTCTTTCTAAAATCTCCAATAACACACGTACTTATCCTCATTTCTGTTGTACTAAAGTCCTGGGAATGAGCTGAGAGCCAGCGTTTTTCAAGGCTGCTTATCTTATTCGTACATGTGTTTCCCACACGCGTCCTGAGGCCTACATTTTGCCCCCTTTATATAAATATCTGTGTGGCGTCTTTGAAGAGGGTTTCCTTTACTCAGCTTAGCAGGTTAATAGAATCAAATCTTCAAGGCTCGCACTACCCTGCAGGCCTATCCCGCTTCCATTGGAGTCTTTACCTTGCAGGCTACTTTGATTCTATTAGTCATCCTGCTGCTGGCCTCTACCAGTGAATTTAGTATAGAAAGCAGGTATCCATCATTGGCCTGCTGATAGGATTTCATTGATGCCTTCGAAGGGCGATCCTGGTTTTTCTTTTGGAGATTTCACACCTGGAAGAAAAAAAAAAAGCAGCTGTCAGTGGGCATTCTCAGTCTTGACACAGGCCAGGATATTCTCAGCCCTCCATCCTCATAGTAATATCCAGGCAGATGGTGGGTTCTGCTTTCTCTACAGGATTTCCTCCCAGAAGACCAATGAACCCTTTACAGTCCACATCTGAATCCTGGAACCTGGCAGCCCCATGGAACCAAATGTCTGTGAAGATGGTTAAACAGGTGTCTACAAGAAGTTTGGCCACAGTAACTTGGTAGAATGGCTGGCTGAGGTTACACAGCTGAGCCATCCCAGTACTCTGGAGAGAGTATGAGACAAAGAAAGGAACTCCTCTTTCCAAAGATCTGTCTTTATTCTTTCCTCTCAGGAAGATTGCGATTGTGAGTTGGGACTTTCCAAGATCACTGGCTTTGGATATGGCCTCTTGCCTTGTCTGAATGTAGATGAGAACCTCAGCTGAAGGTAGATGAATCAATCAATAGGGTTGCAACTACTTATTCCTACAGCAAGGGGAAACCTAGGGAAAGCCTTGCTGCCTCCCTGTCCCAACTTAGGATGGGGACAAATATTCTTTTTGCGGAGGCCAATTTTGGCCAGTGAACATTTTCTTCCTGGGAAAATAATTAATGGTGGTGAGGATGCCTACAGCATCAGTGGGACCCATGTTGTGAATGTCCCACAGGGCTCACTGGACCCTCAGAGGGAACGTGGGATATGTGGAATATGGAAGGTGAGACTAACACAGAAACACCTGGAGAATGAGACCAACAAGTTATGCAGAGATAGGGGCTTGCGAAACCCCAGGAGTTTGAGTGGGAATGGCTTTGTGTTGAGTTTGGGGATCTGCAAAGCTTTGTTTAGAAAAAGGACCCCCTTGGTTTTCAGAGTATAGCTTGTGGTCAATGTTAGAGCCTCCAAATGCTACTGTGTTCTTGAATTCCCTGATGGTGCAAGAACAGGAAACTGTCTCTTCTACCACCTGTGAGGAATCTGCAGGCAGAAGCCATAGAGGGAAGAAAGCACTTGGCTTATTGGGCAGCTCATTTCCTTACGTCATCAGCTGGCTGCCACCAGCCTGCTCTGTGTTCTGTTGTATTAGGCTGAGAACCAGTGGTCACTCCCAGAGCCTTGGTTTCTATTTTGGCCAAAGCCTGCTCTTGGTTAGACTAAGTTCTTGTCAGGAGCCATCTAGGATAGCTTAGGCTATCATGTGACCTTCCTGGAGATGGATCACTATTTTTGCATGATATATGATAGGTGAGCTCCATGGCAAGGCCCAAGGAGACTTCATCTCAGGATTGCTTCTTGCAGCTGATATGCCTTTCCTGTTACTATTAAATTAATATAACAACCTCCGGGCATTAGCCCACCCTATTGATCAGATTTCCTGCAGATCAGCATACAGATGAGATTTCATGAATTAATGCTGTTTTGATGAATTAGTGATTCTATAGAATTTCTATTTGATTCAAATAATTTTAGAAAGTTTTAAGAGTTTGTTTCGCTAGAAGAATATAATAAAGTTAGAATCAAGACTATACTGTGCCCACTTCTCATATAGTAAGTAAAATCTTCATAATGAAAATAAAATGAGCTTTCATAATCACACTAAAAAGAGAAATGGGCTTGGGCCAAACTTGTGTTCAAGGAAAAACATTTAGGTCCAAGGATAAAACCATAGGTGTGCGCTAAGTAAAAACTCTTGCTTTGAACTTATAAATGAGCATTTAGAATGAAACACTGCTTTGAACTTAATTTCAACATCCTTCTGTATCTCCTATTTTATATAACCTTTTTATCTCTGAGATAATTTTCTAAAGAACTTTTTGTCTAAGAAGGTATCAAAAAGGCCAGAGAAAAGAAAGTCGAGCCAAATCAGAGTGCGGATGTATGAATGTATATGTGTCTGTGTATATTTGCCTGTATAAAGCATTTTAATTCATTTTCTTTCATTCCTCTCTGGTTCACAAAGAGTTCACCAGCCTAGCCAGAGAAGCTTCTGTCTGCCTGGACAGAGAAGGGAGCAAAAGCAATAATTTTTTTACTTAGTTCCCCGCTGCTAGGTAACACGTGTTAATCACCCAAACCAGTGGTTTTTAACCACAGAGTAAGCAAGAGAGTTTTTAGGATTGTGTTTTTAGAAGTTATCAGCAAGCATTCAATATGGTTAGAGAGTTAGAAGGCTAGAGACCATCAGTCTTTAAAGCTACCTCTATGTCCAACTCTGTGTTCCACTTCAAACCATTCCAGGCCAGCCTGGCTCTTGTCAAGTTCTCCTCTCTGGGTGCTGGGCAATCTAAGCTCACCTGCAATTATGCTTCTGTAAACACCAATCTTCCTAGTGAGGGACAGTGTCCTGGAAAGCTGCATTGCAGAGCAGAGCACTCAGGGGGTCCAAATAGTCAGTTTTGTTGGAGATTCTGCTGGATCTGCGAGATGATTGAAACTACCTCCTAGGATCCTGGCAGTGGCCAGGAACCCTTGATATGTAAGCAGCTCCTCTATGCTTGGGATCAGTTATCACAGGCTGGCTGGAACTAGGAGCTAACCCTGCCACAAAGAGACTGTCCAAGAGCCTCCTAGATAGTGACAATGGATGGCCATTACTTCAGGTGCTAGGACTAACTGCCAGTGGTCTACTTAGCACTTGGCTATAAGACAGGATTGTGGCTCCAAATAAGTAACGGGTGGTTTGTGAAGCTCCTCCTTTCTTGGAGTTTTAAGAGCTTGAAAACTCTGTGTTTGGTGTGATTAGCTTGAAATGCTAACTGTATCATGGTATCAGCTATTTAACAAATGAGGGCCAAGTAGCTCTCACAGCAGTTGATGAGCCAGATCCTTTATCTGTGTATATAGTTCTTGACATTTTCCTGACGTGTGCACATTTAACGTGGCCAAGTTTTAATCAGGCCCCTCTGAACCTTCTCTTGGAACTGGTCTTGTCTTCAATGTTCTCTTGTCTATGACTTGTCCAGCCTTAGCAAGAATCTCTCTACCTTTGATATCTGATCAAATTCCTCATCTCTCAGCTTTCAAGTCTGAGTCCTCCGCCTTTAACAAGAATCTTGTTCAGCCCATTTAGTAAGAAGTGCTGACCCTTGATGCTTGTCCTTGTAATTTTTTATGGCCCCTTACCTTACCTCTTGGTCATAAATTCCCCTTTGACCTTATTTGGTTTGAAGTTGAGCTCACTTGCTCTCTCTCCCCTGTTACAGTACAGTTCAATCTATTGCCACAGCCTTAAAGAAGTCATCCTTTGATGTTTTTGTTTTGTTTGTTTCGTTTTGTTTTTTTAACCATGTATCTAAATCCCCTTTCCCTTTACTAATGCTACTCTTAAAGGTGAATAAGACAATATTGTCCCCTCTACTCTAATGAAACCCAGAATCCCATTGTTCAGCAATTTCTATTTAATACTGAGACTAGATCCTCCAGCCTGGTTTCTGATTGGCTGTCTCTCTGCAAGCTATGTACATTCTATCTTCCACCCATTTCTCTTCAGCCAGAAGCTTTAATGCCCTTCTTTGGTTGGATTTACCCCTGCTGACAGGAGAACCCACCACAGATGAAGTAAAGGAGGTAAAGAAAGCTTCGAGGATTCATATTTACATCAACTTGACTGGATTTAGAATTGCCTAGGGGACATATTCCTGGGTGTGCCTATTGCCAGAGTTTCCCAGAAAAATTCAACTGAGGAGAGAAGACACACCCTAAATGTGGGCAGCACTGTCTTAGCAGATTCAGATCTTGAGATTGACTTAAAAAGGAAGGGAAGGCAGCCAGCCGAGCAGCAGTATCTGTCTCTCTCTGCTTTCTGACTGATATCAACACTTGTGACCAGCTACCTCAAACTCCCACTGTTACACCTTCATCACCTCAGTGAACTTCGTCCTTGAATCGGTGAGCCAAAATAGACCCTCGAGTTTCTTCTTGGGTGCTTGGTCTCAGCAGTGAGAAAATGAACTGCTATAGGGACCAATCGTTTGGTGGCAGGGAGGATGGAAGAAAAGCAGAAGGGAACCTCTTGGCTTCTGGTCCCCAGGAGCTTCCTTGAGCACTAGGGGAAGCTGTGGCTTTTCTTCTGTTTCTATAAATACCTGGATGTCTTCACCCCCACCAGCCTGCACTTAGCAGACGTAGAAATGGCACCTCCAGCAGGTTGTGTGGTTGTGAGTGTGTTATTTAATTCCTGTATGCTTCATTTTCCCCTTGTGTTCAATGCAGGAAGCAGCCAGCTATAAGGCGAATGATTCCCATTATAAAAGTATACGTTCCTAATATTTTGGATTTTGGAAATGGGATGGGGTGGGGGAGGGGAGAACCCTATCCCTGGCAGAGTGGAAATCAGAGATGGGCCTCCTCTTTTCATGGTCCTTTCCTCTCTGTTTATTCATATCAGCTCACAGGAGGATTTCAGCAAATCCATCTAACACTGTAGAGTGAAGGCTACAGTTGGCCATTCTGGGATGTAAGGACAGTAACCTGTAGCTGGACCCCAGCAGGGAGCTTGGTTCTTGTAACTGTTCTTCTGCTTAGTTAGCGTATGATGCAGAGATGGGAGAAGCTCGAATAGTCACAGTGCAAGCCTGGCGGTGGGGGAAGTGCAGTGATAAGTTTGGACAATTTGTTTCTTTGAAAAACAGAAATACAAGAATATTATTTTAATTCCAGGTATGGGATATGGGTCTTCTTCAGATTGACCAAAGCAGTTGACTATGATTTGCTTCATGCTCTAGCAGGGGCATGATTTTGCCAGCTTCAGATAGTTTCTGTGATTGTGTGATGTTTGGAATTCTGGGGAGTTTTCAAAGGGTAGATAAATGCTATGGCCCTGAGAGGTAAGTTGTGGGTCGTTGGTTGGTTGTTGCTGGTCATTGTTGGTCAGGGTTTGTTAAGTAGTCATGTGCAAAGAAGAAACAGCAACAAAAAGATATCCTGACAGTGAGGATCAAGCTTGCCCCCAAGGATCTTAATGTCCCATAATCAGCAGGAAGTAGTCTAATGATAATGTTGCCCCCTTTCGGTTCCCTGACTTTATTTAGGATTTATTTTCTTTCCTTTCTATCCTTTTTCCTTTTCCATCAAGTGTTAGGGGTTTGAATTGGTGGAAGAAAGAACTCACCAAGGAGTAAAAGCCAGCCACAGGGAAGGTAGGAGGTAAAAGGAGGCAGGATATGCCTTTGAATTCTGTGTTCAACAGACTCTCTAGCCCAAGCCTGGCCACACATTCTGTGGACATTGACAGGCAAATCAAGGTACATTTACTTGTGCATCACAAGCTTTCCCTCTCGTTGTTGCCAGAAGTTAAGAGTTTGGGCTATACTCCCTTCCCAAAGTGGGATATACACACATCCCATTAGAATATGGTGTACTTCTTGAAAGAGAGACATTATCTCTATCTTTAGATCGGTGATTAGCATCTAAATGCTTAATGAACAGCTGTTGATTAATGTGTTGATTAAATTTCCTGGATTAAAAACCCCCGACCAGGAAGGGCTAGAACACAGTTGGAATTCCAGCCATTCTGGTGAGGAAGGGTGTGGTATGGTGTGAGAGAAGGAGGCTGTTTTGCTTGTTCTGCCCTTTACCTGCTGTGAGATAGTAGCCTCACGTCTGACTTGTGTGTGTGTGTGTGTGTGTGTGTGTGTGTGTGTGTGTGTGTGTGTGTGTGTGTGCTTGTGTATGTAGAAACCAGAGGACAACCTCACATGTCCTTCTCCAGGAGCTATCTACTTTGTTTATTTGAGACAGGGTCTCTCAGTGACTAGGCTCACAGACCCAAGTCTTTATTGGATGGACCTTGAGCCCCAGGACCTCCTTGTCTTCTGCCTCTTCAGCACTGGTATTTCAAGCATGCACCACCAAGTCTGGGCTTTTTACATGACTGCTGGAGATTGAACTTTGGTCATCAAGTTTGCAAAACACTTAACTCACTGAACTATCCGCCCAGAAGCTGGACTTCCTTGAAAATTGTTTTCTATACATCCTAAAGATCTATTTGAGAGCTCAGGAAATAATATTCTTGGTGTGTTTATTATTTGTTGTGTGCGTGAGTGTGTGTGTGTGTGTGTGTGTGTGTGTGTGTGTGTGTGTATGTATGTTTATGGAGGTGTCACAGTGGACATCTGGAGGCCAGAGGACAACTTTCAGGAATTACTTCTTTCCTACCCCTACCATGCGGGGTCCTGGAGATAAAACACAGATAATGAGATTTGGCAACAAGTGTATTTACTTGCTAAACTATCATGCTGGCCCAAGAATAATTTTTGTGGTATTTTGAATGGGTCTTCTTATTCAAAAGCATGGGCTTGAATATAGACATTTGCTCTATCCTGAGTGTGGAGGAGAAACGCAGGGTTGGATGCGTGAGTCCATCTCCTGGCTGTTCTTGTGCCCAGTTCACTCTTGGGTGGTATGAGGAACATCTTGGGTTTTGGAGTGTGGATACTCTCTTCAAGGTGCCTGGTGACCACTGTCATACACTAGTGCTACTCATCTCATCTGAACCCTGGGCTGATCTTCCAGATACTTTCTGAGCAATGACAGAAGCGATCTTAAAAAGATGTCTTAAAATGATTTTAATGAAGCATAATGCATATTCATTATAGAAAAGAAGGGCAGTAATTGGCTTAGGGATCCCACACAAATGGCTCATCATGAATATGCATGAGTATGTTCTCACCACGGAGCTTTCCTAGTGTGAGTGCGTTACATAATACAAAATTTACAATTTTTATTAATGTAAACATTTTAGTCACTTTTATATAACAATACTATGTGTGAGTATACATATGTGGTATGATGTGCCCATGTTTGTGGGTGCATGGGCATGTGGAGGCCAGAGGTTGATGTCAGGAATAGTTATTGATTTCTCTGCACTTTATATATTGAGGCAGGATCCTTTACTTGAACACAGAGCTTGCTGACTCACATGGTCTAGCTTGCCCTAGGGATCCTAGGTATTGGCCAGCAGAGTCCCAGGTGAGCTGCTGGGTCTGCCCAGAATTTACATGGATGCTGGGGATCTGAACTTGAGTCCTTATTCTTGCAGGGCAAGCACTTTACTTGCTGAGCCATCTCCCATTCCTCCTTTACTTTATAGACAACATTTTATCAGCCTGTCTCAGCTCCGCCTTGGTCATGCTGCAGCTCATCTTTAACTAGGGAATGTGAGGGCTGTTTTGTTCTGAGTACTTTCACATCCTCTTTGTCTCCTTGAAAATCTTCTACTCGAAGCTTTCTAATCAGCATCAGTTCCAAGCCACTTGATTTCAGAATGCTCACTTATTTTTATATGCTAATTCCAGAGGGCTGTTGGCATCTCTGAGTGATTTCAGATTCATTTGTAAATCTTTAGAAAGTCTCTGATTCCATCCATGGGCATTATGAACATCTCCCCTTTCTCTAGCTCTCTCTACATAATCTATTTTAATATTTAGCATATCCTTCAATTGTTGGAAATTCAGAAGGTACAATTTGTTCTTGATAGCCCCCACTTCATGATAATCTTCTGTAACTGTCCTGGGCAGGAGAGAGGTTGCTTAAACCTCCCTGGCTCTATGAGGATAGAGTACATCTGCAGAAATCAAAGAGCCTGGAAGATTTCCATTGTCTTTTGGTTTGGGTTTTTTCCCTCTTTCCTTGAGTCTTGTATTTCCTTCTCACTACACCCAGAGTGTGTCTATTAACTGTGCATTCTATAGTTCCCTTGCATTTTGGTCCTCAGAGTTTCACAAGTACAGTAGAATATGTATAAAGGAAAGAGGGACATCTTTGGAGCTCCTACCTTGCATCCTCTTCCCACTTCTGAGATATTTAAGTTTTACCCTTTTCCTGACCTACCAAGGTCTATATGATCCTCCCATCTTATTGACAAGAGCCCTTATTGACAGGACACCTTTGATACATCCTTCTTGATGGGTCCTGGCCATCCTAATTCTTTATTTTGTCCTTAGATTCCTTAAGGTAGTAGGTGCCCTTCTGCTATAGTTTGACTGTAAAATGTCCCCCACAGGCTCATTTATTTGAACCCTTCACCCTTGGCTAATATCATTTAAGACATTGTGAAACTTTTAGTAGGTGGAGCCTGGCTGGATAAAGTGGGTCACTGCGAGGTGAGCTTTAAAGATTTATAGCCTGGTCCTACTTCCTGTCCTCTCTCTGCTTCCTGATTCAGCTAAATTGGAGGAGTCTCAGCCACACATTGCTGGCTCCCATGCATTCCCTGCCATCATGTGTTTATGCACACTCAAGCAGTGAGACAAAACAAATCCTTTCACCTTTAAGTCTCTTCTTGTCACACACTGTGCCATGGTAGGGAGTTAAGTAACTAATATGTCCCTGCTATAATCAACTTCTGTCACCTGCAATGCAAGAGTCCCAGGAACATGTGACCTTTACTCTAAACTCCTGGAGATTCTTCCAAAAGCTAGAATATGAAATGTAGCTTAGCCTGAGTATTTGTTTAACATGAGGGAAAGGAGGAGGAAGGAGAGGAGGGGAGGGGAGGGGGAACAGGAGAGAGAGGGAGAGGGTGTTTCCTGCATCTGCCTTTATCTACTGATACCAAAAGAAGGAAAGGGAATCCTTTCTGAAGCAAATATTAGATTAGATTGGTTGTAAACTAAACAGATTATTGGTGTCCTGGATTGTCTTGAAAATCTGGTTATATGGTCTGTGTTAGTCAGGGTTTCCACTGCTGTGAAGAGATATCATGGCCAAAGCAACCCTTATAAAGGCAAACATTTAATTGGAGCTGGCTTACAGTTTCAGAGATTCAGTCCATTATCATCATGGCAGGAAGCATGGCAGTGTGCAGGCAGACATGGAGTTGAGAGTTCTGAATCTTTGTACAAAGACAACCAGTAGAGACTGTCTTGCAGGCAGCTAGGAAGAGGATCTCAAAGCCCACCCCCACAGTGACACACTTCCCCCAACAAGGCCACGCCTCCTAATAGTATCACTCCCTATAGGCCAAGCATATTCCAACCACCATGTAGTCTTTCAGCATAAAGTTCTTTTCAACTTGCAAATTCTGTTAGTTTTAAACTAAGGCATAAAGTGCACTAAGCCTTGGAAATCCCTACCATGAAGATTCAGGTGTCTTCTCAGAATGTACTTGGCTGTGTGTCCCTGAGGCCTTCTCTGGAGGTTTTTCACAGATAGCTGGAAAGTGAGGAAGTAGCAGAGGGAGCAGAGGGAGTGAAGCTGTCTGTCTGGGGAGGCTTCTAGTATTAAGAAAGATGAGGGAAATACCTAATTGCTCCTTATCCCAGTGTACATGGTTCTGTGCAGTGACAGGACTCAGTGGGCGTCAGTATCCTGATCAGTATCCTGGAACTAATTGACTCAGTCTCTTTGTCCCGATTTACAAAGCTTCTTTGAAAGAATTTAACTACACTTGAGCCAAACCTCCGTCCTTTATCCAATTAACTGTGATAATCTGCCTCTGTATGACTTAATGGCCACTCCTACGGAGAGGCTAACTGCTCTCAACTTGCTTAGGAAAACAGTGCAAAACAATAACAACAACAACAACAACAACATCCAAAAAGCAGGGATGGTGGTTCGTGCCTATATTATTATTATGTTAGAAACTGAGACAGAAGGATTGCCATGAGTTCCAGGCCAGCCTGTACATAGCCTCAAACTATGTACAGAGTTTGCAGGCAGCCTGTGCTACATAGAAAGTTTCAGGCCGGTCTGACCTATGAATCAAATTCTGGGGTGGTCTGGGCTACAGATTTACACTGTATCAAAACAAAACAAACCAACCAAAAATAAAAAACAAATCCAAAAAAGTAAAACACCAAACAAAAAGAAAAACGGTACAAATAAAACTTGGTGCTGCTGTTGTACATAATGAACATTTCCATCAGAAATTGATCTTCACTATAGAAAGAAATTTACTCTAAGTCTCTTTTTTATAAAAGCAATGGAAAACCTTCCGTGTATTTCAAGGATGACCCAAACTACAATATCCTTGACTTAGTGAGTTACACGGGAGGATGTCTGCTGTGTTTGGTGAGGAGGCCTTGAACTTCACAATTAAGCCTGTCTTGTCTACAAGCTTACAAGGTGATCAGGCAATTGTAGTTTCTGCAAATGGTAGCTGCTTCTTAGGAGGCTGTTATGTTGTTCTCATTCAACACATGTGCACATTCATGTAACCCTTGAAAGAAACGAGGAGCAATAGCAAGGTAAAGGAAGCCAGGGTGTACACATTGGAGAAAGACCTACTACTCTTAGCCTGGTGGTTTGTTTTATAATGACTTGACTGATAGAACAACCACAGGACAAGACAAGAGGAAATAAACCTGACTGGGAGTCTATTCATCAGATTAAAGATCCCAGTCTGGGAAACACTCCATGGACACAATGGGCTGAGATACAAGATATAAATATGTCCTTGTGTCTACCAAGAGGGAGACAGGTAGGGTATTATACAGAGGTTTCTTGGTTAGGGTTTCTATTGCTATAATATAATATAATATAACATAATATAATATAATATAATATAATATAATATAGTATAGTATAATATAATATGATATACCATGGCCAAAAAGCAATCTGGGGAGGAAAGAGTTTATTCAGCTTATACTTCCAGATCATAGCCCACCATTGGAGAAAATTAGGACAGGAACTCAAGCAGAGCTGGAGTCTGGAGGCAGGAGCTGATGCGGAGGTCATGAAGAGAAGCTGCTTACTGGCCTTTTCCCCATGACTCGCTCAGTCTGCTTTCTTACAGAACTCAGGACACCAGCCCAGGGATGGCACTACCTGCCGTGAGTTGAGCCCTCCCGAATTGAGCCCTAATTGAGAAAATGCCTTACACTTGTATCTCATGGAGGCATTTCCTCAACTGAGGCTCCTTCCTCTCTGACGACTCTAAGCTATCCAGTATACAGCATGATGTGGTAACTGAGGATCCACTGAGAGTAACGGACACGGTTGACCTTGTGGTGCTTAGCCTTTTCCGTTGCCCTGAGTAAATATACCCACCTTCTTATCTCTTTCTGCCATCATCTTTCTCTTGCTGATAGGCATGAGTAGATAGAAATGGTGTTTGAAAATGGAAAGATGGTTAGTGACTGCATACAAAGTATGTTTTATGTATGTTTATGTTGTATGACAACTACAAAGCAACAGCCTAGAATCGACAAGAGAGATGAGGCAGCAGATAAAGGCACTGACTGTCATGCCCGACGACCTGAGTCTGACCCACATATTGGATGGACTTGCCCTCTGACCTCCACACATGCGCAGTAACATGAACCTACACTCTTATATATAACACACAAACACACCCTTAGCTATAAGAGGGGAGAAAAATAATATTCTAGAGACAAATGGAAATTAAGAGACCAAAGGTCACTGTGATGATTAATCCTGACTGTCAACTCGTTCTTACTTAAGAGTCTCTTAAGAGACAAGCTTTTGGTGATGTCTGAGGATGTTTGCAGAAAAGTTTAGCTTAAGAGAGAAGACCATCTCTGCTGGTGGCTGACAATATGTATTCTCCACTTCAAACTAGCTAAAGGTTTCAGATGTCATCTCCCAGGCTCTGTGAGCAGGGCGGTCTGGCCCTGCATTTCTCAGCTCATCCCAGCTCTCTAGCACCTGGTTGTCTCCTTCACTTAAAAACAGGGCTGCAGTCTGATTTGAATTTTAACTGCAAGGTGAGGTACAGGCAGACCTGTGGCTGAGGTACAGGCAGACCTGGATCAGGGAAACAGAAGCCCGGGCAGAGAAAGCACCGTTGAAACCAGAGAAAGAAATGCTTTGTGAGCCATGGCCAGGGAGGAGAAATTGAATCTGAGGCCCACTTCCCCTTGGTGACCAAGCTGGCTGGGAATACACCATCAGAGACACTGGGCTGAGAACCTGGGGCAAACACAGGAGAGCAGATGCTGCTTACATGGTAAACATGACTGCACATGGCAAGTGGGAAAGGAACCAATTCTTCTAGGTGGCCTTATCTTCCAGGGGCTCAGCCATCACACTACAGTGCACTATAGGTTTCCTGGTTGGGTATGAGATCACCACAAACACAGCAGAGAAATGGAATCTGCTAGGGAGAGTGGTGAGCTCTGCTGAACTTTATCCCATCAGTTAATCAGAAGCCTGGTGTCTCACAAGGGAGAATCCTTGTGATTGTTTAGGTGCAAAGTATCCCCGCAAATGCCCATGGAGTGACAGCTTGGTTCCCGGTGCAAATTGTGTTGGAAAAGCGGCACCCCCAAAATGCTGGGGGACTATTGATGAACTGGGTCAAGAATGAACTGGATCATTCACTGGTGGTGGGGTAGAGGTAGGACATAGCAAGGACTTGGAATTGGGTTCAGTCGAGTTCTCTGGAGAATGCTCAACAGCTTCAGTTGACCTCAGAAGCATATTTCAATAATACAAGGGAGCTGGGGACCAGGGTCCTGAAGCCAGTGATCAAAGCAAGCAAGGAGAGTAATTGATAGTCACTTCAAGAGCTCCTAGCATGCCATCTACAAGCTCCCACAATCAGCTTTTGAAGTCTGACTCAGACCTATGCTCTGTAAGCCATCAAACCCCATCTCCCAATAGCCCTGCAACCAAGCACCTACACAGAGCAGGAAGGAAATCGGTTTGAAGAGATTGGCAGCTGCCACATTCACTTTCACATACACACTTTACTGCCTCAGCGACCAGATCCTGTAAATACCATTCATTTCCCAACACGACTAAGACTGTCTAAACTCTATGATTCCTTTGCTTAGGGGAACATCCCTCTCAGAACCTGTGTTCTTGATATCCTACTAGAATGTGTTCTTCATCGTGTTTGACAATGAAAAAGGTGGTTAGGAGATGTTTTAGGATAAAGTGGAGGATGGAGGGTATGGAAATTGCTAACAGTGGAGACACTAGAAAACAGCCATGAATATACCTGCTAGGGTAAGAACTGGCTAACATTCAGAAAACACAAGTTGGGTAAAGGAGTTGCCAGGGAAGGTTGCTTTGGGAAGATGGCATTGAGGTCAACCAAGAGTATGAGCAGAGAAGCAAGCATCTAGATAGGAGAGTGATTGGTCAAGTCCAGATGCAAGTTAGCCTTCCTTGAATTATTGAGGAGGGGCCATGCCATCTTCTTCATGATTAATGACTCATCCTTTTGGTTTCTTCATATTTTACTTAGCAGGCAAATTGATTTGTTTTTATTGTTCTTGTTTTTGAGACAGGATTTATTTACATAGCCTTGGTTATGCTGAAACTCACTATGTAGACCAGGCTGGCCTTGAACTCACAGAGTTCTGCCTGCCTCTGCCTCTAGATCTGATGTTAAAAGTAGTTAAAAGTCATACCTAGCTACAAATGTTTTATTATAACATTTTCAAAACAATTTGTCTTGCTTCTCTTCTCACCCCAGTTCTTCCCCCTGTCCCCTTATGATTTCCTATCACATGTCATATTTCCTCTTCCTTGATACCTTTCCCCCTCTCATGGTCCCCTTTCTAGTCTCATGACGTATTTCATGCTCACACCCCTGCACACCCACGATTATACACACATTTAAAAATTAGATGCTAGGATACACATAAGAGAGATGAATGGCATTTGTCCTTCTGAGTCTGAGTTACTCACTTGATATAAGGATTTCTACATCTGTGTTCTTTCATGTAGTTTTAAAAAGTCCATTTTTCTTTACAGCTGAGTAAAATTCCCTTGTGTGTCTGAGCCATACCTTATTATCCACTCGTCATTTCCATCCCCTTGCTATTGTCAATGGAACAGCAACAATGTGTTGTACCAGGAATTTTGTGGTAGGATATAGAGTTTTTGGGGGGTATAGACTCAAAATTAGTAGACCTGAGTCACTTGATAGTTCTATTTTTAGTTTTTTGAGAAAATTCCATACTTATTTCCATAGTGACTGAACCAGCGTACATGCACAGTGAATAAGGGCTCTACTTCCCACAAATCTTCATCATTTGTTGCTTTTTTTTTTAATGATAGCAACCATGACTGGGTTGCTGAAGACAGTTTTGATTGGCATTTCCTTGATGTTAAAGCATGTGAGATAGTTTTAAAGATATTAATCATTTGTGTTTCTCATTTTAAGAATGGTCTGTTAAACTTTTGTTTGTTTGTTTTGTCAGGTAGCTAGTGTTGGTATGAGTTCATGGGAGTATCGGGAAGTCAAAATTCTGTTCACTTCAATTGCCACTATTGATATAGGAGCATGACCCATTGAGTCACATCTTTCCCTGTAACTATCATCTTGAAAAAACACCTGGGTTATTGACCTTGGCACTAAAAATGTAAGTCCTTTGAGGGGTCAAGGAGGTTCTTCACAACTGTAAGACTTGCTGGCATGGGAGATGGGCTAGCTGAGAGGTAGGGGTATATAGAAAGTCATTTTATTCCCTCACAGCAATCAGGAAATATGTACACACATTGGCCAAAGAGCCTGGCTTCATCTACCAGGTGCCCACCAGCCCACACTTCAGCTCAGCTGTTCTGACCTGTTACATGAGGTGGAGTCAGTACTTAAGGCTCATAGTGACTGTGAGTCAGTAAAACTTTATTCATGAAAATGGGGAGGCTAAGTTTAAAATGCACCTAGGGATTTGGCTGATAAGTATTGTATTTTAGAAACAAGTTTATATCGACTCATTGAAAAATTCATTTAATTGCATCAGAAAACACAGCTGAGAGAGATGGTAGATATGTTTGTATGGGGTTGTTTGGAACAAGTGGCATGTCCACTCTAAGACCACAGTGCTAGGTCTCTGTCCTTTGCTCCTCTAGCCAGGCTGGAACCAGAAGTCTCCTTGTGTGCACCAGTGGAAGAAGGCATGGCTCCTGCATGGTAGGGAGCAGAAGGTGGGAGCCAACTAAGGTTTCTTGTTGCGTTAAATCACTCTAGGAAGTAGACAGGAAATTGAGTTTGATATTTCCGGAAAATATCAGCTGCAACCTTCCCTCCTCCTGCTTGTTGAGATCTACTCTCTAAAATCAAAGGCAATTTCCAAAATCATGGCTTTTCTTTTTTAAGATCCATTAGAGACACTGGAAGGAAAATAGGAAAACACCATGCGTTGTCTTCAAATAACTCTCCTCTCAGTGGATCTGAAGGAGAGAAATATGATTTCCCCCTTAACTGCGGGTTGCTTTGGTTCTCAGCAACATTAGAAGTGGCTTTGAATATTTAATCAGAGCGGTTGGCACAGCATTGAACACCCAGTGGGTGATTCTTCATTGTTTGCAGAAGTAGGGGCAAGTGAGTGATGGAGATGAACATGCCAATATTGTTGGTATTCCTGTTGTTCTTCCTCCACCCTGACCCCGCCCCATGTTTGCCACTTTCCAAACATCAAATTATCATGATTTCCCAAACACTCCCAAAAGAAGTAGGAGAGAGTTTCTTTTCACAATAGAGAAAATGGTATATAAAACCATCATCTCTTTTTGTTGCTGCCTTCTCTTGGGAAGACACAAACAGATGTTTAGTCACCCCCATGTGATGACAGAAGCAAGAAATGACTCCACCCACTGGTTCTGTCTTGGAACCAGTGAGTTCATTTGGGTTACTAACAGAGCACAGATGAGAAGTTACTTACAGGAATACAGGTCACTCAGTAGTATCCACATCATGAACAGCCCACCCAGTATGGCGAGTGACTGTAGCCCCGGAGCTCCCAGCACATCCTATAGGCAGCTCTACAAGAGAGTCTACTCTCCTGGCCCAGCAGTTGCGTACTGCTTATACATCCCTGTGGACCAGCCTATGAGTCTCATGACTTTCTTCTGGAGCTTCTGGAGTCTTAGGGGCCTCAGCAACATGTCCAGAGTGGGTGCTTCAATCAGAAGGAAAGACCTATATATCATCTTTTATTTCCTACATCTACTGAACAATGCCTTATTTCTTTTCTTTGCTGACAAAAGCTACGTCATGTGGAGAGCGGTTATTCTGAGTCATATCTCAAGGGTTTATGATCCATCATGGTGGGGAGTCAAAGCAGCAGGATCTTGAAGCTGCTTGGTGTCATAAAATTGACACCGAGGCAGCAGAGATGGATGCGTGCTGCTGCTCAGCTCCCTTTTCCCACATATACTATCTAGGATCTCAGCTAGAGAATGGCGACACTCATAGTGGACTAGTCTTTCCATCCATCTCGATGAATACAATCAAGGTAACTCCTAACAGGCATGATCAGAAGCTAGTCTCCCAGATGATTCTAGCTTCTTTCATGTGTACAATTAATATTAACCATCATACCTGATGACTGAAAGACTCTTTTTCAGTTCATTGAGGCGATCACTCAGCTCAAATATGTAGCAACAGATGGACTTAATCAAACTGACATTTTCTTTCTCTTATGTTAAAGAGCCCAGGGTTTCTGTTGCTGATTCTTCTTGGGAAAGCATAAACACATGTCTAGTCAACCCATATGATGAGAGAACAAAGCAATGGCTCCACCCACACCTTGCTCGGAACCAGTGAGTTTATTTAATGGACACAGCACTCTCAATCCATCTCTTGTGTTCTAACATGCATCAAGTAGTCGATAACAGAAGGGTAGGTGGGTTTGCAGTGGTCCTCTGTGGCTCTCACACATCTGTTTTTGTTGAAGGATGCAGCAGTCAGCCCTTGTGCCAGGGGAAACTTCAGTTCCCTCCTGATGAGTAAAGCATCCATAGATAAAATGTCACTCTCCTCCAAAAGGAAGACTTGGTTGCGAATTCAGAAACCCACACTCATCTATTTTTATTGTAGCCTAATGCCTTTTAGATCAGCACAGGCCTTGCAGGAAATCAGCTCTGAAGCTACATAATTAGGATGTCTTTCACAGTTGAACAGTAATCCCACCAGAGATTAGGAATTCACCAGCATGAATTTCTGGCACCAGGTACCCGCAGTTCCCCCTTTTGAATAATTCATCATTTAAATACTTCAATGCATATTCTAGGCAACCCTGTATATCACATCCAGGATAAGGAGAATAAGAGCCTCATTCCCCATCTGTCTCAACTGTAAACATGTTTGGGGCTCATCGATGTGACTTTGGTGTCATAGGATAGCAATAGCCAACAATGGCAGTTTCAGTCACTTTAGGAACCAATTAAGAAAAATGTGATTGAAACTTCTATAGGTCATTAGCAAAACCGGTCTAACTTTCATAGTTCGTGACTTGTTTGCTTTAAGGAAAAAAAGAGGAAGGGCTAGGGAGACAGCTCGATGGATAAAGTACTCGGCACATAAGTGTCAGGACCTCAGTTCAAATCCCCAGAACCCATGTAAAGTCAGGTATGGTAGTGCACATCTGTAAGGCCAGTGTTCCTGGAGCAAGACAGGAAATGGAGACAGGAGAATACCCAAAAGCTTGAAGGCCAGCTAGCCTGGTATATGCAGAACCCAACAAGAGACCCAGTTGTAAACAAAGTGGAAGTCAAAGACTGCTACCTGAGACCTCCATATATGTGAATACACACACACACACACACACACACACACACATATACAGAGAGAGAGAGAGAGAGAGAGAGAGAGAGAGAGAGAGAGAGAAAGTCCATGTTGTTTCCTATGATAAGTAGCACAAACAGTTGTATCTTGACATCTTGGGTCTTGTTCTCCCCTTCGTGAATATTTGAGGACAAAGTGTTTGAGGCAGGATAATGAGAAATGTCCTATATTTGGCTTATCCATGGAATTCTAGTCCTGGGCTTCAATTGCAGTCCAGTTACCCTTCTAGGTTCCATGCTATGTCCCAGATTCTGTGAGGGTTCCTCGGAGTCCCAACACAGGAGTACAAATTCTCATAGAAGACCTCTTTGTGTTCAGAGTAATTCTTGTCAAGAGTTGTTCTACTGCTGAGCAATGGACTCTTGTGGAAGTGAGATTTGCCTCTCACCTCTGCTTCTCTGGTGTCTGGTGTAGAACTGTGTTGTATCTGTAGTACACAAATGGGTTTTCAAAGATGAACACAAACTCTGTTGATTACAAGTCAGAGAACACAGAAGCCAAATGCTACTACCTAAGAGTGGAAGCACTACAGACGTACCAGAGTCCCTCATTGTACTCAGAGGGTTCCACAAAGAGTTACCTGGCTGTGCCTGTCTCTAGTCACAGCTTCTCAGGGACAGCTGCTACCTGTACTAGTAGGGCCTAAAGCGTTCATGTTACTCCCAGTTATCCATACCCATGAAACTCCCGGACCTTGGCTGTCCAGGATAGACCTGGATTGGTCTCATGTGGGTCAAGTGCCTGTTTCAGGCCTCTCACAAGAACTCATTATTAAAGGTTCTCCAGGATTTGTCTCAGTCAGCTTGTATTGTCATAAAGAATCAGACTTAGTGGCTTAAGTGATGTGTGAGAATTTCTCAGTGTTGGAAGCTGATGTCTGAGATCAGGGAAACAACACAATGAGTGTTTCAGTGACAAGTGATATAACTCTTGACCTATAACTCTTGACCTTCTGTGATCTTTGCTGCTGTGCTCTGCCTACTTCTATTTTCAAAAGATCTCTAATCTTACCAGGAAATGCCCCTCTCATGGCATTATTTAACTCTAATTATCTCCTTTAGTCTTCATCTCCAAGGAACATAAAATTAAGGGTTAGGGCTTGAACATAAGAGTTAGGTGAAACTAGGCATATCAACATTTAGAGAATTATGTTGGTCATTCTGTGAGGTAAGAGACAGGCCAGCCTTCATGGAGCCTATGAGTTGGTTTGGGGTTAAGGGTGAGGGGAAGGCTCCCAGTAGGGGGAGCTCTGGTAAACCTCAAAAGCATTCCTATCCTTGATCACTGTGCACCACTGTGGTGGCATGCACCGGCTGACACTGATGCTTTTTGCCACAATTGGCACACAAGTATAGGGAACTTGAGTTTAGATTCCCAGAACATGTGTAAGACCAGGTATGGTAGTGCACATCTATAATATCCTGATGCTCCTGTTGTGAGATGGGAGAGGGACACAGCAGAATCCCCAGCAGATTTGACCCCAGTCGGCTCTCTGTCCTTTGGAAGAGATTGTGTCTGGTAATTTCTTATTCTATCTGTTTAGTATAGGAATTAAAAATGGAATCAGAATAACAGCCTGCTCAGGGGGACTCTAGTTCTATTTCCCAGGTGAGGAAATCAAATGGCCTCAGTTTGGGTCACCACTGAGTCCTGGAACCACATGATGGGCTCCTGCTTTTCTTCTTAGAAAGTATGTGTGTGTACACATGTGTGTGCGCACATGTGTCTATGTGTGGGAGGTACCTGTTCACATATAGGCACATGCATGTGGAATGTGTGTGCAGGCCAGGGTTTAGTCTATGAGGTGTTCCTGAGTTGCTGTCCACCTCACCAGTGTGGAACTGCTTACGCAGGCTAGCCCAGCCAAGTACTAGGGATCTTCCTATTTCTACTGCCCCAATTCTGGCATTACAAACTCAAGCTATTATGCCCAGCATTTCTTATCTGAATTCTTGGGATCTAACTCAGGTTGTTCAACTTATGTGGGATTGACTGAGCTTGCTCCCCAGCTCGAGTTTCTGCCTCTTTAGCAGCTTTCCTTCTCAGGTGTGGACATGCCTGGCTACCTCTTGGTTTCAGTCTTCGCCCTTTGGGGTGTCGAAGGCAGCTATCTCTGGAGTCCCCAGAGCCAGCCTTTGACCCAAGCACTTGGTTTATCCCTGTGCTTCCAGCCTTCACAGCAGCCATGGAAGAGGAAAGGCATTGCTGCTGCAGCAATAGAAAAGGCAGGGGACATAAGGGGACTGAGAGAGAGACAGGATGACTTGCTCCGGAGAGTGGCTGAAGCCTTTCACCAGCTGAGAGTCAGAGATTATTTCCATTAACAAAATTTGCCATGAAGTCGCCTACATAGAGATAACACCATTTTCTTTCTTTCCCTATAGATATTTCAAATAAGAATGTAAAAATGGCCTAAATGTATATGACTAGGCATGACCTATCTCCTTTCCCAGATATAAACCTATAATTTTTCTAGAAATAATTTTTTAAAAATATTTATATTTCACTTTATGTATATAGGTGTTTTGTTTGCACCTATGGACATGTACCAGGTGAGTGCTGTTTCCTCGGAGGCCAGAGGGCACTGGATCCCCTGGGTCTGGAGTTACAGATGGCTGTGATTTGCCATGTGGGTGTTGGGAATTGAACCTGGGTCCTCTAGAAGAGCAGCCAGTGCTTCTAAGCACCGAGCCATCTCTCCAGCCCTAATTTCCTAGGAGTCTCATAACAAATGTCACTCTATCAGAATGTAATTCTATCTTGTCAACCAAAAATGGGGAGAGGGGGTTTCTTAGCAACCTCAGAACTTAGAAACTTCAGACTTTCCAAAATAATACATATGACCACTGCTACAACGTCAGGTATGACTCTCTATTGAAAAGCCCATATCAACTTAGGTGTGTACTATGTCCTTCCCACAAGTTCCTATTAACCTGGCACTTCAGTCCACATTATAGTCTCTGCTTGACAACTCCAATTCTAACCCATATTCATTTAACATGAAATTCTTTTCTGTGGAAGTCAAGAATCCTAGGTTTACCTAAGTGAAGGTCTCTGAAAAGAACTGGGGGAGCCTTGTCTCTGGCCTCCACTCTAGTGCTGTTTAATAATGTCTGTCCTTGGGTAAATGGGGAAATTAAATCAAGGACAGTTTTGCAGGTCATCTGAGGCCATAGAGCTAATTCTGTGAGGGTCACAGGGAGCTGATATGTTTTAAGACAGAAGATATCTATAAGTTGTGTGGGACAGTATTCCAAGGTCAAACAAAAGGCTGTGAGTCAGCTCTTCTGTCAGAGACATAATCAGGCAGAGGCACTCTTTCCTGGAGAGACCCTGCCTCAAGTGGGTAGAGTTACTCTTTGCTGATCTATGTTGGCAATGGTCCGAATCCATCCATTCTTAAGTCTAAGACCATCAGAGCAGCCAGGGGTGCTGCCGACAAAGAGAACTGATGCTGGAACAGAGGAGCCTTGGTCCAGCTGACGTACTTGTTAGAGCATCCGTGCAAACTCATCTCCCAACTGTCAATAGATGTTCCAGAACTTTCGCCTCTCATCCAACATCCCTGCTCTCTGGTCTTCCTTTCTGACTCCATACACTGAGAGGTTGGATCTAACAATCTCAAGATGCCTGGTCAGTCATCCTGGCCAAGAATCTTTGAGCCTTTTATTTGACTCCATTACAACCACGTTCTGTGACCAGCCACTATTGTACTCAGTGGAGAGGGAGGAGTCACTCACAGTCCCTGTGAGCTCATGAGCTTGGGTGACGCCTGTGACAGCTGGTCTCCATAAGAACCCGTTAACCCTAAGTAAACTTCTCTTGGCTGTTTTTGGAACTTCTGGACAGGTAGTTCTGGTAGCTTCTACGTGGCTCAGTATCATTCAGTATGTTGTGGTTCTAGAAGAAAAGTCTTGATTGTTCTCAGACCTGCAGGACCTGCTGGGCAGGACAGAAGCATTGGTTCAAATGGAGACTTTGGGGAGGCACAGGATTAGACCTTCAGAACCCAAACCAGGTTTGCAGATTCCTTCCTTTGTCGAGGTCTTGTATAAATTTTAATTATTTTATTTTTCGAATCTCTTCCCTGGCTGCCTTTATCCCAGGGCTTCTAAACTCAGGTCTCTGGGGAGTTATAGTGTAAATAAAGTCTGTTACCAGCTGGGGTTTGTGTTCCAATGGACAGTTTTAGGAGAACCAGTCACAGATGAACGGGAGACTACATCCTGTGGCTGGTATTTAGCCTGCATGCACTGTTTTCACACTTAGGTGTGAATATTATTCAGAATGACCTCAAGTCACTTCCTCCCAGGCTCCAATTCTCAGTTTCAACATTCAACTCTTGCTGCCAGTAACAGGAGTCTAAAAATACCATCAACCAGGTTCTAACCAATAACTATGACTTACAGGGCCCCTGTGCACAGCAGGGACTGGCAGGGGTTTAGCTGACATTAATTTCTGCTTCTGCGAAAGTCACCAAGGCCTTCCCTGACTTGTGATACAAGTGAGTTAAAGTTTTCACATCGTCATCCAGGCAAATGTCCCCTGCAAGAAGAGTTCTGTGTCTTGTCATCAGTCTTGCACAGATGTGCAGAAAGCAGCCCCAACACAGGAAATGAAAATAGCAAGGAATACTCCTTGGGTCTGTACTCTAAGCAACCTGACATTCAGAAACTAATAACTTTTTGCATAAAGTAAACCTTCATAAGCAGGGCACTATTAGGTCCTGCTGTGGAGCGAGAGCTGTGCAAAATCATCTGAGCAGAAGATGTGCAAATGTCTCTTAACAGGGACCATGCCACAACTTTGGCATGTGCAGCTCTTTCCTGTGACATTGTGCAGCTCTCCTGATCCTCATAACCTGGGGAGGGCTGGTAGTAAGGGCTTTTCTATCTCAGTGTTTTTCTTGGGGAAACTGAGATTCAGGGTGTGAGAGGACTTCCATGGTTGACTCTGGATGGGAACCTTTACCTGAGCCACTGTCCTCTCAGGCACAGCACGTCTTGTCCCCATGCTCACCTGAAGCTGTCACTTCTGTGAGTTTCTTTTTCCCTGAATGCGCTCTTATCTCTTGCAGGGCTGAGGCCACTCTTTGTGCCGGGAGGCAGTCTGTATTTGTTCCTTTCAGGCCCCTGGCAAGCAAAGGCAGACATTCTAAAAAGCAGCAATTATCCCTCCTGGCTCCTTTGTACAGAGCTCTGTAAATAATTTATTTGGATTCGAGGGTCTGGAGATGGAAACACACATCTAACCTTTTGGTAACCAGGCGAATACAGAGTCTGGAACTTAAAGGCAAGTAGAAAACAAGTGAGAATGAAACGTGTCTCTTTGAAATCAGAGAAGACAACAAGACCTGAGAGCCCAGGCGGGAGGCTGGAGTTGGCCAGGCTGCTGCTGGAAGGGAAGTTTTCTCATGACATTTAAAGGTCACCCAAGGGGTTTCCACAACCATAGCGTGAGCCCCTATAGCTAAGATTTTGGAGCAACTGTATGAAGTTGGAAGACACACAGACCTGCACTGGGGCTGGTCCCAAACTCCTCCTGCTGCACTCAATTCCTGCATCAAACAAAGAAAATTGTGTCTGCCAGGCTGGCTTGCTGAAGGCACAAGGTTTCCCAGCATCGCACGGGGCTCCGGAATGCCTGCAAACCCTCCGGGGGAAGTGGACGCTGTGCGTCCCACCTTTCAGATAACTGCATTTAGTACCAGCCTGAAAAACCATGTGATGGTCACGGACTTGGTGAAGAGGAACTGGCTTCCTTCCCAGAGAAGAGCCAAAGTTTGTTTCATCCACATGTGTCCCGGCCTGAAGGTGACTGAGCAGCCAGTGAGCGGATATGAGGTACAGCTGGGGCACGACAAGGTTGGGAGGGCAGGTGCGCCCTGAGCTCGGAGATAGACCACATACTGATGGACTCTGTGTGGCCAAACCCCTGGCCATGTACCTACTGTGGTCTAAGAAATTTAATTTGTTTGTATCTCATAAAACACTTAAAAAAATCTTTTAGTTTATTTCAGCTTTTGCAGGGTGTTGGAGGGAATAACATACCAGGTGAAAGTAATGACATAGAATTGACAACAAAAATCGGCTCAATGATTTCAGAGTTGGGTCGCTGGTATGCGTGCCCGGGAACTGCAGGGTGCTCGGTGATCCCAGCGCTCTTAGCTCTGTGAGTTTGAACTTAGCTGTCCCTAGGAAGAAATGCCTGTTTGTCTGCCTGTGTGTTTAACAGGAGAGTTCATGACTGTCTTGATCAAGTTGAAATAGCAAGATTCCAGAACGGTCTTTTATTGTTTTAAATATGAGTTTAGTTTTCAAGCCCATACAACTACTTTTTTTTTTTTGGAAAATTGGAAGGATTTTTTAGTTTGAAAATGTCAACTAGAGGTAAACACATCATCCTGAAAAATATGTGCATTCTACTCTGGGTAGCAGTTATCTTTTCAGAAAGTAGACACACGTGAAATCTGACCAGCTCTTCACTGTACCTGGAATAAATTATGGATGACACTGTAATTGACTCCCAGAGAGCTCACTTACCCATCTCTATGGATGATTGTACCATGCACATTGCTAATGCTTTACGAAAAGGTTTGAATGTTGATGTTGTTATTAGGTAAGCCCTCCCCTAAGTTCTGGCAAGTACTTGAGACCTTTAGTTACCCACACTTGGCAGTAGGAAAGCCAGCCTGACTGGGAGGAACAGGTTTTGCAGGGTTCAAGGCTGGTTTCTTCCAGTTCCAGCTCTGGGAGAAGAAATTTCCAGGTTAGCAACAGATGTATGTAAAGGCCATGGGAAAAATTGGTGTTAATTAAATTCAGTAGTAGTCCTTATTCATTAATTCATTGCCCAATCAGACAGAGCAAAAGGTGTACAATTATAAAATAATTGAAAGAAACCAGAGATGTTATTACTCACAAGTAATGGGGACAGAACTTTATCATTGCAGAATTTTCATTGCAGCTATTTTCCAGACCCCCAGAGAGAGGGAAAAATCTCATCATGCATTTTACAGTAGTGCTCAAGGCTCTGTTTTAAACTTTTCCTAGTGAATACCCTGTCTCGCATTCCAGTTTTTGATAAATAAGACTTCCGCACTCCTTCATTATCGTAGTCACACCGAAAGTAATGTGAAACGGTGTTCAGCAGGAGATTGTGCAAAAAACGTCGTATATGATTGCCACAACTATCTGTGTCTGTGACTGAATCGTTTGCTACCACTGACAGCCAACAGCCTAGCCACGTGCGTTAAAGAAACCCCAGGCCACGCCCCAGCTAATCATCCAACCAGGTGGTTAGCATTAACTGAATCTATAGGAGACATGGTCCGTACTGGGCCCACTTCCGGGGCTCAAGGGCAGGTCAAGTTTGAAAACAACAAATGGGATACTGGTCTCCTGACCTTCTGAATTTTAAGCTGTGCTTAAGTCCAGAGCTGGGAGACACGGCTGGAGGTGGCAGAGGTGTACACAGGAGGCCCACAAGTCAGGCATCGTTTCTGGTCTGGCAGACACATCGCATCTGTCTGCTGCCCAGACTTGCATTTATTCTGTGTGTGATCTTTTCATCAGATTTCACGTGTTTACTTTCCGAAGAGATAGCTGCTCGTGCCTGGCACCATTATCAGAGACAGATATCTTTCAGGGCTCCTGTGTTTATCTCAGGCTGATTCTTTTCCATTATCAAAGTTCAGTAGTAAACATCTCAGAATTTAAAATAGTCCAAAGTCATTGAGCTATTACAGAGATTCACACCGGGGTTTGTCAGTACTGTTTAGGTAGAAGGGAGTAGGGGAAAACAAACCTTGGTGCTCTATTTCTCAAGCCTAACATACTCGAGAGACCAAATAACATCCAGGCTGCCATTGGACTCAACCCAGTACCTTCTCTCCCTACATCGTCAGCTCAAGGTCTTCCTGTTAACCTGGGCTTTGACCGTGATTGGGTAGAAAATGAGCAAGGGATTTCTTTTGCCATCTGCATCTCCATTTTCTAATTATCTTTATTACTTTTACTATTATTATTATTATTATTATTATTATTATTATTATTATAGACTTTTGCCAGAAATGCTTGGCTCTGGATACCCAGAAGGATCATAGTGAAGTCTGAAAGTCCCTCAATACATGTGACCCAGTTAAGACCACTGTGACTCAGTAGGCCTGGGTCACTATCAAAGCACCAACACCAAATAACAAACAAACAATTTCTAGGTGGCTTCTTACACCTCCCATTTCTCTCTGGTTCACAGTGTTCTATCTTCCCAAGTACATGAGGCAAACAGTCACAGTGGGTTCCAGGCTGCTGTGGGTGGTGTTCATTCCCTCTCTGTTATTTTTCACCTCTCTCTCTCTCTCTCTCTCTCTCTCTCTCTCTCTCTCTCTCTCTCTCTCTCTCTCTCTCTCTCCTGATTGATTTGCCTCCTGGATTTGAATTGTATTTCCTTTCGTTACACATCAGTTTTTCGATTGGAATTTGGCTATTGTGACTTTTGCGTTGTTGAATGTTTAATTTTGTTCTATTCCAGTAAGGAGTGTTGGATGGTAGATTACGGTGCTTACTGACAGCTTCTTCCTGCTGGGGTTTAGTGATGAGATCTGTGAGAGGTCGGAAGGAGGCTCTGGTGCAGAGCAGTGGTACTCAAATGCCATGGCTTTGCTCTTTGGTAATGTTTGACAACTTTGGTGATGGCAGCTTGGAGGAGGATGCCACTGATTCTAATGAGTGAAGTTCATAGATGATGCCAGCATCTCTGTATACGTATGAAGTTGTATGTGCATGCTTACATACACACGTGTCAATGTGTATGGGATCCAGAAGTCAACTTTGGTTTACCTTGGTTTTTTTGAGGCAGGATCTCTCTCTCTCTCTCTCTCTCTCTCTCTCTCTCTCTCTCTCTCTCTCTTTCTCCTGTAAACCATTGCCTGGGCTTTGCTGGAAAGCCCCAGAAACTTACTTACCTGTCTCAGTATCTTGAACTCTGAGATTTTAAGAGCATACCACAACTCCAACTTTTGTATATAGGTTCTGGGGATCAAACTTTGGTTCTCAAGGCATGCACTTTACTGAGTTCTTTCTCAAGCACAAATGATGTTAATTTCTTACAATATACAGCACACCTCCCTCCCTTCAAATGGAGAACACACCGGCCTAAAATGCCCATAGTATTAAGGGGAATAAGTCCTATTCTAGGGCATACTTAACCCCACTGTTAAGAAACAGCCTTTCTGAGGAGTTGGACTTCCCTGATGTGATAAGACCTGCCTACTGGTGAGAATATGAATTCTTTCCACCTAGTTGAGGTCTGAAAAAGACCTGACCTGCCCCTTTCTGGAATTTCTTTTTTCTTGCTTTCAGTTTTCTCTCAAGCAGATGTAGGTCAGAAACCTTGGGGGGGTCCCCTGCGACCAGCTGACGATCTTTTTTCTTACAGTCCCTACTCTTCATGAATTCTGTCAATGACTTGAGTCATTGCCACCTGAGTCCTGCCTATGTCTCCTGTGCTAAGTGAGAACTCTGGCTCTCCTAAGTCTCCATTCCTAGTGGCACAATCTGAAAGCTACCTCATGTAGGGAAAATTGTGAAGTTCTTCTCTTTCACTTTCCCTCTATCAGGGATCACAGGCCTGTGTTGCTAGATGTACAATAAAAAAAGATAGTTTTACAGCTTTTCCTAATTGCTTTATAGTGGACAGAAGTAAATACCTGCCCATTTGGTTCTGGTGATGCACAAGGGCTAAGAAAGTCTGCTCTGTCCACACGACCCCCAACCCACCCATCTTTGTCTGTCTCTGTCTTCTGTCTCTGTGTGTATGTATGTATGTATGTATGTATGTATGTATGTATGTATACATGCATGCATGTTCATGTCACATGGGAATGCCTATATGTGTACATATGCTTGTGAAGGCCACAGGTGAGTCGTCATTTCTCTTTAGCCATCTATTTTGGTTTTGGACACATCTTACTAGGCTGGGACTTACCAAGTAGGCTAGACCAGTGAGCCTTGGGGATCCATTTGTTCCTAACTCCCCATTATGAGAATTATAATCACACATTATAATGCCCAGCTTCCAACTCAGGTCCTCATGCTTTCAAGGCAAACACTTCACCTGTTAAACTCTCCCTAGTGCCTCTACTATGGACTGTGGTGAAGGCTTTCAAGTGACTGGGTTCTGTCTTGAGGTCCTAGAAATAAAAGCACTCAAACATTAAGTGCTCAGGTTTCATAATGACTTGATCCATGGAATGAAGAGGTCACAAAAGACCAAAAGGTGGAGAAATAAATGCTTTCTTCTTGTGGTTATCAAAAAAGCACATGGCACTATCACCCCAAATCTAGCCCAGCTGACAAGCCAGCTTTGACTTTGAGCCAAGTCAAACTCTTCTGAATCCTGGTTTTCTTCCTCAAGACCTGGCCTTAGAGCAGTGTTTGGCTGGAATAGCATTTGGAGACCCTGCTGTAATGTAGGCCTGAGCAGTCCAGGTCCAGCAGGCTAAGGAAAGGCAAGTGGATGGTACTGGGACTCAAGGTGATCATTCTGTTTTCTCTTCACTCCAGATCTTTCCTTCTGTCACTGTCCATGGCTAGTTCCGAAATCTATGGGCTGTTGAATTTGTCCACGTGTAGTGGGGGAATTAAACCTAGAACTGCTGAGCTGCACCTCTAGTCCTGGGAAGTCCATGTTTTAAACATGAAGCCATCTTGTCTCCATAGAACCCCAATGGAAACAAATTCACCAGTATAAACCACTCACTCCACTGGAAGGACTGGTGTGCAAAGACTGTGTGTATGGGGGGGCCAGGCCAGGATCTCTCTCTCTCTCTCTCTCTCTCTCTCTCTCTCTCTCTCTCCCTCCCTCCATCCCTCTCTCCCTTCTCCCTCCCTCCCTCCCTCCTCTCTCTCTCTCCCTCCCTCCATCCCTCTCTCCCTTCTCTCTCTCTCCCTCCCTCCTCTCTCTCTCCCTCCCTCCCTCCCTCCCTCCCTCCTCTCTCTCTCTCTCCCTCCCTCCATCCCTCTCTCCCTTCTCTCTCTCTCTCCCTCCCTCCTCTCTCTCTCCCTCCCTCCATCCCTCTCTCCCTTCTCTCTCTCTCTCTCTCTCTCTCTCTCTCTCTCTCTTTTTCTCTCTCTCTCTGTGTAGCTCAGTGGAGGCAGAGATAGAACAATGGAGTCTGGTGTCGCTGATCCCTGAAAAGCCTCATTCATCCTCGCCACAGCTGTGTGAGACACATGAGCCCCACTTTTTTCCAAAGAGAAAATTCTGAGCGACTCAGAGAGTTGATGCAAGTGTCACAGGGACACAGCTAGTGCAGATAGGAACACTATGACCTCATGATGCCCTACTCTGAGGTCTGTGTTTCTCATGTGGTGCTCAGGAGGAGAAAAGAAAGAGGCAAGGTTCCCGTCCTGACACCAACTGCTGGAGAGGTGACCCAAAAGTCCTCATAGATAGGGAAAGCCATTAAGCTCTGATGTTAAAGGACAGGTCAGGGTCTCCCCCTACCTTCCTGCTCCAGACCTGATTCTTTGCCTCCTGTTTGCCTGGAACTTCCATCCTTCTAACTTTGCTGTCCCAGTTTCTACTCCTGTAGAAAGCACAGGAAATGAAGTGTGGCTTCCTGTAGAAGCCACACTCAGGCTGGCTTGCTGTAAAATAGCTACCAAACAACAGAAAATATTAGATAGTTTTTCTTTTTTTTATATTTACATTTCAAATGTTATCTCCTTTCCTGATTCCCCTCTCTCCCATACTCTTTCCCCCTGCTTCTTTGAGGATGATCTCCCACCCACCCACCTACTCCCACCTCAACACTCTGGCATTCCCCTACACTGGGGAAAAGAGCCTTCACAGGACCAAGGGCTTCTCATCCTATTGTTGCCAGACAATGCCATCTCCTGCTGTATATGCAGTTGGAGCCATGGGTTCCCCCTCCCCCCATGTGTACTCTTTGGTTGGTGGTTTAGTCCCTGGGAGCTGGGGCGGGTGGTCAGATTGGTTGCTATTGTTGGTCTTCCTATGGAGTTGCAAACCCCTTTAGCTCCTTCAGTCCTTTCTCTAATTCCTCCATTGGAGTCCCCATGCTCAATCTGATAGCTAGCTGGAAGCATCTTAATCTCTATCAGTAAGGCTCTGGCAGAGCCTCTCAGGACACATCCATATCAGGCTCCTGTCAGCAAGCACTTCTTGGCATCAGCAATAGTGATTGGGTTTGGTGGCTGCATATGGGATGGATTCCCCAGGCCAGTCTGTGGATGGCCTTAATATAGATTTTTAGAAGTTTGTTTTCCAAGTAGGTAATAGTAGTCAAAAGCTATAATGTTTATGATATATGAAAAGGAAGCCAAATTCTATCATATGCTGATCCTACTAAAGCAGTCCATCTAGAATTCTAGATAGCTCTCATAGGTTTAGCATAGAGATCAACAAATTATTTCTAATAGTGAATGTGGTAGTTTTGTGGCAGGCTAGGTTTTATTTGTGCATTGAAATTGCTAATCCTTACTTAAGGTGCTGTGTAGGATGATCTTAATAACTTTCTCTCTATCTATCTATCTATCTATCTATCTATCTATCTATCTATCTATCTTCTACATTAAAATATAAACACCAGGGTTGGTAAGATGGCTCAGTAGATAAAGGCCATTGCTGGCAACCTGACTACTTGTGTTTGATCCCTGGGGCGCACATGATGGAAGAAGAGAACTGACTCCTGCAAATTGTTCTCTGACCTTCACATGTGTTTTGTGGCATGTACACTCCCCACCCATACAATAAATACATAAATAAAGATAATAAAATTAAATAACCAATACTAATAACTCATATAAACATATCTTCTGGTAGCTGAACAGTGGATCACAAGACTATAATTACAATTGTGGGAAAGCTGGACAAGTTCAATATGGTATACAGCTTAAATTCCATGTGGAACATTGTAAGATTCCAGGTACTTAATATTATTGATTTTGGCTTATGAGGCTTTATTCTCTACATGATAAAGATGTCTTTTGCAAATGCTAATGAGGGAGGTTGGAGAGATGGCTCAGTAGTTAAGAGCTTTTGCTGCTCTTACAAAAGATGTGGGTTCAGTTTCCAGCACTCTCGTGGCAGTTCACAACTATCAGTAAGTGCAAGTCTGGGGGTCTGACGCCCGCCCTGGCCTGGCCTTCTTGAGCACTGCACACATCCGATTCACACCTTTACATGTTATACATGTAGGTGAACATTCAGACACATAAAATAAAAATAGCTGAACCTCATTAAGAAAGGAAAATACTAGTGGGGAAGACATACTTTATAAAGTCTATTTATATGAAACAAAATAATCACAAAAGTACAGAATTCTTACAACACAAAGCTTGAAATTGTGTCAGCATCTTTAGCATGAATAAATTTATATATGACTTTCTTTTATGGTTGTCAGATAAAACAATAAAATAAAATATTTAACCAGAACCCCCTGTGAACCAGGAACACCTGGGAACACAGTCATACAGTCTGGCTCCTATGCTTGCTTATCCTCTGGTGGGGGAGCCGATCAACATGTACACAAAAGTATGAGTGCAGGGAACCCAAAAAGGCTGTTCAGAGATGGAGACATTTGGCCATGTGCCTCTTGTAAGTCTGGGAAAATTTTAAGGTTCAGTAGGAAGAGTGAAGCATGAGCTAAAACTTGGGAAGAAGAAGATGTTTCTGGCAAAAAGACTTAACTTCTAAATAGTTATTCAGGTCAGGGGAACCTAAAAAGAGCCCAGCAGTCTCTCTCAGTTAAGGAGACTGAAATTATAGCTAGAATTTAAGGTCACAGTTCCTGACAAGAGGGAGACAACATAGAAATAGACTTCAGGTCTCCTTGTGTCTGACTCAAAACCCACTTGTACTTTGCTGGAATGTAGAGTGACTGGCCAGGAAAGAGCAGCTCCTGATGGAGCTCTGAGAGGAATGGTTCCCAACACTCTCAAAGTGCCATTGTCCACTTGGGTCTTCAACCATCTGGAAGACAGAGACCTTGTTGAGTTTGGGAGAAACTTAGTAGAACCCCTAAAGGTCATCCCTTTGAAATGTGTCTAAAGTAGTCTTCATACTCAAGCCTCAGGCTCATTTCATTACAATATAAAAACAGCCTGAAAGAACCAAGTTGTTATTTAAGTAGTTTAATTGGCTAGCAAAACAAAGTTCAATGTTCTTTACAATACTACAAAAAATTAGCAATGGATAATGCAACATTTACAATACCTAGCACCCAGTCAGAGATTATTAGACATTCAAAAAATCCAAAAGTCTGACTCATGAGCAAGATAAATGCTGGTTAATAGAGGTGATCATTGAAATGATGGAACTAGCAAACATGGACTCTTACAAAGGCTGTCATCAATCTTGTAAGTGTATTGTTTTCACCTTAAAGTCCTTAGATTTAAAGAGAGCCATCATCATGTTGGAGAGATAAAGAGATGATCTATGAAAAAAGCTATGCAGAATGATCATGGAAGGAACAAAAGGAAATGAACTAGAAACTTTACTGGGTGTGATCTGCTATAGTCTTAATACCACAGAAGGCAGGGTGAGAGAGAAAAATTAGAGGGAGCAAGGGAGAGATGAGTGAGAGACTACATACAGGAGACAGAGAGCAGAGTCTAAGCGATGGGTCTGACAATGTTAAGAGTCTAGTACATGTATCATGAGAGCCTCAGAAGGAGGGAAAAGGGGAGAGGGGAAGAAAGGTGCAAGGGGTAATGGATTCACGTTTACAGTTAATGGAATATATAATCACTTGCCAAGCGTATACATTCCCTAAATAGCAGCGCACAGGGTGACCAGTCAGGGTGTTCCAATTTAGGGAAAGTGGGTTATTTTCCTGTGGTCACCCTACACTGATGACTGAAGCATCCAGCTTTCTTTCTTAGGGCCAGAATTACATCAGCAGAGTGCCTCACAGAAGACATCTTCTGCTTGGACTGGCTCTTCAGAGACAGGAACACACCCTGGCAAGCATCGTCTGTACTTGTTTTGGATTGCTGTGTAGCAGATCATATCTGACAGTTGTGCAGACAACCAATCCTAGTGTGAGTTAGATGGGTCCTCTGCACAGAGAAGCCCTCACTATTCTGAATAGGTGTCAGCCTCGTATCAGATGCTTAGGGACCACATCTAAGGTTATTGGTAATTAAAGAAGTTTAGTTTCTTGTTGCCAGAACCAGAGGTTCCATTTCCTTGTGGGTAACAGCCGAAGATCAACTACCAGATGCTATCTCTAGGGCCTTGTCCTATGGCTCTAACCAGAGAGAAGACTAGTTTGTCCTTCGAGAATTATTTGTTTATTTATGTTTATATTTACTTATGTGTATGTATCTGAGTTAGAATATGTGCACCACCACATGCATGTAGGAGCTCTCAGAGGCCAGAAGAGACCATCATATTCCCTAGAACTAGAGTTAAAGGCAGTTGGGAGTCAGTCACCATGTGGATAATGGGAACCCGACCTAGGTCATCATAGAGAGAGATGTCTTTAGTCCCCTGTTTTCCCTTTGCAGGCCATCTGGGCAATCTTTCTGTATTGAATCTCTCTTGACTTATTTACACTTTACCTGTTAAGTCATGCCCACCTGACATAGTCTCCATTTTGATTGATTCAATGACAACCAATTAGTAGTCTCAACATCGCCAGTGGATCCATTTTCTAATGTAAGAGAGCTCAGCCTTTGGAGTTGGAGGCTGCTCTGTCCATAGCTACTGTTCACACTCAAGAAAAGGTAAGTATGCAAGGCGTTGATTCACACAGACAATAGGAATCTTATTGGCTGCCTGAGTTTCTTTGCTTTCTGACTAATTCTTAATTATTTGTATAGACAGAAAAAATAACGGAGGTTTTGGGTGTAGGTTGGAGTCTATTTGAGAGCCTCATGAGGAAGGGCGTTCACGTTTGCTCTCCAGAGCATTGTACTTAGTCCTGACACCAGATCAGCCTTGAATAGAGATACTTTAGGAATCTGCCATAAATAAATGATGGACAAAAGCTCATTAAATGCATTTTGGGTGCAAATGGGAAGCCAGGGAAAGTGACAGTTACTGCATAGACGATGTCTTCTCTGACTCAGTGCTCACAGTTGACTCCCTTGCACACCCAGGCTTTTTGGTGATGAGCAGACAGACAGCAGGATGATGGACAGTTGAGTACCATCTCTAGTTTGCCCAAGTGAAGCTACAAAGCGGAAGTTGCCTGTTGGATTACCCTTTTTGTTAATAGGATTCTGAAACAGTGAAATAATCTCAAGTCCAATTCACATCTCTGTCTCAAGAAGACAACACAAAAATTGAATAGCTTCCGCAAAACCCACAATTTGGAAATGACAATGTGTCTAAGAAGCAAATAGAGCTGAAGGAAAATGGACAGGATAGTTTTTCAAAGCATATAACAAACAGCTTGCTGCTTTGTATGGAAGGCAAAAAGCTGCTCTGTGCTTAAGCAGCCTGAAGCCAAGAGCAAGGGACTGGGTGGGGCCCTGAACAGGGGCCCAGATGCTTACAGGAAGTTCTAACAGGTGCTTACAGGAAGTTCATGAAAACTGTGAGTTTAGCTGCAAATGTGTTTATCTTTTCATTGATTCATTCTAGGTGCCACCAGCCTCTCTGCACTTTGCCCTGCCCACTGGCTTCTCAGTACCCTGCTCTGTCCTCTGCCTGGCATTGTTCTCCAGTCCATGAGTGACTCAGCTTGTTGAGTGGTGACAAGCCAGGTCAGGCATGCAGAAGGGTTGCATCTTGGTTGAAGGGTATGCAGAAAGGGTTCCATGGGTATACGGGAAAGACATGGTCCCTGGGATGTGGCAAACATTGTTGGCTTTCTCATGTATACAACTGTGCTAGGGAATCAGCAGTACAAATAGGAAGGCAGTCTCAGAATAATGGCTGCTTGTATTGGGCTGTATAATTTTTTGACACTGTTGTAAAATATGAATTACAATATTAGCTCCCATGTGGAATCAGCAAGATGGAAATTATGTCCCAGCTCATCTATGAGAACATGTGCTTCCTTCTTCCAAGAATAATGGTCCTGTGCAAGAACCAACTCGACTGTTATTCCCGTCCTTGAATATGGTCATGTTCTGCCAGTATTCACTGCCCCTGGCTTGCTTGGTAGTACTCAAGGACTGCAGAGGTGGCTTGGGTTTTCCTAGCTTTCCTTCCGTCTCTACTGTCATTTCAGCATGTCTCAACCCAGGGAAGTAATGTAAGCATGTTAGTCAGACTTTCTGTCTCTGTTAACCAACAGCCGGCATAGCCAAAGTCACATAAGCATAAAGGAGAATAGAGGCTAGAAGGTTGGCAATGTGGGGGATTAGCTAGAGGGTACACAGCTTCCTTTTGGGGAAGAAAACATTCTGGTGACTGATAGTGGCTCTATCGGTTATTTTTCTCTTTCTGTGACAATTCACAAAAAGTAACTTAGAGAAGAAAGTTTATTTCAGCTTACAGTTCTAGAAGGACAGCATGGTGGGGAAAACTGTGCTATGATGCCAGGAGGGGAGGGGGAGAGGGAGAGGAAGGGAGGGAGGGGGAGAGACAGAGACAGAGACAGAGAGACAAACAGAGAGAGAGAGAGAGAGAGAGAGAGAGAGAGAGAGAGAGAGGAGAGGTGGTTTGAAGCCATAAATTCTCACTAACCCTCCCCACCTGTGATATACTTCCTCCAGCAAGGCTCCACCTCCTAAAGTTCCTGTATACTTCCCCAACAGCCCTACCACCAAGTGCAGGTATTCAAATACATGAGCTTATGGGGGACATTTCTTATTCAAACCGTAGCAGTGGTAATGGCTGAATGTCATCATGGGGAATCTTAATAACCTTTAAAAATGGTGGCAATGGAGCTGGAGAGATGGTTTAGTTGGTAGAATGCTTGGTTGTGTTAGCTTGGGTACCTGAGTTCAGATCTCCAGGATCCATACAAAACCTCTTTGTGTGCTATGGTGAAGGGCCACAAACAGATAGATCCCTGAACCTAGCCAGACTTAGCCAAACAGATGAGCTCAAGGTTCAGTGAGAGAGCCTGTCTCAAAGCATATTGAAGAAGATGATTGAGGGAAGCATTTAAAGTTGACCTCTGGCCTCCACGGGCATACACACACACACACACACACACACACACACACACAAACACACACTTTTGAAATGGTGAGTTTTATGCTATGTATATTTTACCACCATAAGAAATCATTTGAGATGGTAGCATTAAGCCATCATGGAACTTCTGTGTATATACCCTTGGGTAAACACACAGGTCCCACACTCACAAAGCTGACCATGCACTCCCTTCTGCTTAAGGTACATGAACTCTAAGCACATGTCTTAATCCTCTGTTGCAGGTTTTTCCAGTGGGTGGTGAGATACACAAGGGCAACCTACTGACTGGGTTTATTTCTTATTAGACATGCTGGTTGAATTCAACCCTGAGCTAAATAGGAGCTTATTCAGGATATGATTTTTTTTGGAAAAAAATAAAAGCTCATCCTTATTAAAAATAAAATTTGCATACCTCAATATTCATGGATTTTAAATAGAGCATAGTTCATTTTTTTTGGGCAGATGCAGTCGGTGGTAAAACCAGTACCACATTGTGAAGTTTCCTGCCTTGTGTTTTCAAATCCCCACTCCCACTCCCCAGGTGCCTGGTAACCTCCCACTTGCTTTCTAGAAATTACTAACAGTAGAAATCTTGCAGTCTATAGTGATTTATGCCATAACAAATGTTACTTTTGTGTGTGTGTGTGTGTGTGTGTGTGTGTGTGTGTGTGTGTGCTTGTGCGCGCATGTCAAGACCAGAGGGCAACTTTTAGTAGTCAGTTCTCACCTTCTATGATGTGGGTTCTGGAGCTTGAACTCAGTTCATCAAGCTTGGTGGCAAGTTCCTTCAGCGGCTGAACTATTGTGCAGGCTCTCTACCCTATCTTTGAGATACAGTAGTCTCTCACAGAACAAAGAAATTCTTGATTCAGCCAAACTGGCTTACTAACAAGCTCCAAGACCCTCCTCCACCACCCAGCCCTGGGATTCCAAATGCATAATACAACTTTTGATTTGAGTCCTGAGGACACAAAGTCAGGTCCTTATACTCAAGTGCAGGCACTTTCCTAGTGAGCTACCTCCTGACCCCAAGTATGTTCATTTTATCATTACCATGACAAAATGCATAGCTGAAAGGAGGCAAGAAAGAGAACATTTGCTTAGTTAAGGTTTCAGAAGTCTTGGTTGATCGTGGAGAGAGCATGACAGAGACTCACATCAGGACCAGAAAGCAAAGAAGAGTGATGAGCAGAAGCCAAAGGCAGGAGATAGCCCATAAGGATACATCTCCTGTGACCCACTTCCTCCAATCAGTTCCCCACTACCTGACAATCTACTCATATTTTATATTCAACAGTAGATTAAACTGTTTAGTAGGTCAGAGCCCTCATGATTTAATCATCCCTGGAAATGCTCTCATAGACCCGCCCAGAAGGGTGCTTTACAAATCTCTCAGGAGCTTTTCCATCTAGTCAAGTTGACAGTCAAGATGAACCATCACTCCAAGTTTCCAGGGCAATGTCTTATCATCATCGTCAGATCAATCCTTCTCTTTTGAGACACCAGAAGGCTGGATGTTTGAGTCCTGATGTAGGCAAGTTTGCCTTTTAGCCTGCCCTGAAATAATTCTGAAACTGCCCATCGGCTTTTGCTTTCTACACTATCTGTTGCTTCAGAGAGCTCACCAATGCATTGTGGCTTCTTCATACATGAATTTTAAAAATACATAGATTTTTAACATGATGCCTTCAAGTAGTGCTGCCGTGGACTACAATACTGTTACAAGTGGAAGGAGCTCAAGATGAAGTTTGGAGCACAGTAGGAACTCAAGAGTACTTCACTGTTGACCACACTATTGCAGAGACTGTTACAAACAACAATGTTAAGAATTACTCTTCCTTGCCGTGAAGATGGAGTTATGGTAGACCCTTTCTTCTAGGGTTGCTATGGAAATCATATAATTCCTCAGAAGCATTTAGCACTGCTCAGGTCTTGATAAGCCCTCTGGAACACAGCTGTGATCATTTTTGTGTGAGAAAGCCATTAAGGATCAAATTGCGCCTCCTTCAATAAGTAGAAGGTATCTCTCCCCTTAATTCTCAAAAAGCTTGAAAGTCAGGCATGAAAAGGGCTCTGTTTAGATTGCTTTCTGTAAATCTTGTTTTTACACACACAAAACAAAAACAAAAAACACCACTCAAGCAGCTACTCACCTATGATGTCAATCTCTGCCCCTCAGGCCAGAAGAGTAGCTTGGGGCAGGCAGATCAGTGAAGGGCTTAAAATTGCCCATCTCTTTCTCTGGAATTTTGATTTTTATCTTCCTTGCTTTGAATGAAGAAAAGCAGTAACAGCTGAGTTTCTTGTCATAGACTGTAGAGGGCTATTGAACTCGCAGAACTTTCTGACGTATTCCAAAGTCAAAGTGACTTTGCTGTACTTGATTCTCAAGTAGTTCCCCCTGCAAGACTGGAGGGGGCAGTCACTGGAGAAAGCAGGAAGTGGTACTAAATGATTACTGGGAGAAAAGTTTCCTCTTGGTACAAGAAAAAGATTCTATCCCTAGAGCCATCACTTCATAGGATACAATAACAAACATGATAGCGTGTTGGAACATGCTGGAAGGAATACTTAAGGAATCAGGGGACATCACCTGAATTCAGAAGTTTAGTTAAACTTGACCTTGTTAGGGTTATCAACCTAGCAGGGTTATCAACATGCCTACATTTTGGAATGATTCTACCTACCATACCTGGTACTTCTATAGAATGTTCTAGTCAGTGGCTCTGTTCTTGGCTGCTGTCATTTTTACCGCAAACAGACTGGAGCTGTTGTCCCTGGTGAGAAGACAGAACTGTGTTCTTTGCAGACAGCTTCTCAATAAGCAGCTGGAGATGAGACTGAAGACTCTAATGTGCCTCCAAGAGGAGGGGTGATGGAGATTACCCCCTGATTTGACACCTTCTCAAGTCAGAGCACTACCAGTTTCCACCTTTGCAAACAAGAATGAGGGAAACACAAGGAGAGGCTGAACCTCACCAACTTCCTTCAGATCCTAACAAGGGAACAATCCCCCATTTGCAATCAGATAAGGGGAATTATCTCAGTAATAAAAGTCAATTGAGACTCTAAATGAAAAAATCTAATGCTTTTCATGCTGATTTATTTTAGATTAGGAAAAGCTAAAGCAGAAGTAAACACGAAGAGACGGAGCATGGAGACGGAGTCATGGTGGAGAGAGAAAACGCAGATTTGAGCTATTATAGGTGCCGGGGTTGCATTAACCAGAAAATACACTGTCTGACATTAATTACTGTTGCAAAAAGACTTCAGAAGATTGAAAACAAATATGTATTACCGGTAAAGATTAATCATGCATCTGAGTGCCCTTGCTAAATGGTGGTCCAAGATGACTCAGCTACCCCACCCCATGTACTGCCTGCCCCCTAGTGGAACTTTCTGTATTCCCAAGAAATGATACTTTAGTGCTAGAAAGAGATGATCTTCATCTCTAACAACATCCATTATTATGCTAAAGATAAGACCCAGCCTCAAACCTACCCCTTTGGTCTTAGGTTTTTTGGAACTACAAGTAGACTTGGGATATTCTTTCCTTTACTCTGATGACAAATCACCTCTGGCAACTTGACTGGGTTTAGTTGTACACACTGGGTTCAGTTGAACCACTCTATACAAATACCATAAATATGTTTATAGATGAGTGTTTCCAAAAGGGTTTAAGAGAATAGAGTAGAGCCACCCAGACTATGGATGACACCATTGCATGGGCTGAAGATCCTGGTAAATGAATTAATGAAAGGGAACAGAGAACCCTGTTGCACCCTTGCACCCTGATCTGCCCACCGTCTGACCGTGCTTGCCCTTGGAGGTTGGAGATGAGGTGGTGAAGAATCAATGGCTCAGACTTGGAGAGCAGGTAAGAACACTGCAGCAACTTGTCTATTAATTCTCGGGGCTCCCTTTATACCCTCCACCCTCCACTGGTCCCAAGTAAGCATGTTTTCCAAGTGGCATTCCTGATTGGCTGGCATGGTCTGTGTCACCAATCTTTAGGCTCTCAGGCAGTCTTCAATTAGGTCCTCATGCAAGAGTACTTCCATGCATGTGTGCCCCCCACATTTATGTGGAGGCAGCCACCACTTTGGCAGTGAAGCCTGCCTTTCTTCCTATACAGTACTATCCCTGTCTGCTTTGTGATTGCAGATGTAATGTGTTCAACCACCTCACGATCCTGCTGTTTTTGTCTTCCTCACCATGATGGACTGTATCCCCTTGAACTGTGAGCCAAGATAAGTCTTTCATCCCCTAAGTTAACTTTCTCAGGCATTGTGTCACATCAAAGAGAAAAGTGATCAAGACACAATGTAGGCAGCTGGGTTATATCTAGACTAGAGATTCCCAACTAGTTTTTTCTACCCTCTTCTTCCCGGGAGTATGAGTTTCAGTGTCTGACTTGTTGGTTTTAATGTTTTGCAAAACTCAGGAATTGTCACTGAGTTTTAGTCAAATGCATTTCACATCTGTGGACACAGCATTCTAGCCACAGAAAGGGATAATGGGGTCCTAGAGTGCAAGGATGCAGTGAGTGTATGAACTAGACTGGGAGTTGTTTCTGGCTTAGTGCTTAGTGGGCCTGCAATTATCCACTCTCAGAAGATCTGTTTGGGTACCATCTGTAGGAAGCACAGAAAATTACTTAGAATCTGAGAAATCAAAGGAGTTGTAATTTTGTATGGTTTTACCATTATTTGGAATAGCATTTTCAAGTACTAGGGCTTTTAACTGAACAGCAGCAGTACTGGACATATGATGTGTTTCCTGCTGCATTCAATGTGGACCACGGACATCTCTGCATGTTCGCTTGCTCACAGTTCTGCTTGTATTTTGAGGGGGCATTCTATGGACCTGATCTGTTGTAGATTTTGCAACATAGATGTAAACAAAGAATTGACTGATGAGCAATTACTTTTTATGGGGGAGGAAATGCCGCACACACTGATAAGTACATTGTATGTCTTACATAGTTAAAGCAGAGCTCATCAATGTTGTCTGTGATACAAGCAGCCATCAGGGGCTACTCAGAGGTGATAACAACTATGACAAAGCTCAGATCTTAACTCTATGCAAGACTAAGTTTGTTTAAAAAATTCAAGTTTGTTAAGAATGATCCTTTAACAAGACATATTCAGATTAGCTGAGCATTTGAGGCTGCTTGTGATATGCTGTAGTATGTAGATGAGCTGAATGTAGCCAGGATCACAGGCACTGTTATAACCGTAACAGATGCCTAGGTTTCATTGTACACACTGTGCTGTGACCTACAGAGCTGTTCTGGGATGTTGGCTAATTCACATACTTCTGACATTTTGATGTTATGAACTACTCTACTCGGGAAAAGCTCATGAAAACAAATGGCCTTTACTACATTTTTAATCTATTGGGAAAAAACCCCAAAAGTTGGAAGCTCAGGAAGCACAGAGCTAGAATTGCTTCATGGAAATGTCAGAGGTGATGGAGTAGAGGGAGGAAGCAGCTGGGGTGTGAGTAAGAGGCCACTGCAGAGGTTTTCATCAAGGCTGTGGGAGACATGGATATGGGATGGTGAGATGCTCAGGAAGGGTAGCCAACAGGAGCAGCTGGTAGAAGCCATCCAATAGAGTTGGCAGCATTGGCCACTGAAGGGCAGAGCAAGAGAAATTCTGGGATGTGGGCTGGTAGCTCAGTGAGATTGACAAACTGAAAAGTGAGTGGGGAATACTGGATGACTCCCCCGGGTGGGTTTGTGGAGAGCAAAAGGTCAGAGAGGAGAATGACTGAGAGGTAGGGAGTACTCAATTTAAGAGGCAGAGGCAGAGGCAGATGGAAATGTTGACGAAAGCGTGGCTGGACCTCCTGATGGGTGAGGTCTCTAAGAAGTTAAGCTAGTAGAATGTGGAGTGCTGTGTGCTGTGCTCCTGAAATAGGAGGTTCTGTTTTTATTTATTTCCATGCTCATTTATTCCTCTATCTCCTCCCTGGACCACTTGTAGTTGAGGGCTATAATGTGTTTAGCCCTATATTGGAAGCAAGGGATCTGTTGGCAAACAGGATACAATGTATTTTATTCTCTCATGGACTACAGTTGAGAAATGGTCAGGTATAGCTCCATGCGTTCCAATGTATTTACAAAGCAAGGCACATGTTCCGAAGGAAAAGAGTGGTCTGTGAGAGTATACAAATCATGATCCTTACCTGGTTTTGAAGTTAATGTCAGCGGATACTCACGAGGACAGGTTGCATGAACTGTGATACATAAGAAGGCCTAGAAAGTATGTTAAACTCGTAAGCACATGAAAAGACTCTGTAGTGGGTATAAGTGTTTACTGTCAGGGGATGAAAAAGATCAGAGTGTGACCTGGTGATCTACTGAGATGACCATGACATATGCAGGGCCCTTTTGATACTATCTTCATCACAGTGAAAGGGTTGTTCTGGTTATGATTGGCCTGTAGAAAGTAGGGCCAAAACTAAAACTTTCCAGAACACTGTGGGTGAGTTGAGCTCTGGGGTTAGGCTCACTAAAGCAGTTCCAGGTTCACCTGCCATTGGTAATCCTTGGATCCCCAGTGGCCAGAGCTACTTAGGAGAAGCAGGGAATTTATAAACAGACCTAGTCACTGAGTGACTCATCTGCTGGGACATCTGGGATCTCACGGACAGAGAAGCCATCCTCAATCCAAACTAGTACACTTACGTGTTGGCTAGTTCACAGTAGCTCTGAGCCTCTTGATTGAAAACGTATCAGAGTAAATAAATAAAGGTCATACCTGTGAGGTCACACCCCAAACTGCAGTGACTTGTTAGAGGGGGGAGGTACACTTAGAAGCATGTAGAGCAGTCTCCTTAAAAGAGCCTCACAGGAGAGAAGCAGCTCTAAGCCCTAGGCAGGTCCTGCTTCATCCTTCTACCTCCCAGGAGCATCCAGATCCACCTGGCTGTTTGGATTGCTGGTACCATTGACCTTCGTGTTTACATTGGTTTTCAAAATGACAATCAGGGCAATTTTTTTCTCTTCCTGAAAAAATTCATGTGTTAGCCTGCATTTCCTATGACATGTCTACACTAAGTTTGAGAGTAGACCAGAAAGAAGTATAGTGGATATGTAAGTATTTCCAGATCAAGTCTGCTTGTCAAATACTAGCATGTAATCATGCTGGTAGCGATGATGATAATGATGGTAGAGGTAGCAATATGATTATGGCCATAATGGTGATGATTATGGCGGTGGTGGTCATAGTGGTAAATGCTGATCATGGTAACAGTGATGCTGGTGGTGATGATAATGGTGATGATGATGGTAATGATGATGGTGGTGATGATGATATTTGGAGCACACTGGATGAAAACTGTGGAGACTGGTATTTTGTTGCCTCTCTCACATCCTAGTTGCATGACTTTGGTCTGTTCCTTTACTATTGCATTGGCTATCCCAGCTGTCATTGTGGGGCAGCACCAACACCTTTCCAACCATTCTGAGAATTCATTGACTGATGTGGTTAAGAGTTGAGTCTGATGATGGTCATGTATGATATATCGTGGTTGTCAATATTTCTATGACCAACAGTCATGTTGGTGGCTGGCAAAGAGACTGAGTGGTACGGGAGTGGAAAGGTAGGTGGTTGCCACGGCCTTCTCTGGAGTTCAGCGCAGCCCCATTCATCTCTGTCCCTGCAGCGTCTGAGTAGTTCAAACTAAAGCTTGGGTCAGAAGCAGCTTTTGGCTGCATCTTCTTCTGCTGCAGTCCCATATGGGTGGAATCCAAATGCTAAGAGTGAAGAGAGTCCCAATAAGAAGTAAGTCAAACTTGGGCTGAGCTGATCTAAGGTTCAGAACAGGAGCCAGACTTGAGCTCCATGAGTAAGCAGCCTCTCAATTCATGGTTGCATACAACAGGGCTGTCAGAGTTCACCACTTCTCCTGTGGACAAGGCCATAGCATATGCCAAGGGATGATGAGGAGACATGGACAGACCTGCACAGTTATCTGTATGAGATAATCTGGAGCAGGTGTGTCCAATCTGCAACCCACATCATGCAACCAGTGCTAGCTATAAATACAGTCCAATAAAAAGAGTAAACTTACATAAAGCATGAGGTTTATGTGTTCGTGGGTACATGCTCATGTATGTTTGTGTCTGTGTGTATGTTCTATATAAACATATAGAAGCAAGGGGTCAGTGTCAGGCATACCTAAATCACTTTCTACTGGACCTGGAGCTTGCTAATCTGGCTAGAATGGTCTTGTTTCTATCTCCCCAGCAGAGACTATAGGCATGTGCTACCTTGCTTGCCTTTTATGGGAGTGCTAGGATCTGAACTCAGGCCCTATTGTGTTAGTATCTCAGTCATATCCCAGGTCCAGTATTAGATTTTAGTGTGTGTGTGTGTGTGTGTGTGTGTGTGTGTGTGTGTGTGTGTGTGTGTGTGTTTTGTGTAACTCAATGCATGGTTCCTGATAGTGAACTTTATAGAGGATTACACCCTGCTGCAATGTCAAATAAAGTTGGGTCTACTTCTTGAAGTCTCACTGTCATCATAACCAGGGTCTACAATGTCACCCACAGCAACTGTTTTCACAAAGACAAGCAAGATTTCAGCCATTTGCTCCTGGAGGAGAAAATCGGTGTGATAATACACTTACAGACAATAGAACCCTTTTGTGGACATTAATCTTATTTTCATTGGACTTTAAAAGCTAATTCTTGAAATTTAATTGCTCAGTTAATCGATTTACCAATATGTATTGAATGTTCAGATTTAGCATCCACCCAGCACTGGGAGGTGGTTCTTTGATCTACTAACAAAGTCCACCCAGAATCAATGTTGGCTGGTTTCACACCCCCTTCATTCCTCACGCCCTCCCTCTCTCCCTTCCTTCCCTCTTGGGCACTTTGAAGTCATCAGACCCACGCTTTATTTCGTGGTCAGTACTAACTTGAGAGATAATGGAGATGTATTCATAGCATCCCCTGGTTCTCTACTGGGGGAAAGGACAGGTCCCAGGGATGTTTCTAGTTTTTAGAAGAATGCATTCTCGGGGTTGGGGATTTAGCTCAATGGTAGAGCGCTTGCCTAGCAAGCTCAAGGCCCTGGGTTCGGTCCTCAGCTCCAGAAAAAAAAAAAAAAAAAAAAAAACAAAAAAACAAAGAATGCATTCTCCCTGTCTCTTTCTGTCTGTCTCTCCCTCTCTGTCTCTCTCTCTCCCTCTGTATGTGTGTATGTGTGATATGTACATACATGTGTTTCATGTGTTTGTGTGTGTGAGTATAGGCATGCATGTGCCACAGTGCATGTGCAGAGGGCAGAGAACGACCTTGGGCATCAGTCCTCACCTCCCACCTTATTTGAGCCAGGATCACTGCTGTGTGTGCTAAGCTAATTGGCCTGGGCATTCTTGGAATTTTCCTGTCTCTGCTTTCCAACCTCAGGAAAGGACAGGGGATGATAGATGCTTTCAGCCATGCTCAACTGAACATGTAGTCTGAGGATCCAGCTCAGGGTGCCAGATTGTAAAGCACATGCCTTACCCACTGAGCCATCTTCCTATCCTTCATGTACATTACTGGTCAGGCAATTAAAAATAGAACCGGAAAAGCTTCTGTCATTTTCCAGGTGAACAGTTGGCTCTTCTTCATCTCCCAAAGATGACTTTGCCTTGGAAATAAATAAAACTCTTTCAAGAGCAGGTAAAGACTGAGCTTCTCAGAGTCCCATCCCCACCTCCCTTCCTCTGCCTTAGTAATGATGAAATGTATCTGGAACCCACTTCCTATCCGAATGTGAAGGGCTAAGAAGCTAAGAGGCTGATTGGAATGTCAAGCGTTCAGGCTTTTAGACTGGCAATCTCTGAAAAGCCAACAAAACAGGGTCACTGATCACCCCAAGTGCCATCCCTGGATCCCATGGTGAGCATGGGCCACCACAACTGTATGTATAGAGTCAGGTCAGGACAGAGTCAGATTCTACCAGGACTGAGGAACAGGGACAATGGGCAACATTTTCCGAATGTGGTGGGTGTAGCTCAAATATAGGAATGACAGCTGTGTGTTCATAAATCATTTTTATGAGGACTAAACTCATAGTCACCTCATTGTAAAAACAGGAGGTGAGACGGTTACAGTTCATAACGTTTATGAAGTTTGTTAATGTAAATTATGTGAAGAGAGCTCACTCCCACCTCCTTCCTGGTAGAAATCATATGGATTTAGGTCAAATGTTTTGATGGTCCTGAATAATAAGACTATTGGGTTAATAAAATATTCAATTCAGAGACTCAAGCAAAAACAAATTCTAAAAGAATGTTTTAATGTTGAAAATTATGCTTCTGAATCCTCATTTTCATCTTAATTCATAAGCTTGCCACATGAATAGCTGTAGATGCAAAGTAGGTATGTGCTTGTGTAAGTATGTATGCATCTATAATATATGTGTGGTTGTTTTGCCATATCTGCCTGTCTACCTTCTTCCCCCATATATATCGTTTCTTTCCACTATCTACTACTTCGTGACTATACCAAAGATATTAGGCACCTGAATTTCTTTCTCAACCAACATAGTCAACTCAAGTCAAAAATGTTATTAGAAGGAAGCCTTCATACTTAATCCTCTCTGGAAGCCCCCAAAGCATCGCTTACAGGTTGTTCTTTAATAATGGCAGATATTTAGTTTAGGATCATATAAAAATGTAGCCAAGAAGCTGCCCGGGGTGAGAACGTGACTCTGTTGATGGATGATTCTGCCTGGACAGCAAATGCCAGCCCAGGAAGCAGAGTTGGCCATTGGCAGCTCTGGGGAGTTTGGGAACATTGAGTAGAGTAATGCATTGTTCCCAGGACAGCCCTGGTGGCTGTGAGAGCAATCACACTGGGTAGCTGAAGTGTGAACATGCGGTACTATATCTCAGAAATGGGTCAGCTCAGGACGAGCTAATTAGGCTTTCCATAGAGAATGCTGCTCCAGAGAAACCAGTCTGTGCTGGCTTCAGATAGGGATTTGAAAATGTGCCCAAGACATTCCGGGTGCATCAGTAGAAGTAGGAAACTCAGCTAAGAAATACTGGCTGTGCAGCCTAAGGAGCTCTTTGTAGAGACTGCTGCTTAGTTATGGCTATGGTCTTGTCATGAACCATAGAAAGTAATTTCGCTTTTTGTCTCTGTGATAAAGCGCCATGTGACCAAAGGTGTCTTCAGAAGAAATAATTTGTTTTGGCATATGGTTCCAGAAGGTTAGAGTTCATAACAGTGGGAGAGACATGAGCAGCCAGAGCAGGAGGCGGAGGAATCACATCTTTAACCACAGTCACGAGACAGAGAGAGTGAACTGTAAGTGGAATGGTCTATGAACTCTCAAAGCCCACCCCCAGCAATGTACTTCTGTGCCAGAACCTCCTCAAACAGCGCCACCTACTGGGACCAGGTGTTCAAGTACATGAACCTACAGGGAGATCTCTCAATCAAACTACCACGGTCAGTCTGATGCAAAGTTGGCTTTTATGAAAAAAATGAGAGTAGCCACCAAAGAGTGAGTTTGTGTTTCTTAGAAACAATCATCCTTAGGTGTCTTTATACTAGTAATATATCTGATTTTGAAGTCACAAAATGTTACAGGATATAATTTACAATCAGGTTCAACGTGTAAAAGTTAAGTAACGTCTAAGTCAAAATGAACTGGTTTGTGAATTTCTCATCTCTTCATAATTTCCTTTGGGATGGAGTCTGTAAAAAGGGATTATGAAGTGAATTGTTTAAGTGTATGGGCTGGAGAGTGGCATGGACGAGACTAAACTCAAAGGTCACATATGTTGAATTTACAGAGTTGGAATACTTGATGCAAAAACTGGTGTGACATCTGCTCTAAATGCCTAGGAAATGGGAACAGATTGATGTAGTGCTTAAGGCAGGGTTACAAATTTTTTAAAAAATATTTATGTATTTTTTAACTCATCTGTGTATGTGTGGAGAGGCATGATTGTAATGGTGTAAGAGTAAAGGTCAGAGGACAGCTCGAAGAGTTGGTTCTGTCCTTCCACAACATGGATTCTGGAGATCAAATTTATATTGTCAGACTGGGTGGCAAGGGACCATACTTGGTACTCTATCTTGTTGGCCAGGATTACTTTCTTGCACAGGTTGATGGGAGGGAACACCAGGAAAGCAGCTGAGATTCGTGCAGGAAGAAATGGGAGTTGGGAAGTGTGTAGGGCTGTGAACCCAATGGAGCCCGCATGGGTAGGTGGGAAGAGCAGTCTTCTCCACTGTGCTTTTCTAGTTGAGACATCTCTCATGCCAATGGTAGACATAGCCATCAACTGAATTTCACCTTAAGAAAGGACCTGTTATTTCCTCATTTCTTGGATCAGGAGGGAGTAGGGGATAAGATTTTTAGCGTCTGTGGGGCTGCTCTAAAGCTCAGTATTGAGGGGGTAGCTCCTGCTATAAAAACTTGATCAGGGTTATGAGCCATTTGATAGCAAAGGCCTCATGCTCAGGCAGGAAAACTCAAGTGAACATAGCTTGGGACCTTTATTTCTGTGTCCCCATTAGCACTATGTAACCATTCAGTCATTCGAAATTCCATCCTGTGAGGATGGATAGTTGAAGCCTTATGGTTAAATTGCCTTCTTGGCAAGGCCTTGAGAATCTGTTCGCCTCAGTAAAATTTGAGTTTCCTATGATTAATAGGATCTGAGCACGAAGGGAGAAAAATGTGAGAAAGATGACTCTTTCTACCCGAATTAACATCTGCTTTTCAAATCAGGAAATGGTGGAAAGTCTCTTTCAAAGTCCAACTCTATATGATCTAGAAGAGCCCCTTCACCACTCACTCACTGCCCTGGGACATGTCTGCAGGCAAGACTGCAGGTGTTAGGAAGGGGCTCTTGGGGCGCCTGGCTGGCTCACACCTGGGAAACAGGTTAGCAACAATGTAAGCAAAAGCACAGATGAAGGTCACCTGGGCTTCCCATCATTGATTCTGGTGGCTTAGGAAGGAAAGGAGTGGGTGGTGACATGAATTTTCTCCCTCCTGATCAATTAGGGCCGGCCTTTACAACTGGCAGTTTTTAAAGGGTGGGTCTGTGATGGATGAGAGGGATCAAGTCTTTATAGTTCACTTACACAAGGAGAATAACCGATTCTTTGTTGAGCTTTCAGAAGAGCGGAGCTTTGCCATCTTTCTAACGATGGTTTTAACTTCGGGGTACGAATGGCACAGTAATCCACACTGCATACCAACCCTTGCTTCTGCTTTGAAGAGTACTGTGCCACTTCTCTATAACTAGAATGCCAGCAGCAGCTCTTTTCCAGAGAACACTATAGGCGAATTCAGCTTCTTTCTCTATGAGCAGGAACAGAAGGCCCAGAAGTGGACCTGTTGGCCTTCCCTACCCTTGTCTATCACAAGGTCCTTCTTGCTGTAGTTGAGTGTGAAGCTTGTTTATTCTACATAGAAGCCATTTTGTTCATTCTTCCTCAACACCTGTCTACTCATGGATGATTCTCTGACCACTAGGAGAACTCATAACATTGAATAGCTTACAAGAACATCTTCAACTTAACACAACTTCCTTGGGTAAAACTTGTATCAGTTCTTAGAGGATAAAATGAACTCCTGACCCCTCATTTGTGCTTCTAAATTATTATCCAATCTCATCACCATATGACCATTATACTTTCCACCACCGTCTGTCTCTCTCTCTGCCTCTGTCTCTCTCTCTGCCTCTGTCTCTCTCTATGCCTCTGTCTCTGTCTGTCTCTGTCTCTCTGACTGTATCTCTCTCTCTCTCTCTCTCTCTCTCTCTCTCTCTCTCTCTCTCTCTCTCTCTCTGCACAGATGCCTTCTCTGCCTCACCGCTCCTGTTTGGCTCTCCAGGGAATTTTGTTTGTCTACGATTATGGCTGTGCAGTATCTCCTGGTTCACTGTGTCCATTGATAGTCCTGCCTTCAATCTTATGGGAATTGAGGACCATGGACCTCCCTTTCCTCCTTGCTATGTCCTCAAGTTGGACTGATGTCTCAAAGTAGACTGAATAGCAGGATTGATACGGGGCAGCTGCTTGGAGACATTTCTGTGGAAAGGGATCTTACTAAGGAACCCTCCCAAGTTTCAGGGATGAGCAGAGAGGGAATGAGATCATGGGTGGTGGTTTAGAGTCTGGTATGGAAAACATCTGCTTTTGAGTTTCTCTAGGACTCTCTCGAATGCTTATTAAGAGGTACCTGGCTGTCACCGGCCCCCTTTGTCAGCAGGGACACGGGTTGCTTCAGGCCTGCTGGGCACTTCGTCTGTGCAGTGTTCGCCTTGTTCTGTGTAGTAAGCCGGGGAGGTGCTCCTGCTTTTCTGGCCACTTCAAAGAAAAATCTGCTGCTGCTTCCCCCAAAGAGACACAGGGGAGCTTATTGTATCTATTAGGTGGGCCATTTACTGGAAAGGACACATCCCTGTCTCCCAGGGCTGTGCGACAACCCTATCTGTTCTGCCATGAAGAATAATGATGCCTGTGTCCCTTCCTGAATTCCACCGACTAGCTGTCTGGGCCTTGCCCTCCTGTTTTGCCACAGTCCCCTATAAATAGTGTGGTGAGCCATTCCCTCTGCTCTGTGAGACTTTCTCTCTGTAGCTTCATCTCAACCTTTATCAGCTAGTACAAAACCTGATTATAAGAATAACTGGTAAGATCTCGTACTATGCAGAGCTCACCTCTGAGTCCCAGCCCCAGATTTGTGTCAAGCAGAGTCACGGTTAGAGGTTTCAGTGTTTCCTCTGAACCTCACCAAAGCTTGCTGCTGCTTTGGGAAGACAGAGATGTATGTGGCCATATGGAGCCTTAACAAGAGTGGGGATTGAGGGTGGACATGAGGTAGCCAGTTCATGAGAGCCACTGATTTTTGTTCTTACAAGGATGATATTTTTCTCTATAGTTTCTTTCTTTCCCTTTTGTTAAAAAAAAAAGGCTTGTCATCGTCGTCGTCGTCGTCGTCGTCGTCGTTGTTATTGTTATTGCTGTTGTCTTGAGGCAGGCTCTCATTCAGTAGCCCAGGATTACCTAGAACTCACATGTAGTGCAGGCTGACCCTGAACTCATGATAGTCTTCTTGCCACAGTTTCCCAAGTGCTGTTTACGTGCCTGCTTTCTACCTGACATTTCAATCCATGTTCTCTCTGAAGCACATAAATCCTGCCTTGACACAGATGCTAGGGAGGTGCTTCTTATGAGCGTTAATGTCCTGAGTGTCAGGCAGCTTTCTGGGTTGTTTCTTCAGAGGAAGGGTATCTGTACCCTTCAGGAAAACATCACTAAGTCCCACCCAGAACCCCCAACTTCTGAACCTATAAGTGCAAGGTCAGAGCACAAGAGCTGCTATGAAGATCATTGCCAAAAATCCCTACTTGAAGTCTTCTAGAATATTGTGGCTAGAATGTAAAAATGTCCCCTATGAGATCATGGGTTGCACACTTGGTCCCCAGCTGGTGGCACTATCTGGAAAGGCTGTGGAATCTTTAGTTGGAGAAGGCTTGCTGGAGCAAGTGGGTCACTGGGGACAGGTTTGAGATTTTAAAGTGCAATCTTTACTTCCTTTCTGCTTTCTGCTTCCTGATCATGGTCAATGTGACCAAATGACTCACACTCCCACCAACCCCCACTCCCCTGTCATGACGGACTGCAGCCTTTCTTAAATCAGGAGCCAAAGTAAGCCTTCTTCTTTTTAAGATTTGGTTAGTTATTTTGTCACAGCATCTAGAAAGGTGACAAGTACGTAGAATTTGCTGCTGTAGTTTTAAGAACTAGAAGGGTAACAGTTGCTAGTCTAGGGACTGCCATTTTATTGTATAGAGGAGTCATGCAGAATAGTGTTTAATAAAGGGTGTCTTAGCCATCTCTTCCTCAGGCCATAGGCCATAGGTGCTTTGGGGCTATGGGAGAGCTTGACAAGGCACCTGACAACGGACAGAGAAAAAAAACACAAATGATTACTAAAAATCACGTACCCTTTCCAGGACTGTGTGTTATCAGGGTGAAGCTGCACAAGGAGACATACCTCCAAATCCACACAGACTCTACTGGACAGAAACTGCTTATTTGAGTGAAATGTTTTTAATAATACATAGAGGGAATAGAGTTGGTCATGAACTAAAGCAGGGCATATGTATATTTTTTAAATGCATAAAATCTATTCATATTGTATAATATATAATTTATATACTATTAAACGTATATAATTTATATATAAATTATATATGCATATTATATATACATATATAAATCCATATTTATATACAGATCCATACTAACATATATATACATATATATATTATGTATATATATGTATATATATATTTACCCAGGTGGCCATTTAATGTGAGAATTTTTGCATGAATAAATGCAACATAATCTTAAAGCAACACATGGGAGGCATTTGATCCCCATTGTGATATTTAATGTAACAGTCACAGTTGTATCCACCTTGTTAGAACAAAAAATATTTATGGGGCAGTCGAACTGTGATAGAGCTGTTGGGGCCTAAGACTCCCAGTAAAGTGAGCTGCAGATGAACCCAAACCCTCAGCTTGTCCTGTGTCCTCCTTGCTCATTTACATCTAGGTAAGAACACCAGCAAGCTGCCTCGGTGGAAATCACCTTTCTGCCTGCATCCTCTCTCCAGTGTAGACCCAAGTCCCTCTCCCTTTGCAGGCGAATGGTGTCAAGTGGAAAATGGTGAGGGATATGGATTCTGCAGAGAGCCCAGAGGCTGGCTAAGAGAGAACTTGTCTACAGAAGGAGCATAAGAAGTTGTGTTCCTTTGTAGCATCCAAACATACGCCCTAGTGGCTTCACCTGTCCAGAGGTAGACTGTATTCCCCTGTTTGGGCAGGAGACAGGGAAGAGGGAGACTAGCTTCCTGTTCAAAGGTGCCATTCTTCTTTAAGAAAACCTTGGCCTTATGTTGTATGTCTGTCTTGGGGATACGAGGAAACGTTATGATTATAACACTCTGTCCCCATAACTGACTGAAAGAGAGGAAAACAGGTCTACAGCACGCCTGACACACAGGCTTATAGGACAGTCTAGCCACTGTCAGAAATAGCAGAACAAAGTAACACTAGAGATAAGCTGATGGCGAGAGGCAAGCGCAGGAACCCAAGCAACAGAAACCAAGACTACATGCCATCATCGGAGCCCAATTCTCCCACCAAAACAAACATGGAATATCCAAACACACCAGAAAAGCAAGATCTGGTTTCAAAATCATATTTGATCATGATGCTGGAGGACTTCAAGAAAGACGTGAAGAACTCCCTTAGAGAACAAGTAGAAGCCTACAGAGAGGAATCGCAAAAATCCCTGAAAGAATTCCAGGATAACACAATCAAACAGTTGAAGGAATTAAAAATGGAAATAGAAGCAATCAAGAAAGAACACATGGAAACAACCCTGGATATAGAAAACCAAAAGAAGAGACAAGGAGCTGTAGATACAAGCTTCACCAACAGAATACAAGAGATGGAAGAGAGAATCTCAGGAGCAGAAGATTCCATAGAAATCATTGACTCAACTGTCAAAGATAATGTAAAGCGGAAAAAGCTACTGGTCCAAAACATACAGGAAATCCAGGACTCAATGAGAAGATCAAACCTAAGGATAATAGGTATAGAAGAGAGTGAAGACTCCCAGCTCAAAGGACCAGTAAATATCTTCAACAAAATCATAGAAGAAAACTTCCCTAACCTAAAAAAAAAGATACCCATAGACATACAAGAAGCCTACAGAACTCCAAATAGATTGGACCAGAAAAGAAACACATCCCGTCACATAATAGTCAAAACACCAAACGCACAAAATAAAGAAAGAATATTAAAAGCAGTAAGGGAAAAAGGTCAAGTAACATATAAAGGCAGACCTATCAGAATCACACCAGACTTCTCGCCAGAAACTATGAAGGCCAGAAGATCCTGGACTGATGTCATACAGACCCTAAGAGAACACAAATGCCAGCCCAGGTTACTGTATCCTGCAAAACTCTCAATTAACATAGATGGAGAAACCAAGATATTCCATGACAAAACCAAATTTACACAATATCTTTCTACAAACCCAGCACTACAAAGGATAATAAATGGTAAAGCCCAACATAAGAAGGCAAGCTATACCCTAGAAGAAGCAAGAAACTAATCATCTTGGCAACAAAACAAAGAGAATGAAAGCACACAAACATAACCTCACATCCAAATATGAATATAACGGGAAGCAATAATCACTATTCCTTAATATCTCTCAACATCAATGGCCTCAACTCCCCAATAAAAAGAAATAGATTAACAAACTGGATACGCAACTAGGACCCTGCATTCTGCTACCTACAGGAAACACACCTCAGAGACAAAGACAGACACTACCTCAGAGTGAAAGGCTGGAAAACAACTTTCCAAGCAAATGGTCAGAAGAAGCAAGCTGGAGTAGCCATTCTAATATCAAATAAAATCAATTTTCAACTAAAAGTCATCAAAAAAGATAAGGAAGGACACTTCATATTCATCAAAGGAAAAATCCATCAAGATGAACTCTCAATCCTAAATATCTATGCCCCAAATACAAGGGCACCTACATACGTAAAAGAAACCTTACTAAAGCTCAAAACACACATTGCACCTCACACAATAATAGTGGGAGATTTCAACACCCCACTCTCATCAATGGACAGATCATGGAAACAGAAATTAAACAGAGATGTAGACAGACTAAGAGAAGTCATGAGCCAAATGGACTTAACGGATATTTATAGAACATTCTATCCTAAAGCAAAAGGATATACCTTCTTCTCAGCTCCTCATGGTACTTTCTCCAAAACTGACCATATAATTGGTCAAAAAATGGGCCTCAACAGGTACAGAAAGATAGAAATAATCCCATGCATGCTATCAGACGACCACGGCCTAAAACTGGTCTTCAATAACAATCAAGGAAGAATGCCCACATATACGTGGAAATTGAACAATGCTCTACTCAATGATAACCTGGTCAAGGAAGAAATAAAGAAAGAAATTAAAAACTTTTTAGAATTTAATGAAAATAAAGGTACAACATACCCAAACTTATGGGACACAATGAAAGCTGTGCTAAGAGGAAAACTCATAGCGCTGAGTGCCTGCAGAAAGAAACAGGAAAGAGCATATGTCAGCAGCTTGACAGCACACCTAAAAGCTCTAGAACAAAAAGAAGCAAATACACCCAGGAGGAGTAGAAGGCAGGAAATAATCAAACTCAGAGCTGAAATCAACCAAGTAGAAACAAAAAGGACCATAGAAAGAATCAACAGAACCAAAAGTTGGTTCTTTGAGAAAATCAACAAGATAGATAAACCCTTAGCCAGACTAACGAGAGGACACAGAGAGTGCGTCCAAATTAACAAAATCAGAAATGAAAAGGGAGACATAACAACAGATTCAGAGGAAACTCAAAAAATCATCAGATCTTACTATAAAAACCTATATTCAACAAAACTTTAAAATCTTCAGGAAATGGACAATTTCCTAGACAGATACCAGGTACCAAAGTTAAATCAGGAACAGATAAACCAGTTAAACAACCCCATAACTCCTAAGGAAATAGAAGCAGTCATTAAAGGTCTCCCAACCAAAAAGAGCCCAGGTCCAGACGGGTTTAGTGCAGAATTCTATCAAACCTTCATAGAAGACCTCATACCAATATTATCCAAACTATTCCACAAAATTGAAACAGATGGATCACTACCGAATTCCTTCTACGAAGCCCCAATTACTCTTATACCTAAACCACACAAAGACACAACAAAGAAAGAGAACTTCAGACCAATTTCCCTTATGAATATCGACGCAAAAATACTCAACAAAATTCTGGCAAACCGAATCCAAGAGCACATCAAAACAATCATCCACCATGACCTAGTAGGCTTCATCCCAGGCATGCAGGGATGGTTTAATATACGGAAAACCATCAACGTGATCCATTATATAAACAAACTGAAAGAACAAAACCACATGATCATTTCATTAGACGCTGAGAAAGCATTTGACAAAATTCAACACCCCTTCATGATAAAAGTCCTGGAAAGAATAGGAATTCAAGGCCCATACCTGAACATAGTAAAAGCCATATACAGCAAACCAGTTGCTAACATTAAACTAAATGGAGAGAAACTTGAAGTAATCCCACTAAAATCAGGGACTAGACAAGGCTGCCCACTCTCTCCCTACTTATTCAATATAGCTCTTGAAGTTCTAGCCAGAGCAATCAGACAACAAAAGGAGGTCAAGGGGATACAGATCGGAAAAGAAGAAGTCAAAATATCACTATTTGCAGATGATATGATAGTATATTTAAGTGATCCCAAAAGTTCCACCAGAGAACTACTAAAGCTGATAAACAACTTCAGCAAAGTGGCTGGGTATAAAATTAACTCAAATAAATCAGTTGCCTTCCTCTATACAAAAGAGAAACAAGCCGAGAAAGAAATTAGGGAAACGACACCCTTCATAATAGACCCAAATAATATAAAGTACCTCGGTGTGACTTTAACAAAGCAAGTAAAAGATCTGTACAATAAGAACTTCAAGACACTGAAGAAGGAAATTGAAGAAGACCTCAGAAGATGGAAAGATCTCCCATGCTCATGGATTGGCAGGATTAATATAGTAAAAATGGCCATTTTACCAAAAGCAATCTACAGATTCAATGCAATCCCCATCAAAATACCAATCCAATTCTTCAAAGAGTTAGACAGAACAACTTGCAAATTCATCTGGAATAACAAAAAACCCAGGATAGCTAAAGCTATCCTCAACAATAAAAGGACTTCAGGGGGAATCACTATCCCTGAACTCAAGCAGTATTACAGAGCAATAGTGATAAAAACTGCATGGTATTGGTACAGAGACAGACAGATAGACCAATGGAATAGAATTGAAGACCCAGAAATGAACCCACACACCTATGGTGACTTGATTTTTGACAAAGGAGCCAAAACCATCCAATGGAAAAAAGATAGCATTTTCAGCATATGGTGCTGGTTCAACTGGAGGTCAACATGTAGAAGAATGCAGATCGATCCATGCTTATCACCCTGTACAAAGCTTAAGTCCAAGTGGATCAAGGACCTCCACATCAAACCAGACACACTCAAACTAATAGAAGAAAAACTAGGGAAGCATCTGGAACACATGGGCACTGGAAAAAATTTCCTAAACAAAACACCAGTGGCTTACGCTCTAAGATCAAGAATCGACAAATGGGATCTCATAAAACTGCAAAGCTTCTGTAAGGCAAAGGACACTGTGGTTAGGACAAAACGGCAACCAACAGATTGGGAAAAGATCTTTACCAATCCTACAACAGATAGAGGCCTTATATCCAAAATATACAAAGAACTCAAGAAGTTAGACCGCAGGGAAACAAATAACCCTATTAAAAAATGGGGTTCAGAGCTAAACAAAGAATTCACAGCTGAGGAATGCCAAATGGCTGAGAAACACCTAAAGAAATGTTCAACATCTTTAGTCATAAGGGAAATGCAAATCAAAACAACCCTGAGATTTCACCTCACACCAGTGAGAATGGCTATGATCAAAAACTCAGGGGACAACAGATGCTGGTGAGGATGTGGAGAAAGAGGAACACTCCTCCATTGTTGGTGGGATTGCAAACTGGTACAACCATTCTGGACATCAGTCTGGAGGATCCTCAGAAAATTGGACATTGAACTGCCTGAGGATCCAGCTATACCTCTCTTGGGCATATACCCAAAAGATGCCCCAACATATAAAAAAGACACGTGCTCCACTATGTTCATTGCAGCCTTATTTATAATAGCCAGAAGCTGGAAAGAACCCAGATGCCCTTCAACAGAGGAATGGATACAGAAAATGTGGTACATCTACACAATGGAATATTACTCAGCTATCAAAAACAACGAGTTTATGAAATTCGTAGGCAAATGGTTGGAACTGGAAAACATCATCCTGAGTGAGCTAACCCAATCACAGAAAGACATACATGGTATGCACTCATTGATAAGTGGCTATTAGTGCAAATGCTCGAATTACCCTAGATGCCTAGAACAAATGAAAGTCAAGACGGATGATCAAAATGTGAATGCTTCACTCCTTCTTTAAAAGGGGAACAAGAATACCCTTGGCAGGGAAGAGAGAGGCAAAGATTAAAACAGAGACTGAAGTAACACCCATTCAGAGCCGGCCCCACATGTGGCCCATACATATACAGCCACCCAATTAGACAAGATGGATGAAGCAAAGAAGTGCAGACCGACAGGAGCCGGATGTAGATCGCTCCTGAGAGACACAGCCAGAATACAGCAAATAGAGAGGCGAATGCCAGCAGCAAACCACTGAACTGAGAATAGGTCCCCCGTTGAAGGAATCAGAGAAAGAACTGGAAGAGCTTGAAGGGGCTCGAGACCCCATATGTACAACAATGCCAAGCAACCAGAGCTTCCAGGGACTAAGCCACTACCTAAAGACTATACATGGACTGACCCTGGACTCTGACCTCATAGGTAGCAATGAATATCCTAGTAAGAGCACCAGTGGAAGGGGAAGCCCTGGGTCCTGCTAAGACTGAACCCCCAGTGAACTAGACTGGTGGGGGGAGGGCGGCAATGGGGGGAGGGTTGGGAGGGGGACACCCATAAGGAAGGGGAGGGGGAGGGGGATGTTTGCCCAGATACCGGGAAAGGGAATAACACTCGAAATGTATATAAGAAATACTCAAGTTAATAATAAAAAAAAAAAAAAAGAAAGGCTCAAATAGAAAAGGAAAACATTAAAAAAAAAAACCATCTGGAACATTCTTCTAGCTAGTATTTGAACCTTGCCTCTGATTTCTGTTTAGAGAGAAAAGCTCCCAAGTTGTGTTTTAAGATTCTACTGTGAAGTTTCTGTTTTCTTAAAACTACCTTGACCATTTGGGAGTGAGCTTGGATCACAGAGGGCTGCCTTTCCCTAAAGCGGTATATGTCATTTTTAAATGCACTCCCTCTTAAAGCATGCCCTTATGAGAAGCCAGTGCATGAAACAGATGGAGTGGAGGGGCTCGGACTAAAGGGGTCAGTAAGCATTGCCCCAGGCGGGCCTCTTGCCTGAAGAGCACGGCAGTCCAATGGCATGGTACGCAAACTGCTCATTACTATACTGTAAGGAAAGAATAGGCCATTTGATAAGAAATGCTTTTTTCCTTTGAATATGGAGATGCCCCATAGTTTGCCTGCAGCCCCCAAGGACCTTAGAGGTTATCATCGCAGGCGGTTCATTTGACCAAGACATATCATCACTCCCTTATGGACCTGTATGCCACTTCCTAAAACCCAACTCACTTTATTGTATATTTTCCTGAATGTGTGTAGGACCCGTGATGGCCCAGGATTATGGAGGAAGGGCCAAGGAGAGCTTCAACCCCATATACTTGAGGTGAGGATGACAGGAATTGGCTCCCTCCCACTCCAAAACTGGCACCATAAAGTCAGCTCCCCCACCATCAACCCTAGTAAAAATTCATTACATGAGCAGTTATTAGGTTTCACTCCTTGTTTGACCTTTTAAGATCCACCACCCGCCACTCCTGACTATGCAGATGAAGCATCTTCTGACACCCCTGTCCTAGCCAATGGTACCCAGCCATACAAACCTTGTCCTAGAAACCCTGGATACCTCCTCAGGGGAATAAATACCCACTTGTCCCCTATCCAATACAGCTGTTCCCAGGTGTGTTTTTGCCCATGTACTCATAACTGACCAAGAGTCAGACTTGCTTAGGCTTCCCTCCCACCAGTCCAGCCCAGTGCACAACAGGCCTGGCTGTCCAGAGGGAGAAGCAGACATGTGCCATCTCAATGCCCCGACCCAGAGCTCTATATAATGCTTCTCTCTTCATGGGCAGATGGCTGCCTTGAAGGTGGGATGGAGGGAGCCTTGTAGACATGGTGGAGATGTGCTCTGGCTTTTATCTGCAAGATGGACAGAGCCATCATCTATGATAACCTTGCTTTTAAATTTCTTTCCCTTTTCTGGCCTCTGATAGCTTTGCATTAATGATATGCAGCCTACAGTCTCTTCTATTCCCGCTTACCCACACTGGCATGAGTCCAACTCCCCACTCAACTCTGAATGTGGCTTTCCATGATGCTTCTTATGTGCTTAAGTTTGATTTGTTCTTTTTGTGAGATTTAGGAGGTAATCTGTGAGCATAATTAAAGAGCAATAGGGGTTTCCTGGGGTGTGTTTGGAGGTGGGGAGTCATGTTTGAAGATAGGCAGTGTACGGGAGGACCACTTCCCTCCTGGAGCACCATGAATGCAAGTGGGTTTTAGGCTGTGCACTGTGAATACCAGTTAGAGTTTGGGTCAAAAGATAATGTCCTTGCTTTTAGCGATATGAAGACCTTAGCCACTGATGGTCGAGAGACTCATTGTAGCTTTTCGGTGTGTTTCCTAGATGGTCCTGAGTCATTGTAATTACTGGCTTTTACATTGTTTGAGGTCAGTCTCTTCACCTGTCAAAACTGACAGGTGCTTGTGGGTGTTTTCTGCTATTGTCTTCTTTACTGGAACATTTGGTTTGTGGTGTCCTTTGGAGAAGCTAAGAGTTTAGAGGGAGGGAGAGAGACAGATGGACAGTTGAGGAGGGGCCAGAGGGGAAAGACAACTTGCTAGATAGACTGTAGCAGGGCAGTTGGTTTAACATAGGAGGATTATGGGGGGTCGGGGGGATAAAACTGAAGGTTTGTAGGAGGCACCAGAATCAGACCAGGCTTGGTGTGGCCTTGGAGATACTATCTTGCAGAGGACCCATCAGAGAGACATGAAAAGAACATGAAAAGAACAGTTCTTTTTCTTTCTCTCTTCCCTCCCTCCACACTGTTCTCCACAATCCTGGTTTCCACCATCCCAGCTCCAGGATCACTCTGCTCCATATCAAAACTTAACTCAGAGCATCATATCAAAGACACTCATGACACTCATTCTCTCCTTTCTCCTTTGTTCCCGTCCCTAACCTCTCACCTCATTGAGTGACCACATCATTGTTACTCCTGTCCTCTGTCCTCTTCGCCAGCAGCATTGGAATTCAGAACCTGGCAGGACTTGGGCTGTGCTGTTATGTTGACTTCTGTGGGAACATGGAGTGGCAGGCTGTGTTCCATTGGTGCCATTGCACCATAGGGAGAAAAATGTCTTCTACCTGCCTGTTAAAATGGAGCAATAGCCCTGCAGGCAGGGACACTAAACAAGGTCACTCTGTCATAGGGCCTTGTGTATGGTGCAAATGTAGGCAGTGGATGGTTGTATTGTCTGCATCTTGAGAGGGAAGAAATGTGTTCAGTGTCACATGTTCCGATTTAGGATAACTCTCTAAAGAATGTTTGAAAGATAAAAGAGAAGTTGCAATCTGGGGAGATGACGAAGTAGCTTTGAAAGTGAGGACCTGAGTTCAGGTTCTCAGAACCCACGTAGTGCTGGAGGTTTCAGTACGTGTCTGTGAGCCCAGTGTGCCTGTGATGAGGTGGGTGGCAGAGACAGGACAGTCCCCAGAAACTCATAAGCCAGTAAGCCTGGAGTATGCAGTAGCAAATAATAAATAAATAGCATTCTCTAAGTCTCAAATAAAGTGGAAGTCTCGCACCAACACTTAAGAGTGTCCTCTGGTCTGCACACATGCACTGACATGTGCATACTTATACATACAAACACATAGGGGTGCACATGCAACACACGAGAGAGAGAGAGAGAGAGAGAGAGAGAGAGAGAGAGAGAGAGAGAGAAGAGGAGAGGGTGAGGGAATGAAGAAATCTTAGGTTAGAGGATAAAAAAGCAAAGCTTGTCTGGGAAGTTCATGGGATGACTCTTGGGGACTGGAGACCTCCAGCATGTTTAACTTTCCCAGCAGCCAACATTTATCAAGCCCTGCTCCACTTGGCCCTGTCCCTGGACAGTGCTTTATAGGGCTCCTGGCTCCTGTCTCTACTGAATACTAAGTGTGGTTATGGACTTACTAATGGAGAGGGTGGCTGTATCCACACAGAATACAAAGTCTGGGCTGCCATAGCACTTGCAAGCCCATCTCATCTCAAACCTCCCGTGAGCATCTTTCCCCCATTAAATTTAACTAAAAATTTAAATGGGCAGAATTTAAAGTCACTTTGAAAACTTTCCCCCTTTCAAGTCTTGGCATTAGAAGTTGATCTCTTTAGAGGTCCACATCTGTCAGACAGCTGGAAGGTCCATCCCCGCTCTTGCTCTCCACACCCTCCATTTGTCTCTGCACAGGCATTTTCTTGATAATTGAGATGTATTGCTGGATGAACCAGGGGCCACTCAATGGTGCCAAAGGAACAGTTCCTGGCCAGCTGCTTTCCTTCATTAGGATGTGTCTATCAGCCACTGTTCCTGAGAAATCCTTGTCAAGGGACATCTGCCTGTGTCACCCTATTAACTGGGATAAGCTGGGCTTCTTGTTCCCTTACCAAAAGACAAAGCTGGTTCTTAAGAAGCCACTGTCATAAAAGTTTTCACCCTTTACAATTAAAGCGGGAAGAGGTCAACGATGGGAGATTAATGCTGCAGTCATCGGCATTCATCATTCATGAGCAGTTAGGGCCCTAAATGCTACTTTTAAAGGCTGCTCTGCCTTCCAGTCCCAAGGAGAACGTAATTGTATAGAACACTGGCTGTGTTTGGAATTTTAATTTGTCCACTGGCAGTGTCACAAGGAATTCATTTAAGACCCCAGATATTCCTGTGATACATGTATATAATGTGTGTGTGTGTGTGTGTGTGTGTGTGTGTGTGTATGTGTGTGTGTGTACTTACATGTTCTTGTGGAGGCCATGTGTGTGCATTTGTTTATGGAGGCCAAAGGTCAACACTAGGTGTCATTCACAGGAGCTATACTTTTATTTTGTTATTTATTATACTTTATATATTTTTTGAGACAGAGTCTCTCATTGGATTAGAATTTGCTAAATAAACTAGACTGGCTAGCAGTGAGTCCTAGGGAACCTCTCATTTATCCTTTGTTACTGCTAAGATTATAAGTGTGTACTGCCATCTGTGGCTTTTTTAAACCTAGGTTCTAAGAGCTGATTTCAGGTGCCCATGATTGCCTGGGAACTACTTTACCAGCTGATCTATCTCTCTAGCTCAAGATCTCAGACGCTTCCAGAAGGGCCATTCATAGGTGTCTTTGAGGCTCAGGTGGGCCACAGGGCAGAGCAAGTGACTGCTACACAGCTGGGGTAGATACAAAGGAGCATGGAGTTAGAAGGAACACGAATAACTCAGAGACCAGCTCCCCTGTGATGCCATGGGTGACCAGATGACCTCTTCCAGTGGAAGTCAAGGGAGAGTGGTAGAGGTCACAGGTGAATGTGGCCTCTAAGACGCTTTAGGAGCAGGTGAACATCATGACAGCAGAGATGACCAAGACAGGATGCCAGCTACCACCAGAATTGTCCACTAACCAAAGAAGATTGAAATTACTCACTGAACTTCTCTGACTGCTAAAAGACTGAACCAGTGGGAAGCACCTACTTGCTTGAGCCTGGCACGCAGTGAGGTTGCCACCATATTCTGGTCTCTGCTTAGATTTCCAGTCACAATCAGAATACACAGAAAGGCCTGAGCAGGAGTCCTAAAATTCCACACAAATAAAGAACCCACAAAGTAATGATCAACACAGTATCTAGTCTCCTAATCCCACCCACCCTCCTACCTACCTTTCTATATGTCCATCCATCTCTCTACCCAAATGCCTATCCACTTATCCACACACCCATCCAACATTTAATGGATACCAATGTTGTGTAGGGGCTTGAAAATACATAAGTAAACAAGACACACACTTTGGCATTTTGAATTTTCTACAGTAAATGGACATCTGGAGGTCTCAGGAATATCAAGGGCAAAGTGACCTTCACAGAAATTTTCTTATCAGCTTTGACCAATAAGAAATCCTTGAGCCACAGAGTAGATGAGTGGGCCCATCCAGGAATGAAAACCATGACTCCTCTCTGACAGACAAAGAAGTTTCCACCAGTCACACAGAGTAACCCACCTTCACAATAGGAACAGACTTACGCTCTCTAGATTGGAGGTCATTCCATGCATTTCCTTAAGACATACATTTTGTTTATGAGAAAGAGAATGAGCTTGCCCCGTATTCAGTATCTTGCTAAATGAATCAGCTATATTCACTCCTGACACGAAATGGGCAGTGTCCAGCAGAGAAACCTCCTACTCTCTACCTCGAACTGACAAGAGGTCAAAGTGAAAAAGGAGAGATGTTTTTCCCCTAACAGCTGATCTCTCTAGAGATCAGCTTTAAAACAGTCGTCAGTCAATCAATCAATCAAGCAAGCAAGCAAGCAAACAAACAAACAAACAAATCAAATCAAATCATTCTGGAGCAAGTTCTGTGTTGGAAGCATAGAATAACCGAGATAAGAAGAAGATGCCTTCTTCCAGAGCTGTTAGCCAATGCCATTGCATTGGTGTCCCATCAATGTGGACCATAGCAAAGGTCTTCCAGTAACCCCCTAGGCATGGGACAGTGGGACTATACCTTAGGGGTTTAAACTGCTTCTTTTCCCATTATTTCTTTTTTAATCTGCACTCTCCTATGTGGCCCTGCCAAACTTCTGAGCCTTCCTTATCTGTAGCAGAATGGCCTTTATCACAGCACCCAGGCATCTGTGAGATGGAACTGCACTTGCAGACAGCCAGAAGAATTGAGAAGTTTTGACAGCCCCAAGGACAGCTACCCTTTCACTTACAAATCAAGGTTACATGCTCCCAGTAAAGCATTTTAATTGCCAGCACCCTTCTACCCAGGAAGCCTGCAGCAGTTGCACCGATATAGCTCAGCTTATTGATCCCTGTGATGCAGGGCTTCTGCTTCAGGCCTACTGCAGCACTTCAGAAGATCAGCACAATAGTTCAGAGATCAATCATTGCTTCTCCCTACTGGTCCGTTTTAATTGTGAAATCAAAGGCGCAGTTAAGGCTTCTTAAGTTGGAAGAACATGTGTGAAACCAAGAGACGGTCCGTCATCATGGTAACCAGCCTTTCGCACCCAAAGCAAGCTGAGGCTCAGGGTTTCCTGAACTGACTTCAAGCGTCCAGCACCCTTGAATTTAATGGAGGTTGGTAGTCGGCAATTTTCCATAGGATGACCTGTTTCCCTCCTTACTTGTCAGGAAAACTGGGGGTCTAGGAGGAAAATGATCCCACCAGGCAGTAGAAACAAGGTATAAAGCAGCAATCTGGTTTCAGGATTTGCCTCCTACGAAGGACGGACAGTGTTGCTAAGGTTGAGGCCACCTTCCATGAGACTTTGGCTTCAATGGACAGAGGTCTCTGAGCCATTCCACATCTTGGCAAGAGACTTAACATTCTCTAATAGCTTTCTGTTAAGAAACAATGTGAATGGATTTTGATTCGCATGAGGATTTCCAGGTTGCTTGCCTACCCATTCCATTTTTGAGGCTTTGATATCTTTTAGAAAAGGTCAACTTGAGGTAAGTTAACTGAGTTTCTCGTGAGCATTTGGAACCAAAAAAATACGAGAAGGAAGTTCATCTTCTTACTCTCTCCTGCAAACAGTTTCACAAGGATGTACAGATGGATACTAGTTGAACAGCATACTGAAGTCTAGTTATATTTATTAAAATATACTTGACTCTGAGGTGAGCTGTTTCCTTTACTGAGTCCCCAGTGTACTGATGGGCACATTTGCTTAAGCTCTGCAAGCCAGTGTGGTGGCTTTTGCATGACAAGTGTTTGCAGGAGAGTATCAAGTGAACATGTTGGAAGGCATAGCTCTGGTTTCACAACTCCTGGGCCACTTGTTAAACAATGTTGTGCTAGGCCAGCCTTTGGGCTATGGGAAAAATGACCAAGTGTCTTCTTAGGGCACATCTAGGAGTGAAGCTTGTGGAGAATTTTGGGTTCTACCAGGCACTCCTCTCAGGATCCCTTAGAACCTCATACTGGGTTTCTCCTGTTGAGATTTATCAGGAATGAGCAGCTAGCGGTTGGAGGGTAAGGACAAAGAAGGTCTCTGTTAGTTTCTGGGTAGTCAGAACCCCATCACTGTTTCCCATAAGTATGTAATATTCTTCCTGTGGATTCCTTGACCCATGGCCTATAGCCCTGCCTGGAACATATTTGGATGCCTGCTCGTGGAAGTTGAAGGAATCTTTAGCCAAATATTTCTGCTAGATCTTTCCTCTTCTTGCTGTTTTTTTTGGAACAGGTCCACAAGGTGACCCCTGGATGTCCTTTTCTGGGCCTTTGACCCTGGAATGATTAGCCTAAGGAGGATGAGCATAAGGATGGAGCCATTTGGCCCCATCTCCTCCTGCCTGTCTGCTTGGCAGTAAAGCCATTCTAACCGAGCCGTGCGGTTCCCCGGAGCCCACTTAGCTCCTGCCAGGTGCCAAATCTGTTTTCAGTCTTCTTAGCAATTCTATGAGCTCTGCAAATCCCACCGGTATAGGTTAGCCAGAGGCAGGTTCTGATGAGGCCTCTTAATAGAAAACAAGACAAAAAAGAGACCAGGTCGTATTATCTTGTAATCATCCTCCAGGCTGGCACTTGCCAGTGTGCAGGGGAAACCCCTAGTGAAACTTCAGAGTATTTCTGTTGAGTTTATTGGTCAAGTTCCCCATCTCTTCATGTTATAGGGATATGATGATGGGGTGGTTCATTCAAAAGACATTTAATAATTATCCACTATGTACTAGATTCCATTCTGCAGTTGGGAAGATAGCTTTGAATCAAAGACCCAGCTCAGAAAGCTGTTGTTCTATTTAGGGTAGGGGTTGGGCAGAGAACTATGGTTAGAGGAGGTAGGCTCTACAAAGTAAAATAAAATGATATGTATGGGTAGAATGAAGGGGGTGCAGTCCCTCATTAGGAGGTTGGGGAAGACCTCTTGAATATAGGGCTATCTCGAGACCTCAATGAATAAGTAGAAACTTAGGAAGGGCATATGGGCCAGATCCATGCAGAAGAATCAAGGACAGCTTAGAGGCTAGTCTAAAGTTGGTAAACAAGGGTGGAGTAAGCACAGGAACATGGGATTGGGAGATCCAAGGTCATCAGGCTTCAGGAAAGTGCTGAGCAGAAAGGGCATGATGTCTACAGTGACATCCATTGTAAGCTTTTTTTTTTTTTTAGTAAATCTCCAGGCTGCTGACAGGCAGGTGTAGCCCCAGCTTTGAGGGTATGATGCTTCCACACCTTCCCTGGAGAAAAGTTACATAGAACACTTGGGAATCAAACTATATTGTTAATACTACATGCCAAGCCTTTAACTATTGGTACCTAGTTTGTGGAATGAGGGGTATGTGTGAAAATATGTGATTGCCCATGAAAATGAAATAATTTCACATCTAGTACAAATCTGAAGGGCTATTCAAATTTCTTTGCATGGTAGGAGTGCCTTCTTCTCCTCCTCCTCCTCCCCCTCCTCCTCCCCCCTCCTCCTCCTCCCCCTTCTTCCTAGTTCTCTTCCTCTTTTTTTCTTTAATACGACAGCATATTGGTGCTGGCAGAAATGGAGCTTTTGACTGTGATGGGAACATTGTGGCCAACCCCAATTAAACCTCTCTCTACTATTTATTCAGGCTTCCAGGAAATAGGGTGGACAGGGTCAGTGAGGGGCTGAAGTCCCTGGGAAGGATTGAGGGGAGCAAGGTTTCTTGCTCTCAGCACTGCTTGGGGATCAGACTTTTCTTTGTGGTGGTAGCTGTCCTAGGAGTAACATGTTAGTTCCATGGCTGGCTTCTGCCCCCTAGAACCACTAGTGCTTCCATTCTCCAGATAGGAAGACAATGGTCCCTGGACTCCTGAAGATGACACTACAGAGGACGCACTGCTGGCTGAAAACTACTGCCGTGTGGCAACAAACTTCTTGAGAGGAACTAGCCACTGGGTAAGGGGTTTGAAGAGCAGAAAACTGGAGCTGGTCTTCTTTCTGATAAGATTGCATCAACTGAGCTCTAGTAGTGGAGGAGCCTGGGGTTTAGTTCAGGAATTTTCTTTTATCCACATGACTGGGGTTCGTAATGTCTCAGCCTTGGATAGAGGTAGAAGACATTCAGGGTGAAGGGATGGGAGCCAGTGGAAGAGAGAGCCAGGAACACCCACTTCAATACAAGTGATGGGGGCAAGGTCGAGGTGGAGATGAGGGAGGAACCCTACAGCCAACCCATGGGAGGGCTAGGCTAGGAGGATGTGAGCTAACCTGGGGTGAGCCAGTAAGGAGACAGAGCAGCATGGTAAGAAGTATAGAGAATGCCATTCCTTCAGTATTGATGAAAGGAGAGATAACTGCCCTCCATCTATAGCAAAGTGTAATAGCCCCCTCACCGCCCCCATGTGTGTATATGTGTTGTCAACTTGATACACCTTGGAACAGGGAATCTCAACTGAAACTGCCTCTATCAGATTACTCTGTGGCACATCTGTGGAGGCATTTTCTTGATAATTTACATAGCAGGGCTCAGCCCACCATGGGCAGTGTCATTCCTGAGCAGGAGGGTCTGGACTGCCTAAGAAAGGTGTCTGAACATGAGTCTGGGAGCAAGCCGATAGGTAGTGCTCCTCCATGGTTACTGCTTTAGCATCTGCCTTGACTTCCTGATTTGGTTTCCCTCGATAATGAAACACAAAGTGTAAGATAAAATAAACCTTTCCCTCCCCCAACTTACTTTTTTGGTCATGGTGTCTACCACAGCAATAAACACAGAAAGCAAACTAGAATGATACAGATGAGATAAAGTCAAGGCAAGGAAATTCTATCTAAAGTTTCCATATTTATGTGCATTAATCACATAGGGATATTGGTTTGTTTTAAAAATGCTGTAGCCCAGGCTACTCTGGACCTCATTATGTAGTTTAGACATCCCATCCTCCCGTCTCTGACTCGTAGGTGCTGTGATGGACATGAGCCATCACACCTAATGGGATTTTTTACTAATATCAAAAATAAGTGGAACAGCTTTAGGGGAAAAAAACTCTGTAAGATTGTTGAGCTAAAATGAACAAATTAGGGAGTCTTATTTATAACAGATGTCACTGAAAATAAATATACCATATGTCATCATTATCACAACAAACAATGTTTATCAGTTGTCCATGCACAGACACAGATGGGGACAATATATGGAAAGTATGAGGAACGATCAGGCTGTTTTCACTCTGCAAATGTTGATTAAGCACATGCCGGGTGCTAGTCGCATGCCACCTGCGCAACAGGAGTATAATCTGTGTAGCCCTTGACCCAGAGGGTGCCAAAATTCTAATTGAAGACAACCAACTCTGAGTTCCGTCCAAAAGGTGCCTTATGATCGATAGGGAAACCATTAAGAAGTCGCTCTATCAGGCACAAATGACGAGGAGACGCAACTGGAAAATGCACCAAGAAATCTTTAATCTCATTAAAATGTAAATTAATTCACAATTAATATATTGAAGCAGAGGGCCTGGAAGATGATTTATTCAGTAATGTCCTTGCTCTGTAAGCACAAAAACCCGAGTTTGAATCCCATCATCCATGTAAGAAGCTGTGTATAATCGGGTATAACTGGAATCCTAGAACTGGGGCAATAGAGACAGGAGGACCCTGAGAGCTTGCTGAGTCAGCAAGGTTCAGGTTCGGTGAGAGACCCCGCCTCAAAAAAGTAAAGTGAAGCATCATAGATACTGATGCCTGACAACTTCTGGTCTCTAGATATCCATGTACCCACCTCCCCTTCTCTTCTCCCCTTTCCCTATCGCTTTCCCCTCCCTCTTCCCTCTCCCTCCTTCCTTCTCTCTCTCTTTCTTCCTAAGCTGAATATTACCACTGGCCATCTAAACTGGTAAATATCCACTGGGAAGAAGAGGTAAATAAAAAAAAACTCAGTAGAGGGAAAAACCATACTTGGTGCTCTGTTAAATCTATTCTACAAAGAGCCCGAAGCAACCTAAAATACAAGAGTAATGAAAGGATTACATAAATTCTGGTAATTTATTCCATCAGCTACTATATTTCATTTTTAATGGAAATTACGAGGTTGCAAAAGAATCACAAAGCCATGAAAAATTAGAAAGCAATGGCTGACTGTGTGTGGAATCAGAACCAGGGTGAGATATGGATTCTCTACATTCATCAAGTTCATTAGGAAGACAGATCCTAGCTCCCTTCGATACACTGAAATTGAGAAGAGAGGTCTCTTTTTTCTTTTTTGTTTTACTTCTATATGCTTTTAAATATTGTCTCTTTTTATTATTTTTCTGTTTCCTTTTTGTTTACTCTTCTCTTATACATTACATTCAGAGTGCAACCCCCTCTCCCTTTACTCCTCCCAGTCCCCACTCCTCTTCCAGATCCCACTTGTCCTCCATTTCTCTTTAAGAAAGAACAGGCCTTCCAGTGCTGTCAACTGGATACAAAATAACAAAATGCAGTTAAGAATAGGCACAACCCTCATATCAAAGCCGGATAAGGCAACCTACTATGAGATAAAGGGTCCCAAGAACAGGCAAAACTCAGAGACGCTGTCAGGAGTCCTACAAACACCCAAGCTAAACAACCACAGTATATATGCAGAGGACCTAGTGCAGACACATGTAGACCCTGTGATTGCCTCTTCAGCCTCTGTGACCCCCCATGAGCACTGCTTAGTTGACTCTGTGGGGTGTATTCTCCTGGTGTCCTTGATCCCTCTGGCTCCCACAATCCTTCTTCCCCCTTTTCTGTAGGGTTTTCCAGGCTCTGTCTAACGTTTGAGTGGGTTGCTGTACCTGCTTTCATCAGCTATTGGAAGAAGCCTCTTTGATGACAACTGAGCTAGGGACCAATCTATGAATATAGCAGAATACTGTCAGGAATCATTTCATTGACTTGTTGTTGTAGTTGTTGTTGTTGTTGTTGTTGTTGTTGTTGTTGTTGTTGTTTGTTGTGTTTGGTTCTAGCCTAGGTCTCTTAGCTATCCGGCTCCCACTTTCTGGCCATCCAAGCCCTGTTGGATTTGGGCTCCCTCTCATGGCTTAGGCTTCAACTTAGACCAGTCATTGGTTGGTCACTCTCACAAGCTCTGAGCCATCATTACCATAAGACATCTTGCAGGTAGGATAGGTTTGGTTTGAATGTTTTGTGGCTGGGTACATAAGATGATGACCAGTTCAGTCTCTATATTCCTCAATTACTAGTAGTTCTCCAAAGAGTCACACTTACAGGTTCCAGGAAGTTTTCACTGTACTGTTCCCCTATCACTTCCTAAATGCCTGCCTATTCCAGTCATCTCTTCCTGTACTCTCTCCCTTCATCCCTCCCTCTGCCATCACCCCCAGTCCATCCTCAAAATGTATTTTATCTCCCCGTTCCAAGGAGATCCATGAGTTTCCCTTAGAGCCCCTGAGTCTGTGGATCGTAGTATGTTGTCCTTTTGTTAACAATTAGTATCCTCTTATTATATTTGTCTTTCTGGGCCTGGGTTGCCTAACTCAGGCATCTTGTTTTATCCATTTTCCTGTAAATTTTGTAACAGCAGAGTAATAACTCAATTGTGTAAATATACCACATTTTCTTTATCCATTCTTTGGCTGAGGGAAATCTAGGCTGTTTCCAGTTTCTGGGGACCTTATGAATAAAGCCACTATGAACATAGCTGAGCAAGTGTCCTTGTGGTAAGATGGACTGTCCTTTGGATATGTGCCCAGGAATGATATAGCTGGGTTTTGAAGTAGATTGATTCCCAGTTGTCTGAAGAAGCAGTATATTGATTTCCATAGTGGTTGTAGAAGGTTTCACTCCCACAGGCAATGGAGGAATGTTCCTCTTGCTCCACATCCTTACCAGCATGAGATGTCTCTTGTAAGGTGGACTCTCAGAGTCATTTTGATTTGCATTTCCCTAATGGCTCAGGATGTTAAACATGTCTTTAAATGTTTCTTGTCCATTTGAGATTCCTTTTTGAGAATTCTGTTTAGATCTGTACCTCATTTTTAAATTGGATTATTTGGTTTGTTGATGTCTAGTTTCTAGAGTTCTTTATATACTTTGGATAGTAGCCCTCTTTCAGATGTGGGGTTTGTGACAATCCTTTCCCATCCTGTAGGCTGCTGCTTTGTTCTATCGACAGTGTGCATTGCCTTACAGAAGCTTTTCAGTTTCATGAGGTCCCATTTATTAATTGTCAATCTTTGTGCCTACATTATTGGTGTTCTGTTCAGGAAGTTGTCCTCTGTGGAAATTCATTTAGGGCTATTCCCCACTTTCTCGTCTATCAGGTTCAGTGTATCTGGTTTTATGTAGAGGTTCTGATACACTTGGACTTAAGTTTTGTGCAGGGTGATAAATATGGATCTATTTGCATTCTTCTACATGTAGACATATAGTTAGAACAGGACTATTTATTGACGATGTTTTCTTTTTCCATTGATTATTTTTGGCCTCTATCAAAAATCAGCTGTTTGTAGACATGTTAATTTATTTCTGGGTCTTTGGTTCAATTCACATGATTAACTTGTCTGTTTTACGCCCCTATAATGCAGTTTTTATTACGATAGCTCTGTGGTACAGCTTGAAATCAGGTATTTGTAAGTTCTTTTATTGTTCAGGATTGCTTTGCCTATCCTGGGTTTTTTGGTTTTCCATATGAAGTTGAGTATTGTTCTTTCAAGGTCTGTAATGAATTTGTTGACATTTGATGGGGAGTGCAATGAATCTGTAGATTGCTATGGTAGGATGTCCATTCCTATTATGTTAATTCTATGATCCATGACTATAGGAGATCTTTCCATCTTCTTCAATTTCTTTCCTCAAAGACTTGAAATTTTTGTCATAGAAGTTTTTCACTTGCTTGGTTAGGGTTACCCTAGGTATTTTCTATTTTTGTGGCCAGTGTGGAGTATAGTATTGTTTTCCAGATTTCTTCAGATTTCTTTCTCAACATTTTTGTCATTTATGTATGGGGGGCTACTGTTTTGTTTTTTTTTTTTTTAGCAAATCTTCTATCCAGCCACATTGCTGAAGGTATTATGAGCTAAAGGAGTTCCTTGGTAGAATTTTTTCAGTTGCTTATATATCCTATTATATCATCTACAAATAATGATACGTTGATTTCTTTTCCAATTTGTAGTCCCTTCATCTCCTTCAGTTGTCTTGTTGCTCAATAGACATGGAGAGAGTGGACAGCCTTGTCCTGATTTTAGTGGAATTGCTTTGAGTTTCTCTTCATTTAATTTGATGTTGGCTCTAGGCTTTTCATAAATTGCCTTTATTATATTTAGGTTTGTTCCTTATATCTCTAATCTCTCAAAGACTTTTATCATGAAGGAGTGTTAAGTTTTGTCAAAGGCTTTTCCAACATCTAGTGAGATGACCATGTGTTTTTTTGTCTTTCAGCTTGTTTATATGATGTATTACACTGACAGGTGTTCATATGTTTAACCGTCCCTCCATCTCTAGGATGAAGCCTACTTGGTCATGGCCGATGATTTTTTGATATGTTCTTGGATTTGGTTTGCCAGTATTTTCTTGAGTATTTTTGCATCTATGTTCATAAGGGGAATTGGTCTGTAATTCTCTTTCTTTGTTGAATCTTTCTATTCTGTGTATCATGGTAACTATGGTCTCATAAGATGAATTTACAATTTTCCTTCTGCTTCTATTTTGTGAAAAAATTTGAGGAGTATTGGAGTTAGGTCATCTTTGAAAGTCTGATACAATTCTGCACAAAAACCTTGTGGCCCTAAGAAGTTTTTAGTTGAGAGAATTTTAATGTCTGCTTCTATTTTCTTGGGGACTATAGGTTTATTTACTCTGGTTATCTGAGCTTGATTTAATTTTGATAAGTGGTACCTGTTGAGAAAATTATCTATTTATTTTAGATTTTTCAATTTTGGGAGTACAGGTTTATTTGTTTATTTGTTTGTTTAAAATTATGCCCGGACTGTTCTTTGAATTCCCTTGATATCTGTTGTCATACCTCCCTTTAAATTTCTGATTTTGTTAATTTGGATATTCTCTTTCTGCCTCTTGTTAGTTTGCATAAGGGTTTGTCTATCTTGTTGATTTTCTCAAAGAACAGACTCTTTGTTTCCTTGAATCTGTGTATTGTTCTTTCTGTTTCTATTATATTGATTTCAGTCCTGATTCCTGCCATCTACTTCTTTTTGGTGCTCTTGGGTATTCTTTTCTTTTTTCTTTTTTCCTTTGTTGTTGTTGTTTTTGTTGTTGTTGTTGTTGTTGTTGTTGTTGTTTTGTTTTGGTTTGGTTTGTCTTTGTCTTTGTTTTTGTTTTTGTTGTTTTAGGGTTTTCAGGTGTGCCTGTTAAGTAGCTAGTATAAGATGTCTCCAATTTTTTAATGTGGACATTTAGTAGTCTGATTTTTTTTCTCTTAGCCCGGCTTTTATTCTGCCAGGAAAATTTTAGATTTGACCTATGTATCTATTTCTTCTGTCTTATCTAATTCTTCTATTGTATATTCAATACCTGAGATTCTTTCTTCTGTCTCTTGAATTCTAGTTGGTGATGCTTGTGTCTGTAGTTCCTGTCCACCTCTCTGGATTTTTCACTTCCAGAGTTCCCTCCTTTATTGCTTCTATTTCTGTTTTCAGGTCTCGAACAGTTTCATTTGTTTCCCTCAACTGTGTATTTTTTTCTTGTCTTTCTTTAATGGATTTATTAATTTCTTCTTTAAGGATCTCCATCATCTTCATAAGGTTGCTCTTAAGGTCGTTTACTTGTGCTTCAGCTGTTTTGAAATATTCAGGGCTTGCTGTAGTGGGATTGCTGGTTTCTGGTGGTGACAGATTGTGCTGACTGTTGTTGATTGTGCTCTTACACTGGCATCTAGGCATCTGGGTTTGTGCCGATTATAGGTCTGGGTGTCAATTTCTGAGTTTGTCTTTGTTGGGTGGGTGTTTTATTCCTTGGTTTCTGTTTCCACTCTGGAAATATGGCTGGAGTGCCCTGTGCTTAAACAAAGGGTCTCCAGACGGGAATTGGGGATAGAGTATGTGTGTGGGGGATGGAGTGGGGGACTGAGAAAGGGGATCTCTGGGTTTCAGCCTGTCTGGAGCTCTGGAGGGCAGTATGGCCTCTGCTAGAGCAGTGGGCCTCTGCTGGATTTGCGGACCATGCTTTGGAGAAAGGTAGGTGTGCACTGAGAGAGTGGGGGAAGTCCTTGGGCAGGCGGAGTCTCTGTCAGAGTGGGCAGCTGGGATCTAGTGATAAGGAGAAGACGGGTAGTTGGGAGTAGGGTGGGTGGGCATGGAGAGACTAAGGCTGGTCTGCTGGTGGGCAGCCTACCTGGAGTTTTGGTGGTCCGTTTGATCTCTGGTTGAATAGGGGCTTCTATGGGAGTTGAGGTCCAGGATATGATTATGAGGATGGAAGAGGTGACTGGGGGTAGGGTAGGTAGTCACTGAAAAAGTCGGGCAGTCTACAGGCAGGTGGCCTATCTGGAGTAGCGGCGGCCAGTATGGCCTTTGTTCAAGTAATGGGGCTTCACTTCTGTTACCAATCCCTCTAGGCTCCACCCAACAGCTACCTAGCAACAGCTTGCATCATGCCCACCAGGTATGAGGCAGATAGCAAGAAGACAAGCATATAAGAAGCGCTCTCTCTCTCTCTCTCTCTCTCTCTCTCTCTCTCTCTCTCTCTCATTCCCTCCCTCCCTCCTGCCATCTCTCCTTCCCTCCCCTTTCTCCCTTTCCTCCCCTTCCCCCTTCCCCCCCTCATCTTCCCTTCTTCCCCCCCTTCCCTCCATCGTCTCTCCTCCTTACACAATCTGGCTCACCTCTTGCTCACTTCCTCTCTCCTCTTGCTCTCCCTCACTTTCCTCTTTTCTCTGCTTCTACCCTTTTTCCCTCCCTTCCCACCAATAAACTTTCCTTACACCAGGCTTTCCTGTGGCTGGTTTCCTGCTGTGGTTAGAGCGGGGAGACAGATTCCTTGGTGAGTCCAGCCGAAGGGCTTCTTCCACCACATTATACAGCATTTTAAAAACCACAACAACTTCTATACATTTCAAACCGAGGAAACTGCAAAAAATAAAATAAAATAAAATAAAATATAAAATAAAATAAAATAGAGTGGTTAATTTTTAACTCTTTTTTTTCCAGCTTCTTTCTCTCTAAATGCTCTTGGATGTACTAATTTTCCTTTCTTTTCTTCTACTCTGGAAGAAGAATAATTCTTGGCACTGTCATTTCTTCCTCTGTCTTTTTCGTGTCTCCCCTTCCAGTCTCCCTCCCCTCCATCTCTGCCTCTTCCTTCTCCTCCTCTTCTTTCTCCTTCTGTCTTCTGAGAGGGAAAATAGATGTTCAGAATTTTAAGGGAGAAGGAAACATGCTGAAGAATAACAGTCAAGATAGATAAATGAAGTTGTTGGATTAATGTAAAATTCATTTTCTTTTTTTTAATGGACTGTGTTCTGTTGACCAGGAGAGTATGGTAGGTCCTCGCATGAGTGACACTTAATAGAGTTTTACACAATTGAGTTAAAGCAATCGAGACAGTGTAGAGCTCATGCAATAACAGAAGATCAAGCCCAGAGGTGGCCACAGCATGGTCATCCAAAGATCAATAAGGAACCACAATGGGGATGACAGTCTTGAAATTTTAGATATTTATCCAGGATTCCATTCTGCATGCCTTGCTTGTCTTAGCTAAAGAACTATTGCCTTTAGCTGCTGGGGAGAGATAGCTGCTAGGGAGGGAGGCTCATTTTCCTTTGGAGGATAGGTTGGCCACACTCAGGTAAATGAGACAGCATTAATTGTACTCAGTGAGTTATAAAAAAAAAGAGAAGAGGATATTAATGTAGTAGGAGGTATCATGGGGAAGAGTGAGAGGGAGATATGGAATAGATATGATTATGATGTATATATGAATGAAATTGTCAAAAACAATAAATACTCTAAAATTAGATTTTGGAAGATGTGATAAATATTTTTTATAATTATGGAGTGGGGATAATATAAAACAACCATAATTATAAAAGTTATAGAGTTGGATAATTTTAAGATTAAATCAAATTGAGGGTTCTTGCTCATCAAAATATACTATGTAAGAAAAGGAAATCAGGTCAGTGAAATGGTGCAGCTTTGGGTAAAGGCACTTGGCACTAGGTTTGATACCTGAGTTTGGTTCCCAGATCCCACATGATAGAAGAGAATCCAGTTGTTATTTGATTTCCATATGTGAGCTATGGCATGTATCCCTTCCTACATAAAATAAATAAATGTAATAAAAGGTTTTTTTAAAAGCAAGCATTGGGTAATTTGTTTACTAGCTATTATATTTCACTTGTATATTTTATTTCATTATAATTTCATTTATATGATTTATGAAATAATTGAATGATATATCAAATATAGTTATATATAATTGAATATGTAAAATATGTGCATAGACAATGCAAATAAATTATAGACAATATGCATAATATCTAAGGAGTTTCTAAATCAGCATGAAAAATAATGCAGTTTTTATTTATTGGAAGTTTTTCATTTTTTTTTTTTTTGAGACAAGTTCTCACACTGTAGCTATGTCTGGCCTGGAGCATACTAAGCACCTGAGGCTGGCCTTGAACTCATGTTGAACATCCTGTCTTAGTCCTGGGATTACAGGTGTAAGCTACCATACCCTGTTACAGAGAACTTTTTATAAAGGCTTAAGACTCGAGCAGGTCACCCACCAGGGTGGATAAACAATGAGCAAGAAACAAAGGAAAACATCCTCAAGATTATTCGTTATCAGGCAAGCACAGCATGGACCACAGGTAGACACAGTCAAGTGTAGCTATAAGAGTGGAGCAGGTCAGCTCATGTGGAGTGGTTAGTACTGAACTGAACACATAAGACTGTGTCATCAGGCGATCACATTCCTCCATATAATCCCAGCAGGAGCAGCACTTCTCTCCCGAGAGAGACAGGTATGAGAATGCCTAAGACAGCAGGACTCAGAACAGGCATGAATGGGAAAGTCCAGGAAGGAAACACAAATGGCTGGTCAGGAACTGGGTACTGCTGCATACTCCTGAGGGCTACAGAATGCCAAGAGACACTTACTTCATGCACCTTCCCTATGACTCTCCCCAAGAAGTCAAAGTGAGGCTGGGCTTCTGAGGAAAGTGGGATTGCTTAGCTTGGCAGTGAGCCTAAAGCAGACAGGCATGAAGGTCTCACCCCCCTTTTATTCATCAGCGTAGTGACTCCCCAGTTGTGTTCCCTTCATAAAACTTCCCGGTTATACACTCGAGACCCAGTCCCTCTTTGGATGTATAAGTCCTGTAGCAATAACAAGGAGTCGGGGTCATTTGACATATGAAAGGAAACAGGATAGGTAGCATTAAGCAAATGCATGAATTTCAAATAAGGAAGGAGAGGCTTAGCTCACATTCAAGAACACAGAGACTCAGGCAAGTGAAAATTAAAATATTCCACAATATGGTTGGGTGAGAGGAAGAATCTCTTGAGAACAGAGGCAATTCTATGTAACAGTGGTTTCTGGGGAGTTGGAGGAGGTCTCTGACCCAAATTCTTCAGTGAGAAGAGTCAGTGGTCAGTGTCAATAGTTCAGAGTTTCCACATCACTGTCAGGGGGCAAAGCCAGAGAGAAATAGCTTAGCTCATTGATTTGCATTTTGTCACACCTCTCCTATTGGGACATGTCCCACAGTGCATAGTCCTTCACAAATAATGACAATGTCTTTCATTCTTTGGTCCAAATAATAATAATAATAATAATAATAATAATAATAATAATAATGCATCAATCTAACATTACAAGATTGAAAGGCACCTTCAAATTGATGAAATATGGTAATAGGATTACATCTAGCTGTACAATTTCCTTCCAAGCAGCATAGTGAGGGAGGTTTATTCCCTTGGGGAAGCACTCTCTGTCCTTACAGAAGGATGTCCCACAAGAGGGTAAGAGGGCCCTCGTCTATTATGGGCACTCAATAAATATTAAGCATCAAGCCATGGCCCACAGCCAGCTGTGAATAAAAATTGGCATATGCTAACATTTATTGCTTATGGATTCTGTGAGTGATGATCTCAATTCTCATTCTCTCTCTCTCTCTCTCTCTCTCTCTCTCTCTCTCTCTCTCATACACACACACACGCACGCACGCACGCACGCACGCACGCACGCACGCACACACACCTGTACTCAAAGCCCATGGCAGCAGATGGTTTTTGCTATAGAGATGAATTGTGTGTTGGAGAAGTAAATCAATCTGCTAAGTCTTATCTGAAGGAGTCTGAAGGAGGTGACCAGAGAAAGGCAAGAACATAGGTTCTAATATAAAAGTGCCTTGTTCTAGGAAGGACCTGGGAAGTCATCCTAGTAAATGAGGCATAGAGTTAGCGAACACTTTGCCTACACTTAGTTGAGGGTATGCGTGCGTGCGTGCGTGCGTGCGTGCGTGCGTGCGTGCGTGCGTGCGTGCGTGCGTGCGTGTGTGTAACTAAAGACTGAATAGTCAATTGAATATAGACAGCTGCTATGAAACTGGTTCTGGGTTGGAGTGGTCTAACCTCAACATGCTTCATTTAGGAGAGTGCGAGTCAGTAATTTCAAGCAGGAATTTATAGCATCTCTTCCCAGGTGTGTTAGACCCATGGAGGTGTCTTGCCATGAGATGCTTAGTTTTGCCAATTTGCAAATAGAACCACGTTCTCCTTTCTGGTGCCCTGGGGGAAAGGATTGTAAGGCAATCACTGGTCTTATTTTGTAGGCCTGGATATTAAATTAGAGCACAGATTTTCTTAGTTGGTTAGTAATTATTTGGGGGAAAGTGAAGAGAAAGCAGGAAGAAAATGAGCCCGGCGTCCACACAGGAGCTTGCAGCATCTAATTAGGTGCAGTGGTTTTTTATTTTCTGTTTCTTTGGGTTATAAGAAAGAGGGAACGAATTGAAGAATTTGAAAAAGCCATTTAGTATAGGTGCAAATCAGGAGGGTTTGCCTTTTATTAACATTACTTTCAAGTCAGATTCAATAGGTCTGGATCAAAAGGAGAGGTATGTGGAGTAGAAGAAAGATCAAGCATCAGTCTCCAGGTTCTGTGTTGCTGGGGTCCTGAGGGTCACAGGATCCAGGAAGAAAGACCTGCTATTATTTGTCTTTCTGCCTGAAATTCAGTTAGAAGGAGACAAGCAAAGAGCAAGGATCAAAAGGTTTTGCTCCTGAAGTGGCCTGAATCGCCATGAGCTCAACTTTAATCCTGAATGGCTATTAATTAAGGAGATGAATTGTTAAGATCAGAAAGATGAGGCACACTTAGCCCCACATCTGACCTCCAGAGTAAAGATGGACAAGAGGTTACCATTTCCCCCACTGCGAATGTTCCTGAATCTGCATTCCTGTCTCACAATCCTCATTGTGCCTTCTCCCATATGGGTAGTGAAAATCATTCTGAGACTTAGCGCACAGGTATCTCCCATTAGGAATAGATGCTCACTGGATGCTGCTAGGCTTTCTAGGAGATATGGCATGGGGTGGGGAGGGGGTAGGTGCTTGAATGACTAGTAGATGTAGTATTTTTCCTCTCCTCTTGCCCCATGGTCATCAAACTCTTCAAGTGAACCCCAAAACCATGCCCCTAGGATGGTAAGAGAGCATGCTTAGCTGCTGCTTGATGAAAAGAGTCCACTGCAGAAATGGACCATGATTGGCAGTTAAGTACTAGGCTATTGGGTGCAAAAGGCATTGGTTTGACTGTAGGGCCAGCAGATTTGGATGCTTGGCTTTGCCATCCCCAGGACAGAAACGCTTGAAACTGGCAAATCTGCCTGCTCAGGCAAGAGCAGCAAATACTACAGATCCCCAGCCTTCAGCAGTGAACAATGCATAGTGTATTGCTGGCCAACCGTCTAGGAGAAACAATACTCATTCGTGCCCTGATAATGGTCAATCCAATATTCAGGCAATCTTAGGGGATGTTCTTCTGATCAACAGGACCAACCAATTAGAAGTTTCCTCCCCTGGATGTGAAGATCTTGGATACCGATAAGGATAGTGGGCTAATGGGAAGGCCCTGTTACCTGGCCAAATTGGACTCAAGTGGAAATTTCTTGGGAATCCTATGAACTAAGGAGTGAGGCACCATGGGACATTGGCAAAGCCCAGTCTTGATCTGTTTAGACTTTTCTTTGTCCGTCTATTCCTGTAATGCCTTTCCCCCTGTTTTATGGCAAGCATTACAACATCTGGGCACAGAGTTTCTCTCTCCCAGTGGGCTAGAGATCACAACTCTGACTAGGCTCTTGTTCTCTGCCATGCTTTCTACATCCTAGGACCTGAGGAGACATTTGCCAAACAGCTGCAAGAAAACTTAAGGGAATAAAATACAGGGGTTTGATTAAGAAATATGTGGAAATTAAAAGTATGAACAAAATCTTAAATTGTATATTTTTTATAACCTTGCTTCAAAGGCATCATGGTATAAAATCTTATTATTCAGTAGAACTTGGCTTGAGGCACCATATGTCAATCGCTATCCCATTCAGAGATATGCTCTCTGGTTTGGGGTACCTAGGACCTCACATCTTTGGCAACATCTGGAACTGCAGACATATCTTCCAGTGTGTTGAACCCTTGTGGGTGCACTGTTGAATGTTCATCCAATGACCCTGGGCTGGGTGGTATGGCTTGCTTTAGTCAAAGGGATGCTAGCCAGTGAGCAATATGGGAGAAGCTGGGGGGTGGGGCTCCTCACTTCTAGTTTCCAGGAAGGCTTGTGTCTCACTGCGATTGAACTTGCGCTCCTTACCTGCTGGACAAGACACCTGGAGAAAAACTCATTGCACCAGCTTGGGCCCTAGACAGTTCAGGAAGACCATTCTGGATCACATGGCCTCAGGCAAACCAAGAACTAAAGTGGCGCCCAGTGAATACACAAAGCCACAAGGAGTGAACTGGTCCTCTCTGGACATGGAGCACCTTGTTAGACAGGTCAGGTGGATACACAGCTGAGTCTGGTAATCGGCATCAATCAGAGTATTTCAGTGACTGCCCTTCCCAGATAAGGTCAGATGCTGTCAACTAATAGGTAGGAACCCAAGATCTGAGCCAGTCAGTCCTCTTAACAGGGGCTCTCAACCTGTGAGTTGTGACCCTTGTGACAAACTTCTACCTCCAAAAATATTTACATTACAATTTTAACAGTAGCAAAATCACAGTTATAAGGTAGCAGTGAAAAATAATTTTATGGCTGGGGGTCACCACAACATGAGGAACTGTATTAAAGGGTCACAACCCTAGGAAGATTGAGAACCACTGTTTTAGAAGGAGGAGGCCCTTTGGGTCAGCTTGCAGTGATTCTCCAAGCCAGGACCACTCCTCAAGTCTGCTGGATTTTTCTTGTGTTGAAACTTCAAGCTTAGTGGTTAAAATCATAATGGAGATTAGTCCTGGCCTATGAGTTGCACTAAGGATAGGGACTCTTACCTAGCTTCCCTAGATCCTCCTCCTCAGTCTATACAAAGGGAAGAGGTAACTACCTTGCTCGGCTCCCAGCTAGAGCAGAAAGGCTTGTGGGGTTTCTTATGCCTTTTTCTTGAACCCTTGGGATATGGTCTTGATATTGTGTATCCTTTGAAGGTGCTAACTAGATTTTAAAAGTGTTTTTGATGGTGTCAGCTCTACCTTGGTGTCTGTCTTACCCTGGTGACCTTGGGTAACTTTGTTCAACGTTGGTGGCTTTCTCTGTTTGACAAGGATGAAATTCCAGCCTTGCCTCCTTGGAAGTGGGCAGCATGAGTCCAGGGGATTTATGGAGTGACCTCACCCCACACTGTTACCTTTGCTCTTTAGCTTCTTTTCACTCTTTGTAACCAGTGTCACTGATATTTTCTGACATTCTGATGCTGCACTGGGATCCCCATCCTAACTTAAGGAGGCTAAAAGGCTCCCTTCGTGTGGAAGGTTGGAGCCTGACATCAATTTCCACTGGTGTCTATTTCCTTTGAGGAGAGCCAGGCAGTTTGCCTATGTCTCTCAAGTGAGCAGTGAGGATTAGTGCATCATAGCCAGTCATGTCCTGGGTTACTTCATGCTCTCTTCATGTAGGAAACATTGAAACATTGGCTCCTGTGGTCCCTGAAGCTCTCATCCAAAGGGAGGAGTTCCCTGGTATCTACTAATAAACACTTGGTGCTCACTTGTGACATCAGTCTACCCCGATGGAGAAGTTACTGGCTGGCACTTTAAAACCAGACCTAGCACACTTAACTGCATTAACGTAGAGGAAGTGGGGTTTAACTTTAAAAGTTTTTAATACGGCTTTTGTTTTGTCTTAGATTTTGATTGGTAACTGCAAACTTTTGTGACACTGAATTAAAATGGTCACTGGTAGCTTTGGTCCTTGGACCGTCCTCGAGTTTGTGACAAATGGTGAAATTGAATTCTAGAGACAGGTCTAATGACCACTGATATCTTACATACAGATACTTAGAGCTCTTGCTTTCATTTCAAGGTGTAAATGAATGGAGTCTGAATAATAATAATCAATGGTGTGTAAAATCCCGCATTTTGTATGCTGCATGACTTCCAGCCCCAGAATCCAAGGCTGTCTCCACTTCTGTATGTGACATGCATTGCCGCTGCAAGGGCACACATTTCTCCCATAAATGGCTCAGTTAACATTTCTAACATGCTGGAAGTGGAAAATGTTAACTGACTGCTAATTATTAATAGCACTTTATGCAGCAGATTCTTTTTTTTTTTAGAATGTGCAAATGTTGGAGCCCTTCATAGAAGAACCTTCAGGAAAAAATTGCTAGGAATATTTAATAATCTTCATCCCAGACATTGAGGCTTGGGGAGTTGGACTTGAACAATGAAGAGAATACTTAAAATGCCACACCAATGAGAAGACAGCACATTTCCACATTACACTCAACCATCTCCCTTTTGTCTGCTGTCCTTAAAAACACTGAACTCCATTAAGTGATTGGCAAAATTGGCCATGGTGAGGAATGGTGTGTGGGCTAGGTAACTTAAATGGAGGGCTCTAGAGACACAGCTATTCTCACAGGCTAGTGGTACATAGTGCCTGCTGCTGTCCTAGCAGAACATTCTAGTATCTGAACCTGGGTTCAATGTGGAAGACATCATATATGTATACACATGTAACTCTCAGCATTGAAATGTGACTATTGTAATGGAGGAAGGGCAAATACTGTGATGTATGGTCTCCACACCGGAGAAAGTAGCTCCAGAGCATTTAGGAGTCCTTTGTATAATTTGTCTCCATTCTAAGACATTGCTTGGTCCTTGGCGACAGGGGTAAACTCTAAAACTTGTCAGGAGCTATGGACAAGTCCTGTGGATGGGGGTAGTGTTGGACGAAAACTGACTAAAGCCATTTTCAGTGAAACCTCTCTCCTTGGGATGTTTAAGAGCAAATACCATGGTGTCATAGAAAATATAGACAATAATATGTGCAAAGAGGGCATGAAGAAATCCTAGTGCAAGTAGGGATGTTAACTGGTGCTGCTGCTCTGGAAAATGACGTGGAAATTCCAGAAGCCACAATGTAACCCAGAACTTCTCCTGAAGAGAAATGAAAATGGCAGTCCACATATAACATGGATCTGTGGATGCCTTCATGGATAGAGGGATGGAGACAATGGGAGTGACTGCCATTGGGTGTGTGGTGTCTTTTGGAGTTGCGAAATCATTCAAAACCAAGAGAAGAACTCTGTGGGTAGTCTAAAGTGCATTAGCATACACCTTTCCACTAGGAAAATTATACTATATGAGAATTATGCATCCATCAAATAGTAATACTAAAATAGAATATGAGCAAATATAAAACAGAGATGAAGAATCAGGATGAAAACAGAACACAGGGTCCCCCTGGACTTCTGGTTGTAAGAATTTGAGGGCAATGATTTCAGGGTCTAAGGGAGCTCCTCATTGCTCCCTTGCTGTGTGTCTGCATTTCATTTGTCAACTCTGGGTGAGTGAAGATTTGATTATAGGCTACGGACTAAAATAATGACTAGAGGAGACAATTAATTTCCATTCTAAAAAGTTTCAAAGCCTTTCATTTAGCATGTGGGGAGAATTACAATGAAACCCAGTCTTCATTCATTTATTCATGCAGTATTTGGTGAGTACTAGGAGTCAGGAGTTCTTCCTGGTCCTGGAAGATAGCAGAGAAGCAGGGGAGAGGATGGCCATGCTGGCCTCCTGAGGGCCCCCATGTCTAAGGGAGTTCTGAACCAGAATCATGTAGAAAACAAAGGACACATTCCAGGTGTTTTATCACATGTTTCAGAATGTGTGGGCCTCCGTGCTGGAGGTTTTCCACAGAGATCTCTGGTCTAGCTAGGTTCACAGGTTCAAGGGAAGGGAAGAGAACTCGGGCAGGTGTTGTTCTGCCTCCATTTCTTAGTCAGCAGGGGACTGACTAGCCAGTGAGGGGTGCAGAAGGGCTTGTAACCAGATGCTGGGGTGAAAGGCTGCTAGCTCAGAGAAGCAGAGAAAATACCCAGCTGACCTTCCTGCACATCCAGTGTCTCAAAAGGAAAAAGAGGCTCTGCTTCTCCATGCTGTCTCAAAACCCCTCAAACTCAACGTCCCTCCCTTCCACTTCCTGTGCACCTCTCTATCCATCCTCCTGACTTCCTCTTACCCTCTATGGTTTTTTTCCCTATGTTCACTCTCTCTCTACCAGTTGTTTGATCTACCTCTTGACATATAGCTAACTTTATTTAATCCTGTTTACAATAAACAGAAAGCTCTTGGATTAAAGGTGTGTCCTAGGGCTGAGGCATACCACAACTAGAAGCAGGTTTTTCCAGTAAATAACACTATCTTGAGAGTTTACAGTGTGATCAAATATTCTACAACATCTGGGATTCCCTTTGAGTGGATACTGTGGAAAGTCAAGGCAAGTGAGCCTAGGAAAATGGTCCCTTGTGTGTCAGCATGTCCGTAGAACTGATAGAAGCAGGATGCAAAGCCCAGCATGCTTTTTAAGCATTGTGCTCCTCTCCTCACTAGGCATGAACCACTCCCTGTGCTCAGGTCAAGCCATGTGGGCTGCTCAGGCCATCCTGTGTAGCCTCCCTGCTTGACCCTGACCCCTTCTGTTCAATCACATGCTGCCTGCTTTAGGCATACTTATCCACTTGCCTTGCTCTGTGACATCGCCCTAGTCCATCCCAGGTTACCACCCACATAGATTTCCATTGTCACACACGGATGCATTCTGCCTCTGGCAAAATGAGAAATTGTAAGCTGGTATGTGTATGCATGTGCACATGTGCATATGCTTGTGTGAGTACATGCAAGTGTGTGTGTGTGTGTGTGTGTGTGTGTGTGTGTGTGTGTGTCTGTGTGTCTGTGTGACTTTGTTTGCAGTTACCTCCCCTGAACATGGGACACTGCTAGCTATGAGGCACCCCACAAGTAAGTCCTAGCTAAATAACAAGATCTGACATTACTGAGCACTTAGCATGGACTAGGTATAGCACCACATGTGATAGACATACTATCTCCTCATGACCCTATTTTCAACATGAAGAAACTAAGGTTGTCAAGGATTAAACCTCTTGTACAAGGCCACACAACTTGAAAGAGTTGGAGACCAAAAACATTAAACCAGTAGTTTTTTGGGGTTTTGGTTAGGGTTTCTATACATTTTTTTAGTGTATAGGTGCATATCTATTTTGCATATGCATATCTATCATTATGCATGTGCGTGTGTGTATGTCTATAGGTACACTCGTGTGGAGTCCCAAGGAAGACACTGGATATAATGCCCTAATAACTCTCTGCTTTTGTCCTTTGAAATAAGGGCTTTCACTGAACCCAGAGCTAGAATGGCAGCCAGAAAGCCCCAGAAATTCTGGCTCTGTCCCAACCAATGTTGGGACTATTAACATGTGCAGCCTTTCTGTATGGGTGCTGAGAATTTAAACTTGGGCCTTAACGCTTATGCTGCAAGTGCTCTTCCCCACTGAGACACCTCGTTAGAGTTTTGTTCATGTAGTCTGTATCTGTCCACTTACTGAACCAGAAATTAAAACCTAGAAATTAAAATACTAATTTCTAGGTGGTGGTGGTGCATGCCGTTAATCCCAGCTTTCAGGAGGCAGAGGCAGAGGCAGAGGCAGAGGCAGAGGCAGAGGCAGAGGCAGAGGCAGAGGCAGAGGCAGAGGCAGAGGCAGAGGCAGAGGCAGAGGCAGAGGCAGAGGCAGAGGCAGAGGCAGAGGCAGAGGCAGAGGCAGAGGCAGGCAAATCTCCATGAGTTCCAGGCCAGCCTAGTCTACAGAGCTAGTACCAGAACAGCCAAGGCTATGCAAAAACAAACAAAAATTAAACCAAAACCAAAACTAATTTCATAGTTTACTTAAAGTATGCACTTACTATTATTTATAATAAGAAGATAAACTTATTCATGAAGACACAAAAATATTTTAATTTAAAAATTCTATATTTGTTAAGACAGAGATTGTAAGAAGCCTGGCCTTGTTTTGTGTTTTCACAAACTTTTTTAAATGCCTGGGTTAATGGAAATCCAGATTCTCATAGTGGCTTCTGTTTTGGTTTTTTTTTTTTCCTCTTTGTTTATTTTTTTAGGTCTGTGTATGGTATATGTACATATTCATGAATGTGTGCATGCAAGTATGTAGATATATGTTGAGGCAGAGGCTGACATTCTGTCTTCCTCCATTTCTCCCTTCCCTATTACTTTTTGAGACCAAGTCACTGCCTGAATCCTGGCCTTCATGGATTTGCCTAAGCTGGCTGGCCAGTGAACCTCGGATACACTGGTCTCTGCCACGCAGCCCTGGGGTTACAAGTGGACACTGCCATACCCAGAGATTCATTTTTCATTGTGGACTCTGGGGGTTCTGAACTCAGGTTGTCCTGCTTGTACCTCAGGCACTTTATCGACTGACACATTTCCCTAGTCCCTCATTTGTGCTTTCTGCCTGCATTGGTTACAATCTGATGTCTAGACTGAATTCAGTGAGGAAAACCAGATGTTGCTTAAGGTTGTTGCTGGAGGAAACGGCGTAAGAGTTTTCTAGAGAGCCATAAGAGTTCTCGTTTTGAACCACACCCCAAACTTGGCAAGAAGTGTTCTCTTATTGAAGTGTGTGTGTGTGTGTGTGTGTGTGTGTGTGTGTGTGTGTGTGTGTGTGTGTTAAAGTAAACCCAAGGTAAACTTACCACCTTCAGAAATTTTAAGTGTACAGTAGATGTGAAGACCATGTATGTAGTGTTGGGGAATTATCATGACCACTCATGTCTGGACCTCTTTCTAGCTTATAAAACTAATATTTTCTCTATTAAACACTTCACTATCACCCTCTGCAACCCTTGACCACCATTCTACTTACTGTCTCTATGCTGCCTCCAAGTGGAATCCCACAGTCTGTCATTTGATGACTGGCTTATTTGACTTGCTGTGACATGAGAATGGCTTTTAATGACTGTGAAACCATGGTGATGAATCTTTCTCACGTTTCTACCTTAAAACACACTGGTAGATTGCACACTCTAAATGAGTTCTTCTACCCAAGTATGATTTTATAATGTCCTGCTTTGGTAATTCAGAACATATGTGGTTACATGGATCTTGAACTTATTGCTGCATTTTATTTTACAAAACAAAACTGAATTCACTAATATCAGTAAACGTATTCCCCCAAGCCCTCTAATTATTGAGAATCTGTAAGGCTCCACGTAGCATACCCAAGCTTTCAAAATTTGAAGTTGACTTGAAAGTTCAAATGTGGGTGTTGACAACTGGGATTTTTCAGCTGTTTTCTTGAAAATGACAGGTTCGCTTTGTTTTTGAAAAAGAGAAATCTGAGAAATCATGGTTTGTCAACCATTCTTTCAAGGTAAAACAATGTTTTAACAATGTTTCGTGGAAAGTCAGGTTTGTGCCGTCAACCACTGGCAGCTGTGCAGATGGTTTTCATAAAGACATAGATGTGCCATGGCCAGTGAAGCATCCCATTCTGTCACATGAGACTGTAGTGGGATAGACACTCAAGGGCACCTGTGTTATCCTATTAGGAATTTTCCTTGCTTCATCAGGAATGTTGATGAAAGGTGTTTAGCCATTTAGGTTTGTAGCAGTGAAGAATAAAATGGCCACCATGGAATTTGGTCATTCAGTCTTGTGTCATGATCAAGGGAATCTGCCTTTTCTACTGTTACTATACACCGCTCAGTGCAAGCAACATCTTGGTGATGTTAAGCAAGTAGCATCTATGGAATTTAAGGATTGTGGGTATTGTAAGTATCCCATAGTATCCAATATATCCCATAGTATCAATGGGTCAGAAACTTAATGTTCAGTAGCACAATGTTGGGAAGTAGGGTTTTCATGAATGAATTAGCATTATTATGGTGGGAATGGGTTGGTTACTGTAGGAATCCATGGGAAGAGTGAGACATAGCAAATGTTGCTGGTGTCTGTTTTAGGCTTATTCTGAAAGTATGTAGGATGCAGGTCTATTGGAACATTTAAAGTAATCAGTTAACCACAATATGTCACAACCAATGTGTAGCGAATCCAGAAGCAGTGGGAACCATGCTAAAGGGCTGTAATTGTTTTCTTGCATAATTATTTAAAAATAGAATCATTTATCCTACTGATAATAACCTACCAGGGTGATATTATTCATCTTATTAATATCATTTTGTGTTTTGGATGACACAACCATTTTCTTTATTCAGAATCTCAATACAGCAACATATGAGCACTTTTCTTTTTTGGCAACTGCATCATGTCCTATGGGTGAGTGCCTGAATTCTGAGGTAGAGTGGGACATCACTCACATGCTGGTCTCTCTTGTCCTTGCGAGGGCACTAATTTTGGTCACAGTGATGATCACCTTTTCAGCTTACAGGTACGGTTTCAAAATTTACTGATCATTCTTCAGCTTGAGAAAGCCTTTCCATCCCTTAAACTGTTTTATAATTCATCTGTTGGTTGGTTGTTATTTCAGTTTGTTGTTGTTGTTGTTGTTGCTCTTGTTTTGTTACTTTGAGGTTTTTAGTATGTATCCTTCTGGAGTTCTGTTTCAGGGGAAACCACCTTTAGAGGATACTGAATGTTCTTCCTCTCTTGGGCTTATGGGTTTCTTAATCGTATGCGCTGATGATTCCTCAAGTTTGGATGGATATGAAGGAAAGCAATGATACTCCTTGTGGCAGGCCTTAAAGAGTGGCAGACTCACTCTTTAAGTGCAGATGTCCTCAGGAACCTGTTGGAAACCTTGGAAGCTATCCATAGTAGTTTTAACGAGAATAGCTCTCATGGACCCACATGTTTGAATACTTAGTCCCCAGCTGGTAGAACTATTTGAGAAGGATTAGGAGGTGTGGCCTTGTTGGAGAAAGTGCATCATTGAGGGTGGGTTTTGAGGTTTTAAAAACCCATGCTATTTCCACTTAGTTTCCTATCTACCTTGTGCTTGTGGAAAATATGTGAACTTTCAGCTACTAGTCTAACACCAGGCTTGCCTGCTGGCTGCCATGCTCCCTGCCGTGATAGTCATGGACTCTAGCCCCTGGAACTGTGGACTCCCTATAAAGTCTTTCTTCTATAAGTTGCTTTGGTCATGGTTTCTCTTCACAGTAATAAAAAAATAACTAACACATCATTTTCTCCTGAAGGCAGAAGCTTCATCCATCTCTTACCTTTTCCTTTATGTCCTTGATGGGCCACTACACAGCTTCTTCCTACACAGGGCTGGGCAGATAGCCAAGGCACACACCTATTCGTCCACATTCTCCATAGCTGTCTCAAAAGGTAACAGCATCTCATTCTGTGGCTTATCAGGCGTTGGGCCATAGCATCACATGAGCCACGTGTTTTTCAAAGGAGAGCCCTGGGCTTGTACAGTGTTTGGGAAAAGAGGTCAGAGTCTGAGAACCATGCTCTGGCTCCTCTCAACCTTGGTCTTGTCATGCTGATGTGTATGCATCTTATAGAGTGTTGACTTCAATTGTCTACTTGATTAGGTTGGGACATGCTTAGGATATTAGCCATTGTCACCATTGGGTGTTTCTAGAGCAGGTTAACTAGGAGTGGAAGTCCTACCCTGAGGATGGACTGTATTAGTATAAGGTCAGCAGATGGATGGTATATAAGGGGAGCAAGGAGAAACTTAGAATCCACCTTCTTTTCTCTCTCTCTCTCTCTCTCTCTCTCTCTCTCTCTCTCTCTCCCTTCCCCTTCCTGGGTACCATGGTGACCTATTCTCCTCTATTCCCCCTCTCCACCATGTACTAAAACCTTTGGAGCCATGAGCTAAATGAATCTTTTCTGTTTCTAAATTTATATCAGGCCTTTGGTAACAGCAATATGAAAGCCAGCACAGAGGATGTATACAGTTGTTCACATATATGACTTTTGGTCCATGTTCTGGTTTTTAAATTAGCATGAAACCATTTGCATCATAAAGTATTTTTGCTATCCTCATGATAAGGTTTAAAATAATCACCAAAGGGCTATGGAAGCCCTTTGAGTTAGTAGAGTGTTTGCCTAGCAGGCACAGAGTACAGGGTCCTATCCCAGTACCACATAAACCAGGTGTGGTGTCACATGCCTCCCATCTCAGCACTGGGGAAGTGGGAGCAGGAGTATCAGAAGTTCAAAGTCACCTTTAGCTACATAGTAACTTTGAGTCTAGCTTAGGATATAGAAGACTCTAAGAGAAGGCCATTAAGTCATAAATTATTGAAGACATAACGCCACCTTTAGTTGAAATCAATTTCTACTAATGTGTACAAGTAGAGTTTGTACTATTGGCTGTTGTATGAGCTCTCCTGACGTGCTACCAGTTCAAGGGGGTGTATTGGGGTGAAGTACTTAACACTGATGCAGAAATCCTGTGACCAAATCCAAAGATCCATTAATAGAAAACAACGCACACACAGCTAGTGACCCATTATGAAAATATGCCTGATCTACCTAAGTAAGCTGTCAGCTCTCATTAATGAGCATCTGCTCAGGCGCAGAAAGGCCTGGTTGGTGGAACTCAAGGGAAAATGCAGATAACCCGCTGCCTCAGTAAGATCCCTTGACCCTTGGGATGTTAAGAAATGCTTGCAGGGATAAATAAGCCCCGCTCTCATGATCTTTGCTAGGCTATAGAGGGGAAGACCATCTCCTACACATGCATTCTGAGGTTTGTACAGTATCTCCCATCTTTAGTGGCAGGCTGACAAGCAGCCTGAAGGAGGACCCCCTGATGTGGCAATTTGCATTCTCCTTTGAAAAAGCGAACATATGTGAGTTCATATTTTTGCCTTTCATTTAAAGATTAAGTCTGAGACAGGAAACAAGGAAGAAAGTGATCCAAACAGCATAAGCAAATGAATGAGCTCACTCACTGGAAGCCCTTTCCTTTTTAGGGTTTCTGAAGAGTGAACAGCTCTTAGCTGGGGTCCAAGGATGTGCAGGTCTGATATTTTTCCTGTGGGCCAATTTTATAGAGGTGCTGAAGGTCAGCTGGGTAGCAGGACAGGCTCAGGTAACCACAAGATGGCCACATGGCTTCTTCAAACCCCTGTTCCTGTATAGAGCTCAGGCTTCACCTGGGAGTGTGTGGACATACAGGCCTTGTGAGAGTCCAAGTAAGACAAGCACTAGACCTGTTTCTTCTCTGGAGCTTTCTCTGCTCCAATTACTGCTGGCCAGCATGGGTAGATCTATTCGGCTTACTGTAATCTCCAGCATCAAACTCCCTTCCCATCTTACCTGCTGCCGAACACAGCCTCTGTGCCACATAGCAAATGTTTCCCTCATTGCCTAAGGTTCCTGTTGACTGAACTACACCCAAGTAGTGACCTTGAGGGCATCTCCCCCTTTACTGGTGGTGTCTGTGAACCTATGCCTTGCATAGACAGCAAGAAGGTTACATGACCCTCAGAAGGCTCAGTGCAAGGCAGGGCCACTGCACACCAGATACCCATGGTTAAGGGGGGGGATTTATAGGCAGAGAAGTCCACACCCCTGTTGTACTCAAAGCCCAGGAGAAAGTGATAAGGACTTCAGCACCCACCTCTGATTAGACATGGCTCTTCAGAACACTGACCTGTGAGTAGAGACTTGAGAGGACCCTTTTCCAGGATTGGTGTCCTACACCCCTTTGCAAGGCCAGCTGTACTCTGGAGAGTGGAAGGTGGCTTGAGAGACGATGCTCACACAGCCACAGAGATGGCTACTTGAATTTCCTGGCTTTGCATACTGAAAGGCCCTTGCCAACATTTTGTCCCAGGGAGCACACACATTGAGATAGTTATAGAACAAGAGGCCAAGCTATAGATTACGACAACATCCTCTCCTTCCCTGCTCCCAGAGTATATCATGTCATATCATATGAGGCATATCATGTCATGCCATGTCATGCTAAGGTGCCATACAATCTCAGCATATGCCTCTAAGCTTCGTGACCTAATCCTTCTCAAGAAGGTGTCTTGCTGGTTTTTCCGAATCCAGGCAGAAGGCAGAGCACAGCGAGCCTCCTACATGGAATTTAATTCACTGGCTCCCACATTCCACACAGATCCATAAGAATATTTTTATTAAGACCAAAAGAGCCACACAGAAAATGCAATGTTAGTGGACAAATGTACCAAAATGACACAAAACTTGAAAACTGGCCATTTGGTGTCACGTAGATGCTTTGGGAGATTAAGTTAAAGCAGACACAGCCCACTTTTGTCCCTAATGTCTCTTAATTAAGGCAAGAAACTGCATTTAAACTGTGGTGAAGAACATACACACACACATACCCCCACAAACATATGTACACATCTGTATGTACACATATGCTTGGGTAAATAAGCACATACACACACATGCATACACATGTGCATTTATACATGTATGTAGTGGCATATATATGCACATATACCCCGTATACCAACACATGTATCTGTATATATGTACATACATATGGTTGAAAAGACACATACAAGGGTATGAATTTATATGACTGCTGAAAACACATAATGTACATCTATGCACATATGATATGCAAGTTTATATGACTACAAATGCACATATACATAGAAGTACCCCAATGGATGTGCACATTTGAATACACAGATATGACTGAGAAAACACACACATACACCTATGCACAACGCATGTGAAAATGAATACACATATATACCTAGACCTCCTCCATACATATATGCACATTTCTATAGATTTACTTGTGTATACCTGAGGAAGCACAATATTCACAAAATGCACACATATACTGACAGACACCCATACCTAGGGGCACACATATGTATGAGCATGTACATTCTACAAAACATATATATACATACACATGCATACAACATACACATACCTGGGGAAACACACATGTACACACTAACACCTTCATATTCATACATATATGAACATACTCTGCCTGGTGAGACAAACACACACACACATACACAATGCACACACTGTGTCTTGTGATGCATTGGAGCCTATGGTGTCTTATAAATCCTCTGGTTTGAGCAGAAAAGAAGCCAGGTATGGTTTTCCTCATTTGAACTTCAGAGCCTGGAGGTGAACAGAAATGGTCTAGGGGTGGGGGTGGCTCACCTCTTCTGTCTCCTGCCTCTGGCACATAGTGGAACTCAGACACATTCCATGGCCATTGGCATGTGTGTAGCAAATGCTCTGGCTGTTTGCTCATGAGTACTTTTGCCTCTGCCCAGAGCAACCTGAGACAGGAGTCCGTCTGCCTGACCCTCAGAGGAGAGGAGGCTAGCATCTCCCAGGGCAACAGAAACTCACAGGGCTTGGGAAGCTGTGCTCCTCATGAACTGTCAGCTGGATACTCTAGACAGCCTTGGCCGTGAGGAAAGTGACTCCCTGTATGCACATGTTCACGTGCAGAGAGGCCCTTCGCAGGGGACTGTTCACACCACTGAGCCCCGCCTGACTTAATCCAAATAATTTGCCCATGGTGGTCAGAAGTAAATTTACTATAGAGAAAGACAGGCAATTGTGTCTTTGAATTTAAAAAGTCAGGCTCATTAAATTCTCCCTTCCTCCTCCTGGCATCTCCCGCGGATCACAAAGTGTGTGTTTCAGGAATGACAACACAGAGCCTCCTACATGGGAAAAAATAAGTCAGCTACTTCCCTGCTCTGTGGTATTTTCTCTTCTTCCCTTTAATGAAATGGTTAGTATTTGTTACATAAGGAGAGGGAAAAGCACTTTAATTAATATTAACAACCGGAAGGGGATTAGTGTCCAAATCCCCCGTTACCAGTTAGTCTAATCCACCTAATTGTCTGTGCAGCTCCTGGTGAAGCACTTGGAAGCCAGCCTGCAAAGCTTAGGGACCAGCAGAAGAGGGACTCCATGCTTACATCTCAGAGGAGTGCCTGCAGCACTCTTGCTTCCTGTTTGTGTCCAGGATGGCCTACCTTTCCATCCATTCAACAGCTCCGAGAGCATTTCCAGCTCGGTGGAGCACCAATGGCTCCAACATGGTTGTCTCTGAAGAGCATAAAGAGATCTGCTGCCGGCACAGGTGACTCCTCCCCCAAGAAAAAGTCTGTATGGAGGAGATTAAGCTGAAGCTAAGGGTCCCAGTAGGAGAAATGTCTTCAAGTTACTGGTCTAGAGAGGTGGCTCTGTTGGCAAAAATGCTTGCTGCACTAGTAGAACACCTGAGTTCCAGCCCCAGAACCTACATGAAAATACCAAGTATGGCAGCCCACGCTTGTAATCCAAGTTTTGGGTAAGTGGGGGTGAGTCCCTGGGGCTCTTAACTACAATCAGTGTTGGTTTAGACGCAGTGAGAGACCTTGTCTAAAGCTGGACAACATTCCTGAAGATGGTACTTGAGGCTGTTGTCTGACCACACCGATGTTCACACACATGTACACACATGCTTGTACCCTTCCCCAGATACACACAGCAACAACAGCAATAATAATAATAATAATAATAATAATAATAATAATAATAATAATAATAATAGACATGTCTCAAGTTTCTAACTCATTGTCAGCAAAATACCAATAAAAAGTTAGCCAGCGTGAATGTACGACAGTTAGCTTAGGAAACAGCCAAGATGACTGACTGAGAGATACAAGGAGCCAGCAAATAACTAGGACAGAAAGAGGAAATAAAGGGATGGATGGAGGAAAAGTGGGGAGGAAATGGTGGAAGGTGTGAGGGGCAGAATTGGAGGAGGGAGGGTAGGTTTGACTACTCCAGTTTTTAACCTCCTCTTCCCCATCCTAATGTCAAAGTCATATCCTAGTAAACTCAATAATTTCACTTCATTTTGACATCCTGTTTAGATCCCCCTAGACATGCCGCTGTCGGATAAGCACATCTGTGGGCTGCTTCACACTCCCCTCGGAAAGCCAGCTCATATGCCAAGCACAAGTGGAACCGTGTGCTCAGAGTGACTTAGTTACCTGGCCCAGAGAATGTGTGAGATACAAGAAAAGAGCAGGCAGAGGGAGCAACACCAGACCGGTGTGATGGATGTTTAAACAATAACTTGTTGATGGTGTGGCCGGAAAACAAGGTGGATTTTTTTTGTAAATATCTACTTCCAATGAATTTGGCACTCAAAGATATTAGTTTCCATGTGGCCAGACTATTAGATGTACACATGCACGGATGCACAAGGGGGAGGGAGGAAGGGAGGGAGGGAGGGAGGGAAGAAGGGAGGGCGAGAGATAGAGAGGGGGTGGGATATCTTATTGGGACATTTGTTTTTTCTGTCCCTCTCCCAAGAAGAGCACAGCAGATGTAATTATGGACCTGTTTGCCACACACTGACACTAGGACTGAAGGTTCCCAGTGCAAGTGCTATCATTTGGCAGTAGAGCTGCTGAGAAGCAGTGGGTGTGCCGAGAATTTAGCAGGATGTGGATGGGAGCAGCTCTGCCACTGACTGCTGACTGTGGACCAGGAGCACAAGGATACACTGAGAAATCTTGGGAGGAGGTGGGTCCGGACTGTTTACAACAAGGGGAGGTTGAGTTGTATCACCTGCCGGCGTTAGTTATTATGTAAATAGCTGGGACAAAGCATCTGACCAAGAAGTCTTAAGGAAGGGATGGCTCATTCCTGCTCACTGCTTGAGGGTACAGTCCATTAGGGTGGGAAAATCTTGGTGGCAGGAGCGTGAGGCAGCTGGTTGCATTACATCCACAATCAGGAGGCAGAGAGATTAATAGTGACACTCAGCTTGTTTCCTTTTTATTCAGGACCCACACCCACGGGATGGTGTCACCCACATTTAGGGTGAGTCTTCCCTCACAGGCATGCCCAGAAGAGTTTGCATCCTGCGTGTTTCTGTGTCTGTCATGTTGACCATTAATACTGACAACTGCTGCCCTTCATTTTTGTTGATATGTTTACTAGAGCAGTGTGTGTGTGTGTGTGTGTGTGTGTGTGTGTGTGTGTGTGTGTGTTTGTGTATGTGTGTGAGTGTGTGGGGTGTGTGTGTGTGTGTGTGTGTGTGTGTGTGTGTGTGTGTGTGTGTAAAGGAAATGCCATGGAAATGGAGTACCTGGGTACCCCTGAGGCACATGATTAGGCCCCTTCTGATACTTTGGAAAGAAGAGTAAACAGACATGGTCAGGTGGGTTCTTGGCTGAGATAGTTGTAACTGGGTGCTGTTAGTTCTTACTGAATTCATTTCTGGTACAGACAAAAAATTGAATGTCTGGGGGGCTGGAGAGATGGCTCAGTGCTTAAGAACATTGACTGTTGGGCTGGAGAGATGGCTCAGTGGTTAAAAGCGCTGACTGCTCTTCCAGAGGTCCTGAGTTCAATTCCCAGCAACCACATGGTGGCTCACAACCATCTGTATGGGGAACCGATGCCCTCTTCTGGTCTGCCCGAAGACAGCGACAGTGTACTCACAAGAAATAAATAAGTAAATAAATAAATCTTTTTTAAAAAAGAGAGAGAGAGAAAGAAAACCTAAGATAATTTAAAAAAAAAAAAAGAACATTGACTATTCTTCCAGAGGTCCTGAGTTCAAGTCCCAGCAACCACATGGTGGCTCACAACCATTTGTAATAAGATCCAATGCCCTCTTCTGGTGTTCAAGAAGACAGCTACAGTGTACGCATAAAATAAATAAACCTTTAAAAAAATTAAAAAAAAAGAATTGAACGTCTGGGAAAGACAGGAAGACCAATCCATAGAAAATGACAGCTTTATCCCTTTAGGGTGGGAAGGGCTCCTAAAGCTAGGAGTTTTCTAAATTGATGGCTGGTTTGGATATTTTATAGCCACCCCCACCCCCATGTTTTTTTCCTATTTATAGCCCCGCCCCCTTGCCTTCCTGCTGTTTCTCCTCACAATGGCTTTCTGAAAACAAGAAGCCTTCATCTCAGGAACAGTCTTCCCATTTCTCTTGTCTGCCCATATCCCTCTAACTTTCCTTCAAGACTGGGATTATTGTTCCGAGTCAGCTCAGTAGGAATGCCCTTTCTCCTCCCAGTGTTTCTCAGGTTATTTCAGTGTCAGTAGCAATGTGTTGGATGACACTGGTGAGAACTGATCAAACCTGGTGGGGATCATCACACATTATCTGTGTGCCAGGTGACAGAGTCCCAGATGAAAACAAAAGAGAAACTTTCTGGGGCCAGTGGAGCACCCTACTCAACTCTCAGGCATTGGGAGTTTCGCAGAAACACTGGTGCTTGTCCACAGCAATTCCACACACACATCTTCTACAGTCCCACCCTCCCCAGCTTCCACTGTCTCTTCTCCCAGGAGGTTTGTCAACTTCCACTCTTGCTTCCTTATAGCTTAAAATCTTCCCAGCACCTGACCAGCTTTTGTCTTTTAAAAATGCAAATCTGGTCAGGTTGGGCATTCCTTGCCTTCCTCATCTTTAGAAAAGGTTGCCATGGCACCAGGGGTACCTTCCCTGCCTCTTCTCCAGTTCTTTCCTTTCTTAGCTTCCTCTCTAGCCTCTGTGCCCAAGGGTTCTCTCTCTCTCTCTCTCTCTCTCTCTCTCTCTCTCTCTCTCTCTCTCTCTCTCTCTCTCTGTCACACACACACACACACACACACACATACACACACACACACACACACACACACACAAACACTCCCTTTCCTTCTCCCTCTTTTTCTTTCTCTTTGTGGTTTCTCTGTATAGCCCTAGCTATCCCAGAACTAGTTCTGTAGACCAGGCTGGCCTCAAACCTGCTTTTGCCTCCCAAGTTCTGGGATTAAAGGCATGTACCCCTCCCCACATCTGAGTCTACTCTCTTACTCAAGCACACTGCATGGTCTCCCATCTCCAGGCACATGAACACGCTGTTTTTTTCTGCCCTCAAAGTGCCATTCATTTTCATTGCAGCATAATATTTCATTACATAGATGTACCATTATTTTGTCTAACAGAGTTATGTACTTTCTCATATAATTCCTTATGTGCACTATATTTTGGGGAAAGTGATGGGTGGATGGGTACATCCCTAGAAGTAGATACTGGGTTATCTGTGATTAATATGTGTTTGACCTTATAAAAACACTCAAAACAGTTTTTCAGAGTGACACATGTTATTTTGTACCTCTAACAGCAATGTCTGAAAGTTTGGCTCTCTTAAGATCACCTACACTTGATACTGTCAGCACTTCTCCTTTGGGTCATTTCAATCAGTGACTAATGACATTTCCCTGTGGGAGTCCCATGACCCTCTCATTTATAAGTCACCCATCACTGTTTAGCATCACTTAGTTAAGTCCTTGGCTCATTTCTTAGTATCTAGTTAATTGTCATCTCACTGAATTACAGGAAACTTTTGCAGTGCAAACACATCCTTTGCCCGACCTGTGGAAGGCAAGCATCATCCTGGTCTGGTTTGGGGCTTGCTCTTCATTTTCTTTACTAGTCTTTTGAGGTACAGAAAACACTCATTTAATTCAATTAATCTTTCCTCTGGTTGTTAGTTTTTGATGTTCTGATGAACAACATGTCTGCCCCTCCCCCTCCCAGATCCAAAGATTCCTCCCTAGATTGTATTTTTTAAGTGTTATAGTTAGCAGCTTTTCTAGTCAAGGACATAATCTATTTCAAGTTAATTTTTGTATGCGCTATGTGGTAAGGGTTGTGTTTATTTGCCCCACCCCCCTGCTGAACAGGTACAACCCACTGTGTATGGAGTGTAGGAGGCACCACACGTAGAAATCACGAGAACTGTGTGTTTGGAGGTTGAGAGGTTGGTTAGTCTGAGGCCTCCCAGATGCTCCCCCACCCCCAGCCCTGAACTTTTGCTCCCATATGTAGTTTTAGACTAACCTGTATAATTTCATTTGAACAGTTGGTCTCACATTTACTAATATAGATATCTATACAATCCCTAAGGTACAAGATGGGACACAGGGCCCCAGGACAACTGAAGCTTGCTCAGTTGCATCCACATCAGACCTGGAGGCAGAGGCCAGGTCTCCTCCTTCCCCAGACTGATCATACTTCAGGTACCCTACTCTTACTCCAGTTGAGAGGTGCCCGAAAAACCTCTTCTGTGCAGCACACCCTTTCAGTAACTTGAACACTGAAACCAGGAAGCCTGTAAGCTAAATAATTTAGATCCTCTTTTCTGATGCTGTCAATATCAGGGGAGATAAAAGATGGGACTGTCAGGAGGGGTGGCAGCCATCCAAAGGCTATATAAACACATTCTGGGTCTCTGGAGAAGAACCCAATCTATCAAGTTCCGTGGAGCAGAGGCCATCTTCACGGATATCAATTAGAGATTTCCCCACCCCTTTCTGCAATGTGGTGTGGTTGTCTAAGGAGCTGCTTGAGTTTCCAAAGTATCCACATTCTTGCAACTGAGCTAATAACTGTGAGAGCAGGTGGACTGACAAAGAGGGCCACATTCCACTATTCCACTGTCAAGGACAAGGCCAGAGAGTCTGGGCACCTTAATGAGGCCTTCAGTGGGCTCTCTTCAATGGTGCCAGCATTCCCTGCATAATTTGGGTCTCCGAAAAATTTACCTCTGGGTTAAAGAACATCTACTCACTCATTTGCATAGCTGTGATCAAAACGTCCAAAAGAACAACTTGAAAGGAAAAAGGGTTTTATTTCAGCTCACAATTGAAAAGGATTTAGTTCATAGTCCTTTAGCACCATGCACCTAAGCAGAGCATTATGGTGCTGGGAGTGTGTGATAGGAGAGGTGACTTTGTCTCCTTGTATTCAAAAGCAAGAGAGTAAGAGGAAGGAGCTAAAGACTACACACCCTCAAAGACCTGCTCCTGGTGACCAACTTCTACTCCCCCCCCCCCCCCCATGTCCTAGGGTTTCCAGAGCCTCTAAGATCAGCATCACTAGTTTGGGAGCAGAACTGGCCTCTGACTACAGCTCTGGTATATGCTTAAATTTCATAGGGGGAAAGTCAATCTTCTTGTATCCCATTTCCTGTGATATACTTAAGGGATGGGACAGAATTCTAACATCATTTAATATGAATCACTTAAATTTTATTATTTTGTGCATAGGATATTCAAGTGTACATGTGTATGTGCAGGTGAACATGTATGTGCACTTGTGTGTGGAGGTCAGAGGTTGATGTCAGGTGTCTTTCTTATTTACTTCACATCTTATTTTTAGACAGTCTTCCAGACAGAGTCTGAAAGTCACTGATTTAGCTATATTGACTGGCCAACTGGTCCCAGGGACTTTCCTGTGTACGTGTTCCTAGCTCTGGGATTCAATTGCCTGACCTCTTTGCTTGTTTTATTCTTCTTTTATACATTATATCTTATCTTTATTTCCCCATTTTACTCCTCCCTGCCACACCCCAAATATCCCCTCTTCCCCAGATCCACTCCTCTCTGTTACCATTCAAAAAAAGAGCAGGCCTCCCAGGGATGTCAACTAAACACAGCATATGAGACTATTCACGAATCCTCATATCAAGACAACAGGACAAGGCAACCCAGTAGGAAGAAAAGGGTCCCATAAGCAAGCAGAAGAGCCAGAGACACCCCATTTCCACTCCTAGAAGTCCCACAAACCCACCAAGCTACACACCCATAGGCATATGCAGAGGACCTAGTGCAGGTTCTGGGATTGCTGCTTCAGTCTCTATGAGTCCCTGTGAGCTTTGCTTAATTGATTCTGTGTGCTGTGTTCTCCTGGTGTCTCCGATGCCTCTGGGTCCTACAGTCCTCTTCCTCCTCTTCTATGGAGTTCCCCTAACTCTGCCTAGGTTTGCCTGAGGGTCTCTGCATCTGCTCCCATCAGTTACTGAATGACACTTCCCTGGTGACAATAGGGCTAAAGTGCCTGGCTTTTTTATATAGGTTCTGGAGATCTAAACTCAGGTCTCCATGCTTGTGTGACGAGCACTTTTCCTAATAGCTTTCAAACCTGTCTTTCAAGTGAAATTTTATGAACCCGTGTGGTGGTTTGAACATACTCATATGTTTGGCTGCTTGGCTCATAGGGAATGGCACTATTAGGAAGTGTGTCTTTGATGGGCTAGGTATGGTCTTATTGGAGGAAGTATGTCACTGTTAGAGTGGGCTTTTAGGTCTCCTATGCTCAAGCTACACCCATTTTGGTACACAGTCTGCTTTGCTGCCTGTATATCAAGATACAGAATTCTCAGCTCTTTCCCCAGTACCAGGTCTGCTTGGACACTGCCATGATTCCCACCATGATGATAACAGACTAAACCTCTGAAACTGTAAGCAAGCCCCAAATAAATGTTTTCCTTTGTGAGAGTTGCCTTGGTCACAGTGTCTCTTCACAGCAATAAAGCCCAAACTAAGACAGCCCATGAGAGAAAATCTCCCTTGAAACAATCGAAGTGCACACATAGGACATGCTCTTCTCTCAGAATGCTCAATGCTTCAGCCAAGCATGGAAGTTGAAATCGTCCTTCAAAATCACTCCTGGAAACAAGCACTTCACAGCACCCAGCTGCTTCTTCCTAGCTCTATTGCCTCTACCTGGGGTACCAGGCCTCCTTCTCACAGTCCAGGGTCCTGCCCCTAAAACACTCAGAATATTGTTTTCATGAACCTGTTCACACCTCTGGTCCTCCACCTTCATCTCTACAGGTCCTCCCCTGTTTCATGAGGGAAATGGTCCAGACACCTATTCTTCCCATAAGACTTTCACACACCTTGTGAAACTCCATCCTTGTGCTTTCTCCATCTGTCAATAACCTTCTGGCCATGTGGAACTCAGAGACAACCTTTCTCGGAGCCTTGGCTCTGGTGGACTTGTTGTCTAGGATGCTCTTGTTCTGAGGCTCCTGGGACTCTGTCCTCAGCATCATCCAGCTGCTGGGAAGCATTGGTGAAGTTCGGAGATGTTTTCAAAGGCTGGGGAGGTGGCTCACTGGGTAAAGTGCTTGCTTGCTGCTTAAGCACAAGGGCATGAATTTGATCCTCCAGAAACTGAAAACCCTGGTGCATACTGGTAATCCCGGTACAACAGAGACAGAGCCAAGCAGGTTCCTGGTGTCTGCTGTCACCCAGCCTTGAAAAATAAGAAATCTCCAAGGCAGTGAGAGAATCTGGCCAAAACAAACAAACAACAAAAGAACAGTAACAACATCAAAACTGTAAACGAAATGATACTTGAGGAGAGACGACTGAGGCTATCCTTTGGCCTCTGCACATTCATGCATATTTGTGCCCTCCACACAGATGCAGCTGTGTGCATGTGAGCACACAGAAATGTTTGTCTATATATGTAACAAGCTTCTCAGTCCAGTGGCTATACAGTCTTAGTCCTCATCTTCACAACTTGCTAACCATAGCTTATTGCTGCTGTTGCATACGTGTGTGTGTGTGTGTGTGTGTGTGTCTGTGTGTCTGTGTATATGTGTGTGTACGTATGTGTGTGTGTCTGTGTGTGTGTCTCTGTGTGTCTGTGTGTGTGTGTGTGTCTGTGTGTCTGTGTATATGTGTGTGTACGTATGTGTGTGTGTCTGTGTGTGTGTCTGTGTGTGTGTTTGTGTATATGTGTGTGTCTGTGTGTGTGTCTCTGTGTGTCTGTGTGTCTGTGTGTCTGTGTATATGTGTGTGTACGTATGTGTGTACGTGTGTGTGTGTCTGTGTGTCTGTGTATATGTGTGTGTGTCTGTGTGTGTTTGTGTATATGTGTGTGTCTGTGTGTGTGTCTCTGTGTGTCTCTGTGTGTGTCTGTGTGTGTGTTTGTGTATATGTGTGTGTCTGTGTGTGTGTGTGTGTGTGTGTGTGTGTGTGTGTAATGGAACCATACATGACTTACCTCTCTTTGTGATTCTTTTTAGTTCCTCAGCAGGTGAGGAACTCTAACCACTCTGTCTTAGAGCTGCTCCTATCACTTGGGAATGGGCTACATAGCCTCTTGTAGCCAGCACAAGGATGTGCATTGTGCTTCATTCATGCTATGCACTCAGCCCAGTCTTCTGGAGGTGGATGACTGACTAGCCATGAAAGTGTGGATGCTTTTTGCTTAGTAGCTCTAGACCACACCTAGTGGTTTGTCACTAGTTGTGGCAAACCCTGGGTTTGCCTTCACTTCCTGGTGCTGACTAGACTTCCCTTGGGCATGTGTTTCCTGGGGCATAGAGAGGACAACTCTCCTACTCCTTGCCTCGTATAGTATTTGAAAATATGTACTACTAACCCAAGACTTTGAGATCGCAATGTTTGCAGAGAAGACATATATAAGGGAGCAAACTTGAAATAACGTACCCTTGTAGCCAGGCCTGGAGGCACAGGTCTGAAATCCTGGCTGCTTTGGAGCCTGACTCAGGAAGCTCACATGTACAAACCCAGCCTCAGCTGTGGAATGAGTATGGGGTCAGTGTAAGTAACTAAACAAGACCTGCTCTCAAAATAAGAAGGAAGAAAGATGGGGGCCAGCACTTGTCTAGTATGTACAGGACCCTGGGTTCAATTCCTAGTAAACTAACTAGCTAGCTAGATAACTAACTAACTAACTAACTAACTAACTAACTAACTAACTAAGCAAGCAAGCAAATAAATAGATGATACTCCTGAGGAAACCATATTAGTCCTGACAGATCTGAGTGACCCTTCCCTGGCGTCCTGATGCTTGTGGGCTGTGAATGCAAGAGGCTCTGTAGACACACCCCTTTTCACCTTGCCTCCTCTTGCTCCCTAGGCTCTGAGGACTTACCTCCTCTTGCCATGCCTTCCCTTCCCCCTGAAAGCACTCTAGTCTTCTTCTTGGCACCTCATTTCATCCCATGCCTATGGAGTGAGTGGGTGCCTGTCACTTTGAACTGCACTTCACAGGAGCTTTTAGATTGTATCCTGCAGGGGCCATGCTTGAGCCAGCCTAGTTTTCATAGAGTTTATGAAATGACTGAGGCCTCCATAGTCATCTCACAGCTCCATAATGTGGAATAACAGGTATAAAATCAACATTACAAACGATTTATCAATGGTCCACAAAATGCCTGATGGGTAATGCATATGGTCAACTTGACTGAAGAAAGTCCTAGAGGGCTTGGTTGCATCACCATTGGGTTATTTCCAGATAGATGGGCTCAATTGTCTGTCTCTCTGTCTCCATGTTGGAACAGAAACTATGTGAGGTCCTTTTAAATGCAGGCATCTCAGAACCCTTGGCCCCCTAGGTCCTATCCTGAGGTCCACTGAGAAGCAATTCCTTCAAATGGGTGGGGTAAGCACATATATTGCAATCTAACCATTTTCTCATTACTTCAGCTACTGCCCAGTCTGCTTTATGCTGGGGAGGTGAAAGCCCCTGAAATCTCTGACCTTCCACATTTGACACCCCTCTCTGAACTTTGGGTGATTGAGGGACCCGATTAAGAAAGCATTCTGTAGGTGGGTTTTAAGAAGTAGCCTGAAGTGTAATGCCTTCAGGAAAGCAAAGAATGCTAACGGCCATTCCCATTCTGAGGTGTGACCAGCAATTACTGACGGGGCCTCTCATTTGTTACTGTGCAACTCGCATGGAGCAAACCTCCAGGCGCCTCACAAAATGGCATCATGATGCTTCAGAGTGAGACGACATTTCTTTCACATGAGAGACTTGGGCTCCACAGCCCCAGCCCCTCAGACACTCTTGTACTTAGTGAGGCCAAGGTGTCATGAGCTGCAACTGAAAGAAGCTACAGCATGGAAAGAGACTTTTGGGACTTAATCCTTAAGACAGCTTCCACACACCTCTTTCTACCCTCCCCCCTACGTGTGTGTGTGTGTGTGTGTGTGTGTGTGTGTGTGTGTGTGTGTGTGTGTCCTCCTTTGTGTTGTGAGACAGAGTCTCTCATTGAGACATTTCAGCCAAACTGGCTGGCTTGCAAGCCTCTGAGGATTCTCCTGCTCTGCCCCTCACTGTTGGGGTTATAGACATGCAGCTGTACCTTGCTTTTTGTGGGTGCTAGGAATCCAAACTAAGATCCTATGCTTGCACAGCAAGCACTTTACACACTGAGCCCTCTTCCCATCCCATTGGCATGGTTTCCCATCGCTTGCTCTGTGATGGATGTTTCTATGAGGTAAATATTCTGGCACAGCCATTCCTAGAATAATGAAGACTAGATATTTAAAAATGCAGCAGAGATCTTTAAAGCTGTAGAAGTGGGACATAAAACTACTTAAACTGAATTGCCATTCATATATTTTTGTACCTGAAAAAAAAATTGCCCTGATGCTGATAACAACTTGCTTTTCTGCACGGAGATCAGTGGCTCTGGGGGCAGGGGTTGGTGGGGGGTAGAAGTATCTTAAACTTTAGAAGACATCAGAATCACTGGGTTCTGGAACCACTGAGGGACATCTGATGTGTAGGTCTGAGCAATCGAGGGATCATTTGAGAATTTACATTTCTGTCTAGCTCCTGGGTCATACTGATGCAGCTGAGGATGTCATCAGCAGACCCTCAAGCATCAGACAATAGCTTAGGGCACAAGATTCAACTGCCTCAGCCTGGCACTGCAAGGGTGCTGTTCTGGTCATGGTCTGCCCCTCCTGAGGTTTCATCAAACCCCCACGTTAATACAATAAGGTGCCCTTTGATATTTTTTCCACTTGACTTGTTCATGAACCTGACCCACTGTTTCTCTGTTTCTGCTGCCTTCTGTTTTCTGCGCTGATCACCCAATCCCCCTCCCCCACACCCCAATCCCCTTCTAATTTTGATCCGAGAGCAAATCTTACCCTCAAGGATACAAGAATTATCTGGATTCCTGCCATCATCATTCTTGCCTGAGTAGCTGGAATTTCTGTCCCTTGAGCTGTTGAATACCATAGAAGAGGAACATTGTGCCAGCATCTATGATGGATGTCTGCCCTAGATGGGGATATCCAGGCTGGCTTTGCTTGGTATTTTCCATGTGCTAGTGGGTGTGTCTACATGTCTCTGCTTTTTTATCTGGTCCCCAACCAAAATGGTGATGCTCACTGGGCAGGTGGGGCAGCTCAGAAGATCAACATGCTGGCTGTTGTTTGTTTCTTTCTTTGGAGAGGAGTACTGACTTACGTGGATCTCTGATTACCCCTTCAGTGAGATTTTGGGGACCAGAAAACTGGGTAGAATGGACAGCTTGTCCTGAAACAGTGTCCCTAGTGCCCCTTTAGCACTGGAAGGGCTGGCAAAGTTTAACAGAGAAACTCCAACCAGCCATGGTGAGCTGAGTCTAGCTGGCTTTGGAAGGTGGCCCCCACCATCCCAGGCTCTGTCAGAGCATGACTCCATCCAAATGATAAGAGAAGCTACCTACCACGCTGGGCAGAAAATGCTGAGATGATTCTTTGAACAGAGATGATAACAATTGCCCTCATAAATATGAAACAGAATGCAATTTTAGAATATAAATCCAGAACTTTTAAACTTGAAATATTACATTGGATAAGGATCTTTTAGACAACTGAGACTCTGTTCCCAATAGAAAATCCCAGGTAGAAAGTGATGATGTTTGAGGATGGGAGGCTTTTGAGCCCTGCATTAGAATTCATAATCATTTTTCTCTTGGAATGCTTTAGAGATAAAAGAAAATTACCTCGAGATTGGGTGGGCCACTTGTGAGCTTTTTCTCAAGCTGCAGGTTTTGTATATATGGACCCAGATGCATACACACAGTGTTCTGCACTTCATTTTAGCACACCAGACTAGTCGCCCTACTGTTAGCATTCCTTCTAGGCTCCACCGAACAGTTACCTGGCAATAGCCAGGTAGGCCTGGCTTGCTATAAAAGGGATTGTTTGCCCCTCCTCACTCCTTCTACCCCCCCCCTCTCTCTGACTCTTTTCTCTCCCTGACCCCCTCTCCTGCCTCTCTGTCTCCCATTCTCCCTCCCCTCCTCTCTCTACTTATTCCTGGCCAGCCTTCTCCTTTTCTCCCTCTCCCTCTCCCTCACCCTCTCTCTCTCCCTCTCTCTGTCTCCATGCCCCCTCTCTCAATCTCTGTGTCTTTCTCTGTCTCTACTCCCTTCTCAACTCCCCTTCCCATACCCTAAATAAACTCTATTCTATACTGTACCCATATATATGTATATGTGTGTATGGCTGGTACCTCAGGGAGAAGGGATGCCTCAGCATAGGACTGTCAAGGAATCCATCCCACCTCACTCTACCAAATGTATCCTGGTCTTTTTATAAACACAGGACCTACCTCTCAATAACATGTGTTACCTGGAGGTAGTTTTTCCCACCAGGAAGGGTTCTACTGGCTCCCAGTGACAGGAGCATCCCTGAACAAAAGTTAAAACAGCTTTCAAAGCTGAGACTTAGTCAGCCACAAATGCCAATCAGGTCAACCAATGCTCAGACTATTGTGTAGAATGATGTTGAACCATTTGGGGAAGTAGTTTCTTGTTCTGTAATTTCAGGGTGCCACCCATTCCTTCTTAACCTGGAGTGGTGTACACTCTTCTGTTGTGAAAGATCTGTTGGTTTCAAGGTTTCCAGCTGAATCTTGAAGATGATTGGAGTCAGAATGGAAGACTGCTAACATTTCTATATTCTATCATTTTTATGATATTTCAAAAACAGAAAAGAAGTCTGCACACAAGAAGAAAATGAAGAGATAAACATGAGAGAGTGGGCATGACAGTTTCCATAGTTACATCATTCCTGAAGATGGTTGTTTCTCTTTTATCCAAGACCATGGCAGGTGCTCCAAGCGGATGTAGCCGTGTGTATCCACATGGCTTGCATGCTTGGGCACAGGTTTCATGAGTGGTCTTAGATTTCATATGGACTGGGAGGAAGCCTAAAGGAAACCAAGGGAGTGGAGTAAAAAAGGTCATTGGACACCTCAAATCAATCGTGTAGGTACAGGGGACAGGCCCAAGGGAACAGGAGAAATAGTTGTGTTCTCTCTGGATGCACTTATCACAGGTTACACTGAAGTGTGACATTAGATACAGTTCTTAGTTTCAGAGCAAAGGGTCTGATGCTGTGGGTTCGGAGGTTTCATTAAAGTGTCACTGGAAGCCATTGGAGCAGTCTACGGGCTTATTCTAGGAATTGCTCCTGGTTATAGCCCTTCAGAATGCCTAGGTAAAGGATCTGCTTCAGATGCTAGGTCCGTGGTGTTTCTACAGCAGTTGAGACACTGTTGTTTATCTCCTCTTGTCCCTTCCGTGCTGCAAACAGAAGGGGACTGCACGGTTGTCAACTTCACCCTCTATCACCCCCTGTGACCAGGATGCTGCCACTGTGAAGCATCAAGGAAGCCTCTGTGTTTCCTGCTACAGTTTGCTGCTCAGTCCTCAGGGTACATGTGATGCCCTTGCCTCTGTCCTGTGGCTGCATCCAGCACCAAAGCAGGCTGGGAAGTATATTTTTAAATGTTTTGCTCTCCTATCCTAAGTATAGGGAACTTCTTCACGTCATGAAGAAGCGTTTGACAAGTTTTTCATAGTGACTCATGATACCTGCGCAGTGCATCCATGTTTGACACTAGCTATCGAGAGTTATTGGCTAGCTTGTGTCTGTGGGGAAGCTGACCAGCCAGCGACAAGGCAAAGGCAGAGCGTTGCCCTAAGAAAGGAGAAGTCAGACAGCCAGGATCACCCTGTGGATGAGTCTAGCAGAAGGCTTAGGCCGTAAGAACAAAGGTTCTCAATGTGTGGGTTGAAACCCCTTGTGGGGAAGGTCAAAGACCCTTTCACAGGGGTAGCTCATTAGATATACTATCTATCAGATATTCACATTATGATTCATAACTGTAGCAAAATTACAGTTATGAAGTAGCAAAGAAAATAAATAATTGTGTGGTTGGGGTCACCACCACACGAGCAACTGTGTTAAAGGGTTGGGATATTGGGAAGGTTGACAACCACTAGCTTAGGGTCAGCAGGGACCCTTAGTGTGTCCGCCAGCAAGAGCACAGTCAGCGGTGTATAAGCCACCCTCCTGGGAGGGCCCCAGATGCAGGGCCTGGTTACCCCAGTGAGGGTATATTTCTAGCGTAGAGCAGAGGGTCCTGCTGCTGGTCCCCCTCTTCCCAACACACACGCGCTGGTCAAGTGAACTCTCCAGCTGGGATTCCTGCTCTCTCCTCACATCTCCTTCCAGGTCCTTTGAGTTCTTCAGAAGAAAGGCCCTGCACAAACATTTCTGCTTGCCCTTCACTGTAAAGAGAGCCACTGTGAGAAGTCTGTGTAGCCCAGGCCTTGGCTAAGCAAGAAATAGGAGACACAGTGTGTTTCCCTAGCTTTCCACTCTGCACAGCAGTAAGTCTAAATGGGTTGTGGTTGAGACAAGCTGTGCCTGCACTCTCTGGTTAGACACCTGTAGCTTTGCCTTGTACAGTCAATTGGTGCCTCCTGTTACAAATGTAAATGTCAGTCATGATGCTGGGAACATGGGAGAACACAGGCAATGTCACTAACAGCTAGGTGGCGGGCAGAGGGGGACATGCTTAGAGGACAGAGAGAGGATGGGAATCTGTTCAGGAAACATGGGCACATGCATAGACACAGGCTCACATGATCCTCCTATACATGTATACGTGGACGTGCATGCATGCCCAATTGAATATGTGGGCGTATGCACATTCACACAATTCGCTGATCATTCTCTGGAACACAGTGCATACACACTGTACACGCATGTCCACCTTACTCTTTTATCAGGAGCACGGGGCACAGCTCTTGTCCTAGTGAAATTCCCAAACTCCTATCATGGTCAGGTTAAACCAATCCAAATTAACTTGTGGAAAAATGGATTTAATAGATAAGATACAAACCTCACGGGACCCCAGGATGGGTTGGATATCCAAGTCAGCAGAGAGCCAGCCAGGGCTTCTCAGGACCACAGCAGGAGGAACCTGTGTCTTCTTTCCCCTGGAGGTTTGTCTCTACTGTGCCCACGTCTCTCATGTGCCAGCTTTCACACTGACCATGAAATTGACTCATTCAAAAGAATCAGGTGTCTGCCCCCAGCAAATCCCCTATAGACTAGGAAGAACAAGTTGATAGAGTAATGCGTCCACAGCTCCACTGTGGGCCAAGGCCATTCCCAGGTAGCATCATGAGAGCACAAGGCAGGCATCACGGGCTTGTGTCCCATTCATTCTGTAGGGAAGATGGACAGTCTCCATAATACGGAGGTGACAATCCCCACATTATGGGGTCATTCCAAGCATGAAGAACACTGATAACAATGTCCAGCTCTTGTCACTTCACCAACGTTTATTTATAAGCGAAATGATTTGCAATATAATGTAAAGACATAGTGGCACCCATTTCAGAAGACTGTTCTTGAGAGATCTCTTTCGTCTCCTTTCTGTCTTGTCTTTAGCAGGGAATAATATGCACACTAAACTCTTAAAGGTTTCAAAGGATCTTTGATATGAGCAGAGTGTGATGAAATTTGCTCAGTGTAAAATTGTATCAAGAAATAAAGATTTGCAAAACCCTTCTAGAATAAAATCTCCCTGAAACACCTGTCTGTAAGCAGTTGATAAGTCTGACCTGGTGGCTGCTGAGTCCACTAAGAAAGGATATGAAGTGTGCTGTTTGGACTGGGATGGGTGGTTCTAACCGCTTCTGCGTAGAGCGGAGCCAGCGTTCTTAACTGAAGTGTGTTATCTATATGGAGCAATGCACCTATCCTATGCGTATAGTTTCATGAATCTTCAAGGGTAAAACCACTGTTACTATGACACAGACATTCTTGAAACATGCATGCTCATGTTTCTCTGTCTCTATCTGTCTGTCTGTCTGTCTGTCTGTCTCTCTCTCTCTCTCTCTCTGTTTCTGTGTGTGTGTGTGTGTGTGTGTGTGTGTGTGTGTGTGTGTGTGTGGTATTCTCTGTCCATCTGTCTATTTCTCCATTGCACCCACCCCCAACATAGCCTTGCCTTCCTGTTGAAATGTTTTGTGTCCTATATCACTGGGATCAAAGATATTCGGTTCTTTTCTCTCTCTCTCTTATTTTTTGGTTTTTGTTTGTTTGTTTTTGTTTTTTTTCCATTCCTCCAAATTATTAGGGCTCTTTTCATTGGGCACAATGACTTAGATGTGCTTGTATTATTGTAGCTCATTGTACCGATCACCTACCTCATTGCCGTGACAACACACAGGGAAAAATTAACTAATAAAACAAAGGTCTACTTTGGCTCACAGTTTGAGGGCACAACAGTCACTGGAATCCACAGTCAGTGTATCCATAGGGAGACTGCTGGTGTTCAGCTAACTCTCATTTTTACTCAGTCCAGGCCCCCAGGCTCTGTCTGGTACTGACCATGGTTCCTGTAAGTCTCCCCACCCTAATTAACCCCATCTAGAAACAGCCTCACTGATGTGCCCAAAGGCTTGTCTCTAGGGCAATTCTAGATCTTGTCTCATTGACAATATTGAACATCATATCGATTATGCTCCTTGCTAAGTGTTATTTACTTGTGTGAAATGTATAGTTTATTTATAGGTTCTATTGTTGCTGACCATCAGAAAGCTTTCCAGTTTTGGGTTATTCTCAGTGGATCCACTATGGAATTCTCCTGCAGATAGCCAAGAGTGAGTTGCTGGGACAGAGGACCCACAGTTTGATAAACTGACATGGGTAGCACATAGCTCACCAGCACACCATTGAGTGTCTGCATCCCTGTCAGCACTTGGCATCCTCCCAGTACTTTCATATTAGCCATTCTGACGGCTCGTGGTGGCTTCTCCTGGGGTTTTAATTATCCTTTCCCTCATGATTAACAAGGATCAGCATGTTTCTTTTTACTAGCCATTAGGATATTCCCTTTTGAGAGAACTGTGTTCAGCTTCATTTAAAAATAGATTGTTTGAGTCAGGTATGTGCTGCACAATAATCTTAGTGCCCAGGGGGGTGGAAATAGGAGGATCAAAAGTTCCAAACCAACCTTGGCTACCTAACAAGTTTGAGGCTAGCCTGGGCTACATGCATTTTTCTTTTAAAAGTGATATTAACACATAGATGTTATCTATAGATTCAAGTTACGTATTCTTTGTTGAAAGTATGCACCATAAACACCTTTTCTTCAGTATGGATTTATTTTCATATTCTCAATGACATATTTTTATTGGCAGTTCCTAATTTGTAATGGTACAATTTATTATTATTATTATTATTATTATTATTATTATTATTTGCTGATAAAATAGGAGGGAAAAGTAAGCTAAAGGGAAAGAAGATAGGACGGAAGAAATGAAATTCTCATTGCTGAAAGCATTTTTATGTTGCAGAAGGTATCTTACACTCATTCTTGACTTGAGCTCAGAGGGAATGCTTTCCCGGTCTCACTACCCAGAGTGGAATCTGTTGTGGATGCCACAATTACACTCCCTGCAGTAAACCTACTTCACACATCGCTTTAAAAATTCCATCATTCCTTCTGACTTACTAATCTATTTCACTTATTTTCAATTTTTAAAGATTTATTTTATTTTCATTTGTGTGCATAATGTGTGTGTGTGTGTGTGTGTGTGTGTGTGTGTGTGTGTGTGTGTGTGTGTCTGTTTATGGGTATGTGCCCATAAGTGCAGGAGCCCATAGAGTCCAGAAGAGGGCGCTAGAGCTCCTGGAGCTGGAGTTACAGGTGCTTGTGAACTGGGAACTAAACGTGGGTCCTCTGCAAGAGCAGCAAACACTCTTAACCACTGAGCTATCTTCCCAGCCTCTGCATTTTTCTATTCTAAAGATTCTTTGTGCATGTATGTAGTCTTTTATCTAACACGTCACTGTTTAATACATTTCTGACAGTTTTTAGTTTATATTTTAGTTTGCCTTACAGTATATATTTTCTTACTTAAAAAAAACACTCAAGGGGCTGGGGATTTAGCTCAGTGGTAGAGCGCTTACCTAGGAAGCACAAGGCCCTGGGTTCGGTCCCCAGCTCCGAAAAAAAAGAACCAAAAAAAAAAAAAAACACTCAAACTTTTATTTAGTCTACCTTTTATTTTAAAAATTTCTTCTGAATATGGAGTCTTGCTTTTTGAGTTATTTTCTTTGAGAGTATAAAATATGCCTTTGGTTCTTCTATTGTATCGATTCTTAAGGTTTAAGTTTCTGCTTATTAACGTTTAATTTGGAGCAAGGAAAAGAACACATTTTTTGCTACCCAGACTGTCTTTCAATACCAATACCACTGAAGAGCCTGGTGCTCCCAAAAGAGCTGGGCTGGATTTGTTTATTTCTCCTCACTCTTTCTGTCAGCATGAGAAACAATTTGAACAAACATTCATAATGAACCATTTATTAAGGTCAAAAACACGAGGTTAAAGACTTTGGAACAACAGCTGATATCACATACAATGTCTGACGTCAAGCCTAGGAGCAGGCAGGGAACCAAGAGAACTTCTGGGTTCAGTGCAGGGTAAGGTGCTCTCTGTCTCCCCCTACAGGCTGAACATTTGCACAACAGCTGTGAAAGGCTTGACTAAGGAGGCCTCGTATGTTTAGGCCCCTTCAAATGAATGTGTATTTCTGAAGCAGGGGCTACAGAAACACTCAATGTGGGGCGAAGATGCCAGGTTCGGACATTCCTGAGAAGTTTGCTGGTTTGCCCGTCGGCCGGCATCACCAGCAGGGATTTGCTCCCAGGGGCCCAGACGCACGTGCTGGCTTTCTTTCAAGTACTCAGACCCTATCTGCAGGCACCACACCCACTGTGTGGTTTGTCTTTGGTAGCTAGAGGCCAGAGGTTAAGGTTTGCTTCACTGAAGTCCTAGGTTCCCTGGACAGTTCCTCCCTCGTAGCGAATTGCTCCAGAGTTGCAGAGAGTCAGGTCAGGTAGGGTCTTCCCTAGGCCCCTCCTCCCAACTCACTCTGGCTATCCCCTAAGGGTAGCCGCTTCTCCTTTGAAGCTGGGAAGAGAAATGAAAGCCTTACTTCAGTAATTTAAATGGAATGCTAATGAGGAGAGGTGAGAACCTTCTCATTCATTGTTCATAGGTTGTCTGCTGCCTTAGCCTCCTCCCAGGCTTGGGACAACCCAGCAGCTTCCTGGAGGCAGAACAGCAGGTGGCTGTGGGTCCCTAGCACGCGCAGGACCGGCCTGGCTGCCTAGGTTCCAAACTACAGCATCCTCGGTGAGTGGGACCACATTATCTCTGAGCCTGCTTTCCCTGGTCCTGGGGAGTCTCACCTATGCCTCGGTTTGGAAATAGATCATGAAGCCCCTCGGTGGGCAAGAAGGTGGAGTTTTTGCCTTTGAAAAGCAACCACTTACAGTGTTCAGGAAGGACTTTGCAGGGACTGCCCTGTGGCTGACTGTACCCAGCTCTGGCTGCTGCTTCTAATGACTCCTTATTTCTGCCTGTGACGTCTCCAGGAGGAGGGAGTGCCAAACCCAACATTTATTCTCTTGGCAATCTTCTGCTGGTGAGTGCATGTATTTTAATAGAAATGGATAAAGCTGTGGGCCAAGGACGGGGTTATGCAGAAGGAAGGAATCAAAATGCATTGGAGGCCACCCCATTGCGGAGGGCAGCGCTGAGAAAATGTGTTCTGGAAAAGATTCTATTAGGACTCAAATAGTTTCACTTATTTTTTTCTCTCTCTCTTTTAAATGAGATCACATTAATTTGAAAGACTCAGAGAGAGTCTGGAAGTATGACAAGGAGGTTAATGTAGCAGGGGGTGGGGTGGGGGGAGGATACTAACAGGGGACCCAGTCGGGGAACTGTAGTACAGGATTTGCTTCTCCTAGGAACCCTGGCGTCTTTCTTGTCTAACTTCTTGTCTAACTTCTCAGCAAAATAGCTTCAGCGAGTCTGTAAGACACAGTACCCTTGAGAGTGATTTGCAAGAGCTCAAAAAACCCTTTCTGGGATTTCCCTGAGATAAATCTTGTGAATATTAGTGCGCCATTCCCGTTTTCAGAAATTCGCTAAGAACCTTAGATAGTCTCTAAATTTTCCTAATTAAGTTTTAAAGTCACTTCTTTTATTGCTTAAAAATCATTGAGCGCTATATCATGTTACCACGAAATAAAGCTGCACTAACTGGGTAATAATATATTAACTTCTTGGGGTCCATTTAAACACATCCACATCCGGAAACTTAAAGAAGCGGGCCCAGGAAGTTCAAGGCAAGCAAGACTGTACCCGAGGTTCCCTGTGAGCTGTGCTGTTGAGAGTTGGGTATCTCTCTGCTGATCAGCAGTGACTATAATAAAATGCCTGTCCTAGGGGGTTCCTGAGACTGCAGGCATAAAGTGTGCTGGGCAGGAGAATTAAAAAGAATGATGGTAACAGCTGTGTCTACTCTAAAGTGGGAGAGTCTAGTGAGTGTGGAGAAGCAGGGGAGAAACACCAGCCCTCCTGGTGAGTTCCCGGCTTTATTTAATTTTTAAAGAGGTTTTTTTTTTTTTTTTTTAGATGCACACAGTTGCCCGTGGTTTTAAAAGATTACAATAAATCATTGACTAAAGCCATCCACGCAACATGCTGGGTCCCCAGCTAAAAAGAACTATCATGTTTCTTTTCTCCCTGCTTTTCTATTGTATTTTGGTTTTCAAGAAAGCTTGAAGGCGATACATACTTATTGTTCCCTCTCCCTGCAATGTTGAGGACAGGGAACATAGGGTCTTGCAGATACTTACTGGCTGTGTCCCCAGCTCCATTCTCTCTCTCTCTCTCTCTCTCTCTCTCTCTCTCTCTCTCTCTCTCTCTCTGCCTCAGAGAAGCTTCAGGAGTTGTAGGATTTGTTCTAAATTGATTTCTCATGCTAAGAGCTGGCTCTAATGAGGAGAAGGGCTAGAACCACTTTCAGTGTGGTTTTGGTTGGCAGAACTCTTAGAGCACTCATTACCATCTGTCTGCGGAGCTGCCCAGCAGGTTGTTCTGTGAGATAAATTGTCACACCTCTGTGAACTTCTCTTTCATTTTCTCAAGACACACCCTTCTGTTTGCTCCTGCTGTCCCCTGCCTGTTGAGCTTCCAAGCATCTTTAAAACCGTTCTGACCAGATGCATTCTTGGTTTGTACCCCCATTGTTCTGGGACATTTGTTAAGCTTCGACCAGATCAGGGGGTACCCTCCTGTAAGATTTGAACATCAGTTTGACACAGACTTGGTACTCATCACAAAGCCCAGCATGGGCTTGGGGTGAGCTGTGCATGGTAGGTCATGAGGTAGGTCTCTCTTGCTTCCCACAGGGATAGCTGTTTGGGAGGTTTGAGTTGTGACAGAGAAAGCTAGCTAGCATCCTGTGGGATCCCAGCAGGAGATGCCACTTTGTTCTTTCTGACTTTAAGTTCCAGGAAGCCACAAACCTGTATCTGCTCCACACAACTGTCTCTTGTCAATCCCTTTCCCCAGTAATCATACTTGAAATTAGACGAGGTGTCCTTGGTCCCCTCTGGATCTACTACGGCTGGAAGGCTTGTGTGTGTGTGTGTGTGTGTGTGTGTGTGTGTGTGTGTGTGTGTGTTCATATGTGAGTACAGGTGAGCCCGAGCCCTCAGGTGTCATTCCTCTCTGTAGACAGGATCTCTCACTAGTACCTAGGGCTCAACAATATAGTTAGATGATTGGTTGATTGGATTCAAGGATCTAGCTGTCTCCGTTGACTGAGCCATCATCTCTCCTGCTGCCAGGCCTTCTTCACTCCCTTCTTTCAGAGCCCAGTTTGAGTGGAATACCATCACCCTGCTAGACATTGTCATTTTTACTCCACTCATGCCCCAGGCAATCCCCACCCACCTCCTCATCAAAGCTCCGCCCAGCCTCTCACTTGTTCAACTTCCTCACCTTGACTTTTCATCCCATACTCTTTGTTCTCTTGCCCAGGTACATTAACTTGTCTCCTGTTGTGAAATAAGTCACTAAAACAGCTGGGTCCCTTGCTTCCCCAACTCTCAGTTTCTAAACACCCCTGTCCCCATCTGTTTTATTTTTCCTTCTGCTCTTTAGAGGTAGAATTCTAAGAAACTGACAGGCACCATATATATGTCTTTTAAATGTGGGCCAAGCCTGTGAGTGTGGTTCGGTGTTATCTGTTATGATAGCCAGATGACTCGTTCCCCAGACTGAGTTTAATCAGAAGGTGCCTTATCTGGCAGACCTGGCCTAGTCAGGTGACCCCTGGGAAGAGCTAGAGACCTTTAGAATGAAGGATTCTATATTCTGTCAGTGAAGATTGAGAATCAACATGGTGGGGACGTGAGAGGTGCCACACGAGGCACAGGCAGCAACACTGACCCAAAGCAAAAATACAGGGACCCCCAATCTTATATCCAAAAGGAACGGAGTGCTTCTTACTAACTCTTTGAATGAGTCTCTAAGCCTTAGTGTCTAGGGGGACTCAAATGCAAATGAAAGACATCTTCAGCTGACTTCTCCATTCCAGCTTTGCAAAACCTTGAGGTTGAGTCTTGTGTCCCTCTCTTAAATACAGAGCCTTCATCAGCTATTATGGACGTAGGTTAAGGAGGAGGTTGGCTGTAGTGTAGTAGCAGAGAATGGTGCAGGCTACAAGTATGTCTTCTCTTAGCAAGAGAGGTTGAAGGCAAATGGGTTGGTGTGTGAATTTTGACACATAAATTCAAGTTTGCTCTAGAGTCCTACTCATAAACTTATCATGAGTCAACACAAAGGGGTTTTGATTTTAATATTTTAAATGGTTGCCTCGGGGAAGCTGAGGTGAGCAAAGGGCACTGAGCAGGCATGCTGCTCAGGAGAGAGCAGGGGGTTGCTATGGTTTCAATCAGCCACTGTCTCCAGGCTCCTGAAGGCAACCTCTTTTCCTTCTGTCAAAGGCAAGCACTGGGAGAGCATGTGGTCCTGGAGGCATGGAAGCATACTGAAGTAGAGTTCAAGGTAAGGGTTGGTGCAAGTGTGTGAAACGGGTGTGCTCTGCCCATTTACCTATGAACTCTTTTCTTGGGGGAAATCCATGTAGTTTGGGGAGATATCTGGAGCATGCGCTCTGATTTCCAGCTCTATCACCTGACAGTCACTGTATAGAGACATTTATTAAACTTGATGAACTTAAAACATGGATGTCAGATATCATGATTTCTATCAGTCCTTCTTCTGGTTTACTACTAACATGTGACCTTTAAAAAGTCACCTAGGGGACCACTGTTCTTTATAAGCAAAGAAGGATGTATTCACCCCACAGACTGGATTACAACAGTGAGCCTGTGACACAAACATGAATGGTACCTCTCTGAGCTCTGTCCAGACAAGACTGTGGTTCTTGAAGGTTAGGCTATCAGCTCCTTGAATGTCCCCAACGTTGACTCTTGGTATACACAGAGGATTGTATCCTGGAGAGCTCTGTCCCTATGGCTGCTTCATGGTGGATCACCCTTGCTGACTTTTAGGATAACCTTAAGGAAGACGCTCAAGGTGACTCACCTAGGAGTGTTCCTCTGTGTTCATCCAAGTCTGGTGAGCTACTGCCTATTAAGATACCAAGCTCACTGATCCCAAATGCTCACCCAGGAAAGAGCGCCACTCTGGATTGGACTTTTCCAAATTGTTTTAGAGCCTATAAGCCCCTGAGGTCATGGTTCAGATGTTCTGCTGTGGGACAGCCCATTGAGCAAATGGCTGTCTGTGAGATGGTTCTTAAATATACCAAGTTTGAGACTTTTGTAATATCTGGAGACATCTTGGGTTATCACTACTGGAGGCCTGGTGACATGTAGAAACCACTGGCATCTAGTGGGTGGAGTCTAGGGATGGGTGTTAAGCTCCTCACTTCAGATGCTCAGAGAATACACTGGGACCAGCTGTCCATAGGACTCAGTTTGGGAGACCTGTCACCTGGTTGGTCCCTGGGAAGTGTCAGTTAAAGAGTAAACAGTATTTTCCTTGGGCCTTTGTGGTCAACTTCTCTGGTCTGAGGACCAAATAAGCAAAGCCCGGATGCAGGATGCCCTGAGCTATGGTCCATCTGTGTGCAGCTCACAGGGTTCTCAGCAGCATCCCAGCAGGGGGTTCACTATTCGCTCGTCGTAGTCACTGATGCGGACTGGGCTCCATGCCATGTGCTGGCCGACATGTTTCCACATGGATAATCTCATGTAATCCCCATGGCAGCATCTAAGGAGGCAACTGCAATTGTGCTGGGGAGAGGGAAATGGCTTCCTTCTGCCCTTCTGGATGCGTTGGCTGGACTACAAATTGAATTGGCAAAAGACAGATGAACAAGAGAAAACCCAGTTTTAATTACTTACATGAACACGGGAGTCAGATGACCGAATCGTCTCATGAGTGTATGACTCTCAGAACTTCTGAGGAGTGCCGGGGTAATGGAGCTGAGCTGTGAGGAGGGAGAAGGAAGGCTCACAGTGAAGGAACCCCATCTTGCTCTGCAGATAAACTCTCCCAACATCTGCTGGTCACATTTATCCCCAAACAGCCTCTCCCTTATGTCCAGCCCTTCACTACTGCAAAGTCATTGGGTTTTCTTTATAGATGAAAATTTGTTTTACAAAAAAGAAGTCAGCTTTTCAGATCTGCGTCTGAGCTTGTGCTTTCTCAGAATAACTAGTTTGAGATTTACTCTGGTCTATTTTGGGGTGGTATATTCTGGTCCCCCACAGCTGTGTTTTGAGAGGGTGTGTCCTGAGCCCCAATACCTGTCTCTCTCTCTTACACCTGGAAAAACAGCTTCAGATGGTCAGACTTTTCCTGCTCCAATGCACATCTGGCCTTATACATGGCTACTTATGTTCAAAGGTGAGACCTAGTAAAGCCACTGCAGGGCTCACTCGTAGAGCCAGGTCCTGCTTCCCTGTGCTTTTGCAACAAGTGGCCTGGCTCTGGCTTGTGATGTTTGCATTTCCTGTGTCACAAACTCTCCACTGTGGCCAGTGTCCAGACGTCAACTCAATACCCTACAACTCAGAGGTGGGAGCCTTAAAGATACTTGTCTTTAAAGGCTGTGTGAGCTGGCCACAGAGTGCCACTGCAAACGGACCTGGTAGAGTGACACCATCCCTCCAATGCCTAGGCATCTCAGTTCCTGTAGACAGGGTAAATATAGTCTTGCATTGACTGATGGGCATCAGTAAGTCACAAAAGAGGGGTGCTTCTGAAAGGTGGGTTCCTGGGCTCTGTAGACTTCATTGTGTGATGTCCCCCACCCCAGTAGGCTATGAGCACCTAGTGGTCATTATAGCAGTATCGATGTGTTTTATAAAGACAAGGATAAGTTTTATAGAGTGTGGTATGGTGAGGTGAGGTGAATGCTTTGGTGGGCCCATGCTGAGGCATCTCTTCCCCTGAGGTACCAGCCATAAGCCAGGCGTAGTATAGAATAGAGTTTACTTGGGGGCATTGGAAGGGAAGTTGAGGAGAGGTTGGGGGGAGAGGAGGAGGAGGAGAAGGCGAAGAAGGAGGAGAAGAAGGAGAAGAGGGAGAAGCAGACAGCCAGGAACACATGGAGAGAGAAGATGAAGGGGGAATGGGGAGAGGGAGAAAGGGGTTAGGGAGAGTGAAGGGGGTTAGAGACAGAGGGAAGGGGCACAGAGAGTGAAAAGGACCCAAACAGTCTCTTTTACAGCAAGCTAGGTTTACCTAGCAATAGCTGTTGGGCAGAGCCTAGAAGGAATGCCAACAAGTATCCTCCTTAACACTGCAGACAATGTCCATGGAAACCGACTGTGGCTTCAGAAATCCAAATGTTCTGTCCCAGGAACAGGACACTGAATTCTCTATACACATGACTTTGTGCCATTGAAGGCAAGGCAATTTCCACACCACAAAGGATACTTAGTGCTACCTTGGAGAGCACGAGAGCCCTGAGCAGTAGACACCTCTCTCTGGCGTATCTGAGACTATCCCATCTCAAACTTAATGCACACAGCAACTTTTTCACATTGCCTTGGTAGCTAGGAGGCCGCATTTCCCCACAGACCTGGAGTCTTCATGGAGGAATACGCTTGGCCCAGGGATCAGCAATATTAGGAGGTGTGGCCTTCTGTGGGGGTGGGATTTGAGACCCTCCTCCTAGCTGCCTAGAAGACAGTCTTCTCCTGGCTTTCTTTGGGTGAAGATATAGAACTCTTTGCTCCTCCAGCACCATGCTTGCCTGGATGCTGCCTTGCTTCCTGCCTTGATGATAATGGACTGAACCTCTGTAAGCCAGCCCCAATTAAATGTTCTTATAAGAGTTGCCTTGGTCATGGTGTCTCTTCACAGCATGAAAACCGTAAGACATACATAGTATTAGTTATGCGTGGGATGCTGACCCTTGGGCAGGGGGCCAGCTTGTGGACTTTACTCCCATGCTGGCTATGAGTGGGAATAGAGCTGGCCAGACAAATCCCTGTGGATCAAGGAAGCTGCCAGATGCTGGTGTGAGCTGGCACCCAGAGGAGGGATGTTTGGCTATCTCATCAGGGTTCTTTGGGAGTGTGCCAACAGAGTCCCGTGGATCAATGCTGGACAGCAGCTGCTGAGCCTATAAGCTTCCTCTGGGCAGCCTGGCCTGCTGGGGCAGAGGGGCCAGAAGTAGTCAGCACCTCTCCTAAAGGGTGGCCTGACCAGCTCTTCAGCTGCCAAACATGAGGCTTTAGTGTAGAGGCTGTGTCAGGCCATAGCACTTCCTGTTTGTTGATCAGTAGAACTTACTGGTCATAGCTTTCACCTCCCCAGTTTAGCTCCCAGTAATGGGGGTTCTTTCTCAACTTTCAAATTTGCATCTCTGCTTTCTGCACAGAGCAGTTCCATCAGCAGGTGTTGATGGGTGCTTAGCAGGCCACCTGGGGTTGGGGGGAGGAGGGCAGAGCTGGCTGGCTTCAGCACCCACACATCTGTGCCTCCCAGTCTGCTCCCCTGGCTTCCCTTCCTGCCTTTGGCTCCATATGGACCATGAGTGCTGTTTCTCTGAGGACCCCTTGTTTAAACAGCAGCTGTGCTTCCAAGAAGTGACATCCTTGGTCACACCTAAGCCTCCCTGGGCTGTTGACATGTCATGCTCCTCTGGTACAGACAGCAAAAATATCCCTTCCTCATCGGCATCCGGGTTACCAAAATTCCACAGTTCCACAGCCCAACTCTGGGAGCGAATTTTAATGAATTCGCCCGAAACTTGTGCAGCAGTGATAAAATGTAATTGAGTGCAATTTCACTCCCACACCAGCCTCTAAGCTGCAGAACCCCAGCCAGCTCGCTGGGAGGCAATTTCATCACCATGGAGTTACCGTGTCCTGAGGTATGTGAGCCTTGTGCAGGCCCGAATGAAACTCGAGGTGAATTTTCATCAGGACACTACAAGCAGAGGCAGGCAACACTGCCATTAAGATTAATTAGAGGGTGAAGGCCCTCATGTGGGAGCTGGGACAGTCCTAGTACATCTTTCAGAGGTTCGTTCTCCAAAACCGTCTCAGATTATTTTTCCAGCTGCTTCTGTACTTTACGGTGTGCACGTAGGTTCTTCTTCCCCCCCCCCCACCCCCACTTTGCTCTTGACTTTATTGGAAAGGCTAAGAGGTGATTTCTAATCCACAGGGAACACATCTTTGCCCAAGGCCAGGGTAAAAGTCCATGACAGGAAGTGGGGACTGCTTATTGCTTTTGTCTGGTATTTCCTGTGGGAGTTCCATTTATCCCAGGTGGCTTGAGGGAATGTCTGAGACCTCTACATACCGTCGTAGGAAACCAAACTGCCTGGTGTATGAGACCTCTAGAGTAAGGATATCTTCTATTTGTTTAAATGTTTTGGGGATGTGGCATATGAAAATTATATCAGATTTACACCTCAACATACAGTAATAAAATTGAGAGGAACATAGCCATGGGCCACTCAATAATGCATTCCCCCAGATTCATATCCACATATTTATACGTTGCTGGTGAGCCACACCCACTTGTTTGCATGCTACCCACCTACTTGCTTATCACCCACCAGATATAGTCACAATTTACATAGCACCCTAAAGCCACACCCATTATTATATACTTCCCTTATCAAGTCTATCTACTTACTGCTCACAAGCCACACCCACCTATTTACATATTGTGCTGTCCCCTCTCTTGCCACCTTGAAAAAGTTGGATCCTTGCAACAGAGATAATATGACCCATAATGCCAATGGTGCTTATTCTCTGACCTTTTGAGGCAATATATACCACTGACCCCTGATAGAGAAGCCCATCTGGGGGTGACTTTGATCCCTCACAGTCTGAAGGGCTTCCTACTCAATGCAGAGGTATGTTTTTTAGTGATGATCATGAGTTAGGTCTCTCTGGTTTGGGATCCGTGCCCTTCAGGGGCATTGATGGCTACTGGGAGTCAGGTGGGGCAGGAGAGCAAGGTTTGCTGTTGGGGAGGGCCTCATGGCTGTGTCTCTCCAGCCTGTGCTCAGTGTGGTGGCAGCTTATCTTTTGCCATTTGTCACTGTGCTTCGAGCATTCAACACAGTGACAGATAGTTTGCCAATGAGGTAAAGGGGAAAATTCATTTCGGTTCCCCCCCCCCCATTGTAAGTCAAATGCTGAAATCGCTAGTGTGTCTTCATCGTTAGTGGAATCTTCCCTTAGTAAAAAATCAGGGGAGGCTCGCTTATTTTATTTTAACAGTAACATTCTCTGGACAGTGGGGACCATACGACAAAAGAGGGAAATATTCTCTTTGCTATGTAACTTTGCTCTAAGAACAAACTGAAAATGGTCAGGGAAACCGCGGGTGACTCCACTGAGATAGCGTACTGACTGCAAGCAGCGAATAGTATACATTGAAAAAGCAGCATCTCCATGCGGCACAGCCTTCCCAGCTGACAGGCTCTGGGAAAAATAAGAAAAGGACTCAGATTTTAATTAAAACTTTTTTTTTTCATAGCTGGGGATGGAACTCAGGACCTTGCATATTCTAGGCAAATGCTGCTCTACCACTGAGACATATCCCCGGGCAGAACCAGGCCTCTAAAAGGCCAAATGCTGTGCATTTCTCCAAGGTGTCTAACTTTACATTACCCGTTATAAATAATGAGATGTGGCTTACTCCTGAGGGTCTGATTCTAGTAGAATTTCCACCAAGCATCGTGAGTTTGACTAATGTTAGCAAGTGCTTAGAAATACATTCCTGACTCGCTTACTGAGAGGAACAGCTCTGGGAAAAGTCGTGTAAAATGTCCTGAGTTGGCGTTGGAGTTCTCTGAAGTTCACTTTCTCAGTGTGACGATATTGGTCCACAGAGCCTACAGAGACATATTGGGGTGTGAGGTGGGACCTTTCTCACTGATGAGTCCCCACATACAAATGACTATACTTAACTCCACAAGAGCAGGCCACTGTGAGGCAAGGCACACCTCTATGTTTTCTCCAGAAGCATGACTCTTCTCCTTCATCCTATGTCAAGAGTTGAAGCATCCCAATGTCCCTACCTGGGATGCCCCAGCCTCAAACCATGAGCACAAGTCAGCTTCTGTTCTTTATAAATTTCCTAGACTTGGATATTCTGTGACAACAAAAGAAAGTGCATCAAATCCCCTAATGACAAGGAAGATCTCTGGGTTGATTGGTTTAGATTTATTTTTGTAGTTTCTGTTTGCTGTTGATGGTGTTTTTGTGTATGTATATATATGCATGTATGACCATGTATGTGCATGTATGTCTGTATGAGTGAGTATATTTGTGTATGTGTGGAGGCCAGAAATTGATACTAGATGTTTTCCTCAATTCATTCTCCACCTATTTTTAAAATGCAAAAAAAAACCCAAAAAACAAAACAAAACAAAACAAAACAAAACAACATCCAGGATCTCTCATTGAACCTGGATCTTGCTCATTTGGCTGGACTTGTTGAAGCCACCAGATCCACCTGTCTCCATCCCCTAGTGATACAGTACACATCACTCTGAATGCTGGGGATCTGACCTCAGGACCTCACGCTTCCATAGAAAGTACTTTCCCTGTGAAGTGTCTCTCCAGCCCATGGTCTTAGACATAGCCAAGATGTTCCAAGGGCCCTGGTTTCCTTGTAGATCATTTTACCAACACAAATCAGTAGCAGCAATTGCAAGAGACTGGCCCTGGGCAGCAGGCAGGAGAGGAACAAGGTTAGGGAGGATAAGAATGGTCCTGTCCTTGAGCTGCTGTAGTGGCTTTTCCAGCTGCTTTCAGAGCTGTGTTTAGTGGTAGCTTGAGCAGCACAGTGAGAGGTAAGCCGTAAGCCCTTGACCTTTGGTTGTCTGAGAAGTGATGAATGAAGAAGGGTGAATGCCATCTACAGAAAGGAAATCAAGTGTCTCTAAAAGTGAGACACTTTCCCAACCGAACTATCGACTGTTGAATGGCTCTGGAACAGAGAGAATCATTGTCCTCAGCTGTTCACTGAGCTCCAGCCGGTAGTTCCAAACTTGAGATCATACAGACGGCCTTGGTAGATTACAGAATAAAACATGGAGACATGAGCAGGGGCAAGAGACGTGTGGGGAAGGGGATTTGGAAGAGTAGAGGTAGAGAGAAATCAAAATGCATTTTATAACCGCCTGAAAGTGTTAAGGAAAAAAATTTGATTTTATAAAAGGAAGCTGCACATGGGCCCTGAGGGGACAAACCTCTGGTGGGTCCTGTGAGGAGGCAGATTCTAATGAGAACTGAGGAAATAGGGAAATGTCCTCAATGCTTATCTTAAAAATTCCAGAGAGCACCTAGTCAGGAGTGCCCTTCCAGTGAGAGCAATAGGAGGATAGGGCACTGACCTATGAGGAAACGGTGGTTATAAACTCCTTCTATAATGTGTTATTCTCTGAGCCAAACTGCTACCATGATCCTCTGTGCCTAATTCTGAGAGTCTATCATGTGGGCTACTGACATTCTCTACTAGAGGGAGTAGGTGGGGACTGTCGGATAGTCGTTACACCCTTTCCAGCATCTAGCCACTCTTCTTATCACTTGCACGCAATTCTATCCTACATGCATGTGGCCTCGTGGGCTCTGTGATGGGTAAGAGAACAGACTAGAAGACTCAGGGGAGGAACCGCACCTATGCAATCATTGGAAACCATCATCCAGCCATGCTGGATGCAGACCTTCCAATATGGCTGCTTGGGGGGTCACCCACACTCTTCTCAGTAACCCCTCACTCACACTCTGCAAGAAAGCTCAATAAACTCATTGATCTCCAGGGAGAATCATGAACTTTGGTTCATTTTTAAGATCTTGGGGTGAGGCAAGCAGTCACATGTTTTTCAGGGAACAATTTTTGTGTGTGTGTGACAATAGCCCATCCAGTGTACCAGAGAATTCTGGCTAATTCAGCCATCATAGACTTAAAAAAAACTTTCCATATAAATTACTAAGTGTGGGTATTTTAGCTCAAAGGAGTGAACTTCAGTGATGTGGAAAAGCCACACAGTCCAAGTTCCATTTCCTTAATAATTCACATAATGAGGTCAGGGCCCTTTAGAGTCTCTAGTGACAAATTGCCCGTATATCGTCCAGGAGGCCTGATGCAATTCACACACATTCTCCCATCACTGCCAGGGGTAAACTGAGCTGGGTCCTGGGGACATGAGGTATATGAGCAGCCCTCCTCATTAGCTGTCCATCTTGTGGGAAGAGGAGAGATAAGGTGAGTACCAGTCAGTGGGCGTGTGTCACATAAGTGATGATGTGGGCCGTGGAGCCAGCCCCTCACCCCTGGTTCAGATGGAGTAATACTTTCACCAGTGTTATCAAATACCAGGGAAATCAATTCAAGGATTCATATTGGTTCAGAGTTGGATGGGAGTGTCAATTATTATAGGGGAAAGGCCTGGTGACAGGCATGTCTATGGCAGGATGCTGTCACCTCTCATATCTTGGTGGAACAGAAAGCAGAGAAAGTGAGAGTGCCAGCATTTATGTAGCTTTCCCCTTTCCCCTTTTAACTCAGTGCAGGACCCCAGTCGATGGAATGTGTCACCTGCACTCAGGATGGGTCTTCCCTCCTCCATCTTCTCTGAAAACGTCTTTAAATATATGTCCACTGTTACGTCACCTACATGATTCTACATCCCTGGGACTTCACAGTGAAGACTGGCTCTCTTGTATGGAAAAGGCTCAAGAAATGCACACCAGGATAGCTGGACAGTCTTGAAGGACCAGTCGCCATTACTGGCTGGGCTTGGGAAGTAGGGAGAGAAAGCATATAGAAGAATTGGAGAGGGGACGAGGCATGCGGCCAGGCTGCGGGGTTTCACAGCTCTTTGGTGGAGTAGTCTCAGGGGATGCACCTGCCCAAGGAGGCAGGGATAGGATTGCAGAGTGTGTTACATGACATGCTTTAGGGATTGGATTTCATCTTGAAGGCAGTGAGAGCCACAGGAGGGTTTTAAGGGAGAAAGAGGGGACTGATAAGGTTCATGTTTCTGATTTAAAAGATGCTCTCCTATTGAGTCTGGAGGCTGCTTTCACCTTTCTAGTATGGGGCTGGTAAGGCAGGTAACACAAACATAAGGTGACAGCAGCCTGGTCTGGGATATTTGTAGTTAAGGTGAATGAAGACGGAGTAGAACCACAAGAAGGTGACAACACAGCAGCAGATGCATTCCTACCAGGAATGAGGAGGGGTGGATTTCTGATGTCAGCATGAGGGTGAGGAGGGATACCAGACACCTGGGGACAGCTGGGACATGCTGTTAGTCTTGGGCTTATAAGGGATGAGGAGAGAAGAAAGAGTCTGGGTTTCCTTGTTTCTTAACTTAGGGACTTGGTGTATACCTCAGGCTGTCCTTGGACTCATGACTCTTCTGCCTCAGCCTTCTGAGGGCTGGGATTACAAGGCTGAGCCATATTACCTGGTTGTGCTTTTGTTTGTTTTCTTATGGTGCTGTGGACTGAACTAGAATCTGTGTGTACTAGGCAATGTGCCACTACTGTATGTTGGGAGGTTTGGGGATAACTCTCAAAAGTGGGTTCTCTGCCTGGTATTGCTAAGAGCTGCATATACAGTAGAGGATGGGAAGTATAAACGAGTTCAGGGTGGGGTTTGGTTAGGGGAAGATATAACTCAGGAGAGGTTCAGGTGTTCCTATTTTGGTAGCATCATGCTGGGTGGGGTGCCTGTACACTTCTCTATGCATGATACTCCCATAAGTCTTAAATATCATATGATTTCATTCCACTTTGTGCTAGCCATCCAGGGACCTCCTGCGTGCCAGGCTAGCTTTCACTGCAAACACTCCCTTTTGTGTTTTATTATGAGTCAGGATCTTGCTGAGCTGCCCGGGGTAGCTTTGAATTCACTCTGTAGTCCAGAAAGGCTTTGAAGTCACCATCTACCTGACCCAGCCTCCTGAGCTGCTGGCATTATATGTGTCCATCGCCAAGCTTAGCTGATTGTCAAAAGAGTCATAACAGTTTTATCACCTGAGATGATCATTTGAACATATCTCCTAGAAGTAGCCCTCTTTTCTAAGTAGAGCCCTCATAGAGGCCCCCAGGTGTAACTCTGTCACTTGGACTCAGAGTTATGATTCCTCCCTGGGTTGTCTGGGGTTACGGTGGGTTGCACACAGATGCTCATGGGCTTTTACCAACCCAGCTTCTTCTTTTCAGACCTCTAAGGAATACACCAAGTTGCCATTAGCATCTGAGAATGCTGACCCCAAAACCCTGGGAATGAACTTGAAGAATATCCCATCCCTAAAGGGTTATTTCTTCCATTTCCTGGAAGCCTGGTCCTCCAGCTAGCAATAGGCTGCTGGCACGTTGCGGCTGTGCTCTGTTGGAGTTCCACAGACTGGCTCATAAATTGAATTTCATTTTTAGAACTGGGATGAAATGAGGAAATAATTTCACATTCTATACATTTATTGAAATTATATCAAAATAAGCAATGAAGGAAAATTTCTCTTGGTAATATAATTTCAAGGATCATTTCTTGAGTTTGCAGCTAGGAAAGCATCCACAAATGTCCAGGTCTGATAACCATGGGGAGGAACCGTCTGGGCTCTATTTTGAACTTGAAGGGAATAGACAGCATCACAGAATGGCTCCCTTTGTGGAATCTCAGCTCACTGCTGCACCTGCCTATCCACCCCTATTAAATTTGTGTGTGTGTGTGTGTGTGTGTGTGTGTGTGTGTGTGTGTGTGTGCTCGCGCTCATGTGTGTGTGCTTGTGTGTGTGCATATATGTGTGTGTGCCATTGCACACATTCAGAGGTCACAGGACAACTTGCAGGAGTTACTCTTCTCATTCTATCATATAAATCCTGGGGTTTAGGGGCTCGAACTCAGGTCCTAAGTGTTGACAGTAAGTGCTTTTATCCCCCGAGCTAGCTATTCTGCTGCTCCCCATTAGTTTTATTTTAAACGACCTATGAAAAGATTGATAAATCATCTGTCCTAGTTCCCTACTTCTTTCTCTTCACTCTCTTTATTATTATTTTTTTTTCTTTTCTCAGAGTCTCACGCTATGTACCAGGTTGGACTTGAACTCATGAAAATCCTATTCCCTCCGCCTCCTGAACGGTGGAATTACCAGTGTGTGTCACTGGGCCTGGCTTCCCAGTTCATTTTCTAGTCTGGATTTGGTGCCCAGATGCCACTACACCTAATACTATCCCAGCTCCTTCTCTTCCTCCTTCCCCTGCAAACCCATCAACTCATTTTGTAAACAGGCAAAGTTTGCCCAAAGTCAAATTGCGATTTAGTGAGAGGTTGAAGTATCCAGGATTCCAGTAGGACCAACTACCTAGCTGTCCCAGCCTTCCTTATTTAATTGCCTGGTTCTAAGGTTAAGTTCTCCCATACACACATCTCAAGAGAAGCAGCAACTTCGGTGCATTGCATTCAAATTGCCTTCTGTGAGGTCATGAGACGTCCGGGGGAGGCTTTTGCGCATTTTAAACATTCTCAGGGGAGGCGAGTGCATGCCTCCTTTGTCTCCTGATTATCTGCCATTCTTATGTTTCTTTCCCTTTCAGTATGATGCTGGTCCGACTGTACCACACAGTCTGTGGAATATCTAACACAGGTATCATCAGCGGGAGAAGTCATTTGAAGCAAAAGTGTCTGTGGCTTTCATGCATGTTTTCTGAGACAAAGGGGAAAGCAGATGTTATTTTTAGCTTAAAATGTATTGTGTTGTCTCTGCAGCATTGCTGGGGAAAATTGGGAATGAGGAATGCGCTGGAAGAGGAATCCATCATTGTGCTGACAAAATTAACAGAAATGATAGATCACTAACTTTCCCCGCGATCACTGCATGTCCTGAATGGCACTTAATGGATTTCTGTTATGTCTAATGAGGTACCGCAATGTGGGTGATGCATATACAAATGTGTACACAGAACCACAAGTGCACACCCTATAGCAACCACCAAAACCAAGAGTGAATATGTACAGCGATCTCTGCCCCTTTATGTCCTTCCCTGGCCCATTATTATTCCCCAAGGTTGTCCTGGTTCTTTTTTTTTTTCCTATGACACAAAACTATTTTTGCCCCTTGAACTTGATAGAACCAAAATAATGTGCTCTGGCATCTGAATTCACTTGCTTTACACGACGTCCAGGGTTTAACCTTGTCCTCCTACTATGTTTCCATGGTTTAGTATTCTTGTTCATGAGGTATAATATTCTACTATATGAGTCTATATATGTATCTAATTCTTATGTCTGTCTGTCTGTCTGTCTATCTATCTATCTATCTATCTATCTATCTATCTATCTATCTCCCCTTGCTATTTCTTTGTTCTACTGTTGCTCAGCATTTGGCTTATTTCCACAGTTTAGATGTGATGAGCAAAGCTGACAAAACCATTCCTGAGTGCATCATCTGTAGACGTGTTAGTCCACTCCTCTTGGATATATGCCTGGAAGTAGGATGACTGATCCTAGGGTAAGTATGGAGGGCGTTGCTGTGTGGATAATTTCCCGAAGTGGCTGTCCTATGTCTACCTTCTCAGCTGCAGCAATGGAGCCGGAGTTGCCCTCACTCTCTCTAAAGCTGGAGACTGCTCAATACTTTAATCTGAGCTCTTCTGCTCTGTTTCTTTGCTCTAGTTGCACAGGTGACTGGCAATGCTCAACATCTGTTACTTTGCTGGCTAGAAGTCTCTCTGAAACCTTTAGCCAGGTTTTAAAACTGTGTGTTCTCCCTTTTGTTTATTTATCTGAAGGCATTCTTAAGATATTCATGGCTAGAGATATATGTATTATGGATACCCTTTCTCCATCTAAGACTAGACTTTTTCTGTCTTAATGGTGTCTTTTGATGAATATGGTTGTGATTTTTTTTCCTGAGGTTTCATTTATCTTTTAAAGCCCACATCAAAAAAAAAAAATTTTAAAGGGCTGGAGAGATGGCTCAGCGGTTAAGAGCACCCGACTGCTCTTCCAGAGGTCATGAGTTCAATTCCCAGCAACCACATGGTGGCTCACAACCATCTGTAAAGAGTTCTGATGCCCTCTTCTGGTGTATCTGAAGACAGCTACAGTGTACTTATATATAATAAATAAATAAATAAATAAATCAAAAAAAAAAAATTAAAGCCCACATCTTTTTTTTGTATTCTTTAAAAGAAATCTGTAACTTACCTGTAGTGATGACAATATTCTCCCCCCTTTCTATTTTCTTCCAGAGGTATTAGCATCTGACATTTCTTCTGTGGGACCATCAGGATTCTGTAATTGATTCGTGTTGACGGTGTGAGGCAGGGTCAGGGTTTATCCCAGATCCCAGGCATATGTCCATTTGACCCACAAAAACTGATTGAAAAATCTCTCCTACTTAGCACACTACAGTGGTATGCTAAGTGTCTTATTGTTTTGTGTTATTTAGTTGTCACAATAGCCTGAAAAGACTATTTGCTGCCAAGTCTGATGACTTAAGTTCAATTCCTGGGACACACAGGTGGAAAAAGAGAAATGACTCCTAAAAGTCATCTTCCGACTTCCACATGTGCACCACAGCATGTGTGTGTCCCCTGCAAAGAAATGAATGAATGGACAAATGCATTAATTTAGTTAAGATATAGATACCGAGTTCATCCTCATCATACACACAAGGAAACAGAGGCTTACAGAGACTGAATAATGTACTCTGGTGGTGCAATAGGAGCGTCAGGTCTTCCTCCATCCCTGGTCTCCATGGAGACATGCTACTTCCACACTTATGGTCAAGCTGTGAGTTGTATGACAAGCAGAGAAGAAAAGGCTAGTGGGTGGCATCTTTAGACTGCAGGGAAATGGGATGACTGCATTTTCAGAGTGTCTTGCCAGCCAGGGTTTCCAGATTTGGCTCACTCTAGCCTCAGATCAAATTAGACACACACCACACACACACACACACACACACACACACACACACACACAGAGAGAGAGAGAGAGAGAGAGAGAGAGAGAGAGAGAGAGAGAAGAGAGAGAGAGAGAGAGAGAGAGAGAGAGAGTGATAGATACCAGTTCATGGCTACTTTATCCCATGAATTCAGTCCAGCATGCATTTCTGAGACAGCTAGTCGGTAAAAGACGACCCTAGAGGAAAAGCAGGTGAATAAAGCCTAGAACATTGCTTTAAAAACATCCAATTCTGTATAAAGAAACGTAAATACCATTGTCCAAGGTGCCACAAGCAGTGGACAGAGTCCACATGGAGGCAGGGGTAGCAGTTACTTGTTACAAAAGTGTTTGTTATTCTTTAGGCCCCTATGCACACTTTGAAAACATTCTCTCTAACCTTGGGATGATTTTTTGAAGTAGATTTATTTATTCCTCTTTGCAAGGGATAATGGCATGCTCTGCATTTTGCATCTGGTTTACAAAGCGCAAAGAAGACTTAAGCTCCAAACTGTCTGATTCTAAAGCTGACTCATCTTCTGTTTCTCAACCTGATGCCCTGAGGAGAAAGCACAGAGGAAAGGCATATTAATTCTGGTTAAAGGACAGTAGTAGCATTGGTACTTGGTTTAATTAAACTGTTTAAACATTTAAGACCAATGTAGGCTCACATGCAATTTTAGAGCTGATACACAAGATCTCATGTACTGTTTATCTACCATACCCCTTCTGTCACCATAATATCTTACAAAGAAACATAATAGTTTCATAACCTGAATATAGACATGGATACAGTCGGGACAGAATATTCACATCGCAGGTAGCACCCTCTCCTATTGACCTTATAAACTCATGCAGTGCAGACCCCCTCCTGTTGTCCCCAGGTCGCTAATGCCAGATGAATGCCTATCTGTTCTCCATGTTAAGAATGTTAGAGGGGTTGGGGATTTAGCTCAGTGGGGTTGGGGATTTAGCTCAGTGGTAGAGCGCTTGCCTAGCAAGCACAAGGCCCTGGGTTCGGTCCCCAGCTCCGAAAAAAAGAAAAGAAAAAAAAAAGAGAGAGAATGTTAGAAGGGTGAAATCATAGATCCCATAGCTGCTTGGAGTAGCTTCATCATCCAGCATCTTCTTTAAAGGAATTCATCTGGGTCATGGTATAGTTACTTCTTGTTTATTGTAGAGTGGGCTCCACAATTGGATGCACCACAGTTTGTTCACATTGCAAGATGTCTGGACTGCTTCAAGGTTTCTGCCCTTGCAAATTCAGCTGCTGTAAATACTCAGACGCAGGTCTTTTGTGTATTCATATCTTTATTTCTGTGAGAGAAGTGTCTAGGGGTATAATTTTCAGTACACATACATAACATTGTATGTTTTGTTAGATTTTGACTGGAGAATTATATTCTTTTGAGCAACTGTAAATGCTATTGAATTTTTGGGGGGCCTTGAGTTCATTCCAATATACAAAAATAGAATTAGTTTTTGTATGCTGATTTTTGTCTTACAACATTACTGAATTCACTCATTATTTCTGGAAGATGTTTTGTGAGTTCATGGAAAGTCATGTCATCCTAATGTAGGATCTCTTCTTTCTCTCCCTCTCCCTTCCTTTCTGTGCTGGGGATCAAAACAAGCCGTGCATGTATCCTATCACTGGGTCATATCCTTAGCCCTATTTATTTTTCAAGATACATTCCTTTCATTTTCTTTCCCTACTACATTGTGAGAAATTCCCATATTATCTTGAATAAGAATAGGAGAAAAAGACACCCCTTATTCCTGATCAGGGAATGTTTAGTTTTTCATTATGCATAATGTTACTCATTGGTTGTTTTAAGCAATTTGTAGATTTTTTTTCCGATAATAGTGTCTTCGTAAAGGAGCATTCCATTTGTGAAATAGTTTTTTTCTCCATTATTTGAATAATGAGATTATTTTTAGCCTTGACTATACTAGGTTACACTGAGTTTTTAATATAGGCATAAAGCCTATGCTTCTGTTATAAACCCAACTTTGTCACAATTGTCTTTTAATATATTACTGAATTCCATTTGCTAACAATTCCTGAAGAGTCTTTTTGCTGTATTTATCAGAGATTGGGAAGTAGCATTTGGTCTTATGCATCTTTCTGGTTTGGGTATTTCAGAGTAATAATAGTAGATAAATAAAATGGGAGAGATGTGTACTACTGTTTGATGAAATTATTTAGAATTGATTTAGCAAGATTTTAAGTGTTTGGTAGAACTTTTCAATGAGATCATGGAGATGTTTATTTAAAAGGATAAATTATGAGCTTTGAAATTCCTTGGATGCCTATAAGGATAGTCAACTATGTATTTGACATTAAACAAGTTGTGGTAATTTGTTTCCCAAAGGAGTTGACTGTTTTGTCTCAGTTTGTCAAGGTTTTATGTGTAGAGTTTATAATATTCTCTAGTTGTCTTTTGGGCATCTGTTGGGCCTATACGCATGCTTCATGTTTGAAGAATTGTCTATAGCATTCTCTAATTGTCATTCTAACATCCATTGGGATATAAGTATACTATGCCTTGTTTCTGATTATTTTGACACTGTTTCTTTTTCTTTTCTAATTTTTTAGAAGTTTGTCAATTTTATTGTTGTATTAAAAATACCAGCTCTACAAAATGTCAGCTGTTTTTAAAATCAAATGAGTTTCTTGTAGGCAGCAAACCATTGGGTCACTCTCTATAATACATTCTGCCAAATTCTAAGATCTAATTTGTGCATTTAGATCATTTATATTAAATATAATTACTGATCTATAATGACTGACATCAAGCATCTTTTCAATTCTGTTTTTAATTTGTTTTACTTTAAAGATTTATTTTATTTTAAAATATGCTTATGTTTTGGGGGTGTGAGTATACATATATGAGTATATGTGCCTGAAGTATAGGATACTCTAGAGTTGAAATTACAAGTGTGTGAGAGATACCTGATGTGTGTTGGGAACTACATTCAAGTCCTTAAAAAGGGCTGCAAGCACTCTTAACCCCTGAGTCATCTTCATCAACCCTATTTTTAAATTTTCATTCTAGTCAGTTTCTTTAACATTTCAAAATATACTATACTTAAGTATTTTTGAATGGCTTTATATGGCTTTTTGAATGTGTCGCGCGCCCAATGTCCCGCCAGCAAGAAACGACGCGCGGCAACAGGATTCTTCTGCGAACAAGCCTTTACTGTGTTACAGCTCTCTTGAACAGGGACACTGAGCAGCAAAGTCTCTCGCCTTATATACACAACAGTATGCTAATTATCTCTCAGGGATTGGTGGGGCATGGATCACCCCACTATCACCCCACTACTTGTCCTCCAGGGATTGGTGGAGAATGAATCACCCCATTAGCATGGTACCGCCCCTCATTAGCATATTAACGGTCAACTGACACCTGGTGCAAAAAACCGCACATGTGCAGTACCGTTGTTCACCACTGGAGGACGCCCTACATCTCATTATCGTATGGCCGCCCTAGCAAGGGGACAAGCCTGCACATGCGCAGTAAGTTGTCGACATCTAGACAAGGCTGGATGTCGGCGCCATCTTTGTTTCGCCGCGCCGCTCTCTACATGAATGATTATTCTAGATGTCAGTATGTACATATGGCTATCATCATCGTATGACCCCTCTTTGTGTCTGATGGTCACCATTCTTTTGGTTTTAGTTTCTTTCTCTTATAAGAATTTCTTGATGCTACTTCAACTTCTGAGTGATATTTGTATTGTGTTTGAGAGTCTGGATTTGACAAATCTTTTCTTTGGAAAATTCATGTTACCTTATGGTTGCCAGGACTTTTGGTCAGAAATTTTCCCCATAGGTGAGATACATCTTCACCTGATGCCTGTAAGATTTTTTCTTTTTGCCTTTACCTTTCAGAAGTTAATTATGACGCTTTTGGGGTGTGTGTGTGTGTGTGTGTGTTTGTGTGTGTGTGTGTGTTTGTGTGTGTGTGTGTGTGTGTCCTTTATAATCATTGGATTACCCCCCACTCCAATTTTATATTGTAGGTTTATGTCTCATGTAAAATTTGAGATGCTTCAAGTCTTTATTTCTGTAAGTACTTTTCCTTACTGTTTCATCTTCTAGGGCAACACTGCTATGTGTGATGGATCTTTTATTAGAAGCTTATAGGTCTCAAACCATTGTTCAATTTTGTTTTTTGATGCCCCCCCCATTCTGTTGTTCAGTTATGGTAGTTCAAATTGTTCTACATTCTATATTAATGACTCCTTCCTCTATCTGCTCCCCTCTGAACATTTTGGTTTCCTTATTGTACCTTTTGAGTCAATGTTTTCCTTTGGTCTTCTTGTAATTTAAATTTCTTTGATAAGAATTTCTATGTTTTTTACTAAGCCAGTTCCGAATTTACTTCAAGTGTGCTTAGTACTGATTGTCATAATTTTTTTTATCATGGAGACTTTAACAAAGTTTTCAGATAATTCCAGTGTATTTTTTACTTCTGTATTGGCCAAAATCTATTGACTCACTTTTTCTTTTTCCCTTTAGCTTGAGATTGGTTCTTGTAATGGCAACTGTTTTTTTTTTTTTTTTCTTTTCAATTAAAATCTGGAAATTTTCATCTTGGTATGACATGCTAAGCCTTATTTAAACTCCCCCTTTCTGAAATTTATTTCTTTTGACTGTGTTTGGCTGGGAAAAGTGAGGTGCTACCTTATATCTGTCAGAGGTAGGTAGAAATTTAGGCTTTCCACTTGAGTTCTGTAGTTCCTAAGGGGGCTTTTCATTATGGTGGTCAATAAGAGTTATCATTGTGCTATCTGCCCATTGAAACTTCTCTGATATTCCCCTGGCTGGAATAACTTGTTGATATAGCTCATATTTCACTGCAGTGAGATGGCCTTGTTACTTCTAGCAAATGTGAAAGTGTTAAATCTCCATATGGCCACCTTGGGTACCACCCCAGAGAGGAGGAGCAGGGTACCTCATTCATGCCTAGTGACAGTGGAAGTTCATGTTCTTCAAATGCTTTTAACTCATGCCTGGGTTGGCCACATTGTTGGCAGGGGTAAAAGTTCTAGTTCTCTGCTTGGCCTGGCTTTCTGCTATACCATGCTGCCAGTGGTATGAGCATGAGGTCTCCATGGTAATAGGGCTGTGCTTGTCCTTTCAAAGCTTTCTATCTAGTGCGTGCAAATCTCCGCTGATTGCTGGAGCAGGCTTTGGGAGACTTTAAAAATAATCTCCACCCTTCAGCATTTTCAGGCTACTGTTTGTGCAGCTCCAGATCTGTGATACAGGAGGCAAAAGGCAAAACCAGGGATTGTATCTATCTCATGGGTCCTCTAGCTTGTATGCTTTCTTTTTTCCTTTCTGAGTCTCCTTCTAATATGATATATAATAGAGCATATAATGTGTATATATGTATGTATGTATATATATATACACACACATGTACATATGTATGTATATGTACTAAATATTGACTATATTTGGGGGGGTTAAAAAGCATGCTGTTCCATCTTTAGGGGTGCAAAGCAATGACTTAAAGTCATTAGAGCCATCTTGGTTCTTTAAAAAATATGTCTTCTAAGTCTCTGATGTTTTTGTTAAATACACTTTCTTGAAACATACTTTCCTAGGCAAGAAGAAGGGAACCCAACACAGCCAGCCAGTGAGCTTTCACAAATGAGCACAGATATGTGGCATGGTTTGGATATGAAATGACCCTCACAGGCTCATGTGTTGGAACATTAGTCTCCACCTGGTGGCACTGTTTTAGAAGCTGGATTCTAACTGGAAAAAAAATAGGTGTCTTGAATGGCAGGCCCTGAGGTTCACAGGTTCTCAGCCTTTCCTGTTCTGTCTGTCTCTCTTTTTTTTTTTTTTTTTTTTTTTTGGTTCTTTTTTTCGGAGCTGGGGACCGAACCCAGGGCCTTGCGCTTCCTAGGTAAGCGCTCTACCACTGAGCTAAATCCCCAGCCCCCTGTCTGTCTCTTGATCTCCCCAGGCATAAGCAAGCAGCTCCACACTCCTGCTCCCCAACCATGTTCCTTCTATTGTGTTGTCCTTTCCATGATGGCTGTACTCTCAAAGTACAAGCCAAAGCAAACCTTTCTCCCCTTAAATTGCTTTGTGTTGGGTATTTGGTCACAGGAAGAAGACAGATAATTAGGGAACACTTGGAACAGAGACATTCTGCTCACCAATCAGATTTTGTTGGTTCTGAAACTCCTATGAATTCCCCTATAAACCACGCTATTATAAAGAAGTCACCATACCAACTTCCACCCTGGAGGGGAGGAAAAGGGGCATCCTGTGCTCAGTGTTGGAATGTAATGTTGGGTCATCCTCATACTTAAACTTAGGATCTTCTAAGAATGGATTTGTCTATGAGAGAAATGGAGAGAGGTCAATATTCAAATAAAGTAAGAGTTTTACTTAAATGTTGTGTTAGCCCTTTCCCCCAAGCTTCACAGCCACCCATAGATCTTGGGCAACCGTTAGGGTTGAGCCTGAAATAGCTGTATTGGTCAGAATAAACAAATAATTGGAAAGTTTCTTTACCACGACTCTTAAAAGTAAAGCTTCATGTTTTCATGTCCCCAGGACATTTTCTTTAGCATAACACAAAGGTGTAATAAGAATTAACTATGGTAACAGAGACTTATTAATCAAGAAGGGTGGGGTAATGGCCTTTTCAATTTGTATACTGAACTGCAAGGAAGGGGAGAAGTTTGTTTGTTTATTTGTTTTGTGCTGTGGTATTCACACACACACACACACACACACACACACACACACACACACGGTCATGAGGATGTCCATGTCCAGAATGCTCAAATCCCTAAGAGAAACAGGTGAAGCATTTGTCTCTAGCCCAAACACATTGTACTTGACACCCCATGTGGTATCCAAGGTCTGTGAATACTTGATACAGTGCATTGTTTGGGGGAACAGTGACAGGAGAGACAACAGTCTTCATGGAGAGCACAGTTCTTTTTCACATATTCATATTCTAAGATATGCTGGATTCAAGCATTGGCCTTCACAACAGAAGGACCAATTGAATTCAGTTTTACCTCTTCCAGGAGCTCTACAGGACAGATATCTGCCATTAGAGGAGAGGGAATTAATGAGATTGAGAGACAAGGGACAGAGCTAAAGTTTTAGGCATCCCTAGCACAGGAGTGGAGTGTTAGACACAGCCTTCTAAACAAGATGTCCCTTATTCTCTTGTAAGGATAGTACACATGGGTCAGTATTTCTTTCTTTTAAAAGTGATGGTCATGTTTAAAATCATTGTACTCATACCAAGGAGAGTAACTCCATCTTAAGAGTGGCTTTAGCATCTTTCACCCCACTTCTGTGAAAAAAAACCCACCAGATATGCATAGGCCCCCACCCCACTGGTGGTGCCTGGTGGAGATCAATAAGCCAGGCAGGATCACCATGCCACTGGGATGGAATGGGTTTCAAAGTAACTCTCTCAGGTGTGAATTATACAATTATTCACTCACCTCACTCAGAAGAAATCAATGTTGTCCTGGCTTTATAGTTTTCTTCTGCCTAACACCATTACTCTTTACTCTACTTTGGAGAGTTCTGCTGACCAAGAGGAGACTCAGTGCCACACATTCTGTTGTGTGTTTTTAGCAAAAGTGAAATAACTCCCTAGCATGAGCTTCCTGACTGGAGAATGTGTCCTGTGGTGTCTGTTTCTGATGTGTTGATGTGTTTTCAAGTGCTGACCCTCATCAGGACCAACATTTGAGGTAGGGAGGACAGCCAGGTATCAGAGGTAAGGAAACCACCTCCCATTGCAGCATGGACTGGCCATCACTCAAAGTCCCAACTGATAGCTTTTCCAAGACACACACACCCACGCACCATTTCAAACGGCAAAGATATGTTACGTAAGTAGCATAACTTCTGGGCCCCTCCAGGGCCAGAAATATTTAATTGAGCTTAAAGACATTTTCTCAGAAAATTCAGATGGAGAGGTGTTTTTTTAACATTTTGTTTCAGAATTATTTATTTTATGTATCCAAGTGTTTTACTTGCATGTATGTTTATATGTGTGCCTGGTGCCTGTGGAAGTCAGAACTGGGTCCTGGATCCCCTGAAACTGGAATTATAGATGGTGGTAAACCATAACGCAGGTGTTGGCAACAGAACCCAGGTCCCCTGGGAGAGCAACAAGTGTTCTTAATCATGGAGCAATCTCCCCAGCCCCAAGAGAGTTTAAAAACCAGATTTGAAAACCCCAGACTTTGGCTGAATTGAGAAGCACTGCCCCTAGTCAAGGGACTGTCCTGGTTGGCAAAGCCCCAGCTGCCTGTCACATCTGTGACACCTCCATGACACTGACTTGTCTTCCTATGACCTTGGAACACGGTCTCTGTAAGATGTCAGGGAGGAGGCTCCAGGCAGCAGCATACTGAGTCCTTCAAGGAAGGTCAAATTGATATCAGTTTTCAGAATGTCCTTTCTACTTTTATTTGAGAAAGGATTTTCCTGAAAGTAATGGCATCGCTAATGAAAATTGATTTTTCTTTCCAACAGTTTATTTTCCAGGGAACAAACACTGGGAACTGGTAAGCATATGTGGTAATGGAGATAGCAGGAGTGTGCAGAAGATGAATCTGTCCACCAAGGGAAAACATTAGCTTTCAGTATCAGGGGTGAGCCCTGGTCCTGGTCTCAGGGATGGGGTTGGTTTCTAGCTTCTGTAAGGTCAGAGAGTGATAGCAAAGTGGACCCAGCATTCCCTCAAATTTTGCCCCATGGTATCCCTGCCTACAACTGCACTGCCCTCCTCATCTGCAATTATAGAAAATTTCAGTTACTTACTTCTCCTTTCCAAATATCAACCGTTGAGTGCCTAACAGCATCCCACACTTGCAGATGCTTAAGACTTGCCAGCTCTGATGTTAAGTGCTTTATCTGAAAGGACTCACTGTGTTCTCTCCATAACCCTCTGAGGCAGGTATGACAATCATCCAGTTTCTCAGACAAGAGCACAGAGCTAGAGAGATGCTTGGCTATCTGTCACCACTCAGCGCTTGCAAGTTTGAAGAGTTACAGACCAGCCCTGCTGAAGGCTGAGCAGTGTAGCATGTGAGTGGCTTGACTTGCTTATATCCACTTTGTGAAGCCACACACCATACATCATACTGTAAATTAATATACGTGTACATTTTTATTGCCTGTGCAGTTGTTGATACAAATCATGTCTATAGAATTTATGGGAGGTGTAAAAAAGTGTTCAAGGGCAATTAGAGACAAATTGGTTATTTAGTTTCTTCTCTGGGGCTCTCAACATAACCTCAACATAACCAACGACACACATTGCCAGATTGAGGGCAAGTAGGGGACTGAGAGGAGAGGAGGGAAGGGAAACTGAAGTCAAATGTATGATGGTGATGGTGATGGTGATGATGATGATGGTGGTGGTGGTGGTGGTGGTGGTGGTGGTGGTGGTGGTGAAGATGATGTTTTGAAATTTTAGATAAATTTATATAAACACCAACAATTTTTTTTAAAAGTTTCACTTTGTAAACAAATAAACCACCAGTGACCACATGTAGCTAAGGACCTTAAGACTTGTGTGGGATTATTTAAGTGAAGCCAATGGTCACAAGGAATGTGCATTTTAAAGGTTTATTTTAATTTTATGTCTATGGTGTTTTGTCTACTTGTACATCTGTGCACCATGTGGGTGTCTGATACTTTGGAGGTCAGAAGAGAGGATTGGGTCCCCTGGAACTTGAGTACTTGTGTGAAGGTGCACATGTGTGGTATTGGCATGCATATTGTACTGTGTGGGGCATTTGAATATATGTACACACTTGTGCTGTGTGTTCTGCATGGATGTGCTATGTGATAGCTACTCCTGGTTGTTAACTTGACTATATCTGGAATGAACTACAATCCAGGAATGGAGGGCACACCTGTGATCCAAATCTTGAGGTTGGAAGCCTCGGGTTTCTGACCTGGATCTTGAATGACATGGAGATCTTGAGGCATTTTGGCCATGAAAAGCTTAGGCCCTGGCAAGGTAGCCCACACCTTTAATCCCAGGAGACTTGAAGCAAGCAAATCTTGAGTTCAAGGCTGGCCTGGGACAGAGCAAATTACAAATCCAGGTGTGATGCTGTATAGCACCTTTAATCTGGGCCACACCTTCTGCTGGAAGCCTACATAAGGACAATGGAAGAAGGAAGGCTATCTCTTCGACTGCTTGCACTTACTTGCCAGTACATATGTTGGAACCTACTTCTTCAGGATTCCAGCTTCTACAGAAGCCCAGCTGAAACAGCTAGCCTCCTGGGATTGAGCAACTACTAGATTCTCAGACTTCCCATTCACAGCTGCCCATTGTTGGGTTAGTTGGACTGCAGACTGTAAGTCATTATTATAGATTCCCTTAATATATAGAAGGCATTCCATAAGTTCTGGGACTCGAGAACCCTGACTACTAATATATGGTATAAGTGGGCACCCTATGCTTGTGTGTGTGCACATGTCATATTTGAGTGTGTGCACATGGCATTTGTGTATATGTCTTTGTGCTTATGTGCATAAATGTGTGTTAGCATGCTGTGGCCATGGAGGGTATGGGAAAAAAACAAATTGTCTTTGCATACCGAGGTGAGGTTCATGTAACATTATCTTAAGCAGTTTGTCATGCAGTGTTCTGCACCTTCTGCTTCTGTCTAGATCCAGAAGATTCTCATTATCCCCAAAGCAAACTTTGCATCCATAAGCAGTCATTCCCTATCCACCAGTCCCTGAAAATGATGACCTCGCTTCTCTTCTCCTGGGATTCACCTAGTCTGGGTGCCCTGTATAAGGGGGAGTCATCATCTGACTTCCTGTGTTGGGCAGCAGTCTCCTAGTCTCCAGCATCTTGTTTTTGAGGTTTACCTACAGTGTAGCAGGTAGTGAGTACTCCATCCCTTTCTGTGCTTAAATGGCACTCTCTTGCATGCAGGCACAGCAGTTGGCTTACACATCCTTGCTCATAGACTGTGGGTTGGCTCCAGTCTTGTGCTGTGTAGACAGTACTGGTAAGAGTGCTTTTTGAGCATCTCTGAGAGCCTGGCAACCCCGATGCCACCCCATTTGCACCACCTGTGTTCCTTCTGCAATGCACACGGTTCCCATTTCCCTACATCCTACCAACACCTGGTACTTTAGGAACGAGCCCAACAGGAGATGGTGGCATCTCCGTGTGTTTGTTTGTTTTTATACTCTGGTATCCCAGGCTGGCCTTCTGAACTCCTGGTGATCCCTCTGCCTCTATCTTTCTAGTATTCAGATTATGTGCATATACCTCTAGGCCCTGCTGCACTGTGGCTTTCATTTATGGCGTGGATCTTTGTCAGTACAGATACAGAATCTCCCTCGCTGTATCTAATAAAATGGCTTGCTAACCATCTGATTGTTGAGTTGGGAGATCTTTACACACACTGGCTATGAACCCCTAATCAGATATAGGATTTGTGACAGCCCCAATCTGTGCGTTGTACTTTTCTCACTTGGTGTCTTCTGATAGACCAGCCTTACTCTACCATGTTCCTCACTGTAAATCTCTAATTGGTAAACAGCTCTGGGCATCCTTTCATCATTCCGTATCATACTGCAGGGCCTTATTCACCTTTTTCTAAGGCATTTTTTTTCTTATAAGAGTTATAAAAGTTACTCTCATGCTTCAGATTTTACTATTTTATTCCAATCTACTGTTCAGTTTATAATTTCTCATGCAATACCATTTGTTAAATGAAAGTGCCTCATTACTTCATAATCCAATTTTAATCTTTTATAGACTCTAGGATTATTTGTATGCTCTTCAGGGCTAAGGTGGGGCATTCAAGGCCCCAACCATCACTACAAACAAAGAAGCCCAGGAACAAACACTTCTGTCATTGCAAGTTCTTTTTCGCATCCTTATTTTTGTATTTTTAACCATCTAAAATGGACAAGTGGCTGGAGAAATGACTAAGCAGTTTAGAGTGCTAGCTGATCTGGCAGAGGGCCCAGGTTCAAATCCCAGCTTCAAATCACACAGCAAACTTCACACCTAAAACTTCATTTCCAGGGAGTCTGACTCCCTCTTCTGAGCTCTGCAGGCACCAGGCACACACATGGTGCACAGACACACACAGGCAAAGCACTCATACACATAAGATAAAAATTAAAAATAAATAAGTGTAGACTACAGCATGATCTTATTCCTAAGCAGATTACTACTTTCTGTGCTGCTCTGTTCTCTGGCTTGAGATCTCTCTCTCTCTCTCTCTCTCTCTCTCTCTCTCTCTCTCTCTCTCTTTCTTTTATTGGATATTTTCTTTATTTACATTTCAAATGTTATCCCCTTCCCTGGTTCCCTCCCCCTCAGAACCCCCCATCCCATCCCCTCTCCCTCTGCTTCTGTGAGGGTGCTCCCCCTCCCACCCATCCATTCCCACCACAAACTAAGTCTTTAAAATAAATGCTCCCTTTTTAATTTCCCTGATCTGTCTACCTCCTCCTGGGCTTGTTTTCTCTGATATCACTGTGAAGTCAGCTTTGGTGTAGCCATCTCTGTACGTCTTTAAAACAACCCTGACCCCCCCCCCCATGTGTTCTCTTTCCCACATACATTCACAAATTTGTCAATTTGCAGACCAAATATAGATTCTATAAGTTAATCTGGGCAGAATGAATTTACAGCAGTTCCCTTTGTATCCAGGAACGTGTCACACCTCCCCTGTTTGGTTTCTTTTCATTTCCTCCCGTATGATTTTACCACACTTTAAATATAGGTCGTGCATATTTCATTTCAGATGTGTTTCCAGTTAGGCTGGCTTTTTGTTGCTAGTGTTAATTTGTTTTCTCCTGGTATTTCCTTGTTCACTGCCACTGTTCTTCACAGTTATTGTCCCTTGTAGATTGGTTTGACTCTGGGTCAATGAGTTCCACTTTATTTCCAAAATTTTATTTTTTAATGTATGCATATGTGCATATGTTCCCACATATGTGTATATTCATGTAGAGGCCAGAGCAGGGCATGAGATCTTCGGGATTTGGAGTTACACACCCTTGAGGATTCCTGAGTTGGGAATTGAACTCAGAGCCTGTGAAAAAGCTGCAGGCTCCCTTAGCTGCTGAGCATCTCTGTAGCCCACCTCCCATTCTCTGACAGTTCTATGGTCTCACTTCCCTGCTTCTTATATCTTGTTTATTTTCACAATTTACTACACTGAGTCTCATTGTTTATAATGAGTTCCCCCCAAACCCATAAGTCTTAACAGGCTTAACAAGTGGAAAAATTAACTCATAGACTTTTAGAATATGTTGCTCTTAGAAATGTTGTCTTTTGCATAGAAATCACCGGGGGGGGGGGAAGCATTATATTTATTTTGTTTTATTTTCATTATTTTTTCTCGGAGTTTAGCCATTTTGTGGGTATTCCAGTTTTGGGGTGGATTGACCTTCGTACTATTTAGCCTGGTGAGTAGAAGAGAAGGAAACACAAGATGTGTGTATTTATTAACGTCCCCTTGAATTTTAAATAAGCGCACTTGCTGGAGGTGACTGCTTTGAATGAGACCTTTGTCTTCCCCTAAAGTATGATTAAAGAGGCTCCCATGAGCAAATAAGAATCCTTACATAGTACACAAACACACACACACACACACACACACACACACACACACACACACATACATCAGCCTCTCTACTACAGAACAGACCTGGCAGGCATATGTTATTCTATTCACCGCAGGTCTGTTTTCCCTGCTAAATGCACAATTCCTAACGAAAATAGGATTTCTAAGAATTCCAATGTGAAAAACCCTTCCCAAATGCCCCCACAATCCATCAGGGCAGACAGTTCCTGAGTACTGTTCTATTCAGCGTCTGGACTATGGGGGCCTCCTCCAGCCTCGTACTCCGTGGAACCTTGGAGGTTTAATCAACTTCAAAGCTACTTTAACTCCAGGCTCAGTTTCCTGTAGCCAAGAGTCTCTTGCCCATCAGCAAAGGACCAGTTTCTGGCAGTGTCTCAGCTGGCATGGTGCCTCCCACCATCGTGTTAAATGTTTCATAATGCTTTGGCTTTGGGGCTTCCCCACACAGCAGATGGCTTTGCTTTTGGTTACTCTAGAGGAAAACTCCTTCAAGTCTAGAATAAGCGGAGGCCAAAGGCAAGGGTCTCAGTATGGACTTCCAGGTATAGCTACTTGGGTTAAAATCTCACCCCTTTCCTTGGGGGCTGGAGGAGGCACTGGATCCATTTGTTTGCTTCTCTGGGCCACAGCTTCCTGAAATGTCATATAGTTAAATGAGAAAAGGAGATGAGGACCTATGACCACAGGTGCCAAGTGTACACTTCTCAGAGATGCTGTGAGAAACTTCCACAACAGCGAGGAGGCTGAGACAGACTCGGGCAAACTCGCCCATGGAACCTTCCAGATACCCACCATCAAGGTGATGGCAAGGTTGGTTCCTTCCAGGAATCTGCCTCAGGCTTCCTCCAGCTTCCCGTGGTTGCTAAGTGATCTTCGGGGTCCCTTGTCTTATAGAAACAACACCTCATCTCTACTCATATCACTTTGTTTTGGAGGCAGAGTTTATGTGTCCCAAACTGGTTTTAAACTCATAAAATGGGCAAGAATGACTTTTAATACACCCAAACTTTCTGATCACCCTTTCTCTGTCTTCTGAGTGCTGGGATCATGGCCGTGTGCCCCACACCTGGATTCTACACTGCTGGGGATCAAGCTGAGGGCTTCGTGCCAGGCAACAGCTCCACCAACCCGAGCTACACGTCCAGCCCCTTCGGCCTGCACCTCTACTTGACATTTTCCATGTGTGTTTCTGCCTCCGGTTTTCCACTTACACACTAGTCAGATTCGATTAGGAACCACCCTGCCCCAAGACCTCATTTTAACTTGATTATGTCTTTAAAGGTCCTCTCCCCACATGGGGTCACACTCTGACATGCTGGGGCTAGTATTTGAACACAGGGATTTTGAAGGAACATGGTTCAACCCACAACAACATTCAATAAACACGATCAACGGTGATTTTTTTCTTTTCAGCAGCACACCAAAGCCTGGGGAATCAAGTCCAGATGAAAGATTACAATCTGCACTGGGGGAATCAAAGAACTGTAAGACAAGAAGGAGTTTGCATCTGTTGAGCCAAGCCGTAGGGAAACTTGAAAGCAATGGGGTATCTGAGGCTCTAAATCTTGCAGGAGAAAGGCCTGTGAAGCTGGGATCAGAGGCCTCTGGGCTCGTGCGTGCGTGCATGCGTGCCTGGGTGCGTGCGTGCGTGCGTGCGTGGGTGCGTGCGTGGGTGCGTGCCTGCGTGCCTGCGTGCGTGCGTGCGTGGGTGCGTGCGTGCCTGCGTGCCTGCGTGCCTGCGTGCCTGCGTGCCTGGGTGCGTGCCTGCGTGCCTGCGTGCCTGCGTGCCTGCGTGCCTGCGTGCCTGCGTGCCTGCGTGCCTGCGTGCCTGCGTGCCTGCGTGCCTGCGTGCCTGCGTGCCTGCGTGCCTGCGTGCCTGCGTGCCTGCGTGCCTTGGTGAGTGAGTGCATGTGCTACACAGGGCTGACACCTGAGGAGGTTCTTTACTCTGGTTACTGCTGTCAGAACCTCCATCTGTGGAAGATACTCTTTTTTCATGGGCCAGGTAACCCATGGTGTTGGGGCTGAGGGGTTTTCCGGGTTCTAAGCAACGGCATTCTCTTTCCTTGGGATGCACCCCTCTCCCCCCAAATATCTCTCCTTAGGTAAAGGCTACCTTGGGACCACTGATGACAGTTTACAACTTCTTTTCCACATGTGCTATCAGCTCTAGGAAGTCTTCCCGTTGGACGGACTGACACTTTGTCAGGCCTTGGCTGTTTTCCTCATTAAAGTGTGTTAGTGAATCTGGGAGACTTGACTCAGGGTCCTCAGAAGAAGTGGCCCTTGAGGATCTGTGTGCTGCACAGCTTCAAGTGTGATATCAAGTCGCCCTGCCTTTTAACTTTCAAATTCCACGTGCAAGTGATAAAAAAGCAATTACCTGTTATCTGAATGGGGAGAGAAGATAAGCATGACCTTGCTTTCAGGCCTCTGGATTTTTACCTTCCTGTGTGTGTTTAATCTCAGGTGTACTTGTGGTTCTAGGGAGTGGTGGGATTGCCTGATCCTTCCCTCAGAGGCTGGATGTTCTGAGAGAGACACAAAGACCTTGAGCAACCACCCCCAGGCTCTGAACCTGGCCCATCCTGTAACCTGAGGGATTTTCAGGTGACTTGGAGTGGGTGACTTTGTTTGTTTGTTTGTTTGTTTGTTTGTTTTAAATCAGAGTCAGACGGGGTTGTGAATGAATGACTCAAGAACTCTCTGCTTGGTGAACACTTAGCTGTGGCTTCACTCCCTGGTCTGAGGTGTTGGTCTCAAGTTGAGAGAACAGGATGAAGGTTTCTGTGAAGCCAGCATAGCTTGGTGGGGCTGTGCACACTTTTGGAGACACTAGGTCTGGCTTCAATTTATTTCTCGGAGTCTGAGCTTCCACTTACAAATTTAATTGATAGTTTAAGCTTTGTTTGTTTTACTTTCTTATTGAGACAGAGTTTCACTATGAAGCAAGAGCTGGGCTGGAACTTGGTCTGTAGACCAGGCTAGCCTTACCCAGCCTCTGCCTCTCTAGTGCTGAGATTGGAGGTTTATACCTGATCTTAAAGTAGCTTTTTCAGGTGTTTTGCTATTTGTTTGTTTTGAGATACAGGGATATCTATGGGTGCTCTGTAACCTTTAACCCTTGCTCCTCCTAGCTCTAGTTCTAAGCACTGCACTTTGCATACTGCAATACCTGTCTCCCTTTCTTTAAAATGGGGTCCTACAGAATTAAGGACTAAGGACAGAACAGTGCAGGCCAGCTCCTTCACAGTGCTTACACACTCAGAGAAGCAGGGCACACCGACCCTTCCCTGAGGTCTTTGAGCAGCATCAAGAGCTGAGAGTGAGTGTGGCTGGCCGGTGGGTACTCTTCTGTGTTGTTTGGTGTGAGGAGGAGCCTCGCAGTGCTCACTGGAGAGCCCTCTGGGAAATGGGCAGTGTGCACAGGTTAGGCACTTCTATTGACTAGGGTCCTCCTGTTATCCCACGGCTTTAAACAGAGCTGGAGCAAACAAAGGGCTCAAGCCGAGGTTCTTCCAGCTCCTTTGTTTCCTGCTCTGGGACCCGCAGTGCCTGGCTCAGCTCGTTCCTGAGTAAGAGCTGCCCCTGGCAAGGATCCAAGCACTAATGCCTCTTGTGGCAGATTTTTAAGGACAGCCCTGGTTTGTATGGGCTTTATGAGTTTCCTGATATTCAACCTGTGTTCTCTACTGAGAAAGTTCAGGAGGGAAAGGGCTGCTGGCTAACGCTGATGAGCAAGTCCGACTGTCACCTATTTAGGAAATAGCTACGATCCCTCCATATTATCCTTCCAACCGGATAGTCCAAGAGAAAGAAAAGCAAACATGTTTTCGGATTTTGTGTTAACGCATATGCTATGTGGACCATACCTTCACTCCTACCACCATGGATTTTAAACTTCTGCAACCATAAGGCCAAACAAACTCTTCTACGGGTTGTCTTGGTCATAGTGTTTTATCACAGCAATAGAAAGGTAACTAAGACATCATCCATGCCGGGGTGTAACATTCTGATGTTGTGCTTGCTTTGGGGGCACCCACACTTCTGTAAGTAACCTCTGAGTTCTCCATAACTCAGTCCAGTAGACTAATTGGTTCACTAAATTGGACTTGGGCGATCATTTTCTAGCCCAGTAGTTCTCAACCTTCTTATTGCTTCAACCCTTTCCTATAGTTCCTCCTGCTGGGGTGACCTCCAAACATAAAATTAATTTAGTTGCTACTTTGTAACTGTAATGTTGCTACTGTTGTGAATCATAGTGTAGATATCTGATATGCAGGATATCTGATATTGGAACATCATGCAAGGATCATTCGACCCCAAAAGGGTCTCTACCCACAGCTTGAGAACCACTGATTCAGTCTTTCATCAGTGACCTATCTTTGTTTATATCTCCTCTGGAAAAAAGGGCAAAACAGGCAACATCAGCCTCAAGCTGGCAAGGCCTAGCCATTCTTTAGGAGGGTAAAGGGAAAGAGAGAGACAGCACGTTTGTGCCTCTCACAGTGGGTTCCTGCTTGCCGCCTTCATTTCTTTATGAAGCTTCTGCTGCAAACTTGTTCCAGCGCCCACAGGGTCTGCGTCTCATAGGAAAGATGCCATCTGAACACTCTGGATTGAGTCCCTCGCTGGAGACCCAGAGCTTGTCACTCAGCCCAGCTCAGCAAACATTTAATTAGCTCTTATCCCTATTGGCAGCAGCCGCTTCTTAGCTTCTGCTGTGTGGCAGGCACTTGTGCTAAGAACTTTCCAGGCAGTAATCAACTCCAGAAAGGAGTGGGAGTCGTTTTCTCATTTACAGAGGAAGAGAGGCACTGACAGGGTCAGGATGCTGAAGTCAGCCGGTAGCAAGCCTTGCTGTGTTCAACTCACTCCTGCTAGCCTTCCCTCCACAAACCCAGGTTGAGTAACTCTTGGCCAAAGTACCCAGAAAAGTAACTGTGTAGCCACTGCAATGAATGCAATGGGATTGGGGGACAAACACATGGAAGGACTGGATTATTTGGTGTTGGGACAAAGGCTCCTTGGACGCATCCGAACTGATCATTAAATGATAGGGTTCCTTGGGTTGACTTAGACTATGGACTTAGAAAAGCTGTCACTTTGGCCTTTTGTGTGCAGAGCTAAAGTCAGTGTAGGCTGACTTGGAGGAGATTAAATCCATTATGCATGAAGGTAAGTGTGAACCCCAGACTTCCACAGTCCGGAGTTAGGTGAGGTTAATCTGTCAGAAGCACTTGCTTCATGCTCATTCACAGGAGGGTGAATCCAGACTTCACTTACTGGGAGTCCATCTGAGGTGACTCGTTTTTTAAGCGGGCCCAGGAAAATACTCATGCTAAGGCTAAGTCAGAGAGAGAGAGAGAGAGAGAGAGAGAGAGAGAGAGAGAGAATAGTTTTTGCTGTAGCTGTGGTGCTTTGAATGCTAGGCCCATAGAGAGTGGCCCTATGAGGGGGTGTGGCCTTGTCTGTGCCATTGTATGTTGAAAGTATGTGACCTTCTTTTTCATATTGATTTTATTGAAGATTACAGTTAAGAGCTTGTATGAATCTCAGAAGAGACTTTGAACTTTTGGACTTTTAAACACTGTTGAGACTGTGGTAGAATATGGGGATGTTTGAAGCTGGACTGAATGCATTTCTGCATTATGGTATGTCTACAAGCCTATGGGAACCAGGAATGGAATGTGCTGGTTTGACTAGGAATGACCCATGGTGAGTGACACTCTTAGGCGTGATGTTGTTGGAGTAGGTATGGTCTTTCTGGAGTGTGTTGCTGTTGGGACAGGCTTTGAGGTCTCGGTCCTTCTGCTGCTTGTGAATCAAGATGTAGAATTCCCAGCTCCCTCTCCAGCACCATGTCTGCCTGCATACCGCCATCCTTCCCACCATGATGATAATGGACTAGACCTCTTATAAGAGTTGCCATGGTCATGGTGTCTCTTAACAGCAATAGAATCTAAGTTGCTTTCTAGTAAGTTTTCTAGAGCCAAGAAGTGATGGGGAAAGGAATAAAGATACAATTGGAATTGCTAACTCTGGGAGGGTAGCCTCAGATCCAAGCCTCTTTGCCTTCAGGGAAAATCATGTTTATGATGAAGATGCAGACTGAGCATTGAAGACTCCCTGCAAGGCTGTTTTAGTCTGTTTAGGCTTCTGTTTCTGTGATAAATACCACGAATGAAAGCAATATGGGGGAGGGAAGGGTTTATTATTGGCTTACAGGTTACAGCCCATCATCAGGTGAAGCCAAGGTAGAAACTGGAGGCAGGAACTTGGAGGCAGGAACTGAGGCAGGAATCACAAAGGAATGCTGTTTAATGGTTTTATCCCACAGCTTGCTCAGTTTGCTTTCTTAAATACTCCCCACCACCTGCCAAGAGATGGCACTACTTGGAGTAGACTAGGCCCTTCATCAAGAAAATGCATTACATGCTTGCCTACAGGCCAGTAGGATGAGGGCATCTCCTCAATTGAGATTCTCACTTCTCGGATGATTCTAGCTGGTGTCAAGTTGACAAGCATAGTAAGTAACACAAGGGTTGTAATAGAATAACTCACCATACAGATATTAAGCCATGGGTTAAGGTAGGGAATGAGAGGCTTGAGTGAATAGAGACAGAAGGGAGCTAGACATGGTCCAGAATTCTGCAAGCACACTTGGGAAGGGTTGGCAGTCCATTTCTCCTCCATAGCCAAATTGTAGAGAACCTAGTGGTTCGATGCCCTATGTGGAGTGGCCTGAGTTTGTATGTCACTCTTAGCTGCCTAGAAACAGCCAGGAAAAGCAAAGTTTTTGCCAACCTAGGGAAGACAAACAGATGTTTGGTAACTCTATTTTGTGTTGGGCTATTTATACTTTTGTTAATACTTTGAATGACCCTGTCAATTAAATATCCCAACTATATCTCCTTTGTTAGAATATTTCCTGTATGTAGCAGGCTTTTCATTTTCTTATGACGTCTCCTTGTGAACAGAAGATATAATAATTTATTGAAGTTCAGTGTACCCCCCTTTTCTACTTTATTGCTGTTGCTTTCTGAGCCTTTTATGAGACAGTTTCACGAACTCCTAGTTTACAAAGGCTTCTGCCATGCTGCATTCTAAAAACTGCTCATCTGTGACTTCTCTCAAATTGATGTCTGTGAAGTGTGAGAGGAAATGGTTAAGGTAAGTCTGTCTGCTGGGACCATTCTGTGCCTATAAGGAAGTTTACTTGGTGGAGAGGGGTCAGTCCTATTTAAGAATTGTAGGATTGTCTTTGCAAATCTCTTAATTTTGTGTCTGTGTCAGGGATCCTACCTTGGGAACTATTGACATTCTGGGCCAAATAATCCCCTGTTATAGCTAGCTGCCCTTCGTATCACACGATAATTAGAGGCATCCTTGGCCTTAGCCAGTATCGTTTCCCTCCTTAGTGGTAACAGGAAATAATGATGCTTAGAGTGGGGAGGCAAAGTGTTTTCAACATGAGAATTTATAAATCGATTTGAGATATATGACTGCCAAATAGTGAAAAATGAATAAACTTGAGGTACAAACATGGGCATGGGTCACAAAAGCAAATCAAAATAATGACATTTGAAATCAATGAAATAAAAAAAAATAAAGCACCAAAGGCTAGTTTTTCAAAAGAAACCTTATTAAGGAAAAGATTTTATACCACACCAAGAGCCCCTGTCATGGAAGAGAAGGGTGGTAGCACTACAGAGCCTATAGATGCTGCCTCTCCTTAGATGTTGCCTGAGGACCACATCTCCGTTGAGAAAGGCCTGTTTTTATTTCGTCACTTTTCCCCAGATTCATTTTCAGAAGATTTAAAAATTAATTTTGGTGTTAAACTTTTGTCTGTTACATGCCTTTCGATACTGTTTTCCTAATCTATGACTTAGCCTCTCTCTCCACAGTCTTGTTGAGTGAGAGTTTGTTTTAGAGCAAGTAGTAATCAGCAACTATTAAAATAGTTTACTAAAATAGTTTGGATTTACTCAACTTATATTTAATGGTATTTTCATTGAAAACTTTCTAAAGATGCCTTTTCCCACCCAGGGTGACAAATTCTATATTTTTAAAATATGTTTTTAATTTTTTTTAAAGATTTATTTATTTATTATATATAAGTACACTGCAGTTGTCTTCAGATGCACCAGAAGAGGGCATCAGATCTCATTACAGATGGTTGTGAGCCACCATGTGGTTGCTGGGAATTGAACTCAGGACCTCTAGAAGAGCAATCAATGCTCTTATCCACTGAGCCATCTCTCCAGCCCCCGTTTTTAATTTTAAGACAGGCTTTCATGTAGGTAAGGATGACATAAGACTTGCCACATAGCCAAGGGCGGCCTTGAACTTTTGACCTTCCTTCTTTACCTCCTGAGTGTTGAGGTATCAGACATGCATCACCATTCCTGGCTTTAAAAACAAGATGTTTACTTTTACCTGATTTTAGGTTAGCTCTAGTTGATTGGTGGGTTTGTAAGCAATAAGGTTTATGTGGGTTTTCAAAATAACTGGTTGCTCAGTCATCATTTACTACCATTAATTTTGTTTTAATTGTCAATATCTACTAATATGCTATCCCACTTATTATTTTCTGCATTTCCATATGTCTGAGGTCATCTTTTATGTTCTTTTGCTGCTGTTCTTTGCTGCCAGTTTGGTTTTGTTCTTTCTCTAGTAGTATATTGCCTTTCCCATAGCTTTTAGAGAGCTTAGCATTTGGTAGGACAAATCCATGGTTGTTTCCCATCCATCTTTCTGCAAAGACAGCCTTATTTATGACCTTGACTAGCCATGAGTGACATGCCCCTATGTCACAGTCCCACTCTCCCACACACACATGGAAATTAAAGTCATCAGACTGCAGATAATTCCACAGGATGCTGGAAATCATGCAGTTCATGTGGAAAGGCTCTCCCAAAAGAATGTTAGGGAAGGATCTGGCGTCCAAGTACCTGGTTAGGTCAGAATTGCTGGGCAGGTAAGGGAACCTGGAGAAGGTTCTGGGAGTGGCCCTAAGTGGAACTAGTAGTGAATGCTGGCTCTTCGTGTCTTTGTTGACCTCTGAGCAGAGCAGTGTGGCCTTGGAACCTCATTGGCTTCCTGTCCTAGAGGCATTCTTTGGGTTACTAGCTTTTCTTCCTTTAGTAGCAGCTTCACTTAGTCATGCCTTGAATGTCCCAAACCCCCACCTAGCCCTGCTGAAACTCCCAAGGCCCCATTTACCTTCCTCCATGTCCACGCTCCCCACCTAGCCCTGCTGTACATCCCAAGCATCTTGAGCCACTTTCTTTGCTCTTTGCTCCCATGCACCCTTTTTATTTGATTTTTTTTTTTTTTGTGATCTTATGATTTTACCATTTGATTCTCTAAATCACTTCTAGCTTGAAAAGTGTTTCAGGGATCCTTTGTCTAGGTATCTGGAGGTGCTAAATCCACCCCCCCACTCCCTCTCCTCCCTTCCCCCTTAATCCCTCTCCCCTCACCCACCTCCTCCTCCTCCTCCTCCCACCTTCCTTCTCCCACTTCCCCCACCTCATTCTGCGCCTTTTCACATCCCTGATCCCTAGTGGACCTATTGCCAGTGGCTTCTCTGGCCCTCTCCTTTCAGTCTCAGTGAGAAAGGAAAGGCCACACCTGGATCAGGCAGAGAGCTGCAATTCCTGAAGCTAACGCTTTGTCTCTCACTAAAGTTCAAGTTCATTAGTGAGACTCCCTTTGTCTTGTCCTTTGCTTTCTGATGAACTGCTACTTATTTTGCAATCAAGAGTAAGAAAGTTGAATGTAATAACAACTAGCTTCATTAAGGTTTTTGAGAATGTTAGGCCTCACATAAATTTCAGGAGGGCAGAGATGTTTTTTGCCTGCCGTGTCCATCACTGTGACCCCGGTATCCAGGCCAGGGTCCTGTCCGTACTGAATGCTGCACTAATGCTTGCTGTGGAGGTAAGGAAATGAAAGTCATTTGCTGCTTCCACAAGCAGGCAGTAGGCGAAGGCTCTTTTCTCAGTAATAATCCAGTAAAATAGAAACCGCAATGTTTTCTTTGTAGATAGGGACACTGAGGTACAAGGAAGTAAGGTGACTTGTCTAGATTGAAAAGTTCAGAAGCTTCCCAGTTAGAGGCATTCCCTCTGTGGTATTCCCTCAGCCTCACTGATGATAACAGCTCCATGTTTGACCATCCATGGATAAGAGACACTGCCTTATGGGAGTCTGGGAACCTTACTGCTGTCATGTCATTTCTCCTCCCAGGAATAGGGGGGAACAGGGTGTAAAAAGGCCATTAAGCTCATGAAAAGATGCTCAATGTTGTTATCCATCAAAGCAGTGTAACCACAATGGGATACCAGTTCGCATGTACTTGGGAGATATAAGGAAAAATATGACAGACAATAGCAAGTGTTAGAAAGGATGGAAAAACAACAAAACCAAACATGTAACCTGCCTATGCTGTCACTTATGACACAAGATGATCCAGATGCTTTGGAAAATAATTGGTTTGGCAATTCTTCAACAGGTAAATATGGAATTACCATATACCTTAGCATTTCAGTGCACAAGGGCAGACATCTGCATGAAAACCTGTACACAAATGTTTATGGTAGACTAGGTCAGCCTAAATGCCCACCAGCTGATGAATGACTATCAGCTCACAAGCAGTCTTTCCATTTAACAGAGAATTAGTCTTCTATGAAAATGCATAGAGTCCTAGTGTATGTACAACACGAGGGAGCTGTATAAATGATGCTAAGTGAAAGAAGCCAAAGGAAGCCACACCTCCCATCATTCCGTCAAAGTAGTGTCCAGAATAGGTTAACCAGAGAGCAAAAGCAGATTAATGTGTAATGGGGATTAGGGTAACAGGAATACATAGTAATTGCTCATTGGTCTGGGACTTCTTTGGGAGATGATAGAGGTTTCCTGAAGTCACCGAGCTATGCCTGTCCTGTTCAAGATGGAAACTTGACTGAATAAGGCTGATTCTACTGTTTCCTGGCTGAGGTGTTTTGGGGAAGCCCTGCCCATTTCTGGTCTGCTATTTCCTTCTTTGTCTTGAGGTAGGAGTGGCTGTGAAGATGTTTCTAGAGGCTCTGAATTCTTTTATGCTTCTTACCTCTAGGGTCAGTTTCTGTGATTCTTGACCCATTGGGAGGTTTGTCCTAAGCAGAAGGAGAGGATATAGCACAAGGAATACTGAGAGCTGGCGGTTGCATTCAACTGAGATGAAAAGCCCAAGAACTCTAGGGGAAAGCCTTCCAGGTGAGAGCAGCCCCATTCTAATTGGTCAGCATAGCGGATAAGCTGTTAGTGAGTCCTGTAGAAGCTACTTCGCCTTCTAAGCAGGGAGTCAGCTAATGGCAGGAGTGTGGGCAGGCCTCTGCAAGCCTGGGCTTTTCCTCTGGTCTTGTGCTCTCAGATCCAGCCCAGGGATGGTGCCTCTCCCCACTCCCTACCCCAGCCACCTGATGTGCTGTGTGCAGTTAATGGCTCTTCTAATGAGAGATTTACCACTTGGGGCTTTCAGACGCTGCGCCAGCCTCATTTGTCCAGCTCTTGGCGGAGCCTGTAATCATCTCTGTGGGCTCCAGGCTTGCAGTTATGGCCAATTCAGCTAAACAGACTGTCGACATGAAGTCAGCAGTCCCATACACAAGTGTCGCGTTGCTCCACCATGACACCTTATGAGAATATGTTTGCATCTTGTTTCTCTAATGAACCTGAGTTGACCAGTTCTTCTGATGTTACTGGAGTGCTTGCTTGGTAGCTGGGTTTAGGTCACCATGGGTCATCTTGTGAAGAAAATGTCCTATTTTCTGTCCTGGAGTTTGGACATCCTCTAGCCTTGAACTAGAATCTAATCACCCTTGCTCGTCCTTTAGAAAGCTGCATGCCTGTGCCTAATGACCTGGACAACTGGGATCCTATTACAGACTGGATGTCACCTAAATTAGAGAGGGGGCTTCCTCTTCTTGCTCACTATTGTACCCAGTTTTTGCCAGTACAGCCTGGGTAATGGCTTCCCCTGAAATTGAATGGCCAAATGACTTCAATATGGTATAGTGATGATTTGTGTTCAGCAAGCTTGATGGGGAAGAAAGTGGATGTAAGAAGCCTGATGCACACCAGCTTCTTCTTCATGAGAGGAAAAAACTCAAGTGGAGATTGCCACCCTCTTCCATACACCTTAGCTCATGTGCCCTCAACACTTAATGTCCCAGCCATGGCTGGATAGGACACCAAGAGAGAACAGGACATTGCTCTGTAGCCCAAGAAGAGATAGGGCATTGAGCCCTTGAGAGATGTCAACCTGCTTAGGCTGCAACTGAGTGGGTTTGAATCTTGTGTCCTTGCTGCCTACTGGGGCCTCTTCCCGTATGACCATGCTGTGTCCTCATGAGGCCAGAGGAAAAAGACTTCATCTTTTCTCTTTCATGAAGTGTTCCTACTACACAGATTCTGGCTCTCTGCTTAGGTTGCTAAGGAATGGCAGGAAGTTTGATCCCCATGCCTGGACCTGGGTTGCCTGAGCAAGATTGGCCACTTGCTCTGTAGCCTACTCACAAGATGAGAATGCTCTCCCCTTTCCTTTCATCTCTTTGAATGCATGGGGGCCACAAAACACTGAATGCTTGTGTTCAGTTGTAGCCATCTATCACCACCATGATGGTCTCAAACCAAGATCCTACTCCCCATTTCCCCCTAACTCTATACAGGCAGTAGCCTAGGAGGAAAAGATAACCATCCAAAAAAATATATGGAGGCTTTCACGTGGCTGCTAAAATGATCTATGAATCTGTCTTTTTCCCATACATACTTTCTCAAGAAGATACTGCAAGGCTGGGGAGATTGGAAAACTTTGGTTTAAACCCCAAGAACCAATAAAAAAAAAACAAACAAATAAAAAAGCCACTGGGCACAGTTGTATACATGATGTAACCCCAATGCTGGGGGGTGGGGGCAAAGGCAGGTGATTGCCTTGGGCTGGCTAGCCAGCCAGCCCAGCCTAGTTGGTGAGGTACAGGCCAATGACACTGTCAGAAACTAAGGCTAGCTAAGGTCTGAGGAGTAGCACTCGATTGTCCCCTGGTCTCTACATGAGAAAGAGCTGCTGTGGAACTAAGAAGGAATTGCATAAGATCAAGTTGGAGCCACAGACTGAAACAATGGGGAACCTGCAAGCATGGATGAGAAGCCAAAACTTAGATATTTGTGCATCCACTGTATTGAACATTACTCACAGCAGCTAAAATGCAGAGGCACCCCAAGTGCCAGCTAGCAGATAAACCACTAGGCAGAATGACATCTGTCTGTATGATGGATGCTACTCATCTTTCAAAAGGATGGGGAGTTCCAACACATGTATAACCCTGAGGATGTTATATAATGTGAAATATGCCAGTCACAAATAATGCTTATATGTTGAACTCAGATGCTGTCCCTACTGTTGGGGAACTCATAAAGAGGAATGGAATGGCAGCAAGGAGTTGAAAGTAAGGATGATTTCCGTTCTGCAAGATGAGAAGTTCTGGGAGCCAGACGGCATTAGCAACATGACTGTTCTCAGTGCCACCAAATCACATGCCTAAAAGTAGCAGGAGTGTAAATTGTTACATTATGTATGTTTACAACATTTTTAAGTCTTCTCTGTCTCTCTCTGTCTCTCTGTCTCTCTGTCTCTCTGTCTCTCTGTCTCTCTGTCTCTCTCTCTCTCTCTCTCTCTCTCTCTTACACACACACACCATTAGGCCATGACTCTTCAAACATAGGGACTTCTGAGTGCTGTGTGCCTGTGTTCTCTGATACTTTACTTGAGGCCTTAGTGAACATGGAATGCACTAAGGCTGGATGGTGGTGGGGCTTATGCTATGTATACCAGCACCATGAATGTGGAATTTGTATATGCCTTACCATGTTGGGTGATCTTCACAGTTGAGGATACTACCTTTATGCTGTCACCCTAGAAGAGACTCATCCCTGCCACAGATCACTGCATCATGTTTCAGAGGACCAGTGCCTCATACTCTGGGGGTCTTGTGCAATTACATTCTCTGGGACTGAAAAACTCACAGGCTCTAAGACTGTGTCTATTTTACTCCATAATTGGCAAATTATGTGGACAGTGTCTAGCCAACATCTGCCTCAGAGTCAGCCTACAGTCCAGTTCAGCCATTGTGACCCTATGGTGACACACCTTGGGGTCAGCCAGTGGCATTCACTTTGCCTAACTGCTTATAAAGGCACTGCTCATCCGGATAATGACCACGCTGTGGGTGCCTCATCCCAGAACATAAATCTGTCAGCATCCCAAATGATCTGTTTCATTGACGGTTCTGAGTTATGCAGCTGGCCATATCTCCCCTTTGGTCTTGGCTACTGCCTCTCATGCTTGAGTAGTGATTCATGTGTGCCAGGGCCATCTCAGCCTAGGGGCTATTTCGTTCAGTCATTTCTCCAGTGTGTCATTGGCCTCCACCATGGCTAAAAACAGCACATCACTGTGCAGTTGACCACAACCATCTCCCATACCTGTAGTTTCACTGACTGTGCTTTGTTTCCTGTAACGAACCATAGTCAGAGAGCAAATGGGAAATTTCAAAAGCAAACAAGTCGCCTGGTATAAGTTGTGTTACACATGCTGCGGAGATGGCTCAGTGAGTAAAGCAGCTGCAGCACGAGTGTGTGGCCCTGAGTTTGATTTCCTCAGAACTTAGATCTCAAAAGAAATCCAGAGTGAGGGCTGCAGAGCTGACTCAGTGGATATGAGCTCCGATTGAGCAGTGCCAGACCTAGAGTTCAGATCCTGACACCCCTATAACAGGTTGGGTGTTGTCCCATGCATGCCTGTAATTCTAGCCCTAAGGAGCATGTAGATAAGAGGATTGCTGGGGCTTGTCAGCTGCCAGTCTAGCCAAAAAATGACAGGATCTAGTCTACCTGCCTCAAAGGAATAAGGTAGAGAGTAATAGAGAACACCTGACACCCTCCTCTGGCCTCCCGATGACACACACTGTCATGTGCACTAATACACAAACGGGCACATACAACACACAGACACACAGCACACCACACCAGTGACGATGCATACTTGTAATGCTAACACTGAGAGAGCAGAAGCAGGCAGATCCCTGGGGTTTATTGGTTGGTCACCTTAGTTTACTTGGTGAGTTCTAGGTCAGTGAGCGAGCCCTGTCTCACAATGCAGTGTGAATGGTGCCCAAGGATAGACAATGGTGCCTGTCTTCTGGACTTCACCTGCATCTTTGAAAACACACACACACACACACACACACACACACACACACACACACACACACACACAGAGTCTTATTATAGCATATAATTGTAATTGTCCCTGATTGGTTACTGTTGTCAATCTAGTATTCTGCTTGATTTTTAAATTGTACTTTGTCATAGGTTTCCCAGTATAGGGAAAGCATAATATGTAGATGATATCATCTGAACTACTTCCCTCTCTAGATAAGGGGAAATAACTGTAGAAGCCACTTCAAACTGAGTCACACATAAGTCACAAGCTAATGTTCTTCATATTTTAGGGTCGAAGATAGTTTGATTGTATAAAAGCCAACCATACTAGCTATTGCAATTGAAGGAATGCCATATTGCTGAAATTGAACTAGACACCAGCTTTAAAAATTAGCAGTAAGCAGATTAAATTTTTCAATGTTGTGATGTTATCTGGGTATATTTAGTCCTAAGAAATTAAAAAACTTTTTTTTAAATCGTGTAACTGTGTAGGTCTGTGTATGTGTGAGTGTAGGTGTCCACAGACTCCAGAAGAGGATATTGGACACTCTGTATCTAACCAATGGTTGTGATCCTTCTGGGATGGGTGCTGGGAACCCAGCTTATGTCTTCTACAAGAGCAGTGCATACTCTTAACCTCTGAGACACCTTTGCAGTCCTCCTGAGGAACTTTTATACCAACTCACTTGCTGTTCAGTAAGGAAACAATATAGTCAAAGCAAGTGAAATAGTAGAAAGTAGAGACAGGTTGGAAAGAAATCTTCTGACTCCAGGTGGTACTTAAGGAATTTTTGATGTTTTATTACTATTGTTGTTGTTTTTGTTGTTATTGTTAATTTTCCTTCTCCTGTCTAACTGTTCCTTACAGGAAGCTTTTAAATAATTCTCCTGAAATTCATCAAACTCATCAAACTTGTCAAATGAATCTCAGATGTTAACCCCAAATTAGTGATGACAAGAAGTGGCCTTCAGGTAGTTATCCACCACCTGGTTGCTAGGTAAACATTCCAATGATTTCATCAGCCAGATCAGGGCGGAAGGTTGGGAGTCTGACTCGTTCTGAGAGTAGCTACAGAGGCAAACTGGCCATGTTCCTTGATTTAGCAAGGCACATCTTTGTTCGTAGATGGTCTTTGAAATGAAGTAAGATGGCTTTGAAACATCAGTGGGACATGATTAAACTGTCTGGGGAAGGTATGTGTTCTTGCTTTCCCCTCACAGATATCAGAGTATGAATGTTTGTCTTGTATATCCTTAATGTCTTCAACTGACCAGACATCCTAGGTACCAAGTTCTCAGGGAAAAAGATGAGATAGCAGTTGAGAGAAAGAAGCACATGTTATAATATTGTCTGGGATAGGGCTATGAGTTGATGTGGTTCTCCTAAAAGATGTTTCAGACCATATCCTTGGTGGTCTGAATGTGATGTTATTGAACAACATGGTCTTTGAGGATGTGGTTATGATAAGGGAAGATCATACTGGGTTAGGGCTGTCTCTAGACTCAATGGCTGCTACCTTTATAAGGGCAAAGGGATTTAGAGGCATAAACCCATGAGAGAGATGGCTGTGGGAAATAGAGATGTCTGAGATGGGTAGCTAAAGATAGGAGCGACTCAGAGAATCCTTCTGAGAGGAAGTGACTTTGAATTGTGTCAGAGATAAAGGGTTCCCAAGAAAAGGCTGTTATCAGATCAAAGTTGTGAAGAAGTTGAAGGTACCCACATCCAGGATGTGAAGTAGTTGAACCTCTGGGTGCTCATATGTGCATTCCAGTGTTATATTTTCTAAGCTTTATTGTGAAGAAAAACGCTATTTTAACAAGAGGAGCCATGGAGTCTCTCTATATGGTCACTGCTGGTGGTGTTAAGGGGACTTAGTCAAGCTTGCAAGGAGGTATAATTTATGGTCCCTGGCCCAGGTGTGAGCTTGCTAAGATCAGGAAGCATAGGTAAAGTATATTGAAGGGGAGGAGCTTTCACACAAAGCCAGCTTTGCCTTTTGGGAGGATCCAGGGGGTGAGAGAAGGCAGGATGAAGAGGGTAACGTTTTTGTTTGTACTGTAGATAGGGGCGGTGTGAGCACTCATTAAGGACATAGAAAAGATGGATGGAATGGTGAACTCTAGGGAAATTAACTGACCCCCTTTTGAGAAAGAGTGTATTGGGAATGACTTGGAAGAGCTGAGCTGTAAGCTTTTAAAGTATCATTTTAGTACCATTAAGGTGTTAATACATAGAGGGTCCCTAAATCCTTTGGCTAGATTGTTCCACCTGGATTTATTAAGGGGAAGCAGAGGTGTGCAGGAGCCATCAGAAAGGTAGACAGAAGAACACAATGTTCTAGAAGTCCAAAATGGAAATCTCTAGAGGCTCAACTGAGGTGAAATCCCACAGAGACAGTGGAGCCTAAATCTGAAAAGTCATTTTTCTCTATGAAATGTGTCTTCAAACAACTGCTGTTAAGGAAGCAGTAGCAATCAAGAGCAGGCCTTGACTCCTGTCAGATTACAAATGTTCTTCTACAACATCAACCAGTACAGAATGAGGCATCTGAGTGCACCTCTCCTCTCCTCACCTTTCCGCACCTCTCCTCTGCCACCATGCCTTAGATGGAGAGGGTGCACTCAGGCACACACCCAGGGCCCACACACTCCCCTGTTTGCAAGTGGCATTGATGGATTGGTTCATTAGGCAATACACAATGGTGCTTGTCTGCTGTTTGTAGGGACAGCGTGAGTCGAGTTAGACAATGTGTAGGAATTTATTATTCTGTAGGTATCAATGCATGAGTAGCCCCTTGTCTTTATTCTCTACCTTGCTCTGCTTTCTGTCTTGCTTTTGTCTTCTGCTTGCTTGTGCTACTTTCTCCCCCCACCCCTTTATGTTTAAATTCTCCTATGATAATCCTCAAAGTCATCTTGACCTAATGCAGAATCACCTAGGTGTGTACCTTCGGATGTGTCTGTGAGAGGTTTATCTGATCTGGGAAGACTTCCTGAGCATGGGTGGATAGCACCATCCCCATGGCCTGAAGTACTAGACTTAATAAAAAGGGGCAAAGAAGAAAGTGAGCTGAGCCACCAGCATTAACCTGTTTTCCTACAGTGGACACCAGGTCTCAGTGTCACCAGCTGCTTCCCCAGCTTGAGCCACTCTCCCTGATTCACCATGACAGACTGTAACCACAGACTACGAACCAGAACGAACCTTCCTTAAGTTCCCTTTGTCAGACATTTTGCCACAGCAATGAGAAAAGTTACTAATGCATGCCATATCTGGTGAGACCATTCAACTTTTCCTGGCCCCCTCAACTGAAAGAGCTTCTTGTGTCTCTTGGAGGCCTGTGATAGCAAATCCATGACATTGCCTTGACATCCACTGGAGAGCGGGGAATCCCTCCCACCTCTGGCTGCTCAGCATAGGGCCTGTCTCTTTGGCAGGATGGCTCAGTTTGTTGGTACTGGAGCAGCCTGCTGTGGCGTCTTGGAGAGAGATCAGGGAGTAGAATAGCTTTGGGTATGTGGCTCAGGCTGAGTTGAGATACAACTCTGATTATTCCAACAGACTCAGGAGAGCATCCCTCAGTGTAAGCTAGTGAGTTAGTGAATAGACAAACAACCAGACCATTAAATGCCATGCACTAGCAATGATGACTGTGGGTCACTGGAAGGTTGTAATTAGCTGCATCATAAATATAGCACTCATGTCACTGCTAGTTTTATATTAAGTGAAGCCTCATTTGGTCCCCATGCATACATGTGAGGCACAGATCCTTGAAAGTTGAAGGGTAGTTTTTGAATTAAAGTACCATAGTTTCCTTCTGGGTCATCAGATCCATAATGGGTGTTACTAGTCTAAGACCATGTTGGACTTGTGATGCCTCATGTGCTGAAAAACTGGCTGAAGCATGGATGGATATCTAAACTCTTGTGTAGGATTCTTACTTGGTAGGTCTGGGGGGAGGGGTGTTGGCTGGTGGCATTACTAGAACAGATATTCCCTTATCAGTTCCTCCAATGCTGGCCCTGCTGCTTGAGGGGCATGCTTGGAGAAACTCTGCAGTAGGATAGCCTTGAGGGGTGGTTAGCCATTACCACCCTTTTCCCCAAGAATCAAAGCCCTGAGACAGTTAAAAGCATTCAAGGTTAAACCATTCTTAAAAGATGATCCAAAGGCAAGTGGAGGGTATTCAGTGGAGGGGACCTGAGTGAGGATGTTGTTCAAGGTAAAGTTTGGCCTTTGGTTAATGTTCTGCCATGGTCTTTCATAAATAGTTATGGTGGTGCTAGTCCATTGTGGAGAATGATGTTCAGGGGAGAAGGAAGCTCTGTACTGTTGACCGCAAGTTCCAGACAGCAAAGGAATAGAGTAGCAATCCAGCAACGGCTGATGCTATGAGGACTCAATAGCATCAGCCATGTACGCTGACTTTAGAGATGGAGGGAACAGAAACAGTGAGGCCAAACAAGGTTGCAGCTATATGACTATGATTGATACCTCAGCTGTGGGTCTTCAGACACAAAGCCTAATTGGGCAGTTATCCTCAGTTGCTCAGGCCTCACAACCTAGGCCAGTTCTTTTCACCCAAGCCTTTTCTCCACACAGCCACTTTACTGTCTTTATAGATTGTCTCACACACTGTATTAATTAGGCTTTTGACTCTTTTCTATTATGTGTCATTATAAGCATTTTCCTGTGTTGTTACATAGACAACATATGAATATTTCAAGGTTCTACATTCTATCTACCTGAATCTCCCCCTCACCTACTGTGGTGCAAGAAATACAAAACCCTCAAATATGCACATATTCAGATACATCCTTGATATGAAGACGTTACCTTGGATTGTCCAGGTGGGCTCTGGTCCAGGAATCCTTGCTCAAGGGAAACAATAGGGCAGAGTCAAGGAGAAGGAACAGCAACAAGGGCAGAGGCTGGAGTGAGGTAGACACAGGTTAAAGAATATGAATAGTATCTAGAGCAAGGAAAAAGTCAAGGACAATGATTCCCCACTAGCATCTTTAGAAAGCAATGCTTGGCTGCTAATTTGACTTTTAGCTCAGTGTTAGATTGACATCTCTAGAGGATGCATTTGTCTTGTGGCCTTTTGTTACAGCAGGCATAGGAAGCTCATAGTTACTGAACCCCTCATGCTCCCCAATCCCAGCAGCCTTCCCATCCCCCTGCAGAAACAAAGCTATTCACTCCCAGTAGTATCACGAAAAATTTCCAGTAACCCTGTGAAGTAACCACCTCCATATCCTCCATCACATGGGGAGGAGCCCAGATATGCTGAGTAATGTGCTCAAAGCCACCCATGTACCCAGAGTTGTGACTCCAGCCCTGGGACTCTGTGGTCCAATTTTAGCGGCTACCTGACCCATTAGTGCCACCACATCAGTGATGCTGAACTTTAGCGAAGAACTTCCTTGACTTGTGCTAAAATAATAACATCCTCTGCCGTTTATTGAATATTTACCTGGTATCTTTGCCCAAGTGCTTTAATGAGGATCTCCCAGAGATGTGAAGGCAAGGCCTGTGTTTCTGCAGGAGGCATCATTTTCTTCATTTATGGACAAAGGCGGGGTCCACAGCTGATTCACTGTAGGTCAGCTAGGGCCAAACTAGAGCAGACGAAAACCCATCTGGTCTCCAAGACTGTGTGTATTTTAAAGTTCTCATCCCCACACCATGCTACACAGGCAGGCCATGTGACTTCTGTCGTCATCCGCCTCACCCTGAAGCACTGCGCAGGCACCCACTGTGCCCTTCAGGTCTGACATTAGTGCTTCACAGAAAGTAAACTGTATGTCACCTTGAATGACCCTCTGTCACCAGTGACAGTCATAGATGGAACCACAGTCCAAGTCAGGATGGGATGCAGGTCCATTGTCACTCAGAGACAGACCATAATGGAGGTAGGCTTTGGTTGGGTTAGAGGTGAACCTTGAAAGCCCCCAAGGTCCCCTCCCTTGCTTTCTGTCATCCTTTTTTTCTCATGTCCACACTGCTCTTTGAATAAAATCATTTATCCTGCTCCCCTAAAAAAAAGGCCCAAGGTTAAATCCTGACCCCTTCACAAATCTGCTAGACTTAATAGTACTATAGTATGTGATCTACCCCACTCCCACCCCACCCCCCCAAATACTTTTTTATCTTTATCCAAACAAAGAAAGAGGAAATCTTTTCATGGTACTAGAGTTGGAGATCAAGTCCCCACCTCCACCCTGATTGCATCATATTCTATAATTCTGACATAGGATGTTAAATTCAGGGAGTCTGTTTTTGACATTTCTAACCTCTAGGACCAGAGGTTAAAAACACTCTGTGGTAGTGTTTTTAAAAATTGCATTCTGTAGAGTGTAGTCATAGGGAGACAAAGTTTTGCCCCTGGTTTGAAGAGTCTAGGACTCTGGCTATGTTTGCAGACTCCTCTAACCAGGTCCAACCATATTTGATTCACATTTCTGTAGGAATCCTGGCAATATTACTGTAAGAGATTTTGGGGTTGCTGTCTCTATGGGTCTGCAGCTAAGTTTGTCTCAGTCCCACCTCAGGACCCAGATCAACTTTAAAATGCTCCTTGCTTTCATTGAAAGATGCTTTCCCCAAAAGCACCTTTACTTGGATTGTAGGAGTCAGATGCTGTGTTAAGCATCGATTCATCAGGAAGCTTAAGACAAGAGAAGCTTCTCCTGTCCGTGTGTCTATCCTCATCTACATTTGGGCCTGACCACAGCCTTAGATGTCTTTCCGTTCTTACACCCAAAGTACCTTCACGCTCTCAAAAACAGCCAGTGCCTCAGTGCCTACTGTTCCTGTAGTTGTGGTGGCATTGAGAACTGGTTGAAAGTCAGGCTTGTATTCATGCTGTGATTACAGAGGTGCTGAGAGAAGTAGAATATGGCTTTCTTTCTCTCTGAGCCTAAACCTGGGACAATGGAAACATGATTAAGGCCATATCTGGTCAACCACTTCTAGAATGTAAAAGATAGAAACAGCTGTATGGGGAAAGGATTCTACTGTATTGAGTAACAGACTCAAAAATTAATGAGATCCAAGAGCAGGAGTGACTGGAACAAAGAAAGAGGGACACAGGTTTTGTCATGGCTTGGAATATACCAGAATTGCTGTTGGCTGGTATCTCACATGGATGGGGGAGCATTAAATTTTATATTAAATTGAGGTTAGCATTCATTCTTCTTTCTCCTTCAGTATACTAAAAGTAGCCGTGTCATCTCCTTTTGTCTAGGATCTCTGCACATGCGCTATAGTACAAATGATCAAATCGCCCTTAAAAACCTCCAGTCTGGTGTTACAGAGAGGAAGCTGGACTTCTCCAAGGTAACACACATTTGTGCCTTCTAGTCAGCCGAAGGTGCTAGACTGTAAAACCCAATTGTTGTGGTTTGTTTTCTTTAGTGAAATGATGAATTAATGAACCAGAAAAATTCAGCCACAAGTGATTAAGGATTTTATAGGACAGTATAGAGTCTATATGTGCATTTTAAAGTAACTCTTCGATAATCACCGACAATTTGTAAGTTTCAGAGGAAAGTATGATGGTCTACCTCAATTTTAAAGAGAGGGGAATCAGAATATCATGCCATGTATCATTGTGACGGTCAGAAGGAAATGCTTTGAAATATAACAGGTTGTTTTAAATGGGAAAAACGTGTCAGTAGTGTGAAATAGACGCAAAAAATTAGAAGTCAAATTTGTATAATGAAACGATTCAGACTAGAGGTTAAAGAACTCTGCACAGGGTGGTTAGCATTGCTAGATTATACCCCCTAGGTTCTGTCTAACTGACTCATTTCGATTATTCTGTTGGCCCAGAATAATCAGGGAGTCCTGATATTTAACTCTGTGTAAACGCCCAAATGAAGCTTTGATGCAGAGCCATGCATCACACACATGCAAACATTAAAGCACTTAAGCTGCCAGGCCCCAGAGCTCTTGTTTCCTTCTCTATTCTGGAGGACTGACTCAGAAGAGCTTACCTACTATGTCTTATTAACATCTTATAATAGGTTTAAATGATAAACATGTCTTTTTTCTCTCTCTCTCAAAAATGTATAGCTTTGATTTAACTCTCCATTTAGTAAAGATCTACAGCTCATCCAAGGAGGGGTTCCTAATACCAGTCTCCCAAGGTAAAGGTTGCTATTCCAGTTGGGCTTCTATTGCTTTGACACAATCATCTTGGGAAGGAAAGGGTTGGTTTGACTTAAAGGTTAAATTCACCATCAAGAGAAGCCAGGACAGGAGCTCAATGTGGGAACTTATAGGCAAGAACTGAATCAGAATCCATGGATGAATGTTACTTACTGGCTTGCTCTCTGGTTTATTCAGTTAACTTTCTTATACAGTCCAGGCCTACCTGCATAAGGATTGGCACTGCCCATAGTGGGCTGGGCCCTCCCACATCAATCAAGAAAGATATATCCATAAGCCAATGTGATGGCATTTTCTCAATTAAGATTCCCACTTCTCAGAGGAGTCTAGCTTGTGTCACTTTGCCAAAAAACTAACCAGTGAAGGTGCTATTCTGGACCCTGAGATGTGAGATGTAGTCATTGGCATTCAAAGACTGTTCTAGAGGGGCATACTGTGACAAGAGTTTAACATGCATTGGTGTACTTGATTTGTTTCCTGGGAGCAGAGTAGGAAGGGAGTGTGGCATAAGCAGGAGGAACTATGGTCACTGGGAATGGAGGCTGGAGGAGAGGCTGAGGAAGGAAGAGTAGAGTTCTGGAATGATGGGAGTGCTGCTGAAATTAATTTATTACGTTCAAAAGAAAGATTTTTAGGGCAATTATTACGTTCAAAAGAAAGATTTTTAGGGCAAGAGATACAGCATAATCTTAGAGTATTTGCACAGCACACATGTGGCCCTGGGTTCCATTACCAGCATTGTAGAAAGGAGGAAAATGTTCGAGTGGACCATAGTTCCCTTCTGTTCTTCACATGGAGCTAGAAATTTCCAGCATTGTCCTATCGATGTTAATACTAAATAGTTTGGTCATTAAGAATGATACTGAACTTTGGGATCATGCAGTCAAATCCCCCCCAACACACACACACACACATACAGAGTGAGGGTGAGAACAAGAGAACACACATACACGGGGTGGGGGGAGGGAGGGAGAGAGAGAGAGAGAGAACCTGAGCACAGTCACTTTCTGTGGCTGAGTCAACTCTTGCAAATCATACCTTCTTAACATCTGTTCTGGAATTGCCTGGATCCATTTAATCTAATCCATAGTGTGACTTTTAGCCTTTCCTCCTAACCGGGAGCTTTGAAAACTTGTTCTGTATGTGTTATGAGGTCACTGTCAAGAGTTGAAGCATTCCACCAGATTCCTCACCTGGATTAGTGCCCTAATATTCAGCCTCTCTCATCACTTCCCTCCCAAAATACATCAGGGCTGTGCCTCTTCTGCCAAGTGATTGTTTAAGAGTAAAACATGGGACATGCTCACTTCTTCTAAATATATATATTTAAGTTTTCCCGATACTAAAATTAATGAGAATATCATATTGAAATTTAGGAAACCGGAGGCTGGGAGCTGACTCAACCAGTGAAGTATAGACTTCGTAAACACAGGGACTTGAGTTTTAGATCCCTAGCATCCGCACAAAAGCCAAGCACAGTGGTGTACAGCTGTAAGCCCAGCATCAGGGGAATGGAGCAAAAGAAATTTATTGTCTAGCTACTTTGCCTAGACTGCTGAGTTCCATGTTCAGTTCAGAAGTAGTCTCAACTCAGAGAGCAACAGAGAAGGACACCTGCTGTCAACCTGTCGTGTGTGTGTGTGTGTGTGTGTGTGTGTGTGTGTGTGTGTGTGTGTTGGCACATCTGTACACAAACAAATGGGCATACAAAAGAAAGAAACTTGGGAAAATACAGGAATACATAAAAACATTGATTTTTTTCCTTTATTGATTATCCTTTCTTTATTTCCCCTGTGTTTAAAAAATATGCATTAACAATGCACATCAGCTTTCACGGCTTTCTTCTTTCATGGACTGTTCCAATGTGAGCAAATCCTGCGTCATTTAAGAGATTTATAATTTTTATTTTTAAACTCTGCAGATTATAAGAGGCAATTGCACACAGTGCGATTTACTAACCGCCTTCCCCCTATTTAAAAGCATTGATTCTTGCTGGTTTCCAGTGGCTGTGAGGAGGAGGGAGTGGGGACTTTTTATTTAATGGGAGCAGAATTTTAGTTTTATGAGATGAGTTCTGGAAATGGATGCTGAGGGCTGCATGGCATCAGAGAACACACTTGACACAGGAAATGTACACTCAGAGTGGGTGAGATGGCAACTCTTATCTGTTAACCACAATAAAAACACAGGGGAAAGGTCGATTCTAGCCAGGTTTTCACTGCTGGGTTGCACGCCTGAGCCCTCTCAGGTCATCAGTGACTGTGCAGAAAGACGATGGCTTTGAGATAAGGAGCAAGCAAGGCTCACATTTCCTATGTGTTGAAACCCTGTGTCCCTGCATTCCCCATGTGTTGAAGCCCCGGGTCCCCGTTGCTTCTCTGCAGAAGTAAATGCAGGTCTGAATTGCTCCTGTATCCAGGGCACGGCAGCATGAGGTTGATAGATTACTCAGCAATGATGCTTCTAGGTCTGCTCTGTGGAAGTGAGCAGGTATGCAGTGGGCAGAGGGTGTCTGTGAGGAGACAGATTCCAATCTGGAAAGTACAGTCATAGGTTGTAGAGTTATACTGGCAAAGGAAAGAATTGTCTTACCCAGGAGGGGAAAATACATATTTCAGAGACAGATCATGCTGCGTGCTTCTTCCTTTGCAGATATAAATTGCTGCAGGAAGAAAGCCATTTTCACCTCAGTGGCTCAGGGTGGGATTGCTTTGAGGATCTGACACTTACCTGCCTCTTGTTTCAACTTAGGAAATGATGCCCTTCTTAGTCATATGCCTTACGGCGTAAGTGCAAAGCAAATGCTGTCTGTAAGAAGCATGAAACTCTGAAAACAGTTACCAGCTCTACAGAAGCATGCTGGAAACGCTTAAAATAAGTCCATATCTTAAAACACTTAACAGAAACCAACAGCAGCATCTATGTACAAGGGATTGAAAAGTGTTTTCTTGGAGGACAGTGGTCAGGGGATGCCAAAGCCAGACTCAAACCCAGCCCAGCTCTCACTCATCTTGAGCATGGATCACTTTCAAAACTGATGGTTTTCTAAATCCTTTCAAATCAGGTCTTACATCTTTTAACTTTATTTTACATGAAAGAATGAAAGAAATCTCTGTTCAAAGCCACCTTTAGATAACCTTTAGTTAAAAGGCAGAGGTGGGTGTCACCCTAAAGTAGTTTGATTTGAGACAAACTGTGCTTTTATAATTTGTCTCCTCTTGGTGTGGTGTGGTGTGGTGTGTGTGTGTGTGTCTGTGTGTGTCTGTGTGTGTGTGTCTGTGTCTGTGTGTCTGTGTCTGTCTGTGTCTGTGTCTGTGTCTGTGTCTCTGTATTCACCTGTGTATATAGAGGCCAGAGGTTGACTCAGTGTCTTTGTTGATTGGTTTCAAACTCATTTTTGGAGATAAGGCCATCTTGATCCTGCCTTATAGGCACATGCTGTCATGTCCTGCTTTTTATGTGGGTACTGCGGATCTAAATTCAAGTTCCTATGCTTGTGCAGAAGCACTTCACCAACCAAGCCATCTCCCCAGCCCTGGGTTGTATATTATATTTGATTATCTATTTGTCTCAGTGAGAAAAACTAGATTTGATAAATAAAACTTGCCTTCCAGGAGTATTGGAATATATGTTAAAGGGTGAAAAGTCCTTTGTTTCCTTTTTAATTTCTCTAAGTTATTTTGGGGATCTTTTGTCAACCCTCAATCTAACGATTGTTCTGATCATTTGGATATTGTCCCCAGGCAGTGAATTCCAGCAGACAAGGGTTTATAATACTCAATATGCACCTGGCATGTAGATAAATGTCCAATAAATATTTGTCATCTGACTCGCTAAGCAGATGGCTTGCCTATAGCTGTAGTTATAGACAACACCAAAAGCAGTGATAGGCAAGTTCACTGAGACGCTTCTGCTGCTTTGATCACATTGATCATCTACAAATCTCTGCTGATTTACGGGAAGTGTAATTTATACAAATGATTATAATTATTAGTGTTTATTGTTGACTCGACAAAATCCAGAATCACCTGGGAGATGGGACTTAGGGAAAATCTGGGAGGGTGGGTTTCTCTGAAGTTAACTGATGTGGGACTTATCTTACACGTAGCACCATTTCACTGGTAAGACCTGGGGTCTTTGTGTGTGTGTGTGTGTGTGTGTGTGTGTGTGTGTGTGTGTGTGTGTGTGTGTGTGTGTGTTCACAGTGTGATGAGCTTCTTTTAGCTGCTGCTGCTGCTGCTGCTCTTTCCTTCCATGATGAACTATACCTTGAACTGTGAGCTAAATACACCCACCTACACTTCCTTCCTTCCTTCCCTCCTTCCCCTCTCCTTCCCATCCTTCCCCTCTCCTTCCTATCCTTCCCTCCCTCCTCTATCCCTTCCTTCCTTCCTTCCTTCTTTCTTTCCTTTCTGTTACTTTTGTCAGGGTATTTTATCACGGCAGCAGAAAGGAAACTAAAACAAGGCTCACTTCGAGAGACACCATCACACCGGTACCTCTCTTTGTTCTTCATACCTTGCTGGTGAAGAGAATCCGTTTTTTCCTGGGCATGGTTCTGACCATCATGGATTCAGCCAGGAACAGTGTCACCCTGAATAACAAGAGCTTGAGAAAGAAGTTCATATTCACACATCTCATTGTCACCCTCTCTTCTTCCTTTTGATGGAATCAAGAATCACAGTCACACTTTCCAGGCCTCAGGTAGTGAAATGGCAGCTGACTCTTTATCCAGGCTCCCCGGGGCCTCTAGGATCTATTGGGATGATGCCCAAGGCCTGTGCCCCCAAGGAAGCCCTCAGCAAATATGTTTCTGAGCTCTGCCTGGAGGAACCAGACAGTCACTGCCAGTATCAGGGTCTTTTCTGTATGAGCTCTAAGCAGAACTGACAGCTCTTTACTCCTAGCTATACAGTCATGCTGATTCCAAGAACCAGACTCTTACAGGATCCTGAGCCCAAGATTGGGAACTCTTTAACATTGGCAATACCAGTACCAGGAAGGGGGTGCCTTTTAACAGACTCAATTTCAATCTTTTTCTTGGATTATAGCCATGCAAATCAAAGCTTCTCTGAGGTCTGGGGCCTCTAAAGAACCATGACTCAGGATGTATTTCATGTCCTAAATCAGTTCACCCTCTTTCCTCTATGTCTATGTCAAGGACAAGGGGCTGGTTACAAATACAGACTCTAGACCTCATCCCAACAGGTCCTGACTCAACTTAAGCCTGGAGATTAAGGTGTTCAGCTATCTACTCCCACTCTATGAGATTTTTAAGCATAGGTTGTCACTGGTCCAAATTTGAGGAAACACTGCCCTACGGAGTAAGAGCAACACTGCAGGTTCCAAGTTGGGTTTTTTATTTTTTTTCCTTCAAAGATCAATTGTCAAAGGAATTCCCACTGGGTATGATTACACCCATTGCGGGGTACACAGGAACAATTATTATCGGAACTAAATTTAACGAGGATGGGAGGGACTGTGTACTGTCAAATGGGCTCCAGGTGCACTGTCATTTTCTTGTATGCAAATCGTAGCCATGGGAGTGCTACAGGGAGAAGCGTGGAGTAGGAGAGTGCCACAGAGACACGGGAAGCCTGATAGAAACAGACACTATGAAAGCACTGACTTCCTCTAACCTGTCTTCAGTCCCCTAGCTTCTCTACTGATTTGTATAAGGTGGAGGCACGGGCTTCTGGGTCTTGCAAACTACAGGTAATTATTGTTCTGTACTGTAGCATCAGAGGTGCTAAGATGACATCTCCACTTGCAGCTGGAGACTCCTCCAGGTTGACCTTAAACTTTGGAATGACCTTGAATTGGAAGAGATGCTTGAAGTGTTGTCTAAGAGTTGAAAATATTTTGCTTTTAAACACTGAAGGAAGTTTGAAATGGACTCCCCATTCACCACCCTTCAAATTCTTTTGAAATTTGCGACTTCTCACATATTTTTACAAAGTAAACAAAGGCATAGAAACTGAGGGGGCCGGGCATGGTTGCATATCCATTTAATCCCAGCGTTTGGATGGCAGAGGCAGGCAGATCTCCAAGTTCAAGGCCAGGCTGCTCTACACAGAATGCTGCTTACTGGCCTGCTCCTTATGACATGCTCAGCCTGTTTTCCAGCTGCACCCAGGAGAACCAGCCCAGGGATTGCGTCTCCCACAGTGGGCTGGGTTCTTCCATCCCAATCATCAACCAAGAAAGTGGGTACTACAGATGTGCCTATAGGCCAGTCTTATGGAGGCATTTACTCAATCGAGAGTCCCTTTTCCCAATCGACTCTAGCTTGTGTCATCACCGGGTCATATGCAGAGTCATGTGTCCAGATAGAAGAGAATATTATTTAACTATTTAATGAATGTTAAATCTGCCATAAAGGAAATGCAAATCCTCCCCTTGTTCTCTTACATCTTGGAAAAGGCAAACCCTAATCTTTCTTTCATGGTACCTAGGCGCACTCCTTATAGGTGCTGTTTATTACGATGGCAGCAGACCAGCCGTGACTCTGTTCGTGCTCTCTAAGTCACTTCCATCAGGACCACTGGTGTATGCATGTGGGCAAAGTCCTCAATACCCTACACTCAGAATTTCAGACCTGCCAGGGGAACCTGTGTTCACAACTTTCTAGGTGATTCTCAGATGTGCTGGGGTTTGAGATCTGCTCTTGATGCCCTTTGGCTTCCAAGCCTGTGGTTTTTATCATTATTTCAGAGTCTGAGCAATTTTGTACACAAGTTCCAGAGGGCTCTGACACACTAAGTACTGGGCTGTGGTCACACTAAGTGCTGGGCTGGGGTCAGCCTTCTGCAGCACTCATAACACATACAGGAAAACACAAGGATTCTCCCTTTTGTTCTTTATCCGTTAGACTTATTCTACACAATGGTGATTTGCATAAGGACTTAAGAACTGCTAATTAGGAAGCATGGAATTCCTTGATCATTTAAAATGTGGACAAATGCTCCTCACAGAGAAGCATTGAGCTACAGCTCTACTCTGTATACTGGTATATATCCATCTTGGTACATCCCATTCTGGAAAGAGAAGCCGACTGATTGGCTAGTCTCGGAAAGTGAACTTGGACATTAGATTTTTCCTAACATCCAGAACATCACTTCCTCACAAACATACCTAGGTCTCCATCCCTCCAGGATGCTCAGGTTTGGCATCAAGAAGTACCTTAAAGGCCTTAATGAGAAGTACAAGTGCTCCTTCTCCAGCATCCCCGTGACCTGTAAGAGTTCACTACCTGTATTCCCACGAACTGCTAGAATAATTGAGACTTTTTATCTACTTTCTAGGAGACACTGGCATCACAGAACACAAGAATGATATCACCTGTCGTCATTTCCCGGCTGATTGATGAAAAGAAATCGATGGAAAATGGAGCTGTGTTGTCACAAGCAATCGCCCAGCCTCAGCTGTGTCCTCCAAAGCCAGCTTCAGCTAGGCCCGGTGGAGTGAGCAAGCACAGGCCATTTGCTTTATCTCCTGATGGATTAGGAATTTTGGCTCCATCAGATGAGCAAGGACTGGAGATAGAACCACTGTCTACAGGGGACAATCTAGGCAAAGGTCCCCGCAGTGGCTTCTCTTCTATCACCATTACTGCCCGACGTGTGGGTCCTCCAGCCAGCAACTTGGTATGGGACACTTTTAGGGACCCACTGTGTTCCAAGTGCGGGACCAAGGATGCTGGGTTCCAAGACCCCCCAGTTCTGGCTAGTGGTGCCCATCTATGTCAACACAATAGACCCTACAGCTATACAGAGTTCCCCAGCAATGGCTCTGTGGAGGGGCTGAAGGTTACTCAGGCTCACTCAAGGCTGTGTGCAAGGCAGGACTACTGGGTCACCCATGCGGATGATAATGAGGACAGTTTTTCTTCCGACAATTCACCATCAAGAAAAGTCCCACTGGTATTTAGTTCTTGTGTCCACCTCCGGGTGTCTCAACAGTGTCCCAGTGCCATTTACTATTTGGACAAGTCTCTTTCTGTCCCCCTTGAGCAACCTCAAATTGCTAGCCCCAAAATGCACAGGTCTGTCCTGTCTCTCAGCCTCCGCTGTAGTTCCCACCAGTTAACAGCAGATGGAGTAGACAGCCCAGCTAATGGAGAGCCAATCAGCAGAGCTCTATCACAGGAACTCTCTGAGGGAAAACAGGACCTCCTAGGCTCACAATGGGGCCAGCCACAAGAAGGTCACTGGAAGGAGAGCCCAGCATTGGTGCCAGTACATTTGGGGAGTGGCACATGCCCTCAGACTGGCTCCCCTCCACTGGAAAATGTCAAATTTGCAGATGTGGGAAGAAACCAGGTCCCAGTACACAAGGAGAAAGAGGACCATGCAACATGTACCAATAGCAGCCATTCTAACCAACTCTCCATCCATATTCCCGGATGGAGTTACAGGGCTGGTGAGTAGCCTGCAGGAGGGTGCCCAATATCCGTGTCTAGCTAAGAGAGTGCCATTGAATTTCTTCTGCTCATCCCAGTAGATCATTCCCATTGAGCATTAGGTTATCTCTGTCTCAAGTCAGCAGCTCATAAGTTAGCACTGACGTCTGAGTAAACAAATATTCTCAGACAAGTGTTCTCAAATAACACATTTGTAGATAATAAGAAACCTTCACTCATGATCCCTCTCCCAACAATAGTGCCAGGTCATACAGGCAATCCATAGCAAGCAGTGGTTCCCAGAGCAGCTGGAACAGAACAGAGCATGCTCACCCCACATTCCAAAACAGGGTAAGTAGAATAAAACAACACCCACACCCATACTCTGTTTTTAACTCCTCAGGGGTCCACCGACTAAATATTGAGAGTTCTAGAATTCTGAGGTTTTTACTTTTTAATCCTATCATTGATAAGTGTGTTAGCACCAACATTTAAAAACTATATCTGAGTTGTATAATGCTCTCTCTCTGTGTGTGTGTGTGTGTGTGTGTGTGTGTGTGTGTGTGTGTGTGCACGCGTGTGTGTGTGTGTGTGTGTGTGTGTGCGTGTGTGTGTGTGAGAGTGTGTGGGAGTATTGTAAGTACAGCATGTTTTCTAATGGGGAAGTTGGAATGTTCTTTACCAATCATCGGCAAAAGGAATCATGTGTCCTGGGTTGTGTCTGCAGCATCCTTCCTGGCTGGGCCTTTTTGCTATTTCTGCTATTTCAGGGCCAGACAGAATTTCCCAGGTGGGCTTCCCAGAGACCCTTTGGCTTTCAGGAGAGGAAACGAGTCTGTCTTGGAGAGAGGGAAGCAGCCCAGATTTCTCTGTCTCTGTTTCAGTTGTACTTTCTGTGAGAGTGACTGGTTTATGAGTCATGGACTTTCCACTTGGGGAAAATATTTAAAAGAAATAATAGTAAAACTGAAAAGGCAGCATATGCATAATAATTTTACAGCATGAGTTTCTTATCCATTTAGCATTTATTAATTAAATAAAAATGACTGTAAAACACTTAAAAACTATAATGCATGTGGAAGCGTTAAATGATGTAATTAATTCTAACAAGTGTAGATATATTGGATGTTCAGAGATCTTTAGCGTCAATTCAATATAGCTTTTGGATTGATTAAACTATTGAAACGCCTGCATCAACAGACTCACTGCATTCAGGAAAATGCAAGCAGTCATTCTGTGTTCGAAAGATAAATGCCACTTTCGTATTTAAGGCAAGCGCTCAAGCTGAACACTTCGAACGCCTCATCCTCCTTATTGATGATGATTCCAGAAATAGAGAGGCTGCATTCTATGGCAAGCATGACTAGAGGCTCTGTTTCAAAGTATAGAATAATCACTTGGAAATTTTTAAAAGATCTCACCAAAAGCTCTTTAAAAAATAACCAGGTGGGTTGGGGATTTAGCTCAGCGGTAGAGCGCTTGCCTAGCAGGCGCAAGGCCCTGGGTTCGATCACAAACTCATCTCAGGGCAGAGTGGCTTCCCTGTGGCTTTGAAAAGAAGCTGGTTGTTCCTGGGCGGGTTGGTGGAGGTTAGTTCTGCCTCCTGTGGGGCTGACGTCCCTCACAATAGTCATGTATTATAGAGACTGTAAATGTGTTTAGAGCCTGACTCTAAATCACAGTACCGAATCTTATCATTTGAAGAAAGCCACAGAGGCTGGAAGAACCCTCAACATCATTTCCTATTTTCTAGCTCAATGAATGTGGACGGTGACACAGCCACTCCAAGCTCTTTTTCTTCACTCAGTAATTAGTGCTCTTAAATGTCTTCAAGCTTAGGTTTATTTACTATCCTCTATTAGCCCCAGATTTTTGAACAGAAGACATATCATGTGAGCCTCGACAGTTTCTATCCTAACATTCAACACGATAGAAAACATCAAAGATTGGGGAGATATGCAAACACTAAGGCCCAAAGGAAGCTGAGAGCCATGTCTTTTAGAAAGCTGTGCTCCATTAGAATAGGGGGTAATTTATTGTTTGAGACATGTACCTCTAATGTGCACATGTGCACACAGACACACAGCTACCTGGTTTGCATACACTCTCACTCATGTATATCTATACTAATTTTCAATGGGTTTACATTTCTTGTTGGATAATGAGAAAGCATCTCTGTCCATGCCACCGAATTCCTGCCTGAAGTTTATAAGCGTAATTGACTCTCTAAAGATCACAGTCTATTCTGGTACGGGGTACATCATCATCGAGGGGAGCATTTGCAAGCTCATCTGCCACCCTCACAGAGCCTGTTAGCCTTAACACAAGTACTCTCAGACCATGGCCATGCTCATTAAGAGGACCCGTGCATTTCCGGTCAGCAACTGACATTGCATCTAAGGCATTCTTGATAGCTTCCTGTGGCTACATATACTTAATGGGATTCATCCTTCTTATGGTATGAAGCTAACTCCTTTTATCTGAATCCTACCCAAGGAGGATCCCCTCTGGCCTCACTTTGCTGAAACCCAGCTGCCTTTGTAGGTGCTGCATGGCAAAGTCCATAGATAGAGTCAAGACAATTTTAGCTATAGTCATTAGCTCATTGGATAGGAAGTTCTCTAGATGGTATTCCCAAGTAAGCTTCTCTAGATGGTATTCCCAAGTAAGCTTTGAAGATAAGTACCCAGGAAGACTCCTAAGGTAGGGGGGGGAGATGGGATACACGCAGTCACATCATGGAAAACAGATAGGTTCTGTCCCCTGGGAGAAAACTCTGCAAACATATGGGTAGTCACTTCTCCTTTGGGAGTGAGGTTAAGAATTGATTCTCTGTTTGCCAACCTTCTTGGTCCTTGATGTTTTGTCTTTACTGTTAGTGAGCATCCTGCCGGTACAGCAGAGGTGAACATTGTACAAAACTCTGCCTCTGCTGTGAGGGAAACTTTCACCACGTTGTCACCCCATGCTCAGAGTCAGCTTGAGGAATAATCGTGTTATATGTTGTTAAAATGCCCAGTGCCAGGTCATGTCTTATGTCCATTATTTTAAATCATCTAAACAACTTTGTAGGGAAAATACCAGTTCTGCCTGTCTTGTAGACAAGACAAACAAGGCTTGAAGATAAAATGACTTACCTAAGTCTGTGTATCCATTAAGTGCTAGGGCTGTGTTTGTGGTTCCTGTTGCATCCTTGCCAGTGATAACCCTGGGAAGAATGGTCAGAGTGTTGAGGTACCCAGTCTGTCCCCCACTGTCACCATAGAAAGTGGTATTTGGAGACAGCTCAGAAGCATTTCTGGTGTGATGGCACAGTGTGCTATAAATGGATTTCTGATGATATTTGGTAAGGTTAGTTATTGATGTTAGTTAAAGCTTGGAGCTCCTTCCATAACTCATCTGGGTCTCTGTGTCACTCTGCAGGAGTTTTAATATTGATCTAAATGATTCTGACCTCTGTGTGTGATTGATTCATTATTGATTCTGATATATTAACTATTGCTTAGCTTGTTTTGTTTCTATGATCCATCTCTGAATCTCTTTTCCTTCCTGAGACATCCACGTAGATACAAAGCGAGAGATGATGTTAGATGCTATTGGAGAAAAGACTAAGGAATATGATGCCCTGCTCTGTGGTAGACCCACAGACAGCGTACATGCTCTAAAGCCTTGGTTCTTAACCTTTGGAGGATGCATACTGGATATCTTGCATATCAAATATTTATACTGCAATTTGTAACAATAGCAAAATTACAGTTAAGAAGTAGCAACAAAATAATTTTATGGTTGGGAATCTCCACAACATAAGGAACTGTATTAAAGGGTTGTAACATTAGGAAGGTTGAGAACCACAGCTCTAAAAGCATTAGTCTGAGTGGCTGGAAGGAATGAGCCCCCGCCAGGCCACTGCATGGATACCAAATCTTGTTATGTTTCTAGGTATGGGGTGTGCATAGTGATTTGGCTTCATTTCATTTACACATCAGGCTTACCTGATGAGAAGATGCCTCCTGAACTCAGCTCTCTCATCCCAGAGGACTTATTCCTACAGGGCTCAGAAGGCATGGGAAGAAATCCTATTTTGCAAATGTATCACCCTCCCCCCAATAATCTAGTATTAGATGAATCAATCTTTTCTTTTTCCCTTCCTTTGCATTTTTTTCCTGCACTGCCCTCTACCTTCCTTTTCTTTTTTCTCCCCCTCTCTCTCCTGTCTCATTCCTTCTCTTCTTCCCTCATCTACACTCTCTTCCCCTTCTTTTTATACCCCTCCTCAACCCCTCTCCTCTCTCCTCCACTCCCTCCCTCTCCCCTCCCCTGTCTTCTTACAAAGGAAAGTGTGCTCATCTTTACAGGACACATGCTTTGTATGGCATTTACTCCGTTCTGCTATTCTGGTGGGAAAGCATTGCACGGCATAGACTTATATGGCTGTTGCCAATAAAGCTTTATGTATAAAGGCAAATGGTATGCCAGACTTAGCCTGCCTATAATGTGTAACCTTTGATCTAGAACAGTATTGCATCCTGTGTTCTTGGACTAAGACTCTGAGGTTGAGATCAATGGATAGCCTATATCCTAAGGTGTTCTTGTGAGAATGATCATGGATTGAAGAAAGATGAAGAAGGGATGAGCAGATAGGGAAGGTTCTCTTGTACAGATAAAACAAAGGTCACAGCCACCTCAGGATTGGGAATGTCTCTTCAGTGTTGCTCTGAGTTGGAGGAGGCTGGGTCTTTGTATCCCAGGGAGTAGATGTGACCTTTAATGAGGAGCTTGCTGGTTAGTTCTCTAAGGTGGACGAACGAGGGATATCTCCCCAGAGAGTGCCAGGCAGTGCATGTAAGAGCTGTTCACCCTGCCACTTTCCACCTCACCTCATTAGGAGTTAGGAGTCTTCCTGAGTTCTCCTAGGACAGGATTGCGAATGAGATCTAGACTGTCATCTTCTCACCCATGGGAAGATAGCAGTGAACTATTCTTTCCTAGTTAACCTCTGCTCACTCAGGAGCACATTGGGCAATTGTGAGAATGAACTTGTACTGGGGGAAGTGGTGAAGGTGTTGTTGCAGTGTTGAGACCCAGAGACATGTTTTTTTTAACTTTTTAATACACTTTAAATGAAATATTTAAGAATATTGATGATTAAAATATAAGTGTGCCACCCATACTAGAGGCTAATCTTTTTAGAATCTTAGGTTACTTGTCAGGTAAGGCCTAATCAGTTCAGTAGGAGAGGTCAACCAGATGATCACTTAAATTCTTCTTTCACTGAGGGAGGGGTTTTCTGTCATTGTAGCTGTCAGAAAAATTATCAGAGTAATTCTCAGAATTGAATGGAGTGATTCCCAAGCAAGGGAGGTACATTCATGCCCTCTACCCCTTCCCACCATTGACTCTAGGACTGCCTCATATCTTCTGACCAAAGCCTGACAAACTGCCTCTTGCTCTTTTCCTATTTCCTAAACTATTCATCATGCCCACTAGCCCAGAGTCCCCTTTTATTGTCAGCAACAAAGTCTGTCACTTTGTGCCAGTCACCATTGTCACTAGTGATTGGGACACCTGCTAAGCTCTAGCACCTTCTGGTATCTCCATACCAGAATTCCATCTGGACAGCCTGTTCTCATTTCTTTGCTTTGTCAGTCCTGGTTCCAGGCACTCTGCTGCTCTCTGATTGCACAGTTCTGAAACAAAACTCGGGTGTGTAGGCTACAGTCTTTTAAAGTGACCTCTTTACTCCATAGCAGCTCTTTTCCTCTAGGCTGCACACTCTGAAAAGGTGACAACCCTGTGAGTCACTGTCTTGACCCTGCAGAGCATCATGGGGCTTAGAGCAGATATTCAGGGTTTGGTTGTTACATGGAGGTCAAGATACTCTGATGAGCCAATAAAGCAACTGATGTGACATCAGGGCCACTCAAGTGCCCTGTGTCTTCTTCCTTGTACAACCACTCCTCACACCTGGACCCAACATTCTCTAACCAAGGAAGGGGGGAGTCATGTAAGATTCACCATCAAAAGGTAGGTTGTCAAAACTACAGAATCCACAATTGGTTTGAAAACTGGGAAGTGAGGCTTTGCAAACTGTGATTCCCCTGAGAAGCCAGTCAGAAGAGTCAAATATTATCATGGGACATCTTTTTAAATGAATGTTGAAGAAGAGGTATCATTTGATTAAGCATTGCTGCACAAAGATGTAGATGGTTTTCACAAAGATGGGAAGGTTTTAAATTTTGTTTGTTTCATTACTGATAAGTCTTAATGAGGTGGAGTCACTTCCAGGTTAATAATAGACTTCTTCATTATCTATAAGAACCCAAATTTGCCCCTTTTCATCACCCAAGTCAGCTCTAGAAATCAAGACCCACTTCTCCCCCACTTCTTTGTTGTATGAGTCATACCCTCCATTATATGAATGGGCTATGGCTCTACAATGTCAGGGAGAAAGTCATTACTAATGCTCCATTTGTTCAGGTTTGTCAGGGATTCATAAAGAAAGATGGATTCAAGGACTGAAGACTGACCAGATAATGGTCTGCATTTTTAAATTAGAGAACTGTAGAGCAGCTGTCTAGACATGAATGAGTCATAGATAGCATGAGGACCACAAGCAGAGGGTCCATGGGCTGTCTATAGAAGACCCACTGCATTTCAGTCCATTTGTCTAATTATTCACCACATTGTTCATAAGTGATTCATGTGTATCAAGCTACTCACATGAACTCACAGAGGGACTCAGTAACACTTTGTAGTTATCATTAGTCTTTGGTCTGAGCTGTTTGCTGGGAATCAGATTAAACACAGTCCTGGAAGGAGAAAGTGGTACTGTGATGAGTTATGTAAGGAAAGGTGTTTTGGTACAGATGACCTGAAAAATGGAAAATGAAAAATGTGAGAAATATATATATATATATATATATATATATATATATATATATATATTTCAGTCCTGTGTCTTAGTCAAGTTTTTCTTCCTCCCCAATAACCTCAGAGAAAAAAATCTGAGACCTTTGGATAAGATGTGACCCTCTCTGGTGTGACTCACCAACTTTGGAGAGCAGAAGACAAGGGAAGATGATAAAATAGACTCAAACCCCTTTAAACTCTGACTTCAGAAGAGTTCGCTGTCAAATGTAGAAATGCTTCTTACACTGTTATCAAATATTTCGTTACCCAGTAAAGCACATCATGGTAGAGTCATCTGTGTTGGTAAGGACCCTACTCCACAGCTGGGACATTGTAGTGCACAGTGCGAGGCTGTTTTTGGAGAATGTAGAGAATTGTTTGTTCTGATCCAGGAAGGATATCACATCTAGGACCATCCAACACCAATCAAGAATCAAGGCCTCCAAACTAACGTCGTCTTGTTTGAGACATTTGGGAGATGGGTTTCTCTCTTCTATGTGTCTTGATTCCTAGGGGCTATCATAGGATCTTCAAGGTTGAGGTGTCCTAGAGGGCAGACATGTGTAGTAGCAGTGTTTCTTTTTGCAATGGACACAACCCTTGTTACCACAGTTAGGATTAGACTCTTCCCCATGAAATGTCTACCTGCCTACTCTGATTGTTGTAACACATGGCCTGTGAGAATGTCTCCAGTCATAACTATAGGAGGAGCTTTATGTACTAGCCTCTAGGAGATTGTCCATGGAAACAGAAATTGAATACAAATGCTACCAAAACTAGGGTTTTTGTAACCATTTTCTCTGAGTTGTAAGATTTGCATTCATGGACCTCATTTTTGGATCTCCCGTTGACCTGGGTTTATCATTTGGTTGGCTGACTGGCTGCCTGGCTGGTTTTGGTTTTCTTGAGACAGAACCTCATTATGTATCTCTGGGAGTCCTGGAACTGGCTGTGATGCTTCTGGCCTCTGCCTCTCTAGTGTTAGGATCACAGACGTGCTACCAAACCCAGCTTCCCTATGCTCCTTGGTGTGCTCCAAAACCTTCATGAAGTGTGTAACCATCAGTCATTTTATGGCATTATTCACATGGGTCCCCTGAGGAAAAGAAAACCCTCAGTACTCTCCACTTCTCAAAGCTGTGAATCTTCTGAGCAACTCGGGGTTTCTCAGCCTTAGACAGTGCCACAACAAAATTTCAAAAGTTGCTAAAAATTCCCGAGCCAACTTTGAAGTCCAGCTCTTACAAATACATAGAAACTCATAATGACAGCTCTTTGCACAGAACATACTCCTCCTGGCTCTGTCCTATCTTTTGCATGTATAAATACATGAGTTGGACAAGGTAGAGATTATATAGTTCCTTACTCCAAGGACCAAACTGGCAGTTAAATGAAGTGGAATCTGGCTCTGGGATGTTCGTGAAATGAGGAGGATAGAAGCTTGAGAATTCTTGCCTGGATAAACCATGCTTGGATGTTTTTGTTCAGATGGCCTATGGAGATTGTGAGCATGTGAGTTTTCTCTAGTACTCCTGAGTCAGCACGAAGGCTCTTGTGCATGTAAGTCTAAGTGAACCTCTTCAGTGCTGAAACTATAGCCCATGAAGCTGTGCGTGTCAGAGCAGCTGACGCCAGCCATAGAATTTGGAGGGGTTGCCTGCCAAATGCCAAAATGAGGTGCATTTGGAAGGTCAGTGTGAGAGGGACATCATGCTGACATGATATGCTGTGTCCATGCCCACTTTGAGCATCTTTAAAACTTGGTTGGGTTGTGGCTCTTTGGCTATGGTTTCTTCTAGGTTTAGCATTCTGTGAAATAGTTGCTTAGAAAAATATTTAAATGGTTCAGCCCCTCTCTTTTTTTTAATTTTACCATTTTATTCCTTATTGAAAAAGTAAAACATGAATTATAAAAATTAAGATTGAAATAAAAATAGAAACATGAAAATTGATCTTAACCCTAATACTCCAGTAAGTCCTCCCGCAGGTTATATGAATTCTACTATTCATGCACTAAACTTTTCTTTCTCTGCATACACTTCCTTTCCCCTCTTCTCCATTTTTTTAAATAACACCACCACCAACAACAAAAAGACATCATGCACCTGGATTGTCCATTTGTGTTGTCCCTGTTAAACATCTAATTATTGCAAAGCCTTCTACTGTATGAGTATACTTTACCTTGAAAACCAAGCATCCTATTGCTAAATTGATTACTTTTTATTTTAAGACTTTTAGAACAGTGTGTTGACGAACATCCTTTAAAAGAGCCATGGAATTTCTTAGCAAGATTCCTAGGACTTTGGTGAGAAGATGATAAACAGAACCGTAATGTTTATGGGAATAGATTTCCAGGACCCAACACAGTCCTGTTGCCACACGAACTCCAACTTCACTAAGCATCCTCAAACAGAACGCATCAGCATTAGAATGTTCTCTGAGCATTTTAATAAGGGGAAATGATATTCATGACAAAAGTCTACAGCTGTTAAAGCTTCCAACTTTTAAGTAACTTCAGATGAGCAGAATCACAAGATAGCAAGGAAAGTTTCCAAGGAGCCTCGACTGAGCTTCTAGTTCCTTCAGGGTTCAGTTGTATCTCACACACACACACACACACACACACACACACACACACACACACACACACACTACACTTGGCTAGCAGCTTCTCAACCTAGACATGGGGATATTTGGTTGCTCATAAGCACTGTTAGGAGCTTTCCTGGTCTTCGCTCATAGATACCAGCAGCAATTCTCCTTGACCCACTAAGGGATACACCCAAAATGTCCCAGGGAATAAAGTTGACCCCTGTGCACAATCACAGATCTAGACTGAGACATCAAGGCTAGTCCTATCAGTAATATCAGCTAAGTGGCAAGCGAGGCTCAGGGTCCAAGAGTCCTCATTAATGTGCCTTTTCTGTTCCAGGATTTCTCCCAGGATGCCATCTTACCTTTAGTCATCATGCCTGCTTCTGGTAATTTTCCACATTCAGACTCTTTGTTGCCACCATCACCTACCCTTTTTCTTCTCCCCTACAGGTTTAGAAAAGTTTCTGTAGTCCACATTCTTTATTTAAATCTGTAATCCTTTCAGATGAATTTCCTGTGGGGTGTAATACAGGAACCTATTTGTTCCTACACTCTGGATACCACTTATCTGTGGGGACCATGGATGAGAAATCTGTTATTTCAGAACAGGCTGGCAGTACCAGCCCTGTATGGAATTCTTGTTTATGCAAGGATTTCCCTGGTTTACACAGGTGTTTCCTTGCAGGAATTTCATGCCACATGAATACTATGTGAGTCACAAAAGCTCCCATCTATGTATGGGAAGGATGGGGTATCCTTTCAGCTATTCTTAGTGTGCCCCAGTGACATGGAGAGGTCCAGCCACTGTAGGATTCAGCCAAAGTGCCACCAGACCCTGTCTAACATTCACTTTATACTTTAAGCCAGCCCTCCCAGTCTATTTCTGTACTGTCTCAAACAATGTTTTTAGACATTGTTTACTTACAGACATTTTATGTATATGTTTATGTAGGTATCCTGATAAAGGAAAAGATAAAACATTATAAAATAAGTATTATATTTAAAGGTATATAAAACAGATAATTAAAATTATGAACGAAGAACTAGAGAAAATCAAAATTTCTAGACTGATTTTAGAAGCTAAATCATTCTTTCCATAAATGGAAAAACACATGAAGTGAAATAGTTTTTTAAAAAAAATCACAGAACTTTCGATGCAACTAAAAGCAATGACACAGAGACATGAAGTATTTCTGTCACCTCTGAAACAGTGTTCTCCCACCCTCACCCCTGCAGGTCAAGGATCAATGTCCAGATAAATGGAAGCAAACCTGTGTTCTTCCATTATGTAGGGTCTTGTTTCCTCACATTTGCCCTTAATGTGCTCCATCAGTATTTTGTAATTTTCAGTGTGGATACAATAGATCCTTTTTTTCTTCATATTATGAATGCCACTATTAAGTAATTATATTGAGTTTTAAACAATCCATTTCTCAATACATACATAATTGACTTCTATAGAATGATCTTTAATTTGGGGGTTTTCTTAGGTCTTATCAAGTACAGCAGTGTTGTATAGATGACTTAGGAGGTTTTATACATGAGGGCCCAGCCTTAAACAAGACATTTATTTGTTCCATTCCTCCAATGCTCAGGCAATTTATGTTGCAGAATAGGGAGTGAAAATAATATAGGAGATGTGAGATGGGGAAAAGCTCTGGAATGCCATCCTCTATGCATGACCATGTTTTTCTTGACTTATTGCACAAGGCATCATCGCAAGTAGGATATAAAGAGAGGTACTGAGAGATAGCATCTTTATCTTATTCTCTGTTAAGTATAAGGATGTTTTAAAATGTAGACTCCGTCTATAAAAGACTGTCTACATCTATATAAAAGACTGTTTATATTTCCCCCTTTATCGAAAGATATTTTACTAGTTTTTAAGTGAGCAGTTCCATGGCGCGATATAAATTAATGATGTTTGGCAACTGTCACCACACCCATCCAAAGAACTCTTGCTATCTTATAAACAAAGCTCTGTCTCCATTAAAATGGACACTCCATCCCCTGGTAAGCACAGTCCACTTTCTGTCTCTGCATTAACTCCTCTGGGGACTTGATGTGAGTGGAGACATACACCACCTGTTCCTTAGCAAATGGTGCGTTTACTTGCACACAACGCCCTTAGGTTTTCTCCATAGTGTAACATTTGTCAGTCCCCTTCCATGAATATTACATCCTTCCATCTGTTGATGAACACTTGGATTTTGTTTACCTTTAGTCTGTTTTGATTAATCTTGCCCCATGAACAGGCATGTATAAATGTTACTTTGATGCTCTGCTCTCACTGTTTGGGGGTATGTACCAAGAAGTGAGATTGCTGAATTATATGTCATTTCTATTTGTATGTTTTGAGGAACTGTCCTACTGTTTCCATGGCAACTGTACTACTTGGCATTCCTACTGTAAAGTACAAAGGTCCTCATTTCTGTATACCATTATTCATACTTGTTCTGTGTTTATGCTAAATATCCATCCTAATTAGTATGAAGAGCTATCTCATTGTGGTTTTGGTTTACAGTTCTTTAAAGGTTTTCTAATGGCTGAATAGTGTGTGTGTGTGTGCACCTATTGACCATTTGTAGTCTTTTAGAGAAATGTCTATGTAAGTCCCTTGTTTGGTTTTCATTCAGTCTAATTTTTTTGTTCCTATTATTAACTTGATGAAGACGCTTGATTCGCCTGGGCATTAAGTATTGACAAGTTCTTTCACAGCCTTATTTGCATAACAATAGAGTTTCCCGTATTTATTTTATGAACCTGGGGAACTGCAATGATTTTCATGCTAACTTGGGATTGCTATTTGGTTATGATATATTACATCATAAAAATAATATTGCTAAATTTCAGTTGCTAATATTTGGGGATCTATTTTGTGAGACACTAGTGTGTTTGCTTAGGTATCATGGAAACATTAACTTTTAGAAAATGAGTTGGAAGCTATTCTCTCCTCTGGCTCTGAGTGCTGGACTGAGCTCACCAGAGACTCTCTCTTGGCCTGAACATCAGTTTGAGGGAAGGTTTTCATTACAAATACAGTTGTTTTTTTTGTTTTTTGTTTTTTTTTTTTCGTGTGCATTGACATAGTTAGGTTTCTATTGCTGTGATAAAACATCATGACCCAATGCAGCTTGGAGAGGAAGATAAATTTATTTCATCTCATAGCTTAAGCCCATCATCCAAGGAAGTCAGGGTAGAAATTCAAGGCAGGAATGAAGCAGAATCCAGAGATGAATACTGCTTATAGCCATGGCTTACTCGGTCTGTGTACTTATAATACCCAACACCATTAGCCCTTAGACCATTAGACCACTCACCGTGATCTGGGTCCTCCCATATCCAATCATGAATCAAGAAAATGCACTACAGGCTCACCTTGCAAGCCAGGTTGGGTCCTTTTCTCAGTTGAAATTTTCTCTTCCCAAATGCATCCAGCCTATGTCAGGTTGTCATAAAAAATACCCAGGATACTTTTTGTCAATTAGCCAGGAGTTCTACCTCTTAAACCTTTTTATGGGAATTTGTGTCTTGAGAGAACCTGCCACTTCATCCAAGTCATTTGTGTGATTCACATAAAGATGTTTACAGTATTTCTTGTATGTTGGGTCTTCAATAATGTCCTTAATTCATCTCTCATAATAATGGTTTGCCTTTTCTTTGTATCAGTCTACAGAGACATTTAACACTATGCTATTTTTATTTTCCCTCAGATCCATATTTTTATTCTATTGATATTTTCTATTTGCCAGTTTTCTACTTGGTTGAGCGTCTCTAATCCAAAATCTAAAATGTGCCGCATAGCCTAACTATATTTAAATATGTGATACAACACAAGAGGAAAATCTTTCCCCATGGAGTTTTTTGGGTGAAAAAATACTTAAAATGCTGTCTTAAATTACCTTTGGGCCATGTACACAGCATGTATGTGAAACATAGGTGAATCTCCTGTTTAGACTTGGGTCTCATCCCCCCAAATATATGCATTTATAAATATTTCAGAATCCAACTCCCAAAGATGACTTGCTTCTATGATGCTTAATGTTCAAAGTATTTCTGCCTAGGCTCTTAGACATCACTTTATTTTCATTGTCTTTATGAAAAGATAAAGAAAGGATAAGACTGAGTCTACTTCTTTCTCAAAATATAATGTGCCATTTCCAAATGTTTAAACAGAAAGATGAGACCACTTATGGCTTTCCTCATTATTGATTTGTATCCATTTATTTATCTCTGTCATATTATCTAAGTTTTCTTGGTTTCTCACTTCTGTCTTTTTATCTCCTTCATGGCCATGTGTTGAATGGATTTTTTTTCTCAATTTGCTTTTTTATCTGATAGTTGAAGGCAGTTCTCTTTATTTTTTGTTTAGTGACCACATGGAAATAGAAATTGTCTCCAGTGAATGCAACAAAGTCAAAGGTTAATAGGTGTCGTAGTCACCCCCCCCCCCCCCCACTCATCTCACAACAATGTAGCTTCCCCAGGTAGAAAGGCAGAAACACAGAACCACAGCACAGCTCTCAAATCAGGTCTACCTGCTCTGTTTCTGATGCTAACAGTCTGTTACTTTTATAATGTCTGCCTGTGCCCTGTTTGCCGTGTCTCTGGTTCCTTTCCATCGTGCATGTCAGACCTGTTATCTTCCTAAAGCGTGCGTGCACTGGGGAGCTTTGGTGCTAAACTGTTCCAGACTGCATGAGGTTGAGGGAAGATGCTGGTCCTACAATGTGGATAGTCCATAAATGTGAACTATCTGGTGAGGAATACCACCCTGTGCCGACAGTGATTTCTGCTCAGCCCTTGAAGACTTTACTCTTCTTGTGTTTGGCTTCATCTGTTTTTTGTTTTTTGATTTTTTTTTTCTTTTCTTTTTTCGGAGCTGGGGACCGAACCCAGGGCCTTGCGCTTGCTAGGCAAGCGCTCTACCACTGAGCTAAATCCCTAACCCCGTGTTTGGCTTCATCTGTTGCCATGGAGAAGCTATCTGTACTCTAACTATCATACCTTTGGGCTTTTCCTCTGGGCCACATTGAAGCTGCTTCTGTGATGTGTTTGATGTGTTATATTTCATGGTGGATTTAAATGTAGGTGTCTTGTTGGTTGATGTTCCCGATTCATTTCCTGAACCTGATGGGTTTTGTATTTATTGTGTGATATTCTCAGACTTCAGATTTCTCCCCTGTTTCCTCTGTTGTCTCTTTTTTGGGTTCCAGATGTGCTTTCTGTGGTCTTCTATGCTCATCTCTCCTAACCTGTCTTTTACATTGGCTACATCTGACTCTGTGTTCAGTAAAATTATAGTTTTATATTTTATTCCACTGTTTTGCTCTTAGATGTTTCTGAAGTTGTAAGAGTTTTAAAATTCCATATAGTGTACTTTTTATTTCTAGAACTTTTAGTCCTTTTAGGATCAACCTGGCTGTTATTGTAAACTCTTATTCCTCATCCATAATTTTAATCTCTTTTATATACCTTCAACTTTTATATACTTTAAACATAGTGTTCATTTTTCTATCCTATATGTTAATATTAATATTTGATGTGTGTGTGTGTGTGTGTGTGTGTGTGTGTGTGTGTGTGTGTGAATTCAAGTCAGCAGTTCAAGAGCGTGGGCATGCATGCTTGCACACACACACATACACACACACACACACACACACACACACACAATTATAAGCTCATATTCATTGGAAATTCTTGGGATGAGGATAATTTCCTTTGGGGAGACCTGCATGCTTACTTCACAGGACTCCTCTTCTGTGAATTCTTCAGCTTGTGGCTGTTCATACTAAGTAAGCTGTGGGTTCTGGACACACAACCTGCACTAATGAATTTATGAACAGCACTTTATGCAGATCTTGCCTCTGGAGTTTTTCTTCTTCCTCTGTTTTGCTTTAAACCAGAGTTTGTAGGTGAAGTTGGAAGCAGCCACCACAGCACCTGTATTTATTCTCCAGGGGTGTGTGTTTGTTTGTTTGTTTGTTTTGAAACCTTGCAGTTTCCTTAAACTAAGTACTATATTTGGAATATGCATTTATGCATATTTCCAATCCTAGTGGGAGGTATTTCTCATTCAAACCTCCACAGCTATCTAATAATCTCCCGATATGGACATATCAACGTTATAACTATGTCTCTAATGTTGGGAATCCAGCTTGATCTCTGTGTTTTTCAGCATTTAAAATAATATTCAAATTATATCTGTGTGTGAAACTTTGGCCAGATGTCCACTCAGGTTCATAAGCCACATTCCTGGTTGGAGAATTTGGGGGTAAATTATTTGAACATTGCTAAGACTTTAGATTTTATCATTTGCTTCTGTTGAGGTTCAGAAACATACTTCAAAGTATGGTTTCTGAACAAATTCAATTAAGGAGTAGCCTCAAGGTTTTGCTTGGTTCAGCTGCAAACCCTCAGAGGGCAAGTTTAAACTTCCCAACACTAGGTAAGATATTGCAGTGCTATGAACATCTGACCTTGGACTTTCTGTCACCCTATAATTTCTCTGGAATTGCATATATATATAATTTATGTATATTTCTATTTTTATAAAGTGATTGACAAGTTTTTATATAATTTAAACTCATAAATAGGACTGAATTTTCTGTTTAATGGCTGTATATATTTTCTACTTTGGAAACTGCCTTGTGTTCCACATCTTTTTTTAAATTTATTTACTTTATATATGTGAGTATACTATTGCTCTCTTCAGACACACTGGAAGAGGACATCAGATCCTGGTTGGATCCATGTGGTTGCTGGGAATCGAACTCAAGATCTCTGAAAGAACAGTCAGGGCTCTTAACTGCTAAACCGTCTCTCCAGCCCTGCATTCCACATATTAATCAGCCACCTGAATGGATAAATTTTCCTTGGTAGACTATGAGTCTTTAGTGTGCTAACTTTTTGTGACCCCACAGAGACCATGGTCGTTAGCCTGTACCAAGTGAACAGACACCCCTGGATAATCTTGACCTTGTCTCTTCCCTTAGTTTTGTATAGTTCCTTTGACTTTAAGAGTTGGGGTGGTTTTGATCATTCAAAATAATGATGTATCCAGAGGAAACTGACATGTGTACAAGTAAACCTGGGACACAGAAATAACACGTTTTACAGTTCTTTTGAATAAATGAGCTATCGTGCTTGGCGATGCTGGCAAAAATAATGTAGCTTTCTCTATTCCAGCCTTCACAGAGGGGAGAGGAAGACTTGCTAACTACCAGCAACCAGTTGCAATGAGAATCACAGACAGACAACTCAGGGAATAGAAGATCCACACATAGTGCATGAAAATGCAGCAAACAGAGCAAGTCCTTGGGTGCCTTGGGCCTTGATGGCTGTAAAATAGGGGCAGGATTGAACCAGGGTGGGGAGGGTGGGGTTATATTATACTAAGTGATGACTTCGGGCCTCATTCGAGACCCTTGCAGGCCCGAGGAGAAATTTAGATATTTGCATCCTCTTGCCGTGAAACCTGTTGTGTCTGATCCCCTTATATTCCTCCATTCTTAGTATTCCCTTACAAAAATGCATCCCATGATGTCAAATCACCCTCCCAAATCACGCACGTGTTTTCCAACTGGTGCTTGCAAATGAGCTTTCTGCTTCTCTCCTGAGCATTGATCCAGTCCACACAGGAGGCCTCAGGTCCTGGATTAACAGAGACAGGATTAAGAAAGGATTTTTAACATGATGTAATTGGATGTGAATCGTTAATTACATTATGAAACGGCAACGCTCACAAGTTGGAGTCTCTACAGCTGACTTAAATTAGTTCTTCAACCAAAGAAATTAGAGTGCAAGTCAGAAAACTCTGAGGATTAGAATATCAAGTGTGCAGCTATGTATTTCCCCAGCTCCGCCTGCTGACTGAGAAATGCTTTCAGCCATGCTGCGTGGGTCCCAGCTGCATGCCTGGTTCAGAACCTGCTAAGCATGTGCCTATCTGTCTGGCTTTTAGAAAGATGTATTTAGCTTAAGGAGATAGCTCAGCTAATAAGGGGCTTGCCTCATGGCCATGAATTTGATCTCTAGTGCCCATGTAAAAAGTAAACAAGCATGGTGATATATGCTAGTCGTCCTAGGATGTAGCTTGTGGAGAAAAGCAGATCTCCAGCCTGGCTGTATCTGTAGGCCCCAGGTCCCAGTAAGAGATACCACCTTAAATAGCATTAACACACATCTCCAGTGAGGGCTGAAGAGATGGCTCAAAAGTTAGTAGTACTTGCCACCCTTGCAGAAGACTGGAATTCAGTTCCCAGCACCTACACTGGGCAGTGCCTGAAACTCCTGCTCTCCAGGGACCGGATGCTCTCTGTGGACCTATATAAGCACCCAAGAATGCATGCACATATTTAAAAATATAAAGTGATCTCAGTTGACCTCTGGCCTCTAGACGCATGCTCATGCATGTACAGATACAACATATGTAATGAACAGAGTTATTTAATAATCATAGCCTCATCCAAATGTTACTTATTCATCTATTACCTTTGCATTGCATGGTCTGCCAGAAATGTTTTCTTAAAAAAAAACTTTCTTTAGAAATGTATGAATTTCTAAAATGTTGCATGCTGGGTCAGCTCTGAGTACCTGATGTCACAGATGCAGGATACCTACAATGAAGGGTACCCCTCAAGCCAGGCCTGCTCTGTGACTCCTCTTCTAGAAGATGAAGCTCCCCTGAGAAAATGCCCACATTTTCTTTTTACCTACAGTAATGTCAATGTGTGTTCATCTCAGTTCCCTTTCTCCCTAAGGACATGCCTGGGTTTGTTGCTGTCCTGCAGTCAGCCTGCAAAGCTCACCTCCTGTTTCTGGAAATTCGTCTTCCATGGCTAGGATGGTGATGGTGTCAGAAACCAGAAACGAGCCATTTCAAATCCAGGGAAAAGCCACAGTAGCCATTCCAGCAAGTTAGGGAACAAGCAGTCTTAGTCTTGGTTACTGGGGCATCAAGATCGTAGCATCTCTATCCCAGGTCTTCTACCCACCTGCCTTTTTACTACTTTCTAAGCATCTATGCTTTGTGAGGTAGCATGCAGAGAGAGACATGAAGTGGGCTTGATCACAACTGCCAGCTGTTTTATATCCAAGTATCGGAGTGGAGGAGGGCAGGCTTAATCACTTAGACAAAGGGTGAACATGAGGTGGGCTCATGCACAGGGTTCTAAATGTCCCTGGACTGGGGCACATACAATGCCACTTTCCCAAGTTCTTTGCAGCTTAAAGCATGCACAACACCTGCTGATACAGAGGCTCCCTTTATCGTCCTAGGTGCAGAGTACATGAGGAAAGGACGGAAAGGAGAGGAAAATCTCAGCCAATTGGGATATAAACTTAAACCTTCGTTTTCTCTTTCTGAAGTGATGGAAACAGAGTGGATTCTCTCTTAGAAGAGCATGTTTTCTCCTGCTAAGAGAGATGGACTTATCTCCAGGCTTGAGGCATTCAGTCTCCATCACAAATTTCCCAGCACTTTAATTCCGGGGGGCAGTGGATGTTTTGGCTGACCACCATCTCCCTGGTACAGAGCAAGAAGCCTGAACGAAGGGCACACTCAAATATCTCAGAATTATTGAGGTTTTTCCCAACATAAACTGTCAGATTCCTCCATTGATTCTTTGGGAGTGATATTCTGTCTCTTGATCTTTATCTATTAATGCATCAACAAATGAATTCTCGGGATGTTTTATGGTTCCTCAGGCAGTAAGCACCCTTACTTAAGACACAGGGCATCGGGCGGGTTGTGTGTGAGTCACCTGGGAGGTGGTGGGGGCACAGTATTAGCTAGATACTGGTTGCTGGGATCAGGAGCAAGTTCTTTCCTCTCATGGAGCTTGCTTCTTAGGGTACTCGACATAAACAGGCCTGGACACTTCAACTGTGCTGAACCTTGAGCAGTAGCAAGAACTTCTAGAGCACCCCAAGTTAGCTGATGGGATTGGGTTGAGTCATCAGTGGATCCTTTGTACAGGATGCCTGGGGAGGTTTCTTTCTTTCTTTCTTTTTTTTTTTTAGGGATTTATTTGTTTGTTTTATTTATTAAGTACACTGTAGCTGTCTTCAGACACACCAGAAGAGGACATCAGATCCTATGACAGATGGTTGTGAGCCACCATGTGGTTGCTAGGAATTGAACTCAGGACCTCTGGAAGAGCAGTCAGTGATCCTGAGCCATCTCTCCAGCCCCTTGGGGAGGTTTCTGTAAGAAACTGACATTCTTACTTCATCCAAGGCCTTTAGAGTAAAAAGGAGTCCTCTGTGACAGCATGAGCTCTTGATACAAGGGACCCTAGTAATGAGTCCCTGACAGGGGGCAAGGTCGGAACTGGTATGTTTAAGGGGCACAATCAAGGCTAATTAGGCAGAAAGGGCCAAAGGGAACCCCTGAGCCTCAAGGGGCAGGCAGAGTTACAGGTAATGGTGAGAGAAGTTTGTGAATTACCACAGGTGGGATGGAAGGCTATCTGGGATAGTTATGACCCCACTCAATTTTCTACTTCAATCTTACACATAGCTAGGTTACATGCAAAGAAGTTTTAAAAAATTTGATTGGTCTCAGATAACTGCAACACAAGAAGTCAAAATATAAAATGTCTCTATGAAAGTCAGAGGAGGACACAGGTGCTAATTCATAAATAAGGTATTTAGACCAGCGTCCTTGGGCTGAATAACATCCTTGTGAGGATCAGCAGCTCAGAGACATTCTGATGCAGATTAAAGACAAACCCTGGGTTGGGGATTTAGCTCAGCGGTAGAGTGCTTGCCTAGCATGCGCAAGGCCCTGGGTTCGGTCCCCAGCTCCGGAAAAAAGAAAAAAAGAAAAAAAAAATAAAGACAAACCCTGACAAAGAGCAAACTAGTTAACTACATGTGCTCTTCCTTTCCTCGGTTTGGGACCGAGACCAGAGAGGGTCATTTACAATGTGTGCTGCAGGGATGCTCTACAAAGCACAAACCCTGTTTTTGCTGAAGTTTCTCCAATAAGTTTTGTTGCCACCATTACCCTAGCATATTTTGTAGTCAGGACAGCATTGTAGATCAAAGCATTTGTGGCTGACTTGCTTGCATTTCTCTTTTAGTAGGGTGTAGAGTGCTTAGGGTTTCTATTGCTATGAAGGGACACCATGACTACAGCAACCTTTATAAAGGAAAACATTTCCTTGGGCTGTGTTAGATTGAGTTCAGAGGTTTAGTCCATTATCATCACAGCAGGGAACATGGTGGCATGCAGGCATATATAGTGCTGGAGAGGTAGCTGAGAGTTCTACATCTTGATCTGTAGGCCGCAGAAGTGAACTATGAGCCACACTGGGTATGACTAGCTCAAAAGCCCACTCCCACAGTGGCATGCTTTCTCCAACAAACACACCTCTTCCTAATAGTGTCATTCTCTATATGACAAGCATTCAAACACATGACACTGTGGCGGAACATTCCTACACAAAACACCATAGTGCTTTCCTGTACCAAAGACACTAGAACATAGCTGTGAAGGTTTTTGTAGGCATATCCTATAGGTGTTGTTTCAGCAGTGTGAGGCCTTGCCATCAGTTTGTGGAGAGCAAACTATAGCTTTGGTTGTTTGGAGATTCCACTGAACACCCTTTGGCCAATAACTCAAATAGATGTAACCCGATTCCAGAACTGGAAGCTTCATTTAGTGACAAGAGACAGTTGGGGACCTCTATCCCTCCATTATTTGGTGATTTCATTTAGATCTTTCTCATATATGTACTTGCTTTAGGAAGCTTCTACTGGATTAGGTTTCCATACTACTCCTCAAATAGCCCCTAACTTTAGCTGTCTCTCCACATATTCCCTTCCTTTTCCTCCTTTCCCCCATCTCCTCTCCCCTGTCTTGATCTCTCCATTCTAGTCGCCTTTCTCCATCCATTCCACTATGTATCCTACTTCTCCTATCTAATAAGATCTATCTGTGCTCCCTAGTCCCTTACTCTGTACTTAACCTCTGTGGTTCTATGGATTGTGGCTTATTATATATAGTATGATCAACTTCACAGCTAATACCTACGCATAGTGAATACCTGCCATGTTTGTCTTTTTGGGTCTGGAATACCTCATTCAAGATGATTTTTTTCCTAGTTCTGTCCATTTATTTGTGGAATTTCATGATGTCATGATTTTAAATGACTGAGTAATAGTCTATTATATAAATGTACTACATTTTCTTTATCCATTCATCTGTTGAGGGACATCTAGGCTGTTTCCAGCTTCTGGCTATTATGAATAGAGCAGCAATGAACATGGTCAGGCAAGTGTCTCTTTGGTCAGATGAAGCAGCCTTTGGGTATATGCCCAAGAGTGTTATAGCTAGATCTTGAGATAGATCGATTCCCATCTTTTTGAGGAACCACTATACTGATTTCCATAATGGCCATACGAATTTGCACTCCCACCCTTAACGGATGAGTGTTCCCCTTGCTCCCCATCCTTACCAGCATGTGCTGTCACCTTTTATTGATCTCAGGCATTCCGATGAGTGAAAATGGAAGTCTCTAAGTAGTTTTGATTTGCGTTTCCCTGATGATTAGGATGTTGAACCATTAAGTGTTTCTCAGCCATTTGAACTTCCTCTTTTAGAACTTACTGTTTAGATCTGTACCCCATCTTAAAATCAGGTCACTTATTTTCTTGATATTTAGTTTTTTTAATTCCTTATATATTTTGGAAATTAGCACTCTAATGTGTAGTTAATGTTCTTTTTTTTTATTTTCTAATTTGTAGGCTGCCACATTGTCTAAAGGAAGGTGTCCTTTGCAATGCCGAAGCTTTTCAGTTTCACGAAGTCCCATTCATTAGTTGTTGATTTTAGAGCCAATGCTATTAGTGTTCTATTTAGAAAATCTTCCTATGCCAATGAGCTCAAGACTATTCCCCACTTTTCTTTCTATCCGATTTAGGGTATCTGGTTTTATGTGGAGGTCTTTGATCTGCTTGGACTTGAGTTTTGTGTTGGGTGATATATTGATCTATTTGCATTCTTCTACATCCAGTCTAACCAGAACCATTTACATGTAGAAGAATGCAAATAGATCAATATATATCACCTAGCACAAAACTCAAGTCCGAGCACATCAAAGACCTCTACATTAAAACCAGATACATCATTCGTTGAAGATGCTGTCTTTTTTTAAGTGTTTGTTTCTGGCACACGCACATGTGTATGTGTACATGTGTGTGTGTGCATTTGTGTGTGAGTGTGTGTGTGTGTGTGTGTGTGTGTAAGTATTTGTGTCTGGATCTTAATTGGATTCCATTGATCAATGTGTCTGTTTTTGTGCCAGTGCCATGCTGTTTTTATTACTGCAGCTTGGCAAAACAACTTGAAATTGGTAGTAATGAGACATCCAGGAGTTCTTCCATTATTCAGGAGTGTTTTAGCTATTCTAGGTTTTAGGGATTTTCATATGAAGCAAAATTGTTCGTTCAAAATCTGTGCAGAATTGTGTTGGAACTTTGGTAAGAATTGCATTTAATCTGCAGATTGCTTTGGGTAGAATGACCATTTTTACCATGTTAATCCTATTGATCCAGGAATATGGGAGATCTTTCCATCTTCTAATATCTTCTTTAATTTCTCTCTTCAATAACCCGAAACTTTTATCATACAGGTCTTTCATTTCTATATTATTTGAGGCTTTTATAAGAAGTGTTGTTTCCCTGATTTCTTTCCAGTCAGTTGATTTTCGTGAATTACTTTTGTGTTCAGATTTGCTGAAAATGTTTACCTACTGTGTTTTCCCATGGAATTTTTTAGTTTACTTATGTACAGTACCATATCATCCACAAATAATACTGAGACTTCTTCCCTTCCAATTTTAACTCCTTTATCTCTTTCAGTTATCTTCTTGTTCTAGTTAAGACTTCAAGTACTGTATTGAATAGGTATGCAGAGTGGGCAACTTTATCTTGTTCCTTATTTTCGTGGAATTGCTTTGAATTTCTCCCCACTTATTTTTGTGTTAACTATGTGCTTGGTGTAAACTGTCTTTATTATGTGGAGTTACATCCCTAGTATCTCTAGTCTCCTCAGGATTTTATCATGAAGGAGGGTGTTAGATTTTTGTCAAAGGCCTTTTTTTTTTACATCTAATGAAGTATGATTGTGTGTTTTTGTGTTTCAATTTGCCTGTATGGTGGATTATAACTATGGATTTATGTATGCTGAGCCTTCCCTGCATCTCTGGGATGAAGCATACTTGATGATAGTGGATGATCTTTTTGATGCCTTCACCATTTTTAAACAAATGAGATGCTGGACAGATTACTCTGTGGTCCCTAGTCCCTGGGAACAACCTTTGTAGGCAGAGACAAGTTATATTTGTGAATTCCCAAGCATTGCTCATGTTTAAAGAAACTTTCAAATCCAAGCAACAGGGAAAGAATCCCAGAGAGTAACATAGAGCCACATGGAAGATTAGAGAGTCAGAGACAAGAGAAGGCAGACAAGCTTGCCACATCCAAAGCCCATCATCCTGTTGGAGACAGAGCTGACCGGAAATTCATTTTATTTTATTTTATTTCATGTAATTTTTAATATTTGTGAAGATGAATTTAATTAGTTGATATTAAAATTATGGGATAATATAGTTTTTAAGGCCAAATATTTCTACACATGCAATTATATTTCTGAACAAGAGGTTATCACGAAGAAATAAATCTTATGAAGAAAAATTATCTGGGGGTTAGACCAAGTTCATGTGCTCATTTAAATAGAACATTCTAGTTTTTTAAGTGGGAAAATTGAAGTGCCATTCTGAAATTATTCCAGGAAAATTATAATTTATTCACATAAACTTAAAAAAGTCAAAATTCCTGTGAATATTCTTGAAATAATAGCTTTAAACCCCTGTAATATAAAAGTATTTTTCTCTTATTAAATGTTTTATTATTTTAAAAAATTAAATATATTTTGATCATATTCTTCTTCTCCCCAAGTGCTTCCACATCCTTTCCCACTTCCTACCCATCCAACTTTCTTTCTCAAAACCAACAAAAGCCCAATACAACAAAACCCGTCCAAACCAAGAAAATAAAATAAAACGCCCAAACAGAAGCAAAAAAAACAAAACAAAACAAAACAAAAAACAAAACACAAACTATAACTCAATAAAAAGATGATGTTCCTAGTGTCCTGCCATTAGAGAAAACTGATTTTTCCATCTCACAGCAGGTACAAATGGCAGTTCCATTGTTAACCTTTACCCTAGTAGCTAGGTTTTTATTTAATTCATTCATTCGTTTTCTAACATAAACACTATCACATTATAGTTGGACAGAACAAGCTAACAGAAGGAAAAGGTCCAAGAGTCAGAGGCCACTGGTTCACACTCCATGGAATCCCATGAAAACACTAGACTGAAGCCATAAGCGTAGGCGGGTGCAGGCCCTGTGCATGCTGCTCGCTCTTGGCAAGTTGATATGAGGTTTGTTTGCGTTGATTTAGAGGCTTTGTTTTCTTGGTGTCCTCCATCCTCTCTGGCTCTTATCCTCTTTCCACCTTCTTTTCTGAAGGTTTCCCTGGTCTCTGACGAGAGAGGAATTTGATGGCGACATCCATTTGGGACTGAGTACAGAGTTCATTTTAAGTCCTGATTTTCAGTGATACTTTGGGTGTGGCAAATGATGATATTAGTATTTGATTAACATTTAATCACGATTTGATTAGCATTTTATTACAGCTTTTTCCTTAACCATAGATCAATTTTTAATTTATTTTTTATTTTTACACTCCAGATTTTATTCCCCTCCCAGCCCACCCTCATATTCCACATCCCATACCTCTTCCCCCAACCCCTCTCCATGAGGATGTCCCCACCCCACCATCCCACCAAACCTCTAAACTTCCTGGGGCCTCCAGTCTCTTGAGGGTTAGGTTCATCTTCCCTGACTGAACCCAGACCCAGGAGTCCTCTGCTGTATATGTGTTGGGGGCCTCATCTCAGCTGGTGTATGCTGCCTGGTTGGTGATCCAGTGTTTGAGAGATCTGGGGGTGGACAGGTTAATTGAGACTACTGGTCCTCCTACAGGGTTGACCTCCTCCCCAGCTTCCTTCAGCTTTTTCCTAATTCAACCAGCAGAGGGGCGAGCAGCTTCTGTTCATTAGTTGGGTGCACATATCTGCATCTGACTCAGCTGCTTGTTGTGTCTTTTGGAGGGCAGTCATGATAGGTCCCATTTTGTTAATGCCCCATAGTCTCAGTAATGGTGTCAGGTCTTGGGGACTCTCCTTGAGCTAGATCCCACTTTGGACCTGTTGCTGGACTTTCTTTTCCTCAGGCTTTTCTCCATTTCTATTCCTGCATTTCTTCAGACAGGAAGAATTATGGGTCAGAGTTTTGACTGTGGGATAGCAACCCCATCTCTCACTTGATGACCTGTCTTTTTGCTGGATGTGGACTCAACAAGTTCCCTCTCCCCACTGTAGGCCATTTCATTTACCCCCTCCCTCCTTTGAGTCCTGAGAGTCTTTCACTTCCTATGTCTCTGACATATTCTGGAGGGTCCTCCCAACCTCCTTCCTCCCAATTGCCTGTTTCCATTCTTTCTGCTGTCCCTCAGAGCTTCAGTCCTTTCCTCCCACCCAATACCAGATCATGTTCTCCTCTCTCCCCACCTCCATCCTCTCTCCCTCCCTGTCCCTTCCTCCCCTTGTGGTTGCTTTCTTCTCCTTCCCAAGTGGGCCCTTCAGCTTGTTGACCTTTTTGAATTCCGTGGACTGTATCTTGGGGTATTCTGCACTTTTTCTTTTGGCTAATATCCATTTATATCTTGAGAAGCATCTTTGTATTTGAAGTATGATTTTCTCATATCCAACTAGCATTTCCCTCTCATTCTTGTGGTTACAAGTAAGTAACAGAGTCATTAAGAAAATACAATTACCTTTTTTAGAAATTTTCTCTGCAATGGACTTTTCTGGAACAATGCTCATCCTCTGAGCCAGCAGGCAGGAATCATTTCTTGTCAACACACCAGGCAGAGCATGTCAGTATCCCAGTCATTCAAGGAAAATGGGCAGTGTTTGTCAGGGATAAGGAGGTTCTTAGGCTGCTGGTTTAAGTCTGAGTGTGTGAGAATACTTGGTCCCCAGATGGTGGCACTGTTTGGAAAGAGTGTGGAACCATGAGGAGCCAAGGATTAGCTGAAGGAAGTAGGCCCTCTTGGGGATGGGTCTTGAGGTTCATAGCCTGGCTCTACTTCCCTAGCACGTCCCTGCTTTCTGATGTGCTAAAAGTGAGCAAGGAAGCTACTTTGCCTTCTCAACCATGATGGACGCTGCCCTCAAACTGTGAGCCAAGTCCTCCCTCATTTAAGTAGCATCTGATCAAGAATCTAGGCACAGCAATGTGAAAGTAACTTGTAATCCGCTTGCACCTTACACATTGCCCAGTGCATAAACCTGCACAGACCTGTAACTACTCTAGTATCACCACCAGGAAGGGGTTGAATTTCCTTTCCTTTCTGTTTTGCTTTTAAAATCCCAAATAAAAACAATACATATGTTTTCCTCTCTGTAGGGTATTTTTAGACTATCTGGGAGATGAAATGGCTTTGGTTCAGCCACATGACTGCCATTAGCACTAATGGGAGAAAGGCGTGTTTGTGGAGAAAAAGGCTAATCCCCAAGTGTATAAATAGCAGCTGCCTGTGGCCAGAGGGCAGCCGTGACATGGTGTACATCACATGCTGCGTTCTTGAGTGGGTATCTGTGCTCAAGTCAGCCTTCCATGTGAGGTAGGATGGACCAAAGCTTAAGAGCCTTTGAGATTTCAGAGGTCCTTTCTCTGGCCCAGCTCTTGGCCTCCCACATCTAGACAGGAAAGGCTTCTCTGTACTTGATGGGAAGGCTTGTGCCTTCTGGTTGAATTTATCTCATAGTATATTCTTTCCCGCAGTTTCAGACAAAACACTGGGATCCTACACTTACCCTAGTGACCAGACTTTGCTGAGAAATTAGTCTAATTGGTAATTTGTTTCTGACCCTGTTGTCTGGGCCCCAGCTCTGTAGGCGACACACCAGGAGGGCCATTCACATGCACAGACCCAGAACTTCCCTCAGTATCTGCCACCTTGTAATCCAAAGGTCCAAATGTCTTGTACACCTCAACCTTGAATTGCTGAAGTGCTCTATCGCTCCTGTGAGGTATAGAAAGTTGGGCCCCATCACTATACACCCTGTAATCCTTTTCCCTAGTCTGGTGCAAATATCTGACTAAAGCATTCAGGACACTTTAGAGGTATGGGGGATTAAAGCATGTTCACCAAAAGGAAACTGTCTCTATAGAAGGGAAGAAACAGTTATTGTCCTCTCTTTATTCTGACTTTGCATTGCAAATACACTTAAAATCCTGAGTCTCCTTTGGCTCCTGCACATAGCTCTTTCTCAACTGTTTCTAGTGATGAGGATGCAGTGATGATAAGACAGAAGCCAGTGGGGAGAGGACTGTATAGCTGGGCCCCTCTCACACAGCTGCTTACACTCAGGAAGGTGGTTGAGTGGGAGAGTGCTATTCTAGAGACATAGACATATTGGTGTCCTTCTGCAATGTCAGAATTCATTGAACAATGAAACTGGTGTTCATTAATGATTTCCTTTGGTAGATGGCCATTGGCAAGTAAAGATTCTTTTATTGTAGTCTTAACTATTAATCATAAGTAATAGTGTCTCAAATCACAGATCACACTTCGCACAGTAGAATGTGTGTGTGCATGTGTGTGTGCATGTGTGTGTGCATGTGTGTGTGTTGGTAAGTTGTTGAATGGTTACAAAATAGTTGAACACCTTGAGACTGGATGGGTGGGTGGTTTGTTCATAGACATATAGTTGATGGATGGCAAAACCAGGGTGAAAATGGCTACTAGCACTCTAGTGATGCATTCCAAGCTGTTGCTAGCATTTTCATGTCCTGAAATGAAGTATGTTACAGGCTCAGCCATTCTGAGAGCTCTTGGGTCACAGTAAATAAAGGTTGTACTGAGGGGTTATGTCAGCAGGCTGAGTGTGATTGGTTCCTGGTGGCTGGTGACTTCTCTCTGCCCACCAGAGGACTGGCTGAAACACTGAGCCCCATGGGATTTCCCGGGTGTTTTAGTAACTGTGATGTTACATGTATGTTTATGCTATATCTGGTAGCTCACCAAGCACAGAGACAGTCATTTTATAATTTCTGAGAAATGACTTTACTTGAAATACTGCTCTGTTCAGGACTTTTCTGAATCTTTCACAAATGAACTTTTTTTTTTTTAAATCTAAGTTTCAACTAATAAAAACGGGATTAAAAAAAAAAAGTCTAAAAGCTTCTCTTATATCCTAGGTCTTTTTCCCAAGCTACTAACAATGTGTATGAATAATGACCACTTAAATATGTTTTTTATAAACCAGCAAGCACCAGTGTGCCCTGAGGACCTATTTGCCTAAAAACTCACTTTTTGAAAGGGGATCTATGGTCATTCCACTGTGAGACCTCAGATGCCCTTGGAAGGTGTCAAGAGAGGCAATGAATATGGACAAGTCTGAGTACTGCAGCAATAGGGTGGGCCCAGGCGTAGAACATAGATGCTATCCCCAGAGAAGTTCTGAGCTTAAATGATGTCCTGGGCTTAAAGACTCAAGGAAAACTAATGAGCTGTTTTCTATCCACAAGAACCTGATCTTGCCTGAATATTTGCACCAATGTAAGGTCGAATATGGTATAAGGGGAGAAACTCTTACTTCTTTCCAGACTGCATGTGGCTTACTGCTAGTAGAACTAGTTTTATATAAAACAGGGTCAGTGTGTGGGAGCTGAGTGTTTTAAAATGCCAGGACTCAACAAACCCCACACCTTACCCATCATTAGCTATCATCAAGGATAAAAGATTGGTGATGTCTTTCCCTTCTTCAGGTAGGTGTGTGTGTGTGTGTGTGTGTGTGTGTGTGTGTGTGTGTGTGTGTGTGTGTATGTATGTATGTATGTGTATGTGTTTAAAAACATACATTTTAAAGGTTTATTTATGTATATGAGTACTCTATATACACCTGTGTGACTAAAGAGGGCCTCAGATCCCATTAGAGATGGTTGTGAGCCACCGTGTGATTACTGAGAATTGAACTCAGGACCCCTGTGCTCTTAACTTCTGAGCCATTCTCTCCAGCCTCTTGGACTTGTATATTAAGCATTGACTGGGGCAGGGGTACTTTTCAGTGAATTTCCTCATGATTACACACACACACACACACACACACACACACACACACACACACACACACAATTTTCACAAAGAAATTTCTTACTTCTCTGGGGCATATGGTAAATACTTTCACAAGACAGTAGCTTTTAAGAACCAGTTAAACACATTTCTAGTTTTCCCAGCCTAAGCAGTCTCTTGAGTGAAGTCCATAGACTGTTCTGTTTCCTGCAGAATCATTTTATTGGAGAGAAATAAATAACTTAAATTCTCCATGCTATGGGAGGGACCAGGAAGCAGAACTTTGGTGAGACACCACCTGTTCATGTCATTGTACATTACAGTCCTTTGGGGAAGAGATGAATATGTCAGAGTGTTAAGTGTTCATGTCTGAAAGTCGCAGAAGAGAAAGGCAGAGGGAGCCAGCCAGCCTTGCTGACTCAGCCTCCTTCTGAGGCTTGATTCATTCCTAGTTGCTATTTTCACACACTATGTGCTTTTCCATGGAGGCCCGTGGGAACATCTCCAATTTCGATTGTCAAAAATAGCCTTCAAAGAGCAGAACATTCTTAGGAGAGGCTGCGTGTAGAGAACATGCTTCCAGCTGGGTTGGGTTGATGTGGTTGAGGCATGTGAACCACGTGATAGAATTGGAAAGCTAGCGGGATCCTAATCTGGAAACCCTTCCAGCTGCTCCGGAAGTAATTCTGTTCACCCCAGACAATACCAAGAAGGTCAGAGCTTTTTCTATGGGGATCCTCTAACCTTGGAATATGCTTCCTTTTCTGATGTAGGGTCATTAGAAGTATTGTTACCCTTCTTGAGTGGGGGAAAAGAGGTCCTACTATTAGAAGGAAAAAAAGGGGAAGGGGTGGGAGGGAGCAAAAGGATAGCATGATAAACGGGTATCTTTTTCTTATATCTTTCCTAACCCCAGCTCCTCAGACTGCTGTGAATAATAAGTTCTTAGTTGAAAACTGTCATAGGAGGTAAAGTCTATCATCAGAACCACCAACAGAATTATAAAATTCTTTGTTTTATATCTCACAGGTTTAGGCCCCATCTTGGTCATGTATATTTAGCATGATATTTCTAGTCCTGATTATTCTCTTCATCATGCAGCACAAAACTGGGCAGTTTCTGTCTCAAGTCCCATGACCTTGAAGTGAGGCTGAAGGTTCCCTCTGGCTCCATGCTAACTGAGGTCCCTTTTCTCCTTACTATTGTTAAGTCTTGTGCATTCATTTGCCCATTTGTTTCTTGTTTCCATAAAAGTAGAAAATAGGGGATGTGTTCAAACTATTGCCAGAAAACAGCATCTAAACAAGAGCCATGGTTTTGCTAATGCAGGAGGCAGCAGGGTGTGACAGGGGCTTATGTTCACCAGTGACATGTGGATATTCAGAAACAATATGTAGGCCTTGCTGTGAATGTTGTTCTAAACACAAGGAGATTCCTGGTAGCAACATCCAGGTCTTGCTGTATGTGGACCATCAAGACCTTAAATCTAAGCATAGCTGTAACTGGGTGGGAGTAAGGCCCAGATGTCTTCAAGAGGTTTCATCTATGTTCTGCTAGGTTTCTGGGAAGGCTTAGTGTTCTTGGAGGTATCTTTGTGTTTGGTACCTTTTGGCTTTCTGTGGGGCCTTTACATCTCTTGGTCACTGGGAGGACAATCTCCAGTCACAAATAGCAGGTTCTATCACATGGCTAATCCTTATCTGATTTATTTGTGGTTTGGTGATTTGGGATGCCTAGTACTCTTTGACAACATCTCAGTGCTATAGGTGAGATGGACTATTCTGTGGATCTACTACACTCTGCCCAGTGCAGATCCAAATGACCTCCTTCCATTCTACAAAAAAGACTGTCTTCCCCACTGTGCTGATACCTCAGCGTTGGGTCTGCGCTACTTGCCCTGGGTTTATTTTAAGTCTGTAGATAAGAACAACTAGGCAGTAATGCTTGTGAAATTGGTGGAGTGTCTTATAAGCCACCAGAGTGAAGCTCCCACTGGGGAACCACTAAGTGGACACAAGTTCCCATGTTGCTTTATTAAACCATTGTCAAAGGCTATTTGCTTTTCAAGTCATACCAAATGCTCATTTTCCTTTAAAAGGTGAGTTTAGTCCATTTTATTTATTGATAAGACTGACATTTGGAGCCAGATCTGTAATAAATAGACTTATAATTACACTCTCAATTCTGTCCTATGCTAGATTTCTAAGATGCCAACTCTGCTTTTCTGTGTCTACATCTGCATGCACACAGGTATATTTACATATGTAAAGTTTGTGGGTTCATCTGTGAGATTCCTTTCTGCTTGCATCTTTTTACATATCCTGTACAAACATGTGGCCGATGAGTGGATGAAAAGAAGGACAATCCAAGAAGCTAGATGGATACAGAGCCTTCAAGACCATCCCTGCACATTCTCAACTTCTTGTGCATACTTAGAAGGAATGTATGTCTTTCATCTTTGATGTAAGCCTTTGGCAAATGAAATCCCAAGTGAGGTGAATCACTTGTGAATAGACGTTCATAGCTCCCTGAAGACTACTTATATTCCTAATACCAGAATCATATAGGCAAATGTCAGCTTCTGAGGTGGCCAAAGAGTCCCCTGAGGCCAGAAGAGACTTGGAATGCTCCTCAGTTATAGATGTTTGTATGAGATGAGCCTCCTAGCAATTGACTACACTGAAGGTTTACTTCAGAGATGGAGTGGAGTTGACAATCATTGGTCATGAAAGATGCTTGTAGTAGGTGTCAAGTTCTTAGTGGTAGGAGGAGAGGGCTGGGGTGGATGTAATCATCCTGGGTGTCTTGTATCCTGTGTCTTGCCATGCTCTCTGCCATAAATATAATGGACTAAACCTCTGAAATTGTAAGAAAGCCCCAATATGAATGATTTCTTTTGTAAGAGTTGTCATGGTCATGGTGTCTCTTCACAGTAATAGAACACTGACTAAAATAGAAATTGCTATTAGGGAGCAGGGTATAACTGTGATAGGTCTGGCTGGGCCTTTTATTTGGGACTTTGGATTAGGAAAACAGTTGAATGCTTTAATTAGGGCTTAATGGACCATAATAGCAAGAAATACGGAAAGTGATGGTGCCAAGAGTAATGTAGATTATGACATCCTGACTCAAGAGGTTGCAAAGAAGTATATTATTAATTGGCTTAGAGACTGATCTTGTGATATTTAGCAAAAAGTGTGACTGCTTTTTGCCCCTATCTACCTGAGGCAAAACTGAAGCATTTTGGATGAATGGTATTGGCAGAGGAAATTTCAAGACAGTCTAGTATTGACTGTGTCTCTTAGATCATTAGTAACCATTCTTATGCAGCTCTATAATGAAAAGGAGCAGTCTGAGCAAGGGAAAATATAAGATGTACAAAATTAGGAGGAAAAGAGCACCAGGAAATGTAATGGAACTAAGTCCTGGGCTCAAGGCAATAAAACTTTTAAAGAAAAACGTGATGCTAAATGGAAAAAAGGAAGTAGTAACCTTAGAAACAAAACTCAACTCAGCTAAGCTTTCTGTTTGTGAAAATTAATTAAGAAAAGCTTAAATAATGAAGGAAAATCTTGGAAACAGAAAGCTAATGAAAATGTATTTGAATGAGGGGACCAAGTTCCAGTCCCATCAAGCAGCAGAACTTGGCAGGTCAGCCACATGGCTCTGGCTTTAGAGTCAAGGATACAAGAAAGGGGTTCTGGAAGCTCCTTCAAGGAAAAGAGGAAAAGCCATTGAGGCTAGGCATGTGCCAGGGGTATCCCTGCATGAAACTATGAAAGTCAAGCATGGATTTCATTGGGGTCCCTGAGATTTTGGAGATGCCAGAATTGTGGGATACCTGCTGAGAAAAGCTACAGACTAGGTATGGAAACAGCAGAAGAGAAAGAAGTGTGTTGCAATTAACAAAGCTGAAAGGAGTTGGAGATCTGAAGAGCACTTTTAATGGAGATGTAAAGTTTGGGTTTGCCCTGCTGTTTTTCAGTCTTGCTTTAGTCCAATATTTCCTCCACTATGCCACCTTTCCTCCCTTTTGGGATGACTAAGATACACTAATGCCCACAAAAGGAGCTCTACCTGCCTCAGATAGTCACTGTAGGCATTGTTTGTCAGAGAGGCTCAAAATGTCAGATTTCAGAACTTTCTTATAATAGTTCAAGAGGTAGAATCCAGAGCTTCAGATACTCTACTTCTAAGCCATACTCACAGCCCAGTATTTTAATTTCAAAATACTTTTGTAAATTTTGACAGTCAGCATTTGTGACATTTTTAGCTTAGGAAAAGCTAGTTTAATGGAAAAAGATTTCAGTGAGAAATAAAAATATCTCTTTAGATGTGACTAAGTTCTGAGAAATATTTGAAATGTGTGTTTCCTATAATGCTTCCCAATCAGAGGAGTCGTGCTTCTGGGTGAGGACTGTGGAAAAATAGATATTCTAGAGATATCTGAGGGGGACACAGAACCCGACAAACTTGTGTGTCTTGGTGATGGTGCTTGCAATGTAGTAAAGTGCTCCTGTTGTGGAGGATAGGTATGCACATGTATGTGTGAGTGTAGATTGTTACTTCTGCCTCTGTATACATTTTGTTTGTGTAGACATTTTATTATTAATATCCCAAACCTCTAGAATTATGATATATTGGGAAAAGAAGCATCCTTTCTGGTTTCTGTCTGGGGGGAAATAGGCATTATTGCTTTGCTGTGATTGTATGCACAAGTCTTACAGGAAGTGAGAATTGCATTAACAGTTCTCCACATTGTGTGGAGCTTAACCTTAAAATAACACCAATGAACACATGAGGCTTTTTTTTTTCTTTCCTCTTTTTTCAGTGTTACTGCTTATGTAGACTTGCATGTTCATATTCAAACACCATAATGAAATCAGCCCAGCGGCTCTCTCTGCCCAGCCTCTTTCCTCAGTCAGTGACTATAGCTACTTTTTACAAGCCTTCCTTTTCTGGTCATCAGTTCCTCCTCCCTTTCTCTACTCCTTCAGAAAGAAAAGCTGCTGATATCTGTGTAGTCAGTAGAAAGCTGCTCACTGTCTAGGGAAGGGCTGACATCACCAGGAAGCTTCGGTTTCAGCAGCATAAGTACTCTAATGTTCTTCACCTACCTCTGCACATTCTCCAGCTTTTGCAGCATCCCCTCTTTCTCATATGTATACATGTGTATCTTCATGTTACATGTGCAGATTGACTTGTATGTAGGTACTCTTGGATGTATGTAGAATCTAGAAGTTGGTTCATCCACTCTCCACTTTGCATACTGAGGCATGGTCTTTCATTGAATCCAGATCCTCTCATCTCAGCCTGTCTAGTGAGTCAACTTGCTGAAGAGAACCCTCATGTTGGCCACTGAAAATGTTAGAATTTCAGGCTGTCTGCTCAACCCAACCAACATTTGCATGAATCTGGAGGTCCTAGCCCCTGTTGTCAGTCTTGCATGGCAAATACTTTATCCCCTGAGCCACCTCAGTGACAGAGACTCTGCTCCTGCAGCATAAATCAATGTGAAGATCTAGCAGGAGGAACCCCCTGCCTCTCCAGCAGGAGGGAGCTATTTACCCCATGTCCTTTCTGCCTCTTCACCCTTTTCCCTTTCTCCCTCCCTTGTCGTTAGGATGTCATGCACTCTGTAGAGATGAGCAGAAATATACTGAAGCAATTAATGCCTAATTTTAAAGAGAAGTCTGCAGTGGGTGGGGTGTGATACTACCACAAAGATGCCCATCTCCACACAAGGAGACCCTGCATCACACATCAAAGCATGAAGCCTGAGGTAGAAGAAAAGAGAGGGATTTCCCACCAGCCATGCTTGTAGAAAGAGCCCATTTTATGTTTTGTTTCCTCACTGTTTCTCAATGACTGCAGGCTGGCTCTACTTTCTTTGATTCTCCCTGCATTGCAATTGAAGGCAGAAAGGAAAAGAATAAAAGTGAGCCATACCTGCTGGGGAAATTGGACACTTAGAAAGCCACCATCCTTCCTGTATTTTCCTTCCTCCTTGGAGGCATTAGCATGACTCATGTAGAAGCCTGCCCCTCCTGCTTTCTCTTCTATACAGCAGACCCTTCTCCTGTTCTGCTACTGCTGAGAAAGCCTGAGTCCTCCCTGCAGGACCTATGTCTGCATTTACAATGAGTGTCTACCTGGGTGAGAGCCCACTCTTAACAGGTTTACTTCCCTGGTTCTCAGTTTAGATGCTGTCATTATGAGGTTTAGTGAACCAAATTTGTCCATTGAATGTACACAGAAGAGTTGTGAAGGCAGCAGGGTGGAGGGTCAAAGGTGGTCAGGGGCCACTAAGAGTAACAGGGATACAGTGGTAGAGCGCTTGCCTAGGAAGCGCAAGGCCCTGGGTTCGGTCCCCAGCTCCGAAAAAAAGAACCAAAAAAAAAAAAAAAAAAAAAAAAGAGTAACAGGGATAGCCCTTAGAATCCTTAGGACATCCCGAGACACACCCCATCGGTTTAGAAACTGATGTTTATGCTAGTGATCCAGAGACAGTGTCACAAATTTCAGCTACTGTATTTTAAAGATGAAGGCAGTTGAACAATAGTCTGGCCTTTGAGGAGACTACTAGATGCAAATGTGGAGGAAACTTGTGGCTTATGCTGACACAGGGTCCTGCTTTCATTAGGAGGCTCCTTAGTAGATTAAGAATCTATATAATGGGGCTGGGGATTTAGCTCAGTGGTAGAGCGCTTACCTAGGAAGCGCAAGGCCCTGGGTTCGGTCCCCAGCTCCGAAAAAAAGAACCAAAAAAAAAAAAAAAAGAATCTATATAATCTGTTTTAAGGAGGTGGGAAGCTGTGATGTCAGCCCTTAATATGGTCTTTGTCTACCAGGATGACTGTTCTAGAGAGCTTAAATCACTTCTCTGGTCTCTCAACATCCTGGCATAGTTTAATCTAGTTCACATAGCAGTGAAGGCAACATGAGTTCTACATGTGATAGCCTGGTCTGCACTGTGGACTGTGTAGCTGCCCCTTATGAGCCCTCGTGTCCACTCTTTCTGGATTTAATGTTCTGCCTTTGGCATCCAGCTGACAGAATCCTAGTGCTGTGTCTGTCTTTGTGAGTAGTCACTCAGAACTTTGTTGTTGCTGTCTGCTGTGATACCAAGTCCCTCAGTCATTGCAGCTCTGAAATCTATACATCTCCTGGAGACTGGGAAAGAAACTGGAAAGTGACTTTATCAAGTCAGCATGAATGGTGGCATATTACTGCCACTGGAGGTCAAGTATCCAGAGAAATGCCCACCTTGTTCTCCTGTGTAACCTGGTAGTGCCCCAGCCTGGCCTGCATAGGCCCCTTCTTGGCTGATCTGGATCCTGTATTGCCAAGGTCCTTGCTACCCCATTTATACCAGGCTTCTCCTTTCGGAGGCTCTGGTTTGCTTCCTGGTTCCCTGCTCCATCTGTCTTAAGATCTGCTGCTGTACATAGATAGGTCGGGATCCAGAAATGTGGAGTAGCACACTCTGCCAAACCCACAACCACTAGCTGGCATGCCTGACCATGCAGTAGCCCAGCATGGTCTCATTGGTGCTAGCCATGTATGTTTGGGACCTGATTTGCTACTAACTTCTGGCCTTGCCACTCTACTAAACTCTCTTCTGGAAGCCTTCACACAATAGGCACAGTGTCAGGACAGTGTTTTTATGTATGGTATACAGAATTTTGGTATTAAAACCATATAAGTGTAGTGGATAATACATGATGGCCCAATGATCTTCCCAGCCAAGGATATGTTTGTTTGTTTGTTTGTTTGTTTGTATTTTGTAACTCCTGGGCAGAATCTTCCGTTGGTGTCTGTTTGCTTTCTAGTATCTACCTCAATCAAATTCCAGGGCAGGAAAGTTTGCTAGAGAACGGAGCCCTAATGTATCAAGCAACACCATGTAAAGAATCTGACATGTTCCTGTTAGGAAAAAATGTGCAGTGCCAAACCCTCTCCATGTACAGACTCGGGAAGGAGACAAAAATCACAAAATCTGGCATAGACGCTGCCTTTTCACGCTTCTTTAACCAGAGCAGAGCCTGCAGTAGTAAAGTATCAGCTCAGTAGTGTCTGGGTGAGGGTGTAAAATGTCCCAGACCGGATCCTACCTCAGAACAATCAGTCCCGGCTTGGGAGCGCTGTTTGGGCAGGTTGTGGAAACTTTAGGACATAAACCCTTGCTGAAATATATAGGACCATAGCGGCTGGGCAGGTTGTTTGGGTTTTGGCCGGAATTCTCTTTACTTCCTGGGCGGGAGAAAATGAGGAAGTTGCTCCACAAGCGCCTCTGGTCTAACACCAAACCACTCCCAGCATGATGCTTTCCCACTGTGAGAGGATCTATCACCCTCAATCCACAAAACAACAACAGCAACAACAACGACAACAACGAATCCTTCCTTCCATTGGTTGTTTCTGTTGTGTATTTTAGACACAACCTTGAGAAAATGAATACAGGCCATGAATGAACAACCCAAAGTCCCCCCCCCCCCCCCCCCCCAGTGTATGGAACTAAGAAGCCGTCACACTGTCTGCCTATCCCTGTGTAGGCCCATGGGATGGGCTTATTCTTTCTTGCAGAGTAGACACTTGAGAAAACAGCTCGTAAATCTCCTTTCATTTTTCCAGTGTACCCATTCCTTTCCTCCACTCCCTCAACATAGAATTATTTTTAGGAGCCCTTCTCACTGCCATGGCTTTCAAGCTCATATTTCCAAACTCACAAAAGAAACACTATCAGCAAGATACCCATAGAAATCCCAAAAGATACACGCCCAATAAGTTACCCACTATAGGAACTCTATTCTACTCTCTAGGATTGCTTCCCTTTCAAGTCGCAAAGCATTTAAACTCACACCTATCATATTACTACAATTAGGCAGGTAACCAGAAAAGGAGACGAGGGCTGGCAAATGACAGATATTAGATTGGTGGGAATATTGGCCCACTAAACTCCATAAATCTATACTAAATACATTGATTGAAATAAGCTTAGGTGCAGATAATCTCTGTTAGCCGGCAGAGATTGTATCCCTGATAATTAGTGGGTTTTTGTATCTCTTTTTTCTCAGCATCTCTAATGAAAGGAAGCCATGTAGGAAGGTTGACTGTTATAGGCCATTTTTCTGCTCTACAGTATTTTATAATTAAGCATAATTGGTGATTTTTTCGGAGTAAAGGTTTATAAGCCTGTTTCCATACAATTTAGCAAAATACAGCTTTATTGTACGTGGTGATGTCTCCACTTCATAAGCAAAGTCCAGCAGCTGCCCCACATTCAGCTTGGGACCAGTAGGAACTTTTCCTGTGTTTTGCTTTAAAAGCACAGGGAATACAAATTCACTCTCATAGTGAGCAGGAAGAGAAAGTCTCCAACTTAATTCCTCTGGGCTAGACCCCAAAGTCAAAAAGGTGATTTTAGGGGTGCCCATGTTCTAATCCTGCTGCTTCTCACATTGGACGGCATGGCCTAGCTTAACCCACATCCAGTTGCTCTCAGATATACAAGGGGAAAGCCAGCTATAGAAGCTGTTGACATCTTACCAGTGACATGCTCAGAGTAGGTGTCACGGACCCATGCTCTCCCGTATAGGACGTACTCAAGAAAACAGTGCGAATCTCCTCTCACGACTCCAGTGGTATCCAGCATTTTCCTCTGACAGAATGCATAAACGTTTAGAGGCTTGCACCTCCAGTGGAGCCATTTCCTTTCAGGGACCTCAGCATTGGCTGATGTTAACTCCAGAAGAGTCATGACTTTACTTAAAACAGGGATTTAAAAAAATAATAACTTATAGAATATTATGAAAGAAAGTTTAGGGTTTTTTTTTTTTATATCCAAGCCTATTAAACAGGGAGCAGAAAGAGTCTACATTTCCATTCCTACCTCTGACCCTGCCATTTCCCTCACCATAGTATCTCTCTAGACGTATTGAATGCAAAGTAACCTTTGGTGAGTGTACCTCAGAACACCTGCCTCTTTGAGCTGCTGCAGAGCACAGATGTATACAGCTTCCTTCACTGGCCTTGACTGGTGGACATAGGTCTCTGGGGAATTAGATGTAATACTGTAGAGACAGCTGTGGAGCTACTCATCAGAGCTTGGCAAGGGCACGATCCTCTGCCTCTCGCCCCTGCCCTTGCTATAACCTGCAGCTTGATATCAGCGGCTCTGTACTATTAGGAACAACCTAATGCTTAGTGCCTATAAAATGCTCTAAGCATTGTTATTTTCTTCTTACATAAATCATATTATTTGGTACATTATTTTAATATTTTACATGATAATATTTTAATATTAATGTTTACATAAATGTTATTTGGTACATTAGATCTAATTGAATAATTCTGTAGCATATATTCTAGTTCTATATTTGTTATGTAAAACCCAATAATATGGTAAATTACTAATAGCTAATAGTCACTCATTGTATTATTACACCACCTAGATTTTATAGATGAGGCTATGAAAATTTAAGTGGTAGAGGTAGGATTTGAACTCAGGTGCTAACAGTTAAGCCCACCTTCACTATGGTCCATCCCCATGCTGGTGAGCGTCGTAGGGAAGATGGTACTACTTCTGAAGACCACCACTGGGAGTAGTTCCTTTGTAGCTAAATATATGGTAACAATGTATACAAATGAAGCCAAACTCATGGTAACAATATATAAAAATATAGCACCTGACCTATAGTTCAGGGTCAGGGATGATGACCACATATGAGAGTTGTAACTGTATCAACTGCTACCCACTCTTCTCGGTAGCCCTGTTGTAGCCCACCAGCCAGAAGAGCAAAGGGGTAAGGCATCAAGCACTCAAGAGGTGGGCTCATCTAATAATGTGAGTTAACTCTCATTTTATTTTTAATAGAAACAAAAGTACTTTCTCGGAGCAAGAAGCAGCAGCACCAAGCACAAAGGACTCTTTCTGCTTTCCCAGTGGGACAGAAGCCCATTAAACACTTCCCTCCTGATGGGGACAGTTTACCAAGCAATGATGGTCAGCCTAACATCCTTTCTGAGTCCCACAAGAGGCAACACTCATACTTCATGACACCCAAAGTCCCTCTGTCTGGGTTTTTTTGCCCTTTACAAACTGTGTGTGCCTCTCTGCAGGAAGATGATGCTATTCAGATAGAAACACAGTTCCCCAAAGGTAAGGAGCAAGGGTGGTAGTCCCTGGGCATTTTCTTAATGTGCATAAAGAAGATAGCTCAGTGCCTTTCTGGAATAGTTCGCACAAGCTGGCTTTATGGAGGTGTCAGAGGAAAAAGAAAAATCAGGAACAACAAGTAGACTCTGTGGGTAAGTTATACTCCACAAACAAAAGGCAGTGCTATACAGATCATGAGGCCCCCAGATTAACTACAACCATGGCTAGTGCCAGTCAAGACCCAGGAGGCTACCCATAGGGCAGAACAGCCTCAGTTTGGGAAGGTCTGTGGTGCTAGTGCAGCTACCCTGAAGGTATCATGTCTCTGGGGTGACCAAGCTCACACTAACTGGCTGGCAGGAATAATAGCTAAAGGATGCAGTCCCTGACACACAGACAACATTTTAAATGAGCAGCGTGGGCCCTAGTATTCATAGGCAGGACCCCATCACCATTTCCTACAGAGGAAATAGAAATAGCCAAGTTGGACATAGGCATCAGATCCCTGCAGGTCAAGCTGCTGACCACTCCTAAATACCGTAGTGAACAATTCTGTATGAAAAGAATGACACAACAGAGAATAGCCTCTGGTGACTAGTAGTATAAGTGAGAGAAACTGGACTTTCTATCACCCTGAACACGTTTTTGAAAGAACTTAGAAAGGGACAGAAAGACACATACAGGATCACATGATTTGGGGTGATAAAAATTAGAATGACTATGGTAATTGGCAAAAGTAATATTACTGGGAGTTGGTTCTTATGTTTTTAACTGCCAACTGATTGCAGAAGCAATTGTTAAGCACCAGCTGTAAACTGGTCAGTACTCTTGGAGAGGTGCAGGAGGCACAGGTCTGTTATAAATAACAGTGAACAATGAGGAGCCTGAGGATGACCCACACTCTGGGAGGTCTGAGCAGACATTTTTGTCCAAAATGATCTGAGCTGGCGCTTGAGATGCCAATGCCGTTAGAGATTTAAAAATCATAGCACAGGAAAAAAAAATCCAAGGATGAAGGGAAAGGTACACAAAGTGAAGAGTTCCAGGAGGGTCTTGGCTACTATGGAGAATTGCAAGGGGCCCAGGGACATGTGATTCTCCAAGGGTCCCATTGTTTAAATCAGATTTCCCTCTACACCCATGGCAGGAGTCTGAACTGCAGGCAGGGCCAAGACTTTGTAAGAGAGAATCTCAATGGGTTTACATTCCAGGCGATGGCCTAGGAGCAGTATGTGGACAGACAGGGAAGGGACCAGGCTGGGACTGTCAGGGAGGAGAGAGCAGGTCTTTAAGGCAGGAGAGGTCTGGGTGAAGAGATTTTGGATCTTGGAGCAGATACCATGAGCAGTGAGGAGTCATCCTGCTAGAACTAGCCCCGAGGTTACCATATTCACATAAGGATAAAGGAGGAAAGAGATTCGAAAACACTAGTTCCTCTGTGAGCTGGAGCGGGGAGTGGGGGAAAGGGGTTCACGTGGAGACATGCAAACAGGGTGGTAGAGACTGGCATTAACTTTGGAGGAAGAGCGTGCTGGCTGGTGGCTAGACCTGAGCTAGCCTGAGCTACTAGATAGGCCTGAAGAGAACGTGGAACAATAAAGGAATCTTTAGAAGGTGCCTGAAGGCTGGGAGGCTGATCTAAGCACCTCTAAGTAGTGTGGTATTGGCAGAAAATCATGTGGTATGAAGTGGAGGAGGAGTCGAGGGAGGCTGGGTTACCTAGGGGCTGAAGGGACCTGAGTAGGGAAAGGATCCAGTCAGAGAGGCTACAATTGTAAAGAATGAAATGATACCAGGGGCTTGGATGAACTGTCTCTTGTGACCAGGAGAGCCTCCTCATAGCCACCTTGAGTCTCCCAGAATCATCCGCTTCTAGGCTCTATACATGGTGTTGTGGATACTTGGGGAACAAGCATCAGATGCTGCAGGGAGGTGAAGACAGGCTCCTACAATCCAACTCATGACCATGCTGCAGAATGTGGGAGGCAGGGAGGCAAGGAGGTGCCCTGGTCGTTAGGACTCATCCTGGAGGTGGGGATTCACCAGAACCAAAAGCACTTAATAGACATCAGAGGCCACATAGAGCAGGAAGATGCTGGACTAGGACAAAGGAGGAGTTAGGTGGGGCTGGAGCGGAGAAGGTACAGCAGGGAGTAGAGGTCAGAGGGCAAGAGTGAGCTAAGAGTAATGGGAAGATCTACCCTGCATTCCAGACCAAGGCTTGGTCAGGAGGTGGCCTGGAACAGTTACTAATGCTATTCTTTTAACCCCAGGATTGGCCCCTATCTGCGGTGCTAAGGGATCAATTAATTTTTTACCCTTTCTACAAAGGGAAACTAAAATGGCCCCAGGAAAGGGCTCTGCCAGCTTTGAGAGAGTGGTGAGGCTAGTGGTGGACTCTGGAAAATGAAGGGGAGGGGATACATAATTGAACACCATCCCCAGTCATTATATCATTAGTGCGGCAAACACAAGACAGATTAATATGCTGTCTTGAAACAAGCGAACTGTAATAATTACACAGGACACACTTAATATGAGATCCAGACTAGAAAAGTCTTCTTTCATTTTGAGCAAAGGCATTCTGAACACTGTAATCTAAGGAACACCTCCATGGCCTAACTAGCCAGTCACGGACTCAGGATAACTGCCGCAGTGACTGGGGCAGCTGGGAAGGTCTGTGATGAAGCTGGGTCTCATCAGCTTAACAAGGCCCATTAATAACTCACTGGTATTTCTATATTCTAAATTGTCTTGTGTGTCTTCCTCCTGTGTCAGTCAGGCAGGAGAGCCACTGAGTGCCTTCTAAATGTATTACGGGTCTGCTTTCCTAGATTACACGTGCTGTGACTTGGTTGTAAAACTAAAGGATTGTGAGAAGCATGAAGACCCCACTGTCACACCTGAGCCCTCACCAGCAACCCCCTCTCCAGCAACCCGAGCGGGACCACAGAGCTCTGGCCCATTGGAAGACAGTTTTGAGCCTCTGATGGCAAGTTCTATGACCTTGCAGGTAATACCTCTTACACATCCCCATCCTGGCTTAACTCCAGCTGAGGGGAGGTCTCTCTTGGGGAGTGTGGCATGCACCTGATCTCACTTCTGCCCGTGACCCAGTCTTTCTCTCTATGTCACTCTGGCCTTTCCCTAACATTTTCTAAAACATCTCTGTTATTTGCCTCATGGAAACAATGACACCCGACTCCACCAGGTAAGAATAAGGATTGTTGGTTGGTCGTACAATGTCAATCAATGACCACAGCAATGAAAGGGTTCCCAGAGGTCACATGGGGTCATATCACATTTGAATTTTCAAAAGATCTCTATCAGATGAGAGCCTCTGGACATCCCATAGTCAGATGAGAGTACACAGCCTTTGAACAATTCAGGAAGCTTCTCAAGTTGTATGTCCATGAGCTGAAGAACATGGAAGATATTTTTTAGCTGCTTCTCTGGTTATGGAAGTAATGTGCATATATTGATCAAAGTTATAGCATTTAACATAGTGGATGACCTCAGAGAAAGTTGCTGCTCCTAGCACACTGTGTAGTTAAATACACTTTCTGGGAAGACATTTGCTATGGGGTACAACTCCCTACAAGTGTAAAGAAAGTTCCATTGACTCACTGCTGCATCCTTGGACCTCGATGAACTGGTGCAAAACATCTAGGGTGTCCCCACAAACCAAACATCAAGATGTTCCCAGATGCATGAGCAGAAATACTGCAGCCACGCTTGGACCAGCAAAGGTATCCATCCTCGGGGACTTTGTCTTCAGCTTTGACCTTTCCCTGAAGCTTCAGCACAGTTAGTGACTGGCGAGTCACTTGCTCAGTAGCTAACAGCAAACAGACTCCTTTCTCAGTGCAGCAGCCAGAGGTCCATGCATGATGCAGATGGAGCTCATGCTGTGTTCTTCCTGAGCCCCTAGTGAGTAGGGAAGGGAATAGGACACGTCTAACCTGGAAGCATACCCAGCAAGCCTGTCCTCTGAGCACCGGCCGTAGGCAGACCCAGGATGATGCCTGTGAGAGCTAAATTGATGAAATGCAGCATGTGTCTCTACAGCAATGCTTCTCAACCTGTGAGTTATGACCCCTTTGGAAATCGAACAGACCTTTCACAGGGGTGGCCTAAGACCATCAGAAAATACAGATAATTACATTATGATTCATAATAGCAGCAACATTATAATTGTGAAGTAGCAGTGAAAATCGTTTTATGGCTGGTGGTCACCACAGCATGAGAAATTGTAATAAAGGGAGCATTAGGAAGTTTGAGAACCACTGCTCTACTGCCTAACATGGAGACAGCCAGGTGGGACCCGTTCGTGCACAAGGCAGTCTGTGAGGTACTGTGATGCTCTGGTTGACCTTAAGGATTCAGTAGGGCCTACTAGAAGAAGTGGGAATGGCTGCCACCAGTACTCCTATGACTAGAACAAATTTAAGCAAAGACATTCAAGGAATAGGAAGGTGGGAGAATGAATGGTATCACGGTGTAAGTGTGAACTTAAACTGCTGGGAGTCAGCACATTGTTTATTAAGCTACCCTGAGTCTCATTGTTTACATCTGTCTGTTTTAAATACAGCAGTTTTCAGAATCAATGCAGGGATTCATAAAAAGGGTGGGTATAAGTGGCTTCCCCAATGTCTACCATGGCAGCCCTGTGTGGCTGGTCTTTGCTACCTTGTGGGTCACTACCGCTTATCCTGCTGCTACCTGATTCGAGCCCCTATCTCTAGGCAGGAGAGAAAGGATATAGGGGACACAGAGAGATAGAGATTCTTGAATCTGATTTCTTCTTTGAGAACAACTACTAACAAGTCACAGCCAATCCCACTTACTGGGGCTCTAGCATTTATATACCCTATGAGAAGTTTCCAGAATAAACATACAGTTGCAGAAACTATCTGCGGCTGATGAACTCACACCTCTGTTAGAGCATGAAGCAAATCATAGTCAGCTGCTATGGAGAATCAAAACCAGCCCTACATCTCTACACCTTGGATTAAAACAAAAGCACATTCTTACATCTCCAAAATTCTAAAATATCACTACAGCCCTGCACATGTTTCTTTGTACAAGGAGACACTCACAAAACCACTCTGTATAGCAACGCCTTCTGCCTCTATCTACCCAGGAGAAGCAGTTCTCTTTATAGATAGGCCTCTGAGAAGCACCATTTTCCACAACAGGAGGACAATGCCTGTGCTTCTTAAGACTCTACCCCCAGCTGGGATGAGTATGCTAATTTCTATCTAGTACCTGCCTTTTAGTCCTACCCATGTCTCTTGGACTATGGAATTACAGAACCCTGAAATTTGGGTTCCTCATCAGTGAGTAGCTTAGCAGCATGAATCCACAAATAAATGTTGGCCATTTGTACCCAGTGGCTTCAGTGCTAGTTATTTCTTGGTCCTGATACAGTGTGCTCTGTGCTGCTGTCCAGTACTGACCTCCAGTATCTTGTCATCAATGTGCCCATACTGTCTTTATACACGGTCTTGGGGACAGGGGTTGGATTTGCACTGTGGCTTTTGCCTCAGAGCCTTGTGCTCCTGATTGTCTCCCATTGAGCAAAGTCTCCCTTCTCTTTAAAAACAAAGTCTGTTCTTTGTTCCAATTAGGAAGCCCTGGAAGTCCATAGACCTCAGTTCATTTCTCGCTCACAAGAACGGCTGCAAAAGCTTAAGCACATGGTACAGCAAAGGAAAACCCAACAAAAGGAGAGCCTGGGGCAGAAGCAAAGCCTACTTCCTGTCCGCGCCAACAAGAAGCAGTTCACCATTCCCCATCCTCTTAGTGGTAAGTTGTAGGTGGCTCAGGAGACCTGGACAGACTGGGGACAAACATCCTCAGGTCTGGAGCCTTCGCTGAAGGGATGGTGATCCCAAATTACACCACTGGCATGCACAGACCTCAGCATCCTGAAGCCGGCTCTGGGAGTCAGCTCATGTTGAGCATATGGGCATGCAACTACAGAAATAACTTGGGACACAAATTCACCATTGTAGCTGGGAAAGGAGCCACACCACCGTAGGAGCCAGGATAGTGAGTTCAAATTCTTGGCTCCTAACGGAGCCTTGCAAGCAATCTCCCTTGCCCTTTATAGATTGCAAAACAGACCTGGGGCAAGAAGTTGACTCCAGCTTGTCTGCATCAACATTCGTCATCTGGAGACCTCTTCCTGTTGTGAGCTCAGAGGAAAGCAGGCTAGCTTGTCCAGCACAGTGAGGCCAGGGTCAAAACGACCTCTACTCACTCACTCACTCACTCACTCACTCACTCACTCACTCATAGGAGAAGGAGTTAGCGGGAACCTTTTCTGGGCCCAGCCCCATGTTGGAAGCTGGGAATATCACTGTGAGCAAATGACCTCAGTTTTTTTATTTCCATGGACCCTCATAAACAGGACCCTGAACTAGCAGACTAATAAGAGATGAAGGCAAAGACTGGGGCCATCAGAACACTTGTTGTAGGGCCTGCCAACTCAAATCTTAAAATCCGGGGACTCAGAGAAGCCTCTGTTTTATGACTGTAAATACAGGAATGAGATCTCTCTTCCTAGGAAAATGTTTTGGCCCCTAGGATGTGAGATCATGAGTATGATTCTGAGTAGAAGTCCTCTGGGGAAAATAGCATATTAAATAAAGTGCAGTTTAGCAAAGTTTACCAAGGTCTCAAGATGTGGGGGAAGCAGGAGAGAGAGAAGAGGCCATCTGTAATCGGTTCCTATTAGACTCTCTTCTGGGTAGACCAGCTCCTTCCTGCATCCAGAGCACTTTAGGAGAGCTTTCTAGAGACGCCAGCAAGAGCACAGTCGAATGCCTTGTTTTCATTTAAGGGATCTGGCAAGTTACCTGTCACATTCCAGAATGATGAGAAATGGAAGCCAACCAGACAGATGTGTCAAGGACTAGCCCATCACACTGTGTGTCTAGCTAGCATTTCAAGCTAGGTGTGGACACAGACTTGATCTAGGTGTATTCCCTAGGGGACTGTTTCTCAGGCACAGGTGACCTAAGGCATGGTGAAGACCACATGCTAGCCACAGTGGGAGTATCCCCTTGGCACCTTCACTCATGCTGGGTACGAAAGTTGTCACTTGGTCAAGAGTTAGGCTAGCGACACTGGTGTCAACAGATAAGCACAATATAGATGCAGGCACAGATAAGCTAGCATTGGGCGATCTCCATTTTCAGCCTTTGGTTTGTGTAAGAAGAAGCAGAGACAGGTGGCCATAGGGAACCCAAGACAAATCAACTTCTACAGAGAACGGGTTTGGTTTAGGCTCGGATTTTGAAGTTTCAGGATGATTAGTTAGCACCATTGCTTCATGTGCAAAGTGGAACAAAGGTGCTCCTCTCATGGCAACCAGGAAGCAAGTGAGAGAAGGAAGAAGAGACCAGGGTCTCTCAGTCTCCTTCAAGGGCACACCTCCCGTGACCCGAGAATGCCCACTTTACCCCATCTCTTAAAGTATCTGCTACCTTTCTGCCGCTCCAAGCTGGGGGCTGAGCATTTCACACACAGGAGGACGCTACAGACCCACACTGTAGCAGGTGTCATACTGTGCTCCCCCTTTCCTGGCGTAGACCTAGCTATGCCACAGCAATGGCAACAGTATCGGAGCAGGTATGGCCTTTGCATGCCCACGTTACTTTCTTGTCATACTGTAAGAAATCGCTACATGCATGCTGGCTTAAGATGATGGACATGCATTATTTCAGAGTTCTGGAGATCAGGGGTCAAAATCGAGGTGCCTGCAGGGCCAGTCTTTTCTGGACTCAGAGTAAAGCATGCATGCCACATCTCTCCCAGCTCTGGTGGCTTCTGATCATCCCTTGGCTGGTGCTCCAGCTGGTGCTCCTTGGCTGGTGAATGACCCCTGTAAGTCTCTGCCTTTGTCTTCACATGACCTTCTTCCTATCTGTATGATCTTGAATCCAAATTTTCTCTCTCCATTTAAAGCTAAAGTCCACCCATCCATTATGACCACATACTAATTTGATTATATTTGCAAGGACCATGTTTCCAATGACAGGGTCAAAAGAAGGCCACAGTCACAGTTTGGGGAATGGACTTGAATGTATCTTTTGTGTATGTGGGGGGCACGCATGCAACACTGCTTGAAACGTCAGCCAACTGTGATGTTTTCCCCAAAGCAAATATCCTTCCAAGCTCATGGGCTGTAACGAACATTTTAAAATTGTATATAACAATAAAAGGGACCCAGTCTGGATGCATAGTATTAAATAACCAAGTCACCTTTCTATTCCCCCAATCCAAAGACAGTCCTGGCCACTAGAATGCTCTTTGGAAGACTTGATCAGCAGAGATTTTATGACCATTCCAACTCTCCCTGTGGTATGGATGTGTTGAGGAGAGCTTTATTTCCATGTTTGTTTGTGTTAGGTCAGATCAGACAATTCTTGAAACTAGAGCCTTGTATAAGCTCAGGCTAGTGAGAGGGAATGTTTAAGGCCCCATTAAACAAGTCTACAGTACACATCTTGTCTTCAGCCTGTCTGCTGGCAAGATGATAAAAGCAAAATGCAGATGTTTCCTTACATGCTAAATTAGATCATAAATCATGTGTGCGAATGAGCCCCGGCTGCAGCATTGAGACGTCTGGTGGAAGGAAGGTTCAGGTTTGCTTTTCCGTGCTGGGGTAACTGCCTCTGATCAGGAACCGGCCAAGCAGTCTTGGCTCAAGGACAGACCTGAGTGTTTCAGGTGGGAGCTCTGGCTGTTGACAAGGCTGGGAGAGGCAGGTCCCTCGATTTGCAGGAGCAATGACGAGAGGGACCTGGGGCCAGCTGTTTCATGTTGTCTGAGTTCAAAGCAGTCTTGGAGTCTCAGGGACAGATGATGGTGTGTGTGTGTGCATGTGCATGCGTGTGTGCATATGTGGGTGTAAGTGCTAATTAGGGCTAAGGGTCTCTGTCTGAAGGGCAGGGAAAGTTTTATGAGCAGTTGAGGTGACAGAGAGTATATGAAGTAGCTTTATGAATTCCTGGCTCCAGTCCCCAGCTCCTGATCGGGGAGTTTCCCACTGCATGGAGGTGAATGGAAATTGAGCAGGTGGGTTCTGGAACAAGGCAAGCGGGGAGGAAAGTGCAGGAATAAGAAGTACCTGGAGACCCTTAGTCTAACTATGGAGATGAGGTTAAAGGAGATGAGAGAGCCAGAAATCAGGAAAAAATGACGGGAGGAGAGGAGTTTAAAAAGTGTAAGTTTGGTCTTCTGCAGAGGTCAGATGATGGGGAAGTTTCCTGTGGAGAGTAGCTTCAGGCCAGAAACAGTACAGGCAGAGGCTAGGGAAGGTCCTGGTGTGTAGGCTTGTAGAAAGGTTCTTAGGTGGAATAGAATAAGTAACATATGGCAGTTATTTAGCTGTGTGAGAAAAGCTGAGACGACAAATACCCTGACCTGTGGGCTTCTGTCTTCTTTCCCGGTCAGCACTCTTGTTACTAGAGTCACCTGGAGCTGTAGGCAAGCATCAGCTCTTCAGGAGCATGTGTGGACTGAGCCATGTACAGGATCATGGTTGGACCGAGCCATATACAAAAGCTAACCATACCCCAAGAGTTGAGTGTTTGGGAATTAGCTGCTGCTCCTTCCCTTCAGACGGAAGCCAAAGCAGACTAGCCTGAATGCATGGGGGAAGCGTCAAGTACAGCCACATGGGCACCCACATTTAGCGGGGTTTGCGTGTACACCAGGTGGGCGGGCAGGCAGCCCTTGCCGCTCTCCACATTAGGGACCTCATCCTGTGCTCACTGCAGCTCTTCAAACTTGGTCTTGAGCATCTTCCACTGGAGTCTCAGGTTCTCCCTGGGTTATATCCCCATTCTTTCCAGATCCCTCTCAGCCCATCTCCGCCTCTGGCTCCCTAGTTAATCTCACTTCCTATCTTAACTCCTGAAGAGATGACAAGACATTTGATATGGTACCCTTCCTGACCTCACGTCCAGCCATTTCAAACAGTTACCCCTAGACTCTCTTTACCTTGATGGGTGTATGGAGGCCTTTGCTTCTCCACCCTGCTCTTTCTTAAACATGTGTCCTTACTGTTATCTTGGCGTTAAGCCTCAACCTGGCAGGGAGCTGACACAGCCACATGGGGTGGCTACTACTTTATCTCCTTTCTCTGTCCTCTCGTCGTGGCCTCCTTCCACATCTATTTCTATTTAAGTTATGTATCTGACCCTTAGTCATGCAGAAAATCCACCAGGAGCATTTGCTTCCGTAAGTCTCTCTTTCCTCAATGCCCCCATTGCTGTTGGCAAAATTGGGGTTCTTATTTACTTACAAATCTTCTACCTGTTGGGGTCCTGGGGAACTGTCCCCAGACCAGAATCATGGGTGACCACATGGCACACCTTCCTGCTGTATCTCACGGATCAGATGGATTTCATCTGAATTGCATTATCCACACCTCCCAAGGTGAGCCAAGTCAGAGCCTTTCAAATCACGGACCAGTAGAGGGACGGAATTCTCTAGAAGGCACTTGCAAGTTTCCTTTCCCAGATGGTAGTCACAGTTCTTGGCTGAAGCCAGTATTAACATTGCTTTGCATTCTCAGAACACCCAGAGGAAGATGTGACTCAGTAGATAAGTGATAACAGCAGCCATGGTCACCACAGCTCCTGCAGCTAGCCCAGCAGGGCCTCGGCACCCTCACTTCTGCCTCATCTGATCTCCTGAATGTTTTCCCATAAAATGCTGAAAGAAATATTTGTGGTCAGCTCTCCCAGTATTAACCACAGAGGAATTTTAAAATGTGCTTATCAGAGGAAAGTAAAATTTTCTTTATCAGCTCACAGAGAAAACAGGAAGAAGCGTGAGCTACTTGAGGACTTCTGGTTCAGAGCCTTTCACAGGCAGACTTCAGACACTGCGATGGGTTAGCCTACAGCATTCCTTCCTGTTTTTAGGAAGCTTGCGTTTCATAGGAGGAGTAGGAAGAAAAGACCGCTTCTCATCTATCGGCTACAATTAGACTTACACACAGGATGAGATCATTTCCAACCACAATAATAAAAAGTAGGATCTCTGGTCTGCAGATGGTGGGGAGAAGGGCATTTTGAGTAATTTGCCCAATGTCCTGGGTTTTGCTTTCCGAATGACTTCCTTCATGTCTTATGAGACACTTAAATAATAAACTGCAGAAACTCTAAGGAAATAGTTTATAAAGTTCATCAATATTGCATAGTTTTTCATTCCTTAATCATAACAAAACAAAAACCAAAAAATCAAGCCAAAAACCTAGAATCCTAGAATCCAGGCAAACACTGATAAAATTACTATTTGACTAGCAATTGGTTTCAGCAGCTTGAGGGCAAGGTATGCAATTTGCATGTAAACGTATTTAAGAGCACATATATTTTGTTTTAGTTTTTCTCTAGCTTAGTGGATGAAAACTATACAAACTTATTATGGGCACTGCCTCTTCATAAAGAAGCATGCTGCAAAATAGCCAGATGGCTATGAGGGTTAGAACCATTGTCTTAGCCATCTTGAAGTCAAATGCTTCCAGTTACTCTCTGGTCATCTTGATGTAAAGCAAGTCTTCAGAACATTCCTCCATTTAAATAACCCAAACTTTATCCCCTTATCCTTATCCCCCATCCTTCCCTAGCCCTGGGAAACCTTCACTCTAGTCAGTGCTTCTGTGAACGCCTACATGAAATCCTGCAATGTTTGTCTTTCTCTGCCTGTCTATCTATGCCTTTTAATACAAGGGTCATCCATATTGTCTTGACTATTTCTCTTTTTCAAAAACCAAAAAGTAAATAAAAATAGATCGGAGACTTTAAATCCTCCAGTAAATAAATAAACAACAACAAACCTAAGTTATCTCCCCATCTATATGAGTCTCACTTTCACTGGAGGCCTCTGCTCACTATACATCACTGTTACAAACATCATAAATAGATACGTTATGTTATACATGTACCATTATTTATTTATTTTTATATGCTGTTGTTATAAGTGATATAGCAATGGACACAGGAGTGCAAGTGCCTCTTCAACATACTGGTGTGGTTTCCTTCAAAATGCAAGGAACAAGACACCGTGCAGTGTGAGTGCCACACTTCAGACAGACAGCTCTTTTTAGGTTTTAAGTAACCCATTCCTATCATAAGTGTGTAAAGGTAGGTCCCTCTTCATTACCCTTCTCCAAAAGTTCTGGGAGTAATTTTTTCCATAGCAGAGATGCAGTGGTATCTTACTGTGGGCTCAGTTTGTATCGTCATAGAGTTTATAGTTGTATGTATTGTGGGTTTATTTTATTTTAAAATCCCAGCCATTCAGTTTTACCAGTGAAGATTGAGGAATCAGATGCTGGGGTGAAAGCCTGCTCACTGAACTAGGCAGAGAAAGCACCCAGCTCCCCATTCCACCACACTGTCTTGAATCCTCTTCAACTCAAAGACCCTCATTTTTTCTTTTCCTCCTGTTCACTCCCTGGCAACTGGTTGCTTGTTCTACCTCTTGACCTATTGTTGACGTTATATAGCTCTTATTTACAGAAAGTTCTTTGGTTAAAGGTGTGGCCTGGAGCTGAGCAATACCACAACAAGGTTTTTCTAGTCCACAGTCTGGGGTGCGGGGGATCAAATATCCTGCAGTAGCAATTTTGAGCATTTTTCATATCTGATGACCATTTGTGAAATGGATAGTTGCACATTTTCCTAGTCAAGTTCTTTTCTTGATGTTATTGGATTGGTTTTCTAATATGCTTTATAAATTTACTTTTTATCAAATGTATGGCCTGCAGAAATCTTCTCTTGTCTTATAGGTTATCTCTTGGTTGATTTTTCTCTTGGCTTCACAAAGCATTTTAATTAGAATCCTCCAACTAAAGTTGTGTCTTGTGCTTTGAGAGTCATAATCCAAAATGCTTTGTTTGCAGCAGTGTCTTGGAGCCTTTTCCATATGTTTTCTTAAGGTGGTTTTATTCTAAAAGGTGGTTAATTCCTGTGTTTAAGTCTTTGCTCCATTTTGAATATGGTCTAAGGGTCCAGTCTTATTCTTCTACATATATCAACACCATTGATCAAAAGGACTGACCTTTTGTCCACTGTGTATTTTCAATGATTTTGTCAAAGATCAGTTGAACAAAATATGAAGCTATTTCTGTGTTCTCTCTGTTCTGTGGTCTGTATGTCTGCCTTAACGTCAGAGCCATGCAGGTAGCATGGTGCCTCTAGTATGTTCCTTTTCTTAAGAGGCTTTTGTCACTCCGTGTGAATTTCAGCATTTTTCCTGTTTCTGTGATAAAATATCATGTTGGGAATTGTGTAGGTAATGCATTGGATGTGTAGATTATTTTGAATAGTGTGAGTATTTCAACAATGTTCTTCAAATTATTGACAGGGGGTTCTTTTTCCATTTATTAATTTCTTTTCCAATTCCATCTTCAGTATTTTATAGTATGAACCTTTCCTAGCCTGCTTAAATTTATTTCTAATTTCATTTTGGGTGAAGTTCTTTGTATGGGAAACCTTCTTGATTGCTTTTCCATCCATTTCATTGATAACATATGGAAACAATAGTGATTATGTGCAGATTCCCTTCCTTAGTCCAGCAACTTTAGCGGCCATCTTTAGCAGGTACTGCATGATAAAATTGTGTCCTCTTCATCTAAAGATAATCTCACTTCTGGATGCCAGTTGTTCTTCCTATCTAACTGCTCATATCTAACTCTACAGTCAACAGAAGTGGCATGGGTGGGCAGCCTTGTCCAGTTCCTGACCTTAGTAGGGAAACTTTCAAGTGTGTGATGTTGGGTGTAATCTTCACTTGGTTTGTCACCTCTGCCCCTCATTATGCTGAAGTATATTCTTTTTTTCTTCATATTTTCATTGCGTTTCATTTTGTCTATTATGATAGGATATTGAAATTTGTTTTTTCTCTTTGGTTTGTGTGCATCATACCACACACACATATACACCATGCACACAAATACATACTCCACAAATAACACCACACACACATACACACCACACACACATACACACGCCACACACACACACATATACATACCACACACATACCACACTCATACACACACACATACACACCACACACACACATATACATACCACACACACCACACACACACACACATATACGTACCATACACACCACACACACACACACATATACGTACCACACACACCACACTCATACACACACACACACACACACACACACACACACACACACCAGGGAAATATTCTACTTGACAGGTGAACAAGCTTTAAATCACTGGGTGATACTGAGTTCTGCTTACTCATCTTTCAGGCCATCATAGCATGTTGATCTGTATTAAATTTGTCTAGATTGGACACTAAGGTAACACAACCACTTAAAATTAATTGGAAAGTACTCTCTCTTCTGTTGTCTGGAAGTTCCAGGAAGGCTTCCGTTCGATTTCTTTGCTAAACAAGTGAAGTAAAAGTCAACAGTGGGGACCCTGTGCTTCCCCTTGATGGCATCTGTCTTTGTTTTGTTTTGTTTTACATTTCTTCTTGAACATCTTCACTTGCTATTAGTCTGTGCTCCCTTTCCTTTTTCTTCTTGACTTATTTTCCCAGGAATTTATGCCCTCCTTTGAGGTTATCCATTTTGTAGATATAATTATACACAATTGTCTCTCCTGGTCCTTTGTATGTCTGTGGTATCAGTTGCAATGTCTCCCCTAATTTCTGATTTCATTCCTTTGAGCGTTTTCTTTTTTAGTTTAAAGGTTTGTCAATTTTCTTTATCTCAAATCCAACATATTTTTAAAATGAGTATCCCCTGCCGTGTGTGTGTGTTTGTGTGTGTGTGTGCGTGTGTGTGTGTGTGTGTGTGTGTGTGTGTGTGTGTGTGTGTGTGTGTGTGTGTGTGTAACTTACCTGCTTTTGCCTTTGCCTTTGAAAGCATGCCAGGGTAAAATGACAACTTTGGGGAATCTGTTTTCTTTCCTACTACCTGTACATAGGTTCTAGCAATGGAATTCAGGTCATCAGGCTTCTGGCAAGCCCTGTTAAACTGCTGAGCAATCTGGTCAGCCCCCAATTCCAACCTTTCATTATCTTAATGCTTTGTGTTATTTTTCTAATCTTTATTTCACTTGTTTCTGCTTTGATTGTTGCCATTTCCCTGTCTACTAACTTTGGCCGTAGTCTAGTCTTCTTTATCTGATTCCTTGTGTATAATGTTACATCTTTTGAAATCTTCATGGGTGTAGGCATGTGAACTTTCCCTCTCAGGGTTGTTTCTGCCAAATCCTGTGTGTACTGGTCTGCAGCTCTGTCTTGTGATATTTATTCTCCTTTGCTCTCTTCTTGAGCTCATTGATTGTGCTGGAACATCTTATTTAAGCTCCATGTATTTGTGGACTTTCTTACAGTTGACTTCACTTTATAGTACTATGGCTGTAGTCTCAGACCTGATGAGGCATGCCTGTGTCTGATCATATAATCTGGTACCCAAAGCAGGTACTCCATGGCCTTAGAGAAGAATATAGATATGGATGGTTGGTGGTAGAATGTTATATGTATGTCTGTTCGGCCCATTTTATTTAAAGGGTAGCTAAAGTTGAATGGTTGAATGTTCCTGCACTGATTTTTCTGTCCTTTGACAGAATCCACTGTTAAAAGTGATACCTTGTATAGTCCTGCTATTGTATGACTCTTATATATTGTCACTCTATTATTTACTTGGTACATTGGGGTATTCCAATGTTGAGTGCACACATGTGTGTGTGTGTAATTATTTTACACTCATCATGAATTACCTCCTGATCTTTAGTAGTATTTCCCTATATCACATCATTACGTAAACCATCTTGTCTCTCTGCCCATGTTTAGCTTGGTCTCTTTGCCTAGTCTAAGGAGAACCTCTCCTGCACCCTTTTTTACATGAAGCATCTTCTACATTGAAATCCTTCCAGTCTATGCACCATTAAAGCCACAGCAAGTTCTCATAGGCAGCTTACAAATCTGTCTTATTTTTATTTATTTATTTGTTTGTTTGTTTATTTATATTTACATCTATTTTATTCTCTTAGGAATAGAGAAATCCTCCTGATACTACTACCCATGTGTTAGGATCACAGACCTGTGCCACTACACCTGGCTTATTTAATCCATGCATTCACTGTGTGACTTCTTCCCCCCTTCTTATGTGCCTGGGCAATGTGCTTGCATGTGTGCATGTGTCATGTACATGCAGTGCTTACAAAGGCAGGGCGAGGGAGTTAGATCCCCTGGGACTAGAGTTATATGTCCGTGTGAGCTGCCATGTGGGTGCTAGAAGTTAAATTCTGGTCCTTTGAAAAGGTAGTCAGAACTCTTAACCACTGAACTGTCTCTGCAGCTTCTGCTCGTCATCTGGTAGATGATTTATATTTACATTCCAGATAACTGGTGAAAAGTAAGACCTTCCTACTATCATTTTTTAGTTTCTTATTTCCTATTTTTATAGTTCCTCAGATTTTCCTCCCTTGCGGTCTCCTGTGTTGATGGTTTTGTGGTGATAGATTTTGTCACCGTACATTTTGGCTACTTTATTGGGCTCTTTTTCCTCTACCAACCTACTCCACCCTAATCAATTCCAATCTCCCAACACTAGGTAGGAGAGAAAGAAGGATAAAGGATTAAGGGAAGAGAGTATCAATTTCAATAGACTACTTTCTGCTGATTAGGGAGGGGCATTGAATTCTTTGGAGCAAACCCAATCTTAGTAGTCAGGGTGACTCCAACCAACAGCCAGAAGCCAGAAGCCAGAAGCCAGCAACCAGCAACCAGCAACCAGCAACCAACAGCCAGAAGCTAGCAACCAGCAACCAGCAACCAGCAACCAGAAACCAGCAACCAGCAACCAGCAACCAGCAACCAGAAACCAGCAACCAGAAACCAGCAACCAGAAACCAGAAACCAGAAAACAGCAACCAGAAACCAGCAACCAGCAACCAGCAACCAGCAACCAGCAACCAGCAACCAGCAACCAGCAACCAGCAACCAGAAACCAGAAACCAGAAACCAGAAACCAGAAACCAGAAACCAGAAACCACCACCACTAGCAGCAGCAGCTGCTGCTGCCCCTCTCGTGGGGCTCTGGCATTTTTATACCCTCTGAAGAGTAAACTGTCTTCAGCTGGCAAAATTATGCCCCTGCCAGAGCCTGAGCAACAGATAGTTACTGTGAACAATGAAGCAGCCCCATATCCTACACCTGGATTGAAACAAAGACATATTCATATTTGTATTTTAAAGAAACCAACATTCTCGCTATAGGATTTGACTCTTTTTTTTGTTTTTAAATAACATTTCCATCTATTCTTGAAGAAATTCATAATGATCATTTTCATCCTCCTCCCAGTGCCTACACATCCAACCTCTGTGTGTGTGTGTGTGTGTGTGTCTGTCTGTCTGTCTGTCTGTCTGTCTGTCTGTCTGTCTGCATCTTCCTCTGTGTCTCTGCCTGTGTGTCTTTTAAACCCATCAAGTTTCAGTTTGTATTGGCTGACTACTACTGGGTGTGGGGCCTGCCTTGGAGTGTAGTTACGATGCCAAATGTCACTTCATTGGAGTAATTAGCTTTCCCTTTCCAAGAGGCAAGCAAATGCCAATAGCTCATTAGCTAGTGGTAGTTTCTTGGGTCCTCCTCTCCTGGCTTGGGCTTGTACAGGTCTTTTTTTTTTTTTTTTTTTTGTTTGTTTTTTTTATAGATTCTTTTTTTTTATTTTATTTTATTTTTTTAATTATCTTGAGTATTTCTTATATACATTTCAAGTGTTATTCCCTTTCCCGGTTTCCGGACAGACATCACCCTCCCCCCTCCCCTTCCTTGTGGGTGTTCCCCTCCCAAACCTCCCCCCATTGCCACCCTCCCCGCATAGTCTAGTTCACTGGGGGTTCAGTCTTAGCAGGACCCAGGGCTTCCCCTTCCACTGGTGCTCTTACTAGGATATTCATTGCTACCTATGGGGAGAGAGTCCAGGGTCAGTCCATGTATAGTCTTTAGGTAGTGGCTTAGTCCCTGGAAGCTCTGGTTGCTTGACATTGTTGTACTTTTGGGGTCTCGAGCACCTTCAAGCTCTTCCAGTTCTTTCTCTGATTCCTTCAACGGGGGACCTATTCTCAGTTCAGTGGTTTGCTGCTGGCATTCGCCTCTGTATTTGCTGTATTCTGGCTGTGTCTCTCAGGAGCGATCTACATCCGGCTCCTGTCGGTCTGCACTTCTTTGCTTCATCCATCTTGTCTAATTGGGTGGCTGTATATGTATGGGCCACCTGTGGGGCAGGCTCTGAATGGGTGTTCCTTCAGTCTCTGTTTTAATCTTTGCCTCTCCCTTCCCTGCCAAGGGTATTCTTTTTCCTCATTTAAAGAAGGAGTGAAGCATTCACATTTTGATCATCCGTCTTGAGTTTCATTTGTTCTAGGCATCTAGGGTAATTCAAGCATTTGGGCTAATAGCCACTTATCAATGAGTGCATACCATGTATGTCTTTCTGTGATTGGGTTAGCTCACTCAGGATGATATTTTCCAGTTCCAACCATTTGCCTACGAATTTCATAAACTCGTTGTTTTTGATAGCTGAGTAATATTCCATTGTGTAGATGTACCACATTTTCTGTATCCATTCCTCTGTTGAAGGGCATCTGGGTTCTTTCCAGTTTCTGGCTATTATAAATAAGGCTGCGATGAACATAGTGGAGCACGTGTCTCTTTTATATGTTGAGGCATCTTTTGGGTATATGCCCAAGAGAGGTATGGCTGGATCCTCAGGCAGTTCAATGTCCAATTTTCTGAGGAACCTCCAGACTGATTTCCAGAATGGTTTTACCAGTCTGCAATCCCACCAACAATGGAGGAGTGTTCCTCTTTCTCCACATCCTCGCCAGCATCTGCTGTCACCTGAGTTTTTGATCTTAGCCATTCTCACTGGTGTGAGGTGAAATCTCAGGGTTGTTTTGATTTGCATTTCCCTTATGACTAAAGATGTTGAACATTTCTTTAGGTGTTTCTCAGCCATTCGGCATTCCTCAGCTGTGAATTCTTTGTTCAGCTCTGAACCCCATTTTTTAATAGGGTTATTTGTTTCCCTGCGGTCTAACTTCTTGAGTTCTTTGTATATTTTGGCTATAAGGCCTCTATCTGTTATAGGATTGGTAAAGATCTTTTCCCAATCTGTTGGTTGTCGTTTTGTCCTAACCACAGTGTCCTTTGCCTTACAGAAGCTTTGCAGTTTTATGAGATCCCGCTTGTACAGGTCTTAAGCATGCTGTTACAATTGCTATAAATTCATGCGCACATCTGCCTTGTTGGGTCTGCAAAATGCTGTTTCCTTAAAGTCATTCTCTACCTCTGGCTCTGACCATCTTCCTCCCCGCTCTTTTCCATGGATGCCTGGGAGAGGTGAGATACAGAGTTGTCCCATTTGGAGATGTGCACTCTTAGTCTCTGCATGTTGTCCAGTTGTGGGTCTCCCTGTTAGTTTCTATCAATGGCAAGATCAGCGTCTCTGAGTGTGGGTATAGCCACCATTGATTCCCCTTCCATTATTTCTCACATATACAGATTGGCTTTCAATGTAGTTACCCAAGTCTTACATTATTAAACAAGCTGCTTAAGCTAATATTAATTCAACTTTACATGAATGTAAAAACTATGTATTTATGAAGCTTAAGGGCCCCTGGTATTATCTCAGTCCTTGGGATACGGGGTGGGAAGATTGATATGTCTCAGAAATAACCAACCCTTCCTCCCTAAAGAAAAGCTCTCCAGCTACATTTATATGGACAGGGTTTTCTTTGTAGCTATGGCTGTCCAGGAACTCACTCTGTAGACCAGGCTGGCCAGGAACTCACAGAGATCTGCCTGCCTTTGCCTCCTGAGTGCTGAGATTAAAGGCATGAGCCACTACCACTCGGCTAATATTTTTACTTTATCACTACCAGGGTGTGTGTGTGTGTGTGTGTGTGTGTGTATGTGTGTGTGTGTGTAATTTACACATTTTATATTGCATTTTCCTTAACTTAGCTATGTTTTAATGAACTCTTTCTCTTAATCTATGAGAGCTATGAATCAATTTCACTGCAACATCATAGCATTAGAATATGCTGATTTCTGCTGCTTATGTACTTTCTTAGTGATTCTCATATCATGTCTTTTCCCATCACTAGTTTGAAGCTTTTTGTTACTGCTTGAAGAATAGCCTTCACCATTTCTGGCAAAGCAGGATGAGTGAACTTATTCAAGGAAAGCATTTACATATTTATTTCTGGACTTCTTTGTCCAGTGAAGTATATGGGGTTAGCAAGTTTTTGTTGTTTTTGTCTGTTTGGTTTTGTTTTGTTTTTTTGGAGAGGTAGCATTTTTGCTGAAACTTCTCTTTTAGCCTTTAAAGTATATCATCCCATTGCCTTTTTTTGGCAATTGAGTTTTAGAATATGTAAGAATCTTCTTCTTTCTCTGTCTACTTCCAAGATTTTATTTTTGGTTTGGGGAGTTGAGTCTGACTGGAAGCCTTTGAGATTCCTTTACATAGGTGTTTATATCTTTCCTCAGACTTTTAGCTTTCTTTCTTTTTTTAATTGGATTTTTTAAATTTACATTTCAAATGTTATCCCCTTTCCCAGTTTCCTGTCCATAAACCCCCTAATCATCCACCCTCCCCCTTCTTCTATGAAGGTGTTCCCCCACCTACTCCACCCCTTCCCTCCTCCCCACCTCGACATTCCCCTACAATGCAGCATTGAGCCTTGGCAGGACCAATGGCTTCTCCTCCCATTGGTGCCCAATAAGGCCATCCTCTGTTACATATGCAGCTAGAGCCCTGGGTATGTCCTTGTGTCCTCTTTAGGTAGTGGTTTAGTCCCTAGGAACACTGGTTGGTTGGTATTGTTCTTATGGGGTTGCAAACCCCTCAGCTCCTTCAGTCCTTTCTCTAACTCCTCCAATGGGGACCCCATTCTCAGTTCAATGATTGACTGTGAGCATCTGCCTCTGTATTTGTCATGCCCTGGCAGAGCCTCTCAGAAGACAGCTATATCAGGCTCCTGTCTGCATGTACTTCTTGGCATCAGCAATATTGTCTGGATTTGGTGAATATATATATATATGGCCTGGATCCCCAGGTGGGGCAGTCTCTGAATGGTCATTCCTTCAGTCTGTTTTCCAAACTTTGTCCCATATCACCTTCTATGAATATTTTTGTTCCTCCTTCTAAGAAGGACTGAAGGAAGCATCTGCACTTTGGTCGTCCTTCCTCTTGAGCTTCATGTGGTCTGTGGATTGTATCTTGGGTAATTTGAGCTTTAGTTTTGTTTCTTTAAATAAACTCTCTGCCCACTTGGCTTTCTCTTCTTAGAATCCTGGGATGTGACGTTTTAGGTGTTTAAATGCTGTCTCCTAAAGCGTGTGGACTTTCTCTATTCTCTTCCATTTATTATATTTCTATGATTTTATTTATTTCTATGAGTTCTAGATAGTTTTAAATAACACATTTTGGGGTTCAGATTCTTCTGTTTGATAAGCCTATTACATTTTTCATTTCATTTATGGTAGTCTTTAGCTTCAGAATTACAGATCTCCCCTCTTTTAAAACAACATTTCAACCTGGTAAACTCTTGATTTTGTTCATTTGTTGTTTTCCTACTTTCACTGCACTGGTTCTTTGTGTTCTGTTAAACTACAGTGTAATTCCTTCCATTATTTTTCAAGGGATTTCATTAGATCTCTGAGCCTTTGTTGTCAGCTCCTGAACAATGGTTGCCTTCTTCTAAGGGTGCACTTCCTTGGATTTTCATTTTTCTTGCTTTGTGTTGATGTGTGCACATGTGATAGACACCTCTTCCAAGCTTTACAAACTGGCTCCGGAGTTAGAGGTAGTCTTCTCTGTGATTAGGTGTACAGGAACTGTCCTCTGGATCCAGGGACAGCACAGTGAAGTAAGTCTATGTAACAGTTAGTTAAGGGTGGTGTTACCAGAGATTACAACAGCCCTTGTCTATAATGGCAGCAGAGGCTGGAGCGGTTTTTCTGGCCTGTCGTTCTCCTACTGAGGAAGCCACAGATAAGGAACCTCTCTTGGTACTTGATCTGTCTTGCAGTAGTGTTGGAAATAGCATTATTCATGATGGATCCAGGGTCTGAAACACAAGCGTGTTTGGAGGGACGAAAGACCAGAACCTGTAAATATTCCAGAAAATGTAAGTTGTAGAGAAAATCTCTTATAAGCATCACGGTCAAAACAAAAAACAAAAAAACAAAAAACAAAAAAACATACAGCCAATGAGGTGAGGCAGAAAATAGGAGATGGGACATTAGGCAAGGATAGAGAGAATTCTGGGAAATTGTCAGGGGCATGGGAGATTTGCTCCAGAATACTGAGGAGACTGATAGAAACCATGCAGCTGAACTCAGGTTAGAATAAAAGGGATAGCAAGTCAGAGAACAAGCCATAACTTTTGGCCTAAGCAATTATTAATACTCAGAGATGTTTATCATCAGAAATTAAGTGGTTGGGGAAAATTAGATTTTACATGAAGTATGCCAAATTGTGTCATAATACTAATAATACTAATAATACTAATACTAATTTAATTATGTAATTATTAGTAGTAATAATTGTTATTATTACTAGCAGCAGCAGCAAAAAGGGTTTTGCTATGTAGCTTTGACTGACCTGGCAGTACTCTGAGGCCCAGGCTGGCATTGAACTCATGGCATTCCTCCTGCTCCAGCTTCTTCAGTGCTGGGATAACAGGTGTGTCACCATACCGAGACAGACTTTATTCTATTGGTGAAGATTCAATCCCATCCAATGGGTAATTTTGGAAAATGCAGATTAACTTTAATGGTTAGTGTCCTGTAGCTGGCTTTCTTCGTTCTCAGTGTCCTCTAGTCCAGGGCTACCTACAGTTTCAGAGCAGGACCCAGGCCTCTTAGAGTTATTTTGACAAATGTTTGTGCTATGCATCCTGTTTCCTCTCAGAAGTTCATAACGCCCAGGGATATCAAAGGCACTTACAGATCCTGCAATAAAGTATTTAAATTAATTTCACCTTATTCTCCTAAACATCTTTACCCTTGTTTGGTTTCAAAAGTCTACTCTGAAAATATTATTCTGTGATTTTTTTGTTGTTTGTGTATACCCATTGTAGTTACTAAAGCAGCCTCAACTGCAGCTGCAGTTTTCTGTTTTTCCTTGGAAATTTAGGATGATGAGGAAGCATTCCTATCGTCTGCCCGGGTGACGCTTTGGTCCACCAATGCCTGGAAGTGAGGGCCAGAGCCCTAGGGACTGTCTGGGCAGCCGACAGTGTGGGGCCTGTTTCTATCTGTGACTGGCTTTGCCTCATTCTGGAAGGTGGCCTAGAACTCTGTCCATGCTGGCTCCTGGGCTCTCTATAATGGTGCCCAGCATGAAGCCTTCTGTGCTGTCCCAGGCCTTGGAAAGTGCTTCAAAGATGCTGTGCTATAAAATAAGCACAGAAAAGACAGAGAAGCCTGCTAGACAGAGCAGAACTCTAGCTGACAAAATGACCAGGAACTTGAAGAATGGATGGCCAAGATGCCGTTTTCCATTCACGTGGACCCTTGATGCTGTGCTACCATGGCATGGAAAACTTCCATGGTCACACAAAGCACACAGCTCCTAGATTCAGCAAATGGAACGTTGAATGCTGGTGTGTCTGTTCCTTTCCTCATTCCTGTGATCAAATAGCTGAGAAGAAAAGCTCCAGGGGTTGGGGATTTAGCTCAGTGGTAGAGCGCTTGCCTAGCAAGCACAAGGCCCTGGGTTCGGTCCCCAGCTCCGAAAAAAAAAAAAAAAGAAAAGAAAAAAGAAAAAAGAAGAAAAGCTCCAGGAAGGACAGGTTCCTCAGTTTAGGGGTGCGACCATTATGCCGGGGGTGGGGACCTGGTGGTAGAACTGGAGGTAGCTGGATTGCATCTGCAGCCTGGATCAATATTTAGCTCTCACGCTATCTCAGAGTGGCATTTCAGGTCAACCACAGCAAACTCCCTGAATGATTAGGATCCATGCAGCATCTAAGATGTCCATATTTTAAGTGTTTTGTTCCTCATTGTAAGGGCCAATTCAGTTAGGCATCCCTGGCCTGGCATTCCTGTCTCAAGGCGGGGAAGCTCACAGGAGGACTTGGCTTGTTTCTCATCCTTCACGCTACCTTCTGTCACAGTAACAGGAGTCCTCAAATATAGGTGTGCTAGTAAGTTTTTGTCAACTTGGCACAAGTTAGACTTAGCTATGAGACCCACAAAGACAAACAAATGACACTGTGTGCATCATGAAAACATGATATTTAACTTATGCACGCTTATATTATCTTTATGTAGGATTCCCTGTTTTGTTGAGTTAGATCATTAAGAATTAGGGCTTGTTAAATTTTAAGGCCCAGTGAAGCAGCCCATCTTCCAAGTGGACATTGTGGAAGCTCAAGGGGGAAAACAACCATATAGGTTTCTTTGGAAGTAGATGCCCTTTGGGGGTTACTGTGGGGCTTCGAGGAAAGCAGTGATCTGATTTAGTTCAGCGGCCTCCGTTGTTGCCAACACTAGTTAATGGGATTTCTATAAATGTGACTCATGGGCCCCTGTGTCCTTGGCACTCTTTAGGCTAGTCCTCTTTGGTAATCCCTCTGACTTTTAGAAGGAACTGATGAGGATTACTTGATCTCTTTGTCCCTTGCTGGGGTTAGGCAATAAGTTTTAGTCTGGGGCATCTCATGTCTTCTGGTTGGAGGGGCAGAGTGTGGGCAGGGAGGGGGAGAGGTGCTGACCTGAGCAGTATAAATGGATAGAAAAGAGACCCTCCTGGTCTTGGAAGCTTGTGCCACTTTGGGGAAAGGAGGCAGGCAGACAGCTGTAAGTCAAGTCTAAAATCCTATCAGAGAGGACCTCTATGATTCAGGACAAGGATGACAATGACGGTGCTCATGGTCCCAGCACTAGAACAGGGGAGCTATGAAGCACATAGAGAACCTATTTCTCTCCAAAAACAAATATTTTTTTAATCAATGTTCCTTATATGTGGCTTCAGCAGCAAGGTCTTTGAGCAAGGGAATGTTTCTGGCCTCAGTGCCTCAGTCACGGTGGTCCCTTTCAGTCACCCTTCCCAAAGGACCCTACAACTCCGTCCTTCATTCCCTTCCACCTGTCCTCTCATCTGACTCCTGAGATGTAGCCCTGCTCTCAGCTTGAGGGTGACTCTCTGTAGACAGAATGATTTCCATACACCCCCAACACCCCAGAACCGCTTTGCCATCTAATTCCTCACATGTGTTTCTGGAGAACCCCTTGGATTTTTCTTTTGTCTAGAAGGGACAGAGAACTGTACTGCCCTTTCAAACTCTCTCACGTGTTGGCATGGGAGTGGGTGCACAGCCTTGCTTTCTCAGTCACTACAGCCTCTTTTGGGCTTCCATCTACCCCTCACACTCCTAGACCAAGGTGGTCACCAAGTGTAGCAGTCAGCAGGGACAGGATTCCATATAAGCAGGACAGCGTGTTAGAGACGTGAGATACTTTAGAAAACCCAGCACAGGAATTTCCCATCACAGAAATCCAGAGTCAACACTAATCTTCATTAAGCTTTTGTGTGGTTAATTTCAGAAGTTCTCATTAGCCCAGGCTAAGTCAGCCCACTATTGCCTACTGAAGATGAACTAGCGGTTCCACAGTGGTGAGGTGGGTAGACATGATGAATGTGGTAGAGCTTAACTGAATCTCAGAAACCATGGTGTGATGACTCTAGCCAGATGCTTATCTGAAATCATTCAATGACCAGCCCTGTGATCTAAGAATATAGGTAAATAGAGTTTTCACTCTTCATGAAAAGGCCAGTCCTTAATGCTTTTTTATAGAAGACTTAAGGAGGTGCAGACCAAGTGTCCCCTTCACAGGGCAGCTTATTGGTTCTGCTGTGTTCCAAAAGGCAGAATTTGGTTTTCGTGTTCCTTAGGAAAAGCAAACGTCTAAAACATTCTTTTAAGAGCCCGGGTGACCAAGGAAAGACTCCTGGGACTTCGTTGTTGAGATGGATCTTGAAGAGTTGATTATCACATAGATGACTGCAGAGGGAGGCTGAAGCTTTGCCAGCCCATGGGAGTTGTAAAGCTTTGCAGGAGGGGAAGAGCTGGAGTCCCCAAGCAACCAGCTGTACTGGCATCAGGGTGGTCCTGGCTGCTTCCTGGTGATATGACACTGACAAGAGGCTGCATGCTGAGGCCACCTGTCCCCATATGGGCTCACACACAATTGTTGTAGAAATTGCAATAAATACCTTCCTGTGTTTATACAGATTAATGGGATTTGGGGAATTGGATTTTACAAGAGCCGTCTCAGAAGCTTGGAGGACTTGGTACCTCATTGCTTATTGACTTTGAAACAGGCAAGGGCTTAAGGAAGCCTGGCCTTGCCAAATGAAGTCAAAAGGAGAGCCTGGTGTGTGTGGGGGTGTGTGTTTTCCAGAATGCAGCTTACCTTGATAATGTTATTAAAGAAAAGCTCCCTCCATTTCAGCGATAATAGAGTAATTATAGTTGTAGTCTTTTTCTTCCAAAGAAGTCAGAATATATACAGATCTAAGAAAATCCATAAAAGATCCAGAAGGAGTTGAAAGTGATTCTCACCAGTCTCTCAGTTTTATAAAAGTAGAATTTCTTTAAGCAGGAATGAGCGCATGGGATTTCCTATATCTTTGAGCAAAGCACATATAGAAGGGGCTTCTCAATGCTGAGACTAAACAGCCGACGAATCTACACAGCTGACAAATCGGTGTAAGAGAGGAAGGGTTTATCCTGCCCTCAGTTGGAGGATACAGACCATCATGGTCGGGGACTCATGTCAGCAGAATTGGCTCACAGCTGTGGTGGTAAGAAAGAGAGGTGATTTGCTTTATCTGGGTGGACTGGGGAGTAGAGATCCAACAGGAAGTGAGGCTAAGCCTCATGGCCAGCCCTCTAGCATTCTATTTCCTCCAGCAAGGCCCCACCTCCAAAAGTACCACCAAGTATTCAAACACATGAGCATACGGGAGACATGTATATGTATCATAATACATCGCATTAAATGACTCCCCTATGAGTCACACCAAAGCCTTGAAGAGTTATAAAAGGAAAGAGTGTGTGGGAAATGAATTTGAGATTGATCTCAGGAGAAGTGGTAGAATCCTTGTTTATAGTTCTCAAAAAGATCCTATAACTACCAGTTAGTGGCAATGTATTGGTGATCCAGAGTACAGGTAGATGCCACTAGGCTAATGGGGACTGGAACCCAGTCCTGCCTCTCACTCATACACAGCGAAGCTGAGCAGGTAAAACTCACCCTTAGGAAACTAATGAACACCAGCTCTAAAGCGCCAAACATCATGAACATGACGCAGGGTTGAGATGAAGATTGAGATCACGGAAGGAAGTTTCTGTGATAAAATGACAGACAGAATCATTGTGACCACTCAGATACCCAAAGTCACCCCAACCCCAACCCCACCCTCACACCCCTGTTCTGGCCATCTCCCCTCAGATTGCCAAAGGTAAAATGCCATCGGTAGAATAATTTGTCAACTTACTATAGCTAAAAGTCACTTGTGGAAGAGAGTCTAAGTGAGGACTTTATCTAGATGTGTCTAAGCCAGTTAGCCCCTTCTCCTCTAAGTTTGCTTTGGTCAGGCTATTTTATGACAGCAACAAACGTGAAACTAAAACGCCACTCAAGGCAGGTGGAGTAGTGACCTTGGAGCCACTCTGAATGCTTCATTTCCTTCACTCCCTCCAGGGATGTGTACCCCCTGCCTTCTCTTCTCATAGCCAAGAGGCCCCAGCACATATTCCATTTATCAGAAGGGCTTGGTGATATTAAGCAGACTCAAAATCCATAGCAGCAGCAGCACCCCCCCCCCGCCCCAGTCAGGGTGAGCACATCAACCTTGAGCCTTCTTCAATATAGACTTGCTTGTTTTGTACCTATTGAGGACTGCTGGGTCCAGCATCCCACCTCCTGCTCTCACAGCAGGCTAAAAACAGTTCATAAAACAGAGGGCTGGAAGTGTCAGGTGGCTCACAGTTCCTTTTGTTTCCTCTGGAAATAGACCCGAAGCTTAACTGTGGTATCAGGTGCTCTGAAGAAACAGACAAGTGTTGTTTATACTGCTTTTATCCCTCCCCTCCCCATCCCCACCCCCGCCACCCCAGGACATTGTGCCTGTGTGTCTGTCTACACTGGCTCTACCCTGGCCTCCAGTAGCTCCTAAAGAATGCTAATCCAAAATTGGGTTTGAGACTCTGCTTAAGGTTTCTCTCCCTCTCTGAAGGCAGTCTTCAAATAAGCACATATTTGAATATGCACAATGACCAGGATCCAGACAGATGGAGCTGGAACTCTGTAGGTTCCTTCTGGGAAGTTCCAGGAGCCCTGTTTGGGGGAGAAGGGGGGAGGGGGAAGCTAGGGTTGGGCACCAGGAGGACATGTACCTCATTTCATCATGTGTGATGTCTTCTTTCCTCACAGTCCCTACCTTTCTGAACCCTGGAGTCTTTCCCCTCTCAAGCACCATGTCATGGGGCAGGGTGGATCATTACAAACTGCACTTGCAATCATAAAAATAGTCTTTTCTTTAATGACTTAATGCAAGCTTATCCACAAAGATATATTCCCCTCTGTGAACCAGTGACTATGTTTTATTATCCAGAGGGGAAGGCGTTCCTTAATAGCCCTGTTTCCCTGTACCTCCACGGAAGCCTGACTCCTTATGCTGAGTGAAGACAGTAAACCCATTGTCTAGACTTTCCAGAAAGCAGGACAGCTGCTCAGATATATACTGTAGGAGAACCACACCCTTGGCTCAACCAAGGCTGAGAGGCTTGTAGGTATTCTAAAGTCAATGCCTTTTCAGATCTTGTAAACGGTAGAAAGTATTTTTTAGATATACCATTGTAAGGTATTATTAAAGATTAAGATTATGTATGTGTATTATGTATATGTCACACATATGCACAACACACACACACACACACACACACACACACACACACTGTTCTACTTGTATTTTTATTGTTGTAATAAACTACCCTGACAAACAGCAACTTGAGGGGGAGCAGGGTTTATTCTACCTTGCAGTTCATCACTATGGGGAAACCAAAGCAGGAATTTCAAACAGCTACTCATATCACAGCTTGTTTGTTCTGTTTCTGCTCAGTTGGATTTCTCCACTCCCATACAATTCAGAATCCCCTGCAGAGGGAATAGCGCCACCCACAGTGGACTGGGTCTTCCCACAACAGTTAACATAATATAACCCACCACAGACAAGCCCAAAGGCTAACCCAATGTAAACAGTCCCTCACTGAGGCATTCTTCCCAGGTGATACTAAGTTTTGCCCAGTTGATAATTGAAGCTAACCATTACATGTATTTAACTTAAAAAAAATAAAGACCCACAGAAAACAATCTCATGATTTCATCATGCCTACTCTAGTGTACTTTTTTTAGTCAAAGGGCCCTAGCATATGTGACTTGTCCCCTGGCTTCTCTAGGTGTTGGCAGGTCTAAGAGGGCCTTCATATTGAGAGGTAGAATCTCTGAGTTTCCTTGCCGAAGGACTGCAGGCAGGAGCCAGACCTTCCCTTTCAGAATATTTATTCCAGGGGTGTTTGGGAAGTCTCCTTGTCTTTAGAACCCTCTGAACCTGGTGTAGGGGTTTTTTCTAGAACAGTAGTCTCACACCTGTTACTTCCTTCACCAAGACATGACTTCTAAAAGGAGCGATTGGTGAGGCAGCTGTCTGTGCAGCAGTTCATATGCTGTAATAAAATATCCTATCAAGAGGTGATGTAAGGGAGGAAAGAGCATATTAGGCTTTCAATTCCAAATTTCACTCATTATTGGGGGAAGCCAAAGTCAAGAGCAGACAGAGAATAAATTCAGGAACCCTTGCTTGCTTGTATGTATGGTACTTAGCTAGACTTTTTTTTTTCTATTTCCCACATGTATGCATGGTACCCACAGAGGCCAGAATAAAATATCAGATCCCTGGAAATTGGAGTTACAAATAGCTGTGAGCCACCATGTAGGTGCTGGGAGCTGAATCTGAGTCCTCTGCAAGAGCAGCCAGTGCTCTTACATGTTCAGGACCCAGCCATGAAACGACACCAGCCTCCTCCAGTATAGGCCTTCCTATGCCAATTAGCAATCAGGAGAGCCCCTTCACAGACATGTCCACAGGCCACACAATCCCTCATGAAGACTTTCTTTCCCAGTGATTATGTCAAGTTGACAACTAAAAGATTCTGGCATTGTGCTTTCCTTCTCTTTAACTCTTGCTGAGAACAGCTACTGGCTGGTCAATTGGAATCCCACACTATTCCTCTCAGGGTATAGCTTGGCGGAGGGTGAGCAACCACAGAGAGTGCTCTGGCTCTCCCTCAGCTCTGCTCCATACATTGTGTTATTCTGTATTTCCTGAAATTAATCCTCTTTCCCTTTCTTCCAGATAACTTGTTCAAACCCAAAGAAAGATGCATTTCAGAGAAGGAGATGCATATGAGATCTAAAAGGTACTTGACTGTTGTGGGATGTATGGAAATTGCTGGAGAGGGGGTCAGGAGGCTTGAAGAGCCCAGATGCTGTCCCTTGGGCCAGGGCTTCGAGACCTATATTTAAGGGCTGGGTCTTCTTGGCTGCTGATCTGAAAAACCTGGCTGAGGTGAGCAAAGTTGTCGAATTGTGCCTCGGAATGTTTATGCTGCTCTTGGACCAAACTTAGGAAAGTGGTGGGTCTTGGATTCAGGAGTGGGCCCATAATTGGTCCCTAAGTGATCAGCAGATTCTGAACTGGAACTCTTTGGTGCATTTGCCTCGTGGCTCTGGGCAGGAGCCATGTGTGGCTGCACCTTTAAAAGTAATTTTATGAGGAGGAGAGAACCCATTTTTTTTTTCTGGAGGACGTTGACTGTGGCAGTCCTGAGGAAAAGCTTCCAAGCTGGAAGCCGGCAGAGCATGGGAGCCAGAGGGGCCTCGGAGGGGCCACAAAGTGGTGTTTCTGGCAAGTCTGTCTCTGGCAGTCTTGGCAGAGATCGCCAGGGTTCTCCCTGCTTTGCCTGGCCAGTCACTATTCAAAACTCCCACTAACTCTTAGCACCCTGGGGCACACAAAGGCTACCATTCTTCCCTGGGACCTGGCTTCTTAACCAGGACACAAAAGCTCAGCAGGGTTGGCCATGTTCACACACATAAAATGTCATTAAGCTGTAATAAAGTACCCTAGCCCTGAGAGAGATTATAGTAATTAAATCAAATTGATAGTGCACTCAGAGACACCAATGAAATACGAAGAATAATTTTGCCCCCATTCCAGACCTTAAATCTCTGCTTTTACTGTGATTATGTTGTTTCCAGGATAATTAAGTAACTTTGGATACCTACAGGGAACCTCTTTGAAAGTAAGAAAATAAGAATAGGGACACACCATTAATGACATGGCGCTCAGCATTCTAACCGGCTTACAAACGGTCCCTGCACTTGAAGGCTTGCTGTTTGATAAGTGAAAAGTTGTATAGGCCTTGCAACAAAAGTGTTCTATTCAATTTAGTGGGAAACCCTACCAACACCAACAACAAAACCTTCCTCATTGGTCCCCAAACCTAAAACTGCTATTACAAGACCTCGTCAACCAAGCAATTTAAATAATGGACTTTAAAGAAGCAATAGTAAGTAGACAGGCTCTGTCCTGGCAAATCTCTAAAGGAGAAGCTGGTGTTTGAGGAGGACCAGGAAGCTCGCTGAAGTTAGATTCACAGCCTGTGGTTGCCCTTAACTGGTCTCCTCAGGAGGACCAAGCAATTGGATCTCTTTGCTCTGTGGAACATGCCTGGCTGGGCTCTCCCCAGCTTTCCACAGTCACCTGAAAATGCCTTTTCTTTGTGTCCCTTGTCATGGATTATGTTGGTTATATTTTTATTCAAATCAAGCAAAAGAGGAAAAGCTAAAGTTCCCTCAAGACCAATTAGCCAGCTCTGCTTCCCTTGGCCCCAGACCCATCTGCTAGAATGCTCATAGTTGGTCCCCTTCCCCCTCCCCTTAAAAGCTTCCTGCTTGTACATTAAATGGGCGCCCGGTCTTCAGCCATTCAGTGTTGTGCTGTATGTGCCTTTCCCCCTGGCACCGTCCGTGAGCTTGCTCAAGATGCAGGTTTCTTGTTTTTGACTGCCTGTGCAGTGTCCTCGTGGAGGCAAACTATTATATATCAGAGTATCTCGTCTGAGGAAACAGTGCAGGGCCAGAGGTGGGCCACAGAAGCTTTTGTTTCAACCTTCCAGTTGAGTTGGATGGTCAGCTCCAGGAAAGATGGTCTTTGGATCTCAGGAACTGCCCACTGGAAGGCTGTGGGACCAGCTCCCTAAAGGTGTACTGCTTTATCATACATTAACATAACCCTTACTAATACCCACAGTGTACAAGGTTCCGTCAGGGCGCAGGCCTCTGCAGGATTCCATGAGTAGCTGTGTGCCATGTAGTTGTTTCACAGTAAGTAGCATTTAGCTTGAGGTCCCAATGCTGGCCCACCATTAGCCAACTGAGGGGCTCTACCCAAATTTCTTCATCTTGCTGGGACTTACGTTCCTTGTTGTATGACAAGTCCCCTTGGGTATTTCTTCCCCTTAAGTATGAGCATTGAGAGTGACTAGCCTGATGCTCATGCCACCTACTGATATTGTCATTGTCCTTTTATACTTTGCACTCATGCTTCCAAGGGCAGAAAAATCTCGAACGTGTTTCATCTGACTTCATACATGAGAGAAAATGAAAAAGAGATATTTGAACTGAATGCCTTGTACAGCTTAGCAACCCTTAGGCTCAGGATCTAGGGAATCCATTGTGTTGGAGGAAAACCAGTTAACATCAGTACCTAAACAGTTTGTGTTGAGAAGAAAACAACCTTCCAGACAAGGGTCCCTTAGACCCCTCCATTAACTCTGAAACTCATAATTTTACATGGGACAAGGACAAAACACGTGAGTCTGGAATGTATTTAAAAACAGTTTAATCAGACATGCTGAATGCTAAGAGAAGTAAGCATTATTTTCCAGTCTATGCTTCTTGCCGCTGCCATTCATCTGTCGCCCCCTTGTCAAGTCACAGGTAGTCAAAAATTGGATGGCAAAAATGGGAATATGTAGTAAACATTGACATTCAGAATGGCAAGCCACTGGGTCAAACAGCCCCCCTTTTACAAGTAGCCCCCCCCCCCCCGTATATAAAATCACTATTACTGCAAATGCAGGATGAGAAGTGACATCCACACAAATGCCTGGCCTCCCATCGTGACTGCTGCAGTGCCCAGGAAGTATCCTTGAGATGCTGACCCCAGCGTGACTGTGTCCTGGGACCTCAAAGAAGTTTTCTTTCTTTTTCAGGGCCACTATGAGTTTAATTAGGTTTATAAATATAATTGTTTTGTTTTATTTTTTTCCTTTATTCTTTCTTGACAAAGTAAAATATATTGTTTTTTTAAGCTATCACATCAAAGGTGAATAAAGCAAACCAACAGAAGGAAAAGAGCCCCAAAGAAGGCACTAGAATCAGAGACCAACACGGTCACAGACTCAGGAGTCTCAGAAATACTAAACTGAAAGCTATAACATGTATGCAGAGGATCTGGTGCAGATCCGTGCAGGCCCAGGGCATGCTGCCTCAGTCTGTGAGTTTATGTGAGCTTAGCTCAGTTGACTTAGAGAGCCTGTTCTCCTGGTGTCCTCCATCCCGTGGCTCCACCTCCTCTTCCACAGGGTTCCCTGCCCTGTGAAGGCAGGGGAGAAGTTCTTCAGTTGGCATCTTTCAGTGCCAGTAGGCCGGAAGGACCCTACCTGTGGGCTCCTTCCTGCCGACGAGCCGGGCTGCCCTCTCACACCAGCAGCGCCTGCCATCACCATGTCCTCTGTCTGTTTCAGAATCTATAATAACTTGCCGGAAGTTAGAAAGAAAAAAGAAGAGCAGAAGAAAAGAGTGATCTTACAGAGTAACAGGCTCCGAGCAGAGGTCTTCAAAAAGGTAGCTAGCTGGCTGGCGCAGGTCCGAGGTGGGCGGTACCCAGGTGAACGATGAACTTGACATCTTTGTTTCCCTTGCTTCTACAGCAATTACTGGACCAGCTCCTTCAAAGGAATGCAGTTTGATCCCAGGCGGCTCTGCTAGCCCAGCCTGAATCTGGGAACACTTCTGATGATGACGCTGGATGAACCATTAAATTTAATGCTATCTTCACACATGAAAGAAACTTTCACTTTACTTCTGATTTTTTTTTTTTCCCACAAAGGAAACGTCACTTTCTGAATGTTCCAAACAAAAGCCTTAGAACTGCAAGCCGCAGATCAGCAGTCCATTGCTGGGACTTCGACCCCTTGGAACCGACCATTTCCACCCGAGCAGGAAAGCTTTATATATTCAAGTGTGCTTGGACGCTTGTTTTTTGTTTTTGTTTTTCGGGGTGGGGGGCAATGTTTTTTCTTTTCCAAAAATGTAAGAAGCAAAAAATCTCTCATGTTTTAACTTCCAATCCCAATGGCTGCCAGTTCTGAAAAATCTAAAGTCAAAGTTCATTTTGAATACACGTCCTGGAGTGCCAGAGGCTGATTTGAAGTGGACTGATGGATAGGCAGAACACAGAACAAGCAGGAGAGCCCTCTGCCTCCCTCCTGCCCTACCCGCAGTGCCTGCCTTTGTTAGCCGCGGTACCTGTTTCAGTGGGAGCCAGGAGACTGAGTAAAGATGGCAGGGTCTTCACCAGCCACACACAGGAAGTCATCTTGACCAAATGGCCCAGCGGTACCCACTTTTATCTATTCTTTCAAGCTCTCCTCCTAAATATGTATTTGTGGAGTTAAGAACAAATTAGTTTTTGCAACAAACGTGGAAATAAAAGCAGTTGTTTGAAATGCAAGCATTTCTCTCTCCTTTATTCTGATAGATAATGGCAATACCCACTACAACCCCACAGTGACACTGTGTCTTCTTCACCTCTGCCTCTGGCCACCATGAAAGTCCTTGTGCTCCAAATGCCCAGTGGGGAATGTCACTTCTCTGAGTTGGTGCAAAGAAGTAGAGATGTCTCCAGTGAAGATGTAGAGTGGTGCAGGAGCCCTGGTGACACCCCTGTTCCCTCTTTCTGGTGCACATCTTTTTTTTTGTATTTATCTAATTTAAAATGTCTCCCCGAGGTCTCTGTCTTGGCACTGTCCTCTCTGCACTTCAGCAGAGCCAACACCATCGCTTTCTCTTTTTGTTCCTTTATTGCTTTATTTGTAGATATCTGTCTCTGTGTGTATATACAAATATGTGTGCTCACGTGTTCAGATGCAGGCATGTGGGGGGTACATGTGTGTTTACTTGAGGAGGCCAGAGGACAATCTTAGGCATCAGAATTCAGGCACTATCCATTTAAAAAAATATTTCTTGAGACAGGATGTCTTATTTGACCTGGAACTTGCCAAATAGGCTTACCTGCCTTTGAGTTCCAAAAGTCTTAAACTGTCCCAGCCTCTCTGGCACTGGATACAGAGTGGCATTAAAAACAGACAGATAAAAGCCAGGCAATAATGTTACACGCCTTTAATCCCAGCACTGGGAAGCAGAGGTGGACAGATCTCTGAGTTCAAGGCCAGCCTGGTCTATAGAGTGAGTTCTAGGACAGCCAGGGCTACATAGAAAAACCCTGTCTTGGGAAAAAACCTAACCAACCGAACAACAAATACCATAGGCCATAGGGACCCAACATAATTTGGTATGCTTTTCCCATGCCATTGGCGAACTGTCCCCACCCACTAGACTCTACACCTGAGCTTCATTTTGTCTGCCCTGTTCAAAGGAAGCAACCTGACAGAACCCTCAGGAGCAGAAGCTCTGGAGTGCCACTACTATTTCTGCTCTGTGGCCCTGGACACAGATGCCCGTCAACATCCAGCCAGGAGAGAAACCACATGGTAATCCGAGAATGCGTAATGTACTGAAGTATTAACCATATAGAGACTTGTCTAATAAGAAGTAGAGGGAGCTCTGGAAAGCCCAAGTAGCCACAGAAATAAAGAAGCTGAGCTGGAAGAATCAGAGTGTGGCTCAGCAGATGACAGAAAACGTTTTATACTGCCACACCCATAGAACTTGCTGGAAGTCCATCCTCTGAAGTTTGCCAGAAACCTGCCCTGTGGATGTACAAGGTTGAGTCCCTCTGCTACAGCAGCAGTAAAGGGGTTTGGGGGAGGGGGCGGGTTGAGGGGAAATGTATGCTTTCAGGGCCTGGCCAGGACCTTGCTGAGATGTATCTCTCCAGCGCCCCCTACTGACAAAGTTTAGCATTGTCCAGCCACCTAAGGAAGACTCTCCAAAGGGCTAGGATCCATTTTAACTGAGCAGACAAAAAAAGGGTGGAAACGGGGCTGAAAGGAGAAAATACAGTAACGACCTGGCACAGTTGTTGTTTAGCCTTGCCTCAGTTTCCTTAACGGCCAGATGCAAGTAAGTATAGGGCCTTCTTCATGCGGTTGCTATGGAAATTAAGTGGACCGGAGTGGAGTGTGTGGAAGAATGCTTGGCCCAAAGCAAACACACCATGAGTGTTTCCTGGCATGCACAGAGGTGGGAGGAGAAGCACATGGGCCATGAGTTGGTTGAGAGGGCTTAGCAGTGAGATGCTTCAAAAGGCTGTTGTATGCTTAGCTTTACTGCAGCTGGTCAGTCCTGTAGGCAGGAAGTTTCATCAAGTTTGGATGGGAGCTGGGAAGGCAACTCCTTGGGTATAGGGTTACTTTCCCAAGGCCTGACAATCTGATTTTGATCCCCAGGACTCACAGAGTAGAAGGAGAGAGAGAGTTAACTTCACACTGTCCTCCGGATTTCCTCATGTGCACCATGGCATGCGCTTGCCCCCACAAATAAACACAGTGAATAAGGAAATAAATGCAAACGGGTTTGAAAAAGCTTGGTTTGGTTGGTTTTAGGTTTTCTGAGATACAGCTTCGTGTAGCCCAGGCTAGTTCTGAACTCTCTGTGTAGCAGAAGCTGGCCTTGAACTCCTGATCATCCTGCAACCACTTCCCAAGCTCCTGGCGTCTTGTCAACTTCCACATCCCCTCCATGTGCCTGTCACCTTGGGACTCAGAGCAGCTCAGCAAAGTTGTGTTTGCTTTTTAAAGTCTTGTTTGGGCTTCTTATAGGTACTCCAATGAAATCCTGTGTACAGCTCAGTAGCTTTGTGAAGAAAGACACACTTTAAGTCAATTCTTCGATAGTTAAGGACAGGCTCTCTTGGAAGAAGACTCTGAGGCATCTGTCCTTTTCTTTAGTTTCTCCAGGGTATTTCTGAAGCTTTCCCCATGCATCTAAATTCAGGGCCCAGCTGTTTCCAGACTGTTCAGTGATACTTAAGGAGGGGGCTTTGTGTCATCTAACATTTTAAAGAGAGAGTGCTAGATGGAGCCAATTTTTAAGAGTTCATAAAACACTCACCTTCACTGCAAACCTGCTGCTGGGTCCTCATCTGTAAAGGAGGAAGAACCAACCACATATTAAGTAGCATTGAAGGATGTCTTCAAGGGCAGTTTTTAACTTAGGTCCCAGAGAGGGGAACCTCAGAGGGAATGACATCTGGTGTCAGGTAATATTTCCTTTGATCCGGTTGGCATAGGACAAGGCAGAAAAACCAACATTTGTTTTCCTGTTGAGCTTATTTTCTTACTGCAGAAATTATTTTAATGCTGACAAATGAATCAGACACTGAGTTTCTCTTCTGTCATGTAGTAACAACCGAAATATATAATGTTATGATCAGTATAGAAATCAAGGCCTACAGAATTAAATCAGCCATTTCTTCCCTCCCCTCAGTAACTGGCCCCCAGTTACTGAGTAGTTTTCTTAAACTCAGGCCTCAAGAAAGAGTCTGTGGGGATTTAGAATTCGAACTAGACTTTGCCGTCATAACTTCAACAATTTCTTCTCTGACAGTGGTTCATTTGCATCTGAGGATGTCTTGGGTCCAGAATGGAGAGAGCTTTTCAGAGATGCAGCCTGCAGAGGGCTGAGGGGTTTCTGAGGAAAGATTCCTGAATCTGGACCAGGCAACATTTGTAATCCTTAGAGATGACCAGGTGGTAAGAGAACTGGGCCATCTCCCGGTGGTCCCCATGATGTCATGTGGAAGGAGCCATTCCTTTTTGGGTTATGCATCCTGCCTGCCAGCTGGTAATGGAATAATGGGAAAACAATTGTCTTGGCTCTTCAGTCAGCGTCTGTTGCCAACCCAACTTCCTGGAAGTTGTCAGCTCCCCTGGGTGAGTCAGCAAATACTTGCTCTGAGGAACAAAACTCTGAAAGAAGTGCCCATGAGACAGCCAATCATGAGAGAGTGGATAATTCTTGGTCTCACAGAGTCCTTGCTTTTAAACATGTACTGGCAAAAAAAAAAAAAAAAAACCCATGCAACGGACCTGACCTCTGAGTGTATCTGATGACCCACAGTCTGGGTATGAGGCACAGTGGATGCAGAGCAATAAGAAAGAGGAGGGGCAGGATGTGTCTGCCCTGGGAGGGTGATCTAATCATTGGTACATGAGAGTTCTGGGTCAAGCAACTAAGAATGTGGTAGAAAAAATGTCTTCTATGGGTGGACAGGAATGCACTGTGTGCACTCTCAAAGGAAGTGAGCTGCTAAGTGATTAGAGTGTGTCCATCAGCAGATGGTTCCACATGATAAGGTTCCTTGAATTTGTGCTTTCATCAAAATTGCCCACAAATGTGTAGCCCTGTAGAAACCTTTGAAATCTGCCATCCCTGGCAGAAGCAGCCCATTCCTGGGACTGAATCACTTTGGAAGTTCCTCTAGGGTCTCTCTCTCTCTCTCTCTCTCTCTCTCTCTCTCTCTCTCTCTCTCTCTCTCTCTCTCTCCTCTCTCCCCTTTTCCCCTTCCCCCCTCTCCTCCCTTCCCTCCTCTCCTCCTCCCCTCCCCTCTCCCCCTTCCCCTCTTCCCCCTCCTCCCTCTCCCCTCTCTCCTCCCCCTCCTCCTTCCTTTTCCCCTCCCTCTCCCTCTCTCTTTCCCTCTCTCACCTTGCCCTGTACAGTTTGAACAGGGCTGGCTCATCCTGGAAGAGCAGGCTATGCAACAGCTCCTGGAGATTTTTCGAGGTTCCCTCGTTAACATCCCGTGGCTTGTTTTAGAGGGCCAGGATCCTCCTCCAAAGCAGATCTCTCTGTCTACAAGTCATATGGACTATAGCAATGACAACTTTCCAAGCTTTTCCAAAAGTCCAGATCTTTCCTTAAAGTTGCAGTTGGTGTCTCAATTGAAGATGTGATCTGAAGTGCTTGTCTGACGTATGCATCTGGAATGTCCACAAAAGGAGGGAGAAGACACTGAAATTCCAGTTTGTTCTCTTGCACCTCTGAAAAGGTTCCTGGACACATCCTGAATGGCACTTGTCCTGCCATGGTGCAGCCAGAAAGGTGACATCAAGTAGTAGTGTTTCTTCCAGATCTAAGTGCCTTAGACCCTGAGAAGGAAAGAACTGACTTACTCAGAGCATCTCAAAAGAATGTAGCAGTACTAGACAAATGAATGAAAACTTCAAATTCATGAAAGGGGGTAGGAAGGCGATTCCTCACTCAGTAAACTGCTTGACAGGCAATGGTTGGACCTGAGTGCTTCCCACAGGCAAAAGCTGAGCCCTGCAATCCCAGTGCTGGGACAGAGATGGAGGATCTCTGGGCCTCTCTGACCAGTCAGTCCAGCCAAAACCATGAGCTTGGTGAGAGACCCTGCCTCCAAAACTAAGGTAGAGAACAATTGAAGAGACTCATTGTCAACCCCTGGCTTCATACACACACACACACACACACACACACACACACACTCACACACACACACACATACACACGTACACCCCTCTCTCTCTCACACACACACACACACACATGCTCACACATGCTCACACATGCTCACACACACAGGCACACACACACCTCTCTCTCTCACGCACACACAGGCACACACACACACAGCTGGAAAGAGGGGAAATATGATGGTCATTCATGGTTGTGAACTTGACTATGTCTGGAATTAGCTAAAACCCAAATGACTGGACAAACTTGTAGGAGTTTGTTTTTTGTTTTGTGTTTTTTGTTTTTTTAAATGGAATCATTAGTATTTGATGTGGTAAGACTCATTTCTAACCTGGATCTTTGAGGTGGGAAGATACACCTTTAGTCCAGATTTTTTGAGGTGGGAAGATTGACCTTAATTTGGGCCACACTTTTTGTGGCAGCCTATATAAATACATAGACGTAGGATGCTTGCCTTTCCTTTATCTGTTTGCTTACACTCTCTGGCAAGTTGATTCCTTCTCTGGCATTGCAGCCTACTTTCTTGGGATCTGGGCATATACTGAAGACCAGCTGAGACATTCAGCTTCATGGACTGAACAACTACTAGATTCTTGGCTCTTCTGTTGGTAGAAAACCATTGTTGGACTAGTTGGACCACATCCAGACATTCCAGTAAATCTCTTTATAAATTATATATATACATATATATCAGTATATATGCTATATATTTGTGTGTATGACACATCATATAATCATATTCTATATATTCTATAAATGCTATTCCTTTCTAGAACCCTGACTAATACAGAAAAGATCTGTCTGAATAGGAAAGAGAAATGAATTCCTGGAAATTCTTTTATTAAACAGCCCCCACCAATGAATTGCGTAGAGATAAGTGTACTTTAAAGACACTCAAAGCATTTCCCTTTGTTGTGAGCCTTGTTTGGTTCTCCCTGGCGTGCTGAAGTGGTGCGGCAACTGCAAATGACATCGTGGAAATCATGCAGCTATCAGCCATGCTGACGGTGGAGGACAGGTGATCCCCTATGGTCAGAAGTGGCCGGCTATGGTCTTACCTGCCCAGAGAGGAAAGGCTGACCACTCCCACTACTGAGGATTCATTCGGAGCTCAACCTCCATCTTTGTACTAGCCATGGCCGCTTCTCCGGACATGATATGATTACACAGACACCAAGGAGATTTATGACGAAAGAGTCCACGTGACCTTGCCTGTGCTTCACATTACAAACCTCTCGGAATACACGAGAGTTTTATTTCTGTTTGAAAATATACCTGAAGGCTACTTAGGCTCGATTTAATTATTGTAAGATGACATAATTCAGCTGTAATCTTAGCCTCGCTTTCAGTCAAGATGTTTGTTAAAATGACAAAGTAACTCAGAATGTTTTTGGCGGGGTGTTTTGGGGGGGAGAGGGAGTGGATATAAGCTGTGACATCTCATTAGCAATGCTGATCCTAACTATAATGAATAAATATTTTTACATGGATTAAACTGGGGCGTGTAGCTGCCAGTATGTCTTAGCTGGTGGAGTAGATATGGGGAAGAGTGACAAGAATTTGGTAACACATTTTCTTTGGATCTGGGTGTTCCAAGCCTGCTTCTCATTAGCCCTTGAGAGCAATTTCTTCTCCTGCCTCCATTGGCAGCTCATGAAGGGGCTTCCGACTGGTTGAGTGAAACTTCCTAAACAAAGCACAGGCCCTGAATGAAAATTCACTGTCCCCACTGTCCCCAGGGTACCTGCCACATGGTGTTCTTAGCAAGAATAGCTTGAGAAAGTGTTTTGTTAAGGCTAACTACATGCCACCTGCCAGCCCTGTGCATCCCACGTTTCTTTTGACCATAGCTGCTTTAATACATGCAAGTAAGTGATAGTTACTTTCCTGAATATTTTTGAAGCATCCATACCGACATGGAGTCGAGAGACCCATGACTCAATCAGGGTCTCATCTCTTTGGAATCAAGAAGCCCCAGACTCCATCTGTTTGAGGTGAGCAGTCTACCGAGGCTCACATTTGGTTTTTCATGTTCTATTTCTGCCCCCTTTCCTTGCCAAGATGGGGGCCACTAATACTGGGTTGGTGCCACCTTGTGTTTGGTTCTCCCTTGGGGTAGCCAGGCCCTTTGCGCATGAAGCAGGGGAGGTTCATGCTGGAAAGCTGGGCCAAAGGTTGGAGCCATGTTTCTCTCCTTTCAGAACTGTGAGCTCTCTGCAGTACCCTCTCCACTCTGGAAGATGGTAAGTATGCATAAGACAGAAGACACTGATATTTTGGGGAATTTCTCTAAAGTCTTAAATAATTTCACTGATGTCCCCAAAAGACCTAAATTATGGAGCAATATACTTCATCTCCTCAAGTAAATAAACTTAGGAAACATCTGCCTTCATAGCTTGCATTCTTACAGTGATGTGTAAGGTATCCCAGAATATGAAAGAATAAACTATATTTATTATGACATAGGGATTATACATGATGCAATGCTTCAACTAGACCAAAGCATCCAGGGGAAAGGTTACATCATGATTCTCCCTAGACACTAGCACCTATAGGTGCCAAAGCACCTTCACTTTGATACCACCTACCATGAGGGTTTAGTTAACTGTGGCATCATCAACTGCTTATCATGACTCTTCCTTACATTGAATTTTATCTGAGAAGGCCAACTTTGCTCAAAGCCAACATTGCTTAACTTTTCTACCCAAAATCAAAGGCAGGGGAACAAACACCATACTTTTCAAATTCTAATAAGAAATTGCCAACTTTGGGTCCCATTGAAAGGTAAGGAAAGCTTCTTAGATGTACATGTCAATCGATGCCTTTCACATGACTCAGGCTCACTCTTCACGGTAGATACCTTGGGACTGGCTATGTGGAAATCATGAGCTGAGTAGACAGTGGATAAGAAAGGAGGAATAGAACAATGATCAATAACTGAATTCCCAAATTCTGAGTGGTTCAAACTATATTGGTGAAAGAACTTTCAACACAAGGTTTCAACTATAGGTCACAAGGGCACTATATTGTGAAGACTCAATGTTCATAGATTTCTCTTTCTTCTACCGAATACATTCTTTCCTCTAAATGCATATATTATTAATAGACCATCAAATATTCACTTCACCTAAAATGAATTATTCATGCCATAATCTATGCAATGCACACATTGGTTTTCTCCAGGCACTTCATTGAAAATCTCATGTTGCCTTTTTCTTGTTGTCAGTGGGAAGAGACAAGTCTACAGATGTTGATTTGTAATGAACAGGAAAGTTTGCAACCACACAGTCAAGAGTCAGTGATTCTGTCCTGAAAGCCAAGTTCTGTTCTGAAAGCTGAGAAAGCACAGAGACATGGCATGGTGCATGTCGTTAGAATTACCACCACCCCCCCTTTGACTCCCTTTCCGATGTGAGAGCTCAAACCCGGGGTCTACGGTGAGGTCCCACAAAGGATCCCCTTAGGTCAATGCTCATGCCTGAGCATGCAAGACAATCTGCTCGAGAGTTGAGCCTGTGCATACCAGTTTCCTGTTAGACCAACTGTTTAGCACACCAACATTGCATTATCAGTAGCAAGGGTTTAAGAAGTTGCCAATATTTGAAAGGTGCACTATAGTCTAAATCTTGGAATCTGTTCAGAGAAGATGCTTACTGAGCTTTGATCTGTCACAGACTCTAAGCTCTAGAGAAAAATCATCTCCTCTCCTAGGCAGGGTACATTGTCCTAGGAGGGGCAGCTCACACATGAGGCACTAAGGTACAATTTAAAATATTGTTTCTGGAATTTCCATTGTCAGCTTTGCAAATGATTTGCAAGTCACTCAGACCATAAAGCACTCCCATTGGTTTTCATATGAACAAGCCCTACGGTTTGAATGCTTATGTGATGCCCTGTGCAAGGTATGCGTAGACACACCTGATCAGTGAGTGCAGTGTAAACCAGGAAGTGGTTCATAGACAATATACAACCCATAAGAATACAGAAGGAAGTGCCCCCTCCACCACTCCAGGCTCAGGGATCACTGAAGGAAGAATAGATGGTGGAAAGACCAGAGAGCTTGACAATGAGGAGGAAAGCTGTGAAATGTTGTCTTTTGGAAATGGCATGACCATTGTATCCAACGAAGGCATGGTATCTATGGTGACCTGTCCAAGAAGACCAGTACAAGTCAGTGAGGTTGATCAATAGTCCAGTAGGTGATATTAACTGGACTTAGTGGATTACAAACAAATAAAAACAACAACAACAAAAATGAACCAAACAACCCCCCCCAAACAAAACCAACCAACCAACCAACCAACCAAACAAACAAACAAATAAAAAGGCAAGAGGTAGGACTTGAACATGGGAGAAAAACGTTTTGGGAAATTCAGGGGAGAAGGAGGGTTGGGAGTCATTGTATACATATAGGAAATTATCAAAGAATAAACAAAAGATATCAGACAACAATAAAGAATATGGAAAGCAGACTTAGTATACAGCAGTACTTTTACAAACAGAGCTATCTATGGTAGAAGGGAAAGAGAGACACTGGGAGAGAAGGAAAGGAGGTGGGAGGAAGGGAGGAAAGGAGAGACTGGGGACAAGGGAATGAATTCAGGTCTGATTAATAGCTTGCTGTGCTCTGGAGCTGTCCAGTTCCCAAAATGCTTGATACATTTTGTTGCCAGGGCAATAGTGAACAAGCACAGCACACTCCTAGCCCCTGAGCCATCTCTCTAGTCCTACATCAAATGACTCAGACCAGCCTGCCCTGTGATTTCAGCTCCAGGGGATCTGCCACCCTCTTCTGGCTTCTGAGAACACCAGTACACATGTGGTGCACATAAACTGATACAGGCACACACATAAACAAAAATAATACATCTTTAAAATAAACGAGGTAGAGCTTTTAAGAGACAACAGAACCTTGGGGTTCTCAGGAATAGGATTAATGGCCTGTTGGAAGAGGTCAGAGGAAGCTGTTAGTTTTTCCCATCACAGGATGATGGCAAGGGGCGGCATCTCTGAAGCAGAACGCAAAATCCATTCCCAGACACCTAATCTGATGGAGCCTTGAAGAACTTCCCAGTCTCTGAACTGTGATAAATTCTTTTTCTGAAATTATCTCATCTAAACTCTTTTTAACAGGAAGAATGGGCCAACAGACATACTGCTAAATATCAAAGGGCATTGTAAACAAAATTAAGAAGGTAAATGAAATTGAAACAAATATTTTAAAGCTATGTGACACAGAGTGTGTTTATTGGTCAGAGTTCTCTAGAGGAACAGAACTGAGAGAATACATGAATACACACACACACACACACACACACACACACACACACACACACGACTTTACTTAGAGTGGCATACGGTCTGTGGTTCAGCTAGTCCACCAATGGTTGTCTACCAAGAGTTAGTCAGAGAATCCAGGAGTTATTCAACCCAACAGGCTGGATGTCTCAGCTTGTCTTCAGCATGAAGTAGGCTCTAATGCCAGTGAAGGAATGGACTTACCAGTGAGACCAAGCAAGCAAAGGGTAGAAACTTACTTTTCCACGTATCCTTTAAGTAGGCTGCCAGCAAAAGATGCAGCTCAGATTAAAGGTGGACCTTCCCACTTCAAATGATTTAAGAAAAACCTCTCAGGAAGGAAGGATTGTCAGAGCCAGAGGGGCCAAGGACACCACAAGAAAATGACCCACAGAATCAACTAACCAGGATTCATAGGGGTTCACAGAGACCAAACCAACAATCAGGGAACCTGTGTGGGTCTGACCTAAGTCCTCTGAATATATGTTATGGTTGTGCATTTCCATATTCATGTGATTCCTATCAGTGGAAGTGGCAGCCATCTCTGACTCTTTTGCCTGGGTTGCCTCACCCAGCCTTAATATGAGAGGATGTGCCTAGTCTTATTGCAACTTGATATGCCATGTTTGGTTGATAACCCTGGGAGGTCTGCTCTTTTCTGAAGGGAAGTGGAGGAAGAATGGATCTGGGGTGAGGGTGGGGAGGAAATAGGGAGGGACTAGGAGGAGAGGAGGGAGGGGAAACTGTGGTCAGGATGTAATATAGGAAAGGAAAATAAATAAAAAATAATTAAACTTCACAGGTTTATCCAGTTGATTGAGTTTTGGTTAATTCCAGATGTAGTCAAGTTGTCAACCAAAAGTAATCACCATACAGGGTTAACTCTTCTATAAAGTCTTGATATTATAGTTCTATTAAAAAAAATCCTAGCAGAAATAGAACCTGACCAGCCCCTTCACAGAAGAAGCAAAACTAGATGACAAACAGACAAAACTACTACATACCACCAATTTTGGAAATTAAATAAGGAAACATATAAAACTATCAAGACATGGACCCTCCATTTTTTGTAGTGTGTGTGTGTGTGTGTGTGTGTGTGTGTGTGTGTGTGTGGTGTGGTGTGTGTGTACATATGTAGGCCAGAGGTCAAGCTCTGATGCCATTCCTTAGGTGTCATCCACCTTGATTTTTTGAGCTAGTTTCTAATCATCCCGAAATTTGTTGATTTAGCTTTGTTGGCTGTCCAGTGAGCCCCAGAGATCTGTCTTTCTCTGACTTCCCAGAGCTGGTATTATCCACAGGGTGGACTCAGGCATCACCATGCCTAGCTTTTGTCTATGGGGTTTGGGGCTTAAACTCAGGACCTCATGCTGCAAGGCTATTTTACACAACCTGTCTTCTTCCCAGCTCTCTATCTCTTACGTCTTCTCTGGCCTACACTCACTGTGGAGGGAAGCTGGTGTAGAGTGTTGGGCAGAGGGTATACCACAGTGAATCCCAGGCTTCCAAAAGCTGAGTAAAGAACTGGAGTTCAGAGCAGGACAGAGTAGCTGTTGGCAAAGGGAGAAGGATCTAGGGAATGATTGTAGAAGAGGCATGCAGATGGTAGTCCATAGACCCTTCAGAACCAGCTATGTGTCCTGTAAATGCAGGCCCTGAGGTCCCCCAAGCTTGGACTGAACCCACAGCCTCACCAGAGCTGCTGTGAGCCAGGCTCTGTTTCTGGCAACAGTGAAGAGCACCATGGGAAGCCAGAGGGCTGAAACCCAAGCAGGCTGCTCTGCAGTCTGTTTTTGGCCTCTCATACTGGGCTAAACGGCAACCCACAACTCCCAGGAAGGATATCCATCGTGATGTGACTGAAGATGTGTTGCCAGGGACATGTAAGGAAATGTTATTTTTACTGTGAAAAATTAGAAACAACTTAAAAGATCTTCAGGAAGGAAATTGTTTATATCCATGGGATTATGGGCAAAGGTCACAGCAATGTATTTATATTAGGATGATGTTGCAAAGCCATCTGCTGATGCTGAGAATGTTAAATAAATAAATGGTAGAAAATGATGTGTTTCATACAAAACCACGGAAATAGGGGCTATAAAGATAGCTCCCTGTTTAAGATCATGGACTCTTCTTCCAGATGACCCATGGTTGGTTCCCAGCACTCACAGGGTAGCTCACAACAATCTTTAACTCTAATCCCAGGGAATCTGTTGTCTTCTTCTGATTTCTGTAGGCACCAGGCACATACATGGCAAACTCTCATACATACATTTTTTAAAAAATAGTTTTAAAAATGGATGTGTTATTTTTTATTTTCATGAAATATCTCATTTGTGGGCTTACAAGAATAATTTCAGCTTATAATGTCTGTTAGGTCCAGCATTTCTCTGTTTAGTTTTTGTGTGTATGGCCTGTCCCATTGGTGAGTGAGGAAGTATTACCATGTAAGGATCAATATGTAATTTAAGCTGTATATTGCTTTTTTTTTTTTCGGAGCTGGGGACCGAACCCAGGGCCTTGTGCTTCCTAGGCAAACGCTCTACCACTGAGCTATATCCCCAACCCCCCCTTTTTTTTTTAGAAACGTGGGTACCCTTGTGTTTGGGGAATAGATGTTAAGAATCAAAATGTCATCTTGGTGGATTTTTTCTTTGATAATTATGTATTGTCCTTCCATATTTCTTTTGATTAGTTTTGGTTTGAAGTCTATTTTGTTAAATTTAAAATGGCTATACCAGCTTGTTTCTTAGGTCCATTTGCTTGGAATATCCTTTACCCTGAGGTGATGTTTATCCTTGATGTTGAGGTAAGTTTCTTGGATGCAGTCAAAGAATGGATCCTGGGTTTTGTTTGTTTGTTTTGTAATTCTTTATCCATTCTGGTAGTCTGTGTGTTTTTTATTGGGGGAATTGAATCCATTTATATTATATCAATCAATGACGAATGATTGTTAGTCCCTGGTATTATGTTGGTGTTGTTGGTGTCATTGCTGTCCTTGTTGTTGTTGGTGGTGGTGGTGGTAGTGGTGTTTGCTTCTCTTCTTTTGACCTTGCTGGTCTGAGATTATTTATTCCCTGTGTTTTCATGAATATAGCTAACCTTCATTGGTTGGACTTTTCCTTCTCACCCCTTCTATAGGCCTGGATTTGTAGATAGATATGTCTTAAATTTGGGTTTGTCATGGAATATCTTATTTTCTCCATCTGTGGCGATTGAAACTTTTTCTGTGAATGGTAGTGTGGGCTGACACCTGTGGTCTCACAGAGTCTTCAGAACACCTGTCCAGGCCCTTCTGGCCTTTAGAGTGTCCATTGAGAACTCAGGTATAATTCTAACTATTTTTTCTTATTTGTTACTTGGTTTTTTTCCCTTGAAGCTTTTAATATTCTTTCTTTGTTTTGTATGTTTAGTGTGCTGATTATTATGTGATAGGAAGATTTTCTTTTGTGATACAACCTATTTGGTGTCTTATGTGTTTCTTGTACCTTTATAGGCATCTTCTTTAGGTTAGGAAATTTTTCTTCTATGATTTTGTTGAAAATATTTTCTGGGCCTTTGAGCTGGGGTTCTTCTCTTTCCTCTATTCCTATTATTATTAGGTCTTAGGTTTGATGTTTTTATGATGTTTCAGATTTCCTGAATGTTTTAGGTCAGGAAATTTTATATTTACCATATACTTTGACTGATCCATGTCATCTATCATATTTTCAGTGCCTAAGAGTCTCTCTTCCATCTCTTGTATTCTGTTGATGAAACTTGACTCTGTAGTTTCTAAATTTTTCATTTCCAGAATTCCCTCAGTTTTTGTTTTCTGTATTGATTCTATTTTCGGGTCCTGAACAGTTTTGTTCATCTTCTTCCACTGTCTGTGTTTCCTTGGATTTATTTAAGAGACTTACTTATTTCTTCTTTAAGGATATTTTTCTCTTCATATAGTTGGTTTTAAGGTCTTTCTTGTGGCTTTGGCCGTTAGAATATTCAGGGCCTGCTGTGGTAGGACAGCTGGGGATGGAGGATGCCAGGAGAATAAAATCATCCAAATCAACTAAGCAAAGTGCATATAAAATAACAGAGACTAAACAGCAAGCACAGGGCCTACATGGGTCTTTACCAGGTCTATTATAGCTTTTAGCTTAATATTTTTATGGGATCCCTAAGAATAAGAATGAGTGCTTTTTGCCTGCTCATTGACTCTTTCTGTTGAGATGCCATGTCCAACTTTGATATGATAGATTTTTTTCTTCACCTTATTATAATTTATTTTGTCTTGTTTGGTTGTTGCTATCTCTTAAAAACTTGGTCTTTTCTAATGAGAAACAGAAAGGGAGTGTATCTACAGGGGTGGGGTGGGAATTGGGAGGAGGAGAAGGAGGGGAAACCCCAGTCGGGGATGTATTGTATGAGAAAAGAAATCTACTTTTAATAAAATGGAAAACGAGAATAATTCAACCAATTGTTATCCTGCTACATATGCTTTATCTTTCACTGTCTATGCATACAGAGTTCATCTTTCATGACTATATAAAACTATTTGCATACTATGTACATAGTTTTTTTGCATATAAATCCATAGCATACTTAAATTCTATGTAACATATAAGACATATATATATTTGAGTCTTTTTCAGATTTACTATTAATGTTCATTTGTGGGGATGTGACTGGAAGTGTCCAGGAAAGCCAGAGGGGGTCTCAAATCCCTTAGAGCTACAGCAAAAGACATTTGAGAACTAGCAGGCATGGGTGCTATGAAAGGAAGTTGCCCCTCTGAAAAAGTAGTACTTGCTCTGAACAGAGAAGCCACCTCCCCAGGCCCCACATTTACATATAAGCAGTGAGATACACATGTAATAATCTCTGTGCTGTGTAAATTATATACATTATATTTCTTAATTATTTGGGAGTAATTTGTAGAAATTTCACTCTCCCAGTCATAATACCTACTACCTTTTTATAAGGTATTTTATTCTCTTTTCCCACTTTGTATTTTTCTAAACTGTCTGCCTTTGTAATTAGATACAAAAAATGACTCATGTTAGTTGAGGGAGTAAACCCCATTGTGAAGCCTTTCAACATTGTACAGTAACATTCAAATTATCAGCTAGATAACGAGATGATACAACTCTTTTGAAGCCAATTTAAGAACTCATATGTAACATTTGAATTTTTACACCTGTTTTGTACTCATAACCATATTTCTAGGCCTATAGACTGAAAACTATTCTAAACTTTTAAAGGAGGATTGTGTGCAAAATGTGCTCATGAGATTTTTGAGACAGGAAATTATGACTAAGCCAAATGTCTTAAGGAATGACTGAAAGGTTGTGACAATTGCCATCCCCCTTTAGAGAAACAGTGTCTACTTGCACTCCTGAAGGGCTGCCCACAGTCCAATCAGTGATATACTGTAGGGGTATGTGGAGGGAGCCATCCTAAAATGGTTTAGTGAAGCCAAGTGTAGGACCACTTTTCTTGTGAGCTGGGTTCACCTCACCTGTCAGTAAGTTCTGTGGCCACTGAAAATCCTTGGGCTCTGAGCATCATGGCCCAAGGGTTCCCCACCTAGTAAGGTGGCCTCAGGCAGGAAGCAAGGAGCTGAATAGAGACTTCTCACTCACCCACTATGACTAGTGACTGGCTTCTGTTGAATCAAGCCTTTATGCAGCTCTGAAAGAATCCTGGATTCATATTCCTAGAAGCTGTCACAAGGACCAGGTTGGGTTATAAGACAAACCTACCTGACCCTTGAGCTAAGCCTGAGACAAGAACTCCAAGGGAGGCTCATAGGCCATCATACCTGGACCATGAAAAACACAGAAGAGGTCAGTTGACAGTGAGCTGGAGTCACTAGCACTGTGATCATGAGAACCATCCAGAAAAGTCATTTGAGGAGGAGTGGCCACTGGCCTCGAACCGTGGAACCATGGAATACTCGTGGCTTCATGCACAGTTCAACTACTCAAAACCCATGTCATCCCCAATGATTGCTTCCAAGCTTCTCAAGATTAGTGTCCTTTAGGGGTAGAGGTATGAGTGACAATGGTCACCTTGAGTCATGAGCATAGGAGCACAGGTGGGTCTAGGATGAGTTCAGCAGAAGTTGTGTATACAAAATTGTTTTCTGTTACAACAATAAATGACCTCAAAGGGTGATATGCCAGCCAGCTTTCTGCCCTGGTGCACGTGGGGGCCAGGCTGTCATTCTTGAGCGGATGGAGTCTATGAACACAAGGCACAAAATCAACCTGATCACATAGTCCTGGGGTGGTGGTGGAAGGCAGTCCAAGACGTGATGAAGTTGGTTGCTTCGAATCTAAGGGAGAAGGGAGGTTCTTGTAACCATAGCAGCTGCATGAAAAGAAAAGCATTAAAAATAGGGATATCCTCAATGCCAAATGCAGAATCATAGCAGTAGAAAGGCCCCAGTGATGTCTCCCTCCCTAAATTCAGATAGGAAAGATTTAAACTGGCAAAACCTTGCCAGGATTTGCAAGCCATCTCCACATATCATGCCATGGTGTCAACCCTCAGAGGTGAGCCCACAGAGGGCAAAAAGACAAGCTCCCTGGGAACCAAACTCTAAATGCACTTATTAACTTTCAAATCAGTTTCTCTTGTACCAAATGAGATCTGCCAGGAAGTGACATTTTAGAGATTCCAGTCGTGCGGGAATAACAAAGACAACCATTATGTTGGAAAGAGCAGCTGTGCTTTGATGTCTTAAAGGGCAGCAGACAGAGTGCCCAGGTGGAATTAGGGTTGGATTAGAAGGTGCAGATCAAGCTAGAGGGCTGCATAACATGGCTCAACCCCCAATCTGGACTCCAAAGTAGGAATTGTCTAATTATTTCTGGATGTGTAGTCCTGGAATAAATGTGAGCCGAGAGGGCCCATGTTGTCCCTATCTGCAGTGTGGGAAAGAGCTAGAAAGAATGGACGCCAGGGGCAAACTGGTCATCCTGGAAGAATGGGCTCAGTGGGACTGCTCAGAGAGCTGGCAGAAGGGCATTTGTGTTTGCTGGGTCTCAGGGGATGAAAAAAGATCCCAGTCCAACTGTCTCTTGCCCATTGAAACAGCTGCTGAGAATTTAAGTTTTAAAAGAAAACCCAGAGAACAAAGCACCCTGTGGCTTGGAGTCCATTGTGTGCAGTTGGCATGTGGACTTCTTCTGTCAGTCTGAGAAGGCTTGCTTATGAGTTGGTGATAATGAAATGTGCATTTTCTGTATCAGCCAATTTCCATCTGTGATAGGTGGTAATAGAAGGTTAGAATCATCTCCATATTTGTGTGAAGGCATCAGGGATTGTGTAGTCCCTACAGGACATTGTAGGGACCATTGTGCTTTCTGGTGTTGGAAGCTGCTCGTTCTTGTCTGTCATGATGATTGGCCACATCATTCAGAGGGAAGTCTTCAGTCATTTTTCAGTTTCCTTCCACTGAAGGAAACTGCCAAACCCAGAGAAGAGGACAACTTTTTGAAAGTTTTTTGAAAGCTGCTCTCCAATTACTTCTGGGATGATAAGCCTGTCCTGCCTCTGCTCTGGTTGGGGAGCAGCCATAGTTGGAATGCTGGAACCAGTGTGCCCTAACTTATGCCCCCTTCCTGCCAGAAGGGCCACCCTAATCTCCAGGATCCTAACTACCCATCAGCTCCTCTAGCACTTGATTATTGGCCCTTGGCAGGTTCCCAAACACTGAGTGACCCTGCGAGAACTTTACGCAAGTATTTCTACCGTATAATTAAAATTCTCTTTTCTTAAGGAATAAGGAAAAAAAATCTATTGGCCTGGAAAGCTGTCCAGGTCTGTTCTATAAAAGCAAAAAGAAATCAATGATAAAAAGTAAAAACAGGAAAAAAAAAAAAAACCACCAAGGCTGGACATGGTAGCTTATGCCTATAATCCCAGCAGATGGGAAGGGAAAGAAGATTACTTTAAGGTCAAAGCCTGATTCACATTGTGAGAAGATCCTGTCTCTAAACAAAACAAAACAAAACAACAACACAATAATAAATAGAGTTTGTTGTTCGAATATGAACAACCATGGTACTAGGTACACAGGCAGGGTTTTCTATATGCCTTCAGGGTATTTTTTGAAAAAAAATTTGAACCATAATCCTATTGTTTACTTCAGTAATTTATGGATTGTCACAGGGTACAACCTCACAAATTGAAATTGGTATTGCAGGGACAGGATCTTTCCTGTCTCTATCTGCACCACAGAGTTAACTCTGTGGCATAGCTCTCCAGACCCAAATCCTAACCAGAGAGAGCCTGTCTCCCAGGAGTGTTGTCACTCCTAAGTTCGCAGGCTCACAGAAGGGATAGGCTCCAGTCATAGACAGCAAAACCAACTAACACCAGAGATAACCAGATAGTGAGAGGCAAGCACAAGAACCTAAGCAACATAAACCAAGGTGACTTGGCATCATCAGAACACAGTTCTCCTACTACAGTAAGTCCTGGACACCCCAACACACTGGAAAAGCAAGATTTGGGTTTAAAATTACATCTCATGATGATAAAGGACTTTAAGAAGAAAATAAATAACTTCTTCATAGAAGCAAAGGGAGGGAGGAGGGAGGTCAGGAGAGGGGAGAAAGGGGATAACATTTGAAATGTAAATGCTTAAAATATCCAATAAAAAAGGACATAAATAACCCCTCTAAATACAGGAGAACACAGGTAAACAGGTAGAAGCCCTTAAAGATGCAACACAAAAATCCCGTAAAGAATTACAGGAAAAACCAAGCAAACAGGTGAAGGAATTGAACAAAACCATCCAGGATCTAAAAATGGAAATGGAAACAATAAAGAAATCACAAAAGGAGACAAACCAGGAGATAGAATACCTAGGAAAGAGATCAGGAGTTATAGGTGCAAGCATCACCAACAGAATACAAGAGATAAAAGAGAGAATTTCAGGGACAGAAAACATTGACACAACAGTCAAAGAAAATGCAAAATGCAGAAAGTTCCTAACCCAAAACATCCAGGAAATCCAGGACACAATGAGAAGACCAAACCTAAGGATAATAGGTATAGAAGAGAGCAAAGATTCTGATCTTAAAGGGCCAGTAAATGTCTTCAACAAAATTATAGAAGAAAACTTCCCTAACCTAAAGAAAGAGATGCCCATGAACATATAAGGAGCCTACAGAACTCCAAATAGACTAGACCAGAAAAGAAATTCCTCCTGTCACATAATAATCAAAACACTAAAGGAACTAAACTAAGAAAAAATATTAAAAGCAGTAAGGGAAAAAAGTCAAGTTACATATAAAGGCAGACCTATCACAATTACACCAGAGTTTTCATCAGAGACTTTAAGAGCCAGAAGATCCTGGGCAGATGTCATACAGACCCTGAGAGAACAAATGCCAGCCCAGACTACTATATCCAGAAAAACTCTCAATTAAGATAGATGGAGAAAACAAGATATTCCATGACAAAACCAAATTTACACAATATCTTTACACAAATCCAGCCTTACAAAGGATAATAGATGGAAAACTCCAACACAAGGAGGAAAATCACACCCTAGAAAAAGCAGTAGTCTTCTTGCAACAAAACCCAAAGAAGATGGCCACACAAACATAATTCCACATCTAATAATGAAAATAACAGGAAAGAATCACTATTCCTTAATATCTCTTAGCATCAATGGACTCAGTTCCCCCAATAAAAAAGCACAGACTAACAGACTGTATATGTAAACAGGACCCAACATTTTGCTGCATAGAGGAAAAGCACATCAGTAACAAAGACAGACACTTCCTCAGAATAAAAATCTGGAAAAAAAATTCCAAGCAAATGGTCCCAAGAAACAAGCTGGAGAGGTCATTCTAATATCAAATAAAATCCACTTTCAACCAAAAATTATCAAAAAAGATAAGGAAGGACACTTCATACTCATCAGAGGCAAAACTACCAAGATGAACTCTCAATTCTGAAGATCTATGCTCCAAATGCAAGGGAACCCACACCCATAAAAGAAACTTTACTAAAGCTCAACGCACACATTGCACCTCACACAATAATAGTGGGAGACTTCAATACCCCAGTCTCATCAATGAACAGATCATGGAAACAGAAACTAAACAGAGAGACAGTGAAACTAACAGAAGTTATAAACCAAATGGATTTGACAGATATTAATAGAACATTTCATCCTAAAACAAAAGAATATACCTTCTTCTCAGCACCTCAAGGTACCTTCTTCAAAATTGACCATATAATCAGTCAGAAAACGGGCCTCAACAGATACAAGAAGATTGAAATAATCCCATGCATCTGATCAGATCACCACGGACTAAGGCTGGTCTTCAACAACAACAAAGGCAACAGAAAGCCCACATACACATGGAAACTGAACAATGTTTTACTCAATAATAACTTGATCAAGAAAGAAATTAAAGACATTTTAGACTTTAATGAAAATGAAGGCACAACATACCCAACTTACAGGACACAATGAAAGCAGTGCTAAGAGGAAAACACATAGCTCTGAATGCCTCCAAAAAGAAACTGGAAAGAACATACACTAGCAGCTTGACAGCACATCTGAAAGCACTAGAACGGAAAGAAGCAAATACACTCAAGAAGATTAGAAGGCAGGAAATAATCAAACTCAGGGCTGATATCAATCAAGTAGAAGCCAAAAGGATTATACAAAAAAAAAAATCAACAAAACCAGGAGCTGGTTCTTTGAGAAAATCAACAAGATAGATAAACCCTTAGCCAGACTAACCAGAGGGCACAGAGACAGTATCCAAATTAAGAAAATCAGAAATGAAAAAGGAGACATAACAACAGAAACCAAGGAAATCCAAAAAATCATCAGATCCTACTACAAAAGCCCATACTCGACAAAACTGAAAAATTTGGAGGAAATGGACAATTTTCTAGATAGATACCAGGTATAAAGTTAAATCAGGATCAGATAAAACATCTAAACAGTCCCATAACTCCTAAAGAAATAGAAGCAGTCATTAAGTCTCCCAACCAAAAAAAAAAAAAAAAAAAAAAAAAAAAGCCCAGCAACAGATGGGTTTAATGAAGAATTCTCTCAGACCTTCTCAAATACTCAAATTCTCACAAACCAAATCCAAAAACGCATTGAAACCATGATCCATCATGAGCAAGTAGGCTTCATCCCAGGGATGCAGGGATGGTTCAATATACAGAAATCCATCAAAGGAATCCACTATATGAACGTACTCAAAGGAAAAAAACCCACATGATCATTTTATTATATGCTGAGAAAGCATTTGACAAAATTCAACACCCCATCATGATAAAAGTCTTGGAAAGATCAGGAATTCAAGGCCCATACCTAAACATAGTAAAAGCAATATACAGCAAACCAATATACAGCCAACATCAAACTAAATGGAGAGAAACTTCAAGCAATCCCACTCAAATCAGGAATTAGACATGGCTGCCCATTCTCTCCCAACCTTTTCAGTATAGTACTTGAAGTTCTAGCCAGAGCAATTAGACAACAAAAAGAGGTCAAAGGGATACAAATTGGAAAGAAAGAAGTCAAAATATCAGTATTTGCAGATAATATGATAGTATACTTAGGTGACCCCAAAAATTTCACCAGAGAACTACTTAACCTGATAAGCAACTTCAGCAAAGTGGCTGGATACATAATTAACTCAAACAAATCAGTAGCCTTTCTCTACTCAAAGGATAAACAGGCTGAAAAGAGATTAGGGAAATGACACCCTTCACAATAGTCACAAATAATACAAAATACCTTGGTGTGACTCTAACCAAGCAAATGAAAGATCTATATCTTCATTTAAAAGATTGTATTTCATTGACAAGAACTTCAAGCCTCTGAAGAAAGAAATTGAAGAAGATCTCAGAAGATGGAAAGATCTCCCATGCTCATGGATTGGCAGGATTAAAAATGGCCATCTTGCTCAAAGCAATCTACAGATTCAATGAAATCTCTATCAAAATTCCAACTCAATTTTTCATAGAGTTAGAAAGAGCAATTTGCAAATTAATTTTGAATAACAGAAAGCCCAGAAGATCAAAAACTATTCTCAACCATAAAAGAACTTCTCTGGGAATCACCATCCCTGACCTCAAGCTGTACTACTGAGCAATGATGATAAAAACTCCATGATATTGGTACAGAGACAGGTAGGTAGATTAGTGGAATAGAATTGAAGACCCAAAGATGAACCCACACACCTATGGTCACTTGATCTTTGACAACGGAGCTAAAACCATCCAGTGGAAAAAAAGACAGCATTTTTAACAAATGGTGCTGGCGGTCAGCATGTAGAAGAATGCAAATCAAACCATTCTTATCACCTTGTACAAAGCTCAAGTCCAAGTGGATCAAGGACTTCCACGTAAAACCAGATACACTGAAACTAATAGAGGAGAAAGTGGGAAGACGCTTGAACACATTGGCACAAGGGAAATTTTCCTGAACAGAACACCAATGGCTTATGCTCTAAATTCAGCAATCAACAAATGGGACCTCATAAAATTGCAACATTTCTGTAAGGCAAGGAACACTGTCAATAGGACAAATTGGCAACCAACAGATTGGGACAAGACCTTTACCGACCCTACATCTGATAGAGGGCTAATATCTGACATATACAAAGAACTCAAGAAGTTATACTCCAGAGATCCAAATAACCCTATTAAAAAACGGGATACAGAACTAAACAAAAAATTGTCAACTGAGGAATACCAAATGGCTGAGAAGCACCTAAAGAAATATCCTTAGTCACCAGGGAAATGCAAATCAACCTTGGTTTTGGGGAAACCAAGAAAGGGGATAATATTTGAAATGTAAATAAATAAATAAACCCTGAGATTCCACCTCACACCAGTCAGAATGGCCAAGATCAAAAACTCAGGTGACAACAGATGCTGTGAGGATATGGAGAAAGAGGAACACTCCTCCATTGTTGGTGGGATTATAAACTGGTACAACCATTCTGGAAATCAGTCTGGCAGTTCCTCAGAAAACTGGACATAGTACTATCTGAGGACCCAACTATACCACTCTTTGGCATATACCCAAAACGTACTCTAACATATAACAAGGACACGTGCTCCACTATGTTCATAGCAGCCTTATTTATAATAGCCAGAAGCTGGAAAGAACCCAGATGCCCTTCTACAGAGGAGTGGATACAGAAAATGTGGTACATTTACACAATGGGGGACCATTCAGCTATTAAAAACAACGACTTCCTGAAATTCATAGACAAATGAATGGAATTAGAAAATGTCATCCTGAGTGAGGTAATCAACAAACACACATGATACGCACTCACTGATAAGTGGATATTAGTCCAAAAGTTCAAAATACCCAAGATACAATTCACAGACCACATTAAGCTCAAGAAGATGGAAGACCAAAGTGTGGATGTTTCGTACCTTCTTAGAAGGGGGAACAAAATACTCATGGGAGGAAATACAGAGACAAGATGTGGGGCAGAGACTGAAGGTAAGACCATCCAGAGACTCCCCCACCTGGGGACCCAGCCCATATACAGCCACTAAGCCCAGACACTATGGCTGATGCCAAGAAGTGCCTGCTGACAGGAGCCTGATATAGTTGTCTCCTAAGAGGCTTTGCTAGAGCCGGACAATACAGAGGCCGATGCTCAAAGACATCGTGGACTGAGCACGGGGTCCACAGTGGAGGAGTTAGAGAAAGGACTGAAGGAACTGAAGGAGTTTGCAACCCATAGGAAGAACTACAATATCAACTAACCAGGACCCCCGCCCCCCCAGAGCTCCCAGGGACTAAACACCAAAGAGTACACATGGAAGGACCCATGGCTCCAGCCCCATATGTGGCAGAGGATGGCCTTGTAGGACATCAATGGGTGGAGAAGCCCTTGGTTCTGCCAAGACTCGATGCCCCAGTGTAGAGGAATGCCAGGGCTGGAAGGCAGGAGTGGGTGGATGGGTAGGGGAGCACCCTCATAGAAGCAGAGAGAGGGAGGATGGGATAGGGTGTTTCCAGAGGGGAAACCAAGAAAGGGGATAATATTTGAAATGTAAATAAGTAAAATATCCAAGAAAGAGAGAAAGAAAGAAAGAAAGAAAGAAAGAAAGAAAGAAAGAAAGAAAGAAAGAAAGAAAGAAAACAAACAGTATTGTGCCATTGTTCAAAAGACTGGACTGGCTTCCCTAGGTGAAAATTCTGGTGCCAAGAGAGCAAGCCTACATTTCCTTCTGCAGTCCAGGGGTGGACCTGCCCTGGACTGCATTTGATGTTGTTGGCAGAATCCAACTCCTGTGCTTTGGGTCCCTGTGGTCTCTGTCTCCTCACCAGTGTCAATTGCAGAACATGAGTCACTGGCCCATGGCTCCCTTCCCCTCTATGCAAGGCCAACAATCTGGGTCAAAGGGCCTGTAAGAATTAATCTTGTCTGTCAACTTGACAGGATTCGGAATCTCTGTGGAAACAAACCTCTGGCACCCTTATGATCTGTCTATGGAGAATTTCTAAACTAGGCTGAATGAGTTAATGCTAACTGTGGTGGCACTGTCTAGTGTACTGGGGTCACAGAGTAAGTAAAATGAAGAAAGCATTCATCTCTCTCTCTGCCTCCTGTCTGTGGATGCAATGTGACCAGCTGCCTCACACTTCTCAGCCATGTTCTTCCTCACCAACTCAAACTGTGAGACAATAAACCCTTTCTTCCTCCCTTGCTTCAGGGGTGATGTTGCAACAACAGAACAAGTTTCTAACACAGACCCAACTCCCACCAACAGCAAACAGTTAAGTCTTAATATATTTTAAGATGCCATTGAAAATGAACCAGTTTTAGCAAGGGAAAGTGTCCCTGTCACCTAGCTGTCTAGGCTACTGAGGCTCCTTACATCCCATTTTCTTAGACACTCCTACATATTTACTACACGATTCCAAATGTAACAAAGAGGAGAAGAAGAAGAGGAGGAGGAGAAGGAAGAGGAGGAGGAAAAGAAAAGAAAAAGAAAAAGAAAAAAGTGTTGTTTTGCTCTTCAGAATGAACTTTCTTTTTCATGAATCCAAATGCCTCATGCCTGCTATTCTACATAACTATATCTTCCCACCCTTGTGCTCTGTGGGTAAGTGATGGCACCTCTGATGAAGATGTAGTGTCTTGCACTCTGCCCATCTTTCCTTGTTAGCCATGAGATTATCTCTGGATGATGGCTATGAGAAAATGGGATGCAGGTAGATGCAAAGGGAAGTCACCTCATGACTTGCTTGCTTCTCCTGCTTATTTGCATTCCAAGACCACTGGGAGCACTAGGGTCTGGGCTGGCCCAGAGAAATATAGACATCCATCCCAGATCAAGTCCTTAGATTTAGTGACCAGCCACTTACCCAAAAGGTGATCGTGGTCTCACTCCTACCAGCCTGACTGCCAACTAACCACGAGTGGTACCAAGCCACCTTAGACTCAAAGTGCAGCTGTAATGACCCACTCAACCCTGAAAACGATGTTTCTCATTTTGTTTGTTTGCTTCTGTTTTTCAAGACAGGGTTTCTTTATGTAACTCTGGTTGTCCTGAAACTCCCTCTGTAGACCAGGCTACCCTCAAACACACAGAAATCCACCTGCCTCTGTCTTCCCAGTACTGGGACTAAAGGTGTGTTGTGATACTATACCCAACTGATGTCTCTCATTTTAAGCCATTCAGTTTCTGATTGACTTAGTGTACAGTAAAAGCTAAACAAAATATATATATTTTTTAAAAAAACTTTGTCACTGTAGAAAATTTTAATATGAAACAAAAGTTGCTCAAAATTTTGTCAACCCAAAATAACAACTGTAAATATTTTTCTGCTTTTCTATGACTTTTATAGACATTTATACAGCTGGAGGGAGCAAGAGAAGAAGGGAGGAGAAGAGAGTGGGGAGGGGGAGGGAGGAAGAATGGCGATGCACACACACACACACACACACACACACACTATTGTTTAAATCTTGTTTCTTTTCCCTCTTGATTAGTATGACTTCATGTCACTATTTCAGGAGGTGGGGGGGCTTCCTTGACTTGGTTACATCGTCCCAACATGTCCCTAATAGTAACTTTATTAAATAATGTCACCTGTGCAAACTTCTTCACCCATGCCTGTGCTTATGAATTCAGGCACTGTCAATTGGCTTACAAGGATTTAAAATAAACAAATGAGCCTTTATTGGCAATCCCATGTTGACCAAACTTTGCTGAGTAATTGACATGGGCTTCAGTTTTGGGTGGTCCAGTTTGGCCTTGGAAACAGGAAGCTGCCTTTGCTGGCTTAGGCTTCCTGTGAATGCAAGCTTTCCTTTACTGCAGGACAGGAAATGGCTGAGCAGACAGGAAGAACTGCTCAGCAACGTTGCTCCTGAATGGCGCCCACAGTAGGCCTGTGTTTCCTTCTTGGATATCTAACCTGCTCCCTTCGTGTCCTGCTCCTGTAGGTTTTGGATGGGGCTGTGCAGGCATGTGGCAGCCTTCTGCATAGAACTTCTCCTAGGCTAAGGGTTTGCTTCGAGGGCCAGAGCTTCTGAGAGGACAGATAAACCGATGAGAAGTCCAGTGCTCCCTTTCAGTTCTCTAAAGCCCAGCACTCGGGACTTACACCCAGCTCTTTGGATCACTCCGTTTTCAATCCCCCTTACCCCAAGTGTCTTTAGCCCTATTTACTCCGTTCTCCTTCACCCCAGCTGTCTCTCCACTCCATGTGTATAGAGTAAACATAAAAACACTGAGCATACAGCTCATTGTTAGACTACCATCAGGCTCCTCCAAGGTTCCCTGGTATACAGCTTGGAGAACAAGGAGATGAGAGCCATGCTGCTAGGGGTCAGGGACAGAAGCTAGGGGTGTTTGTTCAGTAGTACACATGTGATCATGATAGGGACAACTTAAAGGTAAAAGGTCTAGGAACAAGCTTAGGAAACTCATCGAGGAGCTAGACCAGTGCAGAAACATGCACCAATAATGTATGTATCTGTACTCTAGCTGATATGACCCCAGTGGGGAAGGCGGAAGTGGCTCAGTAGATAAAGAACTTGCCACACAAGTGAAGGGACCCAAGTTCAGATCCCCAACACCCACATAAAGCCAGATGCAGTAACTCATGTTGGTGATCCCAGCATTCCCACGGAGAGATGGGAAGCACAGACAGTAATCCCTGGAGGCTGGTGGGGGAGCTAGTCTGAGGGTTGCAGCTGTGAATAAGATCATCTCAGATAAAATGGAAAGAGAGAACTGACACTCATTTATCCTCTGACATCCATTCATGTACCGTGAGCACCTGCATTCACACATATAAGCATACATGCATGCACACACACACACACACACACACACACACACAGAGAGAGAGAGAGAGAGAGAGAGAGAGAGAGAGAGAGAGAGAGAGAGAGAGAGAGATTCTTTAAAAGGGCCTGGTAATATTGAAAGTCCCTGGTATGTCCCTCCAGCATATTCTTTCAGCACTCCATGTTTTGTTTGTTTGGTTTTTGTTGTTGTTGTTTTGTTTTGGGTTTTTTTTTTTTTTTTGGTTTTTTGGTTTTTATTCTGTAGCAGCCTCTGCATCAAGAAACACTCATAAATCGCTCACAACCCAGGCTGCAGATGTCTGTCCACCGGCGTAATCATTTTGCAGAAGTTCAGCGAAAGCCAAATATTTGCCTGAAAGATGGGCTTTTCAGTTTAATTGCTGGCGGCTACAATTATCTACATAGATACTGTGGTTATTTTAACCTGGCAGTGAATTCTCAATCCCCCATTACACAGATGTCAATCTTTTTGTAGACATGTCTATTAGAGAAATTCAAAATAGCTTCTCCGGGATGATTCTCCTCTTGGCACGTGCACTTGGACTAGGAGGTCACTGCTGGGGAAATCCTGAGGCAGAGCAGAGCATGCACATCCATCAAGCCTTCACCAGGGATGCTCTTGGTCTTGGCAAGTGGTGAAAAACTAAGTAGGTAGGATTTGCTGTGATCGTGGCAAAATGGTGAGCAGAGGGGACGAGACGGATACTTCAAAGCAGACCAGCATTGGCTCTAAGCATAGATGCCATGCAGGGCACTCCTCCTGACAGCTAGCCTTCTTTGTATATTTCCTAGTGTTTGGGAGGGTCTCAGAATTCCAGACCAAATTCTCCTGTGCATTACAGCTATGAACACAGGTACACATGAGCAGAGTGTTGTCACTTAGAAACTGTACCAAGTCCTTCCAGGTAAGTCGGTTTTAAGCTCTTTAAAACATTGATTATTGACTGAATGTCCATTTATTAGTCTCACGGAGCACTGCTTGAGCCAGGCTGTTTGGTGAACAAGGGAATCACAGGATGAATAGCACTGCCCCTGTCCTGGAGAGATTTAGACTGGAAGATGGTAAACAGGAAACAAAGGCTTCTGCTACAAGTGATAAGAACCATAGCTGAGCTAGGGAAGAAAGGCCAGGGGAGCTGGAGGAGGCAAGATGAATTCAGTAGAACTCAGAGCATCATCAAATTTCCAAGATAGGAATATTGGAATAGCTAAAACAGTGTCAGCCATAACTGCCCCTGTGAGTAGGAAGCTCCTGGGACTTTGCACTGGTTAGGTGGCAGCTGGTACAACCAAACTGGAGATACTCTGGTGGAAAACTGATGGAGACCAACAATATCAATCCTAACAGCCAATAGCCCAATAGGTCTACTCCCAAGTTCGTGCTCAAGCACGGGAACTTAGGAGATGCTTAGAGGACTGTTAATTGCAGATATATCTTCAGAGTAGCTGTGCTGGTTTGAATATGCTTGGTCCAAGGAGTGGCACTATTTGGAAGTATGACCTTCTTGCAGGAAGTTTCGCTGTGGGCCTGGGTTTTAAGACCCTTATTCTAGCTGCCTGGAAGCCAGTCTTCTCCTAGCAACCTTCAAATGAAGATGTAGAACTCTCAGCTCCTCCTGTACCATGCCTGCCTGGATGCTGCCATGCTCCCACCTTGATGATAATGAACTGAACCTCTAAACCTGTAAACCAGCCCCGATTAAATGCTGTCCTTGTAAGAGTTGCCTTGGTCATGGTGTCTGTTCACAACAGTAAAACCCTAACTAAGACAGGAGCCAAGAATGGATGCAACACACGTGTCTATACATATATCATTGTGTGCATGTCACTCTCACAGGGAGTCATAAGAGACCACCCGGCATGGTGCCGTTTGGATCTATGTGGCAGAAGTTAGCATGGGCTACTGTTTGCAAGATGTATAAATTACTTTTCTGTTGTTATGATAAATGCCATGACCAAGGCTACTCTGTAGAAGGGAAAGTTGATTCTGGCTATGGTTCCAGTGGGATAAGAGTCTATCATGACGGGGAGGCATGGCAGCAAGGAGAAGGTACTGTGGCAGAGGCAGAGGCTGAATGCTCATATCTTCAACCTCAAGCACATGGCAGAGAGTGAAAGCTAGAAGAGGCCTACTCACTGTGCTGTGCTTTTCCCAGCAAGGCTGTGCCAGCTAAACCTCCCCACACAGCGTCACCAATGGGGACTTACCATTTGAAAGCCCGAGGCTATGGGAGGTATCGCTCACTGCTGAAGTTTTGCAGTTAGGGCAAGGGATGGAGGTGGTGAAAGCATGTTTCTCTTGTGATCTTGGTAATTATCTGGGTGGCTGGATCTCATATGTAATTCTTGTGAAGCTGTGTAGTTAACACGCATGCAGCTACCGTGTGGTTGGTGTAGATCAATAAAAAAATATCTTAAAGTAAGAAGCCAATTTATGAATAGAACATTATCACTCAACCTTTAAAACACTTAGGAGAGACTCCAGCTTATGGAGATTATAAACAATATGATAGGTTAAAGTGTTGCCTGTTTGTTTGTCTGTCTCTTTTTTCCTGGTGCAGGGGCTGGAATCTAAGACCTCACATACAAGGTTGGCTTTCTCACATGATTAATGGCCCCAGACTACTTTTTTTAAAGTTGTAACTTTTTTTAAAGGTTTATTTTTACTTTTGTGTACGTGTGTGCGTATGCACCCCAGGGGTGTAGGTACCCTAAGAGGCCAGAAGAAGATGCCAGGTCAACAGATCCCCTGGATCTGGAGTTAGAGGCTGTCGTTAGCTGCCCATTTGAGTTCTGGGAACTCAACTTCAATCTTCTGAAAGAGGAGTATATGCTTTTAACCACTGAGCCATGTCTCCAGCCCCCAGAGTTTCATTCTTAAACTCCTTGCAAGGCCAGGGTAGGAAGAACACCAAATCAGACCAGAAGCCAAAGGAGCAGTGGTCCTCTCAGGGCTGTGACCCTGAGACCTGCCTCCCTAGACCTCACTGCCTGCAGGTTCGTGTCGGTAATAACAGGGCTAATCACGACTGAGGTCACCTCATCTACTCTCTTTGTAGGGAAATTTAACAACAGCCAAAGCAAACACTTTTATGGGAGTTATTTTTTTTTGTCATTTTAAATTACAGCATAATTTTCAAGCATACAGAAAAGGGAAGGAAACACAAGATCTTTTCCAACCAATCCAATCTAGGTCTTCTGAACCTTTTGCTATATTATCTGCGATTATGGTTTTCTTTTTTCTTTTTCCTTTTTTTGCCATCTTATGAAAACACCGAAATGTCAAGAAAAGAAAGAGGTGTAACAAACCCTCCTCACACCCACCACCTGCCTCCATAACTATAAAGTCACACCCACTCTTATTTCAGCTGTAGCCCACCTCTCACTCCTGGATCCTTCAGAAACAAGCCTTGACTTTGATAACTTTTTCACACAGAAGTGTTTATGCTGCTAAAAGGCCTCTTAAATCATAACAGGGGTCCTGGAACATGCCTTTAAAAATTAACAATTTCTTAATATCAAATACCACGTGGGTATTCGCCCTCTCCATTCCCCTCATGAAAGAGTTTTACAAGTCATGCATGCCAGGAGCCCAGCAAGGTTTGCACTCTGCAAATTGTTATTTTAGAAAATTCTTTCTGCTTCTTTGGGTCCCTCTTCTCTTGCACATCACACTCTCTCTTTCTGGATATTTAACAATTCTCATAATAAGATAGTAAAAGAATTCAAAACACAATTTAGCAAATATAACCAAAAAAATTTAACAACTACTACACCGGATTGACGAGGTTAAGTACCCAATTTTCACCCTACTTTTCAGCATGCTTGAAAATCATGCTATTATTAAAAGTGAGGGGGGACCTTCTTTGGAAAAAATGAAATATTAGTAGGTTTTTATACTTTAAGATATAAGGGTTCCCTGTGGTTCACTCATTCACACAAAACGGGTTTCTGACCACGACTGTTGGTTCTGTATTCAATTTTGTGCGCAGCAGTATTAAACTGGGCTTGGGCCATAGCTTTGAGGTAGAGCCCTGTCTAGCATGCCAGAGATCAGAGTTCATCCTCAGTACTGGAGGTGGGAAAGGGAAAGGACCAGAATGTTCTTAGCTCCTGTATCAGCTCAGATGCTTTATAAACACCTGGCATGCTTTCTTAAATAGCACCCTGGGGCCTAGCCCCAGAGAACACTCTGAAAACATTACTGCAGCAGGGATGGCCAGAGAATTTGTCTCTAACAATGTCCCAAATGAGGCTTGTCCTGGCCTGTAGCCCCACAACGAATAACACTGTCCTCACTTCCCACAGTCCAAACTTAGCCAGCATATCTTCCGAGGTGTGTTTGAACATGGGTCTTTGCTGGGTTTCCATTCAGTGCTGCATGCTGTCAAGAGACACAGCCTCTGGTCAGCTGTGTGTAAGGGTGCACCACATTTGGGGAAACTAAGGCAGAGAGCTGACAACCTACTCTAGATCACACTGGTCAAGCCAAGGTTTGTACCTGGGAGACTCTTCTTGGATGTATGGTTTCATACCCGTATCTTACAAACTGGCAAACTCCTCCAACCCCGAAGACTCGTGCACATGTGCACACTTGCTGTCCTCTGTTGTCTGGCCTACTTCTAGGAAAAGAGTCTATTTTAGCACCAACTATTTGCATACCCTGATGTAGGGCTCACCCAGGAGAGCCAAGATAAATGCTTCCTCTGTTTCTTTATTAGCCCCATTTCGAAATAATGACTTGGTTCCCCGGTGTCCTGACCATCCAAGAGGATGCTTATTCAGATTCTCCCTGTCCTAATGGATTCATGAATGCAAACCATTCACACAGTGTGTTTCCAAGTTGTCATTGCTCCAATTGTTCCACTCTTGCCTAATGGGAGCTTAGTCATGTTAGCTTCTGGATCTTTCTGACCTGACTCTCGTGACCTTTGATGAACTTTTTTTCCTTTTAGTATGACAAGATATTGTAGGGTTTATGTATTGGTTGGTGTTCCCTAAAGGAACAGACATGATAGACTTTACACACACACACACTCACACACACACACACACACACACACACACACACACACACACACACACACACACACACAGGATTTTTAAAGACAGGAATCAGTTTGGATATTCCCACAATGGCCATCTCACACTGGAAAGGCCAAGAATCTATTGTCCTTCGGTCCACAAGGATGAATGTCTCTACAGTCCCTGGCATCCTAGAGGATTTTTGGAGAGCTGTTGATCTCCAGTCTGTGTTGGAATCTGTAAGAAACTGGATCTGCTGTTGTTGAGGGAGTGCCACAGCCACAGAGTAGATGAGCTTGCCTGCAAGAGTGGACACAAGCAGACGAAGGACAATGCTTTCCTTCTATGTCCCTTTTCCTGGTCTGCCACCTGAAGGTGTTCCCACATTTAGAGTGGGACATCCTCTTTCAAACAATCTAATCAGGAAAACCCCTCACAGGGTTCCCTCAGTGGCTTGGTTTTTTTTTTTTTTTTTTTTTTTTTTTTTTTTTTTTTTTTTTTTTTTTATTAACTTGAGTATTTCTTATATACATTTCGAGTGTTATTCCCTTTCCCGGTTTCCGGGCAAACATCCCCCTCCCCCCTCCCCTTCCTTATGGGTGTTCCCCTCCCAACCCTCCCCCCATTGCTGCCCTCCCCCCATATTCTAGTTCACTGGGGGTTCAGTCTTAGCAGGACCCAGGGCTTCCCCTTCCACTGGTGCTCTTACTAGGATATTCATTGCTACCTATGGGGTCAGAGTCCAGGGTCAGTCCATGTATAGTCTTTAGGTAGTGGCTTAGTCCCTGGAAGCTCTGGTTGCTTGACATTGTTGTACTTTTGGGGTCTCGAGCCCCTTCAAGCTCTTCCAGTTCTTTCTCTGATTCCTTCAACGGGGGACCTATTCTCACTTCAGTGGTTTGCTGCTGGCATTCGCCTCTGTATTTGCTGTATTCTGGCTGTGTCTCTCAGGAGCGATCTACATCCGGCTCCTGTCGGTCTGCACTTCTTTGCTTCATCCATCTTGTCTAATTGGGTGGCTGTATATGTATGGGCCACATGTGGGGCAGGCTTTGAATGGGTGTTCCTTCAGTCTCTGTTTTAATCTTTGCCTCTCCCTTCCCTGCCAAGGGTATTCTTTTTCCTCATTTAAAGAAGGAGTGAAGCATTCACATTTTGATCATCCGTCTTGAGTTTCATACCTAGGCATCTAGGGTAATTCAAGCATTTGGGCTAATAGCCACTTATCAATGAGTGCATACCATATATGTCTTTCTGTGATTGGGTTAGCTCACTCAGGATGATATTTTCCAGTTCCAACCATTTGCCTACGAATTTCATAAACTCGTTGTTTTTGATAGCTGAGTAATATTCCATTGTGTAGATGTACCACATTTTCTGTATCCATTCCTCTGTTGAAGGGCATCTGGGTTCTTTCCAGTTTCTGGCTATTATAAATAAGGCTGCGATGAACATAGTGGAGCACATGTCTCTTTTATATGTTGGAGCATCTTTTGGGTACATGCCCAAGAGAGGTATAGCTGGATCCTCAGGCAGTTCAATGTCCAATTTTCTGAGGAGACTCCAGACTGATTTCCAGAATGGTTTTACCAGTCTGCAATCCCACCAACAATGGAGGAGTGTTCCTCTTTCTCCACATCCTCGCCAGCATCTGCTGTCACCTGAGTTTTTGATCTTAGCCATTCTGACTGGTGTGAGGTGGAATCTCAGGGTTGTTTTGATTTGCATTTCCCTTATGACTAAAGATGTTGAACATTTCTTTAGGTTTTTCTCAGCCATTCGGCATTCCTCAGCTGTGAATTCTTTGTTTAGCTCTGAACCCCATTTTTTAATAGGGTTATTTGTTTCCCTGCGGTCTAACTTCTTGAGTTCTTTGTATATTTTGGATATAAGGCCTCTATCTGTTGTAGGATTGGTAAAGATCTTTTCCCAATCTGTTGGTTGCCGTTTTGTCCTAACCACAGTGTCCTTTGCCTTATAGAAGCTTTGCAGTTTTATGAGATCCCATTTGTTGATTCTTGATCTTAGAGCATAAGCCATTGGTGTTTTGTTCAGGAAATTTTTTCCAGTGCCCATGTGTTCCAGATGCTTCCCTAGTTTTTCTTCTATTAGTTTGAGTGTGTCTGGTTTGATGTGGAGGTCCTTGATCCACTTGGACTTAAGCTTTGTACAGGGTGATAAGCATGGATCGATCTGCATTCTTCTACATGTTGCCCTCCAGTTGAACCAGCACCATTTGCTGAAAATGCTATCTTTTTTCCATTGGATGGTTTTGGCTCCTTTGTCAAAAATCAAGTGACCATAGGTGTGTGGGTTCATTTCTGGGTCTTCAATTCTATTCCATTGGTCTATCTGTCTGTCTCTGTACCAATACCATGCAGTTTTTATCACTATTGCTCTGTAATACTGCTTGAGTTCAGGGATAGTGATTCCCCTTGAAGTCCTTTTATTGTTGAGGATAGCTTTGTGGACTCCAGACACAGTCAAGCTGACAACCAAGATCGGCCATGGCTCTAAGTGCTTCTTGGGCCACCTCTGGCATCAGTAGGCTCTTCAAGGGGCTGTGACAGCACTTCAGGGAAAATGGTGTATAGAGACCACAATGCAGGCCCTAGAAACATTTCCTATGGGTGGGATGTCTTATGCTTCTAGAACCTTTAGTGTAAAAGCTGAAATGTGAGTCATTTTATTCTCAAATAAGATATGTTGACTCTGTCTATGTGAATGCTCTCAGCTGAAATGGGTGTTTTTCTGGAGTTTATCAATCTTAAATCTCAGACCACCACACTAAACATACAGGCAGCCACAAGACAATTAAAAATGCTCACGTGGTTGGTTTGTTTTTGTATGTTTTCTCTCTCTCTCTCTCTCTCTCTCTCTCTCTCTCTCTCTCTCTCTCTCTCTCTCTCTCTCTCGGATATTTTCCTAAATATGCATAATCAAATTCATGCTTCAAAGTCCCCAGGATCAGATGGGATAATTCTCTCTTTGAACTTACACAGCTAATCAATCAATAACCAAGTTTATTTATTTCATTTTGCTTTTGACTTCTAGGGCTGATTTTTTTAAAAAGTTTATATTTACTTTGCTATTAAATAAAAATACATTTGTGTTGAGACCAGAGTGATGGCTCAGCTGTTAAGAACCTTGACCATTGTTTCCTGAGGATCCAAGTTAGCTTCTCAGCCTCAACATGATGCTTACAATTGTCTGTAACTCTCGTTTCTGATTTCTTTGGCCTTTTATACATACGGTGCACATACATACACATAGGCACACATTCATACACATAAAGTAAAAATAAAAGTCTTGAAAGAAAATATTTTGTGACTGAAACACTAGACCTACATATTGAGTGTATTTGGAGAAGGCCAACACTCCACCCCTTTCCTCTCAGTCCTGACTATCTCTCTTCCGTGGAATAACAAAAAATAAGCATAGTTTATCCTCATTTGCTTTTTGTCACAGAAAATGTAACCAAAAACTTGTCAGAAATACTTAAGAATTATGAATGGTCCTTTCAAAATAGAATAGTGCAATTCTGTGCTCATGTTCATATACTCTAACCATGATTTATTGGATAAATAGTGGCATATTTCATGTACACAATCTTTTTTCTTCCTAGCTTTTGAGAATGTTTAATAATAAGTTTTTATTCCCGATTTCAATCCTACTTTTGGATCTTCTTGATTAAGATGTGTGTGTGTCCCAGAATACAGCAAATACATAGGTGAATGCCAGCAGCAATCCACTGAACTGAGAACGGGACCCCCGGTTGAAGGAATCAGAGAAAGGACTGGAAGAGCTTGAAGGGGCTAGAGACCTTATATGAACAACAATGCTAAACAACCAGAGCTTCCAGGGACTAAGCCACTACCCAAAGACTATACATGGACTGACCCTGGGCTCCAACCTCATAGGTAGCAATGAATAGCCTAGCAAGAGCACCAGTGGAAGGGGAAGCCCTTGGTCCTGCCAAGACTGAACCCCCATTGAACATGATTGTTGGGGGGAGGGTGGTAATGGGGGGAGGATGGGGAGGGGAATACTCATATAGATGAGGAGGGGGAGGGGTTAGGGGGATGTTGGCTGGGAAACTGGGAAGGAGAATAACAATCAAAATGTAAATAAGGGGGTTGGGGATTTAGCTCAGTGGTAGAGCACTTGCCTAGGAAGCTCAAGGCCCTGGGTTCGGTCCCCAGCTCCGAAAAAAAAGAAAAAAGAAAAAAAAAAGAGAGAAATGTAAATAAGAAATACTCAAGTTAATAAAGATAAAAAAAAAGATGTGTGTGTGTGTGTGTGTGTTTGTGTGTGTGTGTGTGTGTGTGTGTTGGCCCTAGGGTAACCTTGGGTGTCATTTCTCAGGAACCCTCTATCATTGGAACTTGCCAAAAAGTTTAGTCTGGTTGCTCAGGGGACTTCAGGGAACCTTTTGTCTCTGATTCCCAGTGTCTATAAGTGTATAGCCCCCAGGACTATAAGCATATCCCACAGGATGATCCAGGCCTCAAGTACAAGTTTCAGCAGAGCAGGTGGGCTCTGGGGATGGAACTCGGGTCTTTGTGCTTGCAAGACCAGCACTTTACTGAGACAAGTTCTCAGTCCCTAGCGCTTTGAATTAGGCATGTTCACCCTAAAGTCCTGGTGGGTGACTGGGCAACACTGCTGTACTGTCTGTCCAGCCTGCAGTCAATGATACACGATGTGGCTCTTGATCTCTGTTGTGTAGATACTCAGAACTTGTAGGAGAACTCGTTTTCTTCTTCCTTTCCCATCTATCTCTTAGAACAACATCTGAGTTAAGAGAAGTCATATAAAGAAGGCTCATGTCTGTAACCCCAGCATTTAGGAAGCTGTGGCAAGACGATTGTTGTGAGCCCAGGCAGTCTGGACTACAGAGAGAGACCCCCATCTCAAAAACATAACAAAACAAAGAAGTCATAGAGAGGTGCAGGAAGCTTTGAGTCTGCCACCTGGTTTCTCCTGTTGTCTATACCTAAAATGACACGGTACATTTGTTAAAAAGCAAACCAACATTACTACATCATTATCAGCTAGACTTCAGATTTCATTTCTGTTTCGTATTTTCCACTGACGTCCTGTTCTGGGATCTCATCATGAACGTGACATTGCCTTCTGTGTCCCTCCATTCTGAGCTGATCGATGTTAAAGAGCGCGTCTGTTTTCTAAGAGGGAGGAGAAAGAACAGGAGAACAAGCAGTGATCTCTCATGGGACGAGCCAGGTTCAAGTGTGATTTTCAGTAGGACCCACTTCTATTTGGAGGAGTTTGGTCCAGGGAAAGTAAGATGGTAGGATTAGGGACCGAGGAGATGGTCAGTTAGTAAGGTTCTTGCTGAAACAGTTATGAGGACTCAAGTTAGACTCTCAGCACCCGAGTTAAAAAAAAAAAAACATGTTGGTATATGCCTGTAATCCCAGAGCTGGGGAGGCAGAGACAGGACGATCTTTAGGGCCTACAGAGCCCCAGATCCCAAAGAGAGACCTTCTTTCAAAACAAGGTAGGTGAGGCCTGGGGAATAACAACGCTTATAATTATCCTCAGATCTACACAAGCTCACAAGCACACACACACACACACACACACACACACACACACACACACACACACACACAGAGCATTCTCCAGTGAGGCACATTTGGGTTTAGGCACCATTTTCAGCTTTTATTTACTGACTGGGGGTCTGGAATACCTTGATACTATCGAGTCTTAGGATTTCATCTGCAACATTGGAACACAAGCCACATCTTTGCCTCTCAGAGCAAATAGATATGCTTATTAATAACATATGCAAAGTGTTTTGGGCGATGATAAATACTTATTAAGTGATAATTGCCATTATCATGGCATTATTGTTGGGGAAGCTTTTAACTAGTACTTGGGAAATGGATGTCTGGCCATTTGCTGTCCAGAGCATAAATCTCTCTTGTAAAACAGATATGTAATTTTCAGTCCATGGGATAACAGTTCAGACAGTCAGCCTCTGGCTAAAGCGTCCCTAAGCAGAGACACAGGAGCTGCCTGGCTTCTGTTTGCAAAGGAGGCTTCTACCAACATTGGCATTATCCCGCAGGAACATTTTAGAAAATAAACAGTTAATAAGTCTATCTATTTCTCTTTCCCTATCTCTCTCCCCCATCCCCTCTCTGTCTCTCTGTCTCTCTGTTTTCTGTCTCTCTCTATGTGCTTGTACACACACACACACACACACACACACACACACACACACACACACACACAAATTCATGTGCACAAATATGTGTGCACAATTTTGACCATTAATAATTTTGAGGTATTCCTGACAAGTTCTTGGTTATATTTTCTGGGATAAAAACCAAATGCCCCATTGTTGTAACGTTGGTGCAGCTCTGATTTCTTCTGTTTGTCCGGGGATGCTGTGTGAGTTTCCTCCTCCACTTCTCTACTCCCTTACTCCCCCTCCCTGCACCCTCCCCCCACTTTTTTTTTTGCTAAGATACAAGAGAGTTCTGTGTCACTCTCAAAAACAGGACTTAAAAGTAGGTCAGGAAAAAGGGCCATAAAAATAGGTCAACTGCCATAAAATGGAGAAGCCGGAAGCAGGGTTCAGTTATGTGTGCTTCCTGTTTAGACTCCAGAGGCCTGTTCTGAGAAGGGCCAAAGGGCCACTTTGTGGGTCAGGTGACACCAGGTGCCCTAGGTTCGGATCCTGGTCACATGTGCTTTCTGCCCCAGGGATGGTAGGACCAAGCGGCTGCTGATATAACAGTGAGAGGGAGTCTGGAGTGTGGCTTCTGCTGGGCTGAATAAGCGTCCCCTTTCAGGCTCCAGACAGGTGAGTAAGCTGCTGGGTTTGCACAGCAAAACCACACTATTGAATCATGCTGTTGGCATTTCAGCCTAGTGGGATTGGATGTGGACTCCGGCTCTCACACCAGCCCCCACCTAGGGTGATCCACGCCTCATTCCGGGTGATGGAAAAGCGCCCACGCAGCTTAAGACGCAGGGATGGCAGTTACCTTCCTTTAACGGTCTCTTCTTTAATGACGTCACTGCTTCCTGCCCACTGCAGATCATTTTTCCATAAGGCGCACAGCTCTCTCTACATCTCATCCCTAAGAGACACAGGATTTTCCTTATGGCGGAGGATTCTGATTTCTCAACACTAGATTTTGTAAGATGTCTTGGCATCTTACCAGGCGGAAGGGCCTGTCTAATATATGAGGCTATGACTTTTAAAAAAAATTCAAATTTGATTTTGTCTCTGAGACTCTGCCATGTGACTTTCCGAGTTATTACCAACACACATTTCTGGTTTCAAATTATTCTGACTCAGGCTCTCTTCTAATTTTTCCATTGTTGGCAATATCCTCAAGTAACCACAATCTTACCCATTGTCTGATTACTAGAACGAAACGTGGTTGGAGATTGTTTGGAGCCTTCAGAGAGTTTCATTTTGTTTTAAAAATATTACCAGAAGTAATGGAGTTAGTTAAAAAAAAATCAGGGGGTTTAGAATATAAAACACACACAGATTGCCACTCGATGGAAATCAGGTCTAACTTGATTTGCGATGGTAATGGGCCCTAACTGGAATAATTAGGATGGCTATTGGGACAGTGACTTGGGAGGGATGAAATATTGTCCACTTATCTTCTTGGACCACGGCAATAGATATACTTCCAGAGAGCCCCCCCTGTTCAATTTGGATCAGAAAATTATACAGAACATTTGTAAAGATTCATGAAGAAACATGGAGTTACAGTGACTCAAACAAGCGTACAACTAGAAACTGACGTCCTTCTCTGTGTCAGCTCTGTGTGAGGCATGGTCCTATAATACAGTGATCCAGACAGGTGCTGACACACGTCCTGTGTGGCAGACAGGTGTGCAAAGTCCTGATGACCGTGGTTAGTGGGCAGCCTCAGGTGAACAGGGACATGGAACAGGGGACAGAAAAAGGAAGTCTTCATCAGCTCAGAGCATAGAAAGACGTCCCAGAGAAACTGGTACTGCCTAGGGCCTGGGAGGGTAGCCTTGAGTGGGTGTATGGGAAACCATAGTATGGTCAATGTTTTAGAGATGTGAGTGGCCTTGTGGAATGAAAGGCTGTGGTAGGGTGGAAGAAACCAGCTGGGCTGTTTGCTAATCCCAGAGAATGTATGTGCTCTCCGAGAGAGGTCTGAGCTAATTCTGAAGGCAGCAAGGACCCTGAAACTCTGCCAGCTCTTCATTGGCATTGGAAGTGGTAGAGCCATGGTATAGGGTCCTGCTACATCTGCAGTTGGCAGAGATGGTTATTTATTTCAAGATCCCACACTGGAATGTTAGAGGAAGAACACTTGGCCAATAGAACCTCTGGCTATCTTGTCTGTCTGTCTGCCTGTCTGCGTGCCTGCCTGCCTGTCTGAGACTAGCATCAAATTCATAAAAATCTCCTATCTCAGCCTCCTGAATGCTAGTACTATGGACAAGAATTGCAACACTGGGTGTCTGGGTGTCTTGTCTGCCTGAGTTTATGTAAGGGTTAATGGGAGGAAGGCGCCCTAGATAAGCATGTCTAGCAGAATGCAGAATGGAGAGAAACCAGAAACAAAGCCAGGCAGGGGACAATCTGAGGGCCATCAGAGAAACAGTGTCCCTAGATCTATCTGTGTTGCTTTCCACTTTCCACTTCCAAAGTGGAAACTAGGCTACAGAGGAGTTAGTGGTCTCCACTTCAGAGATCCCAGCATACAAGGCAGTCCCCAGCCTCCATTAGCCTTGCACAGACACTTCTAGGAGCTCTGGGACCATATTTGGCCTTCTTGTTTGAGAGAAATCAGGACTCTGGAGCAGGCCCAGAGGACAGCAACAAACCTGATTGAGAAGCTTAAGAACTGGACTCAAGAGGCACGTTAAAGAAATTGGGGGTTGATTTGCCTAAAACAGTAAGGGCGGAGTGGGAACTGAATCAAGGCATGGGATGGAGGCCTGCGTCCAGTTATTTTCTAGTTTCAAGAGCAGAAAATGAGAAGCAATCCTTCTAATTTGCCACCAGATAGATGAGGTGAGGAAAGAATTTCATCCCGTGCATAAGGCTTGGTCTTCACTGCAGTTACTGCAAAGGAGATCCCACCTCTTCCCCCACAAGAAAACCGTCTGGTGACCCTAATTTATTCCCAAAACACTTTCAAGTTTTCCTTAGCCCCGATAGTCTCCATCTCTCCTGGTCTTCAGGAGCTTGTAGAACTTGAGGTACATAGGAACCCATATTCAATGCTCAGAACAAGGCAGGTGCCCTTGGAGGAAACACAGTCAGAAGTCCTGGGAGCTACAAACCAATACAGACACGGGTATTTGCTTCTGTAGATGTGTGCTTGTTATTGTGGTATAACCCGTTACCACCTACCCCTTCTTCCCGAAAAAGAAAAAAAAAATTGTTGGTGCAAAACAAAAGTTATTATCTCAGGTTGCATTATGTATGTTAGGAATTTGAAGGTAGCTTAGCTGAGGCTGGACTTTGGGTCTTTCCTAAGGTTGTGCTTAAATACCTGTCTGGAGCCACTGTCACCTGAAGGCTTGACAGACTTGAAGAGCCATTTTCTGAATACTTCCTTCATATCACACTCAGCTCCTGGTTCCTGACCTCAGTCCTTCTCCATGATGCTGCTTGGGCATCCTCACAGAGGTGGGACAGGATTCCCTCAGGCTGAGTGACTTGAATTAAGGACTTGGGACTCACACACTTCAGTCGAGCATGTCATCAAGGCCAAATGGCTGTTCTACTCACCATGAATTAAGGAATGAGTTTCACTGAACCCTTGGATCATTCATGTAAGTCAATCTTTTTTTTTTTTTTTGTAGAAATCCCATGTGTTTTCTACTCCCTCCCTTCCCTCCACCAGCCGCTGCAATGGGAGTTTCAAGGCTTTCTCAGCACTAACATTCCTCCCATGTGAAGACTCCATGGGGCAGTCCAACGGGAAGGTAACATACACAAACTGGGTGCCTTTCCTTCTGCCTACTTTGACTAAGCCTCCATGAGTGTCCCTCCATCCTCATCTTCCTTAAGTATTGAATCTGTATGGTAGTTGACTCTGGAAGGTTGGAGGAGACTGGGGTGGGGGGCCAGGGAGCAGGATTCTATGGAGGTGAAGCCCTGGGTTCTAGAAAGGAGAAACTCTTAAGACAAGAAACACAGGAAAATGGATGGCATTTACTCCAGGCTGAGAGGGAGCAGGAATTTCAGTTTAAGAGATGGAATTAACAAGATTTCCAAGAATCTCCATCGTGGGGCCATTGTGTTTGTTTACTTTTGCAGCAAGCCCTGGGAACTGTGCTGGGAGAGAGAAAAGCTGTTTTGTGAGCTGTCTCAAGTTCCATCAATAGGTCAAGCTGCCCACACTGGAGAGGCTGCCTGCAAAATCTCAGCCGAGGAAAATTTGCCTCTGTGTTTCCTCTGCTCGTACTCAATGGGAATAGAGCTAAACACAAGCTTGGGTAAGAAATAAGTGCCCCCCTGTTCATTGTGAATGCCCAGGCTGTTACACAAAAATAGCACACAGGAAACAGTACTGCAAAGGTCAATTCTTCTAGAAAGGAAGGGACAAGCAGCCATCTATCTGAAATTTTAATGAGCAGATCCTGGCCTCTGACCTCACACCATTACCTAACAATCCAGTATTGAATGCCATGTCGGCTTTCATTTCCTGTGAACGAGGAGGCAGAATTCCCATCCAAAGGCAGACCATCTGCCGGACGCCAGCTTTGCTCTCTGCCTAGCTGCCTGCGGTTGACGGACGTGAAGTTTTTATGGAGTGGTAGCTAGGCCCAAGCTTCACAGCCACAGCGAATCGGAAGGCTGGGAAGACAGGGCTCCTGGCTGGTGTTTTCTTTCTTTTTTTCTGCAAGTGGCTGTTTGGTTTCATTCAGTCAAACACCAAAGATAGTCTTGGGGCACATTTGGCCTCTTGAAGACAGCTTTGCAATTTCTACGCTTAAAAAAAATAAGTTTATTATTATTATTTTGTACAGTAAAGAGCAGTAGCTGAGTAATAAATATGGAAGAGAAGCGGATATTAAGAGAGCATAGAAAGCCCTAGAATGTATGAATAAACCATTTCTTTATCCGTGGTTTGGGCTAACAGCTATGCCCATCCTAAAGCCATTCTGTCCTGGTGACCTCGAAGGAAATCATTCCCAAGCCTTTTGCTTTTCGTCTCTCTCACACATCTCTCTCAGCAGTCTTGGAATTAACTAAGCTCAGAACTCTCTGAGCTTGTCCTTTTGGACCTCTCTCCCCCAGCAGAGCCCGGATACAGAATCCCCAACATCTTTACTGAGCACCCTGGAGGAGCACGTGGGTGGGAAGACCCTGCACCAGGGCCTCAGTTCAGTTCCTCCTTAGAGGCGTGACTTAGCAGACGCTAAGAGGCCAGGTTTCATCTCAGGGTCAAACATACACTGCTCCTAAGACAGGTCTGAAGCTGGGCTCGTGACTGTATGGCTATTGGAAAGCCACTTAGCTCCTCTGTGTGCTGTATTTTGTTTGTCTATACATTAAAGGGAAATGATGTAGGTGATAGCCTTTATCACACATCACGTGAAGACCATATGTCATACATTATAATGTGATAAGCAAGCAAACCTGGCTGCTGTTGACTGGGTTATCGGGCACACACTGCCCAATCATGGCGGTTTACTGGCTTGTTCTCTAAGACTGAAAAGCCTGCCCGTTGTGGGTGGTGGCACAAGGAAGACAGAAGTAGGCACGTCCTGGTGAGTTTAAAGTCAGTGTGGTCTGCACAGTGGGTTCTAGGACAACAGTGGGGCTACATAGAGAGACCCTGCCCAGAAAAGAACAAAAAGATAGACGAGCCTTTGAAGGTGAGAGACATTTCTCTACAGCTTGATTTCTCAAGCCCCTAATGGAACACTGTTAATTCTGATTGACTAAACACCAGGACGATGTACAAGCAAGGGTGGCTACCAGCTGGGATGACTTCAAAGGGTACCTGTTCTGACTCTAGTATGAAGCCTCTCACTTTTAAGGTCCTATGTCATTCTTTTGAAGTGAGAGACTGCTGCAGACCACTGCTGGTGAGAGGCAGCTGGTAAGGCTACTTTCCAGGGAGGTGGTCAAGAACCCAGCCTTCCCCAATCCCACTCTCCTCTTACCGTGGACCTATTCCAGAAGAGGGCAAGTCGTAGGATCAGAACAGAATCTCTGTTCAGCCGCAGTGTTATCAACTGAGGCTTTGAAAACTGCCAGGTCCAAGATGGGTTCTGAATTCATTGGCCTGGATGGAGGTCTTGAACCCTTACAAGTTCTAAGAAATTCCCATGTTAGGGACCACAGTGGCTGTTATTCTCCAGATGTGTTGCTGCTCTGTCTGTCTGGCCCCTGCTGCTTCTTACTTGGTTCTAAGGAACCCAGAGTCCTTTTAGGAAATCTGAGGGGTTGATGAGGAGAAGGCAGAGAGAGGACACAACTACAACCCTGAGATGAGGCCCTCCATTCTCTTACTGGTGCTTGCCTAGCTGTGCTCCTGAAGAACAGCTCATTCCACAGATGTAGGAGAATGCCTGGCAACTGATACTTCTCTCCAGTCAGGCCTTGCCCACCATCTTTTTTTGTTGTTGAGGCAGAACCTCACTTTGTAGTCCAGATTGGCCCAGAACTCACTGTGTAGCCCCTTGTTAGCCTCAAACTTGCAGTAACTCTCCTGTCTCGGCCCATCAAATGTTAGGATTAAGAGCACTAATCAACAAGCCAGGCTGCAATTTGCATCTCTAACCAGCCAAGCATAAGACTGGTGAAGTTTGGAATGTATCTGGACCCTTTTCCTGGGTCTAGACAACTGAAAGGAAACTTTGGCCAATCTATCAGTCTCAAAAACAGAGCACCACACCAAAAAACGCTGTGCCCAAGTGTCTGCTACTATAAATGCAATCTTATTCCTTAGGTGTGAGGTACTAGTTTGGTGGTTTGGGACGCGGCAGCCACAGGCTGCCTGGTTGTGGACCACATCCCAGACCTGTTCCTCAGGTCCCGCCGATACCCAGCTAGCCAGCAGCTAGCAGCCCAGTCATCCTTTCCAGCCTCAGTCTGGAAAGCTGGACCCCGGCGCCGCGTGTGCTCTTGGCTGCCGGCGCCCAGGGCCCCGTGGCCACATCATCCTGAGGCTGGGAAGTGTGCGTTCTCGCGCCTTTGCGCCACGAAGCCGGGTCTACGCGGCGTCCCACACAAGGGGTCTGGGGGCATCCTGCATCTAGCCACCCCGGAGAGTGGATAGGACCCGGGCGGTGGGGGACCCCAGAGCGGTCTCTAGGACCCGCGGGACGCCGCAGGCGGGCGGGGTGCGGGGGAGACGCTAATTTGTTCCGTGGTAATGAGAACGGCGACTGCTGGCCGCGGATCCATTGCACAGACCCGCCCTCAGATCGCTGGTCCCCGGCGCCAACTCGGACAGGCTGCTCATTTATTGCAACGGTCAAGGGCGGCTCGTGCCAGAGTAGCGCGCGCGCGCACGCACACACTCGGGGAGGGGAGAAAGTTTTTTTTTGAAAAATGAAAGGCTAGACTTGCTGCTCCGCGACCCGGGCGCTGCGCGAGGGGGTCGTGGCAGACTCGGGGCAGTAGGACGTCCACCGGCTCGGCGCCCGCGTGGGATGCTGCAGCGCTGGTCGCGGGGCCCCTGAAGCAGCTGCACGCCAGGCCGGCGACAATGGCAGAGCGCCCGGCGCGGCGCGCGCCCCCCGCCCGCGCCCTCCTGCTGGCCCTGGCTGGGGCCCTGCTGGCGCCCCGTGCAGCCCGAGGTAAGTCACCCACACAGGCGGCTGCCTGCGCGTCCCATCTCAGCCACCTCGCGACAAGCCGGGGTCTCCGCAAGTGCCACAGCGGCAAGGAGAGGAGACGCACCAGGGCGCATCTGAGGAACCCCTCCTCCATCCCCGCTCAGGCTCCCGGCGCTCCGACACTGGTTACCCCTGCCAGGTGCCCACTCCGGGGGTTGGGGTGGCACAGGGGAAGAAGACGTTTTGCTCGCGGGCCTTGAAGCTGCTAGTGTCTGAATGAAAAGGCATAGCCTCGCCTCTTGGAGTGACATTTGCTCCTAAGGCTCTTAGTGTCTTGACAGTTACACGTGTCTCCTGGGAGGGTGTGCGCGGGGTCGTTTTACTGATCCAGTGGGGTAGTGAGTTCCTTCACCAGCTTCGGAGTCAACTCCCCACGAAGTTTCCTTTCCACCCCCCACTCTGACACAGCCGGGAGACGCAGAGGACGCGCCCCGCCCCCATCACAGGTGTACCCGCGGCGCTCTTTATTCTTTTTTTGTTTCATCTGGAGATTTCTGGCTTCCCTCCCTAATTGTCAGTAAGGATCAAACTTTAACAGAACTCCTCTCTTGCTCATCGTTAGCAAATAAGGGCTTACACCAAGACCTTGTGTAGCACGAGAACCCACTTCAGAGTTTAACGAAAGTGTATACACTAAAGGAGTTTTTACAGACTTGTATTTTCCGGAGTTGAATCTTCCTAAAGCCGGGGCACCTGTGGACCCTGTTCCTATAATGAGAACTCACAGCAGGTGCCTTTTTAAAATTCCGGAGCTTCCCCGGTCACCCTCGCTGCCGGCCCCCTTTAGCCACTAGGGGCGCTGTTCACCAATGAATGATTCGCCCTGACCTCCAACTCTCATTTCCGTGATTCTAGGTAATCAGGCGTTTAGTTTCCGACAACTAGCTAGCCCTCCTTCATCAACTGTTTCCAACATGAAACATTTTATTTCTTAATTGTCACTGTCACCCTCGACCCTCCAGCATGTCTTACCATAACGTAACCAAATTCTAGCTCCCATAAATACCGACACAGCAAAATAGATCAACCTGGCAAATTGGTGATTGAATTAGACGGTTGCACATCAGTGAAAAAGGATACAACACCGAAGCCTATTTAGCGAACTCTGGGACCTGCAGATGAAAACCGCAGTCTAAGGTGTTTTTGAGAGAGTTCTGTACAAACTGATTCCTTGGAAGGTTGTTCAGCAAGTGCACTTAGAAACATGTAAACCTGTGAGGTTCAAAGTATGCCTGAGTTGGCCGTGAACTTGGCATATGCTCCACACACACAAACAGAAGTCCGGGCACAGCTGATATATTTTAGAGGCCATTGTTTATTAAATAAAGCTAATAGCGGGGAGTTCCTTCACTGGGAGGGAGGCTGTAGCCTCTGTAGACAGAGTCTTGCCTTAGGATGGGGGAGACATCTTCAGCAAAGCAGGCTAGCATGCTTGTAGTGGTTTAAGTATTGTCTAATATTAATATTAATATTCCAAGTCCATGGTGTGTTTACACTTAGATTCTCAGTCCATTCCCCAAGTCTCGTCATCGAGGATGTTTAAAGCACACGAAGCATTTGCTCATTTTGGCAGATGATGGGAATCATTACTTGTCGAGGGCTGAGCATATCTTGAGTTTGACTGTAGCCTCGTTCATTGCTCCGAGCTCCAGCACGGCTCAGCACAAACAAGTCTGAAACAGAGTCCCAGATCCCAAGCCCCGCACCCCCAGCAATCTCCCCTGCTGCAAGAACGACATCTGTTGCTTCCTCCGGATGCCTCTTGCTGACACTTCATCCCCGAGTCTCCCTTTCACAACATGGGTATATTCCGATCTCCCCAGCTCCTTCCTTCTGTTTCAGTGCACCTTCCCAGCCAGGCTGCCATCAGCATGTCCCTCAGCAGAAGTTCACTTGTATCCCAGCAGCTCGTGAGTTGTACACGTGGTGTTCTTCTTGTCTTCACATGGTGTTCTCTCCAGCCCAGCAGCCAGTGTGGTTGCTGTCCATCCTCAACCAGACCCTGGGAATTGCCTTTCCCAGAACTCTCCTGTTACTCTCTGTTCATGGATGTGTATGAGGGTTTATGGGTGTGCAGAAGCAGGTAGAGGACAGGTGACAATCTCTAGTGTCATTCCTTAGGTCCCACCCACCTTTTATAAACAGCCAGAGATGGTCACTGGCTGGAATTCATCAAGTACATGTGGCTGGCTGACTGGTAAGCCCTGGGGAGCTACCCATTTCTCTGCCTCTTAGCCTTGGGATTATAAGTGTGTACCCCGCCAAGCCTGACTTTTTGTGTGATTTTTTTGGGAAATTGAACTCAGGTCCTCATGTTTCCACAGCAAGCAATTTCTAGATTGAGCGAGCTCCCTGGCCCCTCAGACTGGTTCTTCTTTAGGAACGTGACTGCCTCAGCAATTACTTCAGGAGCCTGGAAAGTTCTCTCACATCCTGTATGGCCTCACGTCTGAGCAAATAACGTTTTCTTTCTTCCTTTCTTTCTTAGTTTTTGTGTTTTTATGATATGCACATTCCAGAAACTTCTGAGAAAGAGTATCTGGGTGATTCACATTTTGAAAAGTATTTTATGTGTATGGGTATTTTGCTTGTGTGTGTGTCTACCCTACGAGCCTGCATGCCTTACGCCTGTGGAGGCCAAAAGAGGGAACAAGATCCCCTGGAACTGGATTCTAGAGATGAATCCTAGAATCTAGAATCTAGAGAGTGCTCCTGTAGATGCCTGGTACTGAGCCTGAATCTACTAGAACAGTTAGTGATCTTAACCACTGAGCCATCTCTCCAGCCCAAGATAGTTCTTGGATGACTTGCGAATGCACGAAGGCTGCCTTTAGTTACAAACAACAGGAAACACAATCGTGGCAGAGTTTTTGTTGTTGTCCTTGTGTTTTTTGTTTTGTGTGTGTTTTTTTAACATGGAAAGCCACTGTGAAGTGAACTGTGTAGGAGTGATTTCACAGGTGTTGCAGGCCAGTGATCTAGTCAGGGATACTCATCCTCTGCATGAGTCAGTCAGGAACACCACACACATCCTCCGTGCATCTGAGTCAGTCAGGAACATTGCACTTCCTCAGCATCTGTCATCCTTAGATGCTGATGTCCACTCTTACCTTTTCGGCCTTGTCTCACGCTGGCTGATGCACCCCTATTCTCTTACCTGCATTCTAGGCAGCAGTGGAACTAAAAAGGCAAAGGCTGAAGGCCTACAATTCCCTCTTTTTTTTTTAAAGGAAAATAATATTTTTATAAGCATTTAGCAGATCTCATTGACAGCTTATGACCCAGGACATGGTTAGCTGCACAGGACTCTGGAAGACATGTGTAGCTGTGCACACAGGCTCCTCAAAAAAGAAAAAATAAGCCAGAGTTTAATAGGAAAGCTTGTGTCAGCTGTACCCTTCATACACATGCATGCACACACGCACATGCATGTGCACACACACACACACACAGAGGTGGGTGTCTATGTGTATAAAATCATACTTAACATGCAAACATTTCATCCCTTCCATTGTCATTTGGCTCTATTTGGCTTCTATTCTTTCCTTGTGGAAACATTTTTTTCATTTTTTTGGAGGAACTGAGGCTAAGTAATCTAAAGAAGCTGAGCACATTTCTCCCCATAGAAATGACGCTCTCCCTCCCTTCTTCCTTCCCACTCCTTCTGTCCCCCTTCCCTCCTCCTTTTCTGCTCTCTTCCTCTCCCTTTCTCCCACTCCTCTCTCGTTCACACTCATTTATGTGCATGCATCAGTGTGCACGTGAGCAAACACACACACCCCTGTGTGTACGGATAAGATACAGTACCTATATGTGTGCATATACCTGTATATATATGCATGCATGGTCAGCATTCTAGTCTTTCTGTCCTTGCATGTTCCCCATTCCATCTTCGATTGCTAGTTTGTTAGGAGTCACGTGTCCTTTGTATTCAATAAGGAATTTCCTTATTGTCTCTCTGCCCACTGCTGCCTGGGAACATGAGAAATTAGCAGCATACTCATTGTTCATCTTTTAAATATACTTTCTTTCTGAAAGTTCCCATCTTCTCTTTGTAACTGTAATCTTTATGTTTTCTGTAAATGTGCGTTAGCAGCGGTCTTTTCAGTGATCACATTGGGCACTCAGTGTAACTGTCAGGTTGAATTTTCATGCGAACTCTTCACTTTACTCTCTTACACTGTTTCTTCAGCTGCTGCTTCGTCTTCCCGGTCATTTTCCACCTCTACACTTTATTCTGTTTGTGGGGCATTTCCTTATATTTTCTAGCCCCTCCATTCACTTTGAAGATGTGTTTACTGCCCTTTTACAAATTGTCGTCTTCTCACTATACTGGCCATGTCTACTTGTCATGTGTAGAAAGTTTCTGTTAGCTCTGAATACATTATTGGTTCATAGATACTTGCTCACCTCAGGGTCACTGTGAAATTTGAGATTCTTTTGCCCCTCTAGTAGAATCTCTGACTTTGTTCAAACATCCTATTTCTGGTTCACTGTTGCCACTTAATCCTGGGATTCTGAGCTGGTTGGAAGTTCTATGTGCTTCCACAGGTAAACTTGCCAACAGGGGAAGACATTTGATTGAGGTTATCTCCATAGATCATTGTTTCTAACATGTGTATTGTTTTCCTTTGGGCTGGTCAGGTTTTTGTTTTGTTTTGTTTTCTTTTTCCAAAAAGGAATTCTCCTGTCTCCTACTGAGGATTTTAGCCCAGCCCCAGGTCTGAGAGCCCTGGGTGTTCAACAGAACAGGGCTAAAGAGGAGATCATGGCCTCATGGCCTTGTTTTTACTTAGTCTTTCTGTTTTCAATTCAGTACTTTGTGACCTTTCCTCTATGTGATCTGGCAGGGGGTGAAGTGTTCTTGAGCTCAGCAGTTCCCTGCTGAGGTGCCTCCTGGATTCATTCTTGTGTCCTGGGATTGGGGAGACAGGCAGCCACCATCCCAGCTTTGCAAGAAACTTAGTGCTTCGAATTCCCATTTCCCAGAGCCATGGTACCATGGCATTCTTCTTTTCCATGGAGCTAGCACTCCTGTGCACCCCCTCTTTCCTCCCAACCTATCTCTCTCCCTTCCTCCCTCTCTCCTTTCTTCCCTCCCTCTCTCCCTTCCTCCCCTTCTCTTCTTTTCTCTCTGGAGTGGTACTGTAGATGTATATTCACTCCTTTCCTATTACTATGGTAAAACACTATGACCAAGGCAACATATAGAAGAAATAGCTCACTGGGGCTCGTAGTCCTAGCAGATTAGAATCTATGATGGTGGAGCAAAGGCACCAGGCATGGTGGCAGGATCAGGACGCTGGGGGCTTACATCTTGAACTACAAGCATGATGCAGAGACAGCAAACTAGAAATGGCGGGAGCCTTTAAACTCTTAAATCCTACCCCCAGTAACATATATCCCCCAGCAAGGCCTCACCTCCTTGGCCAACACAACAGCTCCACCAACTGGGGGGCCCAATGCCCAAGACTACAGGGATGGTTTTCATTCAACTCAGGGCAGAACAGGACCCAGGGCAGCACACTCTTACCCTGAGCTGTGCCTACAGCCTGGCCCCCTTTTCTTACTATTGTTTGTTACTCTTTCTTTCCTCTGGGTTTCCTTGTTGTTGTTGTCCTTGTCGTCGTTGTTAGAAAAGCCAGTGCTTCACTGTGGTTTCAAGAGGGGACACGGGTAAGCACCTGTGACTCTGCCGTGCCAACTGGAAGCCAGCCATGCCTTTCTTACAACAATTGACATTTTCTTCTCCCACCGTCACTTGGCTCCTTCTCTTCCTTCCTTGTGGAAACAAACATTAAAGCCATTTTAAAATGTTTTAAAACTTTTTTTCAAAAAAAAATCTACGAAAACTCAAAGTGAACATATACCTAATTAGACAAATGTTGCAGCTGTGGGAATTGCGCACACAAAAATATTTTCAAGGACGGAAGCGCCATCGTCTAAAGAAGCTAAGTAGATTTCTTCCTGCCCTAAATGGTGCTGTAATGAGCTCATTATAGTTGCAAAAATATTTTTTTTATAAGAGTGTATTCCGGGAGCCCCTTAAAGCTCTGTTGTTCCTGCCGTGTCTCTGATTTCCAAAGATAGTTTCCAGAAGCATTTCTGAATGTGTTGGGAGGCACACACAGGCAGCCCCACAGCCCTCAGCCTGCACCCCACACAGCAGCATTAGATAACTTTGGATATCAGGACCGTGAGGTGAGGGAGACACAATCTAAATAAAGTTTGGGGGAGCTTATTTCTGTGTCCCACGTAGCTGTTTTATTAGACTTGTGCAGCTAGTAGTTTAGCAAAGCCAGAGTTTTTGTGTCGGCATGCAGATACCAGAAATCACTGAGTGTACTATAGCCAGGCACAGTGCCAAGATCTCAAGCAGGGCTAGGGAGAGAGTCCTGCAGCCTGTCCTGTTCCCGCCTCTTCCCACAGCACAGGGCACCAGGACTTCGGAGGATGCCACAGATGCAAGGCCATCTCCATGCCATTTCATGAGGGGAAGTAGGCCATGCCCCAGCCCTGGTACACATCCCGTAATCTGTGTACTCCACCTTTGGCATAAGACAATGCTCATGGCAGTTGGAAGTCATCTGATTTTAGACGGAATTGGCAATGCAGGCCAGATAGACTGCTTTCCAACTCAAATGTGTGCGCAAGTCCTGTGCTTCCTGAACAGACTGCTGTTTCCACCTTCCTACTTTCTGCAAGTCATTTTTCATTCTGTTTCCTTGGACTTTATTTAATGTTCAATATGCCTTTCCTTCAATTGACAGGTGAGGAGGAGAAGCTGAATAATTCTCACACACACACACACACACACACACACACACACACACACACACACACACACATTTGATTCTTTAAGCTTTTATGCCATCCCAAGGCTATACATTAAGAGCTCAACTTCCTGGCAGCTGTTTTAAAATTTGGTCAGCCTCCTTAGGTACCTGGGCCTTCTGCCTTCTGCCGCTGATGCTTTGGCTTTCAGAGCCCTTTATGTGGCCTGCTGTGGATGCTGGCATCCCTGGGCATGGCTCCCTGAGTAGAGTGCGGTAAGCACCGTCCTGCATGTGAACACAAAACTTTCCTATGTCATTTGACATTCAAGCCAGGAGATGATTTCGGCTGTGTGTGGGGGGGGGGGGCGGCGAGGAGGAGCAGTCTGTGTTCACTCCAGCTGGGATGTGATCTGAGAACCTGATTTTACTTGTTTGTTTTGAATCCTTAATATCCAGGTAATATTCTTGGAGCTTGCATCAGGATTTTGAACCTGTCTCATTTATATTTATATATGTATATGTATATGTATACACACACACACACACACACACACACACACACACACACACACAGAGACAGAGAGACAGAGAGAGACACCTTTGTACCCGAATCTGTGTCATATGAGTACAGGTTTCCTTGGAGACCAGAAGAGGGTGTCTGATTTCTGATGTGAGCTGCCCAGTCTGGGTGCTAGCAATGGAACCCTCTTCTTTTAACCACTGAGCCATCTCTCCAGCCAGCCTGTGTTTTAAAGGTCTGTTCTCTGGTTAATGGAACAGATATACCCCTGAAATGAGATTACCAAGTATGCTAGTGACTCCAGATGACTCTATGACAGAGTGCCTGACAACAACTTGAAGGAGGAGGAGCTTATTCAGCTCATGGCTCCGAGGGAACATCATGCAGGAAGGTATGGGTGGCATGAACTTGGGGCATAAAAAAATCATATCTTAGTGAATTCAGACAACAAAGAGTTAGGTTGACTTGTGAGTCTTGAGATCCATCCCTCCAGTCCTGTCGGCCATTTAGGACCCATATCAAAGGCTCAGTACCTCCCCAGACTGCCACAGCCTAAGCATTCAAACACAGGAAGCACTGGGATACTTCACATTCAAACCGTAGCAGCAAGTAAACTTTTCAACCTACTATAGCTTTCTTCAGTCAATTTCAGTATAATCTGGTACAGTAAGAAAAGGATTATTGAAAAAGAATTTAAGGTTGGAAAAAGGACCCAGAATAAGTCACATATTTTTATTTCTTACCCTCTAGATTTTATTATACATGATTCAGAACATCTAAACTTTAAAGGTCTAAAATATTAAAGATATGTGTGTAACCACACACCTGTTCTCCACCCATTCAGCCTTCTTCCTTTCCGAGTAGTTGATGGATCTTAAATATACATTTCTCTTAATTAGTTTCTGATGTAATTTTGGATTTAAATGTTAGGCTTAATGGTACCTTACTGCAGACTGCAACATTTGCAACCTTCAGGGTTTTGTTTCTGTGTTTTTTTTTTCTTTTTTAATTTTTAAATTAATGTGTTTTTAAGATTTATTCATGCTGGCATTTATACTTGGTTCTTTCTTTTTAAATGAACGACTAGGCTTTAAATTTGTGCTCGCCTCTGTTGGCAAATACCTGCATTCTCCAGCTTTTTACATCGCAGTGGTGGATCCCCGTCCTGTCTCTGTATGTGTAAGCGTGAGCTCTGGGGGACCTATTATGAGTGAATTGCGAGTTGTAGAGCACGTTCATTTTCCACTTTAATATACTTTGTTAAATTGCTTTTCAAATTGGCTCCACAAAGGGAAAAAAAATTCCTACTTGGAGGGTTTTGATAACACAAAATTAGGCATATTTGCTATTTTGTAGCTTTTACATCTTGACAAGCTGGTTGTGGAACATTTTCACCTCTTGACTGACATTTTCACCACCTCGAGAGAACCTCGGACCCGTTTTGTCTGTGCCTTTTCTCTCAGAAGGTCATTGTTATTTATCTCTTTTCATTCTTTCATATTATTTATTTTTCTTCATTCATATCACATAGCAAATAAGGTGACAGGAAACTTAAGAAATGACCTGAAAACATGAAAACAAACATAAACTGAAAATTATGCACAATTCTTGTCTCCCCCTCCCCCCCCCAGAACAATCACTTGTCCAACAATTTCTGTGGTTTTACTGCAGAGCGGGAGAATTGGAGTCAGGTGTTGCTTTCATTTCTTCTGTCCTTCCTTTTTCGGAGGTGGGAGTAACTGATGAGTTTTTACTGAGGTCACTAACAGAATATAGGGGTGACTTACAAGAGCCAGGATGACTCAAAAGTGCAACATCACTAACGCCCACCCCTGCCACTCCTGCCAGCTCAGGAGAGCAGCAGCTTCAGACCTCCAGCTCGATGGTCCCCAGCCTCTCCCAAAAGCTAAATTTGTTTTCTGGGGCTCAGTTCTGCTGGCCACAGAGCTCCTCTTCGAGCTGTCCGCCCTGCCGCAAAGCTGAGGAAGGACTTCTGAGAATCTTCTAAGTTTCTGCTCTCTCAGGCCCCTGGCCCTTTGTTTACTTGTTGAATTGAGAGCTTCCTACCACACCCACAGAGGGAATATATCAACTGTGAGGATGCTACTGTGTACCCATCTTACCCTTCTCTGGCATTGAGCATCCCTCCCTTCCTTTCTCCTTTTAAATAGTGCTTTTAGTAATTCCTTAAGAATTTTATATAATATATTTTGGTTATATTTATCTCCCTCTCCCAAATACTCTCAGATCCACCCTTACCTACCCAACTTTGAGTTTTCCGCCTCCGCCTCCGCCTCCGCCTCCGCCTCCGCCTCCGCCTCCGCCTCCGCCTCCGCCTCCGCCTCCGCCTCCGCCTCCGCCTCCGCCTCCGCCTCCGCCTCCGCCTCCGCCTCCGCCTCCGCCTCCGCCTCCGCCTCCGCCTCCGCCTCCGCCTCCGCCTCTTCTTAAAAAGTCCCTAATTACCTTGGATGTGTGGGGCCTGCCTTGGTCAACCTACCAGAATCTTAGCACCTTATTCTGATAACCTTCTCCACAGTGTTCCCTGAGCCTTGGAGGGAATGATATAGATGTCCATTTCTAGCTAAGCATCAGGCCATGGTTGCCACAGCAACAGATACCTGTTCTCAGGAGCTTCTGCAGTGGTTATGGGTTTCCATTATACACTATCCATTACAAAAAGAAGTTTCTTCTTATGAGGCTGATAGCAGCAGTAATCTGTGATGGGAGAGGAGCAGCCATTCATGTATCTGGTGCGTGCGTGCGTGCGTGTGTGAGTGCGTCTGTGCACGCATGCTTCTTACTCTGGTCAACACAGAGACATCCCGGGGCTCTTTCACGGTTTCCAGGGAAGTCTTTTAAGTTTCCAGGTTGGCAAGAAGTCTTGTTGCTTTGATAATGTTCCTGGAAGAAGGACATCATTAGAGATACACATCTCTGTTATATTATACATATATCACATATGTCTCACATATATCACACAGAGATATGTGATAAAGTCAGCTAGCTGGACTCCCCTGAAAATCCTACCCCATAGGAAACCTCTTAGGGCTTGGAGAACTGAGATGGCTGGAGTCCCAAACCTCAGGCAAAATATAAAATTAAAAAAACCCCAACTCTTTTCCTAAGAATTGTATAAATGTATACAATAAATACCCTCATCCTCCCCGATTTTCTCATCCAACTTCCCTCCAACACATTTCCCTACCAATTTGATGTCTTTTGTTTTTCTTGATACCCCACTAGATCCAGTTAGTGCTGCCTGATTGTGCCTAGGTGTGGGATCATTCACTGGAGCATGCGAATCCTCCAGAAAGAGTGGCCCTCAATACCCTCAGAGCTCCCAACTGCCGGTAGTTCCTCAGTCAGGGCTAGGGCCCAGGGATCATCTGCCACATCTTCTCTGGTTCTCTGGCTGCCTTGGTCTTAGTAACCATAGGCGCTTGTGTGCTCATGAGTGCACTAACCATATAGGTTCAGAAGACTGCCTCTCACAGCCCTCCTCCCCATCTGCCAAGTCCTACATGTTTTCTGTTTCCTCTTCCATTCAGACAGATGGTATAATCCTTTCTTCCTTGGTTGTCTTCTCTATGAAGTGGTGTGTCTACTTGTGCCTATGTCCGGAAGATGCCACAAAGGAGTGTAAAGTATCCAGCCCATACTAAGTTCTTAGAAGACTAAGTCTCTCCCATTCTCTTTTTTCCTTTCCTTTCAAAATACCTTGATTGTTTTAGTGTTTTTGTACAGCTATTAGAATCTTGCTGAAGGCCTTCGTAACTTCGCATCCCAAGATCTCAATTAATTTGGCAGAGAAGGAGCATTCTTATGACCTCAAGGCTGTGATCATAAACATAAGCGTTTCTACATACTTGTTCTCTTTGCTGGTATTCAGGATGCTTTAAATGACTTTCTCCTGAGAGTCTTTACAGAGTTTTACAGGAGCTCTGTCTTGATGCTCCAAGCACTTTTAGTTGTTAATAGTTTAGATCTCTTAACTCTTGTTTGTTTTGTTTATAGTTTTTTTTTTATTTATGTGTCCTTGAACGTATCTCGCCACATGAGTGCAGGGTACCCACAGAGGGTAGAAGAGACCTTGGATCCATGGAGCATGGAGCCTGATGTGGATGCTTGGAACTTCTGGAAGAGTCGCAAACACTCCTAATTGCTGAACCATCTCTCTAGCCTCGAGATCTTTAATACAGAAAACAAACAACAAAGAAGTAGACGTCTACTAATACCTGTGTCTGTGGCTCAGTTTCTACTACTAGCTCTGGCTATTCCTGTTTTATTGTGAATAGACCTTTCTTATTGCTCTGATGTTTCCTTTAACTTATTGTTGGGGTATTGGTTTTGAACTCGGTGATCTTGCTTAATGTTTATTAACATTAGTAGAATGTGTATTCTATAGAATCCCTCTGGGAATTATCACAATTCTTCCTGTTATTCCCCTTTCTCCTCAGATAGGTCAGTGCCTCCTCCATTGCAGGGTAAATAGGAACAGGCAGCACACATCCCTTCCCCTCCCCCTCCTCTTCTTCCTCCCTCTTCTTCTCCCCTTCTTCCTCTCATTTTAATAAAATTAACTTAGCTTTTGCCCTTTTAGATGCCTGTTTTCTTTCTTCCCTGTCTCCCAACTGTACGGCTAAAGGACTATTTACACCTTTTAGATCTGTGAGATTGGATGCTCTAAGTTCTAGTCTGTTTCCACACTTTGACTGCTACTGTTCGGTTCATCCCGTTTGAATTTCACTAACAGAGTTTGGAGAGAGCCTTGGCCTCCTCTCAGACAGTGGCACAGGCTAAGCGTGGGTTGATGCTTCCCACTGTGCTTCTGAGTTTTCATTATCACTGTTGTTTGTTAATTCAGTTCTGCTCTTTTAAAACATATGCTACTTTTTATAGTTGATCATCATTGTTAACACAGGATTTGGAATCTTGTAGGATAGTGGTTTGCAACCTTCCTAATAGTGTGACTCTCCAATACAGTTCCTCATGTTGGGACGACCTCAACCATAAAGTTACAGTCATTGCTACTTCATAACTGCAATTTTGCTACTGTTATGGATCCTAATGTCAATATCTGATATCTGGGATATCTGACACACAGGATATCTGGCAGGTAACTGATGTGAAGGGTCATTCAACCTTTGAAGGGGTTGTGACCCACAGGTTGATTACCACTGATCTAGGAGAATCACCCATGTGAGGTGTACCCAGAGAGTGCTAACTGAGGAAGAAAGAATCACTAAAGTGGATGGCACTGTCCCACAGGCTGGGGACCATGGTTAAATAGAGGGAAGGAAAGCAGGAAGCTTAGCACCAGGATTCACCCATCTTTGCTCCTTGAGATGTGAGAGACATTGGCCTCCCTCTCTCACAACCCTGGGCTAGTCCTATCACCACAGCTTCCCTGACACAGCAGACTGTGAGCCCGAAGGGCCACCCCTCCCCTAAGTTGCCTTTACCAAGTGTTTTGCCACAGCAACAAGGAAGAGTAACTAATGTATTCTTCAAACATTGCTGGGCATGGGAGAGCTATAGAGATGCAAAAGGCTTGAAGAGCACTTGATTTTCACACAGAAAACCCAGGATTAATTTCTAGATCCCATGTCAGGAAACTGAAAGCCACCTGTTATTCCAATTCTAGAGAATCTGATGCCTTCTTCTGTCCTACAAGGACACCTATATACACGAAGTAGTCTCTGTCTGTCTGTCTGTCTGTCTGTCTGTCTGTCTTTAACTTAAACACAATGCAGTGGGGCCATTGGAGACTCTGGTCTGGTTTTGTCAGCCAGCACTTAGATTGGCTCATGTAGTATAACTAAATCCTACATGCAGACCTCCCTGCTGCTGGGTTTGCCTCAGTCCTTGTTAAAGTTGTCTCCCACTCAAGAGTCTCTGATGAACAAACTGTATTTGCTGTCCCCAGAGATGTCCATTGTAACTCTCTCATCAGTTTACCTCCGTGTTGAATTCTAGACAGACAGTTGTTTCCCCCAAGCAGATAGAGACCGCGGGTATGGCCCAGCCTTCGTAAGATTCCATTGGTGTCTTTTTAGAGTAACAATTATTTGTTAGATCTAAATTGGCCTATTTCTCTAGATAGAATAATTTTTCATTGTCTGTAATTTTATATGTGTGTGCACATTTCTATAGTCTTATTGCCATTTAATAAGTTTGTTTTTGCATATGCCTAAAATGGAATACTTTTTATTTCTCATTTATGTCACTATCATCCCCACTGTCTTTCTCTCCATCCTCTTCCTTTTTCTCTTTCTTTCTTTTCCTTCACCTATGTTTCTTCCTCCTCCTTTGTCCTTTTGTGGTACTTGGGATTGAGCCCAGGGCCTTAAACATACTCACACCTGCACTGTCACTTTATATCACAAGCCATCATTGGCTTAATAAGGCAGAGTCTTATTAAGTTGATCAACCTGACCTTGAACTCACTCCATAGCTCAGATAGATATTGAACTTGTGATCTTCCTTCCTCAATTGCCCAGGTAGATGGGATTTAGACCTGTACCACCAGGCCTGAATTGCCTGAGTTTCTTGAATCCAGTTCGTTATAAAGATGATTAATCATTACCCTTGTCCTTTATTACCTGCTCTGAAACTCTTTTATGTCATTGAACCTTGTTAGTCAGTGGTCCTGTTTATAGCTTCTGTTTATGCCTTGGTCTTTCTTTGCTTTTCTTCTTTTACAGATAATGTCTCCAAGACTAAATTTGATCTTATCAATTCTCCTTTTAGCTGTGCCTAATTTACTGTTGGACTACCTATTGACTCTCTTTATATTTTCTGATGTCTTTTAATGTTCACTTGTGAAAGCTGCATTTTGTTCTTCAAACTTACTAGATATGTTTGTTACCTTTCGTTGAGGTTGCCTTTTATTTCTTCCTGTCTATAGATATATAGTCATCCCTTCCAGATTCTTCTATTTGCCAATTCCTAGAATCTCAAGAGCTTAGAGTAAAATTTTACTTTTCTTTATTATCACAGATCATCTCTGTCAGAGCCTTCTGCTTTTCCATTCCAACCCCTTTTCCATGGAAGCCCTGTACACTATGAGCCATGCTATAAGTTTAGGATCTCTCTTGGAGAGCAGGGATTGTTTAAGACTGACAAGTGCCTGGGTCTTCACTTGTCTGAAGCCATTCTTGCACACTATTCTTCCCAACTTGGAACTTTCACACACTTGTTCTGAACACCCAAGTGGCAAAGATGTTAAGTTCTGAGTCTCTAGTGTAAGCGAGGACACAGTGAAGCTAGAGAACTAGACCACTTTGTAGGTTGAAAAAAGGTTTATTGGGGATCAAACTGCCATTGATGTCTCCCTAGGGGCAGAGAAGACAGGGAAAAGGTAGGAAATCTCTGTCTGTTTTAAGGGAGGCATGTGAGCTTGAACAGCTTGGAAGTTAGAGTATCAGGAAGTCGGGTATGGGCCAGAATAGCCTGAGAACTAGTGTGGAGACTTAGATCTGTTGCAGGCTTGCTTGTGTCAACCAGAAACTCCATGCTCATTGGAGGAGGTGGTTGGCTCTACAGGGTGGATAAGGGAAGCAATCCTAAAGCTGACAAACAGAAACCTGCTTTAGAAGGCCTCAGAGCAATGCTGGCTTTAGATGGCAATCCTTCTCTTTACCTGGTCAGCATGCAGCTTGAGCTGAGCCTAGACTGTCAGTCAGGACATCATCAGTGGCACTGGTATTTTCTGAGTCTGCTTTGGACCTAACGTCTGATATTTACCAGATTTGGGGGTGAAAATAAGTGACTTGAGAGATTGAAGATTCCTTGAGGAACTTGATGTTTTTATAACCCTCCTAACTTTGCAAGGACAACCCTTCAAGGATCTGTTTAGATTTTTGTTTTTAATGGGGAGATTGTGGTGCCAGGGATGAAAGCCAGGCCTCATATACTAGGTAAGCACTGTACCCAGGACTAAACCCCTAATCCAGGCCCTGATTTTAGTCAGGGGTTTTAGCTGTCAATCTCCTCTGTGTTCAAGTCATTCTTCTGTCACATAAACCCTTGGAGTTGGGCCAGTATCTACTAGACCTCCTGGTTTCCAAAGTGTTGGAGTACCTGAATGCCTTTGCTTAGAATTCCTTGAATTCCCTCTAATTCTCTTCCCTTCCTCTCAAGTTCAGTTAGCTGGGTCCTCCAATGTGTGGGTGTCACGTTTAGCATTTGTATGTGTTTCAGTGGCAAGTTCTCTTTTGTGTCACCATGTTTTCCAAGCCAGAAGGCTGCATATGAATCAACACATTTCCTTCCTGCACACTGTGATCCAAGAGTTGGGCTAGGAGTTGGGAGGATACTGTGGTGTGAAAACCAGACGCAGGCTCTCACCTCAGGGCATGTGGCATACATGAATCCTAGGGATGTGCTGAAAAGAAACTGAACCCATTCCAGAGGGACTGGGTCTCAGCTTCCAGGCCTCAGGACATTCATCAGGAAATCAGGCAGCTGTTCTCCCACTGGCAGGTCATTCTCTGCCTTGGCAGCTGCAGGGCTGGATGTGCAAATGATGGGGCCAAGCTAAGCTTTGGGTGAGGACATCAGCTGTTCCCATCTTCTGCTGGCAGAGGCGAAACAAGAACAGCTGGGGAACTGGTCAGACATGAACTCCGGAAGTTGCCTCTCTGCCAGCAGAGGTGTCAACAGAATTCCTCTTGCCTGCACCTTCTGGGAGCACACACTAGATTTTTCCACACTTATTGATTTTGATAAGGGGAGGTTTGTATGACGGAGCATGACGGTGGTGCAGACACTCATCTGGATATCTTTGCAACTTTTGGAATGGAGTCTGTGATTCTACATAAATACATTTCTCTACTCACTTATCTAGGAAATGGAGACCAATCACCTAAATGACACCAAGATTTTGATGACTCATTAACTTGAGTTTTTTGGCCACCTCTTCATAGGAGAACTCGTGTTCCTTGAGCATCATTAATTCATGGGAAGTTCTGTTCCTCTCTTATTTCCCTCTGCCAGTTGGTCCTCATGAATTTCACAGTCTTTTGCCTGCTTCTCAACTCTGCTTGCCTTTAGAAGAAGCTCTTCATTGTACTTTTCTTCTCTGCACAGCTCAAGTCCAAGCCACGGGTTACAATGGATCAAAGAAGAAGGCAATTTGCTAAGAGGTTGGGAGGAGGGATGAGATGAGACATAGTTAGAAAAGAAAGCTGAGACTGTTGCATTCAGACAGATATGACACCTCCTAAATGTAGATTTATCTCCCAAGGACACCAAGGACATGACATAAGGACCTGTATTTTATCTGTCTCCTCCGGTGTCATACCTGGGTAGATGGAGAGGGTCAAGGGTACTGGGAATTCTCCCACTATAGTTATGACAATGACAGGTGGCTTGAATTAAGAGCCAAAATCTGGACATGGAGAAATGACTTCTATATCTGTGAGACTCCAAAGAATCTAGGAAATCTTTTACTTATAGATTTTTCACCACTACAGAATGAAAATGTAGCCCGCTTCCTGGGCTATGGTAAGCACTAAGTTAAGGAAGTGTAGACATTCCCTTTAAATTGTACAGAGAAGCATGGGTACCACTACTCGCTGCTTAAGTTTATCCCCCCCATGCCACCCCCACCACAGAAGGCATAAGTTTTAGGTTCTACGAGCTACCATCCCATCCTAACTCTAATGGATGGTTGTCAGTGTTATTCCCAAAATACAAAATGGGGGCATCAAAGGTGCAGGGACATTTTTCTTTCCTTCTATCTTAGATCTCATGTTCCAGTGTTTATGCTGTTGGGCTTAGAATTAGGGTCACCTCTCTATAACCCAGGAAGGGTTTATCCTAGTCTCTTTATATAGCTATATAGCCTAGTCAATTTATCCTAGTCTCTTTATATAGCTTTGGCTGTCCTGACACTCACTATGTAGAGCAGGCTGGCCTCAAACTCACAGAGATTTGCCAGTCTCTACCTCCTGAGTGCTAGGGTTAAAGATGTGTGCCACCAAGCTCTGCTGCTTCTGATCTTGTAGACTTACAGCTAAAAGGACAAAGATTCATTTCCTTCTATACCACTGTGGGAATATCATGGGTTGGGCAGAAGAAATATTGAAAGGGGAAGAACCAAGGTAGACCAAGGCAGGGCCATGGATTTTGCAAGCCTTCAGTTCCCAGTCGGCTCTTGAGAAAGGACTCAAGAGAGGAGGAGGGTTAAGAGTAGAATGGGGGAGTAGATAGAGTTTAAAATGCTCATCAAGATTTTGGATGGATATGGATAGAAGCTGTTGTTTAGATAAGAATCTTTCATGCTTTTGTGAACAAAACAGCTCACAGCCTCCCAGCTCTCGTACCAATCACATCAGAACACAGGACATCCAGGGTGCAGCTCATCTGAGGCTCTGGAACTTTGCTGTTCAGAATTCTACAGATTTAAACAATTTTAAACATTCTAAAACTTGAAGAAATTCAACCCAAAGACCAAATGTTGGTGTTACTTTCCCATCCAGAAAGGCAGTCAGTTGAGTATACTGCCTGCTACAGAGATGGTTCTTATCCGAACTGTTCTCCCCTTGTCAGTTCCTGCCACCTCGGCTTTAAGTAGCTTTTTACAAATATCCACTCAGAGAAGGGGAAGCCTTCCTTGGGTGCTACCTCACCCCAAGACATCTAGTCCCAGCCGGATTAGACACATCCTCTCTTCTCTGAGGAGGGATCTGTAAGGACAGGACTGGGAGGAGAGGTTGGGAACATGCTATTGGGATGTAAAGTGAATAAAAAAATAAATTATTGGGAGAAAACCTCCACTCAGACTTAGTCCAACACATCTGATTCCACCTCCAAGCTCCTTTTAAGAAACAAAGCTAAAGTAAAGATTTTGTTCCTATAGAACAGCAGTGTTTCTAAAAGTTGACTGCCTTTACCTTGTAGGAGAGAATTAAAGTTTTTGTTTGTGTTATTTCAATGAGCCAGTCCTGTTCTGAGAATGGGGCTCCCTCATCCTTCACTAGCCCACCCCAGGGAGGCAGGAGCCACGGCCAACTCCCTCCCTACTGGCAGGCCAAGGCTGGAAGTTTAAGATGCACAGGGTCTTGGGCCTGGTAGGAAATGCAGCTGCCACTGCAAGCGTGAATTCCTCTGCTAACTTGGAAGGCAGAGGGGGACTTCAGCTGGTCACAGCAATTGTGGTGCGGCTGGCAGTTTCCCTTACATTCAGTGAGTGCTGGGATCAACCCTCTGAAGGAAGAAGCACGTTAGAATGAGCCCACAGTCCCTCAAAGTGTGTAGCCTTATGGCATCCGTTATACACATGGAGAAGCTTAAGCATGGAGAACTTGGGATCTGACTTAGCTACTGCAGCTGCTTAACTGGCAGAGTCAAATGCAGTTTGATGGTTGATTTCAGAGCCCACTAGGCTGACAGGGGAGGAGCCGCAATCTTTATGCACCCTTTTAAATCCCAGATTTTTCCCAGCTTCCACTTCTGATGACCCTGGGGTACCCTCGAAGGACTCAGCTACTTTGTTTCTAGAAGGACATCGAGGTACAAGAAGACTTGAATCTTTTACTTGGAGGGTCCCAGGACTTAGCTTGTGGGTCCTGACATTAGGAATTCATTTTTGGGATTTATAGAAACCCTTTGTTTCTATACTAAAGAACCATAAAAGTTTATCAGCTTAACTGTGTTTTCTTTACAGGGAAACATATTGCATGACAAGCTCAATTCCTGACTCTATTTATTCTCGTGAATTGATGCAAGATGCAGCCTGACAATTTTCACCCATGACAGATAGAATATTGATAAAAGTTATAATGTACATATCTGGGAATACCACTTATTTCACATCAGCACCCACTTTTACTCTCAAGAACGAGAGCTAGCCATGACTCCCTTGGTATCCTGATGTGGCTTCTCTTGCAGGCAGCAGTCAATGTATTGCCAGGGCTGGGTCCTCATCAGCAGTCTTAACCAGAAAGGATCTGTTTCCAAATTTTATATCACCGTGCAGAATTCAGTTGTTTAAAGTGCTTGCCTGAGAGATGATGCTTCCAAGAAGTCCTTATTTCCCAAAGAAATGTTCTCAGCAACTGTTGAGAGGCCGTAGAGAATAGGGAGTGGGGGTGAGGGGGGGTCTGCTTCCAAGAAACCAGAAGGGACATAATCTAATCATGATGTGATTCCTAGAATCTGTGAGTTAGAAGAGACTTATGAGGCCAGTCTAGTCCATTCCTAAGGCAGTGGTTGACTATACAAAGGTGTAACAGGGAGCCAGGTCTTTAAGGTCTTAAGCTGTCTGACACAGTGAGTCAGATAGAAAATGAGTGTTACCTTTGGACCTGTCTTTGACAGACAGACCTCCTGTTCTCAGGTAGCAGGATGGGTAATTACATCCTGTCTCTAAAGCAGTTTTCTTCCTGCCTTTCATTCCCCAACTGAACTGTGGTGTTTATAGTTGTGTCTTCCTTGCCTCTGTCCCCAGATCATTCTTCTCACTCCTACTCTTAAACTGAAAATCCATCCCAGATGGATTAAGCAGGGCTCTCTAGGGGAATAGAATTAGTAGACCACATACGTATTCTTCAGGGGTTTACTAGACTTGTTTACAAATAATAGGGGATGGATAGTTTAACCACAGTCATCTGCACCTGAGAGGCTGGACGCTTCCGAGACCACAAAGCAGTCTGAATCTGTTGGTAGAAGGTGAAGGGGTTGCTGGCCTTTTTATGTTAGAATCTGAAGATACTGGAGTCTGATGTCAGCACAAATAGCAATGGTAGCAGAGATGGATGTTCTCACCAGCAAGAAGGGAGGGGAGCTATGACACATTGATTTTTCCTGAGAATTGTGTTCCCTCTGGGTCCCTGGTGCCCAACACGGCTCAGTGGCCAGATAAATAGCAGTGACGCAGTGAGTGAGTGACCCCATCTATTGGGCTTTCCCCACTTTCAACAAATGTGGATCAACTAAAGAGCTACTCTTTCCTACAGTTTTGCCCTTATCTGACCATTCAGGTAAACAGATACAAGCACATTTGGCAATTGTTTAGAAGAAATGCATGTGTCCTCACGTTTGGTATGGCAAATGTAATATTTCTAATATCATTGATCTAAAACACTATTTTGCCCCAACTATCGGGTAAACAAAATGATGATATGTCCCATGTTTCCTCTACTGGCACAGTCTGTGCCTCGAGTTGCCAGCAGCATGGGAAGCTGTACACACACTGTAACTTGGGTTTGAGATTGGGTTAGTGATCCAGCAATGATGAACAACTGTGTGTTCCCCTTCCTCCCTTTTATTCCCTCTCCACAATGCTGGGTGTTCGCAGTAACTTTGATTCAAATGAGTAAAAATTCATTCTAGAGGCAAAATGCTCTTTGTAAACAGTGCAACTTCAGCAGCCACCAAATTCAATAGAGAACTCCACCAGACTAATTTGCAAATCCTGAGTATTACCTTGCTTCCTCTCATGTTTATTGGCCATCCTTTTATTTATGGCCATGTTGGACGCCTTCAGTGGCCTCGGGAAACTGTTCTCGTATGTAAGTTTGGAAACTTAGCTTGAAATATGGCTGTTGACAAATTCTCAGTAATTTTAAAAGAACATGTCCTAAGGTGGTACGCCATTTATCTTTATAATTCTCTCAGTGTTTACCATCTGTCCTTTATAGAAATAGAAAACAAGCTGAGATTATGGAATATGGAAGTGGGTTATCAAAGGAACAGTGAGCTTTGAGGTTTTAGAGAGCTTTAATGTACACAGCCATTGGGTGGCCTCATTAGTTTTAGGCCTGGGAATATGATCTTCAATATTTATTTAGAGTCTGCAAATTAGCATGTTCATTTGTTTCATATACATATCAAGATACACATATGCACACACACATCCACATTTATGCATATCCAGGGAGATCTGCCTTTGAACTCTTTATATTTTATTAAGGATTTTATTTCTACATTCATAAGACTTTCATTGCTATATTCTTGCCTGGTTGGGTTAGTCAGGTTATACTGGCCTCTTAATAAGAGTTGTGAGGGTTTTACTTCCTCTTGTATTTTATGAAAGAGTTACAGTAAGACATTGTTATTTCTCTCTTAAACATCTGCTAGGATTCATCAGGGTAATAATCTGTGTGTGTGTGTGTGTGTGTGTGTGTGTGTGTGTGTGTGTGTGTGAGAGAGAGAGAGAGAGAGAGAGAGAGAATGTGAGAGAGAGAGAATGTGAGAGAGAGACAGAGACAGAGAAAGAGACAGACAGAAAGAGAGAGAGAGAGAGAGAGAGAGAGAGAGAGAGAGAGAGAGAGAGAGAGAGAGAATGTACACTCATACATGTGTTGGGGAAAGGGCTTATTATTATTATTAGGTTTTTTGAGAGAGTTAAATCTATACAGCCTTTTCTCATTTTAGGACAGTGTGGAAAATTTGTAACTTTCAATTCTAAGTCTACATTTTCTGAGATATTCTTTTTTTTTTGGTGAGGAAAGGGTTATTCAGGTTATAGGCCATCATCAAAGGGAACTAAGGCAGGAACTGGAGGCAGGAACTGGAGCAGAAGCACAGGGGAATCTGGTTCACTGCTTTGCTTGCTCCCCATAGCTCGCTTAGCTTGTTTTCTTAGACAACCTGGGACCACCTTCCCAGAAGTGGCACCACCCACTGTGGGTTGGGTCCTGTGACATCAGTTATGAATCATAAAAATGTCCCACATACGTGTCCACAGGTCAGTATCATGGATGTAAATCCTTGGCTGATGTTCCTTCTCTCAGGTGACTCTAGTTTCTGTCAAGCTGACAAAGACTAATCAACACACTGTCTCTGCACAGCCACTTCTGGTCCTCACATTAGCTCCTGCTTCTTCTTCCAGATATGTCCGCTGGATAACAGGATCTAGCATGTGTTCACCTGGGGCAGCCAGGTCAGCCTGTCTGTGGGCTGCCAGGAGTGTACTGCTCATAGGTTGGCCCTATCTGTTTCAGGACAAGCAAAGGACCTGCCCTTGACAGCTTGGAGCAGGACCATGAGAAGGTCAGAGAGAAAGCAGGGTCTGGGAGTGATGGAAATAAGCGGAAGCCATTGGTTGGCTTTGTTGTACACACAGATAAAAACAGAAAAGTTCCTTCAAAAGGTGACATGGACGAGCAAGGAACCAAGGCCTCTTAGAGAGCCAAGGTGATTTTCTTGTTGCCACAAAGCAACATGGTGACAAAGGTAGAGATCAGATGGAGGTCCCCTGGATCCCCAGGAACTCCTGCCACCTGGTAGCTTGATCAGGCCCAGATCTCAGTGCAGAAGGAGAGCCAGGAAATGTCATGGTGGGAAAAGAGTCTTAAATATAGTGCAAGGGCTGGAGAGGGGCAATTAGTCAGAGTCTATGAAAGTTCAGAAGTTACTAGAATGACAGGTAGGTTTCCAATGGAAGCATATATGAACTTGAGAGGAAGGAGGGGTCCCCGGGGGAATAATGGCTGAGCCCTAGGTAACTGTGATGGGTTTGGAGGAACATACAGCATATGTCTGGTTCAATGTGGGTCTTTTTTAAAAGATTTATGTATGTATTTATTATATATAAGTACACTATAGCTACCTTCAGACACACCAGAAGAGAGCATCTGATCTCATTACAGATAGTTGTGAGCCACCATGTGGTTGTGGGATTTGAACTCAGGACCTCTGGAAGAGCAGTCAGTGTTCTTAACCACTCCAGTCCATCACTGTGGATCTTTTTAATATATGGGTGTGTGCCATGCGCCATGTGCATGTGGTAGATGCCTTCAGAAGCCATGAGAGAGTGTCAGAGGGCCTAGAGCTGGAGCTACAGGTGGTTGTAAGCTGCCATGTGGGTGCTGGGACCTGAACTCAGGTCCTCTGGAGGAGCAACAGGCTTTCTTAATTTCAGAGTCACCTTTTCTGGCCTTCAATACAAGTCTTTGATAACTGGGGTTCAATCCTCTTTTTCTTGCTGTTTCCCTCAACACTCAAATATGTGGCAGGGCAGAAATCCCTTTCTAAGCTTATCCCAGCAGCCCCTAGACTGTCTGAGGCCCTCTGACCCTGTGGGTGAGGACACAGGATTTTATTTAGGAGGGGTCTGTCTCTTGCTGACACCCTGAATCCCTGTTCTCAGTCAGGGGTCCATCCCTGATGTTCCTGTCACACAGAGTGCTGCCTGTGGTCAACCTGATATGGTTATGGGAGTCATGACAGGGTTGGTGGCGATGACAGCACTGTGTCCCAAGGCCCACGGTTTGCTGGAAGGACTCTCAGAAGCGAGTGGACATGGGGCTGTAGAGTACCGGGTTAGCTGCCGAGCTGAGGTACAAGAAGACACCAGAAGCAAGGTCCACAGACTGGAAGGCCAGGCGCAGGCCGTCAGTCCAATGGGACACCACACTTCACATGAGACATTCAGCATGGAATGGAACCCAGCAGGTGCCAAATACTATAACCAGCGCAATTAGCATCTTGGTCACCTGTTCCTGTTCCCTGTCTCGAAGCTGAATACTTCTGTGGGAGACCTTCCGGGCTGCTGCAGATATCCTGCCCTTGACCTCCTCTTGGAACAACATCCTCTCCCTCTGCAGCCTCAGCCCAAGGAGCAGGTACAGCACACTGATGGTGACCATTGGCAGACAGAAGAAGAGCAGTATGGTCGTCTGTACTACCAACGTGTAGAAGACCTGGGAACACATTAGCATACACATAACTGATTCCGGCACCAGACCCCAGGCAGGGAACATAGAGTTGATTGAGGCCATGTAGGCTATTGTTGGGCAGAGAGAAGAGAATAGTGAAGTCCAAGATGGCTCCCAACATGTGATGCACATGGGCCCATGTCATCACAGACTTGGCTTGGAGTGGGTGCACCATGGCCACACAACGCTCCACACTCAGGGCTGTGACATTGAGCACTGAAGTCAGGCAGAAAGTCTCAAAGAGCAGTATCTGGAAGTAACAGCCACCTGCGCCCAGCTGGAACGGGCAATTGTGCTGCAACTCAAAGTTCCAGGGGCAAGCCCACCAGGAGCACCAGCAGATCAGACACCTCGAGGCTGCTGTGGCCCCAAGTACTTCAGCCTCAGGGCCTGGTCACTAAGGTTCAGATCCTCAGGGTGCTCCTTGAGCTCACTGTCATTGCAGAACAGGAGGCTCATTGAAGCATTTGGGGAGAGCTGTCCAGGAAAGAAGGAAAAATTGAGGCAGGGAGGAGCTATGCTTTCTGCAGGGGAAGTCCTGACTGCCTTCTGAGATATTCCTGTTGGCATATATTTTTCATACTGAATGCCTGTACAATGCATAATGATGATGAACCCTTTAGTTCCTGTAACTGTAGATCATATTATTCTATTTTTCTCTCATCTTGTTAGAGTTTAATAATTTTGTCATAGTTTTCACTAACCAGCATAGGCTTGAATGTGTGCATGTGTGCAGGTGAGCATGAGTGTGCATGCATGTTTTCCTCTCTCTCCTCTCTCTGTGAGTGTGTGTGTGTGTGTGTGTGTGTGTATGTGTGTGTGTGTATGTGTATGTGTGTGTGTGTGTGTACATGTACACGTGCAGATCTTGTCTCACCTTGTGGAGGCAGGTTTTCTTTTATGGTTTGCACCATGGTATGTACTTTAGGCTAGCTAACCCCCATGTTTCCAGGAGATTGCTCTGACTCTATGTTCCATCTCTCTCTGTTAGAGTCCTGGAGTAAGGATGTGTGCCTGTGTGTCATCCGTGTGTTATAGGGATTGAACTTAGGCCACCAGATGCATGACTCATGCTTTTACCTCCTTGGTCCTTAAAAGGATATGTACAAATTAACACATCTTTGAAAAATGTAAAAGATGTCTTTGGTTGTTTGTTTCCAATGTCATGTGTTTATGGAGGATGCACTCTGTTGGGACTGCTCTTATACCTGAGTTAATAGCATGTGGGAGTGAATATTCTATAAGCATTTGAAAGCAATGTTTCTTCTATAGCTGTTGGGAGGGCAGTGTCCTGTAAGTGGCATGATCTTGGAAGAGCTTACCCATCTTTCTCCTCAATTATTAAAAGAAAACTAAAACCCTAGATTGAAGTTATAAAGTTGTTCTCTTTGAAAATTCTTTAAGGTTACACATACATCGGCACGAAATTTCCTCTATGTCTGTCAATGGTCTATTATTATTATTAATAGCAGTATAGTTATTACTATTATGGTTTTTTTAAATTATGTGTATATGTGTCTCTGTGTGTGTTTCTATGTCTGTGAGTACAGTGCCCATGAAGGCCAGAAGAAGGCATTACATCACCCTTGGAGTTCTGTGTGTGTCTATGTGGGGAATGTGAAGATGTGTCTATGTGTCATATGATTGCAGTATCCATGGAGACTAGAAAAGGGTATTGGATCCTCTTGAGTTGGTGTAACGTAGGCAGTAGTGAGCTACCTAATATGGTTGGTAGGGACTGAACTCAGGACCTCTGAAAGAATAGCAAGTACTCTTAACCACTGAGCCATCTCTCCAGATGTGGAAATGATTGTTATCTGAAGTCTACTCTGATATATGTGCAGCCACCTGTCGTTTCCTGTGATAAGTGTGTGCCTGTGTAGCATGGAGTCCCACTTTAAGGATCACCCCTCCCATATATTGTATATGCATGTACGTGGTGAATTTGTTGAAAACATCATATAGTAGGCTTTGTCTTTTAATTCATTTTGAGTGTCTTTGACTTTTAAAGAGAAGATTAATCCAATTATATTTAATCTGATTATTCATAGTGGGATAGGTTTTTAGTGGTTTTCTTTTTAAACAAGCCCTCATATCCTTTGTTTGCATCAAACTTGCCATGTAACTAAGGATGGCCTTGAACTTCTGAACGTTTTTGTCTCTGCCTCCTTAGTGCTGAGATTATAGGTGTGCACCATCAAACACAGGCAGCTTATGTTGGTTCTGGATTGAACCCAGGGCTTTGTACATAGCCAGCAAGCACCCTACCCTCTACATCCAAGCCTCATGGGAGCACTAATCTCATTATTCTATTTGGTTGTTTTTCTTACATTTGCTGGCTTTTTATTTTTAATTGAGTACCATTAGGGTTGGTCCACTGTATTCTCTGGTTTTACTGTTGTATTTTAGTGGATTCCACTGGGATTAGAATGGGCACCTTTAACAACCAAGGGACAGGAAGGAACATGGCATCACAGAAAGGTCACATGGAGCTGTTGTACTTTAAGGGACTTTATAGTTGGTTTTCTGGTTCCACTTAAACTATGCATCCATATAGCACATATTTTGATATAAAAATGAGCTACTGATTTCTACCCAGTTGTGTTCATTATTTCATTAGCGATGGGAAATAGCTTGCTACTGTACTAAGTTTTTACACATATTTGGGTGGTTTGAATACTTCCATTGGCTTCTATTGATCTGTCCCCATCACTGCTTAACAAGTCTAATATCTGTAAGAATTCAGTGTGTTGTCTTGTCCCTGCAGAACTTGCTGTGCTTCCTTGAATATGCCCCGTAGAAGCTTTTGAGTCTGAAATAAATCACAGCGAATGTGCGCAGGATTGGGTTAGAATTCCCATGAGTTCAGAGAGGACGAAGAAACCTTGTGAAATGTGGCCACATGTTTCAATCTGTCCCCAAAGGCTGTGTCTTCCAGCCTGTCACACTGAACACTCTTTACTGATTGTATTATTGTTTGCAAATATCATCATATTTTCTTTGTGAGTTCCCTAGATTGCAATATTTTCATTTCTAATTTAAAAGGGCACAGAGAGATGGTTCATTGGCTGAAGGGCTCGCTCCACAGCACCTGCGTTCAGATCCCTGGCACCCAAGGAAACAGTAGGCTTACAATAGCATGCACTTACAATCTCAGTGCCGGGAAGGCCCAAGACAGGAGCATCTTGTGGTCTCACTAGTCAGTGAGTCTAGCTAGTTGGTGAGCTCCTGATACAATGAGACCGCCCCCCTCTCTTACACACACACACACACACACACACACACACACACACCCACACGCGCGCGCGCGCGCGCGCAAAGACCAGAAGGATGGCTCAGTGGTAGAGGTGCTTATGTACAGGCCTGATGTCCCAAGTAATTTCTGGATCTCATAAAGTGGCAGGAGAGGACAGAGTTCTGAGTCTCCACACGTGGTATAACCCTGTGTGCAGTAGATAGATCCATTAGGGATCATCTAAATTGCCCAAGGCTTTCTCCCAAAGCCATTCTTGTTATATACTATTGTCTCTTCTTTGCAAGGTTGAGGAGTGGGGGGATGAAGATATATTTGACTAATGGGTGTTTGTTCACATAAAAACATGAAGTCAGCAGGTGGAAAAGTTAATGGAATTTTTTTTTTAAAATTTGGTAATATAGTTGATTTTCTATTTTTAAAAAATCAATTTGAGATTCTTGATTTTTAGATTGTCAGTTCTTATTTCTTGGTCACTTTATAATTGAGGGATTTGTCTCCCTACAGTTGATTTATTAAGGGCTATTTACATATTATGGCACTACCCTTTTGTAAGCCATGAATAGCATTATCATCTATCTCCCACTGTACATTTTAGGTGGTTTTTCACCCTTGGTTGTTTTTCTTCCCTTGTCATTGTAAATGGGATCCAATTTTCAGTTTTATTTTAGTAATGGCATTTTTTGTATTGATTTACACATGTACATTTGGAGACTGGTTTGTCTATTAAAATATCATGTTTCTTTTTAGAAGAGATTCAGCTGACTTTTTCTGGGTTTCCTAGGTAACTAATTGTAGCACCTATAAATAATTTCTCTTTTCTTACATTTATTTCTCAGGGTTCTTTTTTTATTGCTTTATTACAGTGAATCAAAGATACATCATAGGTTGAAAACTGTATGCAAATAGCAGGCATCCTTCAGCTCCAGCCACTGTTTGAAGGCTCCAGGACCCCACCGCTGACCGGAGAACTGACTGCTGACTTGAGGGGCAAACTCATTATTTTAAGGAGGATTCTATTTCTAGCTTTCAGGTCGCTCTTTTAGAAATAATCAGTCTGAATATTGAATTATATGACTTATCCAAACTGGTTTTGGAAGCCAGGCTCAATCTCCTTTCTCTCACCTTCCTCTTCGGCTTATTGATGCAAATATTAATTGCTATATTGATGTAACTTGCCATTGATAGAAAAACAAGTTTGATTATATCAGAGAATTCTTACACTTTAGGGGACATATTCAACTATTCAACTCTGTCAAGATATAATGTATTTGAATTTGTTACACTTGCATTAAAAATAAAGGGATTTCACGTGTGTGTGTGTGTGTGTGTGTGTGTGTGTGTGTGTGTGTGTGTGTAAGTATCTGTCTGCCTGTCTGTCTTCAACTCCTCCCACATATTACCCTTCCTCTCCAACTCATGGCTTATTTTTCTTTAGTGATCATTGATACACACACACACACACACACACACACACACACACACACACACACACACAACCAAATATATAAGACACTCTGCTTGAATTGTATGCATATGTGTTACAGGCTGACCACTTATAACTGAGTAATGTTGCAGGGGTCTTGTCCTTGGGGAAAACTAATTCCCCACTTTTCAGTGGCCATTAATTGGCTGTAGTTCTTTGTCTAGGCATGAGCTTGTGAGATTTCTCCCATCTATGTTGGCGGGTCACTTAGTATTGCCATTGCTTACGCCTTGTTTAGAGGATCATGTGTTTGAGATTTCATGGCTACAGCTTCCCCTTATATATAGAAGACATAACCTTGCAGGTGATTTCCTGGGCCTCTGGCTCCTGCAGTCCTCTGCCTCCTCTTAGGTAATGTTCCAAGAGCCTTATGGTATGACTTGTGGTAGCGGGGGGGCACATCAACTGGGGCTGAGCACCCCTAATCACTTGTTCTCTATAATTTGACCCCTTATGGAATTCTGTTCTTATCTCCATCTGTTATGAAAAGGAGGTCCTTCCATGAGGAGTCGTGCTAGACTCACCTGCAGGTGAGGGTATGGAGAACGTATCTAGCGATCATGACTACACTGCCTTTAGTTCATCTGTGTCCAGCTTTCTTGGTAATCTATAAAGCATTCTACTGAATGTATGCCTGCAGGCCAGAAGAGGGCACCAGATCCCATTATAGATGGTTGTAAGCCACCATGTGGCCATCATGTAGGTGCTGGGAATTGAACTCAGGACCTCTGGAAGAGCAGCCAGTGCTCTTAACCGCTGAGCCATCTCTCCAGCCCTGTCATTTTCATTTCTTTAGACAAGGTTTCTCTATTTAGTCCTGGAGGACCTCAAACTCACAGATGACCCTCTGCCTCCACTCCCTAACACCAAGTGCGAGGATTAAAGTTATGTGTCACAACGCACTACCCTGATGAATAAACTCTTTAGACAGAACTTTTAGAAGTGTTCTATCTTTAAATACTTTCCTTTTGTTGTAAAGAATTGCACTTAAAAGTTGGCATCAGAGCTCTCACATCATGGATTGTCTGTGACCCACTCTAATCTCTATGACTATATAATATATATATATGTATATATATGTATAGATATATAATAAATATGTGGGAAAACTTCCATTTGCCTTATGTGACACTCCCCTAAAATGTCATGAGCATTGACTTCGAATTTTATTGATTGAAATCTGAGTAGTTGTTAAAAACTTAGCCGAATTTTCACAAATTCTTGCCCTATACAAGCCTGTAACATTCTCTAGAAAATGGTCTATTTTCATCTATCTTTCCCTTTTCAAGTCTGCTTTTACTTTAGTTTTGAATAGCCACTCTGAAAAGCCAATCAGAGAAGGGTGAAGCAGAAAGTGAAGGGGAGGCTATGCTCATACACAGTATATAGTTATGAAAATGTTCTTATGTAACACAGTGTCATGTGCATTGAACATTCTTTATGTTAATAATTCAAACCTCAAGCTGGCTGGTAGCGGCCTTTGACCCCAGCACTCAAGAAGTAAGGCAGGTGGATCTCTGAGGTTGAGGCCAGCATTGTCTACAGAGTGAGTTCAGAGACAGTCAAGGCTACATAGAGAAACCATGTCTTGAAAAAAAATCAAACTTCAGTTATAATTCCAAAGACATTTGCACTATAACTGCCTGTAGTGGGTACATAATAAAGAAGTGACAGGACTTTAGAAATCTAGCAGAAACGGGAAATCCACCCAATCCTACAATCACTAGGCTTTCCCATTCCCTCACTGATGTTCACTGTGGGCCTACTGTGTGCCAGATCCTATGGGTCTTTCTGCTGAATCCTGCCTTATGCTAGTTCTTTGGAAGTTGATTCTTGTGAAGGGCAGAGGCCAATGATCTTAATCTGGCATCAACCAAGGATATAGTCTTGAACTTTTTCATAATAAAAATCACTTCTTGGATCCCCAAGGATACCAGTGACAATCTACAAATCCACTGTCTTTTTCATATGGTAAAGGATTGGCTAGGAAGGTGTGGTGGTTAGTGCTGGTTGTCCATTTGACATGATGTGGAATCACCTAGGAGACAAGTCTCCAGGGACTAGCAAGGGATTATCTAGGTGAGATTAATTGAGATGTGAAGATGCTAGCTGAGGTGATAAATAGAATAGCACCTTTCCCTGGCCTTGAGGACTAGCTTGAATGAAAGGCTGAAGGCATCAGCTGAGCCAAGAGCATTCATTCAGTTGTTCTCTGCTCCCTAACTGCTGATGCAGTGTGGCCAGCTGCTTCAAGCTCCTGCTGCCTTGACTTCCCTGCCATGCTAGAAGTCAGGGCTGGGACTCAAGAAGGAACTCAAACCAAGAAACCATGAAGGAACACTGCTTATTGGCTTGTTTCCAGACTCATGCTTAGCTAGCTTTCTTGTATAGCTCAGAATCCCCTGCACAGGGAATGAAGCTGCCTATAGTGGACTGACACCTTCCACATCAATTAACAATCAAGACAATCCACACAGAGAGCCCATGGACAAAAATAATCTAGGTAACTCTTCAATAGAGTCTTTCTTCTCAGGAGGGTCTGGATTATGCCAAGCTAGCAATTAAAGCTAACCAGAGCATAAACTAAGACACAACATCTAGCGGAATTACAGGATAGAATTCACTCTGGGAGTATGACACCCACAATTGTTTATGGCAGAGCACCTGGGTGGTTACAGAAAAGAGTATTCTTTTATTTTTAAGGACGCAAGAGGTTTCATCATGAAGCCTCCCAGAAGGTACAGGTGCCAGAAGGCTGGACCTGGATTCAGTTAGCTTTGCTCATTTACAGAGAGGAGTTAGTATACTGGAGTTATAAACCTGTCTTTTTGAAATTTTGCTCTTGGGAATCCTCAAACTGCTTGGCTTTCATAAATAGGTGAAGGGTACTGCAAATAAAACAGGGAAAGAAACAAGTGGGTGCAATGTTTGCTGTGTTTACTCACTGAGTTTCTCCTTATGCAATCTGCTTTCTTAGCTCCAGATGCCACCCTACCTACTTTTCCTTGTGCTTACAATCCTTGTCCCTGGGAAAACCTCTCTGAACTCCTCCTCTCACCCCTTCTCCTGGTTCCTTTCTCAAGGCTATTGGGGCTGTGATCAGCATTGTCTCTAGGCATTCTGCCATATTTATCTGACACAGTTGTCTTCCTTCTTGGATTCTGAACTCTATCATCACTGACCTTGTAACCTTTGATTGTCAATGGGCAGGACCAGATGCTCAGAACAATCTGTCAGATTTCAAAATGATCTCATGGGGTTCTGAGTATATGGACATAGAGTTCACATCTGGCTTTCACATACAGATAGGTGGTCATTGCCCTTGGATATCTGAACTGTTTGGTAGAAGATACTTCAGTGCTTCATACATGGAAGAAGATGTGCTCCAGCAGGGTGAACAGGAGCTGCTCCAGTCATAGTGGGAAACAACCACAGCAAGAGCATCCTCTGTCCTTCAGGTTTAGGGTAGTAGCCAAAGGGCACTAGTTCAGTGGCCAGGTTGTCTGATCTACAATATGACTTGCACTCAAACCATTCACTAGACATTCATTATTAACACACGCAGCTTGATCCCAGCCAGAATCAGCATTGCATGTCTATCATGGTGGTGAGAGCTTGTTATCTAGCTCCTTAAGTAATTAAACATTTATCAGCATGGCCAGCCACAGACTGAGCAGTCCATGCAGTACTCAGAATCCCAGTGCAACCTGAGAACCACTTTCATGGAGTTTTTAGTAGGCATGCATCACGGGTGCTAGTATTAGATACCTTTTCTTCTACTGATCTTAATTTTCCCCTTTTGCATAAATTTATTTAAGAAAAAAATGGCCCTCATGTGTTGAAAGCAGAAGGCCAGGATCTCTTGATGTAAATGCTAGAAAAATAAATCAGAGGAAAGCTAAACAATGTTATTAAATTCTGGCCAGATTATCGTGTCTGCTGGTGTCCGGAACCAGAGCCCTTTGTGAGAAAGAGTGGGTGGCTAGTGGCTGGGGAGGTCATCAGCATGTTATGCCAAATGGACTCTGCCCTAATTATAAGGCTGTCAAGGAACTGGAAGGGAAGTAACTTGTCCCCTCCCTGACTTTAGGGTTTTGGTTTTGTACTGCTTAAGAGCATCTTATGACCCACTAGTCAGGTGGGTTTGGCTCTAAGGTGTATGCTGACAAGGCTGAGTCCCAGGTTTTTTAAATGTTTTCCAAGGCTGACCCACAGAGATAAAAAATATAGGATCAGAGTCTACTGAGAACTGAATTATCATCATGGCCTACTGCTTGGGTTGGGTCTAAAGGCTAGAATTGGCTCAGCTCTAGACTCTGGAGTATATGGACGTACATGAAGCCAGCCTAAAAAACCCATGGAAGTTGTCAGAGATGGTAATGCTGGGAAAACAGTGCAGACCTGAATATATCATCCCGCCAATGAACATTTACATTTTGTTCTTGGATGTTGGGCTCCTTGCCTGTATAGAGGTAATTTTCATGCATTCAGTGTGAGAACCCCTTCTCTTTCACATCCATTCAATGCATTTATTCAGCATGTGATAGGTCCAAGGTGCTGTGTCCAAAAGTTCAGAGGTCAGAGAAAAGCATGGTTTTTCTTACCACCCCATATCCAGGTCACATCAGTACACTGATGCATTGACCACATGATGGGAAGAATTTTAGTACTTAACCAGCTAAGTTTCTTGTGTGAGCCTCAGATGGGGATGTGTGAGGTGTTGTGAGAGTGCTTGGTGACATCTACTGAGACTGAGAGCTGACGTTTCTGTGAAAGCATGCCCTATTGATTTAACTCCATTGTGGCTGGGACAGGGCAAAGCTAGCAGGAGCTAGTCATGACCAGACTCTGCCTGGTGAGGTAGGGCAGGAGGAAAGCCAACACTGTGAGTCAGGAGACAAAGCAAAGGGTCAGTGCCCCAGGTTACCAGGCTACCTTGGGGAAGAACAGGAAGGTTCTGGACCCCTGGTAGTTATTCTTCAGTGCTCTCTGCCAGCCCTTGGCTCCTGTGAAGTCCTGACTACCACCCTTCCTCCTAGCCCACGTATTTACCCCAGCAGCTGATGTGAAACAGGAGACGGTAGGAAATATACAGACAGACAGGAGCCCTGCCACCTGCATGAGCAGAGGTGCCTTTGCAGGTGAGAGAGGAAAACACACAGAACCAAGAGTGGGATTGACGACCACAACAACTCTATTCAGGAGTAATGGGAGCAAAGAAGGTGGAAGACTTAGATTCTTCCCCTAGCATGTGTATGTGTGTACGTATGTACGTGTCTGTGTGTGTGTGTGTGTGTGTGTGTGTGTGTGTGTGTGTGTGTGTGTGTGTGTGTGTGTTTGAGACAGGGTCTCTCCATGGCCTAGAACTTGTCTAGTAGGCTGAAGGTCAGGGAAGCCCAAGAGATCTACCCATTTCCATTTCCCCAGCATCGGGATTACTAGTGCATGCCCCTATACCCAACTGGTTTTTCCCATGTGGTTCTGGAGATGGAACTCATGTCCTCATGCTTACAGGGCAAGGACTTTAATGATGGAGCCATCTCCCTGGCCCGGAAGGCCTATGTTTGAGTTGACTGCTGGCAATGCGAGGTCCAGGAAGGGCCAATTTCCTGAATCTCACTGCTCTACTCTGTATAGACTAGGTGAACAGATCCTACCTACAGCAGTATCTTTACATACCTGTGTAAGACAGCATATGCAGGTTCATCCATACCAGATTGCTTTCATAGCAAGAGCAATGCACCCAGACCCCCAGAGAAAGTCTTGAGGATATGAGTTGAGGTGGACACTCTGGCTAGAACTTTTACAATCAGTGGTGACAATGTCAGATAGACTGAGTCTTCCTGTGACTAACCTCAGGTGGTTCTTGTTTTCCTTTGGGCTAAATTCCCCTCTTCTAACTTTAAGGATGGCCTCCTAGGCCTGGCTGACTCTAGGAAATGTCTGGGATTCAAGATGAGTGTTCCCTCCATGTGGCTCTGATTTGTGCTGATATAGTCAAGTTGAAGAATATAAATTGCATGATTTCCACAGAAAAATCAATGTGACAATTTCTCTGCTCCCCACCCCACAGTTCTCATGAACAGTGATCTCGAGGACGCACTGTAAAAGTGGAATTAGAGTCTGTGCCAGTGCATAGACCCTGCCTGCTTGTAGCTGTTTCAGTTTTTCCATTTTCTTCCTGGGAACAAGGAGGGGATTGAAATATTTACAAGAACATCGTTGGCCAGCCAGTGGCAAATATCGCCTGCTGTCTAATAAACTGGGCCTGTGTCTACACGCTATCCCGTAGTAGGAGGAAAGAACAAGAAAGAAACAAACCCTGAAAATACGTGGCTTTTCGATGCTGAGGAAGAAATAACTATGTTTGGGTACTTTGAATTTTCATCTGGAAATGCCCTATAGGAGAACAACTTAGGAGCAGGCCGCCTCCCAGAGTACGCACATACATGGAGAAGCCAACCGGTGCAGCCTATAGATTTGACATATAGTTTTCCTAGATGGTGGAGATACTTGAATTGCAGCAGGTAGAAGGCACTTCTGAAGTTTGCTAACATGTGAGTGCCACCCTTGACAATGGTGATCTACACTCGTGTTTTTCCAGGAGTGCTTCCCCTTTGAATAAGGAGTTATGCAAATATTTGGCTTATGGCGGATACATTTGGATTCTTGTCCCAAACTTTATAACAATTGCGTACTGAAGCAGGCAACTCTGGCAGGAGCCCCCTCATAAACTCCGCTTTCTTTAACGTATTTTAAAAGCAAATAATCTCGGTATTGCGGTCGGCTGCAGACCTCATTTGTGCCTTAGCCAGGATATTATTTGAGAACTGCAAAGCTTGCTAGGTATGACATCCGTATATAAACCATGTGTTAGAAAGATATAAATTCTGTTTTGAAATATTTGTTAGACTTCTCTTGGCTTTCTGTCTGTGCCAAACATGTGTTCTGGTGACAGATGGACTCGCGTGAGCCCTGAATGAAACACTTGGGTGTGTGTAGACTGTGTCTTCCAGCAGTTGGGTATAAATACCTCTGATTGCCTAGAGGTCTGTTCATCACCTCTGCCCCCTTTAAATACGTCACCATGGTATTCAGTCTTGAATTTTGTGTCATAGAAAAGATGTCTATCTGTGTTGTGAATTAATGGATATATTTGAGCCATTCTCATGTTAGCTTTACATTTTAAAATTAGAACATGTTCTTGAATGCAGTTTTCTTCCTTGTAGGCCTGCTAACTATTCAAGGAAACCTGGATCTGGGGTTGTCAGGCAAAATAGAAGACATCATGGAAACACAAAACGTACATAGACACACACACACACACACACACACACACACACACACATGGATAAATGAAGTGTAAGTTGCACAGACTGTACTGATAATAAAAAATTAGTCATTGTTTTCCAAAAGTTCGGGTTTAGCTGAGCTCTTATGTTTTAATTTTCTAAATCTGGTCACTTGACCTGGATCCAACTTCACTGTTCACTCTCAAACAGTGACTGTCATCAAGGCCTCACCCCCACCAGAGATGAAGGATTGTGAGCTTGGGTATGTCTGTGAGACAGAGGCAGAAGAAATCAGTCCAGCCATCTTGTAGAACAAGGAACATTCTATTAGAACGGGGTTTGAAGGCAGACAAAGAACATGCTATTACTGATTGGTCTCAGCTCTCCGGATATATATTCATCTCCTTCATTTCCCTTCTGGTGGGCAGAGAGGAGACATAAGGGGCACTGTAGAGAGGGAGTCCCTCACTACACATTTGCTATCTAAGCAGTCTTAATCCTCCTCTCTAGTCCCTTGATGTCAGAACTCTCCCATGAAAGCTTTTGGTGACATCTCAGCCATGGTTGGGATGCTCATCTACTCAGAGTACGTTTACCTCTAGTGTCCACTGACAAATACACTACTTCCCATAGGCAGAAATGAATGGGACTCGAGGGAGGGACACTCAGAAGACAGGCTCAGGAGAGGCTTCTCCTTCCTTGCCCTGCAATGCTAACTTTAAAATTTTCAAAAATTGTTGTTGTTGTTGTTGTGGTGGTGGTGGTGGTGGTGGTGGTGGTGGTGTGAGGGAGAGGAAAGAGGGGAAAGAAGGAGAGAGAGAGAGAGAGAGAGAGAGAGAGAGAGAGAGAGAGAAAACACACTGTGTGGGGGCATTTATGTCGTGATGTGCATATGGAGGTCAGTGAGTCTATGCAGTCAGTTCTCTCTTTCCATCATTATGTGGATTCTGGGGATCGAACTCAGGTTGTCAGGCTTTCCTGGAAAGTTCCTTTACTTGCAAGCCATCTCTCAGTTCCAGTGCTAACCTTTTAAACACTGTGATTTGATTTGATTTCTGTGTGCGTGCACAGGTATGCTTATGTGTGTGCAAGTACAGGTGCACACATTTGGAGGGGGTGCAGTGAGGATGTGCACATATACATGGAGGCTAGAGGTCAGCGTTGGGTACCATTCCTCAGAAACCATTCACCTTACTTTTTGAGGTTAGATATCTGGGGCACCCTGGTCAAGCCCACCAACGGAAATAAGGCACCCCTAGCCACATACAATCCTTCCAGCTGCTTCCCCAGTGCTAGTGAAGGGCGGCCATGGGAGATTTTACCTCCTTACATGGTTCCAGTTGTTTACCCTAATAATAATTGACAAGCACGTATTGTTCCTATAATTTTTGCTCATGGAAAAGAGTGAGTGGGCTGGAGGCATTGACAGCTACCCTGTCCCAAGGCAGGGAGCCAGGCTGACATATTAATGCCTATGGATGGAGAATAAAAGATGTATTTAGAGCAACTGGTAAACTATTAGTATTTACTTTTTTTAATTTTTTTTTTATTAACTTGAGTATTTCTTATATACATTTCGAGTGTTATTCCCTTTCCCGGTTTCCGGGCAAACATCCCCCTCCCCCCTCCCCTTCCTTATGGGTGTTCCCCTCCCAACCCTCCCCCCATTGCCGCCCTCCCCCCATAGACTAGTTCACTGGGGGTTCAGTCTTAGCAGGACCCAGGGCTTCCCCTTCCACTGGTGCTCTTACTAGGATATTCATTGCTATCTATGGGGTCAGAGTCCAGGGTCAGTCCATGTATAGTCTTTAGGTAGTGGCTTAGTCCCTGGAAGCTCTGGTTGCCTGACATTGTTGTACTTTTGGGGTCTCGAGCCCCTTCAAGCTCTTCCAGTTCTTTCTCTGATTCCTTCAACGGGGGACCTATTCTCAGTTCAGTGGTTTGCTGCTGGCATTCGCCTCTGTATTTGCTGTATTCTGGCTGTGTCTCTCAGGAGCGATCTACATCCGGCTCCTGTCGGTCTGCACTTCTTTGCTTCATCCATCTTGTCTAATTGGGTGGCTGTATATGTATGGGCCACATGTGGGGCAGGCTCTGAATGGGTGTTCCTTCAGTCTCTGTTTTAATCTTTGCCTCTCCCTTCCCTGCCAAGGGTATTCTTTTTCCTCATTTAAAGAAGGAGTGAAGCATTCACATTTTGATCATCCGTCTCGAGTTTCATTTGTTCTAGGGATCTAGGGTAATTCAAGCATTTGGGCTAATAGCCACTTATCAATGAGTGCATACCATGTATGTCGTTCTGTGATTGGGTTAGTTCACTCAGGATGATATTTTCCAGTTCCAACCATTTGCCTACGAATTTCATAAACTCGTTGTTTTTGATAGCTGAGTAAAATTCCATTGTGTAGATGTACCATATTTTCTGTATCCATTCCTCTGTTGAAGGGCATCTGGGTTCTTTCCAGTTTCTGGCTATTGTAAATAAGGCTGCGATGAACATAGTGGAGCACATGTCTCTTTTATATGTTGGAGCATCTTTTGGGTACATGCCCAAGAGAGGTATAGCTGGATCCTCAGGCAGTTCAATGTCCAATTTTCTGAGGAACCTCCAGACTGATTTCCAGAATGGTTTTACCAGTCTGCAATCCCACCAACAATGGAGGAGTGTTCCTCTTTCTCCACATCCTCGCCAGCATCTGCTGTCACCTGAGTTTTTGATCTTAGCCATTCTCACTGGTGTGAGGTGAAATCTCAGGGTTGTTTTGATTTGCATTTCCCTTATGACTAAAGATGTTGAACATTTCTTTAGGTGTTTCTCAGCCATTCGGCATTCCTCAGCTGTGAATTCTTTGTTTAGCTCTGAACCCCATTTTTTAATAGGGTTATTTGTTTCCCTGCGGTCTAACTTCTTGAGTTCTTTGTATATTTTGGCTATAAGGCCTCTATCTGTTGTAGGATTGGTAAAGATCTTTTCCCAATCTGTTGGTTGCCGTTTTGTCCTAACCACAGTGTCCTTTGCCTTACAGAAGCTTTTGCAGTTTTATGAGATCCCATTTGTCGATTCTTGATCTTAGAGCATAAGCCATTGGTGTTTTGTTCAGGAAATTTTTTCCAGTGCCCATGTGTTCCAGATGCTTCCCTAGTTTTTCTTATATTAGTTTGAGTGTATCAGGTTTGATGTGGAGGTCCTTGATCCACTTGGACTTAAGCTTTGTACAGGGTGATAAGCATGGATCGATCTGCATTCTTCTACATGTTGACCTCCAGTTGAACCAGCACCATTTGCTGAAAATGCTATCTTTTTTCCATTGGATGGTTTTGGCTCCTTTGTCAAAAATCAAGTGACCATAGGTGTGTGGGTTCATTTCTGGGTCTTCAATTCTATTCCATTGGTCTATCTGTCTGTCTCTGTACCAATACCATGCAGTTTTTATCACTATTGCTCTGTAATACTGCTTGAGTTCAGGGATAGTGATTCCCCCTGAAGTCCTTTTATTGTTGAGGATAGCTTTAGCCATCCTGGGTTTTTTGTTATTCCAGATGAATTTGCAAATTGTTCTGTCTAACTCTTTGAAGAATTGGATTGGTATTTTGATGGGGATTGCATTGAATCTGTAGATTGCTTTTGGTAAAATGGCCATTTTTACTATATTAATCCTGCCAATCCATGAGCATGGGAGATCTTTCCATCTTCTGAGGTCTTCTTCAATTTCTTTCCTCAGTGTCTTGAAGTTCTTATTGTACAGATCTTTTACTTGCTTGGTTAAAGTCACACTGAGGTACTTTATATTATTTGGGTCTATTATGAAGGGTGTCGTTTCCCTAATTTCTTTCTCGGCTTGTTTCTCTTTTGTATAGAGGAAGGCAACTGATTTATTTGAGTTAATTTTATACCCAGCCACTTTGCTGAAGTTGTTTATCAGCTTTAGTAGTTCTCTGGTGGAACTTTTGGGATCACTTAAATATACTATCATATCATCTGCAAATAGTGATATTTTGACTTCTTCTTTTCCGATCTGTATCCCTTTGATCTCCTTTTGTTGTCAGATTGCTCTGGCTAGAACTTCAAGAACTATATTGAATAAGTAGGGAGAGAGTGGGCAGCCTTGTCTAGTCCCTGATTTTAGTGGGATTGCTTCAAGTTTCTCTCCATTTAGTTTAATGTTAGCAACTGGTTTGCTGTATATGGCTTTTACTATGTTTAGGTATGGGCCTTGAATTCCTATTCTTTCCAGGACTTTTATCATGAAGGGGTGTTGAATTTTGTCAAATGCTTTCTCAGCATCTAATGAAATGATCATGTGGTTCTGTTCTTTCAGTTTGTTTATATAATGGATCACGTTGATGGTTTTCCGTATATTAAACCATCCCTGCATGCCTGGGATGAAGCCTACTTGATCATGGTGGATGATTGTTTTGATGTGCTCTTGAATTCGGTTTGCCAGAATTTTATTGAGTATTTTTGCGTCGATATTCATAAGGGAAATTGGTCTGAAGTTCTCTTTCTTTGTTGTGTCTTTGTGTGGTTTAGGTATAAGAGTAATTGTGGCTTCGTAGAAGGAATTCGGTAGGGCTCCATCTGTTTCAATTTTGTGGAATAGTTTGGATAATATTGGTATGAGGTCTTCTATGAAGGTTTGATAGAATTCTGCACTAAACCCGTCTGGACCTGGGCTCTTTTTGGTTGGGAGACCTTTAATGACTGCTTCTATTTCCTTAGGAGTTATGGGGTTGTTTAACTGGTTTATCTGTTCCTGATTTAACTTCGATACCTGGTATCTGTCTAGGAAATTGTCCATTTCCTGAAGATTTTCAAATTTTGTTGAATATAGGTTTTTATAGTAAGATCTGATGATTTTTTGAATTTCCTCTGAATCTGTAGTTATGTCTCCCTTTTCATTTCTGATTTTGTTAATTTGGACACACTCTCTGTGTCCTCTCGTTAGTCTGGCTAAGGGTTTATCTATCTTGTTGATTTTCTCAAAGAACCAACTTTTGGTTCTGTTGATTCTTTCTATGGTCCTTTTTGTTTCTACTTGGTTGATTTCAGCTCTGAGTTTGATTATTTCCTGCCTTCTACTCCTCCTGGGTGTATTTGCTTCTTTTTGTTCTAGAGCTTTTAGGTGTGCTGTCAAGCTGCTGACATATGCTCTTTCCTGTTTCTTTCTGCAGGCACTCAGCGCTATGAGTTTTCCTCTTAGCACAGCTTTCATTGTGTCCCATAAGTTTGAGTATGTTGTATCTTCATTTTCATTAAATTCTAAAAAGTTTTTAATTTCTTTCTTTATTTCTTCCTTGACCAGGTTATCATTGAGTAGAGCATTGGTCAATTTCCACGTATATGTGGGCATTCTTCCCTTATTGTTATTGAAGACCAGTTTTAGACCGTGGTGGTCCGATAGCACGCATGGGATTATTTCTATCTTTCTGTACCTGTTGAGGCCCGTTTTTTGACCAATTATATGGTCAATTTTGGAGAAAGTACCATGAGGAGCTGAGAAGAAGGTATATCCTTTTGCTTTAGGATAGAATGTTCTATAAATATCCGTTAAGTCCATTTGGCTCATGACTTCTCTTAGTCTGTCGACATCACTGTTTAATTTTTGTTTCCATGATCTGTCCATTGATGAGAGTGGGGTGTTGAAATCTCCCACTATTATTGTGTGAGGTGCAATGTGTGTTTTGAGCTTTAGTAAGGTTTCTTTTACGTATGTAGGTGCCCTTGTATTTGGGGCATAGATATTTAGGATTGAGAGTTCATCTTGGTGGATTTTTCCTTTGATGAATATGAAGTGTCCTTCCTTATCTTTTTCGATGACTTTTAGTTGGAAATTCATTTTATTTGATATTAGAATGGCTACTCCAGCTTGCTTCTTCTGACCATTTGCTTGGAAAGTTGTTTTCCAGCCTTTCACTCTGAGGTAGTGTCTGTCTTTGTCTCTGAGGTGTGTTTCCTGTAGGCAGCAGAATGCAGGGTTCTCGTTGCGTATCCAGTTTGTTAATCTATGTCTTTTTATTGGGGAGTTGAGGCCATTGATATTGAGAGATATTAAGGAATAGTGATTATTGTTTCCCTTTATATTCATAATTGGATGTGAGGTTATGTTTGTGTGCTTTCATTCTCTTTGTTTTGTTGCCAAGACGATTAGTTTCTTGCTTCTTCTAGGGTATAGCTTGCCTTCTTATGTTGGGCTTTACCATTTATTATCCTTTGTAGTGCTGGATTTGTAGAAAGATATTGTGTAAATTTGGTTTTGTCATGGAATATCTTGGTTTCTCCATCAATGTTAATTGATAGTTTTGCTGGATACAGTAACCTGGGCTGGCATTTGTGTTCTCTTAGGGTCTGTATGACATCAGTCCAGGATCTTCTGGCCTTCATAGTTTCTGGCGAGAAGTCTGGTGTGATTCTGATAGGTCTCCCTTTATATGTTACTTGACCTTTTTCCCTTACTGCTTTTAATATTCTTTCTTTATTTTGTGCGTTTGGTGTTTTGACAATTATGTGACGGGAGGTGTTTCTTTTCTGGTCCAATCTATTTGGAGTTCTGTAGGCTTCTTGTATGTCTATGGGTATCTCTTTTTTTAGGTTAGGGAAGTTTTCTTCTATGATTTTGTTGAAGATATTTACTGGTCCTTTGAGCTGGGCGTCTTCACTCTCTTCTATACCTATTATCCTTAGGTTTGATCTTCTCATTGAGTCCTGGATTTCCTGTATGTTTTGGACCAGTAGCTTTTTCCGCTTTACATTATCTTTGACAGTTGAGTCAATGATTTCTATGGAATCTTCTGCTCCTGAGATTCTCTCTTCCATCTCTTGTATTCTGTTGGTGAAGCTTGTATCTACAGCTCCTTGTCTCTTCTTTTGGTTTTCTATATCCAGGGTTGTTTCCATGTGTTCTTTCTTGATTGCTTCTATTTCCATTTTTAATTCCTTCAACTGTTTGATTGTGTTTTCCTGGAATTCTTTCAGGGATTTTTGTGTCTCCTCTCTATGGGCTTCTACTTGTTTATTTATGTTTTCCTGGAATTCTTTCAGGGATTTTTGTGTCTCCTCTCTATGGGCTTCTACTTGTTTATTTATGTTTTCCTGGAATTCTTTCAGGGATTTTTGCGATTCTTTCAGGCATTTTTGCGATTCCTCTCTGTAGGCTTCTACTTGTTCTCTAAGGGAGTTCTTCATGTCTTTCTTGAAGTCCTCCAGCATCATGATCAAATATGATTTTGAAAATAGATCTTGCTTTTCTGGTGTGTTTGGATATTCCATGTTTGTTTTGATGGGAGAATTGGGCTCCGATGGTGCCATGTAGTCTTGGTTTCTGTTGCTTGGGTTCCTGCGCTTGCCTCTCGCCATCAGATTATCTCTAGTGTTACTTTGTTCTGCTATTTCTGACAGTGGCTAGACTGTCCTATAAGCCTGTGTGTCAGGAGTGCTGTAGACCTGCTTTCCTCTCTTTCAGTCAGTTATGGGGACAGAGTGTTCTGCTTTCGGGCGTGTAGTTTTTCCTCTCTACAGGTCTTCAGCTGTTTCTGTGGGCCTGTGTCTTGAGTTCACCAGGCAGCTTTCTTGCAGCAGAAAATTTGGTCTTACCTGTGGTCCTGAGGCTCAAGTTCGCTCGTGGGGTGCTGCCCACGGGCTCTCTGCAGCGGCAGCAACCAGGAAGACCTGTGCCGCCCCTTCTGGGAGCTTCAGTGCACCAGGGTTCCAGATGGTCTTTTGCTTTTTCCTCTGGCGCCCGAGATGTGTGTGCAGGGAGCAGTCTCTTCTGGTTTCCCAGGCTTGTCTGCCTCTCTGAAGGTTTAGCTCTCCCTCCCACGGGATTTGGGTGTAGAGAACTGTTTATCCGGTCTGTTTCTTTCAGGTTCCGGCGGTGTCTCAGGCAGGGGTCCTGCCGCTCCTGGGCCCTCCCCCACGGGAGCCCAGAGGCCTTATACAGTTTCCTCTTGGGCCAGTAGTATTTACTTTAAACCAAGGCATTGATTCTCAGTTCTTTGGTCTTCATGTTCTGACTGGACATAGTAGCCATCCTAGGACAGGGCCAGCACTGTCTTCTCTGTAAAAAGATTAGAATAAGAGTAGGTATTATGATAGGGGAAAAAAAAATCTCCAAAAGCTTAAAAGTTTAAAAGCTTCTAAATTAAGCAATTTTATTTGCATTTAGGAAAACTTAATTTAAAGTTAAGCAATTATTTGGAGCTATCAAATCATGCTGTTTAGTTCTAAAACTGAGTACGCGCCAGTCGGCGCTGTTAAAAAATGCTCCTAGGTCAAGCCATATGTCTAACAGATACTTGCCAAATTGAATAAATTAGGAGTTCTCTGAACTCAGGACTGGAATTCTATGTTGTAATAGTTTGAGTTGTTCTAATTCACTCTCTAAATTATTATTTTCTCAAAGTTAACAGTCAGAACCAACAGCTAGCAAACCAAAATCATTTTACACGCACATCCAGACTGTCTCATCCTTAAGTCGCCCACAGTGCTTCAAGCCCTCCTTCCAAGCTGCATTTGTTTCTTGCCCATTCCTAGGTCATCCCAAGGAAACCATAAGAGTCTCTAGAAGTAAGTGGTTTTCAGAGGTTGGAAGGGAGAGGGAGACGTGTCTCTCTCTCATTGCCTTTCTTAATTCAAAAGATATCTCTCCACAGGAATTTATGGGATATGTCTCTAAAACCATTACTTATGCTGAAACTTGAAGTGTATTTTTCTCATGAAGAAAAAGAAGTATTTTAAATGGTATCAAAAGTCCAAACTCCATCATGGGTTAATGATTATATGAGGGCTGGCCTTAGTGAAGTCAAGCGGTTTATAGAAAATGAACTTGAAATGCTCTGTATTTTCTGCCCCGCTCTTTGGGGCTTAGTGTACCCTTGGCCAGCATAGCAGGTGGACCCTCTTAAACAGAGAAAGCAAGCTCTGGCTCCCGTGATGATGGTTTCTGTTATGGACCTTTACTTGCCTGCTCTGATCTTAATTTGGCTCCTGAAGGAAGCCTTCCTGCTGGGCAGATAATGAGCCAAATGTTTCATATGAGGACTAGGGTTGACACAGCACTTCTTTCTCATTAAAAATAAGTAAATTGGAACTTTGGCTCATAAACAAGGCTCATGTGGATTGTGTTCTGTGTATCATCCTGCAAGGGAGCGAACATTGCCACCATTTGTTAAAGCAGTGAAGTGGAGTGTCAAGCTTTAGACCCCCACACCTATATCATCGCCATCAACAGCCAGCCATGGAGAGTTTTGATTTGTTCCATAGTGTTTCTCTGCATGAATATTTGTCTATGCCTGGGAATATAGCAGGGAACTTGACAGTCAAAACCCAGCCATACCCTTGGGTATGCCCAGTTTTGATTAAATGTGAGGAGGTAGAGACAGACAAAAGGGTAAATAGCTAAAATAAGTTTGTGTCATAAGCGAATGAAGGAATGAACAAGATGAAGGGCTGGAGAGAAATTGAGGCCGAGGGGAGGGGTACCAAAGTATGGTAGCTGCTCTGAGGAGGTTTGGGGAGGGGCTACTACAAAGGTTTGTGAACACAGTCTTCTCCACATGGGGAAGGAGAAACCCAAAGAAAGACATGGTGGATATCAAAAGGTACTGCCAACAGAATAAGGAAGGTGGCACATGCTGGAGATGACCTCTCCAGCTTGCCGAGCTTGGCAGAGCATTTTATTTTATTGAGTGTTTCCTGGCCAGAGTGGACAGCATAGCCACCGCTGCATGGATTGTCATTAGTGTGCATTTACTGCATCTGCATCCTAACAGGAGCTACCATCAATGCTTCAGACGGGTTGCTGCTAGGTGGAAAATGTTTCCAGCGTGAGTCAGCTTTATGCTGCTTATGTCTCCACACCCAAAATTCAAACTTGGCCTCAAAAGGCTGGCCATGACCTGTCTCTCCTTTCTATGATCACAGCTTATCCCCTTTTAACCACACTGATGGGCTTTCTGTTCCAAGAACACAATTAGCCCCTTACTGACTATTCTCCTAAAAAAACAAACAGACAAACAAACAAAAAAATGACCAAACCCCTGGCAGGCATTTTTCTCTTATCTAATGTCTTTTTCTTTTAAAGTTAGAAGGAGAACCTGCATGTGCCTCAAGCCAGTTTCAGGCATTGTCAGCTACCCTGTCCTAGTATTTGATGCTGGGCTCTGATGTCAGGGCTAGCTTCTCAGAGGACTAAAGCCCATTTAGACCAAAGACTGCATTATTTGGTGGATTTTTAAACTGGACAATGGCAGTGTCTACTTAAGTAATAGTGGCTTTAGAGGTCAGAAAGAAAACAAAAGCCAAACACTCAACTGGATTAGTTGACTTGAAAAACAAAGAGTGTGATAAAGAGGTCACCCACTCATGTAGCTTAGGGGAAGTAGTGGATGATGATGGTGCTAACGTGACTGAAGGATGGAGACAAAACCCTTCTTATTTTTAAGCATGTTGGACAGGAGGCCACACTGCTGAGAAGACCGAATTGAGCATGCCCAGGAGATAATTCATACTGTGCTTGGGTGAGGTGGACAAATGGGAAGAATACTCTTTTGGGGTTCATCAGCTTCAGAAATAGGAGTTCTTCGTGGGGAGATGGTCAGGAGAAGAAGGCAGACAAGTAAAGTGATGGTCATGTGTGGTGGTTTGAATGAGAATGTCCCTCACAGGATCATTGTATGCACACTTGATCTCCAGTTGGTGGAACCGTTTTTTTTTTGGAACCTTTGGGGGCGGGATCCTTGCTGGAAGAAGTACATCAGTTGAGGCATTTGTAACTTTCTCCCCACTTTCTGTTCCCTCTCTTTGCTTCCTATATGCAGATAAGATATGCTCAGCCAGCTTACCACTCCTGTTGTCATGCCATTGTGGATGCTCCCTCTCTCTGCTTCCTACGTGCAGATAAAATATGCTCAGCCAGCTTTACTATTCCTCTTGCCATGTGATTATGAATGCTTCCTCTGGAAACAAAAGCCAAAATAAACCCTTCTACACTCTGCCTTGGTCATGGTGTTCTTTCATAGCAACTACTACAGCACAAAAGCATAAGGACCTGGTGGTTTCAATAGCTAGAACCTATGTTAAAAATGCCAGGATGAAGGCAATACTTGTAATCCTGGCACCAGAGAGGCTTATAACCTCAATCAGACCTCTAAGGCCCCAGAGTCAGGCTAGTTGACTGACTGAACCCCAGGCCAATGAGAGACCTACCTCAAAAAGCAAAATGACCCTTGTGGAACAGCATCTGTAGTTGACCTAAGGTCTCATTACACATGTGCACATATGCACGATCACCTTCCTGCACAAGTATGAACACACACACACACACACACACACACAATCTAGTATCATATTTTTAAAGAGTAGAAGACAAGATCTTGTCAGAGAAGACAAATATGACATCCTTAGATTTTCCTGAAACAGGCTTGGGTTTGGCAAACGTGGTGTAAAATACCACATGGTAGAGAAGGGATATTAAAGCACCCTTAGATGGTTCAGGCTTGTTGGGGAGCACTCTTAGTTGGAGGGAGGATGTTATTGACCACTCTTAGATGGAAGAAATCTAAGATTTCTTAAACTCTAGCAAAGATGTTAGGGGCATTCTTACTTGGAGGAAGGATATTAGGGAATATCCTTCTATGGAGTGAAGGTGTTAAACAGTCTTAGAGATAGAACTTCTTGTAGCTACATAGTGACTTCCTTATTACTGCATAATTCATTAACTGTAGTATTTCTTAAACAGTGTGTTGTGACCTTCTTGGGAGTTGTACAATCCTTTCACATGGGTCACCTAAGACCATCAAAAACCACAGGTATTTACATTATGATTCATAACAGTAGCAACAGTACAGTTATGAAGTAGCAATGAAAAGAGTTTTGTGGGGGTGGGGCCACCAGAACATGAGGAATTATATTAAAGGGTCACAGCATTAGGAAGGTTGAGAGCCACTGTTTTAAAGCCTTACAGTGGAGTACACTAGAATCTCCAAATACCTACTCGTGTCCTTATGCTATTAATGTCTAAAAACCCTTTCTGGGCTAGCAATTTTGATGCGTAGTTCCATTTTTCTCACTGTGTTACTTCTTACAAAGAAGGTTCTGAAGAGTTCTGACATCCTTTGTTCCACACCCTCCCCCACCTCCACAATGCTTACAAGTGAACAGCTTCCCTTCTTCCGAGAGACAATGCAAGGATGGCATTTGAAATGGAGTCAGCTCTGCTTTTTCAGTTAATCCTGATATTCATTTCTGTGCAACTACGAGAAAAATCTATACGCTCCTCTAGCCCAACCATTTGTCAAATGGAGCTTGTATGAGCCTCCACTGATCAGCCAAAGCTAGAAAGTTAGAAGTTAGTGCTGTGTATTCTTTGCCTTCTCACCCACGGGAAGCCTATGAGGCCCAGCAAGCTGCATTTATGTGCAGTGGAGACAATGTGGGTATGGGCCTGAATCCATCTGCAACCTTTACTGGAAGCAATAGCTATCTTTTCCTGCATTTCAAACTGACATCCAAAACATCTCTGCAGAACTGTGACTGCTCCACAGAACTTGATTGCTCTTGTATCTAAATGGGCTTTGTCTTCTCCCTGCTCGAGGCTGTGCCTGGTGGTGCCAGGAGAATTGTGGGGCTTGTCATCAGAAGACCAGATGATAGATATTTTTCCATTTGTTTTTTCTCCATAATAAAAATAATATGTGCTGATTACAGAAAAATCAGGTCTGTATGAACATAAAGAAGAGAAACATAATGAATTCCTAGTGCCAGTGGCTCAAACAAACCAGCAGGAGCATTTGGCTTCTTTCCAAACATTGATCTGAAAGAGCAATCTGACAAACAGAAGGGCATCCGGGTCCTCTTCCACACCCATGACCTCAGGGCATCCAGGTCCCCTTCTCAATCTGTGACCACTGCGAGTCTTCTTGGTGGATGATGGTCCTCAGCCCCAAGTGATTCAAAAAGGATTTGAGCCTCAGGAAGTTCAGATTTCTTCCCCAAGGTAATATATATGTGGCATCTCTTCTGGTTTTGACAGTGCTGGGGGCGGGGGGCTGTACATGCTAGCAAGCACTCAACCTCTGAGCTACATCCCAGGTCAAAGGTGCATGCAGGCATTTCTCACCTGTGCCTGGATTCTGTTTCAGCACCGTTTTGTAAATATATCCTGTGTCAGTCACACCTCCACAGTCCCAAATCAAGTGGCAAGTCTCCCGTCACTTCTTTACTATCTCATAGGCTAAATGAAGACAAATAAGTTTGTCTTATGTTCAGCCTCTTGTTTTTCTAGTCTCTAGTGGGTCCTGGAGTACCTGGAAGGGGCTTCCAATTCCCATCTGCTTTCTCAAACTCTGGAGAGCCTGGCCAGTGAACCCCTGTGCTTAACTACAGCATCAAGATCTCCTCCTCCTTCTGATCCCACGTCAGTGCTGTAGGAGAAGTGACCAGCAAATATTCCAGCTGGCTGGGATTTGGAGCCCCAGTGATGTCTGCCTGCCTATGTCCAAGCCTTCTTTATATATACAGAGTTCCTCCAGAAAATTATTCCTGAAAGAATCAGATTAGATTGTAAAATGTTTTATGATTGGGCTATATTTTATAACAGATTTTATATTCACAGAAACATTAAGAAGCTCATACGAATGCTTCCTAGTTACCCCACAGTTACTCCTATCTCCCCCCTTACTTCTTACATTATTGTCATATGCATATTTGTTGCAATTCACATACAAGGATAATTATACCACCATAACTTCAAGTTAAGTTTGACCTTATTCATGCTTCTTTGACTTTTACCCAGTGTGTTTTTCCTGTCTCTGAGCTCATGCAGGAACCCGAGTGCATTTAGCTGGCATACCTCCTTGGGTTCTTTCTGCCTGAGGTAGAGTATTTCAGATTGTTCTGGCGTTTTATGACATTTGGCAGTTTTGAAGAGTCTTGGTCAGTAACATTGTAGGATGCATCTTTGGGGGATGCATCTTATGATGAGATTGTTATGTATGGTGTGTGTGTGTGTGTGTGTGTGTGTGTGTGTGTGTGTGTGTGTATACTTGTGGATATGTATGTGGGTCATTTCTTAAGATTCGTCTACCTTGTGTTCTTACTTATGTTTATTGTGTTTGTATGGGTATTTTGCTGTATGGATGTTTTGTCTGCATGTATGTACATGCATCATGTGTGTGCAGTGCCTATGAAGATCAGAAGAGGGAGTCATAAGTTCCAGAACTAGAGTTACAGATGACTGTGAGCTGTTATGTGGGTGTGTACTGGCTGGTTTTATGTGTCAACTTGATACAAGCTTATGTTATCACAGAGAAAGGAGCCTTAGTTGAGGAAATGCCTCCATGAGACCCAGCTGTAAGGCATTTTCTCTACTAGTGATCAAGGAGGGTGGGGGGACCAGCCTATTGTGGGTGGTACCATCCCTGGGCTGGTAGTCTTGGGTTCTAAAACACAGCAAGCTGAGCAAGCCAGGGGAAGCAAGCCAGTAAGTAACATCCCTCCATGGCCTCTGCATCAGCTCCTGCTTCCTGACCTGCTTGAGTTCCAGTCCTGACTTCCTTTGGTGATGAACAGCAATGTGGAAGTGTAAGCTGAATAAACCCTTTCCTCCCCAACTTGCTTCTTGGTCATGATGTTTGTGCAGGAATAGAAACCCTGACTAAGACAGGGTGCTAGCACAGGTATTTGCAAGTGCTTTTAACAGCTATACTGTATCTTTAGGCTCAACCTTGCTTTTTGAGACAGGGCCTCTCACTGGCCTGGTTAGGCTAGATGACTATCTGCTCTACTCTAGGGATTCTTTTTCTACTACCCCTAAGTTGGGATTACAACCAGGAGACACTACCTCTAGTATTTTTACTTGAGTTCTGGGGAATCAAACTTACATCACTGTGCTTGCATGGCAAGCACTTTACCTACTGAGCTATCTCCCCAATCCCAAAGTACAGATTTTGAGGAGGAAGATGGCTCATGCAATATGCTGTCATATCATACCATGTCATATCAAGGGCATCTTCCACCTACACGGTGCATCCCTGCTGATGTTGGCCTTGATCACTGGGCTGGGCAGAGCTTGTCAGTTTCCTCCACTGCAAAGCTGCTCTTTTCAGATTCATCTGCCTTTGACTCTTTTGAGGATCTTTAAGGTGTGTGTGTGTGTGTGTGTGTGTGTGTGTGTGTGTGTGTGTGTTTAAAGTTGAACTGCTAATTTTCATGTGGAGAAGGTGCAGATGGGATGAAAGGATGCTGCTGTGTTCTTGGCTAAGTTTGAAGATGTAAGTCTGAACAAAGAGTATCTTTGTGTTAATGGGCACACCACCACCCCAGGAATCTAAAACAGGAAACCCTGAGATGGCTTCTGCCTGATTTGATGTAGGTCTTTGGTATTCAGAGCTAATAAAATGCTAAATGAATTTCCAAGGCCTTGACCTTGGCTTCTTTTCAGCTTAAGATGACTTCTTCAACTTTTTTTTTTCATTAGACTTTTCTAATGTGCACTACAGTTCCTCCACCTGAGTCTCCTTTCTTAGTTCCCTGTTGCGCGTTTGTGGGAATTTTCCTATGAAGAACTCAGTGGGTGATGCTTTGCTTCCTCTTGTCTTAATATCCTCACCAGTTTGTCTTCTCACTGGCAACTGAACCTTGACATTTTTTAATTTTTAATATGACTTCTGATGTTCATAGAAGTAGTTACACAAAAAACAGCATAAACTCTAGATGCTTAGGTCCTTGTGTCCTACACCAAATTCACACAGTGTGGGTTTCTGAAGATCCTCTTCTGCATGGCCTCATTTGTGATTGCTTAGTCCTATGGGATGCCAACAGGAAAGAGAATGGTGCTGTGAACATTCCATCCCTCAGAGCAATGGTTCTCATCCTGTGGGTTGCAACCCTTTGTGGGTTGAATGATCTTTTCATGGAGGGTCCCCTAAGACCATCAGAAAACACAGATATTTATATTATGATGTGTAACATTAGCAAAATTATAATTATGAAGTAGCAACAAAAATAATGTTATGATTAGGAGGTCACCACAGCATGAGAAACTGTATTAAAGGGTTATAGCATTAGGAAGCCTGAGAACCATTGCCTTAGAGGGTAGCAATAAAGTGGCACATAAAGGACAGTTTGGAGCTAGCTCAGTAGCTCCATGACAGTGTACCCTACAGCTATGTTATCAGTCCCCATCTCTGGGGAGGTGGAATCTTAGTCACTAGGATGCCATGGTCTTGATTTGGCATGTCATGGTGCTCCACTTAGTAATCTAGGGAAAGGAGGGATTGGGCTAAGCCAGAGCAGGTATGGTTCAAGCAGAAACCATGCTCTGGGTGACTTTGGTTGTGGCAGGTGGGCCATTTTGGGGGATGTATTCTTTGTCATCTTTTCTATGACATTCAAAGCCATCATTGAAAGGACTCCTGTCTAAGGAGATGATGGGTCTATAGTTTATAACATCCTTTTTGACTGCCCTTAATCAGGTCTGAAAAATGGCAGAAACTGAGGAAAAGGCAAGCAGAGTACACACACACACACACACACACACACACACACACACACACACAGAGAGAGAGACAGACAGACAGACACATACACACAGACACAGACACAGACACACACACACACACACACACACACACACACAGGGGGTATGAGAGTCCATTTTTCATGATGAGGCTGTTATGTACTTACTCTTTTTCCACACAGCAAATGGTGTGTTAGGTTTACCCAGGATCAAAGAATTTGGAATCTTTTCCCCCGTATGAGCTGCCCACATTTCTTCTTTAGATAACAGTGAGTTTTGTCGATGCCCAAATACAGATTATAAAAAACAAACTGTATACAAACTGTGCATTTTATAAGGTCATATTTTCTGGATGTATGCATCATTCAAGACCTCCTTTTACGGTTTGTCAACAAGATAGCTGCATAAAATACATCCTGATATCTCACAGCTGTGCATAATTCATCCTGTCTGCCCATGCCGCACAAGTAAAAATTTTATTTGTATCATCTAAAAGAAATACTAGTGCATAAATACATAAGCAAAGCTCATAAGAAACAGCCTTCTGACCACAGATCCTGTGGAGGGGATATTGTGCAACCAATTAAAAAGCCCCGAGATGGCTCCATTATTCCTGTACATAGATAATAAACACTCTACTCAGCAGATAGTACAGTTATGCAACTTCTCCAGAGCCTTGCAAAATGTCTCACAGGCATTGGCCCAGTCTGCCTTCAGATTCTCCTAGGAATATCTAGAAATAAAGTTTCTTTGTGAAGAACTTTGGAGCCAAAAGAGAGCCTTATTTTGGAGTCAGAGCCTGGAAAAAATGTAGGTGAAAGGGGAGGGTGTTTAATGTAGGGCCCATTTGGCCCACAGGAAATCCAATAACTGGTGTTCTCGGCCACTAAGAATGCCTGAGGAACTGGCCTCAAAGGCCAAGAAGGTTCTTTCCATTTGGTTTCTTGGATCTCAGGATGATCAAATCCAAATTCCCCACCCACAGACCTTCCTTATGCTCCCAACATCAAAGTATCTCTCCTGAGAGAGCATGTGGTAATGACTTGATTAGGGGACAATGCACCATTTCCTTCTATCTAAGACAGCAGCTCAGATGGACGTTAGAACATGCAAAGACCATGCCTCAAATATCTCAAGCCTCTTGGGAAGACTTCCAGATCTTTCTATGCCATGACTGAGAACATATGGGGAAATAGTCTGTCTTCCTCTTGCTAGGCTTGGGTCGTGGGGAATAGATGACACCAGTGTTAGATCTCTTCCTCTGTCCAGTTTATCAGACTCCAGAACAAGTGGCTTTACCATCAACTTCTTTTAATAAATTGACTTGTTCTGATAATTTAACTCAAAGCTAGTGCACTTATATGACAAGGACCTCAGATGCCTGTGTCTACCTTCAGGATAGTATGACCTGACTTCAAAGAACACTACAGTGGCCACAGTCACTTGGCATGATTTCCAGTGGTGCTGGTGGTTCACAATGGTTAGTACCTTCAAAGGACCTTAACCTACTTTAAGTACCCTACAAGCTCTCTCATAAGTACTTTGCAGACTGTGATGAATCTGCAGGAGATACCTAAATGGATCAGAACTCACTGTGAAGTGTGGGTCTCATGAAGGTCCCAGGCAAAGCACCCAGTTGTCACTGAGGTTCCCAGGACAAAACCTTAAGACCAGCTACAGCTGAGCTGTACTTTGTGTGACTATTTCCTAGGCTGGTCACACTCAACTTGTCACACAAAGAAGATACCCTTCACTTTTCTTGGCCGATGTGATCTTCCTGGCCACTGGGTCAGAAGAGTTTTCATCTGCAGGTCTCAACTCATGTATTTCCCAAAGTCACCAACATCCCAAGAGCGTTCTCTTGGCTTCTCCCTCAAGAGTCTCACCTTCAGACACTCCACTCACCAGTTTTTCCTTGTTATTGTCTCTTTCTTGAGGTGACGTCAAATTTTCAGGATAGATTCAAACTTGATGCAGAGAATGCAGACTGCAGAGCCCCTCCCTCAGTCTCCTTTTGTGGCACACGTGCTGCTTTCTGAACCAGCCTTACAGGCTCAGTGCCTCTTTTGGTCATGCTTGGGACTGGAAGTTAATCCAAAATGTTTTGTCTAGATTCTAGAATATTTGCATATGCATATGTATTACTAGATATTTTGGAGATGGGATTCATGAATAAACACAAAAATTTGCTTATATTTGTATAAAGTGTGTGTGTGTGTGTGTGTGTGTGTGTGTGTGTGTGATTGTGTGCATGATAGAAGCCAGAGGTCAATATTGAGTGTTGCTATTGATATTTCAAACCCTATTTTTAATGATGATTCTTAAAAAACCTCCCTTCTAGTCCACCACCCATCAGAGGTATTGGGGGAAAAAACTTAGGATATGGGGGAGGTGGGCCTGTTTAGAAATTGTTCTTTAGCGCAAATCCCACTTGCATTGTCAGGAAATCAGCAGTTCAGTTCACAGGTCAGCAGCACCAGCTCCATCCACTTGCAAACACTCCATGATATGCCAGCAGTCCAGTTCAGTGGTATTGGGGCAATAGCCAGGCCTCTGCATGAGTCGGCAGGAGGACCAGGACCAGCAGGGATGCCAGGAGAAGTTCTTCGTCATGCCTCTTTCAAGGAAGTGGAGATCAGCAAAGACTAGAGACTAAGAGGCATTGCAGAGCTAGCTATGCAAGCAAACAAGCCTCCTTCACTGTCTGTTGTGTTCTATTTATACTCCCTCCAAACATCACATGTCCTTCATGGGTCTTGCCTCAGCTTAGCAAAACTCAATGTGAGTCTGTGTCAGCTGACATCAACAATACATGTAAGAGGAGCCAATACATGTGTGTCATTATCAAAGAATCCTTCATCACACATCCTTTCGCACACTCGCTTTAGCAAAACATCCTTTCACCTGTGTCCACTTCAGTGAAACATTTCTGCACATGTCTGCTTTAGCAAAGCATCTTTTCGCTTGTGTCTGCTTCAGGAAAACTCTCCAGTAAGACACCTTCCAGCACAACTGACTCTCCAAAGAACCCTTAAGTTGCCACTTCAGTGGGAGTTCCTTCCTCTATTTTTTCTAAACTATTGTTATTTTTGTTGTTGAGATGTTATTGTTTCCTTGCTGAGTCCAGAACTTGATCGTCTAGACTGCTTTGCCAGGGAGCTGCAAGGATCCGTTTGTGTCTGCCTGCCTCGCCCCGCCATCCCTTACCTTCACATGGGTGCTGGCAGTCTGACGTCACATGCCCCACTCTTGCATGGCAGGCACTTTATGGGCTGAGTCATCCCTGCCCATTTATGTTTCACATGCTATTCAAACTCATTTTCTCCATACAGAGATAGGTATCATAGTCAATCTTAGAGGACATCACTAGGAGTCAGGCGCAGAAGTTTACACAGGTGGTAGTAGCATCTCAGGTAGTGTCTGTACGTGGGGTGGTTTCTCTGCTCCTGTTCATACTAGTGTCTCTCTGCCAAGTCTGTCCGTCATAGGGCAGTTCCCTCCATGTCCATTTGTTAGACTTAGGTAGAACCAACACTGCCGGGTCTCCTGGGGTGGAGTGTATTTAAGAGTCCAGGGTTTCCAACCGGCAGAGGGAAAACACTAGCCTCAGGTGACAGTAGGAAGTGCTGACCTAAGTAGACAGAAGGAGCTTTCTGAATGGAAGCATCTGGATGACGATGGGACCAGGAGTCATTGTCGGCAAGCCCTTGACGCACACCCTGTGAGCCTTTTGGAGGCACCAGATGAAGGCACAGGGATGCAGGTTGTCAGCGTGATGCACTGCAGCAAGGTGGATTTCTGGTGTCTTCCATCCAGACAGCCCCTTTCCTTCTCTCTAGCTTGTGCTACCCTGATATGTTCAGACGTCACCTCTGACACACAGATTCATCTCTGAGCATTTGTGTTGTCTGGTCATGGTAGTAGTTTCTTTTCTTGCTGGGATCAAATACTTGACAAAAACAACCTTTTGAGCCTACAGCTCAAGAGAATAGTCCATCATGGCATGAAAGACATGGAATCAGGAGTCTGAGGCTCCTGGTCCTATTGCAGCCACAGTAACGAAGCCAAAGTTGAACGTTGTTGCTTAGCTCACTGCTTTCTTTTTATTGCATTTGGAGTTGCAGCCATAGGAAGGTGTCATTGACTATAGGGCGGGCCTTCCCACCTCAGCTAACCCAATTATAAACTCCCTCTTAGACACGCTTGTCTCCTACCTCTGGACAGCAGTCATGAATAGTAGCCATCCCAACACTTTGCCCGCCCCCTACCTGACATGTGCCCAGGTTCCTCTCTCCTTCTTTCCAAGATGGCTGAGGTTCCCAGTACATTTCTCTGCCTCTGGGCATGTTCCTGACTTTTCACCCTCTGCTACTCAACAATCGGGAGTTTAGAAAGCTTGAGACCAGCTTGAGATTGTTCTGGAAAGGCTACAGGAGACAGTTAACGTTCCAGTAGTAATCCTTTTGTAACCTGACTATAACTGCAGACTTCCACTTCGAGAATGATAAAACGGTGTGGATTTAGAAGTATTAAGGGAATTGTAAAATGTCTAGGATTAAAATTTCAATACCGTTTGTGCCCCATAAATATGAAGTCTTTAGTAACTTGAAACTGTGCGATTATGACTCAGGTCTGAAAATCATGAATTCTGGCTGAGGAAATGGGAATAACACGTGGGGGAATCTGGTCCCACCCCTCACCTCCAGGCCCATGCTGTGAGCCCCCCGAATAGCAAGCGTGTGACCTCATAGGTGAACAAGTCCAGAGAAATCACCATGCTGGCTATGGAAACGATACACCCTCCAGAAGAGAAAATGTTATTCTTTCCATCGGGTTTGCTTATGGAAATGGGGCAGAATTGAACCTGTGGCCTGACAGCCGCCTCAGACAAGACTCCAAGAAACAAGTGCATCAGAGAGCTTTTCACATTACTTTATTTAAAAATAAATAAGTGAATAAACCAGTCTAGTCAGTTTGAACTGGCAAATTAATTTTATCTATAGAATCACCCAAGCATACAAAATTAAACTTCCTAAGTGCCCAGAGGAGACTTGGCATTGTGTCTAACAGATTCACTGAGACTTAAGTAAATGGATTTAGTCTTAATACAGCTAAGGCCTTGGGACTTTTAATAGAGTTGATCTTAAGTGTACCACTAATTTATCATTTTTAAAAAGTCACTGCATGTGCACTCTGGTTGCTAATTTAAGGGTTGAATTATATACTTTGCCTGAACTAATAATCCAACATGGATTACAGAAAAATTCAATTTGTTGTCTTTAAGGTACAATATTTTAACTTTGAGATTGACAGAGAATTTATTCATTCTTAATGCCTATGGTGATTTAATGAATTCTAGCATTTCCCTGGGCTCACTCAACTTCCAAGTATTTTCACTGTGTCATTTTTGTAATAAGCTTCTGATGCCAAATTCCTCCACCAGAATGAAAACCCAGCTGCTTTTCTTTTGATTCAGGAGTGAGTTTGTGGGACCAGAGAGGAGCTTATGAAGTGGCCAAAGCCTCCCTTCTGACAAAGGACCCTGGGAGCCCAGGACAGAGCATCCCAGCCAAGGTCAGATGTTCGTTTACTTTTTCTTTCTTTCTTTCTTTCTTTCTTTCTTTCTTTCTTTCTTTCTTTCTTTCTTCCTTCCTTCCTTCCTTCCTTCCTTCCTTCCTTCCTTTCCTTCCTTTCCTTCCTTTCCTTCCTTTCCTTCCTTTCCTTTCTTTCCTTCCTTTCCTTCCTTCTCTCTCCCTCCCTCCCTTCCTTCCTCCCTCCCTCCCTTCCTTCCTTTTTTTTTTTATATCCTCAGCTTTGAGGTAGCAGAAGTTTCAAACTAGTGTTGACCAAACTCGTATTCCGTTCATGACTTGCCTTTACCCATTTCAGCATAAACTTAGTCCCTTTGAAACAAGAGCTCTGTTCTTATGGGAGTTAAAATGAGTTCAGTTTTGGTGGCGCAGCTCTAACGAGAAGCTCAGCAATGGTAGCATCTACTGAGATTAACTTGGGAATAGAGTGGAGAGATGACTCATTAGTTAAGACCCCTTGGTGCTCTTACAGAGTACTTGGGTTCTGTTCCTAACACTCATGTCTGGTGCCTCACAACCATGTGCGACTCCAATTGTGGGGATCTGACATTTCCTTCTGGCTTCTATGGACACCCGTCATACAGATGGTGAGCACACATACATTTAAGCAAACATTTACATGCATACAATAGTATATTTATACAGCAGTAATACCTCTTTCAAAAATTATCTGAGGGGCTGCCGAGAATGTAGCTTAGTGGTGGAACATTCATTTAGTCTACACGACGTCCTGGGTTCAATTCCTAGCACTGGAAAATAATTTTCCAACCAAATGCCAAAGATTACAAGACACATAACTTCTGCATCCAGCTTACTTGAATAGTAACTATTTTTGTACTTATGTCAATTTAATCAACATTTTGGTTTTTCCAATCAATTATTAACAAAAGTGCCTTTATACAACAAAAATTCATGATGAGTTTTAGTACAGCCTAAACCTTGTTTACTTTCAACATGTTTGATTTGCACCTTTTGTGATGTCACATAAACAATAGGAATTTTGCAGGTTGACACTTTGGTGAGTTTCATCTGCCAAGCAGACGTGACTTTCTTAGGTTTCAGAATGCACAGCAACAGAAGATGATGAAATCCATAGAAACCTGAGTCCTTAGGAGAGATCGCACTGATGGTTTTGTCCTGTTGAATTTTTAGATCGTTTTTCATGATAGAAAACAGACTTTAAAACAAAAAAAGCATCAGACTGTAGAAATCCCATGTAGCATCCCAGAATGGTCACTGGGCCCCTCTGTATAGGACAGATGGGATGATTTATATCCTTCATTTATCTCCTGGAAAGCATGCATTTGAAGCTGTTTTAGGAGAGGTTAGTGGTTTGGCTAAAGGAGCCAAGTACCCGATCTGCACTTAGAGGAAAAAATCTGTTTTATAGAGGTGGTCCCAAATTGTGTATATTGGAGGACAAGGAAGTATGTTGGCACTCACTGATGCTGTTTCCTAGGAGAAAAACCAGATAGTGAAAAAAAATACTCCCATCATGCTATTGGTCAATCATGTTAGGAAATAATAGATGCAGAAGAGAAATATACTACTTAACAAAGATACTATGGATACTAAAATATTTATAGGCACTGGATTAGCAGAGTGGCTCAGTGGGTAAAGAGGCTTGCTGCCAAACCTGATAATCTGACTTCAGTCTCCAGGATCCACATGGTGAAAAGAGAAATTCTTTCAAGTTGTCTCTTAACTCTACACCCTCCACACATACACAGTAGGTTTCTGGGTGGTGAAAAACATGATAAAGAGTTTTCTCAGAAGTATACTTGCCAAAATCAGTGTTTATGACTATGGAATATCTATTTAGATTTGAATTTTAGATCAACAGTGAGAATGGGATTTTTTTTAGTATAAATATATTCTATATAATATTTGAGACATACATGTCCTACAAAGGTCTTCATGCCACAGTGTGGTTCATTAGAAGTGCAGGTCTGGCTGGCTATACTGTGTTTATGTATCTTATGTGAACTAGTACAGTGAACTGTCACATCGATGGTGCATGACCACAAGTGACAGTCAGGTCAGTTTTATTCTGGCTTCTGGCCTTGGCTTCATCTTTTGTATTTATTGGCCAGTGGGCATGTACCATGAGGCATATATAAGGAGAAAGTGGTACATCATTTCTGACCAAGCTCCTTTTCTATAAGATGGTCTGTACCACCAGAAACTAGGAAGCACTGTTCAATACAGTCCTTAACTCCTGTGGGATTTCGTCCCAGAAGTAGAAGCATCAGGGGGATGAGCTAAAGTAAACTGTTCATGCAGCCACCTCTAATTAAATGTAGCAGATCACACACAAAGGGGCATGGAAGTCGAAAGACTTGGAAAGAAGGGATTTGGAGTGAGAGGGGAGGAGACACGAGAACAGTGATTCTCAACCTGTGGGTTATGACCCCTTGAAAAGTCGAATGACCTTTCACAGGTTGCATATCAGATATTCTGTATATCACATATTTGCACTATGATTCATAACAGTTACAAAATTATAGTTATGAAGTAGCAAAAAAATACTTTTATGGTTGGCGGTCAGCACAACATGAGGAACTGTATTAAAGCGTCAGAGCCTTAGGACAGCTGATAACTACTACAAGAAATGAGGAGGATCACTGAGAGAGCATGTATAAGAGTATAAAAGAATAAATTTATAAATGCCTTTGGAGGGTTTTAATGAGAATGTACGGCTGGTCAATGAGACCAGTGACTTAGACAGAGGTGTAGCTGGGGACTCCCTCCTTGTTTCCGTCTTTCTCCCTTGTTAGCTGTTGCTGCTGCTGCTGATTTGAAAGAGTGTGTTAGGGAGGGTGGAGTGGGATTGAATGGGGATAGGGCCTTGCTGGACTTAGGGAGCTTCCTGCCTTCTGTTGGTGTGCTGGTTGACATTACTGTAACATAGCATTGTGTTAGCATGCTCCCTTGTCTTGGGGGCATTTTTAGACTGAGATAGAACAATGACTTCCAGAATACTCTGGGGTTAGGACATTACTGTACAGATGCAAGGTGATACTGGGAGTTTAAAGTGTCTTTGGGGACCCATCTCCAATGTCACGTTTTAGAAACATCAAGCTGAGGCTCAGGGAACATGTCACATTGATTGAGCATGAGATGGTCTCAGTGGAACTCAGCCTTTGAATGCTCCAGGAAATGTCCAATTTCTAGCTTCCTCACATTGCAATGAAATTATGGAAATTGCACATGAAATGAAAAATAAGAGGTCAAAGGATTAAAGAGGGGCCCAGAACGTCCCTTAGCAGATGTTAGGTCTCAAATATCCAGCAGTGACTCATTACAACAGTAGAGGCAGATTCTGCTCAAACAGATAAACTTAACGTTTCCCAAGCCCAGAAAACTGAGCCCAGCTCTTTTGTCAAGTGGCCGTTCTTAACCATCCCTTCATAACCAGTCATCTGAGAAGGGTGGCTCACATTCTCTGCCCCCTCTTCTCGCATGCCCTCCTTCCCTTGTGGGTAGCAGTTTCTAATTCCTCATCAGAACTGCCTTTCTGGTCTCAAGTGTCCTCTGAAGCCAGTGCATGCTGTCCTTCTCCCACTTCTCTCAACTCTGACTTGCTCTCTTTTGAAAGCCTTGTTTTAGATCTCAAAAGCCTTTTCTTTTCATGTTTAAATGTGTGTGTGCATGTGTGTGTGCACGTGCGTGTGTGTATGTGCGTGCATATGTGTGTGTGTGTGTATTCGCGAGCGTGCGCACATGTGTTTAGAAGAGATGGGGGGAGGGAAGGCATAAGTGTGAAGGTCAGAGGACGACTTCCTAGAGTTGTTTATTGACTTTCACTGTGGGATCTGAGATACAAGGAAAAGGGAAGCCTCCTCTGGGGAAGCTCACAGACTGTGATAAGTTGGAACAAATACTCAGTATCCTGTGACTTTCAAGGTTAACTTAGTTTACAATGGACTGAGAATTACTGAAAATTTGCAGAGGCAGCACAAACAAATCAGTCTCATGGAATCCATGCTCAGTTTCCCCTGCCATTCATTTTCATGTTGATATGACATGTTTACAACAATTAATGAATGATACTGTCTGTATCCACATCCTTTCTCAGCCTGAGAGCTTTTATTGGAATAGAAAGTTTGAGGTTATTTAAAAGAACACATGAACTCTAAAAAGGATGTGGGGCTCAAAATTCAGCTGAAGAGCTGATTTTCCCAAAAGTGGTTTGACAAACATTAGTGGAACTTTGGTAATTTTAAGTACCAGCAATCTGTCTCCTTGGTTCCCCAAAGGGTTCCCAACACTGAGTCAGTGAGCATTGTACTTCACAGTTACTTGGTCAACAGGTATGAGAGCAGCAAAGGTGTTTCTGTGCAACCAAACATTCGAGTTTACTTTTTGGAAAGTGTTCTTACTCTTCCTTTTTAAAAAGAGACAAGCCTCTTTCAAATCTACCACAAGAGTGTCCAAGAGTATCCGTAGGCAAGTCCAGCAAATCATGTTAAAGTGACATCTACAATGGGGATGGAGCTGGGCTAACATCTCTGAGGCCTTGGGATTTGGTCCCCAGTACCAGGAAGAATACCTTATACACAGAATCATTGGATGACTGCAGCTCTTGTCAGTGTAGAAGGTCCATGTATTCCTTACTCTTTGTCACTGTGATGAGACAACATGGCCAAAGTGACTGAAGGAAGAAAAGGTTTATTTTGGTTTTGACCTCAAAAGGTAAATTCATAGTGGTGGGGGAGGCTTGGCAGTAGGAGCAGGGAGCTGGGAGGTCCCATTGTCAACCACACCCAGAAAACAGAGAGAGAACGGAAAGTGGGATGAGACTATAAACCCTCAAAGCCCACCCCCAATGATGTTCTTCCTCCACAAGGTCCTGCCCCCTAAAGGTTCTATAACATCCTCAAACAATGCCACCACCTAGGGACCGAGTGTCCAAGAACCTGAGCTTGCCGGGCACATTATTTGTTCAAACCATGTGGCTCATGTGAAAATATTTTGTTTTACATGGGTTTCATGTGCTGCTGATGTCCTGACTTTTTGATACATCCCCATGAACATCCATCATGAGCTCTTCATGGTATATGTTCATTCTTTCTGCTAGATTGTCATGATAGTCTGAATAAAGAGAAAAAATAATTATTTAAAATTAAAAGTGTATCCCTCCCTAACAAGGAAAATTTAATGCAAAGAAATTTGAAATTTATGGGTTACATTGAAGGATTTCTTTTTGTGGGGGAGCTACATGTATTGAAATATCTGAGTTTTCATCACTGCCTTAAGCTTTGCCCTTTTGGAGGCAGTCGAACGTCTCATTGAGCTTGCACCTTGGACTCCACAGATAAAAAGAAATGCAATTTTCCTCACATAGCATGTGTGTATTACAGTATGCCCATTGGAGGTTTGGATCAGTAAGAAAAAGGTTGATTATAATATTTATTAAGCCCAAAGATTGTTTTTCATAGATTTCCAAATGTTCATATCTGAACAGTTTTAGATTTACCAACGATGAAGAGAAATTCCAGAATTTCTTTATGTATCATGCCCAAGTCCCCTCTAGTTAACATCTGATATCTCCTCTAAGCACAGCTATTAAACCACATCAGTAGGTCATTGATGACTAAACCTAATCTGATTCAAACTTCCTTAGTTCCCTCCCTAACATTCTGATTTCTTCCCAGAAGCCTTTTTTGAAGTCTTCCTTTTCTTAGCCTCATTTCTCCCAAGATTTCTCTTACATGGAGTCTTTTCTGAGACTTTTCTTGTTTTGGATGACCTTGACAGCCTTCAGGACAGATCAGAGGACTTATAATCTAGACTGTGCCTCAGCTGTGATTGTCTGATGCTTTGCTCTGGGTAGGACAGGGCTTAGCAGCAAAGACCACGAGAAAGTCTCACTCTTCTCCATCCTACCAAGCCCATACCTGAGAATGGCATAATGCTAGTGCTGACCATTGTTCATTCAGCCTTCCCCCATGGTCAAGTCCTTTCTTTTCCCTGTTATCCAGTACTAGGAAGTCTCTACATTCCTGCTTCTAAGGAGGAGAGGGGATGCTGCCTGTCCATGGGGGACAACCTGAGGTCTTTAGATGGCCTTAAAGTCTTATGCTTGGGAGAGTTGTGGATTTTTCCCTCTATTTTTCTCTGTATTGGATCATTTGTTTATGACAATATGGATTTCATAGATATTTATCATATATTTCAGATGGTGATCCAGTACTTTGGCTTATTTTGTTGTTCAAACTGATCCTGCTTTGACCACTGAAATTTCTTTTAAGTGGTTCCCCTGTTTCCTAGCGACAGATAGTTGTGTGTGTGTATGTGTGCGTGCGTGCATGCGTGCGTGTGTGTGTGTGTGTGTGTGTGTGTGTGTGTGAAAGAGAGAGAGAGAGAGAAAGAGAGAGAGAGAGAGAGAGAGAGAGAGAGAGAGAGCTCACACACATGTGTGCATACCTGCGAACAAGTATACATTCTTGGTAGATTTTAAAACAGCAAATCTCAAATGCTAGGATGTGACTGAGGTGTACCACTTGTAGAAACGGTGTGGGAGTGTCTGTTTTTTGTTTCGCTGTACCTGTAGAGGTCTGTTTCTAGCCATCAGTTCTTGAGATTGAAATATAATCATTAAGTTTTCCGCTTGAACAAGCTGTTCATCAACGTTAACTCCCAGTTCTCAGCATTTGACCTGGTTCTGGCACTTGCCTTTCCCGAGCTGACCTGGGCCTCTGCACGGCCTTTCTGCTAATTACTTGAAATTTAGTTGACCTTTTTCTAAAAGAGGCAAACAGGAAGACTGTATAGAGCTGGCATAACCAATTTCTCATCGTTTTCCCTCAGCAGAGCTGCTGCGGGTCTTCCTTTTGCTTGACCCACTAATTTCCCCCACACATAATTTAAAGGCTTGGTCACGAACGCAAAACAGAGCCAGTGAGAACCAGAGCTAAGGAGGCCAGGTCTATGGGTCATGGCGGGGAAGGATTACTTGTCTCCATGGGAACAATTCCTGGCTCAGTTCCTTGACCTTACCTAACAAGAGTTTTTCTTCCTGAGAGAACTACTAAACAGCTACTCCCTGCGTAAGATCCCAATGACAAAACAAAATTCGATTCCATCAAAGCTCCTGGAGAGATAGTGGGTTTGTGGGACTGAACAACTTACAGAGGAAAGAGCGGGTAGAGTTATTGGCAGGAGATGGGTGAAGCTAAACCAGCCACACTGGAAAACCTAGCATGGCTGATGGATTCTATAAAACCACATAGAGGGAGACACTTTCTTTAGCCTTCCCCAAACCTCAGCGACCCACAACCTATCTGGATGATCTTACTCACAGAAGCAGCTGCAAATCAGTCTCCACAGACTCCATGTCCTTAGTGGTTTTCCTTAAAGACACAAATGATAATAATGAGGTGCACTGCACATCTCTTAAAATGGCTTTGTCATCAGACAAATGTGTTTGGAAGACGAGGCCTGTAAGAGTTTCTTTATATTTTCCACCCAATAGATGTTATTACACCTCTCTGGGCATGTCCATGGACAAGCATGCAAATTGAGTGCTATACAATTAAGGGTATGGCAGAAGGTGGGAAGCATTTCTGGGGGAGTTGGCCCTGCCTAGTAACCAGGTTCCAGAGGAATTCTATTACAAAAACTTTTAAGGGGAAAACGTGCCAATTGAAGATGGTCCAATGTTTTTTTCTCCATGTTCTTTTGGTGTGTTCATCTGGTTGGCATTTCAGCACTGCTGTGCTGCTTGCTCAGACGAGACCTTTGTGACTGCCACCTCCTCTCACAGCACAAAAAATAGGAAAGAACTAAAGACCACCTTGGGAAGATAATTCTGTCATAGCTCCTTTGACTTCCAGCACTTTCCTTTGTAGTTCAAAACAAGACTGTTGGGGCACATTGTCTTTGGTCCTGCAGATTCAGCTGATGGGATGTATTTGCTTGCCAGGACTGGCTTTAGTGGTTTTTTGACACTGGCACATTATAAGTAGGCCATGTATATGTGCATTGGCTCTCTGGGAACTGCAGTCCACCAGGCTCTGTCTGCCAGGGTGTAAGTCATCATGCTCAAAGGATCCAACAGTATCCTGTTGTGTTCATGCCTTTGACTGCTAGAGGAACTTCTGTCCTCTAGACCACTAGCCTCATTCACAGTCTTAAAGGAGGAGAGAGGGACAATGTTTTGAGGTCCACCTCCTTGGAGTCCCAGAGGCTCCATTTCCAGCCTGCTGGTTTGTTGGCAGGTGTTGAGCCCAGACTGGTTCAGTCTGGAAGCTGCTGTGGGAAACGCCCAGATTGGGAACACACTCTGGACATCCTGGAGTTTCCAGGGTCAAATGCATAGCATATTCTGATTTTCATGGCATGTTGGCCAATTGCCCAGATGGGGTTAAGAGTTGCTGACTGTGGAGACAGACAGGAAGGTATTCTGCAGACACAGAGGAAACATCAAATGCTAGCGATAGGCAGGAACCAGAGGCAAGCCTTTGGCCCCAGCAGGCATGAGGAAAAGGCTGGCAGACAAAGCTGGCAAGACAGGAAATGAGTTGGAGACACTTTAAAGATGTCTTCCTATAAAATAATCATCCAGAAGTGGTAAAAAAGACATGCCTTTAGTTAGGCCCACATGCCTAAAGGTAACACGTATACATTTTTTTTTTCTCAGTGAAACCTTACCAGTTGCACAGGCCCATATCTTCAAATTCCCCAAATGTCAGCTCACTTGAAATTGGCCTATTATGCTCATTAACCTCAGAGGCAACTCCTTGCAAGGAATTCCTCGAGCTATGACAACAAATTAATTTAGCCATTTTATTTGAAGCAGCTAAGACTGGAGCAGGGCCTCCGAATCTCTCTGCTCTCTGTTACAGGTTCGAATGAGGACATTCACTTACATACACATCCTTGCTTCTGTGCAGCCAGAGTAGTAGCCACAGAGCCCTGCTCTCTCCTGCCCTCACTCAGTGAGCACTGTAGCAGGCTCTGGGGAAACTGTGCATTGAGTGACATTGAGTAACTCTGCTTGTTTATCGATCTTATTTTTGTGCTGTCTATGGGTGTGTTCAATGTGTATGGGAGTGTTTGTATGTGTGTACAGGTGGATGTGCAGATGTGCATGTGTGTGTGTAGAGTCAGAGAATTTAGCTCAGGAGCCATTTCTCAGTCATAAGCACCATTTTTGTTGTTGTTGTTGTTGTGTCTGTTGTTGTTGTTGTTTCTGTTGTTGTTGTTGTTGTTGTTGTTGTAGAGACAGGGTATTTCACTGGTCTGGCCTGGATCTTGCCACCTGGGGTAAACTGGCTGGCTATCCAGCCCCAGGGATTGTCCCACCAGCACTGTGATTACAAATGTGTTTCACCATACTTGACATTAAACAAAACAAAAACAAAAACAAAACCCATGGGTTCTGGGTGTCAAACTCTGTTCCTAATTCTCCCAGAGCAGTACTTTACCCACTGGGCTCTTTCCGGATCTCTGTTTATTTTATAGTGATTATTATTCCTGCTATATATAAGATAGTCTCAGTATTTGAGTCCCAAGTGAGTGCAGCATTTTCAGATGAAGCATTCATGGTCTGGGCACCATGCTGTAGAGTTGGAATTTCATTTAGAAGGAAATTGAAAGCCACTGAAAGCTTAAGAGCAGGCAAGTGACATTTGGGAACTGTATTTTTGAGACGGTTTGAAAAGACCAGCATTAGAAATAGAGTCAATAGGCTCTTAGGTAAATCTTTTTCCTTGAAATGCCCATGATGTCTCCCTGGGTTGGTTCAGTCATGTTCCATTTATGAATAAATGGTGATCCCCACATTGGTCCCCAGTGAGAAAGAGTTCTGTAATTCAGGGCCCAACCAGCAGCTGGGCTTGTCCTGCAGCCCAAAGGCTTACCCTGCCCTTTTCCCTCTTTTTGGGACCTCCCTTCAGAGCCAGATCAAGCCATATTCTGCCCCCAGGAACCCCAGTTGCTTGCTCTTTGCCCTCTCCTGAGAATTAGGTCTCTTTTACACTCTCCTCTTCCATACTTGATTTTTTACCTCATACTTTGCTTTTGGTTCAGAAGGGCCCTGGAATTTGTCTCCTGAACGAATCAGTTTTTAACTTTGCCTGTGATCATGTCCACCATTGTCCCATCTATCACAAGGTAAAAACGATACTTCAAATCATTGTCAACCACTCTCCTTTCCTTCCCTACTGCCTCACTGAAGCATACAGCTACCCAGTGCCCAGTCCATGGCTCTGGTTTCTCTTTTGATCCCTGACATTCTGTCTCACCTTTCTTTATCCTGTTTGTATCCTGGTTAAATGTCTGATTTCCCAACTGAACTTTCCATCCCAAGAGAGGAGACATGTGGCCTGTCCTGCAGTTGCAAAGCCTGCCCTGAAAGCCAGTGTAATGGTACTCATGATGGTCACGATGGTAGATCACAGCTCCGGGTTAACATCGTGATGCAGGTATTGTTTGCCTTGCATCTGAGCTCTCTGCATCCCTTTCATGTGATTTTCTCATACCCCCAGCTGTATTCCATCAACCCTGGCAGAATCAGTGAATTCCAGGTCAGTGATGGACCCCATCTCAAAAATACCAAGTGACCAGCCCATGAAGAACAACATCCAATATCAATATCTGCCTCCCCTGGTGGCAGGAGAAAAAAGGTCCAGATAGAAGAAAGAGCTTGCTACAAGTAGGCAACTGGTCTCTCCCACTGACACACTTCAAAGCTGTGTGGTCAAGAGACCTAAAAAGTGAGCTTCTGATATTCGAGGACAGAGTCACTTTTCCAATCTCCTGGGGTTGAAAAGACAGAACGTTTCTAGACTTTTAATCAATCATCTGGGCATATAGCTCTCAGAAGCCAGCACTGACTGACTGAAGGAAGACTGAGTCTCACAAAGATGCAACCTAGCCCTGACCCAGCTCAGTTCTTGTACAGCAAGAAATTTCTCACATGTGTCACAAATGGCAATAAAGTCAATATGGAGGCTCCTTTAAAATGAGGATAGACTTACCTAAGACCCAGCAAACTGCTGTGCATGTATACAAAGACCAGAGATGTTAATATAATTGATGTTTATCGTTATACAATAGCAAAGGACTGGAATCAGCCTGGATATATCAACAAATAAGCAGATAAAAAATGTGGAAGATATACTCAATGGAATTATACATGGCTGTAAGGAAAATGAAGCCATTATATCATACAAAAATGAGCAGAACGAAAAATTATGTTAAACAAAATTAGCCAGACAGAAAAATGATCGTGGTTTTCTCCTATATGTGGAACCTAAATTTAATGGTATATGTATGTGTGTATGAGTGTGTGTGTATGTGTAAAAACTGGATAAAGATCTTAAAATTATTTGGAATGCAAATAATTAGGATTGCTTGGTAAAAATTGAAATGGAGGAAAATATGCAGTCTCGATAGTAACTTAGAAACTTAGGAACATTTTATGTCTGAAAAATGAATGTAATGTATAACTATTGAAATGGAAAAATTAGATACAATGAGCTCAAAACAGATCAAAGAACAAACAATGAAATAGAAAAGAAAAATAAGAATGAACATAGCATAGAAGACATGTGTGAAAACTGTAACATAAATGGGTCTGGGCTGATATAAAGATGAGAGACTGGGGCAGAAGCCTTATCTAAAAAGTTAGTAGCTGGGAGATTTTCAGAGGAGATGGGAAAACAGCTCAGACTTTTGAGTTTAGTGAACTTCAGTGAGATCTGACACAAAGAAAAGCTCATCTGAGATCATGGCAATCAGACAGAGAGAAATCTAAGTCCAGGAGGAAGGCTTTAAAATATTCAGAGAAAGACTTTGGGAGGAGCACGCTTAGGAGAGATGTTTGACATTTCAGTAGAAATACGCTTACTAGAAAAAACTGGAAAACAGGAAAGGACAGAAAGTAGGAGAGACAACCTAGAATCCATAGTGAAAAGATGGATACAGAAGTGAGGGAGAGGGCTGCACAGATGCGAATTAAGGAGACACAGGAGAGGTTAAGAGTGCCTGGTGTTCTCGCAGAGGGCCTGGCTTCAGTTCCCAGTCTCACAACCATCTGAGAACTCCAATTCCAGGGGTTCCTACTATATCCTCTTCTGGCCTTGATGGGTACCTGCACATATGTTGCAGACATAAAATCACATAAACATACATATATACATAACAAGATAAAAGAAGAAATCTCTTAAAATAAGGAGAAATAAAGATCTTTAGTGAACAAATAAGGGGATTAAGCTTCCTCTGCAATAGAGTCAACTGTACAAACTATGAGAAGAACGTTTTCAGGTTGAGCAAAAGTGATTCCAGATGGGTGCACAGGACAACAGGAAGAACATGGGAAGTCAATATGCTGGCGAATGCAATCCCATTGATGCTTTAAAACAAAATAACAAGATGCTTAGGGATTTGCTTTAAAACAACAATAACAAGATGCTTAGAGGTTTGCAACATATGGAAAGGAGATATATGAGCCCTGGGAAGGAAGAAAAAGGCGGTTAAAATGTTGTAATTGTGTTGCTTGTTGGAAGCAGTAAAGATGCTAACAGAAGATGCACTGTAATAAGTCTCCCCATGCTTATTTTAAGCTCTCATATAAGCACCAAGCGGATAATGTAGCCATTCTTATATATAAGAAGCTATTCAAAAATATGATGAATATGACATTTTTCACAAAATGGAAAGGTCTTAGCTTTAATCCCAGCAATCTAGGCAGAGACAGGCAGATCTTCATGAGTTTGAAGCCAGCCTGGTTTATAAAATGAGAAACTATCTTAGATAAAGAAGGAAGGAAGGAAGGGAGGGAGGGAGGGAGGGAGGAATAAAGTCCCAATAGACAAGAAAATAAGCAAGATGGTTGATTGAGTCCCAAATCTTCCAATCAGTGTAGTAAAAGTTACATTAACAACTTTAACACAAAATTTGGGGATAAAATTAAGAAACCAAATTTTCCTGTGTGTGTTTTATAATACATGATATATACATACACATATGTGTGTATTTATGTATATAGAGAGTGAAATATATGACAATAGCTAAAGAAATTTGATAGACACGAATAGAAATGAAGTAAAAGAATGGATAGATATACACACATATAGGCATAGATCTAGATAGGTAGATAGATGCAAACTTTGATTAAGATCAATTCTGTCTTAGTGTTGCATTACTGTGAAGAGACACCATGACCATGGCAATTTTTATTAAAAAAAAAATAAAAAGAACCTAATTGGGCCTGGCTTTCCTCATGGTGGGAAGCATGGCAGAGTGCAGGCACACATGGTAGCTGAGAGTTCTATATCTGGATCCAAAGGAAGCAGGAAGAAAGAGAGAGCCACTGGACTTGGCCTGGGCTTCTGAAACCTCAAAGCCTAACCCCAATGACATATTTTCCCAACAAGGCCACACCTCCTAATCTTTCTCAAGTAGTGCCACTCCCTAAAGATCAACCATTCAAATATATGAGCTTATGGGGGCCATTCCGATTCAAATCATCACAATGCCTGATATTATTAATTATAACAGATTCAACATAACAAATTTGACTGAAAATAAATAGGATAATCCACAATGAAAACAGGCCAGCCTGGCTATAATTCTGCTCCCAGTAATCTTTACTCTCAAATGATTTCTTTATAAATCTTTCATGAAATTTGTGAAATTAAAAGGAGAGATAAACTAAACAGGTTCTCAGTGGAGATATCTGCTAGACAATAGCTTAATATGTAATAATAATACTTTAGATATCGGTGTGCAGCATGTTAATGGGGGTGAATACAGCTATCGTTCCTATATGTTCCAAGTGGGAATGTCACTTTGGGAAACAGTTTGGACATTTCTTTGAAAACTCAGCATGTATTTGCTATGTGCAATAGGAATTCACTCTTGAATATATTTCTAAGCAAAAAAAAGTGTTTGATGCATCCTAAAGAATGAATGCCTCAGTGCATGGCAGCTTCATCATTGGAGAAAGTGTGGCTGAGTGAGACTTCTGAACTTTCAAGATGATTTACCTACAGACTACTGTCAATTCTAATCACTACAGTGAGAGAATTTTAGTGTACCTTCATCCTGAGATTCTTGCCCATTCACACATTGGTCACTGTGATAGGTCACCTTGACAGTGGTCTCACAGTCAGGAAATAGTCCTCAGCTACATGGTAAGTTTAAGGCCAGCCTGGGGTACACAAGACTCTGCCTCAAAAACAAATAACATAAGCATTAATTCCTCGTGTGTTAACACACCAAACACCAAAAGGATTGTGTTGATGCTTTGGGTCTTATTTTCCCAGGGTAGGTATGCTTGTAGACACCCAGATTCTTGCTTCGACCTATTCTTAGCTTACAGTCTTCTCTCCTTCATGTCCAGGCTGATCCACACCCACATTCCTCTGTTTCCCTCTAGAAGCCACCTCTTTTTCTGGCATCAATAGCTCTGTGCCCAAGTAGTAGAGATTAAATGTAAGAAGGGATTTACTGTGTTAAGAGCAAAAAATGCAAATGATTCAGGCTCATATGTGAGGATGGGATCCGTGAGAGTCTAGGAGCCTGGTTCCTCTACCTCTAAATGTTGTTTTCCAGCAGTGGGCTATAATTCAGCATGATGGAGTTTCGTTTTGGAGAAGTGAGTATAAATCATCTTGTCTGATGTTTATGGCGATCACTTTAGGCTCCTAGCCCCCTCCTTCCCTTCCCCTGTTCTGTATCTCAGAACCCCTCCTATGCATTATCTAAGCGTCCTCATGCAAGGGTTGAATTCTTTCCATCTCTCTGTGCTCTTTCTTCTCATGATCATTTGTTTTGCTGAAACCAATTTATCATATTCAAAATATCATAAAAGACCAATTATTTTTCTTTAAAAAAAAAAAGAATGCTGATTCTTCACTTACAGTCCAAACTCCTTGAGCTCACTCACAAAAGGAACAGAGCCTGAAACTGCATCTGGGATCGCCGCAGGGAGGAGTCAGTAAGAGGAGGAAGGTCTAAAGGCTGAAGGGCTCACTTGCAGAGTTTGGCACCAAACACAGTCACTTCAAATGGACAGTGTGGAATGGTCAAAGCCTAGTGGGAGTGAACAGAGAGTTTGAGGAGCAATAAGAGAATTTAGCCAAATGATTATTTGACTAAAGCATCGGAGTTGGACAGCCCCAGGAATCCCTGTGGAGAACACAATACAGATTGTTGCTTCTCCAGAGAATGTTGAAACTTTAGATAAGCTCAGGATGTTTTTGTACACGATTTGGAACTGAGAATTTCTCTTTAAGTGGCTCAAGCTGTCCCATGGTCATGATGCATGCTACCCATACATGTTTCTTGCATTTGAAAAGGATTAAGTGATTAGCCCTCCATCACGGAGAACAAACTCTGAGTTTAGGAGGTAAGTGTTAACTGTGTCTTGGGAACACAGAGGCGCTTACAAGCCACAGTGTCTACATTTTGTTGGGAGGAGAGTAGACAATATGGTGCTCGTCTTCTGTGTATTTCTCAGGGGACTCATAACACTCCATGCCTTTCCTTGGCTCAGAATTCAGTACAACCTTGATGATTGTCCTCGAGGCTCTCGCCAACTAGCCACACCCTTCAAGCTGTGACCTCATGTAAACATACCCCTTCCTCTAATAAATCCACCAGTCAGCTACAATCACCATCACTCTGCCATCCATGGTTTTCACCCTACCTCCTAAGGATTTTCACATCTAACTTAGGCATGCAAAGGTTTTTTGTTTTTGGTTTTGTTTTGTTTTTTCTCTCCCACTGATATACTCACATTGTCTCTTTCTGTGAGACCTGAAGATGAATCTCTTTCAGATCAAGGGCATATCATGCCATTAATGTAAGTCCATTAACCCTGACATCTGTTGAGTGTCCTTAGAGCTTGGCACATTCTTCCACTACTCAAAGGTGGTCTTCGAAAGTACATAACACATCTGTTTGCATCTGTAAATAAAATAACAAGAATGGAAGCTGCGAAAGCTGGCTTACTCTTAGCACTCACAGAGTTATAGACCATCTGGTTGAACACGGCTATTTAAGAAGGAAACTGAAGCTGGAGTTCATCCAATATGGCGCTGCTAACATTTGGGCTGGATCACTCTCTACAGAAGTGAGAGAGGGCCTGTCCCTGCTTTGTAGGATAGCCAGCACTAGGGCCGTTAGCTTTAGTTACCAACTTGAGACAACCCAGAATCCAAAAGATTGTTTCAGTGAAGGATTGTTCACATTGGGTTAGCCTGTGGTGACGGATGGTGGGGGATTGTGTACATTAAATTAATTGATGTAGAAAGACCCAATCTACTGTAAGCAGCACCATTCTCTAGGCAGGAAGTTTAGAACTGTGTGAAAATGGAAGAGAAATTCCTGTCATAGGGTATAGGATTTTGAGAACCCAGCCCAGCATTTGGGCCTGTGGAGGGTGAGAAGCGGTGTTGGGATGGGTGTCATCCTTACCATTTCTTAGCTGCTCACTTATCTAGTTCTGGTTCCTCAGCCCTGTAAGTCTGTTGAAAAAATTACCAAGCTTTTAGCCTCTCAGCTACCTCTTCTAAGTTCTAAAGATGCCTTCAGCAGAACAGTCATCCTCAAATTCTGGGCTTACCATCAGTTCAAGACCTATGGGCCTTTATTACCGTATAAATTCTCCATTGCTTTCAAACCATTTTAAATGCCCCTTCCATACTCTCTAGCTGTTTTCAGGGAGAGAAGGGGTTTTAAACGGCTAGTGGTCATGTTCATCCTCCAACCATCTATTTAAAGCAATGAGCATCAGACCTTAGTTCCCGTTCACTTTTGTTAGCATCTCCTGGGTGGGAGGGTACATAAAGGCATGTCTCAACTGTTCACCATGAAGCAGGCGAAGCAGCTTGCAGTTTTATTTCTGCATGCTTTGGGTTATCTTCTCTAGATGGATTCTTAAGAGTGGGATTGTTGACTCAAAGCCGTGTGCATTTCTAAGGAATAGGATAACAATTTCCAGATTGCCTCGTGGAAGGCTGAGCCCGTTCACACTTCTACCAGCTGCACATGAAAATTCCTGTTTCCTGGCTTCCTACCAACACTGGCGTTTCATACTTTAATAAATCTGGCATGGCCCTGGGCGGCTACCAGGTTGGCTGGAGGAATCGCAGCATTAAAAGCTCTCAATAGTTTGAACCCGAGGGTCACAACTTACAGGATAAATCTGTAGGTAAAGTGACAAGGTCTGCGGCTCAATAAAAAGCCCTGAGCAGGTCTTGGGTGGGGAGAATCTGAAACAATAGCAGTTCCTGTGAGGTAGAGCTTTCAGTGACAGTGGGTCACAGCAGCTGTGGTTGTGCTCACCAGGACTGAATTTATAGACTCCACAGGTCAAAGGGCAAAGGGGTTTCCTGGACTCTAAATTAGGTGGCTCATATCAGAACAAGCATTGCTACATTGTAAGGAGAACTCATGTACCTGATTGGCTTCCAGAGCCAGTGTAGACTGGTGCTCAGATAGTCACTAGACTGCAGAGAAAACAGTTGAAGGAATGGAAGTGTGTGGCTTAACAGATGGTTCCAGGGAAGGGGACAATGACTTTACATACAGGGCACTGTACATAAACATAAAAGTGTTTTCAGCCTGAACTTGATTCCCAGCAATTCTCACATAGGGAAGGGCATCAGTCTGCTCTTCTCTGGGCACATCCCTTCAAGACCTCAGTTGCTGGGACTTGATGAGTAGAAGAAGGGAAAATATGTAGATCCAGTATTCACCTCTATGGAGAGAGAGAGAGAGAGAGAGAGAGAGAGAGAGAGAGAGAGAGAGAGAGAGTGTGTGTGTGTGTAAGCATGGATGTTTGCATGTATATGTGTGCTTTCATGTATGTGTGTTTGCCCACACATGAGTGAATATGAATATATGTGTGCATGCATGTGCATATCCTTACATTTATATATGCATCCATTTACATGTATATGTTCATGCATGTCTATGTGTGTGGATATGTATGTATATATGTGTGTGCATTTGTATGTGTGTGTGAATCTGTTCATATGTATGCAACGCATACATATATATGGGTATATGTGTACATGTATATGTTTATAAGCATATATATATATGTGTGCATGCATGTGAATGAATATATGTGTGATATGTACATATGTATATACATGCATGTGTATAGTATGCTTGTACATGTGTGAATGTGGTTTTGTGTGCTTATATATGTGCATGCATGAGTATGTGTGTGTGTGTATGAATTTGTGTCTGTCTCTGCTGTTCAGTACTTTATCTCACCACATGTTTTCTCATTGCCTGTCCACTCTCCATTATTTGTTTTCTTTGTTTTGGTTTAAACCGCTTCATTCTTAGGTGAAAAATTGAATACCTGTGCAGGCAGAATGGGAGCAGGGTAGTGTAGGCTCTTGCTGGGAAGGTAGGAAATCCTGTACCTGCCACAGTGTTTTCATCTCCCTTTCTTATTCAGATAACTTCAATCACAGTTTGAGTGTGGTTCTTATGAGTGATTCCTCTCAGATCGGCCAGGAGAAGAGAGATAAGAACTTGGTTTTGTGTATTTTATGATAAGGTCCTATCACTTGCTGTAAACTCTACACTGGAAAGTTAAAAGACAACAGGGGGGAAGACCAGGCCAGTACACATGGCTCCTGGTGTAGCCTTCACTGAGAGCCCCAGAGAGTGCTGGTGCGTGCCAGGCTGGACCTAAGAGTGGTGAGAACCGCGCCTTCAACCATCCAGCTGGTGGCCCATGTTCACAGATAAGAAAATGGAGTTTACATCAAATGGAAATGATGAGGTTACTCTGGCATTATGTGATGGAACCTCACCATGGCCCTGATTAATTTGGGGAGAGGAAGAGTTTGTCATGAAAAGATGAGCTCTGTGTCCTGTGAGGGGGCTGGTGTGTCTTCTGCACCTCTTCACCCTCATGGAATTGGCAGGAGAATCTTTGATTTGAGCTGGATGGTTGATTAGCAGTTTCTGTACACAGCACAATGTGTAGGTGAGGCTCTTCTTCAAAGATCAGGGAAGCAGACACGCATACTTTTCCTTAAACAGAATATCTGAGGAAGTCATCTGGAAATTTGGATTCTTACAAAGAAAAGATTTTTTCAACGCACATTCTATCTCTAGGAGATAATGGAATCTTGGTTTCCATTAGTTACAAACCTTATTGGCTCATTATAAATTATGCATACACATGCTTAATCCATCTGTCAGCTGACTCTTCTTACCCTCTTTTTTCCTGTCATTAATTCAACATTGTTTAGCTTCGTCATCCAGTTAAGTTGAGTGTTTAATATTATGGGATTTTTGTATGGCCATTCATAGGAATGAGGTCACTCTTCCCAGAGAATGGCAAGCAAACCCTGGACATCCTGACATTCCTCTGAAAGCGAAGACACACGCAGCCATGGCTCTGGTCTCTGTCTACCACCCATCTCCACCCAGCTTGTATCATGTTGGTCCCATGTCCTAGAGTCCTCATGGTGACATCGTCACTGCTGTCTTACTTCTATCCTAGGGTCCAGTTCAAACTGGCCACTCACAGTATCAGCCACCACATATAGCCTTATTTCCAATCTGAGATATTTAATGACTCTGAACTTTGTAGGAAAAAAATCAAGATTGGCATCAAGGTAGACCATGGTGTAGAAATCTACCATGGGGACATTTGAAGATGAAATAGATATTTCATAATGGATAGATGGCATAAATCCCAAAAGCCTAAGATCAGTTATATATTATTTTGCTGGAGATGGAACTCTCTCACCTCTGATGACTTTCTTCTAGTTTCCTCCCTTCTTTTTTCCCTTCTCCCATTCCTTCTCCCTCTTGCTTCCTTTCTGCCCTCCAGCATCAGGACTAAAACCCCATGACCCAGTGCACTAGATTCCATCCTTAACTCAGATCTCACATTTTTCTACGCAAGAGAGCATGGCCTGAGTCTTGTGGATAGATTTTTTAAGTTGGCTGAAATGTCAAAGCGCCCCTTAGCCAGTAAGAATGCAGCCATGAACACAAGTATCCCCAGGCCAGGTAGAAAGTGTCAAAGCAGCTGAGAGGGTGAGAAGCAGTCAGATTGATCTTCCACATCTGTGAAGGGTACAGGGGGCCAGAAAAAATTAATGTTATCTTATTTATTGTTTATTGTATCATGTGTGTATGTGATACATATGTATATGAGCATATATGTTACAGTGCATGCATGGAGTTCAGAATCAGTCCATTCTATTTTCTTATCTTTATGTGGTTTCTGGGAACCAAACTCAGGTTGTTGGGCTGATGTGGCAAGGACCTTTACTCCTGAGCCATCTCTCTGGTACCTAAACTTTACTTTTAGTTAACTAATCTTTGTACATGCTTACTGTGCATGATGCATATTTCAGTATAGGAAATAAACCCAGTATTTTTTAGTATATTTCTATATAGCCCACTATGTGATAATCACCCTAAGATATTAGAGCACATGCTTTATCACCCCAAGTTTTGACATTTCTTTGTTATAGAACATTCAAAACCATCTCTTGTAGCCATTTTGATTATATGATACAATATTGTTTGACTTTGGGTCAATAACTTCATAGGTTCAGATAGTGTTTAGGATGGTGAAGGGACCAGGCCTGGGGTGATGGACAGTACCAGTCCCTGGACTAGGATCTGGGTCTATATAAAAGGAATGGGTGCACTGAGGATAAACATTCAATGCTCTCTGCTCTTGTCTGTGCAATGGAATCAACTGCCTCCAGTTCCTCTGCTGTGACTTTCCCTCCATGATATAACTTCTAACTGCCAGCCAAAGCAAGCCCTTTATCCTTTAAGTTGCTTTAGTTGGGCTATTTCAACACAGCAACAAAGAAAGGCAGCAGGTCATGTGTACTAAACTCATCTTCATTTTACAACATTCTCAACTCACTTTATCAGGATATAACCCAGTCACAGGTTGAAGCATGGCCACATTGGATGCCTGAAAGAGGGTACCCCTAAGGGTGGGGTAGGGTGAGGACCATACAGAAGCAGAGAGTTGCAGGTAGACCACAAGGGGAAAAAATCACAGAACCCAACCCAATATAGAGCCAAGAGGAGGATGGTGCAAGAGATAGCACTTATATGGCCCCAAAGGAAGGTGGATATAAGACCAAGAAGGGGCCACAGGATGAGACATGGCCTTGGGGATGTTTGGATGAGTTTTAAACACTGAAGCATTTGGGGTTGCTGGTGAGAGACACATAGGATAGAGCATTCAGGGCACATGTCAGGCCCAGGAGAGGAAGAGGACATAAAGGCCTAAAAGGAGAGTACCTTATACACAAAGAACCAAGTCTCCATAGATATCACTAGCCTTTGAGGGTCAGTCAATGTTTTAAGAGGAGGAGTTGAATCCTACTTTTCATTCAGTGAAAGGTGTCATGGAAGGGCTTCTCTGTCCCAGGACTCAGCTGGGTTATAGCTGAAAATCTCTGCCTATGAAACCTGGAAGGTCATTCAACCTAGGGAAATGAGAGGCCATGTGGAGATTTCTCTAGAACTACCTAGAGAAGCTTAACCCCATGCCATCCTGAATCTTAAGTTCTCATGGTCAAGCCTGGGACTGGATCTATTCCCCACATCTATCTCATCCTCCTTTAAGAGCTTCTCCTCTGCTAGTACCAGCCTGTACCCCCTCTCCTCCTCTTCTGGTTCCTCTTCTCTTCTGACTCAGTGGTTTATGACAGGCAAGCAAAGGACAAAGCTGATTGACAGTCCTACTGCATGTCTGAGTGACATGACATATGAGTTCTCTTCACATGGTCTGTATGAATCTTAGAGTGTGATTTTTTTTCTGTTGTTGTTGTTGCACAGTTAGAATAGATTTACAAAAACTCAGCAATTAGCTGTAATCCTGTTTGTAATAGAAGTTGTTTGCACTTAGCTTTGCTGAGTCCACAGCAACTTGGCAGTGGTACCGTGATCAATAGCAGTTCTCTTTAAAGGGCTTCTTATATTCTGCTAATGTTTATTTGAAAGCAATTGCAGTGATGCTTGGTAAATGGCTCTCGGTCAACATGAGAGAGGTACATTCTCTCTAGAAGACAGCTTGCGTGCAAACAAACTAGCAACTTGAGCTATTAACTTCCTCTGAGTGACAGTTTTGAAATGGTGTTGCTGAGGGGAAAACAAAGCAGAATGTGAATGTTTCCAGACATCAAATTAGTTAGATAAATGAACTTTGAGTAGGAACCCAAGCTTTCTGGTTCATACACACAGTACATGCTGTGTTTGTGTAAAGCCATTCCAGAAAGCAATCCTGGGCTAGACTGTAATATTTTCAATACCATGATTATATCAGTAAGCACACCATAGGAAGCTATTTAGAACCAAGGTGAAGTTTAGAGATGTATGCTGTGCTGTATCCACACTGGGTTTTCATTTGCTTCTGTCTGCTTCTATGATGATGTTCACAGAACAGATTACTGAAAATCGTCTTGCCATGTGGAAGAAAGGAGAAAGCTAATTTGTTTCCTGCCATCAATTCAGGACTGGCCTGGAGCCAGACTCATAAATAGGCCCTCAATTAATAAACATATAACATTGCTTTCTAAAAATTTAAAGAAAAACAGTTTATGATAGCTGTTTAGACTTAATACAAAGAGCTTTTTTTAAAAAAGGAGCTTCGGCTGGATAAACTGCAGTAAATAGTAAGAGAGATGGTGTCTCGTTGTTGTCATGCTGGGAAGCTGAAATTCCATTTGCAGTTGGGTTTCTATAAGGAAGATGCATTTCCATTTCATCAAGCAGGATGGTTTGTAAATAGGCATTTTACCACTCCGATCCCATGGCAATCCTTTCAATTATGTCGGGTTTGAATGTTTCTGTAAAAAATAGCCTTGGCTTGGGTGGCTTAAAAAGAACCTCTGTTTCTTATCTCCCAGCTGACTGGTCTGAAATCCAGTGAGCTGGGTGAGGCTTGACTTCAAATCCCAACAAGATAAAGAAGGCAGTTTAGGCAGCCTACAGTATGGGAGACACCAAGGCAGGATCTACTCTGCTCCTTGGAGGTATGGTGGAGTTTATTCTTTGTGGCATTAGGCCAAAGTCTATGCTTTGTCCATCTTTGAAGTGAGCAAGGCCAGGCTGGAGAGATGCGTCAGTAGCAGGAGATCTGAGTTTGCTGCCTAGTTCCCCTGGGAAGTCACAGCTGTCTCCACAGCTCAGCATATTTTTCTGCTGTGGAGAAGAGAACAATGAATACTTGTGCTCAGCTCACTGGATCCCTTTATGCAGTCTTAGATCCTAGCCCAGGGAATGGAGCTACCCCCAGTGGGCACTTCCTACCTCAACCATCTCAGTAAATCAATTCCTCTGCAAAGGCATTTGTAGTGGTATATACTTATAATTTCAGTGCTGGGGAGGCAAAAATGTGGGGGTCCTTATAGGCTTTCTTTCCAGGTAGCCCAGTCTGATCAATGAGTTCCAGGCCAACAAAGAGATCCTATCTCAAAAACCAAGGAGAATGGCACCTTAGAAACTACACCAAGCTTTTACCCACACATGTACACATTTTCACAAATACCTGAATGCCTGTAACTCACACTCATAAACACATATTTGAATGCACACACATATTGTGACTACATTAACTACTTCCCATCTAAACATTCCAGGATAACCTCCCCATCTCAGTGCCCTTTCTCTTAATCACCTTCACAGCCCCATCTATCATCTGGGTTGAGTTATTCCTGGTTTCCTGGAATGGTGTGTAGGAAGGAAAGAGGTTATCTTCATCTTCCTAGTGATGGAACTGAGGGTTTATGGTTTGTTTAACAATTGGTCTAAGGACAGCCATCTAGCTAAAGTCCCACCCAACTGTGTCATTTCTTAAATGAAAACACCCATGATTTTCAAGAGAGCATGAAGTAGTTCTTTGTTTTGCCTTTTTTTTAAATTTAGAGAATACTTTATTAGTTTTTGTAATCAAACCCACGTAGACAAGACCTTACATATTTAATACAGTGCGTTACCCCTGTACAAATGGAAAAAACTTAAGTTCAACATTTCTAGACCAATATGGCTGTTAATTTCTGTACAGTGCCAACTCAACACAGTAAACAGGGATACTTTTTTCCAAAGTTGACAGCACAGCTAAAGTTTCCAAAAATTCAAATTATATATCTGTATATATATATATTTATATTTATATAAAAAGACCAATAATAGCAGTGTGTTATGCATCAACAGCAGCAACAGCTTTTCCAGGTTCTGCAGTCATCTGAACAAAACTGTAGAGACATCCAGCACACTCCATTAAAAAAAAAAAAGTAAAAAAACAAAACCCGAGAGAACAGCACAGTTCTGTTACTCTTGTGGTACCTGGCACCATTTTTTTTTAAATTAGCTTCTCAATCATCATCTGGAAAGAAAACATTCTGAGCAACATCATTAAAAACAGCTTTGATAAAGCACGGTCACTACTATGTATCATAAAGCAGGTACAAGCTATTTTACATCCACAGAGGTATGATACAGTACTGACCTACATCTATAATACTAGAGGATACAATTTAAAAGGCATTATTTGAGACTTGATTCTACTTTTCCAGCAGAGGGCCCAAAGGATGGTGTGACACAGCTTTGTAAAGAAACATACTCTAGACAGGATTTCCTTTCACTAGTGGCACAGTTCTAAGGATTCATTCTCTCCATGAATGTCAGCTAAAACCGTTATTAAAAAAATGAAATATCCCTAAAACAAAACCGTATAACCACCGGATTCACATGAAGATGACCTAGTGGAGACAAGCTGGACCTCACCTTACCAACAAGCTATCAAATCTGTTATGTTTAAACAGTGAGACCTCCAAGGAAGGAGATGCCAAGTAGTGCTTCAAAGCTTCGGACCACAATCAAACACAGCATCCTTTTCAACAGAAGCAGAAGCTCATCTGAATATGCTCAAGGATGCTGACATCAACATTTAATCATCTCCTCACTCATCCAGGAAGAAGGGGAGATCAGTTACTACTGTACTTTATTGTGTTCAACCAAATCACCATGTTACAAAAATAGCAAGCTGCCATAATAAAAAATAAGGCTCCTCTATCCAGCACCAGATAGCATCATTTTACTTTCAAGCCTAGAAATTGCACACTTGTATATAAACCAACCGAAGATGAGGATTGAGAGTTCATCTTGGTGGATTTTTCCTTTGATGAATATGAAGTGTCCTTCCTTACTTTTTTGATGACTTTTAATTGAAAATTGATTTTATTTGATATTAGAATGGCTACTCCAGCTTGCTTCTTCTGACCCTTTGCTTGGAAAGCCTTTCACTCTGAGGTAGTGTCTGTCTTTGTCTCTGAGGTGTGTTTCCTGTAGGCAGCAGAATGCAGGGTCCTCATTGCGTATCCAGTTTGTTAATCTATGTCTTTTTATTGGGGAGTTGAGGCCATTGATATTGAGAGATATTAAGGAATAGTGATTATTGCTTCCTGTTATATTCATATTTGGATGTGAGGTTATGTTTGTGTGCTTTTCTTCTCTTTGTTTTGTTGCCAAGACGATTAGTTTCTTGCTTCTTCTAGGGTATAGCTTGCCTCCTTATGTTGGGCTTTACCCTTTATTATCCTTTGTATTGCTGGATTTGTAGAAAGATATTGTGTAAATTTGGTTTTGTCATGGAATATCTTGGTTTCTCCATCTATGTTAATTGAGAGTTTTGCAGGATACAGTAACCTGGGCTGGCATTTGTGTTCTCTTAGGGTCTGTATGACATCTGTCCAGGATCTTCTGGCCTTCATAGTTTCTGGCGAAAAGTCTGGTGTGATTCTGATAGGTCTGCCTTTATATGTTACTTGACTTTTTTCCCTTACTGCTTTTAATATTCTTTCTTTATTTTGTGCGTTTGGTGTTTTGACTATTATGTGACAGGAGGTGTTTCTTTTCTGGTCCAATCTATTTGGAGTTCTGTAGGCTTCTTGTATGCCTATGGGTATCTCTTTTTTTAGGTTAGGGAAGTTTTCTTCTATGATTTTGTTGAAGATATTTACTGGTCCTTTGAGCTGGGAGTCTTCACTCTCTTCTATACCTATTATCCTTAGGTTTGATCTTCTCATTGAGTCCTGGATTTCCTGTATGTTTTGGACCAGTAGCTTTTTCTGCTTTACATTATCTTTGACAGTTGAGTCAATGATTTCTATGGAATCTTCTGCTCCCGAGATTCTCTCTTCCATCTCTTGTATTCTGTTGGTGAAGCTTGTATCTACAGCTCCTTGTCTTTTCTTTTGATTTTCTATGTCCAGGGTTGTTTCCATGTGTTCTTTCTTGATTGCTTCTATTTCCATTTTTAATTCCTTCAACTGTTTGATTGTGTTTTCCTGGAATTCTTTCAGGGATTTTTGTGTCTCCTCTCTATGGGTTTCTACTTGTTTATTTATGTTTTCCTGGAATTCTTTCAGGCATTTTTGCGATTCCTCTCTGTAGGCTTCTACTTGTTCTCTAAGGGAGTTCTCCACGTCTTTCTTGAAGTCCTCCAGCATCATGATCAAATACGATTTTGAAACTAGATCTTGCTTTTCTGGTGTGTTTGGATATTCCATGTTTATTTTGGTGGGAGAATTGGGCTCCGATGATGCCATGTAGTCTTGGTTTCTGTTGCTTGGGTTCCTGCGCTTGCCTCTCGCCATCAGATTATCTCTAGTGTTACTTTGTTCTGCTATTTCTGACCGTGGCTAGACTGTCCTATAAGCCTGTGTGTCAGGAGTGCTGTAGACCTGTTTTCCTGTTTTCTTTCAGCCAGTTATGGGGACAGAGTGTTCTGCTTTCGGGCGTGTAGTTTTTCCTCTCTACAGGTCTTCAGCTGTTCCTGTGGGCCTGTGTCTTGAGTTCACCAGGCAGGTTTCTTGCAGGGGAAAAGTTGGTCCTACCTGTGGTTCCAAGGCTCAAGTTTGCTCGTGGGGTACTGCCTAAGTCTTCTCCGTGGCGGCAGCAACCGGGAAGATCTGCGCCGCTCTTTCCGGGAGCCTCCTTGCACCAGGGTTCCAGATGGCGTTTGGTGTTTTCCTCTGGCGTCTGGACGTGCGCAGAGTGCAGTCTCTTCTGGCCTCCCAGGCGCGCCCGCCTCTCTGAAGGTTCAGCTCTCCCTCCCACGGGATTTGGGTGCAGAGAACTGTTTATCCGGTCTGTTTCCTTCAGGTTCCGGCGGTGTCTCAGGCGCAGGGGTCCTGCCGCTCCTGGGCCCTCCCCTACGGGAACCCAGAGGCCTTATACAGTTGCCTCTTGGGCCAGGGATGTGGGCAGGGGTGGGCAGTGTTGGTGGTCTCCTCTGCTCTGCAGCCTCAGGAGTGCCCACCTGACCAGGCGGTGAGGTCTCTCTCCCACGGGGTTTGGGAGCAGAGAGCTGCTGCAGGCCGGGATCCGCGGGTGTCTAGTTCTTTGTTTTGTTATTACAGCTTTATGGTTGGAGATGGTGCAGCCATTCTGCGGTCCTACCTTTCCATCTAGGGTACTCCGAGAATGCAGACTAATGCTCAGCCATCTTCCTCTGATGGAGGAAGTTTGAGGTCCCTAACCTGGGTTTGGATCCTGACACCAAATCAGGCCTTCTGCACATGATGATACTTCTAATGATGAACCCTCATTTACAGGGTTATCAAGAGGCTGGGCCCTCCTGTGTGCCTCTAGGTGCTTTGACTGTGGGTTTGGACTGCAGGAGTATCATAGGCTGATAAGAAGGTTCCAGTGTTGACTTTGTCCTCACGTGTTCCTGAGCCATGGACAGATGGCCACTTTGGTGGTTAAGTCTGTCTCTCCATACTGCTTAATGAGATGTCTAAAGGCAGAAGGTGGTGAGAGGACAGAAGACCAAGGACCTGCTCTCATAGACTTCTGGGATGTCATCAGCTAGACCCAGTTGGAAGCAGACTTCTATAGGCTCAAGGCAACTCACTCTCATATCCTGGCTACCTATCACTATGGGATTCTGTCATGTCATTAAAATGAACATTGCTGAAGCCATTATCTGACCACACAGCCTTGTTTTCAAGCCACCAGGTCATCATACAGTCCTGTCCCCAGATCAGCACATGGTCTTGTGTATGGGCTACCATGTTACTAAATTGTTCCCAAGTTTCTCAGTCTTGTTACTCTAGCTACCATTTCTGTGAAAGTTCCAGAATCCAAAGCCATTAGGAAGCAGGCCTCTGAGGACAAGAACTTCATGAAATCCCTATGCCAGGCTCTCTCCAGCAGCACCCCATGCTGGTGGACCCAGGGTTTCTATGCTCCCCAACATACCTTCCACTCTTCACCTTGAATCTTATGTGAATGCACATAAATCCTAAGTTCCTTGACTTCCTTTCTTGTGGCCCTAGACAGAAGCTCCCTTTCTTGTTTTGATGTCTTAATCACTGTGAGGTGCACAGGAATTGGCCAGGAGGGCCCAGAGTCTTCGCCTGGCTATTGAGAGACTAGAAAGGCATCTTGGTGTTCATTTTATCCAGTACCATATATAAATTAACCATTCAGCTCCCTTGGGGCTGCAGGTGTGGCTGGGCAGCAGAGTGCCTTCCTGTCATGCTGGGTTCCTTTCCCAACATCACAAAGGGAAGGGAGAAGAAAGCAGGAGGGACATTACTTAGCTGGAGCAAACTCTTCCTCTCTCCTATCCCCAGAGGAACAGACTACATGTCCATTCTCAGGACTCACTGACTGTATGTAGCCCATGTACAGCCTCCTGGATCCTTCATGGATGTCAGACTTTTGGCTGAGGTGGGCAGCCTGGTGAGGCCCTAGTGATGTTCTGTATGTTTCTGAGGGACAATGTGTGGCTAAGAAAGGAGTCCACAATCCTCCCATGCCTCATGAGAGGAACTTTACTGTCTTGAAGTCTCCTCCACAAGTAAAGTGTTCCTTTGGTAACCCACATGGCCTCCCTCCTCCCTCCTTTACTGATGTGTGACTCTAGGTTCCTGCGCGTGGTACAGGAAGCATATACGATGAGGCTTATACATGCCTGCCTTCACAGAGGTTCTGTTTTCCTGGGATAAGTAAATAAATAAGTGAAAACACAAATGAATAATGTACCACCAGAGATGATACATGCTACAGGAAGCAGGATGCAGCCAAGAGCACATAGGTGCTCATGACCAGGCCTGTGGCTAATGGCCAACAGCCAATGGTTAGGCTACTCAGAGAACCCAGGGAAAACATTTCAACATTAGAGCTTAGAATGCTGGCTATGGCTACAAAAAAGTTAATTCCATGATTAGGAACTTTAAAGGATCAAGAACTGGAATGGGGGAGGGGCTGTCCATGTTAAGAGGAACCAAAGCCCTACCTGGGCCAGAGGACGATGGAATATGCTTTCTATAGCATATACATATATTCCTCCAAGAGAGAAATGAGCAGAAAATCTGTAACATGTCTTAGGCCTCGGAATGAAGTGAGAGATTTCCAAATATAAATGATGGAAAGTGAAGGCAAAATCTTTATTTCATATGTTTGTGTACCTATGTGTGTGAGTGTGCACATACGTGTGATTGTGCATGTGTGCACATATTGGCAGTGCTAGATATCCAACTCAGGACCTTACATGTGTTAGACAAGTACTCTACCCCTAGTCTACAATCCCAGCCCCTTATGAGTCCACCAAAAGCAGCATTTACTGTGAAGAATTTGTGCTTTCTGCTCACAGTTGGACACATGGGTTGCTAATATCAATTTTCCATTGCAAAAAAAAAAAAAAGATCACCAACTCATACATAAAACTCACTATCACTTATGTAATAACTAGCAGGCCCCAAGCCAGGGACCTCCCGTGATGGTGCCGCAGTGCCTTAATTCCTCACTGTGCTAGCCTGCTTTTACTTCAGTTTTGTCTTCCCCATGTTCCACGGTGTGCAGATCTTGCTGGCTATAGAGCTAACATGCTAATATTAAAGTGGTAATCAAGATGCCTCTAAATATTCATAGCAATAAATGCCTCCCTTGTGCCCCATGAATGCCAGAGCTGCAGTCTGAAGCATTTATTTAGTGCTGGAGAGGGACCTAGTTATTCCCCAGCTCCCTTCAATGCAGTATTTTAATACTGTTGTTATGCCTGAAAAATGAGATCCCTCTGACCTTCCAGCACGATGGTGTAGATGGATGGCTTTGGCTCTGAGTGGGCTCCTTGGAAAAGATGACCTCAAAGCTGTGATGGGAATGGACATGGCTATTGAGGGCGATTCTCTGCTCCTGCTAAGCCTGTGCCAAGCCACTGCACAGGGCTTCAGCTTCAAGGTCAGGGTCAAATTTTTCTAAGTCACTGAAAATTCAGCGTGTGTGTGTGTGTGTGTGTGTGTGTGTGTGTGTGTGTGTGTGTGTGTATGTGTACACTTTAAAGAGGCTACTCAGGTAAACTGAGGTCACAAGATGCAGTAGTGATCTTTTCTTGACTTTGACCAAAATATTTCACAGAACACCTTAGGAAAGAAATGATTAATTTTGACTCGTGTTTCTAGTTCACTGTGGCAGGGAAGACATGAGTGGTGCATCAGTTTATGGAGGCAGAAACACATCAGCAGAGGCTCTTCTGGAAACAGAAACTGAAGCCAGAATCAGGGACTAGGGAAAATCCTTCAAGAGACTTCCCTAAGTGACCCATCTCCACCAGTAGGCCCAACTTCCTCAAAGTGTCACAAAGCACTACTAACTGGGAATCAAGCAAACATTCAACACATAAACCCATGAAGGAGTTTCAGGCTTAATCCATAACATATGAGTAGGTCCTAGCCCAACAAGGTAGGCATCCTTTTAAGAAAAGGATTGCAGAAAAGTTTGAAGCACAGCCATACAAAAGATAGCATCAACCTACTTTGGGCAGTGTCATCCCTACACATGTAGAACTGGACTGTACAATAAATGTAACTGAACAAGCCAGGACAGATGATACAGGGAGCAGCATTCCTCCAGAGTCTGCCTCAGTTCCTGCCTTGGCTTCCCCCTAAGACAAATCAGCCCTCTCCTCCCAGTTTCTTTTGGTAACAGTGTTTATCAAAGCAGCAGAAAAGCACACTAGAAAAAGGGCTTCCTATAATTCTGGTAATAGTCTATATTTTCTGCGTAGTAGATAACCTATGATTGTTCTATTTTTAAAAAGTATGTTGATGGACTTCACACATTTGTTTAGAGGTTCTTCTTCCGGTTTAAAAGATAGAATTATAGCGACCGCCTAGATATCTTTGGCTTATTGATAAGAGTTTGATTGACTGGTTTAACAAATACAGCTCTTTGCACATCCAACAAAGGATTTAGTTCCATTAGGTAAATCAGTCAATATATCATCGTAAGAAAAAGAATGGTGTGCATTATGGTCTCCAGTCAATAACAATTAGGAAAATGGATGCAAGCGTGCTTTTAAACAAAAGTGTCCAGTGTAGTGAGTGGATTGGAATGGAAGATCCCTCCATTCTCTTTCTCCACCGGATATTTCTTGTAACACCCAGCTCCCAACTAGTATAGTGTTGTGGTTTGTACTGGTTTTCAACTTGATAGGATGTAGAATCACTTTGGAGACAAGTGTCTGAGCACAGGCATACTTGTGAGAGTTTGTCTACATTAGGTTCACGGAGGTAGAGAGATCAACCCTAAATGTGGGCAGCACCATCCCCAGGACTAGGCTGTCTACACTGAGGTTTGGTATAAGGATTAGGGGAGGGAAGCACGGAAGGTAGGGCTGGGGAGCAAGAGGAAGATGTCTGCAGAGCCATTTCCCTAGCATGGGTAGACTCCTGCCTTCACTCTCCACCTGTTATTTGCTTAGCCCTCTGGTGCCTAGAAAGATGTGCAAGCCAATATACAGAATACAAGTAGTATGTTGTCCTTCCTTTCATGGGGAAAGGACAGAACAGCAGGAGGTTGATGTGACACTTCTTTGAAGCTGATTCCAGTAGACAGTCAGGAAAAGCATTGCGGATAGAGAAGCAAGCATGTGTAAATTCTCAGGGCAGCAAGTTAAGTTTTATATTCCAAAAGCAGGCAAGGTGAGGAACTAGAGCCAGGTCAGGAGGGGGGAGGGCAGTGTAGGCATGTGAAAAGCATGTGGAGGCATGCAGGGGAGAGAACATTGGGAGCCACAGGCCAAGTTCAAAAGTGGTATCCTCTCGGTGCAGCGGGAAACGAGCACAGGCGCATTGCAAGATTGAAGTTTTAAGTGTCCTTCCACTGCTGGAGAATAGATGGGACGAAAGCAAAGGCAGACCCAAGAGAACCTGGATTAGAAGGATTCACAGGAGGAAGCCATGTATTGAGGAGAGGTGTCTGTGGGTTGAGATGGAGAGGGGGATGGGAAGGAGCTATGGGAGCAGGTGCTGTAGAGAACAGCTCTGTAGGACTGTTCCTGGGTTCAGTAGAGGGGGTGAAAGCCTTGGAACCTGAAGGATAATGTAAGAGACTTCTGCCACAAGCACACGATGAATAACGATGCTCTTGGTACAACTGGGGAAGATCAAAGAAAGGGTGGATGGATGGGGTGGATGGAGCTATGATAATGTGGAAGGGTTCAGAGGAAGAATCGCTAAAGGGGAAGAGTAGAATGGCCATATCATAGCCAGGGGTCCCATTTTCTATCTCTGTCACTCTGGTCTTCAGTACTTGGAGTTAAAGAAATTCCCCAAGAATAAAATTATCAATCTGTCTGTCTGTCTGTCTGTCTGTCTGTCTGTCTGTCTGTCTGTCTGTCTCTCTCTCTCTCTCTCTCTCTCTCTCTCTCTCTCTCTACCTACCTACCTACCTATCTACCTATCATCTGTCTCCTATGCCCCTCCAGTCCCCTCCCTCTCCCAATCAATCTCCACATGCCCCCTTTTCCTCCCCACTGAATATACTGATGAAGAGCATCCAGATGTTGGCAAGGCAAAGCCAATGGCTTTTCAGCTAATCTTTCCTGTTCATTTTTCAGGATCACCCAGATGTGCTGACTGTGCAGCTGCAGCTGGAGAGCCGAGAACTGATCCTCAGCTTGGAGAGGAATGAGTAAGTCAGTGCCATTCTTGGTTACAGAGTGGCAGAGAAAGTTAGGGCAGTGTCCACTAAAATCTGCTCTATCTTTTATACCACTGTCAAGATGTATTCAATCTCACCAGCTTTGCTCTAGTGGAGTAAAATCCATCTTATGCTTTCATTCAAAGATTTGGCTCTTTAACGGAGAAATTTATAAATTCCCAGAAAACAGTACACTGGGTTTTTGTTTTTGTTTATTTGTTTGTTTGTTTCTGAGAGCATAGGTATGTTATGTTTCATGTATGGCTTCTCAGGAGAAATGGTGTCTCCTTTACCCCCTGACACTCCCACAAGAACCACAGTCACAAAGGACTTCTTTCATGTATTTAATTCTTACTTTAGCTAATAAGCAGCCTGTATATAAAAAATTAACTCTATTTGTCAAGTCCCACCTAGTATAAAGCAGCAATTTTCCCTTTGCAGGAGAACCAGCCTCTCTTCCTCACTCTGAAGAATGAGGGTGCCCTGGGGGTGGGGGTTGGGACTGACAGAGGAAGAACGATAACCACCAGGCACATGCAGTTGCAGAAACCAGGATCAATCTCGATATGAGCAAACCATGTGCTTTATTGGATCAGAGCTTGAGTTTGTGGCGCTGAGACAATCGATGGAAGAGCCCGCCTGTCCTGACATGTAGCATGTAAGACCACAAAGTGCTGTAAATCAGTATACATAAAATGACACAGCCTGCCCGCTGGGATCTGCAACCTGCCACGTGGTGTTTTTTGCTAGTCTTCACACCAAGTGGATCAAAAGCTTGAAAAACAGTAAAGAGATGACACAGTTTAGTTTTTTTGTTTTGTTTTGTTTTGTTTGTTTGTTTGTTTGTTTGTTTGTTTTTGTATCCTGATAACGTGAAAATAGAGATTGAGATTTGGGCACATGGGTTGAATACTCAAGAGTTCTGAACAGAATATTATCTTGCTTTTATGTGGCTGCTTCAGAAAGTAGACAGTTTGAAGATCTTTCTGGACAATGTAATTGGTGTGTGTGCATGTGCAGGTGTAAGTACGCACCTGTGTCTTACATATGTAAGACAGACAGACAGTCACTTCCTCCATTGCTTTCCCCACTGTTTCTTTTGAGTCAGGATCTCTCACTGAGCCTGGAGCTAAACACTATGTTATTCCTGGGAAAGCCTCTAGGATCCCTTGTCTTTTTCCCAGTGGCTTTTATGTGGGTGCTGGGGAGTCGGAATTTAAGTCATCATGTTTCTGTAGCAAGAACTATAGCACTGAACAATCTCCCAGCCCTTCTATATTTGTCCATTAAAAATATTGTGGGAAATCACCTTTGTTTTTGCATTGCTACATGTATATGGTTTCAAAAATATCTTCATGGAGGTAACTGGAGAATGTGTTTAGAATACGAAATGTCCTCTGTGGGCTCAGGTGTTTAAACATTTGCTTCTCAAATGGTAGCGCTGGTTTGGAAGGCTGTAAAGCCTTTAAAGGGTGGGGCTTCTCTCAAAAAGATAGGTCACTAGCGTTGGCCCTGAGACTTCATAACCTGTTTCATCTCACTTGTCCACTGTCACCTCCTGTCCATGGATGCCATGTGACCAGCAAACTTATACTCCTACCACCAACCTTCATCAGGGTGGACCATGTTTTCAAACTGTACATCAAAGTAAACCTTCCCTGAAGAGGCTTCTTGTCAAATGTTTGGTCACAGCAGTGAGAAAAGTAGCTGGTACTCTAGACGCTCTCTGAAAGGCACAGAAAAGCAAACAAAAATCTCATAAAGATAGCCGTGGGGTCACGTGTCCTCCATGGGTTGCGATGATTGGCAGCGGGGCCTAGAAATGTCTGTGCTGCACATGCTCTGGGTACCTGGCCAATGGAGGAACAAGTTGCCCAGCACAGGGAAGGCTGTGATCCTGATCTTGCAGTTGGTCTCAGACTTGCAGGTAGAAGAGTGGAAAGATCTTACGAAATCCTTGTTTGTTTTTACTGCAAAGAGTCTGTTCTACAACAGAACATAGAAGACCGAAGGGAGAAGCGAAACAAAGACTAACAACAAAATAAACCACCATACAAACCCTGGGTGGCAGGGCAAGTACAAAGGTGGATATTCGCCTTATAAACATGGCTTTGCTGGGATGTCTCTCGTTGACACAGCAGTCTTTGTACAACCCTGGACCACTGCTTCAGTTAGCATCATTATTGATATGCCCTTCCACAGAAAATGCTGTCTTGGCCCCATCTGGTCCTCTAGGTTTGTAAAGTGGCTTAATTGCTCTGTTCATGGCTCCCTCTGGAAGTGATTTACCCTCTGTTACTGGAGATAGTGTAATGCATGCTGACAACCAGACAAAGGATAATTTGTGTGGAAAATCATCTCAAAGGTGCCCTAATTTATTCCTGTCCAATCCCTTAGGCCTTTCCCAAAATAACCTTAGAATTAGAAAAGTTAGAAACATGAAATGCTTTTTTTCTCAATCTCTTCCTTTTGTTCTTCCTAATGTCTTTGTTTATATTTTTATAGTATATGGATTGTAGGACTGGAGAGATGACCCAGAGGTTAAGAGCACTTGGTGCAAGACCCGTGTTCTGTTCCCAGCACCCACATGACAGCTCATAACTGTCTGTTACCCCAATTCCAAGGCATCCAGTGCTCTCTTCTAGCCTCCCTGGGCTCTGCACTCCCAAGCTACACAGGCCTGCGTGCAGCCAAAGCACCCATATTTATAAAATAAAAATAAATAAATGAATCTTTTTTTAAAGTATCTGGAATATCTGGGCACAGTGGTAAAATTGTAATCTCAGCACTTAGGAAGCTGAGGTAGAAGATTCGCCACAAGTTCAAGGCTAGAATGGACTGTATAGGAAATTTTTAGGCCAGCCCTGGCCAAATTACAAACAAAACAAAACCGTAATAAAAAATACTGGGTCATCTCTCCAGTCCTATAATAATGAATTTCAATTTGAAATACATGGTGAACATATAGTTATCCCTCTGAGATACTGTAGCTTTGGTTTCCTTGTACCTGTTGTACTGACTTTAATTTTGCAATGCTGCTAATCAAACCCAGGGCTGTGGGCATCCTAAGTAAATACTCCCCACTCATCTTTTCCTCGGTCCCCACCTGTGCCAGTTTTAAAGATCACAGTCTGTTAAAAGTAATGTTTTCATAACTCAGACATTCTGGTATTGCTCTTTTAATGATGTTTTTGCCCAAATATTCAGTGCAACCTTTAAAAAAATAGAAGGTTATATGTCTACTAAAGTTGAAGCGGTGAATACGCACACATTTGTGACTGTACAGTTCTGTGAGTAAAGAAAGGTGTTAGGATTCTCCTCATGCCATAAGACACAACAGGTAATTAATCATGCACCTTTTAATTAAATTTTAATTTCCATAGCCTTCGGCTCAGGAGATCCAATTTAGAAAGTTTAGTCAAATGAAGCCGTAAGAAAAGAGAACAGGTCATTTAAATATTAACACCCAGGACAGTAGAGGGCTTGACCAATCTGATATCGAGACTGTTACAGCTAGGAATTAGCCCCAGGTTCAAAGTCGTTCACTGCTGAGTCTCTTCCTCAGAACTAAATTGGTAGAAGATGCATAAAATGATGACGAACTTTACTGTTGCAAAAGAAATTCTATGAGGTACCCATTGTAAATATCATGTTAAGAAGTCGTATGCATGGCCTACAGTTTTCATTTTAAAATGATATATGTACCACATAGTTCTGAATACAGGGGCTAAAGAAGGCTTTACTGTTTTTCAATAACAAAGTAGCATGTTATAGCTTAGGAAGGAACTTTATTTTAAAAGTGCGAAAACTAGGAACGTTTCAAAAGAGGAAGGACAGCATGTGCCCAGTCATTAAAGGACCTACCACTCAGGACCATTTTTTAAAAGACCTTTGAACAGCCTCAGGCAACTCTCAGAGAGCAAAACTTGTCTACCTTTTGAGCAACAAACCCCTGGCTATCCTGAGATCTAGTATAATTAAAACCATGCTCAGCAATTAAAGCTGAACTAAGAGTGGCCTTGGTCCCTTCAGTCACAAGAAGTGTCATCTAGTCTGATGCTGGCAGAGCCCCTCATTATCCTCCCCAAACCCCTGCCTGGTAAGACAGCTCTTCACAGAACAAAGCTGGATTCTTATGAAATACTCCTTTCAGGGGATCTGTTTGATTTGCCTTCTAGCATCCCTAATTTGTGCAAAGATCTGCTAGTGGCTTAAAATATGTGTTTGTGTAACCATAATTGAATGTTTAAAGAAACATTAAGTTTCCCTGGAGCAGCATCTATCAGGACGTTGCCGTCTGTCTATGGGACAGCAGGGACCAGATTTTAGCTGCTGTAACTCCCCTGCATCCCTATAGATTCCCCAGCCATTCCTCAGTGTCGCAGAAACTGCATCTTTGATCAAAATGCTTTATGGGACATGCTGGCCAGCTTAGACATCCATTTTATTTTCCAATTTTTTTAAGTGAGAGCACTAGACCCCATTCAACACATCTCTCCGCCCCAGGGAACCTTCGGTTTGTACGTCTTGTTCCACCACTGCTCAAAGGTGGTTGCTGTGGGAAATCCATGAAAAACTAAATTTATACTTGGGGACTCTCTGAGCGCAAAGAATGTCACTATTGATTTTTATCCTACCTGGAACAATTCCAGACGTCTCTAAAAGGCAAGTCTAATTAGTACTTTGCTCCAAAACAAGAGCAGAGTGGGTGTTTAAACACTGTTCCATGGTGGGAATAAATATCTAGGAGGATGTTTGTTTTAATTTGGGGGATTATAACATAGTAACATTTCTCCCTTCCCTTTCCTCCCTCTAAACCTCCCCATATATGCCTTCCCACTCTCCTTCAAATCCATGGCCTTTTTTTCATTTGTTGTTACCCCCCCGTACCCCCGTGTGTGTGTGTGTGTGTGTGTGTGTGTGTGTGTGTGTGTGTGTGTGTCCCTAAATAAAACTTGCTCAGTCCATATAAAGCTACTTGCATGTATGTTTTCAAGGCTGACTGTTTGACATAGGACGATCATTAGGCGTGCCCTTTCTTCCCTGGGGAATAGCACCTCTCCCACTCTCAGCTTTCCTCGGTTGTCTATAGTGTTTTGCGTAGGGTGGAGGACTCATGGGCCTCATTCACTTTGGCACATCCGTTGGTGTCACCCTTGTTCAGCTCTCATTTGGCAGCTAAGCTGATGAGACATTTTGCGGGTGACTGCTGATGTGACTAAGAGGGTCAATCTCACAGCAAACTCCCTGATCATTTGGATCTTACAATCCCTCCATCCCTTCTTCGGCAGTCTTCCCTGAGCCTTAGGTATGGGGATCGTTTTGTAGATGTATCCACTGGGACTGGGTTCCACAACTCTGCATTTTGATGGTTGTGGCTTTCTATAGTGGTCTCCTTCAGTTTCAAAGAGAAGTCTCCTTGATGAGGGATGAAAACTGCACTTACCTATAAGTATAAGGACAGTGCTTATAGACTATTGTTAGGGATTATGCTGGTTTAGTAAAATGGTGGTTATAGAGTCTTCTCTAGTAGCCATGACTTCACTAGGTCTGAGTAGTTGGCTAGGTTTCCAAAACCAGGTATGTTTCCCTCTTGTTGAGTGGATATTAAGACCAAGCAGAGAGCTATTGGTTACCACCTAGCTGTGTGTACCACAATTTTACCTGTAGTGTTATCACAATGCATTGGTTGTTTATAGGTTATTCCATAGATGTCATAGATGTTGGTTGGTTGGTTCCCAACTTTGGGAGCTTACATGGTATCTTCTGATATCATGCAAACTAACCCTTAAAGAAAGGCATTCCCCACTCAGGGGTCTCTGGGCACTGTTTCTAGAATGCCTGGTGTCTTTAGCAATAGGGACTTACCTTCCACTTCTGGGGGATAACCAAAGACAACAGCAGCATGCTGTATGTTTGAAGAGTCTCTTGGACAGCCATGACCAATTACTCAGTGAGAGCTTCTCATGTCTGTTGGGGTTTTTGTTCGGTTGACTTTGGCTCTTAGAAGGAGTACTATCAGCTCAAATGAAAAGTTTATTAAAACAATATATGTATATCCATACATGGCATTATGTGTACCTTTTAGGTAAATAGTTAAAAGCATAATTGATTTTGGCTTTTTCAGACATATTTATAAGTGTGTTTATTTTAGATCATTCCTCAGGCTGCATGATACAAATGAGAGAAGTGTGGCTAGTGTGGAGATTGCGTTTGGCAGATTAAGACTTGGCTAAGTGACCATGTAGCAGATGTTAGACCATCATTCATGCTGACCTGGACTATGATGGGTTGCTGGAGAAGCTGCTTCTGTTTGCCTTGGGGCAACGTGCATTTAGTTTCACCCTGGCCTATGGTTTTGGCAGTTGTTGCTATAAAGACATAATGGGGTGCCCAAAACACATCTCCTGGCAGCACAAAGCTGAGGGGATAAGCGTGCCTGACAGGGCAGGATCTGGATTACAGGGATCTTTGCACTTTGGATCAATGGGCCAAAACTAACAAGATGAGATTAAATAGAGATAAATGTAAAGTCCTGTGCTTGAGTTAACAGTGTCAAAAAAGCCCCTGCAAGTTCAGGAAAATTGGCCAATAATCTTGTGAATGAGACTGCTGACTCAACAGGAACCTTCAAGGCTACATAGCTGCTGATAAGGATGACTTCCACAGAGCATGTGGAAGGCAGTAGCAAGCCCTAGAGAAGGGAGGTCACTTTCTTATAGTGACTGTGGCCTGGCCATATCCAGACCCTATATCCTTTACAGTCCTACAGGGCATTTGAGAGCCAATGGATCCTGCATTTATGTTCCTGCTGTTGAACAGTAGTTCTTTTCTCCCTACCAAGAAGAGATGACTTAAGGTCAGAGGGAGGGTCATGAATGTCCCACCACCATCTTCCACATAGCCTACTGATCATAGGCACTAAATTAACCCTTATAATAAATACTAGTGAATGACGGAATCTGAACAGCCTGCAGCCATCAGACATGAGTCACTAGGAGGTTGACAACATGTCCTACAGGGTATAGTAAGCAACTCCAGGAGATGAGCTTTAAAACCCAGCTGTTGTTTCTACAGCAATCTGTTTAAGGTCTGCCCCAATATCTTGGTCTGTGTAGTAGGGTCTAGGTCTGTGAATAGCAGTGTTGAAAGATTACTGCTCGTGTTACCTCTGATGCTCGGTGTAAATGGATTCAGTATGGTTTCCCTGACATGCCTGTGATGCTCAATGTTTTATCATACCGGCTTCTTTCTGTGCTCTGCTTTAGACTTTGTGGATGAATGAAAAATGGTTTAGATCTGTTCTCTTCCCAAAGCTCAGGTAACAGCCATACATCTCAATTCTGGATTATCAGGAGTCATCCTTTGAGTTCTTGTAAGAAAGATATTTTAACATCATAGCCTTTACTGCAGTTGTAAAACCTCTGTGTGTGGATCATTCACTTTTTCTCAGAGAAATGTGACCCACCCGTAGTGTCATGGGATCTATATTTCCTTGTTGATTCTAAGTACTGACTAAATGCAGAACAAAACTACTGTGATCCATGGCTCCACCTCTCTGCTTCCCTTATTCTGTTGACAAAGCCTGATTAGCATTTTGTTAATGTAGAGTTGATATCTGTTCACTCACTTGCTTTTCTCATCATTTACTTGTTAATATTTGATTGACACCTGATGTGACTTTGGGCATTGGAGATGAAAGAATGGTCTGACGTGGCAGTGGGCCCTGGAGATACAACAGTGAATGAAGTAAAGGCCTGGCCTTTTACAGACAAGCCAAGGAGCCCAACACTAGACAGACCATGTCAAAAGCAATAGATAAAAACCAGTTGTGCTTTTACCCAAGGAATGGGATGGCATGGGACACCATCCTGGCCTTAGGAAAAAGGGCAAATGTATAATTGAATGTCATCCAAGATATTCGAGTAGGCGTCATTCAAGATCTATAAATCGGCATGAAGCAGGTAAAGTGGACAGGTGGTAGAAGGTTCAAGAGAGAAGGAAAGGCAATGCAAAGGTTCAGAGTAGTGAGGAAGGGACATCTCAGAGACAAGGATTTCGCTGGGCTAAAGAGTAGATGGTAAAGAAAGAGGCAGGAGAGATAAGCTTCTAAGGGTCTTCTGCTCATTCGAGGACCTAGAATTTTCTCATGGTGGAGCACCATGAAAGACAGGACTGTGAATGGGACGGTGACATGATATGAGTCAACTAATTCTGGCTGTATGGAGAGATGGTATTGAAGGGTATGAAGAGTGAGCGTGACTGTTGTTATTCAGGGAAAGAGGATGAACCAAGTGAGTATGAGAGGACAGAAGACAGTTGTTAGAAAACACTCTTGAGGCAGAATGGACTGAATCTGAACGGTTGAACAGTTGGGCTAATGGGACAGACGATCCCAGGGGTAGACGATTCTAACACAGGAAGGTCTCGGACGCTGCTTTAATCAGATTAAGAGCCCCAAAACATACTGAGCAGTTCTGCCTGGAGTGGCAATCAAAGACATAAAAATGTGGAATATGGCTGGCATAGTCTTGTAAGATACCTAGGCTGCATGGAACCTGGTGCTAATATGGCCCATGGAGGACGATGGTGAGCTGAACAAGGCTTTTCTTTGCAATTTCTGGATTTATACAACTGACAGTATAGAGTAATATAAACCTAAGGTGGGTAGATCCCAAGCAGGGGGCAGACATTATACCAAAGGCAATGCCCACTCCATTTGGCTTCTAAGCCAGAGCTTGTATAACAGACAGAGCCTCCAGGCATGCAGACTTCCTGTAACACCTCTTCCACATTCCACCTCATCCACACACACCCACACAGTTGATACCTCGAAGCTCAGGCAGGCTCTCTTCCCTGAATGAAGCCCAGGAGATTGTTTCGAGGCCACTAGCATTAACCCTGAGCCAAGTGTTTAGCAAACACAACAAGCACAGCCATCTTCATGGATAATTCTGTTGTTCAGAGCTTGGATTTGCAGGAAAATATCCACCTATAATGTGCTTCTAGTCTGAGGTTCCTGATGTAGCATTTTCCAGTTGCCCCAGTGAATGTTGTCTCCTATGAGGTTAGACTACATCTGTTCAGCTCACCCTACCTTGTGCCTCAGAGAATCAGGAGGTTATAGAGGGCCACTGGAACACATTGCATTGGTTGACTGGAAGGCCAGTAGATAGTTCTGGGAATAGAGCCTTAGCTATGAATTGACACAAGCTATACCAATTGAAACATCTTCTAACTAGACCAAACTCGTCAGATTTTGCTAGCAGTTTCGCAGCCTTAACATTTAAGAGCATTTTAATTGGGCTAAATTTTATTTCCTGATATGAGCTGAATTCCTTTGAGTTTCTCTTTTTATTTGAAGTTGTGCAGTCAGATACTGGAAAAGGTCAGAATACCATTTTTAGAATGTTTTGTTCACCAATCTGACTTAACATGTAAGTGTCTAAGTGGGTTAAGATCAGCCTTGTCCAAACAGTATCTCTTTTTGTTGCAACCAGGGAATGTAGCATCCTTAATCAGGTTCCATAGGAGATGAGGACCTGCAAAGGATGCTTGAATCACTTTAGTCCCTCAACTCCTAGACCACACACGTTTGCCAATGAGAATCCTGCAGGGTGGAACTCTATCTCTGTCCCTGAAGCTGAATCCCAAATAAATGAGAATAGTAATCTTGTCTTCAGAGAGTGATCCATCTCTGGACACTGAGGGGAACCAGGGCAATCTGTGGATGTTACTATACTGGTCCTGGCCCTAAAGCATGGCTGGATAGTTGTCAGGTACTGCACGAGCTGGCTGGCTTATGGCAACATCTTCTTGACTTTTTTTCTGACTTTCCTCTACAGAGCAACCATGGCACTTCTGTTCATGGGTGTCACTAAAATTCATCAGCCACTTAAGACATCAAAATTAATATGCAGGAGAGCTTGAAGCCTTAGTGTAATTTTAATAAGTTTGCGGCCATTGATTCAGCAGGTTCCCAGGCTGCCATGGGGAGAGCACAAGGGTAGGTGATTCTGTTTAGAATGTTTACTTCGAAGGCATTATCCTGAATGGAACTGGAGCCCTTGCCTATTACTGGACTGGTCTCCCTTGTGTGTGTGTGTGTGTGTGTGTGTGTGTGTGTGTGTGTGTGTGTGTGTGTGTGTGTGTGTGTGTGTGTGTGTTGAATAACAGGTCTCCCTTGTGTGTGTGTGTGTGTGTGTGTGTGTGTTGAATAACTTGAACCCGGCAATTAGATACAGCTGTTTTCTTCATTTCTTCTCAGCCCCTCTCATTGATGCTACCAATTCCTACTTAATCAGTGATGTGAAAAGCTCTAATGTCCTTGATAACCAATAGACTAGTTTTTATTACTATAAAGTCTTTGTGATATGGCTGTGTTTTGCCAGGGGCTTGAACATTTGTTAGCATACTGGTGTTTATAGTCATATTAGTCACAGTAGACAGAGGGGGAAAACAACTTACATGGTCATCAGCAAGGTGGATAAACAGCATGTAGTTATAGATCCCGAGAAGATGAAGATTTTTTTTCCCGACTTAAGAAAAAATGTCACTCAGACACAGGCTTCAGCAGAGAAGCTATTGAGTTAAGCAAAATAAGCCAGGGACAAAAGACAACCAAGAGTGTAAGTTTATGTATGAATGGTCTAGTTTCTTCTCTGTTGATGTGATAAAACTTGCTGACCAAAAGCAACTTAGGGAAGAAATGATTATTTTAGGTTACAGTTCCAGATCACACTCAATGATAGCCAGGAAACCGAGACAGGAACTTGAAGCAGGTCACATTACATTCACAGCTACATCAACCTCAGCCATTTTCTTACTAGATCAAATTCCTTCAGAGTTTACAGTAAACTCTCTCTTAGCTTTTACATTTAAGCTCATTTTAATTGAGCTAAAATTTGTTTAAGAGAGAAAGGAATATATCCGTGTTGTTTGGTTGCTATTCCACACAGTGTATCCTCTGGCTAAGAAACTTACTTTACAGCCAAAGAAGTGTGTTAAGAACCACGGAAGATGCTGCTTGCTGGCTAGGAGGTAGGCTTGCACTCTTATAATTCAGGGTCATCAGGAATGTGCAGCCCACATCAGTTAACAATCAGGACAATCTCCCATAGACATCCTCACAACCAATTTTATCTAGGCAGTTGCTTGATTGAGATTCTGTCCCCAGAGGATCTAGTTGACAGCTAAAATGAACCAGAATAATGAAGTACCTAAGATAGATAAATAGAAATGAAAATGGAAGGGGACTGACAGGGACAGGGAGGAGGAAGCAGGAGTTTAATGGCAACTAAGCCTTGGGTGTGGAGGTTAAAAATGTCCTGGAAATAGAGGGTAGTGGTGGTTCCAACATTGTGGATATATCTCTTACCACCAGATTACACACTCCCAAATGCTAAAAACTACTATATATAAAATTATAACATGTAAATATATGTATATATATTTATTTCACCACTATTTAAATATCCAGAATCTGAGATCCCAGTATGTTTTTATCATCAAACAGAAGATTTACTTTCAATGTTCTTTCATGGACATTATGCAATATAGAATTTATTGAATCTTTACTTAATTCTAGGAAGAGCATTCATCTTGGTGAAGCCACTGTCCCAACTGGCAAACAAAGATGTAGCTGTACTGTACCTCACAAGAGCTGATCTGTATCCAGTTCATTCTCTTGGTTTTCTGAGACGGTCTTTCTGTGTAACCCAGGCTGGCCTCCAACCTATTCTCATTGGCAGTGTGTCACCACGTGCAGTGCTAGCTCACTCTAGAGGAACTTCTGACTCCCAGTGCAGGAGAGGACTGAGATGCTAGTGTTTTGATCTGATTATAAAAGCATCTCAAGGGAGAAAGGGTTCATTTTAGTGCACAGGTCAAGGTACAACCTGTCATGATGGGGCAGTGGGAGCTTGAAGTAGCTGTTTGTGTAGCATTCACCACCAGAAGCAGAGAGCAAGGAATGCATGCACCAGCTCGGCTCACTTCCTCCATTTCATACAGGCCAAGATTGCCTGCCCAGGGAATGGGCCTAGCCACAATTAAGACAGGTCTTCCCACATCATTCTTGACATAATCAAGATAATCTCCCACAGGAATGCCCAGAGGTCATTTCTAGATTTTGTTTAGATGAAAAATAGCACTAATTTTCATGGTAGAGTTTAGAGACAAGCTGTAGTTTCCATATAGTTGGAGGTCTCATCTGAAGCTTTCCTGCCTCTGACTTCCCTAAAGTTCAAGTCCTGGGATGAGGCCTGCTCCTTGCCTTTTTGGTTCCATCCTTCTCCTGATGTCAGCCAGCTTTGTCTGTTGTCCTCCTTCATCCACTCTACCTTGATCCACCTCATCTGACTCCCGGTCTTCACTTCAAACTGGCATCAAGAATGGGAGAATTCAAAGTTTCCCATGGACTATGTGTTGAAGTGAGTCCTGAGGGTCCAGGCTGCCTGTTGCCTGGCTTGGGGCTGATTGTGTGCCCTCCAGCTGGTAATTCTTGTCCAATAATGCACAGTTTTTGTCGGGCTCTCCATCCTGACATCCCATCATCTCATCCTAAGATTCTTATACATGAAGCAGTAAAAATAATGGTTATCATCCCTAAAAAATGAATAATGAGTCTCTAATATGAACTCTCCAGAATTAACAGTTGGCAGATATTTCCTTCCTTCCTCTCTCACCTCAACTTGGATTTAGAATCACCATAGAAACACACCTCTGGGCACATGCATGAAAATGAACGAGTCCAGAAAAGTTTGACCTAGCAGGGTAGATCCACCATGAATGTGGGTACCATCACCCACTAGGCTAGAGTGTGAGGATAAAGAGAAAGCAAAGTGAGAATGTGGCCTTCTTTCTCTGCTTCCTGATGCAGTGGCCAGATGTCCTCCACTCCAGCCACCGTGCCTTCCCTGCCATGATAGAGCAGTCTCCTTAAGCTGAGCCAAAAATAACCCCCCTTCCTTAAGTTATCTTGTCAAGTATTTAGTCCCTGTAATAACAAAAGTAATGAATGCAGGATTCTGTATTTGTATCAATAGAATAGATAGGATGTTAGGAGGTTGGTTAAAACATATTAAAAAAATAAAAATTTACTATAGGGGCTATAGAAATATATTTAAACTTTCTCTAAATTTTGGATCCAGTTTATTGTCTTAATTATTGTGACTTGATTGCATCCCCCCTTCTGTCCTAGTTATTTTTTTCTATTGTTGGGAAGAGACAGCATTACCTAGGCAACTTCTAAGAAAAAGCATTTAATTGGGGGCTTGCTTACAGTTTCATAGAGTGAGTCCATGGCCAAAAATTGGCAGGCAGCATGGCAGCAGGAAGGCAGGCATGGCACTGTAGCTCAACACTTTCATCCTGATCCATAAGCAGGAGGCAGAGAGAGGAACTGGACATGGCGAGGAGTATTTAAACCGTACACCCCACCCCTAGTGACATGCTTCCTCCAATAAGGACACACCTTCTAATCCTTCCTAAACAGTTTCACAAGCTGAGAACCAAACCTTCAAATATCTGAACCTGTGAAGCCTCAGAGCCCATGAGGCCATTCTCATTCAAACCACCACACACTCTCCATTCTATAAGCACCTTATTCAAAAGCTTTGTGCTTTAACACCAGATCATAACATAATCTTTATATTTAGGAAATTAGTCATTTCTTCAGATGCCTGCTTTCTCCCATGGCCATTCTGAATGAGATCTATAGCCCTAGGAACTTTGAGCACCAGAATTCATTCTCCTCTCTCTGGAAAGAATATATGACTTGGATAAATAAGCAGACACATACTGATCACTGAGAGAAACAAGGAGAATGTATCACATTTAAGTAATGTAACCAATTAACGGGTTCCCAAGTGAGCCCATGTTCTCCTTCTGGTGTATTTTATAGTAAACCAAGGAACCCGAGCTTCGAGCTTGCTCCCTGGAATCATGGGATGATCCTAAGGAGGCAGACTTGCTTATTTCCTTGGGAAAGTTAAACACATAAACAAATTAGTCTAGGAAAATTGTGCTACAAGAATGCTCCTGTTCAGCATTCAGACAAGTGGAATCCCCAGGCTGTAGGGAGGATGCAGGGTAGACAGCACCCCAAGGAAAACAGGGGCCCTCAACCTAAGACATAGATGGCCTTGTGTGAAGGCTGAAGGGCTTCATGGCCTCCTGGCCTCCTGGAGACTGTTGAATAAAACAAGAAGATGATGATGGACATGGGGCTCGAGTACCCAGGATGCTTGTTCTGTTCTTAAGCACATGACTGAGGTGTGTGCTTTTGACTTTAGAGTTTATTTTTCCACACTCTTCCATGCATGTCCTATGAGTCACAAGGATAAAACTCCAGTTTAGGGTAGCAAATCTTTTTTGCTTTCTTTCTTTTTTTTTTTTTTTTTTTTTACCCCCGGAGCTGAGGATCGAACCCAGGGCCTTGCGCTTGCTAGGCAAGCGCTCTACCACTGAGCTAAATCCCCAACCGGGGTAGCAAATCTTAACAAGATTTTTGTTCACAAAGGCCAATTCTGTTGTCTTTGAGCTTGTCCGTCTTTCCTTCCCTACTGACCTTCATAGATAGGAATCCAGATGAACATTCAGAGGACATTGCTGTTGGATAGAGTTTAAGTAAAATGCTTTTTGCTGCCAAAGACAAGAGTTGCTGAATATTTTTGATGGATTGACATCTTTTCTTCTATAATCTTTGGCAAGGAAACTTTTATAAAAGGAGATTATGAAAAAAACACAAATAAAAAGAGTGGGAATTCATAGAGTGTATTTGTAACTTCAATACTTACATGGCATACATCAAATATACTCATAATCTATATGTTCCTGTATTATATAACATTGCATTATATTTGACTATAATCTGTATTATGGGATACACATTTTCTTCATTTTCTTAAATGTATCCAGTAACCGATCAGTTATATCTAGAAAAATAAAGTTCATTCTACATCTCCAATGACTTAATGGGGCTTGAGATAAGGTCTTACCGTGTAGCCTAAACTGGCTTTAAACCAATCATCATTGGTTTAACAATTTAAAAGAAGATTGATCAACTTCTTTCAGTCTTCCAGGTGCTGGGAGAACAGGTGTGAGCCGCTAATCCTGATTTTTCCATGACAGCTGCCACTCTAGTGGGCAGTGTGAATCTCGGAGAATGGGCCTAAAAATCAGGTGAGCTAAAGTTGCAGGCAGTAGCCAACATCAGGCAATCAATACCCTGATGGTTAAGAAGAATCACATGACTGAGGTGTTCAATCACAAGGACAGGCCACATATGTGGTGAAACCATGTTTGCATAGAAAGGCACATGAATAACAGCTGAAGTAAACTCACTCCTCCCACCACACCTGGGAGGAGCATGAAAACACATTCCAAGAATCATTTTGTGTTTTGGAGAAACTGAGGTCATCAGACACTTGTTTCATTGGCGTGTTTTCACAAGTCCTCAGAATTCTCACATGACTCCATTTTTTTGGATTGTGTTCTGACACATGACTTTTCAAAAAGTTCTATAGGTGTTGGGGAAATAGCTAAGTCAGCAAATTACTTGCTACACAAGCACAAGGATGTGAGTTTGATCCCCAGAACCCAGAGAAAAAAAGCCAGATATGGTGGTACATGTATGCAATCCCATTGCTGGGGAGGTAGGGACAGGCCAGTCCCCAGGACTCTCTAGCCAGCCATCCTAACCCACTTTGTGAGCTCCAGGCAACCTGTCTCCAAAAAAAGTGGATAATGACTGGGAAATGACACTGGTGGCTATCCACTGACCTACACACACACACACACACACACACACACACACACACACACACACACACACACACACTAGAGTGATGTAAACTTTACTTTCTAAGAAAAAATGACAAGTTTTTACTTAGATCTTAGAAGATGAAGATGACCTATATATCAATTCTTTCCAACATTTGGAGACTGAATATTAAAACATTATCAGTCTGGAGCTAGAGCAATGGCTCAGCAGTTAAGAGCACTGACTGCTCATCCAGAGGTCCTGAGTTCCATTCTTATTATGAACTCAGAAGACCACCTTGCTGCCAGGCCCTTGGCTTTGAAGGATACTGCAGACATTGTTCTTCTAGTGTGGTTAAAAGGAGGAGCAGCATCATGGACCCTGCAGGATGCAGCTATGGGTAAGGGCTTCCGAGTCCAAGCATAGGGGCAACTGTAAGAGCAGGGCCTTGGAAAACCACAGAAGTCTCTCTTCATGGTCATTATTAGTACAATTCTCCCACCCCAGTGACCATGCCAGTAGACTTTTGCAATGTTAATATTAACTATCTTTCCACCCACCACATCATTTTAACTATCTTTCTTCCCCCACAGCATCCCCATCCTTTTGAGCCTCTCCAGGGTAATTGAGAAAACCCCCATTTACTCTACTTTTCACTAGCCTAATCTCTGCTTTCTGAACTGGGCTGTTACAGATCAAAGACACAGTTCCCAGAATTGCAGACTTTACCTAAAGGAGGTCATTAAAAGGAGAGGCCTCCTGCAATGTGAGCCCACAATTAGTCTGGCTCCTGGCTGTATGCCTAGTGTCCAGGACAGATCTAAGCACACTGTGGAGCATGAAAACAGGAGCCTCAATTATCATTGTATTTAGGAGTTCCTTGTACAGATGGGGATTTGAAGAGTAGGGAGAAACCTGCCCAAGTTCACACCATTAGGTGAAAGTGAAAAATGAAATCAGGGGCTTCCAATATTAAACCCAGGTTTGCTGAGTTTAACACTCTGCTAAACTCTGGACTCTGCATTCTACTTCACAGACGGTGGTCTCTGCATTGGTGTTTCTCCTTTTGTTCACAAGCTCTTGATCTTGTGCTAAGGTAGCATTCCGCTAGCCCAGTAGGCCTGTACACTTGTCAGCTGTAGCTGTCTTTACTATTTTCTGGATTCTTTTTTCTTCCACCCTTCTTACCATCTAACACAAGAGAGGAGAGGGAAAGGATAGAGGGGAAAGGGGCAATGTTATCATTAGACTACTTCCTGTTGGTTATGGGTGTTGAGTTCCTTGGGGCAAGTTTGATGTTTACCACCAGGATATCTAATTTCTTTTCATTGTTGTTTCTTTTTTGCACATGGCTACTTAACAAATTACAACTGAGTACAACCAACAGCAAACAACCAACCACACACCCTGCCTCTCAGAGACCTAGTGTTTTATATACCCTCTGAAAAGTTCCCAGAATTCCAATCAATTGCAGGAACTATGTGCCTTGCCACTGGCGAAATCATGTTCCTGCTGGAGCAGTAGGCAAATCATAGTCAGCTGCTGTAGACAATAGAAAGTAGCCCCATATCCCAAACCTGGGATTAAAATGAAAACATATTCTTATTTCTATGTTTTTCAAAGAAAGCAAAACTCCAAAATTCTCACTACAGTCAGCTGAATGCTCAGAACTAGGATTCCTAAGTAGAGAAGTCAATTCATCTACTTTTTCCTGAACTTCAGTTTTTCTCAGAGTTCCCAGATGATCTGAAGTGAGTAGGGTGAAAACACTGTGGAGAATCAAGCATGGCCTCCAGCTAGAAGAGGTAGGAGACTGGACCCTTTCTTGAAGAATGTAAATGCTCTGTCAGGTGCTCCCATCCCTCCTGCACCAATTCTCACCTCCATCCCCACCCCACCCCACCATACCATACTGCCTGGCCAAGGTCTCAGATAAAGGGATATCTGCCACTTTGGTTCAGAGGCCTTATAGACCAGTTTCAGCCTCCTTGTTATCTTTGTTATCTTACTGTCAGATTGTGATATTAGGAGTCAGCCTCATAGGACATGTGCTTATTCAGGGACTCCTTGATGATAAGAGGTTTTCCATGCATTGGAGGCAAATATATTTGGGTATTTGTAAATGCAGAGTCAGTTACCAAAGACAGCCCCACTTTCTGTTGGGATTTAAATGTAAGTGTTCCTAGAAACCTGTACCCTTTGCTTTCTAAAACTGCATACTGTGACCACTGATGTCTGTCAATTTGGAAAGAACCTCTATGGGCTTCACCAGTTCTCTCTGGCACAAAAAAGGCTGCATTTTGAAGCCACCTGTGTGTTGTTGGCGCAAGAGGAAGCTGGGCTGAGAGCAAGCATGAATTTAACTCAGAGCATAATCCAAAGTTGTCACCAACCTGCTTCAACTCCTTAGGATAAAACGTACCAGGCTGGGCATGGTGGTCCATGCCTTTTCTCCCAGCACTTGGACCTCTGTAAATGCAAGGCCAACCTGTTCTACATCGAGGCTACACAGAGAAACCCTGTCTCAATAAATATGTATTCAACATCTCACATCCACAAGCAAGCCCAAGCCAGCTTCTAGCCACCAATACAGTCTCAGTACTTCCAGGAGAAGGAACCTGCCCCAGCCACCACCCAGTACTTGCCTGAGAGCTATCAGCCAATAAAAGCCACATTGAGGGTCCTATGGAATGAAACAAGAGCTAGTATAGGATCTTAGAAATGTCCCAGACTGACCAAGGCACTCAGAGTGTGCCTCCTCCTGATGCCACTAGGAGCTCCTAACAAGAGCAAGTGACACTCTAACCCACAAATCTGTCTCGTGGAGAGCCCAAGTCAAAGTGGAGAAAATGTGTCTGGTTACAGTTTTTTCTTGTTGGCACACTTTTAAGGCTGTGTTAGAAGTTTCTGAGCATGTCAAGAAATCCTTCCAGAAAGGAGGGAGTACTCCCCAGAGATGGCAGTGTGTCAAGTAGCTTGATGGTAGCCTGGGAACATGATTGCAAAGCAGCTGAGGACCTTTACCCCTAAAGAGTGTGGCTGCCATAGCTGCTCCATGGGAATCCCAGGGCAGTGTGGACTGCAGCCCTGGAGGACGCTGGGAAAGTCAGACCAGTGCTGCCCGGCAGAATCACGCCAGTTGGGCTCTGTTACTTTGTTCACAGAGAGGGCAGAAGGGAAGAATAGCATCCCTAGGGCAGGGCTTCAGAAGGTGCCTGAGCTGCAGCTGATGCTAAGGAAAACACCCAGCCACGATGGAGCCTAGGAATGTGCTCAGCTGCACTTCTGTCCACTCTCTCTGCTTTTCCCTTGCATCAGCACTGTGCAGTGCATATGACAGCTGTCCCTGTTCTTCACAGGACACAGGACCAACTGAGGCAATTGATATGTGATAGCACTGGATACAGACTCTAACCAGTGACCTGCACAGTCCAGTTTTTTACCCATTCTAAAGATGAAAGCCCATGAAAAGGAGGCAGGGTGGGAGGTAGGCTGCACTGCCTAGAAGGGACCTGGGCCAGGGCCAAGAACTGGTTTGAATATCTGCCTAACACAACCTGAGGCAGACGAGCTGGTGAGGACTCAAGGACACCCTGTCTCCAGGAACAGGATGGGAACTCTCCAGGGAAGAGAACTAGGGATCCTCAGGACCTGCCATTCCTTTCAGAGGCTTCTCTCACAGAGCCCATGCAAGCTCAGGCCAGACAGGAACTATGTCTTATCACGGTTTATCCCAGGCCCTCCACTCCTCTTCACCGTGCCCTGCTATGAGGGAGCCCCCACAGTGCAAGTGGGATGATGTGTGAGGAGACCCTGTCATTCCCACCCCCAAGGGATGTTATCAGCCCAAGTGAATCCAAGAGCTATCTATCAGAAGACCTGTCTAGGGGCAAGACGTTTCTCTATCCTGCTGTGCTCTGCAATACAAGAAGCAGATGCCTCATTGTAATCTCCAAGCAGGCTCACTCATGAACAGAGCCACTAACTGCTTTTCTTCACACAAAAGAGCAATCTGGTAATTCCTTTGTGGCTGAGTCATTGGGTTCCAGCGCTACCCCTCCCCTCCAGGAACGCCCCTGGGAACAAGAGAAACGATAAACTAGTATAGATTAGGCTGAAAGGAACGAGTCCCCACCATGAGTCATGAGGACAGAGGACACGTTGGCAAGCAGATGAAAACCCTTTGATAAAGACCAGTTGTAAAAGCATGGCCTAACCTAATGTTGAGGAAACTGTGGTGACTCAAAGCATAATGTATGTATCACCCCCACGCCCTCCTTTTCTCTTTTCTTGACTTAAAAAATTGACAAAACAACATTTCCTGTGAGGGGAAGTTCCAAGAGGGAGCCTAGAGGGAAAGGGAGCTCAGAGCAGATTTATGTTCAATCAGAGTGCACAGTTGTTCTGTCATATATTTCTATAATGGCATCAGAATGGTCCTGCCCTGTCTCAAGAAAGCAGCTATGACCAGGCCTCGATTGCAAGATCTGCCAACTCACATCTCAGCATGGATAAAGTTGTTCCCCAGAAATGTCCCAGGGAAAGGGGTGGGGTTTCAGGAGGCAGAAGTGCCAATCACATAAGAGAGTCTCAGGGTTAAAGCCACATGTCAGGTTTGGTGGCAAGCACCTTTACCTTGCTGAGTGATCTCATCTCTCCCCACCCAGAGATAGCTCGTGACAACTGAGTATTAATCTACAATTCTGTCGATAAAGTTTCAGTTAGTAAGAATACATCAGTAACGACTTCATCTAAGCAAGGGGTTTACCCTATAGGAGTCAATCATTTAATTTTCTATTCTATATTTTCTTAATAAGGAAGGAAGATAAGGAAGAAGGGGGAAAGAGAGGTAGAAAATGTTAAGGGTAAAAGCTCTGAAGAATTTAAAGTTCTTTTAAAACCTTTTGTTTTAGAAAAACTTGATCTAATAAAAAAGAGCAAAAGTGTCTTGAACATTCATTCCACAAAGACTTTTATTATTGGACATATGATTAGTTTGGACACATGCATGCACACATACCTTACCCTTGCTGGTCTCCCAGTAAACATGTGAACAGAAGAGTCAGTCTGCTTCACCCCCTGTGGTTGATTCTAGGGAAAGCTGTTTGTTCTCACTCTTACCTCTTAAATGTTGGTTTACTTCAGTGAAGGTGAGCCTTGGTGAACAGCAGCTCCCAGGGACACCCTGTAAGGCCTCTGGAGCCCAGACCAAGATCCCCTGTTTATACAATCTGTGATTACTCTGCAGGAAACTACAACATCAAAAGACTGTAAAGAGCCCAGCAAAAGGCAGACTCGGGTCAAATGCTGGGATTTGCTTGTTCACTTTCTCCTCCCTGGTGTCTGAGAGTGGCCAGCCAGCATGAATATCAAGATGCAGTTCTGCCCCAGACAGACTCCCAGCCTGGGAGTAGATGATGAGTTGTGTTCCAACAGTGACCAGTCCATACAACTGCGTCTGTGTCTTGTGTACTAGCAAAGTACTTTTGACTCAAAAATGCTTAATCAATGAAGCCGTGAATTCAAAATTGCACTTGGAGCACTCTGGATTTACCTTTGTATCAAAGGCAAAGGCAGAGTGCTTAGCATGGCTTCCTAAGGCTCTCCAGTAGGTGAATGAGCCCTCTGTTTGCTCTTGGAGACCCACATGCTCTCTCCATTCATCCGCTACTGACTCCCACTTGGACAATTCTGTTTCCAGTTTATTGTAGGAAAGGAAGTGCTTACATTTGACCCTGTTGATGGGTGAGTGTGGCTTGATTTTAGAAGGTGAGTTAATTACAGAGTAAAAATATATCATCCAGAACTAGGCAGCATCAAGAGTATAAGAACATTTTAACCTGAGAAGACAAGACTAGGGAGAAAGTCAAACAGTGTAGTGCAGGGAAGAATATTGGATTTCATATCCCTCAATTTCTCCAACTGTAATAGGGATAGTTGGGTGTACCATGAAAGTTCTAGAATTGAAATAGGCAGATACTTGCAAAACATTGACAGCAAGAAGATTGTATTGATGGGTAATATTAAGGGTATAGTCTTTGCCTCAGAAACACCCAAGTGAGACTAGAGAGATAATTTAGTCAAGTGCTTGCCTTGCAAGCATAAGGATCCCCAGACCCCACATTTTTGAAGAAACAGCCAGGGTGGTATTAATTTTAATCCAGGGCTGGGAAGAAGGAAGCATGTTGTTTCCTGAGGCTTTCTGGCCTAAGCCGCTTTACAAGTTCAAGGACCATGAGGGTAATTAACTGAAAAATAAATGGTAGTTAATAACTGAGAAGTGACAGCTAAGGGTTTTCTCTTGATTCTATACATACATATACTCATGCAAACACATGCATATGTACATAAGAGAAATTTACTAAGTGTCTTTGATTGCTAGTGAGCCTGTCAGGGCAAAAACGCTTTCTGATTGACCAGACCTGTGAATGGAAGCAACGGATAGGGAAACCAAGGAAGGATCAGCTATTACAGTACTCATGCAAGAGTTGAGCTTCCTCAGAAGGGTGAAGCCTGCATTGCAGAGGACCCATAGGAGGGAACCCTGTGCATCTCTAGCATATGAGTGTTACAGCATCTTCCTTATTACTATGATAAAAGAGCAGACAAGAGCCAACTGAAGACAGAAGGGTTGATTTTGGTTCATCGTTCGAAGTAGAGTTCATGGCAGCAGGGAACATCTGGGAGCATCTCGTCCCCAGGAAGCAGAGGGAGGTGGATGTCGTTGCTCAGTTTGATTTCCCTTATTTAGTCTGAGACTCCAGCCAATGGAATGGCACTACTCATACTTAGAGTGTGTCTTTCCATCTCGATTAACCCAATGTTGAAAATTCCTCAAAGATATGCCCAAGGATTTGTCTTCAAGGTGACTCTAGAGCCTGTCACTTTGGTCATCAGCATAAACCACTGCAGACGGAAATAGTCATTTACTCTGTGTTGGGTACTATGCTAAATGCTATCAAGTTGATGGTGGTTTGGGTACTTTGTTGGTTTTGTTTACTCCCAAGCTCAGTTGTTCAGGCCCTCTTTGTAGACAAGTATGTAGCAGACATATTCATCCTGGAATGTATGTGCAAATGGTGGCTTCATTCATTAGACTTTTATCTCTGCACCTAATACCTGACAGTGACTGTTTAACAGAGAAATCGTTTACTTTGTTCCATGATTTCAGAGGTATCACTCCATGGTAGGCTGGCACCATTGCTATCATCTGAAGTGGTAAGATAGGGCATCATGGTGACAGGGCATGATAGAGCAAGACTTCTCACCTCATCTTAATCATAGCCAAGAAGCAGAGACCAGTTCAAAAATGTCTCATTTACCTACTTCCAACTAGGCCTCCCCATGTCTCAATAATGCCACCAAATCATGACTCCCTTGGTGACTTAATCCATTAACAAAGTCAGAGCCCTCATGATCTAGTTACTTTCAAGCCTTTATCACACGATCTTTGGGCCCATCTTATATCCAAAATATAACAGTGACCTTTTTTTTCTGGTAAGCCGGTACTATGGTTTGAATGTGAAATGTCCCCACAGTAGTCCCCAGCCATCATGCTGTCTGGGAAGCTTGTGGAACCTCTAATGGGGTAGAGACTCACAGAAGAAAGTGGGCCCCTGAGTAAGGACCTGTAGGTTTTATATCCCAGCCCTGCCTCTGTTCACTCTTTGCTCCTGACTGGGCATAGGAAGTGACCAAGGACCTTCCACTCCAGCTACCACGTCTTCTCCTCCCTGATCGAATAAACACCTTGAACTGTCATCCAGATAAGCCATTCCTCACTGAGGTTTCTTGGCATTTATTTGATGACACCAAGGAGGAAAATAGCCAAAGAGTATGAGGGATGTATAAGAGCACCGATCTCTTCCTCACACTTGGGTGAGGATGCGGAAGTCTGGAAGGAAGCACACGTCCCAAGTACTGTAGGTCATGAAGACGGCCATCCACAAGTGGAGGGTAGAGAACCCAAAGCCCCCTATGATACTCTCTCCTGAAGTTCTCCATCAGGCCAACTACCAGCCCTCAGCTTGCAGATACTCTTCCACACTGATCAATCCTCCAGCTCCTGAGCTCAAACAGCATGCCTCAGGGTCATTACCACCCTAGTCACATGATTCTAAAAAACATAATTGTGTACTCCTGGTACTTTAGCAAAGGCCTACACATAAGATACGGAGTTATGCCCCTCCCCACCCCACTCCCCACTTACATCGAGCATATTGTCTGCTCATGGTTACCATGCTGACTCTAGGGGTATTTTTAGAGTCACATGATCATTGGTCCATGGCTGACATTTTTACTAGTATTGAAAAATAGATAACAGCAGGATTTCCTAGTTGGTGACTTACTCTCAAGATTGGCACCCAGCCCTGTCTCAAGTGATTCACTTTATTCCCCGGCTGCTATGGGCTGTCAGCCATTCCTCCTCCTAACATGGGGCCAAAAAAGCACAAGATTCCCAGGACCCAGTCAGGCATTAGGAATACCCAGACATCACCCATGGCAGGCTCTCTCCTAAACTTGTCACAACGGTTGTGAAGTGGTGAGGGTTTCCACATTATCACCCTTTGTGTGTACATGAGTGACTTTGGTCAGTGGTTCACGTCACTGAGAAGCTGGGTTTTTTTTTTTTCTCTTGCTTTGTTAACATTGCACTTGAGTGGATGCAACACTGTTTTGTCTAGGGAAGAGGGAGGGAAGAGTTAATATTAAACAGCAGTGCTTTATACGTACCATCCCCACACTAACTCCAGAAGCGACGATGTTTAAGTAAAGCACGCACTCGATTCTGTAAGCTTCCTTGCCCGCTGACTTAGTGCATTACTGAAGTGATTTGCGTCAGAGGCTTTAAGGCTGTCACTGAAAAAGCCTTTCTTGTGAAACACTTTCAGATCTTTTTAAGAAGGATAATTGGAGTTATTTTCCAACATGAAGTGGTTTTATGCAATTTCAAAACCATTTTCATTTAAATGTCAAGTGACATCTCTTCTTTGCTATGGAGGACTAACTTGTATGCATGGAACTGAGTGGGTACCTGGGTATTGGTGGTTTACCCTCATGGTCTGCGGCCATCGTTTTTTGAGACTAGAGCTATGAAATCAGAGATGCTTTAAAACAAATTTGAAAAAGACAATTACCCAGAATATCAAGTCAGCAGATGAGTACCTCTGAAGATGTCCTTCATGGTATTTCCAGTGTCTGAGAAAGATGACCTTTCTGTCTCTAGAGCCATTCAGTCCACTTTAGATCCCACTTTTCTTTCAGAACACCAGGTTTTGGACCCCCCCCCGTCACCTTCTTTATCTATACTGTTTTGCCCCGTCCCTTCCTATGTATTCATTACTTCCTTTACATTGGTAAATATACCTTGATCTCTCCAGACTTTAAAAAGTAACTCCTTCTGCCTGCCTTTGATTCATCCACTCAGCCTAGCTCTCTTCCAGTTTAGTCAGAACTTTCTCTTTCACCTTGACATCAGTGTGCATAAACACCTAGGCTGTGGTGTTGTGTTCCTAAGCCATTCCTTGCCCAGTCCTGTGCCTCCCTTCTACACCCTTTTCTTTCCCACAAGGAAGGGACCTGTCTTATGCTTTCTTCTCAGCCCATTGCCTTCTTGACCCCTAGTTCTATCCTCCTCTTGAAGAGATCTGTACAGGACTTCATGGTGATCTCTTCCCCAATGTCCTCAACCTATACAGCTACAGAATCTCTCTACAGGCTTCTCTAAGTGTGAATGAAGAGTTGTGTAACTGGTTCTCAGCCTTTCTGTCTGCATTCCATGGGAGTGCTCTGACATCTATCTCCTACTGCTGTAAAGTTCCAAAAGGAATTGTCACTGCCATGCTACCCATTGCCCGGTAACGGTCCATCATCTTCTAATTCAGGCTTGCTAGCCTGAGCTCCAGGCCCCTGTGGGTGGTGGTTATTCCCAAATGTTCACTTGCCCTTCTTCTTGGGCCAACAGAAATGCCTTTCATTGTCTACATTTGGTTTGAGTTCCCACGTTCCTTCTTTCAGACTCTCTAGGACATGCTGTTATTCCTTCTAATCCTCCTCCACGTTCACATGGATTCACACATGGGTTGTTTCAACAGTCAACTCAATAATTTTCCAGAAATTTCTGGCCACCAATTTATCTTACAAAGATGTTAGAGCAATCTCCCAACTCATCCACTCCTCAATTTTTTTTTTTTTTTTTTTTTGCTACTACCAACTTGGTGCTCTTTCCAAAACATAGTTTAGTGCTCAACAGTGCTGTGCCCACTCACCCTTTCTACTTGGCTGGTTTTGTGTCAACTTGATGCAGAGAAGAAGGAGCCTTAGTTGAGGGAATGCTTCTGTGAGATCAAGCTGTAAGGCATTTTCTCAATTAGTGATCAATGGAGAAGAGCTCAGCTCATTGTGGGCGGTACTATCTCTGGGCTGATGGTCCTGGGTTCTATAAGAAAGAAGGGTAAACAAGGTATGTGGAGCGAAGCCAGTAAGCAACACCCCTCCTTGGCCTCTGTGTCAGTCTTGTCTCCAGGTTCCAGCCCTGCTTAAGTTTCTGTCCTGATTTCCTTTGATGATGAACAGCAATGTGAAATGTAGGCCAAATAAACCCTTTCCTCTCCAACTTGCTTTTCTGGTCATGGTGTTTCATAGCATCAATAGAAACCCTAGGACACCACTAGTTGATCCCCATTGCTGGGAGCTATATTAGGCACTTTTCCTATTCTGAGATAAAAATGCCCAAAGCTCTCTAAGGAAAAAGGATGGATTTACTTCAGATTACAGTTAAAGAGTATAGCCCATCAAAACAGGAAGTCATGACAGCACCTTGAGGCATCTGATTATACTGCTTCCACAATCAGGAAGCAGAAAGCAATGAATGCCCATACTCCACTATCTCACTTCTTTTAGGCACTACAGGACCCAAGCCTCGGGTATGTGCTGCCATCCTTCATAGTGGTTTTTTGTATCCTAATTAGCCAAATCAAGACATGCTTAGAGGCTAACCTAATCTGAACAACCCCTTATAGGTGTGCCTGGAGGCTTGTCTCTTGGGTGATTTCTAGGTCTGTCAGGTCGACAGTTGATACTATCCCAGGAGGGGATGCCCTAGTGTTTCTAGGTGTCTCCATGGTAGGACTCTATGTTACAATCCCACTTTCTTCTTTCTTTTTGTGTTCACTCCTGCTTAGCACCTCCTCAACACTCCTCATCCTATATTGCAGGCTTCCTCCACTCCTTATCATGCATTGCTGGCTTCTCCTCCACAGCCAACACCTCCATGTCTCTGCCCTCAATGCTCTCTTGTCTAGTTCCACCTGTGTTAGTGATGGGATTTTTATCACCATGACCAAAGTCCTTAGAAAAAGGTTAAGGGAGGAAAGATTTGCTTCTGACTTGTGCTTTCAGGAGTTTTAGTCCATGGTCAGTTGATTGTTTTGCTTCTAGGCCTGTGCTGAGGCAGCTCATTGTGGTGGATGAATGTGGCCAACTTGCTTACCTCATGATAGCAAGAGTAAAAGAGATGGAGCAGGAAGGATCTGGGGCCAAAATATATTCTACAGTGGCGCATTGCCAATGAATGCTATGAGCTTTGTTTTCAGCAGTTCCACTCAGTCAGGGCTTCTCAACCTGTGGGTCTCAACCCCCTCAGGGGTCACATATCAGATGTGCTGCATGTCAAATATTTACACTTTGATTCCCAACAGTAGCAAAATTTAGTTACAAACTAGCAATTAAATAGTTTTAGGATTGGGGTCACCACAACATAAGGAACTGTATTCAAGGGTCACAGTATAGGGAAGGTTGAGAACCGCTGTTCTAAATAGTCTGTTCAGATCCTGAATCCAGCAATGACTCAGTGTCCTCCTGATCGAAGGAAACACGGCTGGAAACACCCTCACAGACATGCTCAGAGGCTAGTCTATTAATGTAAGTTTCTCAGTCCAGTCAAGTAGACAATCAAGATTAGACACCCATCCTTTCCTTCACTTGGTGCATTGCCATCTATATAGTCTCAAGCGTACAGCCTGAGACCACCTTCTCCAGAGCTTTTCGTGTTGTTTCTAAGCCTCCTGTCTTATCCCAATTCAAGTGGAGTTTTCCCCTTCTCTTGTCCCATGCAGCTTTGTCATAGTGTGTGCTTTTCATTGTCCCTATTACTAAGATTGAAGGTACTAATGGTATACAAGCTACTTGGGAGCTCTTTATGGGGTCCTCAATGTCAGACACATACAATAATAGATATCAGTAAAAGCTGCGTAGATTTTAAGCTGCACTTAACCTGCTAGAGGAGCAGATTTAGGGCCCCACTGTTTAGCTAAGAGTATAATCTTCCTATGGCAGTTACCATGATTCCCCAACACATACTTAGTCAAAGATTTCCAGAAACTTTCCAGGCCTGTTCTTCCACTTCGAAGAGCATCCCTTGCCCTCCCTCACAACCTCTTATCAGCAGGCTGTGTTTGTTACCTCCAATATAGGCAGTATGGTAAGGAGCCAATGACTCATGTTTGTTCCCCAGATGTCTTTTACTAGTGGTCTTATCTCTCAGCGTGTTGTTCGGGCCAGATGAAGGTACAGGCTGTGCTACAGATGTCTCATGATTACTACCAATGCTGGACTAGAGGCATACACAATACTATGCATCAGAGACACATTTGATGAATTGTTTAGATATCTTAGCCTTCGTTTCTAAGTACTCAAGACAATCTAGCCCACTATTTTATGGCTGAACACTTATCTTTGAATCACCACAGAATAACCAAAACATGAGTAGGCAGTCTGGAAATGACGAGAATTTAAGCAACAGGAATTTTCTACTCCCAGCTCACCACCAGATCTGAATAGTACTATGAATTTTTGCTCAACTAGTCAATGTAGGATTTGAGAAACTTGTTGCAGTCAGTCACTAGAGTCATACTTGTTTCCCTGCAAGAACGCCATTACCATCGTAACTCTGTCAAAGGCCCTTTTCCCTCCAAGCTGCAAGCTAGACTAAGGATAGAGATGTCAGCACCATCTCCCATCCGGGAACTTCACCAAAATGCTTAGATATTTACATGTCTCTGAGAAATAAGGCATGTTTTATTGTAGGTGTTTTCATTTTCAAATAGCCAGCATTAGTGATGAAGGATGGAGCTCAGTTGAAAGAGTGCTTGCCTAGCATGTGCAAAGCCCTGGCTTCAATTTCTAGCACTTCATTAAACCAGATGTAGTGGTTGGTACATGGCTGTAATGTCAGGACTTAGGTAGAGGCAAGAGGATTCAGAGGTCAAGGTCATCATTGACTACATTTGGAGATAAAGGACATTTTAGACTACATGAGACCATGTCTCAATGCATAAACAAAAGGAAGAAAAGGGGTAAAAAAGCAAAACCCAGAAATTTAAGAATGTATGGTTTACTCATTCAATGAAGTCAATATGAATTCCTCAAGCTACCCCTATATCATGCTCCCAACACACACACACACACACACACACACACACACCACTAGAAGTTGCTTTCATTGAGTCTACATGGAGATTAACATTATTAGTCCCTGCCTCCCAGAGTGCTAAGAGAAGTTTGGAAGATGTGTGAGCTGAGTGAACACAAAGTAAGAATCAATAAATGCCCAATCTGGTTTCAATTACACACTTATTACTAGTCATTTCATTTGCCTGCTGCAGAATCATCCAGGAATTAAGCAGAAGAAACCTAGCAAAAAGATTTGATGGCTAGGCCACTCTAGGTGGGATTCTTACAATATTGTCCCTATTGCTTGAGCATGGATGAGTGATAACATAATATGAGTATGCTCCTTGCAGTGTCCTGTAGCCATCTCAGACGCTCTGGACATACAGATGTGATGAATATGTCTAGAGGGGAAAAAGGAAGGAAGAGGTAAAGTTATGAAGTGAGTATACATGGGTAGAGGGCAATTTCCCACAAGGGTTGGCTATGCCTCCCTCTACACGGCCTTGATTAGGTTCCATCCCTGGCATTGGGAGCTTCCACAAGGAGAAGAAAGTTGCATGAGATCTTGAGAGTCTACTGCATCTTGTGATAGAAAAAAGAGGCATGTACGTGGCACCACTGTGTACTGTTCTTTTCCATGTCAAAGTCCACAGTTAAATTATGTGTCTACCTATTTCTGCCCCAGCACAGAGACTTTGGCATCCTGAGGAGCCTGGGGTTCCAGCCATGGCTTTGTTTGTTATTTGTGTAGAAATTCCATACCTGTTCCAACTCAAAGAAAGCAAACTCGCTCTTTATTAAGCAGGTTCACACAGCTTGGGTCAGACGCTTTGCTGAGACCCACCGTGGACAGGCAGAGGCTTGCTTCACTAACTGCTGTGTTTGCAGGATCTCATGGAGGGGAAGCAAGCCCCCACTCCCCTGTGCCACAAGAACTGCTTACATTGTGCTTAAATTTGCCTCATTTTGCCTCGATTTTGAAAGTCTTTGGGGAATTTCAATGGAAAGCAAGTAAGAACATTTAGTGTTTACTACTGACCCAGAAATATAACTTACTCTCCTGCTTTGTAAAAATCCTTAGGCATCAAAGCCAGTGTTTACAAAATAGGTAAGGGGAGTTCTTTCCGAAAACATCAAGGGCATTTTAGAATATGTTTTTACAACTTGACAAAGTCTGTGGAGAAAACAAGGCTTAAAACTAAAGTGTTAGGAACAGTTGCCAATTGAAAACAAGTCATAAATGAAGATAAATTGACTCTAAGCGTATCATATAGAACAATGGGAAAATATTATCAGAATTGTAAAAATCTGATTTGTATGCATCTTTTATTTCCTCCAAACATAGCTTTGCAAGCGTAAATTGAAACAAGCAGAGACCAACTTGTATAATGGAGTAAAATCAGCCTGAGATTCCAAATGTATGTGTCAGGAGACACTGATTGGATTGGAAAAACAGAAACAAATAAACTTTGATTTCCCCTCATGAACTTTTTCTTTTCCATGGAGAATTCCAAAGGGTGTTTATAAGTCGTTTAACCACTAAGACCCCAGAGAATGTAGCAATAAGATAGTTAGTAATGTTCCTACTAATACCCCCTCCTCTTAGTTCTGTGTGTGCAAGCACACACACACACACACACACACACACACACACACACACACACATCTCCAGTATTCTAGCAATGGCCATGGCCATGCAAGTACTGTCCAAGCATGTTCCCATTTTCTAGATGGGGACACTATGCACAACACACATCAAATTTGCGCCCTGACTACATACCCCTTGGGTCACAAAGACACCATTCAAGCTTCATTCACACTGAAGTTACAGTGCCCTCCAGAGGCCTCCCAGGCTAGCCAGTGTTGAGCATGGGTACATGGCATTGGTTCGTCTTCAAAATAACTCCACTGAATATTAGCATCATGCTGGCAATGGAAAAAAGCTGGAGCCCAAGACAGATTCCAACAGTCTCACTGCTAGTCATGTGATCTAAGAGACTAGAGGAAAACATTGGCTAAATGATGTTTTTATAAGAACCCACTATGGTTGTGATTTTTCTGATTGAGGCATAATTGATAGCACATAAAAAATAGCTATTTTAAAGTATACAAGCTCAGTGTGATTTGGTATATTCACAGTGTATTATAACTACTACTGCAATCCAATTTACTAGTATTTCTTTCTACCTCCTTCCAAAACCACCAAAAGAACCCCCAAAGTAAGTTACTTTCAAGTCACTATTTCCATCCCTCCAAAGCTCTGTTAGGCCCTCATCAGTGTGTAACTATGGATTTCACTATTTTATTTTCATTTATTTCAGTGTGATGTACACACACACATGCATATGTATATGTCATATATATATATAAATGCACACATACACTTACACACACACACACACACACACATACACAAGACATGCACATGTGAAGGCCATAGGTCAATGTTGGGTATCTTCCTCTATCACTCTCTACCTTATTTTAAGAAAGGATTTATTTATTTTTATATTAAATGTATGGATATATTAACTGCATGTATTTCTCTGCCTAGTACTTTCAGACTCTAGAAGAAGGCATTGGCTCCCTTGGAACTAGAGTTATAGATGGTTCTGAGTTGTCATGTGGGTACTAGGAATTGAACTTGCTTTCTCTGGGAGAGCAGATGGTGTTCTTCACCACTGAACCATATCTCTAGCTCTGCTACCTTATTTTTTGAGACAGGCTCTCTCACAAAACTCGACGCTCACTGATTGGTTAGACTAAATATCCAGCTAGCACCTCCAGTCCTCCTATTTCCAACCTCCAGGTGCTGGGATTGCAGGCACACACTGTCATGCCCAGTGTTTTAGTTGTATACCAGTGATCTGAACCCAAGACCTTATAGTTGCACAAGCTCTTTGCATACTAAGCCATCCCCTTCCCAGCCTGAATTTGTCTATTTTTGTTCCTATAAATAGAACCATAGAGTATGGGTCCTTTTATATCTGGCTTCTCTCACTGACCGTGTCTGTTCACGGTCATCTATGTTGTGGCACATGTGAGAATTCTAGCTAGCATCATGGATTTATATGGATCCTGATTTGGTTGTGTACTTATTAGCTCTGAATAGTATTCTGAGGCCACTCTAAATTTAATTGACAGGGATTTTGGTGAACCCAATTGAGCAAGCCCTGCAAGGTTTAATACCCAGTGGTCACATAGTAGCAATGACAGCAGTGAGTAAAGCTCTTCAGGGGCTCCGTGGAGCTTTCAGAATATGGCAGATGCTCATGGCATGACCTCCAGGCCAGTGCTCCCTGCTCTCAGCCTCCATCTTCAACCTCTACAAGGCCCTTCACTCATGGATTTCTGGCTTCAATTCTTTTAGCTCTTGAATATATAGTTTTTGCTGCAGGCTCTCATGCATTCTTCTCCCTGCCTGGAAAAATTCTACTTTCCCACCATTGTGTGTTCCTTCTCACCCTCTAAGGCTCAGGCTAAATGCTGAGAGAGCACAACTGACCACCTGTCTGAACTAGGTACAGCCAATCCCTTGTTCCCTCTCAGGACTTCCTTTGTTTCCCATTAGACATGTTTCATAATTTACAATTGCATCCTAATGTGTGTTTATGAATTATTCACTGGTCTCCTCTGTTTCTCCCAAAAACTAGAGCAGGCATCTATTGTGTTTTGGCTGTCCCACCACTAGGACTTAAGAACACCAGCACATTTGGAGCCAGTCACTGCCCACAGGGCTATCTTTGTACTCCTAGCCAGGCCAGGCTTCCTGGGGGAGTAAAAGGACAATGGGCCACCAAGTGCTACTCTAGGTCAATAGTGTTGGCAGCACCTAGCAACTTCTTAGATGTGCCCATCCTTGGCCCTCACCCAAGAATGCTGGGGTTGCAGGTCAGCAGTCTGGTGTTAACAAGCACCCCAGGGGATTTTGCTGCTGGCTAGAAGCTGAAGAATGTCAATGTAGGAAGCATCCGTAACTCCATTCATACCTCTGGTACTACACACCCCCGCTCCTACCAGGATGAGTCCTGTGATCTAAAACATGCTCCAGACAGGTCTGGAGAGGCTCCTGAATCACAGGTGATAACAGAAACTAAAATGTCACCTAGACCTAGAAGAGATCATGAAAGTTTCATCAATTGAGAAAACAGAATGGCTATTGATTCTGAAATCCCATATCTGGGTGTATATCCAAAAGAAATGGAATTGGAACCTCAGAGAGACATCCGCAATCTATGTTCATTGTAGTAATCAGGGAATCAGGGTGGGCCAACCCTAGCTAGTATCTGCCAACTATGGATTGATAAAAAGATCTCTCAATCAATCTCTCTCTCTCTCTCTCTCTCTCTCTCTCTCTCTCTGTCTCTGTCTCTGTCTCTCTCTCTCTCTTTGTGTGTGTGTGTGTGTGTGTGTGTGTGTGTGTGTGTGTGTGTGTGTGTACATGTTGTAACATTATTCAGCTTCAAAAAAGGAAATCCTGTTACTTGGAACAATATGGATGAAACTGGAGGGCATGGTGTTAGGATAACATGCCAATCAGAGAAAATACCAAATGGTCCTCATTTTGTGTGGAACCTAAGAGCTAGGGTTCATCAGACTAGGAGGTGCTAGATGAGCACTGGCCTAGACTAGTTGACCTGAGGAGAGTGATGTCTATATCCATGAGACATATACCCTAACCCCCTTCCCTGACAGGTATTACCAGATGTTGCCTGATTTTGTATGTTTGAGTGTGAATTTCTAAGCAGAGAAAAAGTAATCACTGCACTCCTGTGACTGCATAAATAATGTTTTTTGGCTTTTATTGACATATGTAATATAATCCTATGTGCTATTACTGTACAAAATTGTAAATGGAACTGAGCTATTTATACAAGACATGGAAGAAAAAGAGCAAAAGGAAATGATTCACAGCTTGGTCCCTTTTTGGCAGACTTCCTTCCTGTCACTTTTCTATGACATAGCAATTTTGAGACTGGTGGTTTCCTCAGTGTAGAGTCCAGGAATTCCTGCTCCTGGGTTCTGCCTAATGTGTAACGCTACCTTTTGTGACTGTCCCAGGAAGAAAACTATTATGTTGTTATTTCTAAGTCAGTCTCTCTCTCTCTCTCTCTCTCTCTCTCTCTCTCTCTCTCTCTCTCTCTCTCTCTGTGTGTGTGTGTGTGTGTGTGTGTGTGTGTGTGTGTGCATACCTGTGCATGTATGTATGTTACCCACAGATCCAGAGAGATTATTAAATTCCTGGAGCTGGAATTACAGGCAGTTGTGATCACTTGATGTGGGTGCTGGGAACTGAACCTTAGTCCTAAGTTTCTCTATAGTAATACAAGAATGTATTTATGTCTGTGACATACATATGTGAATGGTGAGATATTGCCCTTCCTTAATCACTTCCTGTTTCATTTCCTTTATAGAAGCTTCTGTGATATGAGTTGTGGACCATAGAGCTGTAAAATACCAAGTAGGCTGTGGAGATGGCAGTTGTCACTTACCTCACCATCTTTTCCTGTACATTAGGGGTTGCTTGCTGCAATGCAGAGAGCTCCTTTCCAACACATGGTGAATTTTCTCAGACACGCAGGACAGGGCTTTCCTCATTTAGCTCATAAGTGTTCAATAACCAGTAAATACTCCTTCCTCCCCTTTGAATGTTGAGATACCCGGGGCAGGGAGGGTACTTCATAGTTCACATAAAGCACATAAACCTGCATCAAAACCGCCTGAAACCCACCTCCTCTTCAGACAAGTACCAATTGCCTCAAAGCTTGCGGCATCCCCAGACCTGTGCACATTCTACCCTCCACTGCTCTGACAGTCCCACGTGGCGCACAGTCCTTTGGTTTTCCCTTCTTATCCCTTTTCCTAAGTACTTTGCTCTGGGAGAGTGAGTCTTCCAGCATTCTGATTTATCATACAGTTGGAAGGCCAACACCATGTTAATACAGAGAAAAGAAGGAGCATGAGCATGATGGGAAATGGTGTGATTCACTCAGCTTTTTTGTAGATAGCAATTTCCAGGCGGAAGGATGAATGTAAAGTCCCCCGAGAGTCATGGGGAAGGACTCCTATGTGCAAGCACTTCATTTAGTAGCAGTGTAGGAACTGCATTCTCAGAGTAAAAGACACCCCACTGGAAACAGGATTCCCAGTGATCTGGTTTCACTCTAATAGGCCATAGACTTAGGAAGAGGATGTTTTCTATTTAAGTATTTCAAAAACATATGCTTAAAAAAACAACTAAATATCTTAGGATTTCATTAAAATGAAATACTTCTATCTGAGGGATGTTCGAAGTTCTCTCTTGACAATCTGTTTTGCTTCTGTTTCTATAGCTGCTGCTACTGCTGCTTAGTTTTGTGAGGAATGATTTCTTGGACCCAAGCATTTAATAGTTGAATAGAAAAATATCATCTTAAGGTACGCTCTAATGAGGCAAAATCCCTCAGGTTGCAAGTGTTAAGCTTTGGTTAATACCAGCCATTGGCTGCCATGCAGCAGGCATATTTGGGACTTTGTAAACTTTCAAACAATATTAGCTTGCTTTCGTCAGCAGCATTTGGAACCTGGGAAGTTCTGAGGGTATAGGGACTCCAATCTACTCAGATGTTATATATCCATCTTTCTGCTTTTCAAGTCAGAGCCAAGAATGCCTGTGACAGTCCTCAGCCTCTCTTGAGGTCATTCACTCAATCAGACCTGGGATCCCATGCCCATGTGTCCTGCCAGTTCTTCCCCAGGGGCACACAGCTTTGGAGCAGCACGAAGGAAACAGTCCTGGAAACAAACGGTGACTACCAATATCTACTTTCTTCTCACCCCAACCCTCCTTTAGCTCTTGCAGCCCCCGTGAAAGTATTGTAATATTTTGGTTTCTGTCGCTTTGTTTTCCTGGCACCGTGGTGGCATCAGGATTATTCAGCAGGTCCCTAGGAAGAAAGCAGGAGTGGGCAGACAAAGATGATAGAGCTCTGTCAACACCAGCCACCTTCCCTCAGTCAGTGCCTTCCTGAGTCCTGTCTTATTATTTATACAGGCTAGTGGTTCTCAAGCTCAGATCCAACTGAAAGTCACTGGGGATGTGACTGACATGTACATTGTGAATCAGTGGTCCAGAGGAAGCCAGAGACTCCCTGCTTTGTAGGAACCTCTGTGAAGGGGAGATGCTGCTGGCCCATGCTCTGAATAGGAAAGAGCTCTCTGTATAGATAGCATGTCACCTAAAAGGCAGATGGACAGCCCATGAGGGAGCTGAGCAAAGGGATTAAGAAGGAGCTTGAAGGTGTCAAAGACGATTGTGGTGGTGGTGGAAGCAGTGGTGGAGGCGGTGGTGATGACAGAGACAAGAAAGATGATGATGGAGGCAATGGTGGAGAGAGTGATGTAGATGATAGTGATGGAGATGGTGGCTATGGTGATGATGGTAGGGATTATGGGAATGATGGCAACTGCAGTGGTAATAGTTATGGCAGTGATAGCAGTAATAGAGGTAATAGCAACAATGGCAGTGATAATAGATATAATGGTGGTGATGGTGGAGATAATAACACTGATGAAGATAATGGTGGGGATTATGGAAACAATGATGGTAGATGGCGATGTTGGAAACAGCGGTTGTATTAGGTATGATTAATTACTAATGGTGGCAGTGGTGATAATGGTGGTGGTGACGACAGTAATTCTGACACTATAGTGGTAGTGCTAATTGTCATGGTGACAGTCATGATGATGGTGATCGCAATGGTGATAATAGTGGTAACCATGGCAATGGTGGTAGGTGGGGAAAGTGACAGAAATCACGGTGTTGGTGATGGCAATTACCTTTTGTGATAGTGAAGCACATTTATCTTCATAAGAAGGTCGCTGTTGACACAGCTGTAAAATCAGAGTGATTTCTAGAGACTAAGCAAAGTAGCAGAGCAGGTAGAGACACATTGCCCGACAGTTGTCCCTACAGGAATGTCTCACAGTTCTCCCATTAGCCCGCTTCCCTCAGCAATCGAGTTAGCTTTATTGTCTCTCTGTCCTGGTACCCGAGAAACAGTCTAGACCCTGGTGACCCCTCAGCAAGTATGGGCTCTCCTTTTTCCTTACTTAGACATTCTAATACGCCAGGGTCTCCTCAGTGATCTCATTTAATCTTCAAATAGCTTTGGGCATGGGTAGAGTTATCAGTCTCTGTTTAAAGGGAGAGAGAGTAAGGTTATTTGATTGGTTAGGGCACAACCAGAAACTCAGCCACTGTATTCAAAACCCTAGAGCCTCTCCTCCATGTCATCCCAGTCTTGGGCTAAGGACAGAAGGGTTTGTGATGGTGCAGCTACCTGATGGGCAAGAGGCCTTTACTGTTGACTGAGTGGTCTGTAGAGAGGACACCCTGACAGATAAGCACTGCACTCACTAGGCCCTCCAAGCCCACCTTGTCCTCTTACTCCTGTTACTGTCCCTTTAACTCTGCGTCCTTCCCCATAGTCCTGCCTGCATCATGGAGAGCTTACCCAGGCAGACATAGAGGGTGAAATAGCACCGGCCTGAGAATGGTACAGCTCCTGTTTCTTCATGGAGCCGTCATCTTTAAACCATCTGTGACATGTGTAGAGAATATGGTCCCCACCTGCCTGGGCTGTCTGTGCCAGCTCCACAGCTGTCTTCAGCAGGATGTCTCTCTGACGCCTTCCAGGACCGCCAGGGCTGAACCCCAGGTATGCATTTCATGTTACTGGGTAACCTCCATTGCACATCCATTGCGTTCTGCAAGGTTGCAACTTTGGTCCATCTGACTGGTGGGTGGAGATTCCTGTGCAGCCGTTTTCCACATTCTATTGGGGCAGTAAGGAAGTAGTAGCTATACCATACTGCAACAGTGCAAGGAGGTCAGACAGTAGTGTTATTCCTGGTCATTTGCTTGAAGTCTTTGGTGATAAAGGCTGAACCTGGTATATGCTGAAAGAATTGATGGCATCATTGCTGATGGATAGCACCAGGCAACTTGGCTTTGGTACATGCTTTGGTCTCCCCTCATTATCTAGTCCAAGTACATTCTTGCTAATATTCCATGTGTTACATATTCAACCTAGCTGCCTCCAACTATGCAAGGAAGTCTGACTTCCCACTGAGGCTTGAAAGCAAGCCAATATTCCAAAGCTTTGGGCAAGGCCATACAAGGTCACAGATCGCTTTGTCCTGATCTCACACTAATTTGTTGTGTGACCTTGGGAAGCTCTCTGTCCTGATCTCACGCTAATTTGTTGTGTGACCTTGGGAAACTCTCTCTCCCTCAGTTCATTCATTTATTCACCTGTAAAATTGAAGAAACCTCTAACGCTCACTTGGGTTTGACACTATGACTGACAGATCATAGTTTCCAAGCAGTCAGATTCCTTTCTCATTATTTCTCTTTCACCCCATGCTCTGTAATGGGTTGTGTAACACATAAATGATTCTTTAACGGATGAGTTCCAGTCTCATCCACCTTTCCCAGGAGGTATGGACAAGATGGACAAAATAGTCTGGAATGATCATCACTTCAGGGAAGCACTCACACCACAGCCACTAAGAAATGGCTCTGAAAACCCCACAGAATTCTGAAACTCCAAAAAATGGGCATCGAACCCTGGCACATGTACCCTCTTCTGGGGGGCATTGCCATGTTAACGTTTGTGGGAGTACAAACTTTTACAACCACTTTGGAAATCAATTTGGTAGTTTCTCAGAAAATTGGTTCTACCTCAAGACCCAGCTATACCATTCTTGAGTATCTACCCAAAAGATTCTCTACCCTCCCCAAAGGGCACTTGCTCCACTGTGTTCATATTAGCTTTATGTGTAATGGCTGCCCATCTGAACTTATCAGTGTGGAAAACGCAGCTGACAGCATCATTCCGGTTTGGTGCTACTCGATGCAGTGCAGCCCCTATAACTGGTCTCTCCTGCTGTGATGCCCGCCTGGGGTTGTCCTTGTGAGAATGGCACTGTGGGTGTTCAGAGCCAGGGTGAATGAGACAGGAAAAGCAGGAAGCAGAGGAGCTCAGGGGGCTACATGCTGTTGTTCTCCAGGAAAGTCAAAAAACTAAAGGCTGTGGTGTTGTGGGAGGATGCAAAGGAGCCTCACAATTGTGGGGTATGGTGGTGGGTACTGTGTCCCCTCAGCCTTCCTGAGAGTGAGGAGGCTGCGTCCACACATCTCCTCCTTCTCCCCACTGGCCACCTACTTTTCCACAAAAGCTCCATTTGGATCAGTATATAAGTTGCTCCCGGCTCTAGGAAGCTAGACAGGGTCTCTGTGAAAGAATGTGGTCAGATGTTGGACACACTTCCAGGTGTGTCTTTTCTCTTTTAATAGGTTTTACTCTTGGGCACAATCCAGCCTGAGCCTACAGAGCTGTCTCTCCCATGGAAGAGCTGAACATGGGACTTCCCTGACCTGTAAAGGCCACTGGAAAGAAGAGGAGGAGGAAAGTACCCCAGGCACCCCAGGCAGGCCTCAGGCTTCTCCACATCAGAGTTCTATGTGTTACAGGAGCCCTGGACAGTTCCACTAAAGACCCACCATGTGTTGCCCTTCCTCATAAGCACCAAGGGGTCTGGGTGTTTGGAGCCCTGTGGCCATACTTGGAGTGTGGGCCAATGAGACACTGTGAGAATATGTTGCTAAGGTTGGAATCCAACCCCTGCTCTGTGATCTGCTTGGCCCTGGGCTGACGTCTGGCTTTGAGGAAGTTGCCATTCCCATGTATAAAATTGAACCCTATCCCCAAGGAATGCTGTAAAGGCACTAGCTGCTGGAGAACAGGGATAGACACATCAACATTGGCCTCACACAGGGCAGGTCCTCATGCTTCCATAGCAAGCATTTGACTGACAGAACCATTGTCCTTGTCCCCCAAATTATAGATAGATACCTCATAGACTCTCAGCCCATCCAACCAAGGTCACTCCATGTAGAAGGCCATTCGTCATTTTACTGCCTGTGATGTGTACAGCACAGGCTGGACACCAAGACAAGCTCCTCGGAGAAGCAGCACCCAGCCCCAATTAGTGCTTGTCTCAGCCTTTCCCTCAGCTGATGAGAGTGAGCAGGAGAAAAAAAATGTGACAGGCAGAAGCTGAAAGAGGGGAAAAAACAGCATGCCTCTTTGGAATCAAATTTGAACCTCAGTCAGTGTACTGTTCTTTAGACTTATTAAGAGAGCAAGAATTGAGATTAAACTGCACCCAGTTATTTAGAGCTCTGCTTTATTATAAGCACAGCACCCACCCCACCCCCGCACTGCATCCTATCTGGATGCATTCGTGAAAACTCACAAACCATAAATGGAAAGGGAAATGGTGGAGCAAATGCAGAGTCTTTTCTGTTTGAATAAGGCAAAGTGTTTGTGGCAGAGCAGTTGGCAGAAAGCTGGGCTTTCTAACCCTCTGAGGAACCCAGGGACAATTAGTCGGGATGACAAAGCGGCTGACAAAAGCACTTTCCCTCAGCCCAAGTGAAAGGAAGGGGAATCTCCTCCAGGAAATCTCATTTCTAAAGGGTTGGGGTGTGTATCCAATGACGTCTGAGGTCTCTACAGAGATACAGAAAGGAACGAATGGGTGCTGGGGGTGCATACAGACATGGCACCACTGATGCGAGGAGAGTGTGAAGTTGCAGGCACACCGCCCCACCCGCCATCACCAATGTCTCTTGAACACCATCATCTCTGACCTCCTTATACTTAGAAAATAAGCCAGAAATGAGGACAAGGGCCCTATATGGAATCATTGGGGGACTCTATGGGCTGGGGTGACTATCAGATCTACTAATGAATACTTGGTGTGTGTTGTCTGTTACTCATGGGTCAGGTTGCATGGCTTCTGGAAAGCCTGGCAAGCTGCTCTCCTGCTGGGTGCAAGAGACAGCCCTGTGGTTGCCGTTCACCTAGATCAGAGGCTCTGCGCTATCTTCTTCCAGCAATGTCCCTGGGGTGGGCACTGGCCTTGTCACCGCTATTCAGGTGAAAACCACCCTCACAGAGAAGCTATAAGGCCTGAGCAGAAAACATCTGGAAACAGAGTCATGTTCAACCTGCCAACTCATTCTGTGGACGGTCCCAAAAGCTGATCTCCCCAAGCAGAATAAGGTCTCATGAGGGAGAGTTCTGTGCTACAGAGACACTTGGACCTGGCCTCTTTCTAAACACAAGTTCTCTGTAACAGCCTGAAATGTGTCCATGAGCTCTTTGACTGAGAGTACCAGAGCTCATGTTCCATGTAACACGTGAGCAGTAACCCTGCTTAAAGGGGCTGCACTGCACTGCCAAGAATCCCCAGCAATAGCCATCTAGGTTAGGAACTTCAGATGGACCATAGGTGGCCCTGGACAAGATGGTTTCTGGGGATATTTGGTTCTAAGGGTCTATGACAGTCGGTGACTCACAGGAATGCCACCTCAAGAAATTGGAAGGTGCTGCCAGTTTCAACCACACAGCCTTGGATCTAAGCTTTAACATAGTACCTGCTTGTTCTGTGGGGAGAATGAAGATGGTCTGACTTCCAGGGATAAGCAGGATTCCAGTTCTCTTGAATTTTAGATCTGCCTCTCCTCCTCCCACCATTTCTGTGTTGGTTATAGTTGATAGCATCTGCTGGCCAAGTTCTCTCTTCTTCACTGAGAAAGGAAAGGCCTGGAGAGTTGATTACAAGCATGTTAACTGTGTCCACATGTAAAGACATTACAAAATGCGTGGGTAACTGGTACATGTCAAAACCATCCGTAATCCCTCACTTTGGAGCAGCCTCAGCATCTCCACATCTCCACAGATCTCTTAGGCATGAGAATGTCCCATCATGATGTCATCACAACTGTGTCCTCTTTTAAAATGTTTCTGCATGGTGCTCTAAACTCTACTTCGTCAATGCCTGAGAAAGAGTCCATCAAATAATGCCATCAGTTGGAGTCTTTCCTCCTTTTCCTGGGCGTCTGGGTAAGCCGTCTGTTTAGAAGATACATTGTACAGAGATGAGCATCTTAGTACCCAGGCCTCATTGGACCACTCTATGTTTCCTCAGTGAGAACCACAGGAAGCTTGGCAGGACTTGGGAACATTTATGCTCTGCATATATTTTTAATGAGTTTCTTTCCAAGGGGTTGTGTGAGCATCTAAGTGTCACTGCTGCATGGAGAGATCTCATCTTTACCTCAAGGGAAGGTTTTAGAGTATGGCTTGCCAGTGTCTAGATCTATCTGGCCTTCTGGAGATGTGCAATCTTCTCACACAAGGCGCTGACCATAGTTAGAGACTAACTTTCTGTGAGAAACAGGAAATGCCTGAGAAGGGCTTATCGTTGCCAAAGGTGGTCTGCATGCTACCACTCGAGTCTGGGTGGAACGCTCCTCTGTCACAAGCTAGCTGTGGATAAGGCTTCAGAGCTGCTCCACAAACAGAGCCTTGGTAGCTTTGGAACAGGTAACTCTGACTGCCAGAGTCCTCATTCTGATGAGTACATTCAAGGTCAGTTTCTAGGAATGATCCAATTCTTATGTTATCTATAAACACACTTCTTTTTCATTTGCTCAGTGTTATCTGATAATAACAGAAAGAAAAACTATTTTCAAAACATTATCCAGGTGAAATGAATGTATGTGCCTGTCATATCGACAGGTTAGCTGGTACCCTGAGAGAAACGCTGCCTTGTAGGCAATTGCAGCATATCTATTTCCCTGCTGTACTATTGTCTTGGCCTAAGGTTGTTAAGCTATGGGTATCCACTAAGATGTTACAGTGTTGCAATAACACGATTGGCTTTAACGGGCACCCATTTTCCCCCATAAAATGTGGACATTTTACAGCTCTGCCCATCTTTAAAATGAAGATGAGGTTAAAGATTACTGGTACTAAGGAGCTAAGGAGATCAACTCATGTCCAGATTAGCAAGTGTGCCCTGCTCTGACTGGCTATGAAGAGGAATGGTCTAAGGACTGAAGTGATGTGGCTGCTACAGGACAGGTCATTCAGAGCTAAGCCTCCCAAACCAGGTCACCAGGACATTCCTGCAATAAACACCCCAAGCTGCGATCCCAAAGGTCACACAAGTCTGGTCCGTCCACAGTAATCAGTCTTTCACCCTGTATCAACAGTTGATGTACGTTTGTATTCTTTTGCATTCATGAGCCTCCTCTAAACAGCTTGAGCCACGTGGACTCATGACCAACATTCCCAGGCCCGGCTGAGCACCTGCATCTCATCTCCTTTACCTGGAAATTGGGGTGACCCTACCTTGCAGGGTTGAGGAGACCAGGCACAAGGTGAGGCACGAAGCAGCTGGGCAGCTGAGTGGGGTCATTGATGAACGCCTCTGTCGCAAAGGTCTAACCCACGGGCTTTTATTCTTAGTCCCCAAACACCTGTACAGATCTCAGTCCAGAGGATACCTTTCCCTCCAAAAGCCCTGTGAGAAATGGCACAGAATGGTGCGCGTTGCCTCTGAGGATTCGTTCTGGGTTCACTTTATGTCAATCACACTGGATAAGGGAGTCGCCTTTGAACCAGGACGACAGAGAGCAGCCACCAATCCCATGCTTTTGGGGATGGACAGTGAATGACGCAGCCTCCATTGCCCAGTGGTCTTCCTGAAACCCTTCCCACAACCTGTTTCTTAGCTCTCTCAGAGTGGGAACACGTTCTCCTCTAAACCCTCCATCTCACAGGCCGAGAGAGGAGGAGTCTCGAAGGTACCCACAGCATATCCCTAATTAGTTTAGATTCTACCTCGAAAACTGAATGCTTTTCAACCCATTGTAAGCCCTACAGCCTCTCCTATTTCCTAGTTCTGTGACCTTGACCCAAGCCTCCACTTGCCCATCTGTAAAATGGGGGCAAAAATAGTACCCTGGTGAGTGGTGGCATAGGTAGGTAGATGACGTTGGGCGACTGTCCTTTCTGTCCAGGCTCTCTTGAGATGATCCAATATTGCCAGGGCAAGCATTATAACAGTGTCTTCATTTGCTCTCAAAAGTATCCCAGTGTCTGTGGGGACCACCTAAACATATAGAGTACAGGTACCAAATAATGACATATAAAGGTTAGCTTTGGACAATGATAATTAATGATCATGTTGCAACATCATTGCTGTTCCTAGTCCAGTTTAATGAACACCAAAAAACACGAAAAGTTTTCATTTTTCCTATTATAAAACATTGTAGTTTACATGTTTTTTTTTAAGAGTGTGGACTCAGAGGGCCGCAGAGATGCCCAGTAGATAGATGAGAGGGCATTGTGTGCTTCGGAGAGCTCGGTTTCTAGCTCCAACCAGGCAGCTCACAACTGCCAGTAACTCCAGCCTCCTCGGATCCAGCGCCCTCTTCTGGACTCCATGGACACGCTTTCTCATGCACACAGACACACCAGGCATACTTTTTTAAAAATTAAGTATTTCTAAACTATTTAAATATTATAATGCTCGTCCTGGCAATATCATTTAGAGTGTGAATTTTAGATGACATTTCCACTTTCCAGTGACAATTTCATGGACTTGGGCTATTTAAAGTTTGTCATATTTCATATTACAGATTTTATCATTTTTTCCTATTGCAAATCATGATTTATACAGATAAGAGCATGTGACACAAACAAGTGTCACATTTCCTGTGTCAAATTCATAGAATTAGGGTATTTGTGTTTCTTCTTTGTAGGAATCCATGGGACCCATGATTACTTTTCTCACTTCTGAGTAAAGTTTGATTCCTTTTCTTTAATAGGTCACATATTTCTAGGCCACTCATTTGGGAAATAAAGCTCAATCTTTGCTAGTTGTTATAAAGTGAATCCACCTTCTGCCAGCATTCTCAGCTGTATGATGTGCTCACCCAGGGTCACCCGCTACATAAAGCTTCCTAGGTGCCAGGATTTGTTTCCTAGAAGCCTAGACTCTTGAATACTGAGTGCCACTACAAGGAGAAACAGGAACTGACTTCTGTCCTATGGAACCTTTGACCATCATAGGAAAGAGGCACCAAGGGCTAGAGACTAGCCGTGTATCTGGGAGAGGCACCCAAAGCCTCTTGAGTATCTCTAGGCTCATCTTTCATAATATGGAATGTTCTGTTTAGCTCTGACATAGCATCCTTTAGCCTTCTGCTGGGATTACCCTAGCATCCTGGCTGAATTCCATCCAAGAAACAGGCTACCTCCCTGACCCACCAAGCCTTTGTGATATATGTGCAGCATTCCCAGTGGCCAAAAGCATGGGCATCATTAATAAAGGACAGGTCTGCAGATACACTGGAGGCTGTGTGACACATTTTAAAGTGGTGGGAACAGATTTATAGCCTCAGAGTGTCCTCCTCTTCCTGGAGTTACTCAGGCCCAACAGCTCCATGAACCTGGAACAAAAGGTCTATCCTGAGGGAGGGTGATTTATGGAGAAGGCACTGATGGAATACATCTTGTTAGAGGCGAAACTGTTAGAGGTGAAACTGAGAGCTTTTGAGCTTAAAGCTTCTTAACAGTTGGGAAACAAATGGCGGTGTTCCCCCACCCCCACTCTTTCCCTCTAAGCTGACCTGTGCCTGTCTAGGGGTGGCTTAAGTCTTTGTGGGAGTTCTTTTAAGTCCAGAGGGACATGCATGATGCAGGGAGGGCTGGGGTTGTCCTTACTAGGCACTGTCTTCCTGGCCTTCATAGAGGAGATCTCCATGTCCTAGGCCTGAGCCAAGACTGAGACTTTAAGAGGAGCAAGGCCAGCAAGCTTGTTCTGGATATAGTGTGCCAATCTGGGGATGTCACCATCCTTGTGTCTAGAGGTATGAAAACTCTCAGACACAAAGCACAGCAGCAGAGAAACCTCAAACCCAGCAAACAAGAGTACTCAGAATCAGCAGTTGGACAAAGGCTTTTACCGGGGGCAATGGGACACACATGCACAGAGGAAAAGACCCTCCCCAAAGCAGAGGGAGGACTTGGGAAGCCAAACAATCCAGTCTTTTCTCAACGGCTGGATATTTTGGTTTGGTTTGGTTTTTAAGTTTCTTCTTCCCTAAATCTAGAGTTGGTCAATGTAGACACACAGGATAGTTGATTTGCCCACAACTGTTATGAGCATGTCATAATCCTGTTTGGAACTTGTTGAGCCAGTCCATCAGCAGGGGCCCTAATGACTGGAGGAAAAAATGTACAAGGCTTTTGTTTTAAGCTGCCAGGCTTTTGTGTCCTATCAAGAGAGTAAGAAGGAAGCCGGTCATCTTGGAAGTTCACTTACTAAGCCATGACTCCAGTCTCTATCTGTCTGTCTAGCAGGGAGTCTGTCTAATTCCTAGTCCCTCACTTGTAATCGCTCAAATAATTTTTATTTTGTTTTATTTTGTTTTTGTGGGATGCATGCTTATATGTGTGTATTCGTACATGTGGGGTACACCTGTGTACAAGTGCATTTGTTTGTGTGTGCAGCTGTGTGCAGATGTGTATGGAGGCCAGAGAAAAAGCTAGAATGTTATCTTCAGTAGTTCCATCTAGCTCCTTTGAGACAAGGACTCTGACTGGCCTGCGGCTCACCAAGTAGAGTTGGCTGGCAGCAAGCCCTAGGAATGCTCTTCTCTCTGCTTTTCTCACGGGGATGATAATCATGAGCTACCATGGCCATTTTCAGTGTGGCCTCTGGTGATCTATCGCTGATCCCAGTGCTCTGCACAGCAAGCACTTTGCCAGCTGAGTTGGCCTCCTAGCCCACTCAAGCTCTTTTAGAAGAAGTAGGCTGTAAGCAGATAATGTTAATGCTGCATGCAAAAGCGAGCACACAAAGCAACTAGCCAAGGTCCCAAGGCAGCTGATGTGGGGATGCGGTTTTGGCTGCTTCCTTTGGGTGGGGTCACATCTAAGACAATAACACAGGTGTCCCCAGAGTGTATAAACCTGAGGGCTTTGGCCAGAAGGTGAGGCCAACTCATGAGCTCTCACCTGTCACAACATTGATATGTTAGCAGACAGCACGGCACTCAGCCTACACACATGCACTTTTGTACCATGAACATAGGTTGGGCCCTAGTGAGTCAAAGGCACTTTGCTGCTACCTCTGGTGCTCTTTCTGTTTTTTGAAAATCTGCCTCCTTTCCATCATGGATTTGAAGCTCTCTTTGAAGTTGAATCTTCTCTTTGCTCGAGCTCTACCTCTAGCATTCTGGTGGATGCCATTTTCTACTGGACCCTTCAAATATGTTCCTCCCCCCATTCACCGAGGATGGTGTTTCTCCAAATTGTAAGAACTCAGTGTCCCATCATGTGATTCAAGGGACACTGGGATAAGCAGCAGGCTTCTCCAGGCAAGGTTCTGAACAATCTCCCTGATGCTCAAACCCCTACATGGGAGAGATAAAGAAATAATAAAAGGAGTCAGGAAGAGAGGCACACCCCTTTTACCTGCTTCCTATCTCGCCACCCCTGTGTGCCCAGGAACAGAAAAGGACACTACTTTAGGTCCTATAGCCCAAAACTATCGGTGGCAGAGCTGAATCGGTGCTAAGTAGCCTAGTGTGAGTGGTAACTTAGTGCCACGAGGTCATTCAGAAAGCCATAGATGTAAGCAGAAAGTTCAGGTACAGTTTTAACTGGCCTGACCAGATAGGTGTGTCTGAAACAAACCGCAAACATATGAGCCATGTCCTGAGGAGATTGGGGGTTCAGAGAAAATGGAGAAAAACTACCTGACAAAGGCAGGTGACAGTCCGAAAGACACAGAGAGAAGTATGGGAGCCTGGGAGGCTAGCAGAACAGAGCTGGACCCAGGCAATCATCAGGTTAAAAACCTAATGGCTATTGGTGGGGCCCAGGGTCACAGAGTTGGCTATTCCAGTACCAAAAATGATGTGTCACGGGACCATCTGCACCAGGAGGGGAGGGGGAGTTCAGAGTTCAATTCTAAGTTGAATTAAGTCACAGTGGAACCCCACAGATGTTCAACTTCAAAACATTTGCTCCTATTGGGGACCCTATTTCTTCATTTCAGAAAAACACAGTGCTGTTTGGTTTTGGTTTAGGGAGTGTGTTTTTGTTTTGTTTACAACAACAAAGGCACACAAGTTCCGAGAGTACCAAAATACACGGCTGTGCTGCAGATGGCTCTGTGGGGAAAGGCATCTGTGCTAGAGCCTGATAACCTGAGTTCAATACCTGAGAGCCACATAGTGGCTGATCCACTGAGTCTGATGATAATCCTCTTCCACTGCATATAAGAACACACACACGCGCGCGCGCACACACACACATACACACACACACACACACACACACACACACACACACACACACACACACCCCATGGGGGGAGGGAGTACATTTTAAAACAATTTTTAAAGATGTGGTGAATGAGTGAATTACTTGTTTGACTCCAAAACCTTCTCTCAGAAACAGCCAGTGCCCAGTCTCCCCCATCCTTTCTGTGAACATATGAACATGTCTGCTCTGGTGATGATGGCAGCAAACATCGTAATATGCTTGTGTTGTACCTGCTTAAGTCAGGAACCACTGAAAGTAACCATAAATCGCATCCCGGGATAACACTTTATAACAACCTACAGGCAGGAGTTTTTATCTTTCCCTACACAAAGAAGGGGGGTGGTGGTGATGGAGACACAGAGCTCAGAGGGGAGGGCTGGGAGGCCTCAGCCATCTACCACAGGGGCAGTCTTTCCTACCAGCGGTACGCTTCTATGTGGGATGTCATGTGTAGAGTGGGCCCTAATCATGTACCCAACATCTTCTTGGTGACTATGCCAGTTGTTTCTGGTCTTTGCAAAGGGATCAGTAGATCACATGATAACATTGGGCTTTTCTTTCTATCGTGTTCCTGTCTTAAGAGTGGTGATGGAACCTTGTTAAGCTCGAGATACACATTGGTCCAAAAACCTTGAGTTTTGAAAGAGGAACCTTCTCTGACTTGCCTGCAGTTTGTCTATGCAGAGTCGAGACAGGAGGTGGCCCCTTTAAGGGGTAACCAAGGTGAGAGCTCATTCTAGTGCATCCACAGGGGGCTTTCAGGAGTACAGTTGAAAGGCCCTCCTTGTACCCTGCTCCAGTTCAAATGCTCTGTACCTGACTGGGGGCTTATAAGAATATGGATTATTAATCACAACAACAATTAGCTTTAGTCACATGGAGAAGCAAGCATAAGAACAAATATCTAGTTTAAACTGGTTGGTAATTTAGGCCTGTTCATATTTCTATACCCAGCAATTATTCCGCAACTACCCTAGAGAAAACGTCGGTGTGTTTCAGTAGGTGGCTTATTCATCTCAATGAGTTGGAAAATTCTAGCATATCATGCTGCAAAATTGTGTGTGGCACAAGTACTAAATTGATTATTAGCTTGTCTTTCCTGCCTGTGCAGACAATCACTTTAGAATCAGTAATGTTTAGGGATTTGGTTTTGAGACAGCCTCACTCTCTAGCTCAGGATGGCCTATTATCTCTGAAACCTATAGTGTAAAACTGGGTAAAATGAAGTGTGTTCTTTTCAAAGAACAAAGAATGTCCACACCACACTCTCCAAGATGGTATGGTCAGGTGAAAACATATAACCTGTAACATTTTATCATTTAAAAAATACTGCCAGACATAATTTTTTATAGACATGGTCTAACCTTGTACCCACTCTATAGCTGAGGATGACTTTGGAATTTTTGTCCTTCTGCCTCCACCTCCCAAGTGCTGGGATTATACCTGGTTAATGGGATGGTGGGAATCAAATCCAGGGCTTCATGCATGCTAGACAAGCACCCTAACAATTCAGTGTGATGGTTTGTATATTTTTGGCCCAGGGAGTGGCACTATTAGGAAGTGTGGTCTTGTTGGAGTAGGTGTATCACTGTGGGCAAGGGCTTAAGACCCTCACCCTAGCTGCCTAGAAGTCAATCTTCCACTAGTAGCCTTCATATGAAGATGTAGAACTTTCAGTTCCTTCTGCACCATGCCTGCCTGGATGCTACCATGCTCCCACTTTGATGATAATAGATTGAACCTCTGAACCTGTAAGCCAGCCCCAATTAAATGTTCTTATAAGACTTGCCTTGGTCATGATGTCTGTTCACAGCAGTAAAACCCTAGCTAAGACCCTGAACAATACCCTTAATAATTTTATATTGAGTAGATTTCTGAGCTTAGTTACTCTACAAAATAATGAGCGTTTTCTTCCAAGTGTTTGTTGAGAATCCATTACCTGTTCCACCCTGTGTTGGATACCACAGGGGAAAATGGCTAAGCCAAACATGAATTCTGTAAGGCTTGGTGAGCTTTGAAGAGTGAAAGCATGAGGCTGGAGGTGATGCTGAAGAAGTTTGGGGTGGGAGAGAGGGCTCAGAGGATAAGGGCACTAACTGCTGTTTCAGGGGACGCAGGTTTGATTCTCAGCACCCACAGCCATCGATAACTCCAGTTTCAGGGGATCCAATGCCCTCTTTTGACCTCCATGGGTACTGAACACATACATTATACACAGATGTGTATATGTGGGCAAAATACTCATGCATATACAATAAGATGAACCGTTTTTAACTTAAAAAATTCTCCCACAACTCTGTGACTATAGTAAAAAACACTGGCTTGTCCAGCGTAGAAGGGGGAGGTTTGTGGTATATGAATTACATCTCAATAATGCCGTAAGCTCACTCTCATGCTGTATATGTGGAATCTATCAAGAGGCTGATGGGGAAACTGACCTCAAGTTCCAAACACCTATTTCTTCTGTTTAGTGATCACACAAAGAAATAATCCTGTCCCTACATTTACAACAAAATTGAGAAAAATCAACATAACTGTCATTAAGCTGCTCTCAATTAAGCTCTGAAGGATCTGAGTGCTGGTGTTGAAGAGGGTACTTCAGTCAGTCACTGAAAATGATGAAATTAGATTAGCAAAGCAAGGCTGACATGAGAGACCGTAGAACCCCACAGCAGCCCTACCTTCTGCATATACACAGGAAGAGAGTGAATTGATTCAAGCCTATTTAAAAAAAAAAAAAACAGAAAGAAGAGAAAAGCCTTAGTCAGTAAAGCATTTGCTGAAAAAGCATGAGAGCCTGAGTCTAGATCCCCAGCCTTCACATGACCTCTCTGGGGTTGGGGAACAAAAGGATCCCTGGGGCTTCATGCATAGTGAGTCTAGCCAATCAGTGAGCTCTAAGTTCAGTGGGTGTCTTGGTGAGGGTTTTCATTGCTGTGAAGAGACACCATGACCAAGGTGTCTCTTATAAAGGACATTTAATTGGGGCTGACTTAGTTTTAGAGGTTCAGTCCATTATCATCGTGGTGGGGAGCATGGCAGCATCCAGGCAGGCATGGTGCCGGAGGAGCCAAGAGTTCTATATCTTGTTCCAAAGGCAAACAGGAGAAGACTGGCTTCCATGTGACTAGGAGGAGGGTCTGAAAGTCCACCCCCACAGTGACACTCTTCCTCCAACAAGGCCACCCTTCCTACGAGTGCACTCCCTGGGCTAAGCATAGTCAAACCACCACAGTGAAAGACCTAATGGTGAAGATTGAGGAACTCAGTGCTCACTCATTCCAAGCATTTTGCAAACAAGCTTCTCAAACCAAGGCTTAGAGAAACACTAATCATAGCATAAACCAACTCATTCTAGTATACTGAGTCTTACTGTAAACCAAAAGCTACATTTGGTAATGTGCATTTATTTTTTAAAGCTTTTTTATTTATTATGTATACATGTTCTGCCTACACATATGCTTACAGGCCAGAAGAGGTCACTAGATCTCATTACAGATGGTTATGAGCCACCATGTGGTTGCTGGGAATTGAACTCAGGGCCTCTGGAAAAGCAGTCAGTGCTCTTAACTTCTGAGCCATCTCTCCAGCCCCCGATAATGCATTTTAACAAAGTAATAGTAGTAGGTTCCTACCATAGCATGTATGACCTCCCAACCCAAGAGCTTTGGACCAGTCTTGCAGTTCCAGAAATAGATTTTTTCCTGTGGAGCAGGCCTCCAATCCAATCAGAAAGTAGTTGGTTATCCCAATAACATTCACGCCACTTTTTCACCAGTTGGCACATCTTGCCTGGGTGGTTGGTATTGTAACTTAGAGAGTTCATAGCTGAGTAAGTTTGTTGGTGAGTTTCTGCCCCCAGAAGCCTGCATATAGCACCTTTCCAGCACTATGAAAGCCAGTTGACAGGGAGAAAGCTCCAAGCTCAGTTCCACTTGATCTCTCTATGTCCTACATGTGCGGTCTACAGTATGTGGGGCATCATATTCCTCAGTGGGGTAGCCACTGTTAAATTGGCCTTGCTCAAGTAAATAACCCCACAGCCATGCTCCTAATAAAGTGCAGAGGGCACAGAAGCAAAAGGCATGAGTAAGAGCGATTTGTTGGGAAGAAGGAGTTTGGTGGGTACGGAATATGACAAATCTCTCAGTCTCTCTCTCTCTCTCTCTCTCTCTCTCTCTCTCTCTCTGTGTGTGTGTGTGTGTGTGTGTGTGTGTGTGTGTGTGTGTGTGTGTGTGATTGTGAAAGAATACATATAAAAAGTAATATGGAGAGACTGGGAAAATTACTCACTAAATAAGAACAATAAATTGTTTGAAATTGCTATAACAAAATATAACACTGTATGCTGTATGCCTATGATGTGTGTGTGTGAGTGAGTGTGTGTGTGTGTGTGTGTGTGTGTGTGTGATTGTGAAAGAATACATATAAAAAGTAATATGGATGCCCGGAAACCGGGAAAGGGAATAACACTCGAAATATATATAAGAAATACTCAAGTTAATAAAAAAAAAAAAAAGTAATATGGAGAGACTGGGAAAATTACTCACTAAATAAGAACAATAAATTGTTTGAAATTGCCATAACAAAATATAACACTGTATGCTGTATGCCTATGATGTGTGTGTGTGTGTGTGTGTGTGTGTGTGTGTAAGTGGGTGTATGTGTACACATGCACATGCATTTGCATCTATCTGGGTGCATATGTATGTGCAGTCTAGCTAGCTAGCTTACCCAGGCCTGCCTTGTATCTGCATCTGCGTGTTGGGATTGCAGGTAGCTGGCATTTCTCCTGGGCACTGACTTGGATTCTGGGGATCCAGAAGATAAAATAAGCTATGCACTTTATCCACTGAACCATCTCCCTAGGCTACCCCCAAATATGTTTTTAATGATCTCTTCCTGGAATCCCCTGTGTCTTGTAACCTGCATGAGTGTCACCAGATGTTTCCTTTACCAACCTTCCCAAAGACCTGTTGAGCAGCTGCTGGCAGAGCACAGCTGGTGTAGACGGGTGACTGTGGTGCTATGTTGTCACCATTTCATGCTCTACAGCTTGTCCAGTAGGATTGCTATGTGTTTCACTGTTAAGGTGTGACAGAGACTCTTGTTACAGATATTAGAGTGGATCCTGGCACATTTTCCCATGACAACAGGACACCAGGGTTTATTTTCTCTTAGCCATGTGTTTATAAAGTTTAAAAACCAGTCCTTAAGAGCAGGAAGGAGTGGCATTGTGTTGGTCCATTGTTACACATTTTCATCTATTCGAAACAGTTTATATATCCAGCAGATTTTACAGCAGTGTCACAAGAATATATACCGAAAGGTACCGTACAATAAAGATTTCATAAGCTGTATATCTGTCACCCATCTTTAGCGAGGCCTGAACCATCTACATTTTCTGGAAGTATGCTTGAGAAGCAATTAATGGATGAACAATGTGCCTCTAGGCTGATAGCTACTGGTTCTCTGCCCAAATTCCCCACCGTGACTTGACAGCCTCTTCCTGCCTCTACAATTCTGGTTTGCATTGCTCTCTCACCAGCTGCAATTCTGACAGCAGTATAATAAGTAATAGAAAAGTTCCATTAATCCTCGAAAAGAAATGTTCTGTCACTGGATGATTTTTAGAGAGTATTCCTGTGACAAGAAGTAGTAGCATAATTGAGAGAAAGCTCCATTTGTAGAGACAAGAAGACATGATCACTGAGAAAGTCGGGGGTGGGGGCATTGAGAGAAGAGAATTTCCACTCTCTTCCAACCTGCCCACCAGGAATTTCTGTGGGAGATAAATCAGGAGAGGGCATGTTGCCACTGAGCCTTTCATAGCCTTTCCTTGCAATAAGGACCTTTGAACCAAGTACCTCAGATGGTATTGGCTTTGCTGTCTCTCCCTGCTGAGAGCCTTTGTTCTCTTCTGCCCATATTTTGTAGTGTCAGTTTGGTCCCACAGAAGAATATCTACTTATCCAAATGGTCAATCATCTAGCATCAAATAGCAAATAGAAAACCTAATTCCATCTATTTCTCTTTACATACAGACAAATGGTGGTGTGGCATGTCTGTCCTGCACTTTGGACATTTGCTCTTGAATGTCATTGCACCTGAGCTTCAAGAACAGCCATCTGAGCAAGACTGAGTGCTTGTGATGTACACACAGTTGCTTCAGCCTGAGCACCACCATGGGTAGTCTAACCATAGGTTGCCATGGCCACCACAGGATGGTAGCAGCATCCCTGGCCTCTACCAACAGTCCATCATCCAGATTGTGAAAAACAAAGTGTCTCCAGATATTGCCAGTGTCCTCCCCAATACCCCCCACCACACACACAGGGACCAGAAATCAACTGCAGTTGAAAACCACTGATTTAAAATCAGGAATGTCAAGGGCAGCGTCTCCAAATTTCCCAGGATCTCCTTCTCTTTTCTCAGCCAACCAATGGAAGTATGGAGTTCTCCAGAACAGCATGAGTCTCTTATCAAGAAGCACTATGTAAAAATGCAACTCTGTGAATAATAACCAGTTAGCATACATTATCAAGGGGGAAAATCGAATCCACTAAAATCTGTTCTCTTGGAACGCTAGCTGTCTGCTATTTTCCACTTCTTGTTATGGACATTAAAGCGCATAAGGGTTTCTGTATATTTTCATAATCTTATCAACAATTAATTATGGAATTTAATCTGTGATTCCTAAGGGATGCTGATAAGGAGATGAGTGGAGCAAGATCTGGGAGAACACCACTGTCTGAGTAACAGTTTAAATAAACAGACACAACTATTATCCTTCCTGGTATCAGTGAGGAGTCCACAGTAATGTAAACGCCAAGGATTTTGTGAAATGTCAGCCGTGAGAGTGACTGTGCTTCAGGAAGCAGCTGCTGGGCGAGTTCCCCTCAGAAACAGAGAGAAGAGCATTAAAGCACATGGACACACACTGAGGACTTTTGAGAAGTTTCTCTTCAGTGAATGACTATTTTAATGTAGTTTCATAGGAGATAATCAGAACTCGGTTATAACACTCTTCTAGGACTGGAGAGATGCCTCAGTCCCCAAAAGTAAAGGCTGTTCCTCTAGAAGACCCAAGTTTCTTCTCAGCACCCATGACAGGTAACTCACAAGCACCTTTAACTCAGGCTACAGGGAATCCTATTTCTGACCTCCACAAATGGTGCACCTAAATTATACGGCACATAAGTATATTTATATACATATCTACACACATCATATGTATACATGCACACAAACACACACAGACATACATGCAGTCTGCTCTCACCATTTTGGAACTGGATTACTAATCGATGTGTTCTTCCCTGGAGGAACCTATTTCTCCTGCCCTCAGCACTCCGTAGTTGCCTGTAGCTCTTTGTCTAGAATAATGAGGCTTTCTGAACTTTCACCCATACACTGTTACCATATCTATTGGTATCTTCTTTGTCCAGATCATGTTCAAGCAATTATGTATGTAGCTTCTTTGGCAATTCTAGAAGATATGATCTCATCAAATTCTTTTCCTCTAGCTCTAACACTCATTTCACACACACACACACACACACACACACACTTCCGAAATAATCCCCGAGTCTTAGGTACAGGAGTTGCATGGTAAATATATCAGTTAAGACTGAGCTCCACACGTCTGCATTTTTGATTAGTTGTGGTTTTATGTAGTGGTATCCTTCAGTTACCAAAAGAACTCTCATTGATAAAGGCTGAAAACTGAACTGATCTGCGGGGATGAGGACAAATATTTAGAATGTAGGTTAGGATTATACTGGCTTAGTAGGGCAGAGGCTGCAGGTTCTCCTACAAGACCCATGGCTTTACTAGCTTTGGGTAGCTGGCTTGGTTTCCAGTACCAGGCATGATCTCCTACTTGTTAAGTGGAATTAAGTCCAATTAGAGGGACAAGGTATGTGCCAGTACCACACTCTTGGGTTTCATTGTTTCTAAAGTCAAAAGGACATCAACTCTGCTAACATGTTTGGAAACAGGGAGCGATAAATTCTGCCAGTCCCCTCCCTCTCTGTGCTCTTGTTCCCCATTTACAGACCACAGAATGTTCATCTAAGGGATTTCCAGTCTGTTCTTCACCCTTTGCTTTCTGTCTGCAGAGAATTGCAAAGTCAGGAAAAGTTAAATCCCCCATCGAAGCACACTTAGAAGTCAAGGCATGACTCTCATGTGTTTCTTTCCTCGAATGTTGCAATCTAGCAGATGACCCGATAATTGTCTGTGTTTAGTCTTAGCAGACACACATAAACGTACTGTAATGGAGAAGGGTCCCCTCCTGACAGCAAGCAGGCGGCGTGGTGAATCACACATGATTTGAATGCACGTGTCTTGGAAAGAGGAGACTGTGTGTCTCCTTACGCATGTGATGTTATGATTTACACAATTCCATAGCTGAGTGTGAAGGAGTTGACTTTTCCTTTAATGCTTATGTTTGAAAATGTTTTCAAAAGTGGATTAATGTGTCTCTAAGCTAGGCAGGGAAGTGTCCCTTCACACAGAACTTAATGGGATGCTGCTTTTGGGAGGATTTGGTGGGTCAGCATCTTTGTGTATTAGCCAACACTTTACAAGGATAAGAAAGAAGTCCATGTCTGTGTATAAGTTTTATGGGCAAGTTGTTTTTATGTTACATAATGGAGGTGCTTTCTTACAGTCTATTTTCTCCCAGAAATGAAAGCTTAACCGCTTTGGGCAGCAGAGATCACAACAGTAGGCTTAATTTGAGCTTAGTCCAGACTTGGTTTGTTTAGATGCCGCTGAGAAAGATAGGCATTTCCCCCAGATACATGAGATGTTTGTGGGAGAGCCATAATACCATTTTCTCACCATAATTTTTAGACTATGATGTGTGCGTGCTTTAATGTGGATGAGCATATGAACCAGCATGCTTTAGAAGAACCGACTCCAGTACCGACGCTGTTTTGTCTAAAACTCTGATCATCTGGTAACCAGACCATCTCAAATTTTAGAAGATATTAACTCAAAAACAATCAAAAGAATTCTGCCAGTGATACTGGTCAGCTGGTCTCAGATGATTGTATAAGGCATGCCCCAGGCCTACTGAAAGAACTTGTGAAGTGTGGAGAGTTATGGGAAGGTTCAGACTCTGAGGTGAACTCTCTCAGCCTGGGCTTTGGCTCTCTGTCTGTAAAACATGGTGGGAGGCGCTACACCTGTGTGGGGGAAGCCAGTCTGCCTGGGAAAATTGTTCTATGAGAAAGATAGATCGTATTTGACATACACATACTGACTTTTGAACTTAAAGAAGGGGTGACAGGTTTGTAGGCTTGATAGATCTCTTCCATTTCAGCTTTACCTCTGTCATCAACGTTGGATGAAGTCTTTTGCCATCCTACTAAAATGGGTTGTTGTGATTAATCAAGTTAAACGTTGGGAAAATGAACTTACCATCCTAACTATTTTTTTTCTATAGAAAGTGAATTCTTTGGATTTTTTGTTTGTTTTGTTTTAACTTCGTTTTTTATTTATTCATTTTACATTCTATGTACTGCCCTCTCCCAGTCACCCCCTTCCACAATTGTTCCCCTATACACCCCCTTCTCCTCTGAGAGGGTGAGGCCCCCTTGGGTATCCTCCCACCCTGGCATATCAAGTCTCTGTAGGACTGGGCACATCCTCTCCCACTGAGACCGGACAAGGCAACCCAGCTAGAAGAACATAGCCCATGGACAAGCAACAGCTTTTGGGATAGCCCCTGCTCCAGTTGTTCAGGACCCACACGAAGACTAAGCGGCACATCTGCTACATATGTGCAAAGAGGCCTAGGTCTAGCCTGTGTGTGTTCTTTGGTTGGTGATTCAGTCTCTGAGAGCACCAAGGGTTTAGGTTAGTTGACTTTGTTTGTCTTCCTGTGGAGTTCCTATCCCCTTTGGGGCCTGCAATCCTTTCTCCTATTCTTCTGCAGGAGTTCCCAAGCTGCATCCACTGTTTTTCTGTAGGTGTCTGCATTCATCTGAGTCAGCTGCTAGGTGGAGCCTCTCAGAAGAGAGGCATGCTTGACTTTTGTCTGCAAGCATAACGGAGTATCATTAATAGTGTCTGGGATTGGTGCTTGGTCTCAGGTTGGGCTGGTTATTGCTTGGCCGTTCCTTCAGTTTCTGCCCCATTCCCCATCCCTGTATTTTTTGTAGACAGGATAAATTTTGGGTCAAAGATACTGTGTGTAGGTTGGTGTCCCTATCACTCCACTGGGGTTCCTACCTGGCTATAGGAGGTGGCCTTTTCAGGTTTCATATTCTCCAATGCTGTAAAGCATAGCTAAGGTTACTCAGACTGATTCTTGGGCACCTCTCTTATCCCAGGTCTCTGTTACATCCTAGAGATGCCCTGAACATCCATCTAGCCCCCGTCAGCTTTCCACTCATTCTCATGGCCATCTGGCCATCCATTCTGTCCCTCCCCACAACTGATCCTGAACCCCCTGATCCTCTCCCAATCTTCTCTCCCACTCAGTCCCCTCCCTCCTTCTGCCTCTTACGACTATTTTATTTGTCTTCTAAGTGAGATTCAAGCACCCTTGCTTGTGTCTTCCTTCCTGGTTAGCTTCTTTGGGTCTGTGGATTGTAGCATGGCACCTGTATTTTATGGCTAATATCTTCTTATAAGTGAGTACATCCCATGCATTTCCTTTGGGGACTGGGTTACCTCCCTCAGGGTGATATCCATCCATTTGCCTGCAAATAGCTGAATATTATTCCATAGAGTAGGTGTACCACATTTTCTTTATCCATTCTGCAGTTGAGGAATATCTGAGTTGTTTTCAGTTTCTGGCTATACAAATAAAGCTAATATAAACATAGTTGAACAAGTGCCTTTTGGGGATGGTAAAGAATCTTTTGGGTATATAAGCAAGAGGGGTATAGCTGGGTCTTGAGGTAGAACTATTCCCAGTTTTCTAAGAAACTGCCAAATTGATTTCCAAAGTGGTTGTAAAAGTTTGTACTCCCACAAGCAATGGAGAAGTATTCCTCTTGCTCCACATCCTTACCATCATCTGCTGTCACTTGAGTTTTTGATCTTGACCATTCTGACCAGTGTTAGAATCTCAGAATTGTTTGTGATTTCCACTTCCCTGATGATTAAGGACTTCAAATATTTCTTTAAGTTCTCCTTGGCTATTTGAGACTCCTCTGTTAAAAATTCCATTTAGCTCTGTAGCCCATTTTTAAGTTGGATTATTTAAGTTGTTGGTGTCTAACTTCTTGAGTATTTTTTATAAATTTTGCGTAACTTTGTCAGATTTAGGGTTGGTGAAGATCCTTTCCTAATCTATAGGCTGCCATTTTTCCTATTTACAGTGTTCTTTGCCTTACAGAAGCTTTTCAGTTTCATGAGGTCCCATTTATCAATTGTTGATCTTAGAGCCTGAGCCCTTGGTGTCCTGTTCAGGACATTGTCTCCTGTATCAATGTGTTCAAGTATATTTCTCACTTTCTAATAGCCATGAATAATATAAAATATTTTGGTGTAACTCCAAACAAACAAATGAAAGGTCTGTATGACTAGATTTTCAAGTCCCTGAAGAAAGAAATTAAAGAGGATTTCAGAGGATGGAAAGATATTCCATGGTATAGGTAGGATTAGTGTAGTAAAAATGGCAATCTACAGATTCAATGCAATCCCTATCTAAATTTCAACCCAACTTTTATAGACCTTGAATGAGCAATTCTCAACTTCATATGGAAAAACAGAAACCCAAGAGAGCAAAATAACCCTGAATATTAAAAGAACTTCAGGAGGAATCACCATCCTAGACATCAAGCTGCACTACAGAGCAATAATAATAAAAACTGCATGGTGTTAGTACAGAAACAGACATGTTGCTCAATGAAATTGAGTCAAAGATGCAAAAACAAACCCACACACCTAGGGACACTTGATTTTTGATAAAGAAGCCAAAACTATACAATGGGGTGGGAGGATAGCGTCAACAAATGGTGCTGGTTGAACTGGATGTCTATATGTAGAAGAATGCAAATAAATCCTGCTTAAAACTCAAGTCCAAGTGGATCAAGGACCTCAACATAAAACTGGGTATGCTAAAAAGTGAATTCTTACCATCAGCCGCCCCACAAAGATACTAAACTAATAGCTCTAACACAGATGCAGACGACCTGGTACAGACCTATGCAGGCCCTGCACTTGCTGCTTCATGCTCTGTGAACTCATATGCTTTGTTGCTTAGTTGACTCAGAGGACCTTGCTCTCATGATGGCTTCTGTCCCTTCTGACTCTTACACTCTTTCTACCTCTTCTTCTGTAGAATTATCTGAGCTCTGAGAGGAGGTATTTGATGGAGATCTCCAATTCTCTCTCTCTCTCTCTCTCTCTCTCTCTCTCTCTCTCTCTCTCTCTGCATAATGTCTGACTCTGGGTCTCTGTTATCTGTTCCCACTTGCTGTCAGAGAAAGCCTCTCTAATGATGATTGGATAGGGCACTTATCTATGAGTATAGAAACACATCATTAAGAATCATTTTATTGATAATTTTTTAGACCAATGATACTGGTTTTTCCCTACGTCTCTGGTTCTTCCTTACCCAAATGGTGTCAGGTGTGGGTTTCTTCTCACGGAGTAGGCCTTGGGTAGAGTCAGACATTGGTTGGCTACTCCCACAAGTTCTATGCTATCATTGTCCTAGCACCTATGGGACTCCTGACTATAAGAATAACTGCATCTCTGACTCTTATGCCTGTGCTTGGGACCCTTTTTTTCTCCTATTGCATTGTCATATACAACTTTGATCATTTTGCTTATTATATCTTATCTTATCATGCTTGGTTATTTCTTAGAAACCTGTTCTTTTCTCTCTAGAATGTATTTATTTTATTTATTATGTATATGAATGCTTTATTTGCTTATATACCTGCATGCCAGAAGAGGGCATCAGAACTCATTATGGATGGTTGTGAGCCACCATGTGGTTGCTGGGAATTGAACTCAGGACCTTTGAAAGAGTAGCCCAGTGCTCTTAACCACTGAGACATCTCTCTTACCCGAGTCTATTCTTTTCTAATGAGAGACAGAAAGGGAGTAGATTTGGAGAAGAAAGATATGAGTAGGAACTGGGGGGAGTAGTGGGAGGGGAAACTAAGATCAGGATATATTATAAGAAAAAAAGAATCTAGTTTCAATAAAACAACAAAACTTTTAGAAAATAAAGTATATAATCATATAAAAATGTGAATTATTTTTGGTGTCAAGTGACAAAAAATTTAATGCAACCCACTATAAGGAAAAGAAATATTTTGTTTCAGGTGTGGCCAGACAAGGGGCTTAGAACACCATCAGGGCCCCCTCTCTCTGGCTGACTACCATGGTCCAGAAAGACCTTAAACACACCCCAGACTTATCCATTATCACCTGGAAGCCTGGTAAATGCAAGGACAAGACAGGGAGGCTTCCAAATGACTTGCCACTGAGGCAGCTCTGTGACTAGAAAATCAACATTCTTTGGGCCTAATTTGGCTGTCCTGCCCCATGCCTGTGATGGAAGATAGGATCAGGCCTATCTAATCCACAAGAAGTGAGGCTGTGTCACCAGCAAACTGGGAAAGGAAAGGAAAGAGAGACCATTGAGACCAGTATACTCATGGCATGGGTATAAAAACAGGATCTTGTTCAGTAGGCCATCTTCAAGGACAGTCAATGAGCACATATTTAGAATCTTCAATACAAGAGTTTTTTTTCTCAAAGAGCCTATAAGTCAGATGTATAAGAAATCATTTCCATCCTTGAGGGCTTGTGTCCCCAAGAATCATTTAGCAAGTGTTTATTGAGCCTCTATGCCGAATTGATATTTTATGGATGTATAGTTAAGCATGCCAAATGCCACAGTGGGTACGAAGTGTACAGAATCAGCCAAACAGATCCCTCCTTGAGTCTGGACTCCATAAGGGTCATGGTTTAGCACTTCTCATGGATCCTGTGAGCCTGCCCTGTAGCTCTGTCTAGTGTTTTCAGTCTTAACTGTGTGCTTCCAAAGTGCAATCCATGGCCAACAGCATCCATGTTACCTAGGCACTTTTTATCACACAAGCTCAGGCTACAATAGCCCTCTACTGCTGACTCCAGCACTCTATGTCCACAGAGGCCACAGGAGGTTTGTGTGCCTGTCCACATCAGGCTTCACTCTAGTCAAATCGTCAGTAAACAAACGCCTCTTAGCCAGAGCCACCTGTTGCTGTGAATAAAAATTTTATTGGAACAAAGTCATGCTGGTATGTTCACACATTATCTACAACGGCCTTGATGCTTGTCATTTGGATGTTATGACAAAGGCTGTGAGCCTATAAAAGCACAACACATTTGTCACTTGATAGAAAAATAATTTCCAGGTCTAGCCAATTTTCTGGAAATATCCATTATATACTACTCACTTATTGATGAACATCTAGGGTGGCTTGGTTTCCTTACTATTGTGACTCATGAAACAATGAACACAACGTGCAGGTCTCTCTGTGGTAGGACTCACAGTCCTCTGGGAATATGCTCAGAAGTGGCATAGCTGGGCCAGATGGTAGTTCGATGTTTAATTTTTCAAGAATCCTCCATACTGATTTCTCCAGTGACTGCACCAGGTTACCCTCTCACTGGTAGCAGATAAAGGCATTGTCTCCCCCACAACCTCTCCAGCGTTTGTTATTTGGTTTTGATTGTCATTTGTTTTTTAATGATGGCCATTCTAACCCAGGTAAGAAAAAAATCTAAAAGCAGTTCTAATTTACACTGGTTTCCCTGATGGCTCTAATAGTGAGCACGTTTTCATGTCTCTTTCTTCTTCTGAGAGTTGTCTTTTTCATTTGCTAGCTTACTCCCTGTTTTGAAGATTGGTTTGTGGCATTAAGTTTGGAAGTTATCTGTGTATTCTGCTATCTTGGTGTTATCTTAGTTCCCATTAAGTCTAGGGACAGAGCTTATTACCATGGGATGAGGTGGAAGTGGAGTGGTGAGAGTTGCTCTCTTCCTCTAGAAGCAACACAGACTTCATGAAGGTGCTGAACAGCCAAAGGGACCTGTGGATGCTTTAATGCTCTACCCTCATCTCAAATCCCTTATACTTTATGAAGAGAGAGCTGTCATATTAACATCTGCACCAGGTACCATGAGTTCTCTGGCTAATCCTGTTAGGAAGGGACCAGTTACCTGAGGAACCGAGTGCTAACTTGCATGGTGCACAGGGCACCATGGGAAAGGTAGCTACCTTCCCCCAACAGAGCCCAAGTGAGGACCCTCCGATCTGACCATTGACTAAGACTTGAAGAGTGACAGTGTTCCCAGAGGACTTGCATCTATGAAGACAGCACACGAAGCAGGCCTGTGAGTTCCAGTAGAATAGTACCCAACCCAAGTAACTTTGCCAACAGTAAGTTATTCCATATAAACAGGCACGCACAGCATTGCTAACATTGGCTGGTATAGCATCGGGAAGTCACGTGGACTCTGTGGAGGCTCATAGTGATTCTGTTTGATTTTCATCTCTCAGTCACAGCTATTGACTGCACTTTTGGGTATCACACCAATGTGCAATATCAAAATATTAAATGTCTTAACTTTTTAAAGGAAGTTGTGCTTTCTCTCGTGCCTTTCTCAATTATTTAGTAAAGAAAATCTTTCTCCAGAAAGATTTCCCTAGCGTATCCATTCACCAAGGATAGGGATCCGCCATGATCTACTTCCGTGTTGAAAGGTGGCTCTTCCATGGAGAATTATGGAGGGAATGGTAGCTGGAGCGTGGCAGTCACTTGGTCTCTGGTGTTGACTGTTGCTACAGAGGAGAATTTGTTATAGGAGTCCTTTAGCTCTTGGGTGGATTTCTGAGTGGACTGAAGACATCTGAAGAGACTAAAAATGGACTGGGTCACACACACACACACACACACACACACACACACACACACACACACACACACACACACACAATTTGACTTCCTGTAATTTTCCAGAAATGAACTTCTGTAGACAGTAAGGTCCTTCTAACAGTGAGACTTCCCGAAGGAAAGCTGGGGCAATGGTGCGGTTTCTATGGGTCACACCCTCCTACTGCCCACAGTTATGAAACATCTTTTTAAAAAATCTGCCCAGAAGTTTCTGAGGAATTTGGGAATAGGAAGGAAATTTTTACCTCAAAAGATATTTAGTCAGATCATGTCAAATAAGTCAAATAAGTAAAGGGTACTTGGGGTGTGTTTGCAAGACAAGATTTCTTGTCTGAAGATGGATGGCTCCTAGGTGAAGTGGTATTAGGTGCTTGGATAGAGTTTATTCCTAAACCATTGTTTTCTCACCAACTTCTGTGTTTCCTGGTGTTTACGTTTCTATATTTGCTCAAAAAGGACGTCTGAAATCTGTAAAACATAATTTTTCTTGGCCAAGGCACCTACATTCCATAGGAATTCCACCCTACTCGATTTTATGAAATAAAGTTAAAACGTCTGTTGCAGTATTTACCTTAAATATTATTTTTGTTACAATTGAACCAAGGTATTTTTCTCCCTCACACTGTAGTCCTTCTGAATATTAGATGCTTGGAGGGAGGCATATGACTTATTAATATGCATATCAAATAAAAATGCTTTGTAGTTCCTTCTTTTAAAAGAAAAGTCACTAATATGATGCCTATAAGTTAAGTAAAACCCACATTCTTGATCAGTTTCAAGGTGAAAAAATAGCTTGAATTTTGGAATGGAAGTTCTACATGGATCCTGCCTTGGTATCAAGTCTTGCCCTGTCATTATTACTACGCATCTGTTTTTCTTCACTTAATAAACATGGTGTGGTTTTGACAACCTTAACTTCCATGAAAGATGATTTTGTAAGAGGAAGCCTGTGCGAATTTAGAGTCAGTGTGTTCTGTAGCCTACCTACCCCACCAAAGGCAAATGAAGGCAAGTGTCTCAAATAGAGACAGGATTTTCTCTGCAGCGGTCTGAGGATCAGATCTCAATTTGAACTTTAATAGAAGTTAAAGGCAGAATTCTGTGAACCTGGGGTAATTTGGGGACCTTGTACAACCTGAAGCCACTTGAGTCCTGAGACAGTTAGCGATGATGAGACTTCCATTGTAGCAAAGTGCATTTCATGCCTCTTGGCCCCAAGAAAATTGCATGCTGTGAGTGGCTTGTGTTTTTCGTTGACAGATTTTGCTTCAGGCTTGAAACTACAATTTTACTCTTGTCATTATCTCAGATCTGTAATTTGGGGAGAAAGTTTTTAAAAATATCTCTTTTCCACTGTGGCAATTATTCTGACTGGGAAGTGGACTTTATTTTTCTTCTGGTTGAAGGGAGACAGGGAGGGAGGCATGAAGAAGAACTAGAGCACTTTGGGGTTTCCAGGCCCTTGGATTATGGGGTGGGATATCTCAAAATGAGAAAGGAACCTTTCCAGAGTCTCTAATGTCATTGGGTAGTCATTAGGCATATGCAAAATTATAGTTTGATGAACTTCAGGGTGCACTAGAAGAGGTAAGAGTGGTAATAATGGGAAAAGCCCAAATCTGGAACCAATTCACTGGGAACAAATTAACCAACAATTATGGCGTGCCTTGTTTATATTTCTAGAGATCTCGAGTTGAAGAAAAAGCTTTCCTCAGGTACCCACAGCTCTAACCCACGTGGAAGGCTTGTGGCACATTGCCCTCGTGGGGTTGGGTCTCCTGCCACTGAAAGAACCTTCCAGCCAAGATGTCTGCAAACTTTTGATTTTCCAATCTTCTGTGTCTCCAGAATGCACCAGAGATGAAGTCTGGGGTTCTTGGCCTCTAGTGCTTGTATCCTGTGGATTGAAGCTCCTCTTTCTCCCTGAATGAATCCTACCATTACAGATACAGCTAGCTATCCATTCTTTGGCAAAATGGCCTCCACCCAATGTCCTGTTCAGAGTCTCTGGACACAGCTGCTCTTTTCATGAAAAGGCATCCTTTAGAGGCCACTTGACCTTACTATTTTTCTCATCTTCCTGGCCTTTCCTTCAAATCTCATTGCTTTCCTCAGAGGACAGTTTCTCAACTCTGTCCATTGTCACTGAGATTTTATCTGGTGTGTTGGTTAGTTTTAATAACATAAACTGGGATCATTTAAGATGCTCCATCAGATCATCAGCTGAGGATGATGGAGGATGAGGAGATGGAATTGTCCTGTTGGCATGTGTGGGGGTGGGGGAAGGATTACCTTGATTGTTAAATGGAATGGGAAGACCCACTCTGAAAGTGGACTGCACTATTTTGTGGACTGGGCCTCTTGTATAAGTGTAAAGAAACTAGCCGGACACTAAGCCCAGTACAGCAAGCAAACAAGCAGTGTGGGTACATTCCTTTTTCTCTGGTCTTGACTGTAGACCATATTATGTGACGAGCTGCCTTGAGTTCTTGCCTCAGCTTGCCCTCAATAATGGACTACAGCCTAGAATTGGTCATATTCTATGTTGCTTTGTATCAGGATACTTTGTCATAGCAATAGAACTATAAGTAGAAACCTGTTTCGGACATCCAAGTCCTCATACTACTCTTCCTTGGCCCATGTCATGCTCAGTCATTTCTGGAATCTGGCATATCAACATACTGAACACTACTGGAGTTTGGGCTGGGCAGGTGACCCAGTAAATAAAATGATTTCTAGGCCCATACATACATAAAATGATTTCTAAGACATAAATATGCCCATAATTTTAGCACTGGTTAGTTGGGGAAGAGGGGTATGGCAGAGATAACTGGGGATCACAAGCTAACCTAAACAGCCAGTTCCAGGTAAAAAATGAAAATGTATCTCAGAAAAACAAATTAAATAGTGGAGAAGCTACTCAAGGTTTGACTCTGGTCTCTGCATATATTCACATGCACGTACGCACACACACACACAGAGGGGGGAAGGGAGGGAGGGGGAGAGAGAGAGAGAGAGAGAGAGAGAGAGAGAGAGAGAGAGAGAGAGAGAGAGAGAGAATATGAATGAGGAAGACAGAGAGAACACAAATGAGCACATACTTAACTCTTCAGTTCTGAAAGTTTGAAGTCCAGTCAAGAACTTGGGATTTCCAGCAGGGCTGAGTCTGGAGATACTGACGTAGAACCTCTCTGGCTTATACCAGCTGCTGGTGGCCTCTGGCATTTCTAGGTACTTCTTTGCTTGCATTACTCCACTCTGTCTTCATTGTCATGTGCCCATCATCCCTGCCTCCCTTCTGTGACTTCATATGGTTTTCATTTCTGGGTGCCTATGTTAAAGGAAAGTTGGGCCCTGCCCCAGTATGAGCCACATCTTAGCTCGCCTACATCTCTAAAGACTATATTTCTAACAAAAGTCACAGTCACAGACCCAAGCTAGGAGCTAGTTTTCTTTGTGAAGATCATAACTCCTCTCATAAAATCCACCATTGTGGTGTCTTAGCTAGGATTTCTATTGTCGTGATGATAGACCATAGGCATAAAACAAGTTGGGGAGAAAAGGGGCTCATTTGGCTTACACTTTCATATCCATGTTTAGTATTGAAGGTAATCAGGAAAGGATCCTGGAGGCAGGAGCTGATGCAGAAGCCATGGAGGGATGTTACTTACTGGCTTGCTTCCCCCTGGCTTCCTCAACTTGCTTTCTTATAGAACCCAGGACCAGCAGCCCAGAGTGGTACCACCCACAGTGGGCTGGGCCCTTCCAGATCGATCATGAACTGAGAAAATGCCTTACAGATGGATCTCACAGAGACGCTTCCTCAACTGAGGTTCCTTCCTCTCTGATGATTCTCAATTGTGTCACATTGTCACAAAACCAGCCAATACATTGGGCATCTCTCAGATACAGTTTTTTCTCAAAAGCCTTGCCCATGAAAGCAATGTGCTAACTCCCTGAGCTCCCATATCTTTCCTAGCTGGGTACTTACCTTTCCAGTCTGACCTCCTCTTATTCCTCATAGGAAAGCCTGTTACTGCCCAGACTGATCTCTATACTGTTTTAAATCTCATGAACATTTTTAACATCTGTGTCTACGTCCAAGGCATCTCTGTTACCTTAAGAATCCTCTACCATCTAAGAACTAGCAGCTCTCCAAGACCCACCTCAAAGACTTGCTAGACTCTCTTCTTCTGGAGGGCTCTGGCCTACTAAGATCCTTTTCTCCTCTGATGTCTAAGCACATAAAGCATTGTTGTGCATGACATCACCCTTGCTGTGAGCGCTGATGTGGTGGAATGCATACTTGGCTTCTCTACTCAGGTCTTTGCAGGCATTGTCTCTTAAAAATATTTTTGAATGTTTCATTTATCTATATGGTTGTTTTGCCTGCATTTGTGTCTATTTTCATTACTTGCGTGCAGTGCCCCAGAAGGGCTGAATTCTCTGGGACTGGAGTTCCAGACAGTTATAAGCTGCCATCTGGGTGCTGGTCATCAAACTTTGTTTTCTCTGGAAAAGCAGTCAGGTACCCTTACCTGCTGAGCTGCCTCTTTGGCCCCTGCAGGCATTGTTTTACATCCCCCACCTCGGCAGCGCTGACATGTAGTGATGTCATATGGAGGCCTCATGATATCAGATGCTATGGCTATGAGAGGTCTAAGACCTCACATAGAGTGATGGAGCAAGGCGCCACACTGAGCCTTATAACTCCAGAATTCTGGTTCTTTGTTGTGTTGGTTTAAGAATCTTTTGAGCTTTTATTATATAAATTTTATATAATATATGTAATTTTATTATATAATTATAATTATCTTATATCTTATTATCTTAGGTGTTTTTCTTTCGTAAATGCCTGTGCACATGCATTCCTGGTACCAAGACCAGAAGAGGATGTTGAATTCCAGAGTTACAGACAGTTGAAAGTCACCATGTGGGTACAGGGAATCGAACCCAGGCCCTCTGGAAGAGTAACCAGTGCTCTTCACCACTGAGCCATTGTTCCAGTCCCCTTTAAATAATCTTTTTTTCAAAAAAGGTAGTTTGGGGCTGTGGGGAGCACACGTGTGTGCTACAGAGCACAGGTAGAAACCAGAGGACAACTTACCTGGTGAGAGTCAGTTCATGCCCTCTACCATATGGGTCTGGGGATGAGCTTTAGCTCTGCTTCTCTCTGCGGCATTAGGTTGGGGGACCACCACCCCTGAGCATGCTCATCCTTGTTACCTGTGTCCAATCACTTTCCTTTACGCTTAGCAAGAATCTTCCAGATTAATCGCCCTAACCAAACCTCTATCTTGTTAGTCTGAAGGGCCATGACCTGCTAAGAGAGTTACCTTGTAAGCAAGTGTGAGTACTCTACTCTATTACTCCCTTCATACCTATGGCCCAGTGACCATAGAAAGGTCAGCCTCCCCCCAAAGAAAACTATATCCCCATACCTCCTCCTCTTCCTTCCTCACACTTTGATATCAGATATGTGGCCATAAAACTGGGACATATTTTTGATATATTGGGAAAATAATTTCTTTCCATCTTGAAAAATGTACCCTCCTCTCACCACAGCTGGGAGTTTTGAATATGAATAAATTGCCAGGAATTTGGCAGTAACCGTATATTCATAAATACACATGAAATTTGGTGAGGTTTAAAGAAAAATAGAATTGAAAGGGCATATTGTCAGGTTGAAGCCCAGACATACCTTGAGACGGGACTGAGTTTGTTTCCAATGGGTTGCTCATTTGCTTTGCAAGGATGGATGCCAGGTAGTAGACCCCACGATGAAAGCCAGGCAGACACACAGTACCCACAGCCTGTGGTAGGATGTGAAGAGACCACTGACTTCAGGCCCAGACATAAAAGTGACAGGATTTGCATTCAGCCAGGGGTTGTGCTTGCCCCAACCCCACCATTTGCCTTCCACTAAGCAGATGCCCAATCTTTTGCCTCAAGAGTTAGTGATCCCCCATTACATCTGGTCTCTTCTGAGGGCTCCTTTCAGGGGCTAGGAACGACTCTCACATGTGGGAGAGAGGAAGAACTAACTGGCTTGTGCACCTTCCCTCTTCCCCTGGCGCATAAATTTTGTCATCTGACACTCCATTAGACTTCTCTCCAGATAGTGCGACTCCTCCTTTGCCACAGCTGAGATTAAGTCTTTTAAAAAGTGTCTGTGGATATGGGAAATCATGTAGTACCAGGCAGCAGTGCCTTACCTCTCCATAATGTGCTTGCAGACTCATGAGTGGGACCTACCAGGGAGGGGCAAAGAGCCATCTGAGGAGTCTGAGGAGGTCAGTTTGTCAAGGCCACCATCCTGATTCAAGGGAGGCCTTGCCTGCATCATTGCTTCTCATGATTTGGAGAATGCTCATTTTGTTATTTGTTTGGGGGGTTAGAGATGTGTGTGTGTGTGTGTGTGTGTGTGTGTGTGTGTGTGTGTGTGAGAGAGAGAGAGAGAGAGAGAGAGAGAGAGAGAGAGAGAGAGAGAATGTTTGTATGTATGTACACTTGCAGGTGCACACACCTATGCATGTCCAGGTAGCCAAAGAGGGAATCGGGTCCTTTTCTATATGCATGATAAGAACTAAATTCTGTTTCTTGTGATTGTGTGGCAAGTGCTCTTATCGGTTGGGCCATCTATTCAGCTCCAATGATGCTCATTCTGAATAAACGTACTGCTACAGAGGTTAGCTCAGAGAACCAGAGCAAAGAGGACGATGTCTGGGGAGAGAGGCACCAGCCAGGTGTGTTTTATAAAGGGAGGGGAGACAGTGGAACTAGGAAGCATGGTGGGATCATCGGTAACCCATGATCGCCTGTGTATTTGCCGTATTCTGGCTGCGTCTCTCAGGAGAGATCTACATTCGATAATGGATAGTTATTAGGATACAGAAACTCTGTTCCCCCTTCCAGTCTGTGATTTGGAGGTTATCTTAAACCTGGTAGAGACTCAGAGCTTTCAAGATGTCTATCCACCTCTACATCACTTAAGCTCATGAAGTTGACTTGCTCCCCCTACCATGCCATGTTCTTCCTACCCCCACAGGTGCCTACCTACACTACCTCACTATGCTTCTTTCTACTTCCTGCCTTTCACACTAACCTTCCAAGGTCGGGGGGACATCCATGTACTCATTAGTTTCTGTATGCCTCTTGCCTTCTCTCTTTCTAGACACTGCCAACCATCTAGACACTCTCTAACCATCCTTTATTTATCTCAAGAGAATCTCATGGGTTCCCACCACGCTTCCTAGTTCCACTGTCTCCCCTCCCTCCATAAAACACACCTGGCTGGTACCTCTCTCCCCAGATATTATCCTCTTTGCTCTGGTCCTGTGAGTTAAACTCTGTAGCAGTACAAAGCCATCCCCCCACTGTGCCCAGAACCCATCCTTCACCCTCACAAGGGCATCGCTCCAACTGTCCTCTCTCCACACCCTTAATTTCTGGCAGAGGTTCAGGCTTTGTCCTCAACTACTTCCAGCAGCACAGAGCTTCTCTGAAGTCCCTGAATGTCACAAGCGGGCCTTCCGGCCCTTCATGTGCACCCATATATCACTCTAGTTCTTAGCCAGTCAGTCCCTGGACCACCCTGTATCATTCCTTTCCTGTCATGCTTCCTTTTCACATTTTTCCAGAACAGCTCTTATTTGTGCACTGATGACATTGAAGCCTAAACTGGGCTGTGACCTCCCTTCACTACACTTCAGAGACACTCTCATCCTATGGCTTCCTGATCCACCCCCACCCCCACCGTATTGATTGTTCTCTAGAACCCCACTAGTCTTCTTTTCCCTTCATGACTCTATAATGTGGAGTGCTTTAGGGCCTAGCTTCTACATACTCTGCCCGAGCAGCCTCGTCCTGCCTCCTTTTCACCCCTCAATCTACAAATTGAGTAAGGAGATTCTCAAGACCCTAATCTTATGAAGCCCCTTAACATTTCCATCTCCATAACAGAAAGACCTCCCCACACCATCAGTGAGTTCTTAGGATCATTTTTTACATTTTCAGGATTTACACTTGAATGCATCTTCTGGCACCATACCGTCTTTGATCTCAGATAAAATCCTCTAGTTCATCAAACTCCCTTCTCCAAGTCACCATCATCCACTTGCCTGGACCATCAGGCATCTCTCATGAGTGATGATGGAGTCTCTGTGAAGTCTGGATCTTCTCACACCAACCTCTGCTCAAAGTCTTCAGTGCCTTCATTGCTCAGAGCTATCACAAGGGTCTGAGGTGTCCTCACAAGTGACCTGGTTCCCATGGTCTCTAGTCATATATGACTTCGTTGGAGAAGGTTCATGAAGTGGCAACCCTCCTGTACCATCTCCTCTGTTTATCATCAGTGCTTCTTCTTGTATTCTAGTATTTGTCATAAAATCCTCCAAAATACCATAGACAGCTGTCTCATTTGTTCACTACCACAGCTCTATACCTAGATCCATGCCTAAGTGGGCGATGAAAATGTATTTACTTTAAAAACACAATGCTTGTGTTAAGAAGTGGGAACTGTGTGTGTGTGTGTGTGTGTGTGTGTGTGTGTGCGCGCGCGCGCGCGTGTGCCCGCGTGTACATGCGTGTGATCTGTCCCAGTGTGCAGAAGCTAAAAGAGGGTATCAGGTATCCCCGCTATTGTCCTTTGCTTCCTTTCTTTGAGACGTGGTCTCCTACTGAACCTACAGCTCAGGTTATTCCGCTAGAGATCCGCCCACCACGATTCTCCTATCTCCACCCTGCTCTGTATTAGGGTGGGTTGGGGACATAGAGAGAGTGGGTTACAGGTCTACAAAGACTGTGCCCAACTTTTGTCAGTGATAGGATCTGAACTCTGTTATTCCTGCTTTCAAAGCAAGTGTTCTAATCCACCTGGCTATCTCTCTATACTAAATGTATACTTTCAAAGTGAATGATCAAATGCCCAAGTTCCTTAACTATTTCTTGAACACTAATGATGTGTAGATCCCTTATATTGTGAGCCAGGGTCTGCACGCCACACCCCAAATCCTTCCCCAGGCTCACCTCTGTTCCTGACATGTACTATCAACCCATCGCATAAATGTATGGCCCATCCCTGACACTGTTCATGGTCCCCCTCTGACTTCTTAGATTCTGCTTTAAGCTCCTGACTTCCGTCTCTCCCTCCTCCCTGTCAGGGAGAAGTCATAACTGCTCCCCAAGGACCCCTACCCATGTCCTCTACACCTCCACATGTTGCACAGAATCCTGACTGGATGAATGAAAACCTCTCTTCTGCTCCTGTCCTTCTGCTCGGTCTTGTGACTGAGATTGTGACATTTCCCCATGTCTGCTCTGCGTGTCCAGAGCATTACAGCTGACCAAGTTGCTTTCCAGCATTCTAAGAACCGGAACTGTTGCCCTGAATTCCCCCACACCCACCCTCCTACAATACTTCCCCTGAAAGGGCTCCAAGGGCCGTTCTGCTCAGTAAATGTATATACACTCATTGACCAAATGGAAGTAATTTATATCAAAGCAGAAAGTCCGGAAAGTTAAAGATATGACTCTCACACGTGCAGTGAACACCTATCAAAGGTTTAGACATCACATTAATTAGGGCCTTGGCCAAGCTGATAATGGCTGAAAGAAAAAATAAAAATGATAAAATAAGAATGCTGACTTAGACACAAAAGTGGTTAATGTCCTTCAGGCCAATAAAACTGAAACTTCAAGGTTTATCATCTCTAGCCAACAGAATCACTTGTGGCTTATCAGTCTTCTACAAGTTAACCTTTAATTGCACTGAATGGGGTCACTAATCAAAAGCAAACAGTAAATCAAATCAAATAGCACCCCTAGGATGAGAGTCTACAAAAGAACAGGCACTGGGTGTCTTAGCCTGACTGCCTTGTCACAGAGACTCCATGCTGTTAGTGGAGGACTAAAGCTGACCCGGACAACACATGAATGGCTGGCTTCTATTTACACCATCAAGCCTCCCTCCCCGACCCTGCTCCACTCAGCCCAGTGAGCCCTAGGCAAGCTTGTTAGAAGGCACCCTGGCTGCCTTTCAAGGCATGCATGCATGAATCATGACAAGCTTCTCACTCTGGTCTTGGGTTTTGCTTAATTTGTGCCTGACAGTTTGGTGGCTCTTTGAAATATCAGTTCCCAGGAGCTTAAAGCTAAATAGAGTGGTAAGAAAGAAAAAGTATTCCCTGAGAGTTTGATGAGAGATACAATTAACACATAATTAGCGGTGATTTTTAAAATGTATTTTCATTGACAAATAGAAATTATATATGTGTGTGTGACATGTGCATATTGTTTTTAAATGTATATTGTTGTGAAATGTCTAAATGAACACCTTAATGCCTATAATCCTTCACACCCGTGTGTGTGTGTGTGTGAGATCTCTCAGCAGTTATCAAAAATATACTTTGTTATTAGCCAGCACCATGTCCTATATTAAATATCTTGACCTATTCTTGTATCTAACTGAGCTTCTGTGTTGTTCCATCAAGGTCTTCCCAGCCCTACTTTCCTAGCCCTTGGTAACCACTTATGGATTGCTGTTCATTGTCTGGGACCCCACTTATAAATGAGAACAATACTGACGTCTGACCCACAACTAATCTTTTAATCCCGCCTCAGCTTCCAATTCATGTTTGTCATCTCCGTCCTCATCAACGTAGGTGTTCAAAGACTGCTTCCTGATGTAATTGGAGGTGCACATGAGCCTGCTTCCCCTGTTCAGACATCTGACATTAAACAGTATGCTCAAACCTTAAACCAGGACACAAAGGCATCCTCAGAGTCAAAACACAGATGAATAAAATGGATGAATAAATATCAACTTTCCTACGCTGGCATTTGAGGTGAACTATCTTGTTTTAACATCGTCTACAAGGTTGAGTTAATATTGCTTGTGGAGATACAGGGACTCAGGACTCATTTTACGTTTCACTTGTTAATTTGGCTGGAAGAAGTGCACAGAGCTGACTTTAGACTTTGTTTTTACATTTGCATGAAACACTTCAATGCATCCATTTTAATTATGATAGAGACACAGTAATGGTCTGCTTTCCAAGTGTTTGTCATTATACCCATAGATGAATACAACTTCTAGCCTTAGTCACAGCTTCTCTTTGCAAGCCATGAATGTAGAGATGAGTGGCTGCTTGAGGTGCTAAGAATAAGTCTTGGCTGAGTGTTGAGTCCCAAACCAGCCATTTATACCACCATTGTCCCTGAGGCTCAGGAATCACCGTGGAAGATGGGAGCAGAAAGAATGTACGAACTGGAGGGCAGGGAGACTGTGAGATGCTGTCTCCTGAGTGTGGTACAGGCACTGCAGTCATGAAGCCATAACCACTGCGGCTGCCTGCACTGGGCCTGCACAAGACTGGATCTGTCAACCGTCAAACATAGGTGGATTGGAAGTGATTCATGGAACCCTTCTGCTGAACTATTTGTACCTAGTGGATTCTGGTGGAGGAGCAGTCATTTTCTTCAGAAGTGTGCACATGGGTAAGCCAATCAGGATCCAATGGGTAGTTCAAAACCAGTGTTCACACAGCAGATCCTGTTAAACCTAGCTGGTCTCAACAAAAAGCGAATGTGAATGAGGGACTTGTATGGAGGAGAGACTTGATAGTGATGGAGAGAGATTAAAGAGGTAGGGTTATAGCATAGAGAATGTGCATACATGTATGAAACTCAAAGGACAAACCTAATAAAAATGCTGCAAATGAAAAATTAAATCACAATAAAATGAAAGTAATCCAGGGGCACAGGCTCGGGGTGCCTCTGAGAATTGGGGAATTTTTCTCCATGTGTGAGATCTGCATCCTTAAATACATGTTGGCCAGTGACGGGCTCAGCTTCCCAGCTAGGCTGACCCTCCATTGCAGTCCTGTCTCTGCCTCCCAAAGCTGAAAGTGTCCCTCTCCAGACTCCTCTCAGTCCACCAGGAAGCTTTTTTGTTTCCTTTTCTCCAAAGCGTCTGAGCTTCTTATTAGGTGTCTGTGACTTCTGGCAAAGTCCCAGAGTGTGAAGGACATTAGATCCTTTAAAACTGGGTCACTCCAAGACTGGCTGTAGCATTTCCTCACTTAACATACTATATTTGGAGTCACTTTGCTTTATTAGCTTCTCCTGATAAGCACCTGGGGTGCTCATGGACCAATGTTCACTGCTTCATGAATGTAGATTGACCAGGAAGAGATATACTGATCCCTAAGTATTTTGGGATACGTCCCTCACCCCATTTCCAATTAAACCCCTCTATTGCCTGGGCTTACTCACATGTAAACGATGTGTCTAAGGTCATTGTCCTTGTTTGTCTATTAGAAGACTCTTCATGCTTCCTGGTATTACCATCAAATTTCTTTCAAGCACCCAGTGTTTTGTTTTGTTTTGTTTTGTTTTGTTTTGTTTTGTTTTAAGTGCATAAGTGAGCCCAGAAGGTGCACTTCTCAAATCCACCTCACCAGTGCCAGGACTCAAATAGATTTTCTCCTCCATTGCTGACAGACTATGGGCTTTGCATGTGAAACAAACACAGTTGTCATACTCTGTTTCCCGTGCTGTGTTTCCTGAGACTGCATGCCTAGTCGTACTCATGGCACATGTTGATATTCATTTACCTACATTGGAGTGTTTTCTTTGAATTTTAGTTTTGAGGAAGGATCTTGGTATATAGCCCAGGTTAGCCTGGAACTTCAGCCTTTCAAATACTAGGATTTCAGATGTGTACCACCATGTGTATTGCTTCCTACCCTCAAAGGTTGGACAAATGGCTCTGCCCTTGTGCAGAATTGCCTGGTTGGACACACAGCTCTAGACCCACCATGATCCAGCTTCTTCTGGAACAGACAGTCACATGCTGAAATGAATCTTTGGTGTATTTCGTAGAATGCCACAGACTTTTGTGCTTAGATGGGATCTTTTCATAAACCCCATGTCCTAGTTAAGGTTTCTGTTGCTGCAATGAACCCCAATTGCTGCAATTAAAGCAAACTGGGGAGGAAAGGGTTTATTTGGCTTACACTTCAGATCTGGAAGTGGTTGGCTTCAGCCTCAGCGGCTTCTCTACTCTTAATCTAACTTGTTCTTCCTGCCTCAGTTGTCACCCTACTGTGTGATATATGCCCCCACATCTCATGCTGAGGGACTGCTCCAGTCCTTGAATAGCACGTCCTCTTTCCTTCTCCTGTTCTTCCCATGTGCTCTTCCCATTGTTAGAACCTGCTGCTTGAGGACTGCCTTATCGGGCATCAATGGGAGGAGAGGTCAATGCCCCAGCGTAGGTGGATGCTAGGGTGGCGAGGCGGGGAGGTGGGGGTGGGGGAGCACCCTCATAGAGGCAGAGGGGAGGGGGAAGAGGATAGGGGCTTTGCAGAGGGGAAATCTGGAAGAGGACAACATTTGAAATGTAAATAAAATAACCAATAATTAAAAAAAAAACGAACCTGCTGCTTGCTTTTCTTACTTATTGAGCCCCTCTCCTTCGTTGTGATCCTTCTCTGTGCCATCTGGGAGGGGGGCTTTGTAATTCCTTGAGTAGGTCCAGGGCTCCTTCCTCAGCCATCATAATATAGGTGTGTGATGTATGTACTATACATGTGTATTCATGTATGTGTGTGTATGACTGTGGCATGAGTGTATCTGTGCATGTGCATTCATATGTTTGTGAGTATGGTCATATGCTTGCCACGGCATATATATGGCAGCCAGAAGATAATCTTAGATATTGGTCCTTGCTTTCTACCTTACTTGAAACAGAATCTATTTGTTGTATGCTGTTGTATATTTCGGGCTAGTTGAGCTGCAAGCTTCCAGAGACTCTCCTGTCTCTGTGTCTCTGCCTATTCTCTCACCAAAAGAGCACTGTATTACAGATGTCTAGTTCCCCGACTGACTTTATATAGGTTCTAGGTATCCAAACTCAGGTCATGTTTTCACAGCAGGTACTTTACTCAGAGTCAAATCTCTAGGCCTCTCATCACATTTGCCTGTTCTGTGCTGAAGACCTCTTGAAAGCATATCTAAGAACTAGAGCTCACAGTGCTCATAGTGGCATGTGTAGAGGAATGGATGGCGGCCGGATGATAAAGAGAGGCATCCATGGGTGGTAAGTGAACACGAATAGATTGAGAGGTGAATGGTTGATGGATTGCTACATGGACAGGTAGATGATGGATGTGTTTATGCATGCATGCATGAACAACAGATGAATAAGTAATGAGTGAACAATGGATGGATGATAGGTGGGTGGGTGATAGAATGATTCCAAAGATAAGAAGGACCAAGCTGAAGAAAATTCCATACATGGAAGATTCCTTGAGCAAGGAAGACCCCTGAGACATGAGCTAAGAAATTGAAGTGTTTTAAACACTGGACAGCAAAGCTAGGTCTGTGTGGATTCCTTTCAGTCGCCTAGCAGAATGCCTGGTATACCATAGTAACTCTGGATGACAGGCAGTGACCTACAGAGACTTCACTCAGTGAGTATGGATGGAGAGTGTCCACATATATCATGTCTGAGCAATAGTGTGACACTATACTTCGATTTCTAGGATGTGCTAGTACAGCTGGGTATCATAGATTTCCATGGGGATGTGGTCCATGGTGGGTATGCTGGCTGTTTTTAATCAACTGGAGACAAACCTAGGAAGAGAAAAAATCTTCATTAAGAAACTGCCTCCCCAAGATTGGTTCATAAGGAACCCTATAGGGTATTCTCTTGATTAATGATTAATACAGAGGGGCATAGCCTAGTGCAGGTAGTAGCACCCTTTGGTAGGTAGTGCTGAATTCCATGAGAAACCTGGCTGAGAAAGCCAAGCCAAGTAATCCAATAAACCACACTTCTCCATGGCCTCTGGTCCAGCGCCTCTCTCCAGGCTCTTGCCTCAAGTTCCTGCCCTGGCTTTCTCCATTGTGCACTGTAAGTTGTATGATGAACTAAATGCTCTCCTCCTCAAAATGGTTTTTGGTTATAATGTTTATCACAGTGATAAAAAGCAAAGGAAAGTAGAAATAAAACAATAAAAACCAGGTTAAGACCACGATTCCACAAATCGCTGCTTTCTCAGAAACTATTATCTGTAGTATCTATATAGTATAAAAGACGTATAAAAATTACATGAACTCATATAAAAAGTATAAAAATCTTTGCACCCATATGCAAATATTTCTCCACGTAACTATCACTTAAGCATTAGAATAGAGGAAGGGAGAAATCACTGTTACCCACTGAATGAGAATAGGTGGAACAAAGCCAGCAGTGCCCGAGGAAAACTACTTACTCTCAAACCTAAGATAAGGGATTGATTTATTCACAACAGCTCACTGTACATCTGGGAAAGTATGTTTACTCACTGTGCCTCATTCTCCACACACCTAGTATAAAGAACATGTTTACCAGGGCTTCTTTGAAGTTCAAAGGAAAGCAAGATAGGTAAATGCATTGCATGGCTTACTTGTTGAGAAAGTCATCTCATGTCTATGCCCTGGGCATTCTGCTCCTTTAAGCCTCCATCTCTGCCACTGGTCTGCTCCACTGTCTATCATCTGACACCTGAGCCTATCCCACAGCCCTTGCCCTTCTTGACGTCTGCTTGTCCCAGTTTTTGTGATTCCTGCGTGTTCAGCAGCTGCCCAACCGTACATTCGTTGGAAAGAGGAAGCTGTCACCTGCCTCTGTAGGGCTACTAATGGTCATTTCACTGGGATATCAGGGGACAGCCTGACATTTTAAACTAAATTTCAGTTTATAAGTCTGACAATAAGTTCGTACCCTTTCATTGTGTGACATCATTCAAAAATGTCTTCAAAATATCAAAAGTGTTCAAGAAGTGGTGAACCTTTATCAATTTTTATTAACTTGCACATATTGTGCACATATTTGGGAGTGACATCCAGATCTAAACACAAAACCATTTATGTTCCATATATCCCTCATGAGCAGAGCATAAAGTAACTTTATACCATGTGTTTAGAGCCCACACATCTTGACACGAGGCTGGGTGTTTGAGTTTCTTCCTGTGTTGTTAGTTCAGTGCTCAGAGATTCAGATTTTTGGGCCAGCTTGATTTTAAGGTTAGGGATGCTTGATCTACATTGGTGCCTCTTTTTTTTTTTACAATCAAAGTCTGTTTTATGATCTAGAGGATAAAAAAAGCCACATCCCCACAGCAATCCTTACCCACAAGAATAAGCGAGGACTGGGTTTTGTTGAACAAAATCATGACTCTTGAATGAGACAATCTAGGAAAGTGATAAGCTCAGAACAGGGAGGGAGGGAGGGAGAAAGAAGGAGGGAGGGAGGGAGGGAGGGAGGGAGGGAGGGAGGGAGGGAGGGAGAGAGAGAGAGAGAGAGAGAGAGAGAGAGAGAGAGAGAGAGAGACTGACTTCGAGGCTTAGAAAAGTGAGGCTTGCCTTACAAACCTAACAATGTGAGTTTGATAGGTGGCTTAGTGGTTAAGAACAACTGGGACACTTAAATCTAAATAAATGAGCATTAGAGGACCAACCTAATAACAAGTGTTCAAGTGTAAAACCTGGGCCATAACAGTAATAAGCTTTGCAGCATTTTAAACCATGAAGCAACTTCTGTGTAGTATTCAAGAGACTGAAACCTGTGGTGGGTCAGTGTGTTCATTTGGTGGATGGCAATTTAAGAAAATCAAGGTAGGATGGGGTTGTGTGTACACAGGTGAGCAAAGGTATGGAGGCCAGGCATCAGCCTCCAGTGTCATCACTCAGGAGCTTTCCAGTTTGGTTTTTGAGCCAGGATCTGTCACTGGCCTTAGGTTCTTAGGCACATTAACCAGGGAACCCTAGGGATCCATTGATCTCCATCTTGGGGTTACAGATGTGTGCTACCATGCCTGGCTTTTTACATGGATGGGTTCTGGGGATCAAACTAAGATCTTCATGCCTGTACAGCCAGTACTTTAGCAAACCCACCACCTCCCCATACTCAGAAGACCGAGTCTAAGGTCATTACAGCACGACCTTGAGATTTCAGTTTTCGTCTGATCGTTCAACCTTGATGTGCTCTGGAGTAGAACTAGGAAGACCCAAGACCTGGGTAGAAGAGAATCTGGAATGGATCATGCAAGGAGTCGAGATGTGCACCTTTCCTAATACGTGGCCCTGGTTCTGGTACAGAGCTGCTAGGAACAGGTCCAGATTCCTTGGCTCATGAGTCTTGATGCTAATAGAAATTTCATGCTCTTTTTGAAGAAAACCAAGCAAAATATAAGGACAGTAATGAAGTAAAGAAAGAATATCAAATATACAATCATTTATTAAGTGTGGATTTAGGAAACCTTGTGGTGCCAAGTTTTTGAGTGTTAGTCACAGAACTCAGTAATAGAGTCTTCTACAGTTACATGGAAATGGCCATAACATCCCTGTGTTTGGATTTCAAAACATTCTCTCATGTGTTCATTTTTCCAGCAGTCCATCCATTCATGACTTATGCGAAGGGCTTGTTGTATGGCTCTGGGAAAAAGCTGTTGTGGGATGCCTGCCACTATGCTGGGGAAGGGAGGGGGATGAACCCCACCTTTCTCTGTCTCCATCAGGTTCTGAGGACCTAGGCTAATGTGTGGGAACATGGAAGGCATCCAAGAAATGTCTGGGTGAGCCGAGAGAAATCGACATTTGAAAGGAGAAGCCTGAGGTCTATTTAACTGGAAGGGCAAACCCTGACTTACTTTCTTCAGAAAACTGGTGCCTTCATGCTTGTCCCACACATCTCCATTTCATCACCTCTGCTCCCTGTTTCTCAAATGCACAGATGACAAGGCAGAAGGCAAAGTTTACTTGTCTGGACTAAGTCATCTCAAGGCTGAGCTGTTTGAAGGAACAAAAGCATTGATTCAGCACCATAGGTGGCAAGACCTAGATGGTGAAAGCAGTTTCTGGTAGATTGGCCTTTCCTAAGATTCTGTCCATCTATGACACCCTGAGATATCAAATTTGGAGTCCCCCATACAGAGGAGATACCACATAAGTACCATTAAGCTCACCTCCACTGACCTCAGAGGAAGTTGTTTCTGCCCTACTGTGGTTAGCATTGACCTTGCATGGTCTTGCTTAGTTTCCCTACTGTGTATTAAGTCTCACAATTCCACTGACACTTCAAACCACCCAAAGGTAAAATCTAACTTTTTTATTCCTTTTACTTCACCTCTGTCTATTCCAAGGTGCTTTGGAAGATCAAGAACTCAATCATTTCCCATTAAGTAAGTGGATGCATTTTGGGATGCATAGGGAATGCTGTTGAATAAATTCAGGTCTGGTGTGAAGGAAATCTCACCTACACCAGATTATGTAAATGATTTTCATCATGTGGGCATTTTTATTGGTTGCCTATTATGTGTTCAATAGTGAAGATACCTGAGTGCTCTTGGCTATCCTAGACCCACAGTATCACATTTAAATCCCAACCTTTCACTCCCTACCCATGCCTCTGGTTTTGAAATAGAAACATTCCTGGCAATAAGGAACTTGCCAGTCACCATGAACCACACATTCCCTAGACCACCACTCCCTATGTATGCCATCCGCCATGTTGCCACCACACAAACTGGCATGAATTTTCAGCACCTTGTGACTTTTTATTTCAATTTTGATTAGATCTCCTAATCATGTGTTTTAAATAACTTTATTTTATGTTGTATCTTATTTTGAATTATGTGTTGTCTTTAGTCAGGGTTTCTATTCCTGCATAAACCATCATGACCAAGAAGCAGTTGGGGAGGAAAGGGTTTAATCAGCTACACTTCCACATTGCTGTTCATCACCAAAGGAAGTCAGGACTGGAACTCAAGCAGGTCAGGAAGCAGGAGCTGATGCAGAGGCCATGGAGGGATGTTACTTGCTAGCTTGCTTCCCCTGGCTTGCTCAGCTTTAGAACCTAAGACTACAAGCCCAGGGATGGCACCACCTACAATGGGCCCTCCTACCCTTGATCACTAATTAAGAAAATGTCTTACAGTTGGATCTTATGGAGGCATTTCCTCAAGGGAGGCTCCTTTCTCTGTGATAACTCCAGCTTGTGTCAAGTTGACACACAAAACCAGGGAGTACATGTGTATATGAATGTCTGTGTGAGGGAATATGCACATGAATTCAGGTGACCACCAAGGTTAGAGGCATTAGATGTAGCCTGAAGCTTGAGTTTCAGCATGAGCAGCAAGTGTTCTTAACTGCTGAGCCATCTATCCAGCTCCCTTAATAACTTCTAAAGGACTACATATACTCTGCCATCATCTGAGAGAATGATGTTGTGCAGAACAGACTGATGGTCACTGACCATGTCATGCAACTAAAAGCAGTAGAAATGGCTAAATACCTCATCCATGGGACCCACAGGCTGCCTTTAAGTCAGGACAGACTCCTGAACCCATTCATTAGCCCAGAGAACCTGCAGTTGGAGCCCATTCTGACAGCCCAATGCTGGCTTAAGGTCTATGAAGCAATGCAATGTCAATTGGGCAAATCTTTTTTAGCCAAATAAAAATGGGGATGAGAATCCCACTATATGTCTCCTTCATGGTTCTTCTTAAGTCTATTTTTCTTTGTTCTGATCATCTCATTTGCTTTTGCTGCTGTTGCTAGAGATTTACAGTATTTCTAAGGAACTTTTATTAGTAGCATATATTGTATGTTCATGCATACAAGGGGTGTGGAACACAAGCCATAACACAAATGTGGAGGTCAGAGGACAACTTGCTGCAGTCAGTTCTCTCCTTCACCTGGGTTCCAGGGGCGAACTTGGGTCCCTTCACGTTCCATACCACTTCACTGACCACACTGCCTTTTGCTACCTGAGTACTTGATATTTGTCATACATATAGTCAATGTTAATAGAAGGGATAGCTGTATAGATATATGGATGGCTGACAGGTAAACCAGGGGAAAGTGTGGTTAGATAGGTGACTGGTGGATAAAAGTATGAGTGTTTGGATACATGGTGGCTAGGTAGATGGGTGAGTAGAAGGCTAGAAACATGACTAGGTAGATGATAGAATGAGAGAAAAAGTGAATGGATGCTTAAAGGCATGGGTGAGTAGATAGATTTCCAAACACTACTATAATTACCTGTGATATATCAATAACTACAACAGATGGAGTAGGGTCTGAGTGCCATGTCATATGTCAGTAGCCTCCCTGCTTGAATTATTTTTGAGGAATTAAGAACCATGGTGAAGGGGTTGGGGGATTTAGCTCAGTGGTAGAGCACTTGCTTAGCAAGCGCAAGGCCCTGGGTTCAGTCCTCAGCTCCAGGGGGAAAAAAGACAAAATAACAAAAAGAACCATGATCAAGGTTCCTATGTAGCATAGTCTGTATTTTGTAGCTACTTTTCACCATCTGTATATTTCTAAGCTCATGTCCTTCTCCCTGTCCCAGAGTGTTCTTGGTGTGTTGTTGAATAATTTAAGGGTATTTAGTATAATTGTAACAATGATGATACTCACTGTGGAAATACAGAGCCACATGGGGAACTGAAAACCAGAAAGGTAAGAAACTCACTCCTCGTTAGCATGTTTTAAAGAAACTTCTTTGTGTATGATAAGGCTGTGTAATTGAGCAGGGAGATGAACTAATAACATCAAATGTAAACTTCATGGATATCTACATGAAGAAAATAAGGCGCATTGGCTGTTTGCTCTTAAGTCCTTCTGGAACAAATACTGTACTTATTCAAGATCTAAAACTCATCTTTGGGGGGGTGGATAATTGATTCATATTTATCAAACTTATCTTTTCGCATTTGGATTTCCTAAATATTTTTCTTTAACACTTTAGTGCTTCATATTTGCTCTTTCGTCAGGATGGAGGTGGATATTAAATGCTACTCATACATGTAAATATACACATGAATAACATACAATGCACACAAATGCATGCTCATGTGCACACACACACATGCATGCACACATTCCCACATGAGCACATACATATGCATGCACGCACATGCACACACATGCAGACAGAGATATCTGTACACATATATACATGTATACATACACATGCACACCTGATACCAAACCATTGTAACAAATTTTTGTACGCTAAAGCCGTGACTCCTGGAGGGGAAGTGGTCCCATTTGGGCCCAGCTTTCAGGTACCATATCATCCCTTTTTCACTAATACAAGAAGTAGCCCTAGGGCTGTGAGAAATGGACCTGGAATTAAAATCTCTGCCCAGTCCAATGGGTGGCATCTTAACACCCACAAAACTCCTGGGATATTTTTTCTTTCAAAAAAATGGGGATCTTTAAGACCCTTAACAGAGATCAGAGAGAGGATGAAGGCAACCTGGAGCCCCAGGTCCTCTTCCACTGAGAAGAGCCCTCTGTTACCTTATAGCTAAGCTCCTCTCTTCTATCTTTTGTCTCATGACATTATATTAATTGCAGTATACATACACACACACACAGAGAGAGAGAGAGAGAGAGAGAGAGAGAGAGAGAGAGAGAGAGAGAGTGTGTTATTTCCCAAGTCCTTTGGAATGTAGTGGGATTGAGGCCGTGGGTTTATGAACCTAAGAGCCCAGTAATCCAGAAACTGGTTCCTGAGGTCAGCTGCAGATCTATATCCCCTCCTGAATTGCAGGGCCTGGCTCTCAGGTCCAGGATAAGATGAAAACATTTGGAATGGTTTTCTAGCTACAATCCTTGCATAGCACAGACCTGAAGCCCTGAAGCCACAGAGGTCAGATTTAAAATTCATCCCAGCCACTTATGAGAAAGATGACCTGAAAACATTCTTCATCTCTCTAAACACCAGTCTTTATGTGTCAACTGTGGTAATGACAGTGCTTGTGGAAGGGATTTAAGAATTGTTTAATGGAGCGCCAAGGCCAAGGCAGCCATCCCAGATCACGTGTTCTTTCCAAGCACATCATCTGTGTTCTATCAGTATGATTCAGATGCACAGTGTATAGACCTTGAGACCTAAAGAATATTCTTCTTTGAAGAATAACTTTTGTACACATTTCAAATAAATCAAAGTAGAACTTTTCTTTGAGAGATTTATTTGCATTATATTTCCAATTATTTCCAATTGTATGTATGTTTCTGTACTTGAGTGCAGGTGCCTGTGAAGGTCAGAAAAGGGCATCAGATCCCTGAAGCTGGAGTTCTAGGCAATTGTAAGCCTCCTACTGTGAATACAGGGAACTGGATTTGGATCTTATGGAAGAATAGCACACACTCTTAATCACTGAGGAAGCTCTCCAGCTCTCGGCAGAACTTCTTTCCTTGATCAAGAAGGCAGTCAGGAAGACTTGGGAATACTGCATTTTTACCTCTCTGCCCCTGTGATAAGAAAAAGCACTATGTCCAAGAGTCTTTGGGGTTTAAATTCTGAGGTATAAAAGTCTATCATAGTGTGGAGGCATGGCAGTAAGCAGTAGGCATGGAGGCAGGAGAAAGAAGCTGAGAGATCATATGAGGAAGCAGAAAGAGTAAATAGGAAGTAGGATAAGACTACATATTCTCTCAAAGCCTGCCCCAATGACATACTTATGTAAAAATAACTTTTATTCGCCTGATGTAATTGTTATCTTTGAGGTTTGCTGCCTCAGTCTGCTAACCTAGGCCTACTCCTGGAAGCTTCTATCCTCCATACAATCTAATCTAGGCCTAGAATGTTTTCAGCCTCTGAGATTTACTGCTGAATAAGTTCACTCTTTCTCTTTCTTACTGAACTCTGGCTGGCTGGTTAAATTCAGCTGTTGTGACTCAAACTCCTCTCCAAGCTGACGGATTCAGTCTGGCTTCTCTCTTGGCCTCTGACTGAATTGCTCTGGCTGGCCTCACATTCACTTTGGCGATCTGTTCTAATCTTCTGGCTCTTCTGGCTCTTTCTAATTCTATGGTTCATTCTGTCTTCACCTGTGTCCAGCTTGTGTTCTCTTCATACAACTGTCCCATTAAAACTGCCCTCTCTTCTCCTCTCTTTCTCCCTCTGTGCATTGCTCCCTCTTATGTTGTCTCTCTTTCCTCTCTCCTTTCAAGAGAGTTGGGCATATCCTATTCTGTCATTTTTCTCTGATCCATCACTTGGTCTGCCACTCAATTAGACATCACTTTCAAACTTGTATGTTTCCTTCTTCAAACTAACTTTACTTTCAGTGTTTGGGATTAAAGGTGTGTGCTAAGTGTGTGTCTGAATTCCAGCCAGAGGGACTAAGGTGTGTGCTAAGGGCTGAGTCACACTACAACTAGAAATAGGTTTTTTTTTCAATAAATAACACAATCTTGGGGTTCACAATGTGGTCAAATACCCTGCATCATACTTACTCTAGCAGGGCAACACCCTCTAACCTTCCTCAAATCATGCCACCAACTAGGGACCAAGTATTCAAATGCCTGAAGTTATGGTGACATCTCTTGGTCATATCACCATAGATGCTCACACACCGTTGTCACATCTAGGAAGTCTTGCTTGTGCACTCAAACATCTCCAGTCTATGTGCCTGGTTGCACTCCACATTTCCTCTCTCAGGCCTCTTATGCTATGTATCAACCGCTATCCAGATCTGGACTTTATTTATATTTGTTTTCATGTTGCTTACCCTACAAAGCCAGAGGACTTTGGTAACATGGGTCATGCTATAAGTCATCTCTTTCCTTAGTATCCAGTGTGGCTTGAAGAGGTACTCAGTGTTTCCTGTTATAATGAACAAGCTGCCTCATAGTCCCTGAATGATGTTGGACGTAGTCAAAATACAGAGGAAGTATTCATGACTCCACAGAATCTTTCTATACAAAAAGGACGCTACCCATCTCTCTATACAAAGTCAAAACATTTCTAGATTACTCCAACTCCTTCTCTAAAATTGTCTTTTTCTTTTGCTTTCTTTTGCTTTCTTTTGCTAGTTGGTCGTCCCACCTTTGTGGGAGTTAGAAACTTATTTTGACCCTAACAAAGAAGACCAGCTCCTTTTGAGTCCAATGTGTAATGAAAGTGCTAATACAATTTAGCTGTATTTGTGGAGTGACTTGTCCACAAAAATGATGGGGGAAAAGCCAGAATGGAAAGACAGATACTAAGTACGTGGATGCCAAAGTAGAGAAGTATCAAGGAAATAGGAGCTACAGAACCTACTGAGCTCTTAGCCACACTTAAACAACTTTAGCAAGAGTATGGGGAAGAGTCCTCTACAGGCCATTCACATTCATAAAATAAATGGCACAGTTGCATTGATCGGGACCATTCAAGAGGCCCTGACTATTGTGTTTTATAAAAAAGGAAAAGCCAGAATATGTTTGGTTGAAGTGTAGTGTCGTGAGGTGGAAGGGAGTGCCCCTGGACCCATGCTGAGGCATCCCTTTCCCTGAGGTACCAGATGGATATAGTATGGAATAGAGTTTATTTATATCATGGAAAGAGGAGTTGAGGGAGTAGAGACAGGCAGACAGGCAGGCAGGCAGGCAGACAAACAGACAGACAGGCAGGCAGAGACAGAGACAGAGAGAAACAGAGGCAGATGGGTGGGGGGGGGCAGCCAGGAACACTTGGAGAGAGAGGGGAGGGGACATAGGTAGAAGGGGCAGGGAGTTAAGAGAGTAAAAACTGAGGCAGGGCCAAGCAGCCCCTTTAATAGTAAGCCAGGAATTACCTGCTTGTTGCCAGGTAACTTTGGGGCAGAGCCTAGAAGGAATGGCTAACACTGACAGCGTCCTGTTGCATTCTTTAGTTTGCAAATGATAGAGATGTGTATCACCAGGCTCCACCTTTGAGAGATTCCCTGTAGAACTTCCTCTGTTGATCGAGTTGTTCTTCACCTGTTTTCCTCCTATTTAAAGCCTGTTGCTGCTTTGGACTCCTTTCAATATCAAAGAAGATACAGTTGTCTACACACACACACTGAGAAATGCGTTGGTTTTACATATTCATCTTTATAGGAAAGAGACTCTAACAAACTGTATGCCTTCCAACATCAGTTACAGAGCACTCTTAAAGACACTTCTCAACAATGGTCATTATACTCTAACCTCTCCTGAGGCCTGAGAGAAACCAAAGGGGAGGACAGGTATTTTTTTGTTGGTGGTGTTTTTTTTTTTTCTCAAGCATGTATGATTGTTTAAATTTAGATGTAAAATTAATTTAATTTTATAAAAATGTGGATGAAGGAGCTGGAGAGATGGCTCAGGAGTTAAGAGTACTTGCTGCTCTTCCAGAGGACCCAGGTTTGGGGTCCAGCACCCACCACCCACGTGGCAATTCCCAATCACCCACATATGCACAATACATGCACATACACATTTATATGTGTGTATACATACATATGCATATATGTGAAATAATATGCATAAATAAGTATGACTATATGGATTAGTAATGGAACCATATCATAAGCCAAGCTCCTCTGATAAATGCATTTTCCTTGATTCTTTAAAAACATATTTATTCTCTGTACAATAAAACTTAGAAAAGCAAATTCCATTTCTGTAGAAAAAAACTCGGAGGTGTTTTGAGGCAGGATCTCACTATAGAGACCAGGCTGGCCTTGAATTTTCAGTGACTCCTCTGCTTTTGCCTCCCTTGTGCCAGGATTACAGGTGAGCCCCAGCATTCCTGGCCTGACCATTGTTGTTTAAATGACATTATCTTCTGTGACCAGCCAGATATTAACACTGCCACTTTCACAGCAATAACAGTTGCAAATGAACCACAAATGCTTGCCCAGTCCTGATCAAGGCTTTTGGTTTTCATACCAATTAAGAAAGTCTGAACCGTAAGCACTCGAGCTACGCATTGCTTCAGCCCAGATAGCCCCACCCAAGCACAAACTTTTTTTTTTCCTGCTAAAGCTGTTGCAGCGTAGGACATTTGGGAGCTGCCTGATTCTCCCTCTTCCCTGTGTTACAATCAAGCATGGACTAACTCTTGACTTTATTATTTATCCTTTGTTATTACTTATTTGCTGATTGGTATCTTGGCTCTGCCCTGGGCTCCCTTCCCACATTCTTACATGACAAAAAGGAAAAAAAAGTTGCTTACTTCTGTGTTTTAAATAAGTAACTCAAAAAAGCAAAAAGCCCACTCTGTCCTGACTACAGTCTCCAGTCTTCAGTAGGCTTTGGAGGGGACTTGATTAGTCCCAGGGCATCCCTGTGTTTTTTATTTCTTTGTTGTGTGATCCTAGACAAGCCAGGAATTCGCCACATCTGACCTCTATAGAATGGTCAGAATCATGGGCCCTTCAGGCCTCTGTAAGTGTTAAACAAGACCGTGCTTATGAAAGATAAACATCCTTCATTGCAGGAAGCAGGAACTCAGCCAACATTGGCCACTGCCATCGTCCCTTAATTATGATTGCCATTGTCCTATATATGAGCAGCATGCATTCTCTTATTCTTTGACCCTGCATTTATTTCCCGTTGGTATTTACAGTCTGGTGTTGCCTTCTACTTACATCCTAGGTAAAGCGATTTTTTAACACTGCTCCCTCGAACAGTCTCACGATCCAGCTCCTTTTATAAATGTCCGCCTACGTTGCCCACAATGCACTTCAGCAGCACATAGCTATGAATGAATGCTAAGTGCAGCATAGCAGAGTCACGCCTCCCTCTCATCCTGTACTTTAGCACTCTCAGCCTCCCAACAAGACATAAGTAAGTGGGGTACTGGGGACATGGGGTGGGTAAGAGTGCTCACTGTGTTCACGCAAAAGCTAGGCATGGCCGCAGCTGCACCTGCAGCCCCAGAGCTGTGGAAGATGAAGACAAAAAAATGGCTGGAACCTGGCTTCCAGCCTCGCTCAAAGTCCAGTGAGAGACCCTTTCTATAGAGTAGGACATTTCACCTAGACAGAAAAATGTCCTTCACTAACCTCTATACTGAAATAAGTACACACAATTGTGCACTTGAGAGTGCGTGCGTGTGTGTGTGTGTGCATGTGTGTGTGCATGTGTGTGTGTGTGTGTGTGTGTGTGCGCGCGCGCGTGCGCTCGATGTGCACTCTCTTTTTTTAATGTTATACATTTTTTAAATAACTCCACTGTGGCTCTCTACAAATAGGATGTCACATTCTTCAATAAACAGACCCTTTCCTGCAAGAACAGGAGGCATCTTGAGGATTTCCTCTCTCTCTAAATCTTCTCCCGGGGCTCAGCAGTAAACCATGACAACAATTGGTCTCTTAGCATCCTACCAAAGTAACACCCAACCTCTTAACACTGCGAGTTTCTATACTGTTGGGGACAGTAGGAGATTTTCTTAAAGCCCTTCTGAATTGAGGTTTTTAATCCCCATTTATTGTTAAAAGGTCATTGTGTTTAGGCCGGGAGAAAACCATCATATTTCCTTTACAAACTTCCATGCTTCCTTCACAACCGAAACAAAAGGCTCGAGCTGCACTGTGGGACACATAACACAGACTGTCCTTAACTCAGCCAGCTGCACATTCTGATGGCAGAACCCACTAGATGACTCAGAACCCTCTGGAAACCCTCGCAGCATCCTGCCGTTTCTGGTTTGGTATTCTAACTCTTCATATGTCTTAAATTTCATCTAGTGTCTTTATTTAAAATGACAGTAAACTCTATTTCATATCACATTTAAATGAATCTCCTAAGAGGCCTGGTGATAATTAATTCCACCCTGAAGTCTAGCAGAGCCAGAAGTTTGACTCAGCTTTGGGTGGAGAGCACCATTTACCTCTCTCACTAAAGGCAAAGGCCAACGGGGCTGGGGCTGGGGAGGACCTGGCATGCATAGAAATCCAGGATGCTTCTGCAGTTCAATTCTTTCCTTTTTTTCCTGCTGAGCTGGAGGTTGAACCTAGAGCCCATGCTCAATAACTGCTAAGATACATCCTTAAAAATCTCCTGTTTTGTTTTCTGTTTCAGATAGGATCTTCCTAGGTTGCCCAGACTGCCCTTGAATTTACTCTGTAATTGACTATGGCTGGCCTTAAACTCTTGATGCTCCTGCTTCAGCTTCCCAAGTAGCTGCACTACCATCCCCTTTCTTTATTTTAGAGACAAAGAAAGTCGTGGATACATGAGTGTGTGTATAGGTATGTGCAGGTGTGTGTGCCCATAGAAGCCGAGGTCAAGCTCTGCCACAATCTACCTTACCTTTAGGATCTGTTCCTGTTTCTGCTAGGCTGGCTGACTACAAAATTCTAGGGTCCCTCCATGCACACCCACACTGAGTTTACAGATACACCCCACCATGCGTTGGGCTTTTACATGGAGACTCAGGTCTCCATGAGTGTGTGGCAAGCACTCCAAACACCGCCATCTCCTTGGCCCCTGAATGGCATTCTTTTCTTCAGAGCAGTCTGCAGCTGTGTGTGCTTGAGGTCTTAGCTGAACTAACCCAATGCACGGTCTGTTTTTTATGAGCCTCCCAGATCTGCGACCCAGGACCTGGGACCATGGTGACCCATTGTGGGAAGCCATCTGTGGTTACAAGGGACAGGACAGACATTTGCTGATGCCACGTTGCTGAGTGCTTATACACCAAATGCCAGTTTTCATGACACAGTTTTGTCCACTGACCTTGCAGACACAGGGAGAGACTATCTTGCCCACCTCTGGTGTTTCTATATCAATTGGGCTCCATCACCTGAGACTTGGTCATGGAATTCCATAATGAAAGTGTAGAGGGGCTCCCTATCCTTCCACCAACACCTTGTAGAGCAGGCTGGCTGGCGGCTGGGCTGGTTTTGCAAAGCATCATGGAAAGTGAGCACTTCTGTGTTACTAGAGAGCATGAGTGACCCCTCTGTCCAACCTCCACAGCCCATCGACATGTAATTCCTAGCTCTTTCTTCTCACTCCCCTCCAATGAGATAACTAGGTTAAGCTCAGAACTCCATGTCCCATCCTCAAGTATTTGGACAAGAGAAACCTTGGGGGCACTTATAGACAGTTTCCAAAGCAAGCCCTGTACACAGAGAGAGGGAAACACACTCTGTGCTGCACTCCTGGCAGCCCTCCCTGCTCTCTTAGAAAACATATGTTTAAAATAAAACCCCCTAGAAAGCTCTTGTTGGTGTTCCAATAGCTGGCCTGTTTTGGTTTTTGTTTTCTGAGTCATTATTATTGTTGCAACTAAATAATAATATTTTGCAGAGTTGCCCTGGGAGAAGACAGGCCCAAGATTAGGGGAACCATGGTTCTCTGCACCTGGCTGTGTGGCCCTTGGGCTTCTGAGTGCTGTCCGCATTCCCCTAACAAAGGACTCCTCACCAGTGCAAGTCCACCTCCTTCTGTGTGTGCTCTTCTGTTTGCCTTGGCTGTGGATCTCTGTGAGGCTATTGTTTTGTTCCATTCTTGTAGGAATACGCCCCTGAGGTGGTCTTGCCTCCCCCTGACTGGGCCTCCTTCCTCCCAGTTCCTGATCTTTTGAGCAGAAATGCTCTGAGTAGTTGTAAGGGTAGACTTCCTCTTTCCTGCTCAGAGGTGGTGAGTGGTGAGGCACTCACTGGGTCTGCTTTGACCTCAAGAAACCGATTCCCCTGGACTCCTGTCTTTCTCATCCATAGCCCATTCTCAGCAGCTGCCTTCCCTGCTATCTGTTTCCCTCTATGGCCTCTGCATTTTGCTGTGGATATTTTGGGGAGGAAGTCAAAGGGCCCGAGGCATAGGAAAAAACAGTATAAAGAGCTTGGGCTGTCCTAGGAAGTCTCTGCTGTATCACCTGAAAGGAGGGAGGGACAAAGCGTTCCCACACAGCGCAAAAATGCCTTGGGGCAATTTAGGATGATGCTTTTCATTCTATCAAGCAGGGTCCTTTTTCCCTGGGTCCCAGAACCACTTCCCAAGATCCATGAAGAACAGGACCATCTTCCACAGCATCATGAACAGTCAGGTTCTCCATTAACTATAGGCAGATGGTTGGCTGCATAGATGGCAAGAATTCCCAGGTCCATTAGAGGCCATGTCTTGGAAGAGTGTATCTTCTGGGCATAAGCCACATAGCAGCTAGGCAGCAACACCTACACAAAAGCTATGTCTCTCTTAGCAAACAGACTAACCCCGCCCCCAGGCTAGCACTCACAGATGCCCTAAAACAGAGGGGGAAACAGCCACACACACCCTTGCTGAGCTGATCACACTTCTATCAGTGAAGGGCTGGAAGACATGGAGTCTCCTGCAAATGAGACACCCTAAAGAAGGCATATGATGTTTAGGACATTATCTGAGATGAGAACACACAACATCAGGGGAGGCACAAGAAATGCCAGACAATGCCAAATGATGTTAGCTTCAAAAACATGAAGAGAGCCTATCTTTTAAAAAATATGTTATTTTCAGAAAAAAAAAAATAAAAGGAAGGTAGTGCAAGGCTCAAGGGGTGGAGGGTGAGGGGTACGGGGCAAAGCAGGGAGAGGGAAGTACTGTGGGTGATGCTCACACAGGTCTGCAAGGAGATACTGAAAAGCACTGCGAATCATGAAGCAGGTGAATTGTATCTCAACATTGTATAAGATTGGGCAAAGGGACACTGGAGAATATGAGAGCAGATCCTGGGGGGACAGCTCTGGACGGCCAAGGGAACTGCTCTGGCAAGGACATAGGTTCAGCTCCCAGCACCCACACTGAGCGAATCACAATTTCCTGTAACTCCAGCTCCAGGGGATCTGGTACCCTCTTCTGATCTTTGAGGGCACCTGCACATACATGGTGCGCATATAGATAAGCACACATACAAACACACATGCACACACACACAGAGGCATACATGCATGCACATAAATAAAAACTGATTATAAGAAATCTTTAAAGTTGCTCTGAGTCTGCTGTGTCGACACGGAGACCAGAGTGGACAGTAAAAGGGATGCTCCCAGGTGACATAGGCTGTGGTCAATAACAAATCTGAAATGCCAGCCAAGGATCTGGGGACAACAGGCCAGATGTGTTGACTTACTGCTCACTGGTATAGAAAATGTGTATTACAGTTGCCCAAAGCACACACAGACACACAGAGCAGGGGTGGGGAGCTGGTAGGGAGAGAACACGGTATAAACCATCTTGTCTCCTGAGATAGAGTGTCTCTCTGTTAGAAGCCAGGCCGGCTGGCCAGCAAGCCCTGGAATCTTCCTGTTTCTGCATCTGTGGTGCTGAGGCTACAAGCACAAGCCACCACGCTCTGATATTTTCCCCTTTATAGATGAGTCCTAGAGCCAGAACTCAGGTCCCCGTGCTTGCAAGACAAGGACTTTATCTGAGGAACCATCCCAAAGCCTAAGATGGCTACATAGCCACAATGCCACTGTCACACCCAACAAAATGAGCACAAATTCCACAGACTCATCCAATAACTGGTCCAGATTTGGATGTTCAGGGTAAAACAGTTCTCTGTCTACAGGGGGTTGAAATGTGATTCTTTGGTTTTGGAAACACCCAGGCTTCTGGGAAAAAGAAAGAGCATTTGGTGGTACTTTATCCATTTTCCACACTGATTCAGCTCCCCAGATCTGAATGTGCAGAAATGCACTTGGTCATCGCTGTTTTCTGGCCTTGGGAAGTGCTGATTGATTCAATCAGCCTTCAGGTGACTGGAGCAATCCTTTCAGGGAACTCTGGAGGGTTGCTGAGGCAGATCGTTATAGATGACATTTTTGAGTCATTAAACTCTGCCTCCCTCCCGGCTCAGCATATTTAGTTCTTTCTCCCCCAGACACATGGAAAGCGTTCAGCTCTTAATGAAGAACGTCTTTCTGGAGTGTGTGTTTAGTGGTACACATGATGTCATCCCAGCTCCTAACTTCGCATGCAAGATTGTTGTGTGAAAATGAAACCACAAATCTCATCTGAATCTGAGTTTCTAGGTTCTTTAGAGGAAGTATTTTTCTGTTTTCCTTTCTTTTCTTTTTTTTTTTTTTTGAAGAGAGAGGGGGAGGAGGAGGAGGAGGAGAAGAGGAAGAGGAGGAGGAGGAGGAAGAGGAACGAATGAACCACTGCATTTTCCAGGGCTGGGAAGGCAAAAAGATCGGAAGCATGCAGCTGGCTTGCTGCTTGTTTGTGTGTTTATATGGGTTTCTTTTTCTGGCCAACATCCATCTAGACAAGAAAACTCTCGTTCTAGGGTCAGTACATGGAGTAAGCACCCCCACCCAAGATATTTCGGGGATACATCAGTGGGAAAAGTTACAGTGAAAAGAAAATTTGGAGCTGGGAGATAGCTCAGTGGGTAAAGTGCTTAATGCATAGCCGTAGGGACCTACTGAGTTCAGATCTCCAAGTCCCACATAAAAATGTGAAGGTGTGTGTATCCGGAACTCTGGCAACTGATAGAGTGAACGTAGAGGATCACGGTCTGTGAGCTCCAGGTTCAGTGAGAGACCCTGTCTTAAAACAGTTAGGGAAGAGACTAAAGAAGACATTGGATGTCAGGATATCGGCCTTCTATCTCCACATACGCCTGCCCAGGCACATGCACATACTGCACACACACACACACACACACACACACACACACACACACACACACACAGAGAGAGAGAGAGAGAGAGAGAGAGAGAGAGAGAGAGAGAGAGAGAGAGAGAGAACATTCTACTCCTGTACCTGGTGACATGCTCTGTCACCACCTCAGTTGCCAGCCTTTTGTAAAGGCGCTTTCAGCATTAGAATGTTAGCACAGCACATGACTCCAGAGACATCACAAATAGAAGAAACTACTGTGCGAATCAAATGTGGGCCAACTCTCCACCCTTCTACAGCTTTTAACTAATTTTACAGTTTGAGGCCATGTTACTGCAGATTTCAATTTCTGACTCACACTGTCGTTCATATTGCCCTCTCCTACACATAACAAGAGGAACATGTACCATTCCATTCACTGTTCTGACTGCACTCCTTACGTTCTTGTAGAAAATTCGCTGTTAGGATTAGCTACATTCCCGTGTAACCTACATAACCGGAAATGAAGGAGAAATGGAGACACTGGGGAGACTGCTCCCGAGAGCCTATCTAACAGAAGGAGGCAAGTCAAAGGCCCCACTGTGGGAATAATTGATCATGGGGCCTTTATTCTGGAGAGAGAGCCAACCATGGCCCATTGGTACTAGACTGGCTTTTGATGGTTTGTGTCCTGGGCTCTGGGCCATGTGAGACCTAAATGCAAAGCTCTGTTCAAGACAGACAAGAGAAGAAACTAAGAGATCAGCCCAGTCCTTGGAGGTCAATTACAGAGAGGAGGATACACCGGCCTTGAGGATTACAAGTACTTCCTGTAGCTTCTTTTAAAGCAAGGAAGACAGAACAGCCCGCCCCGTGAAGATAGAATCCAGCAAGCAGAACTCAGGTGGGATTTATTGTTCTGTTCTACGGTTTTATATTTTATATCCTTTCGTTGTCCTGGAGACACGGACTTCCCTTTTGTAAGTTCTCTTGCAGGCAGCGGTGCATGCTGGCTGCTGGCAGACACCCCGGTTTTCCTAGGATGTCCCAATTCAACTGAGCAGGAAAGCATGTGTGCCCCACTGACGACAGCTCTGTACACTCTGATTCACAGGGGCCCCGTCTTAGGAAGAGAGGAAACCGTCTATTCAAACTGCAGGGCCATTTCTTGGTGGCCCCTGCAAGAGCCCATGAGCAGTCCTGTGGGCTGGTTTAGAAATCTCTAGGACGGAGGGGGTCTTTTTCTGTCTTGTATCACTCTCTGGCAGCAATAGCATGGAAATTTGCAGAGCAGAACTCACTTTGAGCAAGCAGAAAGGAACAAATTTGATCTAACACACATTCTGTGAGCTTGGTTCAATGTAGGTCAGTGTCTAAGAGAGCCCAGCTGGCCAGCCTGCATGTCTGCCTGGGAGCTGGCTGGCTGGCTTCCGCCTAGGCCAAGAAACTCCCCCTCAGCCCCGAGCACCAATTAATAAAAGCTCCTCTTCATGCAGTGCCGGTGAGGAGAGCAGGGCTGAACTGCATCCAGATTACTGGGAAAATGCTTACCCAATCGGCAGACCTGAGTTCTCTCCAAGGGTAGTTGGTATGTGGAAGGAACACGTATACCAGACGCACTCATTCTGAAGTTCAAGACTATGTATCCAAGGATTAGAAGGTGTTTGAGCCCCATGCCAGCCAGAGTTACCTCATAAGATTCTATCTACAAACAAACAAAGGAAGGAAGTGTGTTGGTTTGAGGCTTCCCAACAACTTGCTAAATGTTTCATTAATGCTAGCAATTTAGAAACATTTCCTTGAATATATCTATATAATATATATAACTTATGTGTTATATAAACATATATGTGCATGCACGTGTACACACACACATACACACACACACACACACACATGTACACACATTCATGAACTAAATAGCAAATAGGTTCTAAATGATAGAATTTTTAAGGATCAGAGTATCTTATCTCCTCAGGATTTTTGTTGATATTGATGGATAGTTACTGACTTTAGAGTACAGATAACTTGTACTCCCTCCTCAAACCAGGAAGGCAGTAACAATATTGATATTATCTGTTACTGTATTTGATATATCTTTCTTATTCTTCATCGTAAATGTGCATGTGTGTGTTTGTGGCATGTGTACATGTTTATACATCTATACATATAAGCAGATGCTCCTGTATGTGTGTCCACACATGCATATGGAGGCCAGATATCAGTGTCTTCATCTGTCAATCTCTGACTCACTTTAGGACAGCATCTCTCACTGAACCTGGAGCTCACCGACTGGCTAGGCTGGCCGGCCAGTGAGATCTGGGAATCTCCCAGTTTCCACCCCCCGTGCCATGATATCTAGCTTTAGCATGAGCGCTGGGGATCCAAGTCCTCATGCCTGTGTGTCAGGCACTTTCTCTACTGAGTCCTCTTCCCACTTGCTGGCCTTGCACATGAGACGTTCTCCCCAAGGCTATCTTAAGCCTAACTCCCCAGCTGCTTGTGAGCATTTGAGAGATTTTGGAGGCTTGAGGCAGTGAGGGCTGTTTGGAGGAAGTAGATAGTTAGAGACAGGTCTTTAGGGGGATGTTGTCTCTGCTTCTCCAGTCTCCTTTCTGTCCAGTGTGAAGACTCTTCTCCATCCTACATGCCTAATAACAGTATGCCATTTTGTCCAATAAAATGGGCATGAGTCCGGGGGTAACACACTGAATTAAAGATGTCAGGTCTTATCTGACTTGGGTTTGATTACAGAAACTATGAGATACTCTATAAATACTAGTATACGAACTCTCTGGAACCATGAACAAACCTAAGCCCTACCTCCTTCAGCTGTCTGCAGGAATTTTAGTCACAGCCATGTAGCAGTAACTAACACACAACTCACCCAACACATGTCCCCGGAGCACACTCTAACTTGGAGGCACTAATATGAGAACTGAGGCAACAGACAACCTTTGCCCCAATGGGGCTGTACATCTCAGACAAACCCCCAAGCAACTAAGAAATGTGCAGGGCCCAGAAGATGGGCAAATAGGAGACACAGAATGAGAGAGAAGCAGGCAGGAGACTCCGATACAAGAAGGGGACACTTGTGGGGTTAGGGTTACTGAATGGCCATGAAGAGGGAGAAAGAAGTCCACTGCAGATCAAGACAAGGAGGACACAGGCTTTAGGGAACCAAATGAACCCACACAGGCCCCCAGAGAGAAAGCTAAGTGGCCTGGCCAACCACGAGACTGTCAGAAGCAGTGTGCCCTGTATGAGGAATGACATGATTTGAGAGTTCCTTTTAAAATATCACCATGGCTTCAGAAGGTGAGGAGGGAGGGACATAATGGTGCCAGAATGAGTGTGGGACTATGTAAGGCTCCCTTAGCAGATTGGATGAGAGAAAAGGGTGAGCTGGAACAGAAGATGGGATGAGGAGAGCCACAGGCTAGCAAGTGATAATCACTCCAGCTTTGTTGGGGCTCGACGGATGGCCCAACAGTTAAGAGCAGGTACTGGTCTTATAGGAAGATCTGAGTTTGGCACCAGTATGCACAGAAAAATGCAATTCAGGACTGCCTATGACTCCAAGTTCAGAAATCTGACGCCCTCTTCTGGCCTCAGAGGGGTGGGCAGAAGGGGGAGCTTGCAGGTACATAATTAAAATAATAATTATCTTTTGTAAACATACAGTGTGGCCAGAGGTGTTTATTGAATGATATGAAATATCAAACCTTCACAAGCAGATACTACCACCCCTGCTGCAGATAAGAACACTCCAGTATGGGGTCAGGCCTTTACCCAAGGCCACAGAAGAGGAGGCGGGGCCAAGCGGTTCTGTGTGGTATTTATGGCCTATTTTGAAGATTTGTCTTCACGTGTAAATCGTTATCCCTTGGCACTGTTCCTCCCCAGACACTCTCAGAAACGCTTTGGGAACTGAAAGCTGGCCTCATAAGTGACAAGAGATGTCAGAGTGACCCCATTCATCTCTGACAGCACCAGGCAGGCTAAGTAGGCTCGTCCCTCAGCTCTAACCCTCCTGCGTGTTAGATGTAGTTGTTCAGTTGGAACACTGTTCCTTGAAATGACCGTCCAAGCCTGGTGTTGGGTAGAAGTGAAAGAAAACGTTTCTCTCCACTTACAAGTAGATGTGTCCTTACAAGGGCTGGGTGTCAGCTATCTTAGCGCTCTCACTCCTGAGTAGCTGTGTTGACCTTGGACAGACTTTCTAACATCTCTAAGACTGCTCCTGCATCTGGAAAAGGTGTCAAATACTGCCTTTGTTGTGTGACCGCAGCAAGTTAAGCTCAGGTTGTGGCATGCCCATCCCATCAACTGTGTGGGTTCTCAGGGAGCAGAGGCTCCTAAATATCACTCATGGAGCAGGGTACCATGCACAATTAAAAATGACTTAAAAGCTGACTCTGAAGGACTTTGTGTTCAAGAGTGCATGCTGCCCCTTCAGAATGCCAGATTTTGTTTTCCAGCACCCACCTTGGATGGCTTACAGTGTTCTAGCACCAGCTCCCCTCCTGGGAATTCAAGGTGATCTTCTCTCCTCTGTGGGAACTTGCATTCATGTGGACATACGTCCCTTACACACACACACACACACACACACACACACACACACACACACACACACACAATTTTTTAACCTTAAGGAAAAGAGTTAACTTGGATTCTGGAATCAAACCCATTGGGTTGTTTTCAGACAATATCTAGGTTGTCTGAAATGCATAGCCTACAGTTTATTATCAATATTAGATATGCTTGATTCTCTTTCCAATTACATGACTGAACTTACAGTGGCCCATTCTACGATGAGTGGTGTCAGCTCTTTCTGTCCTGCCACAAATGACCACACCTGAATGAGTGTCCTTCAGACTCACACGTTCCTCCTGTGCCTTTCAACTTCAACCTGCAGTAAGAAGTCAACACAAACTAGAAATCTTCCCTAATTGCTTTCAAAGGCAATCTCACCATATTAAGTGGAAGTTGTTCATTTACAGGGAGATGGGCAGAGAGGCCATTGTAAGGCAGTAATTTGCATAGCAACAAAACAAAAGGGACTTTGAAATCCAACTGCCTACAGGGTGCCAGCTGTGTGACCCTGAGCAAGCTGTTAACTATTCTGCATGGCTTCTGATCTCAAAAAAAAAAAGTATCTGCCAAGGGTGTTACAAACACGAGATTTGAACATGTGAGGGAGGGGACACAGCTAAGCAGGTAGAGAACTTACCTAGAATATGTGAGGCCTTGGGTTCGATCCCCCAGCACTACTTAAGCCAAGCATGGTGGCATGTACCTGTGGTCTGCACTGGTGAGAAGTTAATGATCATTCTTCTCTATGGCACTGACCTAGAATACACAAGATCCTGCTTGAAAAATACACAAATTTGAAAATGCGCATACAATGACTTGGCTTTGTAGAAGCCTAGACCAATGCCACCTGCTGCTACTGGTATTGGTAATAGTAATTTTTTTTCTTTAAAGAAAACTGTTGAAGCCTGAGAAAACCCACTGTTTGTCCAGGTCAACAGAGCACTGGAAGCAGGCAGTCTAGCTCTGACCTCATGATCTTTTCCCAGAGAAGTGACCACAGGGCTTTACTTATCTGTGAAAATAGTTAATTGCATTTCCAACTGTTCTATTCTATCTGTAGCCCATCTCCCCCAACTGCATTACTTAAATTTGGCAATTCTCATACAGTGAAGACAGTCCACATTCAAGACTTTCAAATAACATGTGATCATTTCAAACAAGTGACAGTTGCCCACGGACTTAAGGCTTTCATGGGAGGACTGTGGATCAGAAAGAAGACATTTTCACCTGCTTCTACATCTTGGCCAGACAGAGAGTTGACAAATGAGTCCAGTGACATTAATTCTGATTGTCAGCTTGATGGGACCTAAAAGCACCCTGGAGAAAGCTTCTGGGCATGATTGTGAGGAATTATCTAGATTAGGTCAGCCTCCAGGCATGCCTTTAATGTTGGGGAACTAGGTTAATTAGGGTGGAAAGACCTGTTTTAATGGTGGACTGAGGCCCCAGACTGGATATGCAGGAAAAAATCAAGCCAAAGACCAGCATCGCCTCTCTTTGCTGACTGTGAATGCAGCTTGGCCAGCCGCCCCTAGCTTTTCCATCTCACCTTCTCTGCTATGATGTGTATCCTCAAACTGCAAGCCAAAGCAAAGCCTTTCTCTCTGGAAAATTCAGGATATTTTATCACAGCAACAGGAAAGGTGACTAAAGCAAGTCCTGTGACTTGAGAGAGGCTTCTGCTGAGGTGACATTGATATCAGTGGCATCTCAGAGTAGCTGAGCTCAAGAGAGCCATCCCAAAGACAGTAGTGGCGTCAGCTCTCTGTACAGATGCCCACGCTTTCATCCAGCAATGCACATTTGTTACCTACAAATTATATTTGTAGGCAGTATATTAAGAAATTATTTGGCACAAAAACCTTAATTGTCCCATATAGCTTCCAAAATGATGTACCAACAGTTTTATTTCTAATAGTTTCTAGAAACTAAGAGAGAAAGATCTGGGCAAAGAGAGCATTATCGTTGTTTTTGTTGTTATTGTTGTTCCAGAAAAGAAATCACATGTTTTGATATTTTGAGCATTTTAGTAAATGGAGAATAGCAAATGAGAAGGAATGGAGTGCCGTATTGTTCTTACAAATGGACAGTGCTAAATAGAATCCCCCAAATTCCGAACTTATAATTGTATTGCTGAAATTAAGACTAAAAAGAGCCTGGATTTTGTGACTAAATCGAATTGAGTGCAGAAAGGCATCCTGGGCCTCCTTGGCCATATGTTCACTCCAGTGGACCAGATACACTTCTGGGATGTGGCTGACAGGAGCTTTATTTCAGGCCTTGAGAACTATGGGGTGACATTCCCTCCTAGGAAGGCTATGCGGACCAGTGGCTAGAAAGGATGGTCTTTGGAACCCAACACTCCAGTCCCATCTCCCTGAGCTCTGCTATGTGGCTCTGAACACAACACTTAACCTTTCTGACTGTTCTGTTTTCTTGTAGCTAGGGCTGAACAGTCCTTATCCCCCAGAGTCTCTGTCAAGAAAGTAGACAGGACAGTGACAACACCTATGACTGTGATAGGTCATGAGGAGGGTACCAGTGAGCAGTGGTAATGCTTCACTTTCCTTCCCCCAAATGAAGAACCCAGCACTTCTGTTATCAGGTGACACTGACCTCCTCCAGGAACAATGGAGGACAACAGTATTTACAAGGAACAAGTTCTGAGAAACACCAGCAAAGGCGAGTTGAGGGGAAGATGGAGCCTCTCAGATTCTCTCCCTGCTTTCATTTTCCAACTCTTATCTGTCCGCCTCCATCTCCTCTCTCCCACTTGGGATAATATATATATATATATATATATATATATATATATATACATACATACACACACATACACATATACACATATATACATATATACATATATACATATATACATATATGCATATGTATATATGTATATGTGTGTGTGGTTTTACATGTGTATGTGCAGTGTGTTCGAATATACATGTGCACATGGATGAACCTGCTCTTGTGCACATATCTGTATTAAGGCCAGGGGTGGACACTGGATGTCGTCCACTCTTGCTTTCCACTTTACCCTTAGAAGTAGGCTTTCACTCAGCCTAGGGTTCACTGATTGGTTGGACTGGCAGCCAGTGAGCTCAGCGGGATCTGCCTGCCTCCACCTACCCTGGACTCTCAGTACTTGTGTTACAGATGGGTACAACCATACCCAGCTCGTCTGTGAGTGCTGAGAATCTCAGCTCAGGCTCTTGCACCGGCATGGCAGGCACTTCCCACTGAGGCTTCTACCTGCCCCTCTCCTCTAACTTTATACCTCCACTTACTGGCTTTTCAGTATCTTATCTGCCCTCCATAGACATCACATTAATGAATTAGTGATTCTGCTCAGCCTAGGACTTTGGCTATGAACTAAAACACATCCTTTATAGTCCCCGGGGGCCCATGAGGGCATGTGCTGGTCTGCTTCTTCATATTGACTCTAAGTTTGCCTAGCTCTAATTTAGGACTAGATCATATTAGATAAAAGATGGCCATCATAGCCAGTAGGCAAGCACAGATGCTGGTTGTTAACTATGATCGTTGTTGTGTGCCGCAGTGTTAAAGCTTTAGGGGCGTCATCTCTCGGTCCAGTCATCTTAACCGCGTTTCCACATTCTAGCAGGAGAAAATCACAGCCCATGATTCCGTACAAATGACTTTGTAATGTGGAATAATAGTCTCTGATGAATCTGCAGCAGAAAATGGGTTCCAGTCAGAGGCTCTGCCTGAGAATCAGATGGGTCTCCAGAAGGACAGTCACCGAAGTCTACACACACATATGACTCAAGTGTAGAGAGCGTCCACAGTGCCTTCTGGGGTGACTGACAGGCGAGAGCTGTCCTGTGACACTTCCGTGGGTGGGTGATTAAACCCACATCCCTATGTGTATTCTTCAAAGAAATAATTGGGGGGGGGGCTTTACATATTAACCATAAATTCTTATAGCCCAAGTAATTGATGCTGCTCTGCCATTTCTCTTTCCCCTCATTTAAACAGTTTTGAAATTGATACCAAGGAGTCAAATTTATCTACCAAATTTATGCAGAGCCTTCAAGCTCTGGATAGCCTTTGTTGTTGTTATTATATATGATCTGTGTGCAGGTGTGTGCACCTGAGTGCAGGCACCCATTTAAGCCCACTTACATTCATTGGTCTAATCAGTTTGAATCAAGTAGCTCTTCCATAACAGTGTCTGTAGGTTGTGTTCTATCCTCACCGTGTTCCAGGCACTGGGCTAGTCTGGGATGTGGCTTCTGCCCCGTGTCCCAGCTCACTGTGGGAGAAACAAGCAAACAAGAAAGAAACATGGACAAGGAAAAGTCCTGAAGTCAAATCCTGGCAGAGCCCGAGAGAAAAGTTCACTTGAGGCGGGGACAGGAGAGGGGCTCTCGGAGACCAAAATGAGTAAGCCTAGCATGGGTCACGTTAATGGAATTCATCTCATTCAAACTATATAACTAGATTACATAATGGCAAACGCAGAGAGGTGTGATTTCAATATTGATCCCAAAAAATCCATTTGGAGGTTGTCTGTGTTTTGATTCAATATCCAAGCATTTTCAGAAATGCATATTTTATAAGAACTTTACCTACATCATAACATTTTACCGAAAAGTCTAAATGACCACTTTCAGCCATGTGTGTCCAAAGATTTTGGAATCAGAAAGTACAGTGTTCAAATGGAAAGGGTGGAGTTCTGCTGCTCCCCCACCACACTGCCTGGTGTCTCTGCTCCAAGCAATCCCACAAGCCACACACATAGTCAGCTGCTAAACGCACAGCCAAGAAAAAGTCCTTCCAAGTCACATACTCAGTGTGAATGAACTGAACTCACCAATCTCTGTCCCATCCCAGGTGGCCTCCTCCCACCCGCTCCATTGTCAGCATCTGGGATTGCACAGGGCCCCTCCTGGGTGTGACTCCTGGATATTATAGAGTTCCCCTTTGTACACTCACACTGGCCTCCTCTGTAGTCTTCCCGTTTCCTTCCTTCCCCTCAAAGTCCTTTCCAGGTTGCCATCAGAGTGGAGGAATGTTCCAATGCTACTGTCCGCTCATGGCACCACCATGTGTCATACGTGTTATAGAGAACAAATAGAGTGACATGTAACAGCCTGCAAAATCCATTCCCAGCTACCTATCTCAGCAGCAAACACGCACACACATGCATGCACACATGCACACATCTATGTAGGAGCTACGTGTACCACCACACTCACCAAGCCCAGAACCCCAGCCTGCAGCCCCCGTATTCTGCGCCTCTCACTGTGTGGCCACTCCCAGCTGGAGGGTCCTCAGTGTCTGCTCTTCTCTACATTTGTTCAAAGGTAGCTGGTTTCTTCTCCTCACCTTTCCAAATCCTTCTGGGTACCACGTCCTGGGCTAGCTGCAGGCTTGGAAATGGTTTCCCTGGCTCCAGGCAGAGCTCTAGGTGTGTCTCATACAGCTGTGATCACTCTGAATCTCTCTTCCCCAGGCGGGGAGGCTCAAGCTCTGCTTTCCCTCCAGGGTCCAGCACAATAATTATTGGCTAAGTGTGAGCTATTTAGGTATCGCTAATGACACCAAAGCAAATGGAAACCAGCAGCATCCACTCCTGGCACGGTTGAGATGCATCTCGTTGTCTGGTGTTGAGAGGAAGAGAGTGCCTTGTTAGGTCGGCTAATCTAATAAGCAGAGGAAAGGAATGTTCTCGTGAAATTATGCATCTGCCTTCTGCTGCCATTTGCTGATGGAGAGCCATCAGATTTGATTTTCTCTTTGGGTAAAAGTACAAGATGGTTGCTGTCATATTTCCAGTTCACCCATTGTCCATCTGCCCCTCTTCGTCTCCTCCAGGGGCCTTTGACTTTTGGCCCCTTTTACAGTAGATCTGCATCTTAGAACACTCTGATCTAGCACCTGCTTGGTGTCATCGAGTGGACTGGAGAGGGGCGTGGGCAATGAGATTCAGGAGAGGGGGAGTCCCATGAATGGACAGAGCCGCTATGCTGCCCTCAGATTGACTCTTGCATTTGTACATTTACTTTGCCCTTATTCTGCGCTACACCTTTCTCCACTGTTTCACATGGTACCTGCAACAGGTGCTCAGCAGACATCACCTGACCAACTTGGAAGGACTGGTGGCTCCACAAGGCACGAGAACACAAAGTGAGAGCTGGAAGGAGGGCTCAGGGGTTAAGAGTATTCGTTGTTCTTGCAGGAGACCAGGGTTCGGTTCCAAACACTCACATGTGGTCTTACAGCCATTCAGTGCTCTGCCTCCAAGAGATTTGATGGCATCTTCTGCCATCTGTAGGCTCCAGGCATGCGTGTGGTGCATAGACGTACATGCAGGAAAACCACTCAGACACATAAAAATAAAAATAAATAAACTGTTTTTTGGAAAGTACCAACTATGGTGAGACTTTACTCAAGTCACCTGACCTTCTTGTATCTCTGTTTTTGTTTTTTCTTTTTTTTTTAAAGATTTATTTATTTATCATATACAAGTACACTGTAGCTGTCTTCAGACATACCAGAAGAGGGTATCGGATCCCATTACAGATGATTGTAAGCCACCATGTGGTTGCTGGGAATTGAACTCTGGACCTCTGGAAGAGCAGTCGGGGCTCTTAACCGCTGAGCCATCTCTCCAGCCCCTGAGCCATCTCTCCAGCCCCTTGTTTTTTCTTTAAATTTAGATTAAGAACAGTGTCTAGAGCTACAGCTGGGCTTACTGGCCCAAGCCAGTACTGTCAGAGATCTAACCAGGATCTGGAGCTCAAAGCCAGGCTGGACCTCTTTCAAGAGACAGAAAACAAATAAATGAACAAAGAACAGAGCACAGACCCCCTATTGCTAGCTTCTGTAGAGGTTAAATGAGATGCTACAGGCCAAACAGAAGCCTGACTCACAGGAAGTATTCAACAGATGGAGACCGCAACCAATCAAAATGCAGAGTCGTGGAGCCCAATTCAGTTGATACATCTGTAAAACACTCCTGGACCTAAGGTTTAGGAAACTTTGTGGACGATGGGGAGGAAAGACTCTAAGATCTAGAAAGGATGATAGAGTTTGCTGTGAGATTGTGTTTCCTAGGAGTGTCAGAAGCCACACCCACAGAGTGTCACCAACGCAACTGCTCATCTGAGCAAAGGCAACACCAGCGAATATGCCAAAGTGGAGGGGGAAAGGACAGAAAGCCTCAACAGTATTCAAAGAACTGTAGGTGACTTAAGAAAGCTGGCAGTAGGAGAGGTGGCCTTCCCCAGGGAAGAGCACACCGAATGATTGTCCAGTGCCAAACAGCCCTGGAAACAGACATATAAGTAACATCATATGGACAGGTTATATGTAGGAATGTATATGTAGATGTATATATGCATATATGCATGCAATAATAATTAGTGGAAACGAGACCATGATTTTGCAGAAAGCAGCAGCAGCGGGGCAGAGAAGGGATGTATATGGAAAGGTTTATTGAAAAGAGAGGGTTAAGGAGAAATATTATAATTAAATTATAATCTCAAAAAAGTTTTAAAAGGAAGTGCTCAGCAAAAATTTCCTAGCTTGTGAAGAAGGCTGTGTGGGCGGTCTGCACCACTGGGAACACCATGGTAAGTGAACAGCCCCGATGGCTTACATTCTCCAGAGCAAAGAGAGGCAGAGTGTAAACAGATCAAATAAACCAAATTGGAATGCTATACAGGAAACCAAAGGGCTCTGCAGTGGGTAATGGTGAAGGGGCTGCTTCAGAGTCCACATCAGAGAGGGGCCCCTGGGGAGACAGCATTTACACTAAGAGAAGGAGAGTCTGAAGAAGTCAGCCACTTGACAAACACATGCAAAGAACATTCCAGACGCAGGGTATTGCAAATGGCAAAGCCCTTGGTGGAATGTTCTAGAATCATCCAGGGACTTGAGGAAGGGTGAACCAGAGGAGAATTACTCAAGGTAAAAGGCAGAGTGGCATCATGAGGGGCAGAGCTGCCTGCCTAGGCCACCCATCCCAGGACCTGAAGAAGTCGGCTGTGGTATTTCAGAACTCTCTGGAGCCCCACTGTGTACATGAGTATATCCAAAGACATTTCAAAGACAATTAAAACCTGCAAATGCCTCTCAAAGGCTTCATTCTCCCCTCCCCCATCTGCCCAGCTGGCTTGCTCCCTGCTATTTGCTCTGCACCAGTCCTGCCTGCAAAGCTGCTGTACCCCTGGGAGTGGGCCTGCTCAAAAGGCCTGTGCAGCTTCCAAGAGATGAGAACTTGGGGGAATGGGCTTTTGTCCTGAGACCCCACTGCCACCAGGGAAGCCCTCTCAACTATAGTTTTTAAAAACTCCGGAGGCGAGCAAACTCTTGAGAGCTCAGGAGAATCCATGTGTAGTTGTCAACCGTTGGTGTTTTGTCTTTTGCTGCACCGTCCTGAAATACTCGTGGAGAAATACATCATATCTCAGACCCACCCACTGCTGTGACCTAGCTGACTTAAAATAGCCATGCGTGTTTCTTGAATCTATTGAAGTCCGTGTAAAACTGCAATATTGCCCTGAACAGGGATATTATTGCGAACTTGGCTGGAAGAACACCAAGGCAATCTGAGTGTGAGAAGAAAGTCTTCTCTGTTGCACACTCAGCATTCCTACCTCTGAATTGAGGTCCCTGCCAGAATGCTGGCTGCAAATTCAGGCGGAACCAGCGCACGCCAAAGAGGGACTTACTGGAGAGAAGAGATGCTTCAGCACACAAGCGAATGAACCGTCTCTCTTCCTCCTTTCATCACCGCAAGAGAGCAGGTTTGTCTGCTTCCAGCATCTTCTCCAAGCAGAGCTCTGCAGGCATGCTCTGAGCCTTGAGACCATGACGGAAAGCCTCTGCTTGGTAGTCTCAGTACTCCAGGTTCTACAAAGGAAATCTAAGATTGGCTGGGCTTGGGTCACTTGTTGTCACTTGACCCCACCTAGGAGAACCAGTGGTCTGAAGAGCAACGGCACAATCCCTCCCGCTCCTCCACTGTACATCCAGTGACTCAGAATTTGAAACCACTCTGGACTCTACTGCACTGACAGATAAAATCAGACTGTTTCCTTCCCTTGCTGACTCCCTGATCCCAGATCTCCAAGTAGTCTGTCGTGGTCATCCTCAGCCTAGGACGCCACCACCCCTGCACAGTCTGATGAGCTTCATTCTCCTCTGTCTGTTATGGTACAGTGGTATCCAGATTCTTCTCCAGGGCTTTCCTGGTGTGCTATCTGATGCATAGCAGTTCACCCACAAACACAGCTCCCCTACTCTGAGGAAGTTCCCTCTGTCACCATGCAAGGCTGTGACGTTGTCAAGAGCAGAGGCTGGTATAGTTATCTTTGTGACCCAGCAGCTAGAACCAGCACATAGTAGGTATATAGGAAATCTTTCCCGCATTGCACTGAGCAGGAGGAAACCATGCTTTTAATCTCAGGCTGTGAGATCATTTAAAAACCTAATTATCCTATGCTGTGGCTTCACTGAAGACCTGGTGACTGTCATAGCTTTAGTTGGGGACGCAAGAGGCGTTCCTGAATTTATCTCATCTTGGAAATTCTGATTTCCGTGTGTCCAAGTCAGTTTTTTTTTCACACCTGTATCACTTATAATAAGTTCCTTCTTGTTTCACCCTCTCCTGTGAAATTTCAATATCGCGAGCTGGCTCTCTCACCTGTGAGGAAAATAACTTTGGATCCAAAGCTGTTTTCCCAGCCAGTGGCTTCAGCACTGATTCTAGTTTGTGGAGCAATGTGATATCTGAGGATGGGTTTTCCTAACTTAGAAATCTGGCTGTGCAACTGTAATAAAGTGTAGGATTTTGGGTAAGGAGTATGGTATGCACTGTGCTGGGGTGTTAAATGGAAAATATTTAAAGTCAATCAGGGATTTCTACCCTGCCTTAGATCATTTAGTTCCCAGATAAAAGGCACAACACTTTTTATTTTTATAATAAATCTTTACAGCACCAGAACTGAACAGATATCTAACCTCTATGTTATTATGTCTACCACCCTGCCAGTAACCCCAAGATAGGGTTTGCCATTTTCCATGTGGGCTGCTCCCACTCTGGCCAGCCCACATGGTCCCTGACCCTACAGTGTCTTCTCCCCTCCACCTTCTCTTTCTCTCTTCTCTGATGATGGTCCTCCTCATATCCCAAGTCCAGGAACTGAAACCCCATCTACCTCTCTCCTACCCAGCTATAGGCTATTGTCATCTTTATCCAAGCAATAGTTTTAAATTAAAGAGCAAGGCCACATAGCCTTATCTGGTATACATAAGGACTCCCTCATTCCTGTGGGCAACCAGACCTCGGAGACCAGTATTCAGCATTACAGTACATAGCAACAAAGCAAACCTCAACAGGGTATGGGGGTGATGGGATATGGTGGGGGGTATGATGTGTCATGGGGATATGGTGTTGGGGGTTATCAATCCAGGTACATGGTGAAAACTAAACTTTGCCCCTAAGAAGAAGGAAATAAGAAAAATGAAAGGGACCTCACAGAGACCACATGGACATCTTCTCAAAACATCTGTTGTAGACTGTCTCCTATTTGGGCCCCCTCTAAATTCTCCCTGGAAACCTGAATAGGTGAAGCCCTTTGTGAGCCTCACTGGGGTGTCTCATCCCCACCCCTGAGAGATTCATGACAGTCTGTCCATACATGCCACACTCATCTTTTTATGTCATTTCTGTTTCTACAGGGGACTCATTGCCAATGGCTTCACAGAGACCCATTATCTGCAAGATGGTAGTGATGTCTCCTTCACTCGAAATTACACGGTAATTCTTGCATGTTTGGGCCAACAGAACTCTGTACGTGGAATCTGTGCTGAGACTTTTGTAGCTGGTTTGTTCTGAGCTAAGCACATCCCCGACTCTTAATCTAGGCCCCAAGAAAACCTGGAGAAGCCAGGTTCATACCTTCTAGCTCTCAGGAAGCTGAGACAGGAGGATCACCAAGGTTAGAGGCTAGTGTGGGTTATAGAGTGAATTCCAGTACAGCCTGGGCTACGAAATGAGATGCTCCCCCAAAACAAAAACAAAAACAGCTTTTTAAGAAAGGTTTTAGCCAGCTGACATTGACTTTTAACCTCAGCACCTTGGGAGACAGAGGCACATGGATCATAAATCATGGTGAGTTCAAGACCAAACTGGTCCATATATCCAGGACTACATAGTGAATCTCTGCCTAAATGCAAAATTGGAAGAGAAGGGGGAGGAGGAGGAAGAGGAGGAGGAGGAGGAGGAGGGGATGAGGAGGGGGAGGGGGAGGAGGAGGAGGGAGACAACAAGGAGGAAAAGATGAGGAGAAGGAAGAGGAAGTTATTTGTCAGAAATCTTGGCCAGAATTAGAGATGGTTTAGCAAGCAGTCCTGCTGTAATTTTAATTTTTTCAAGCCTTACTTTTAATGATGATTCTTAAACACTTTAACCTCCCTTGTAGCCCACCACCCACCAGAGGTAGTAGAAAAGGAAGGATACAGGGAAATGGACCTATTTAGAAAGGTTCTTTGGCGTAACTCCCATCTGTGTTGTCTGGAAACCTGCAGTTCAGTTCATAGGTCAGCAGGCAGCAGCAGCTCAATCCACTCACAGACACCTCACAGGTACACCAGCAGTCCAGTTCAGTAGAGCCGAGTTAGCAACAGCGGTGACACAACCTAGCAGAGACAGCCATGCCTCAGCCTCAGCACAAGTCAGCAGGAGGGACCAGCAGGAACACCTAGAGAAGTTCTTGGCCATGCCTCTCTCAGGGAATCAAAGATCAGCGAAGATGGGAGACCCACAGGTGTTGCACAGCTAGCTGTACCAGCAAACCAAGCTCTGTCTCTGTCTCTCATGGAGTCCTATTTATACCCTCTAAACATCATGTGTCCTCCATGTGCCTTGCACCAGCATGTGTCCTGCCTCAGTACATGCATCCAATCACCCAGAGTCCAGGAAAGCTGTAAGAAACTACAGCACACCACCAGAAGTTTGGGCTACATTTCTCTCTATGGTGTCCCCACAATGCAGCTCAACTACGAAATGCAAGGCAGACCAATGCATACATGTTGTTACAAAGAATCTTTCTTCATGTTCTTTCACATGCTTGCCTTAGCGGAACATCCTCTCTCCTGTGTCTGCTTCAGCACAGTGTTCCTTCATGAGTCTGCCTGAGCCTTCCACGCCTGTGTCCACTTTAATGAAATGTTCTTTCACATGTTTGCTCCAGCAAAACACCATCCAACCAACTTCCCAAAGAACCCATATGCTTCCATTTCACCTGCTAGAAAGCTCAGCCAGAGTTAGAGGTGGCTTAGCAAGCAATCCTGCCACAGCTGAGTTTCGCTTCGTGAAACTTGGCAACATTTGAAAGAAATGTAAAGGGGAAGTGACTATGTTGAACTATGTGACTATGTTAAAGAATGCACAATACTCATTATTGAATTACCACAATATGATATTTATTACCTCCTAACCAGCTTTTCTGCTACTTGAACTTTAAAAATATTTAGAGTGTGTGCGTATGTGTGTATATCTATGGTGATCAGGGGACAGTTTATGGTAATTGGTTCTATTCTATCATTTGGGTTGCAGGGACAGAACTCACATGAGCAAGCTTAGCAGAGAGCGCCTTTACCCACTGAGCCACCTCCGAGATTGTTTGTGCTTTTATTTGTTACTTTGGCCCAGGTTCATTTGTGTGCCACTTTGGCACACACTGTGCATCTGTGTGCACATGCAGCCCTGTATGTAAATTCCATGAGATTCTAAAAGCAGAGGACATAGTCAGTGCCCTGAGAGGGAAGAAGAGGCTACCCGTTGTAAAGAACTATGTGCCATATGCATTTGTTTAAAAAAAACCAAGCCAGTGGAGTCCCCCTTCCTCTTGGGACCCCCTCCATTCTCTGTGTCAGGCCTCCAGCATTCTCCTCAGACAATCTTTGGGACTTGGCACTTAAGAGTGGACACTTACTGATCTGGGAACATGGTAGGATGAACTGCCCCAACTCTCACAGCCCTGAGAAGACATAGAAATCCAAAACAAAATAGAAGCACCTACAGGATTAGAAATGCCAAGCTTAGAAGTGAATCCAAGAGAAAAAGCAGTACAAGAGGCATCAGCTAAGTGTAGTGACTGACACCTATAGTCTAAGTACTTGGGACACAAGAGAATGACAGCAAACCCAAGGCTAACCTAGGCTATATAGTGAATTTTAGACAAGCCAAGGTTATAGTGAGGCCCTCTCTAAAATTAACAAAATTATATGTGGGGGTGGGGCTAGCTAGAGCTTTGTCTTCTAAGTTTGGGCCATGGGACCCCAAAAGGCTTCTCAAGACCCAGAGCTGGGAGGGAAAGAGAGAAAATGAATGAATGTGACTGAGAATGGATATGAAGGCCAGGTACTAGAGTAGAGAAGGAAGAACTGAAGGTCTGCAGTTAGGAAGGTTGGCTTCCCAGGGAAGCTTCTTGTGAAGAACTCTCCTAGCCCTGCAGAAGGCAAGAAAGAATTGTCTGCCAGGTGTCATGAGTTGAAAGAATCTCTGTCTCTGTCTCTGTCTCTGTCTCTGTCTCCCTCTCTCTGTCTCTCTGTCTCTGTCTCTGTCTCTGTCTCTCTCTCTCTGTCTCTCTCTCTCTCTCTCTCTCACACACACACACACACACACACACACACACACACACGACCCCGTGCAGCCTTTTGCATGTATTACATGCATTGGATATGTGTTGGTCCATATCCAGAATCTGAATATCACCACCATCATCATCATCTCATCATCTCACCATCTCACCACCACCACCATCACCATCACCACCATCACCACCACCACCATCACCATCATCATCGTCGTCGTCGTCATCATCGTCATCATCATCATCAAGCTGGTATCCCAGTCAGACATTGACCTCAAAGGTACTCCCAAACCAGGGAAGTCTGCTTGAGCCCAGGCTGGAGCCAGGGTTAGAGTGTTCCCTAGAGAATTTTCTACAGCCCCAATGTATGAGATGGCCATACAAAAAGAAGGGAGGATAATAAAATTTTAAACATGAATCCTAGGGCAAAAATCACAAGCCAGACAATGACCAAAACACTGTGAAGGAGCTCTCTTGGGCAAAAGAAGAGAGAAAACAAGTCCTCCCCAGAACAGAGATGGGAGAAAAGCCAGAGGGGGAAATTTGAAGAACAAGATAGATCTAATGGAAATTCCACAAAAATCCAATACTCCATGTAGTAAAGAAGCAGTAATCAAATAGAACGTTACAGCAGTGTCCCCAGATTGAAGGAAGATATGAACCTTGACAAAAATCTACCAGTCCCAGAAGAACAGAAATACTCTAGGGCGATTTACAGAGAACCTGCAGGATGTCAAAGAGAATGTCTTAAAACTGCCAGAGACAAAGCAGTTTGTAACAAATGAGGGCAACCGAACCAACAAGATACCTCATCGGCAGTGATGGAGTTAACACTACAGGGAGTGAGAGGCTCTACCAGCAGCCCACTGAGACAGATGCAGGTACTTACAGACAACCATCAGACTGAAGTCAGCCTGGGACCCCTGTGGAAGTTAGGGACAGTGTTAACTAACCAGACCCCTGGGAGCTCCCAGAGACTGAGCCCCCAACCAAAGACCATACATGGGCTGGCCTGTACCCCCTCACTCCACACATATGTAGCAGAGGATTGCCTTGTCAGGTCTCAGTGGGAGGGGTGTAGTGGGAGGGAAGTGCCTAATCTGGTAGAGACTTTGATGCCCCAGGAAAAGGAGGTGCCCCCAGTGGGGGAATACTTTCTCAGAGGCGATGGGGAGGAGGAATGGGGTGAAGAACTCTGGAAGGGGGAACTGAAGGGGTCAACATTGGGATGTAAATATGTAGAATAATTAATTTTTAAAACGACAGGGAGGGGGCAGTAACTGGCACCCTCAACTCCGTGTTGAAATGACTTTCCAAAGCCAGGAGTGCACAGCCACGCATATTCAACAAGTCCTGAACTTACCACTCCCAGAACCTAACAAAGGCCATCCAGGCCAGAGTGCCCTGCACAGAACAGCTCAACAAGAAGGAAACCAAACACCCAGGGTAGGAGGTCAGAGGCAATAGCAAGCAAAACAATTGCCCCAAATAAATATTTAAAATAACAGTTAGGAGGGACTATGCTTGGGCGTTCTCAAACAAGACAGAGAAACAGACTTGAAATGGTTTAAGAGTTTGTCTTGTACTAAAAATAATAGGCATGCTGATTAACTTTGATAAGTAAAATATGAGGCACCTGGACATTTTCAGAATCAACATCCAAAGAACAGAAAACAGTGTATTCTTCCAACTAACAGGCTATCAATGGAAATCTTGTTTCAACCCAGTACAGGGCAGGATAAAGGGAAAGGACTAGAAAAGAAAGAGGGTAAATATACAAGGAAAAAATAAGATTAAAATAACATAACACGTAAATCCCATTGTATGTAAATGGGTTGAAAAGACTTGTTAAGACCCATATCCCACATCCATATCTTATCTGAGTATAAGATGGGAAGAAATCAAGTAAAGAATGGGTAGGTCTGAATAGAAATAAAGCAGTTGTGGTTGTACCGACATCAGACAAGCTAGTGAAGTAGAAAGGGGCATGGAGGAAGGGAGAGAGAGACATATTGGTGACCCAGGGGGTGTTGTGTAATGAGAAAGAAATAAGTCCAATTGGGTGAGAGCCTGTGGATAGCTCTGTTGAATAAAGGCCTTTGCAGCCAAGCCTGATGACTTTGTTTCGATTCATAGAAGCCACACAGTAGGAAGAGAGAACTTATTCCCTTAGGCTGGCCTCTGGCCTCTACATACACACACATAAATAAATAATAATAAACAAAAGGCTACTGAAAAAGCTGTGCAACTACTCATACTAACTGGGCATTCTCAAAATATATTTTTAAAAATTAAGTAAAAAGACTTTCTTCTAAATTTACAGGTTCACCTGCAGTTGATGATTTAGCCCGACCCCTAGTTATAGGATTTCTTAAAATGTATTTATTAAAAGTAGGGGTGAGAAGCTGAAAGCTTCTTTTTACTCAGTTTAATAATTTTAAAGCAACCCCCAAACCACCATAACCCTTAAACTTCACGATTTCTCCCCAAGAGAAAATTCTCCAAAAATGGCACTGACACAACTTAGGTCATCAAGGGAGACACTGAAAACCTCTGAGATCACCCACAGCCCGGGTGAGAAGGGTAGGTGGCAGTGTCTGGAAATGAGGATCCAGGAAATGAACAGAAGCTAATGGAAAGGAACGTGTGGTGTTGGGGGGGACCAGTTTATTAAAAATCTGGCCATTTGAAAAAAATAAATAGATACATGAGCAAACATTAGCAGAAAGAATGAGAGACAGTATTGAAACTACACCTTTTATACAGAGATCATTTTAGTCACAGCAAAGCTTTGAACAACAGTGACCAGCAACTTAAAAATGCAGGATTCTTGGGAGCTGGAGAGGTAGCTCGGTGGTTAAGGGTGGTTGTTGCTCTTGCAGAGGATCCAGCTTCTATTCCTAGCACTCATCTCATGGCCAACAACCATCTGTGACTCCAGTCCCAGGGGCTCTGCAAGAACTGCATGCATGATGTACACACACACACACACACACACACACACACACACACGGGCAAAATGCCCACAATACACAAAACATTTAAAGAATGAAAACGGAAATGATTAACATTAAATAAGGTAAAGGAAAAATGTAACCCTGTCTTTCCGGTAGCTCCCTACCCTATCACAGCTGCTATGTGTGGTCCAGGGTAGCTGGGATGCCCGGCCATGGAGGGTCTTCTTTGGACAGTCATGTTTAGCTTCTGAGGTAAAATGAAAAGCAGAAGGAGAGAACAACAACAGCTTTCTCCTTTCTAATTATAGGCCAGGCCAGCATTTGCAATAAAATACTGTCAAACTGTTGAATAAAGAAAAAAGAAAAATTTAAACATTATGTGCAGAAATAAAATAAAAAATGATGCCTTTCTTACTTGGACATAGTGGCACATATTGGTAATCCCAGCATTTAGGTGGTGGTAGCAAGAGGTAAGATTTCAAAACCAGCCTAGGCCACACAGGATCCAACCTGAAGTACATGAAACTCTGTCTCAAAACAACCAAAACAAAATTATAGTGTTTTTTTTTAATTTGCCCACAAAACATAGTGTCAGGCCCAAATGACTTTGATAAGTGAGTTCTGCCTATAAAGGATAAACAGTCCTGAGAATATTAAACAGTTTGGACAGAAAGAAATGTGACCTAACTATTAAAAAGGCACTTGTGAAGTGGGTGTGGTAGGCAGGTCTTGTTTAGGAACACAGTTGTGAATATCCCAAGTAAGTTATCTCTAATTCTGACCCAGCATCCAGTTTTCAACTTCCTTTTAAGGAATACAGGATAACTCAATATTTATAGCTCTAACAGAGTGGCTTATTATATCAGTAGCTTTAGATTCAGAGTATTACAGTTACCTTTCTGCTGTAGTATTCACTGTCTCCTGTACAGGTTGTAACTGCTTGACTAGGTAGGGATGTTTCTGATACCCCTCTCAGACTCTATAGAACCTTCCATGGCCTCTTGTGCATACTAGTTTTCAAGAAATGATTCACCCGATCAATACTGTGTCTCCATCCACAAACCATCCATCCTCTCATTCATCTGTTGGGTGGGGGTAGAATAATGTTGAATAAAATACATTCATTAGAACATAAGCACTATTCACTGGTTGCTGCATTAGTTTAACGAGCAGAATTAGACAAAAGCATTCTAGCAAGTTTCATTTACCAGTTTTTACCTCCACAAATTAGACTGAAGGGTTGAGGTATTTAAAAATAACACATATAAAAATACTTTGTACAATTTACTACAATATAGTGAAATAAAATAAAAATAATTTACTATGAAATATGTGATGTAAGTGTGTACAAACCACTATGAGAAGCTGGTTCAGTAAGGGAAGGATATCTGATATGTTTTCACAGATGGGAAAAGCTCCTTTAATAATAGTAAGGAGTTGTGGATTTAGACATTGAAAGTTTGGGAGTCGTGGAAGATGGTCAAGGTCTGTGCCATCCAAAGGCACCAGGGGACCAAGAGAGAAGTCTGGTAGACAGACGACAAGACATGCTCCGAGTAGGGGTTGCAGTCGATGGAGAGTTTCCTGGTAGAAACTGCCGTGTAATGGCCAAAGGGACAGATAATGGAGGTGCCAGATGATACCTGGTGAGGAGCATTTCGCCAATGGGGTTTCCTCTCCTATGGTCACAGCCGGACAATGGACAATAGAACTCCTAGGAGCAGTTACTGCTTAAAAGGAAGAGGCAGAGAGAGCAACAAGCCCCACGTTCATCTGTGTTGTGTCTGAATGGGGCAGCAAGCAAAGGAGGCAGTGGGCCATTGATAAATATGTGGACAACAGGAAAAAAGTTAGAGGTAGGACCTACGGGTAAACCTCATAAACAGCATGGTGCTTAAGTTTACACTGGGCTGGCTAACTCTATCCTCTCCATGTTTGTCTGTCTTATTTAAAATACATTTCAGACATAATCCCCAAGCTATTTCCACTCAATAAACTGTTGTCCCAAAGAGAAACAGCAATGGAAGAGCCTAGAAAGGCCAATCCTCCAACTTCACAATGATGAAGAATTCTCTTCTATCATGTATTGATCTAGAATACATAAATACATAGGATACAAAGCTACAGTTATAGCTTTATGTTCCATTTCTATCTCCCTGACTGGTCCCCAACACACTCACACACATCATGCACACACACACACACACACACACACACACACACACACACACACACACGTGTACTAGGAAGGAAGAACAGGTCAAAATAAGAAAAGGGTACAAACTTGGGACCATGTACTAGAGGGTCCAAGAGCTGCCAGTTCAGCTGGCATGGATCGCAAACAAAACGAAAAGCTATATATAAAACCAGACCTCCTAGAAAAGAACTGGGATGGAAGGTTCAAGAACTTTAATAGTCATCATCTCTGTGGGCTCCATGCTTCTCTGAATTTTTATTGATGTGTTTATAGGGCCAGGGGCCTGCTCCCTTCCTTCTCACTCTCCCTGGAGGTGTTTGGAGGACTCCATAGGCTAGAAAGGGATGAAGGTGTAGAAATTATTAGAGTTTTCACTTCTGCCCAGCCCAGTGTTCCTCTAAGATATACTAGATAGAAGGTCTTTTCAAAAGCTAATGCCATGGTTTAATCTTCAGCTGACTGGATGAATCTATCTTAAGCAGGTGAAGAGACTTAAGAAGCAACTAAAAGTCCCTCAGGACTCCAGAGCAGCAGCACAGTCACTTGCTCCTTAGAAAAAGACCATGTCCTCTTCTCACCCATCTGTCCCCGTCCCAGCTCCTTTATGGCTTGTTACATTTCTCAATACCATGCCCACATAGCTGACAAGAAACAAGGAAGGAAGGATTTGTTTGGGCTCATGGTTTGCAGACTCAGTCCACCATGATCCACAGACACTAGTAATGTGATAGAAGCACGTGACTAAAGCCCCTCCCATCTATCTCTACGTCCACGAAGAACAGGAAGCAGAGGGAAAGATCTTGTAGAAATGGGGTCATACCCCTAAGGCCCACCCCCTAGTGACTCACTTCTGCCGGCTAGAAAGCTTCCTAAGCTTCCACGGCCTTCTGAAACAGCCTCACCAGCTAGTAACCAAGTGTTCTAACATGTGGGGGAGGGGGCTCCTCAAATGCTGACATTCTGGCCATACCAACTAAAGCATCGACCATGCTATGTCAAAGATGTGGAGCCAAAGATCTGGTTCCCTGACTAGAGTCCGGCAGCTAGGCCTTGTTTCTGGTGAGGAGTCAGATGCGGCCTTGGGAGTTTGATTCTTGTTGACTCAGACTGGAAAACAAAGGGAATTCGCTGACTCGTCTCGTCTCCTTGCCCCTTATAATCATCCCTCAATGGGTCAGCCTGAATTTAAAGTTACATGTGGAGTGAGAACCACTTGGCTGGAGTGCTTTTGTTGTTTTTAATATAACAACAATTAGGGCAAGCGGCTTGACTCAGAGCAGTGGCTGGGTTTAACTCTGGAATCAGTCTCCTATGTCTCCTTTCCAAGATTTGAGTTTGTCCTTTACTGGCTACATCTAAGGAAGAATTATCTTTTATGCTGTCACTCCTAATATGGCCTGTGGGTGACCATAGGCATGCCATGTGGGTAGTTCACATTCCCACAGAAGCCCTGGGGGGACTGGAGTAGCCAGCCAGCTCTCTCAGTGCCTGCAGTGTTTGGTAAAAACATACTGTCTGTTGTTCACATGTTGACTGGACAACTGCTTGGGCCATACACTATACCCACCACCGAGAATACAGCAGGGCTAAATACAGGTGAGGAGACCCACAGAGAAAGGAGGGGACTGGTGTGATTCTAGTAAAGACATACATCTGTGCTAAGTGTACTGAAGGAAAGGCCTGATCTTGTCTGAGGTGTCAGAGAAGGCTGAAAGGAAGATAGAACACATGGACCAAAATTTAAAGCTGGAGGTTCAGGAGAAGAAGAGCATTCCAGGACACTGCTACCGTTTGTCCAGTGGTGGAGGGAAGAATGCAAACGTGACCAAGCTTGGAGTGACTTGGAACAAAATTGTGGTAAAATAATGTTTGAAAGTCACTGAAATGTCCCTTTAAGGTGTGTCATGGGCACGTTGGGGCTCTGAGGGCATGGAAAAGGCTATGGTAGGACCAGGCACGTGGTGGCCCGCCTAGATGAGGGAAGTTGAATAGACAGTCTCTATGATAAAGACCAGGTATAAAGAGATGGAGAAAATGCGAGAAGTCTGAATACAACCTAGAAGGAAGATTCGTGGAAAACTAAGGGAGTTATATGCTGTGGTGTCCTTACTTGAAAGGTGTCAGCATTTGTAGGTACTCTTGGAGGTGACCTTCAGTTCAGGCCCAGTAGCTAGAGGCCTTAGGAGAGCAGCTGCAGTGCCCCTAAACTGGAGTGCTTCACTAGCCATGCAGACATGCATGCAAACAGTCAGGCCTTTGGCAAGGTGAGGCCACCACCAAGATGACAGTTGCTTACAACAGTCCTTTACTCTGCTGTGCCCTGAGATCCTGTGAATCTGGTGGCTCAACAAGAGAATAGGTTGCGGCTGGAGTGGGTACATGAGTCAGGAACTGGACTCTCAAGGCTTCCGAGGCTCCATCAGAAGCAGCTGGTCCTGAAGGGCTGCTAACTCTGCCCACCCCACGTCCCCTTCCCTCATGGTATCTACACAAAACCCCTCACCACTAAAGAAGATTTGGAGCTGGACCATAGAAATGACTGAGGGTGTGCAAGTCAAGGGTGCTCCCTTCTCTCTAACAGGTCAGTTTCTCTCCTTTATCCCATAAAACCACACTGTGCAAAAAGTCAGCCTGGGAGAGCAGTAGTGGGAACGATCATACAGTGCAGCTGAGTTAAGCACATGCTTGTTTCAGTATTTGGGAAAATAGCTTACATCTCACAGATTACCTCTCCACACTATGTTTCTTGGATCTCTAAAAACTTAATGGATTAAAAAATCCATTCCATTTTACAGATTAAGCACTGAGACTCTCACAAGTCTCCACCCAAGACTTGCAGCTCAGGTTGATTTCGGCAACATCACAATCACAGATGGGCTTGACCTCTCAGGAGGTCACAATGAACAGTAGTGCGATTCTGTCACCCATTCATCCAGATTCCAGCACAGCCGAGTAACTGGAATGGCCCCCAAGGTTAGGCCTGAGCAGTCGGTCACCAGACATGGTTCTTGTTAGAACTGGGGAACAGAGACAGCTCAGGGAGGATGGGTGTGCCCACTGTCTTCTCTACAGTTATGTATGTTCCTGGGCACATCCATAGTTGGGGCTAAGCAGGGGGCAGACAGCTCTGATGTGACACAAGCTGCAAAGTCGTCATCCCCTTTGTTTGAGGTGTATGCTCTTGTTGGGGATTGATGTTCTGGTCTTTCTGTTATTTTGTCTTTTTTTTTTTTTCTGGAGCTGAGGACCAAACCCAGGGCCTTGCACTTTCTAGGCAAGTGTTCTACCACTGAGCTAAATCCCCAATCCCAGGATTGATGTTCTGTATGAAAGAATAAAATCCTGGTCTGATGAACTGTGGACTGGCTGGCAGGCAAGCAAACACACCACACTCACATTCTCCCTCTCCCTCTCCCTCTCCCTCTCCCTCTCCCTCTCTCTCTCTCTCTCTCTCTCTCTCTCTCTCTCTCTCTCTCTCTCACACACACACACACACACACACACACACACACACATCTGTAGTTTTTTTTTCCTTCCTTTGGAAGTGATTCCTTTCTCCTGTGATCCCATGAGTGACATCAGGGTGAGCCCCTGCAGCAGAGTGTGGAGCACAAGCTTCCATTGTAGGTGGAAGCTTTTTGGAGAAGGGAGAGGCTCATGAGGATGCAGGGGCATAGTGGGGAGCCTGCCTGGAGTGAACAGGCCATGGTTTGAAGTTCTGCCCTGCCACCAGCCACCTCTGTGACCTTTAATGGCAGTTTAAGAATCATAATCTCAGCTTCCACATCCTTTGGGCAAGAAGCTAGTTGGAAAAGCAAGGTTGGCCTTAGATGGCCCCAGCTTCTTTCCAGCTTAAAACATCTTGCCTACAAGCATTGAAACAAAAGGACTCACTGTACTGACTATAGCAGCGGTGGCCCAGGCCCTTGGGAGCACCTTGAAAACACCATTCTCTTAGCACACCCTCCCAGACTCTGTCTTCTAAAAATCCTTTTAAATCTCTTAAGTCAGGCCACTTTTGCTACCCCTTCGGCATATAAAATCCCCTTTCTCCTAGTCCGCAGAGACGATGGTGGCAGAAGTTTGATTTGACTTCCCGCAGGGCATGGGGTTGAGGGCTACCAATTTTCAGGTTCAAGAGTTGTTACTCCAGCTTCCTGTTACCCACCATTAGGTTTGATTGATAGCATTAAACAGAAGGAAAACGGTATTTTACTGGAGTGAGGAAATGCATTCGGTTAAATAATAAGTATATAAAATGCACAGTTAGAGCTTTTGTCGGGGAGAGATGTAATTTTGTGGTTGCGCATGTTCAGGACTCTCCTCCACATGAGGTTTTGTTGTGGGAAGTAGAATGCATTGGATCAGCAGAAGGAAGCAAAGGAGGACATGGTCTCATTCAGGGCATCTTTAGAGTCAGGAAGTGGTGCAGTGTGATGCTTCGGGGGCAATCAGAGGAGAGGGTTGAGGTCTGAGAATGGCAATACAGAGACCAATAGCCACAGATACCCAACAAGGACCACTGTGGTAATGCAGATCCAGGGTTCTCTGGGTTGAGCCCAGATCTTCTCTGAACACTGGCTGCCCGTCATGTCCCCTGCTGTGTGGCAACTCCAGAAACTATGGGTCAAGTGTTCATAAGCCTAGACTATCTGATTGGTCTGAGCATGAGTCTAAGCATAGGGACCAGCTGATTTCAGATACAGGTGCACAGTATCCTGTGGCCCAAAGTGGGCTTTGCTGTGCTCTGGTCAGGGCCTGTAAAGACCCCATTGCCTCTGACCCTGCCTTAGGAGTCAAGTTCTCAGCAGGATCATAAAATGTGTCTCTGCTACAATCCAATTTCTCAACCAATACATGGAGAGCCCAACTATGTCTTTCTGAGTCATGAAGTTATCTAGACAGTGACTCATAGCTTCATCAAAATGAACTCATGTTCATTTACATGGGGTGAGTCATGTTGAAAAAACCTGAATTTCAGGAAATTGGAATTATCTGGGAGAATCAAGTGACTGTGCTCTGTGGTCTAAGAGATTAATCCCTGTCAGGAGTGAGCAAGGGTCTCAGGAGCTATCTAACGCAGGTAAATTGAGAAATAAGTTGCAAACTCTCACGACAACTAAGATGGGTAGGGTTGTCGACTTCAAGGCAGGTTTATGAACACTAAACTCCACTTCCCCTGCTTCATAAAAGCAATATTTCAAGTTATTGAACTGGAAATTAATTTGATACTAATTTGTTCTCAGCCCGTGCTTTAATGAGCTTGTATTCCTGTGTATTTAATTAGAAAGTACACTTGATAAATAATCCATTAACAACAGAGCCTGAGAACAAATGGGTTTCAAATTTCATAAGTCAGTAATTATTGTCACTATGTGGCTTTTCACCCCTTCCCCCCAAAATGAGGGAAACACTAGTTAAGATGGACCTCAAAGGTTAGTGATCCTACTCATCTGGCAGCCTAGATCCAGTAGCAGCTGCTATGCTGTCCTACTCAGTGCTACTTAGAATCCCAACAGCCTATATATATAGCACAGCCTGGGAGGGGACCAAGATCCCCCTGACACCGTGAGATATTTCAGTCCAGTTACATGCATCCTTCATGTGAGCAAATGTTTACATGAAAGTAAGGAGAAAGCAGAGTCATTCAAAATCTACACTGACAGCAAAGAGGCGCACTTCCACCCGTGTCTCCCCTCCTTGACGTTCTAGTAGATATTGAATGTGGCTGGCCAAGCAACCACATCCCCTTTCAGTCCTCTAGCTGTCTTGGACCAAGCTACTGCTCATTGAAAAGGACAGTCTTGTGGAAGAGAGACAGATTACTAGGCACTCCATGCTCCTGTGTCAGCATGTGTGCTCCCTCCATCAGCCACTGCCTCTGCCGTTTTCCATCTGTAGGTAATTCCTTCTCCAGCCCTGTCCTCTGGACACCAGCTGTCCAGACCTCAGCGTGTGTAGTGAAATACTCTTCGGCAAGAAAAAGAAAACAGAGTTCGAGATGGAACCTGGAAAACATTATGCTGCATGAAAGAAGCCAGGCACGGGGCCATGTATCGCAGGCTTCCATTTATATAAAATGAACAGAGAAAGCAAATCCACAGGGACAGAAGGGAGACTAGTGGTTGCCAGGGGTGATGAGGAGGGACCACTGGGTTCCAGGTGTCTCTATGGGGCTATTAAAATGCTCTGGAATGAGATGGTGGCGATCGTCGTGCATCCTTATGGATTTCAGTGACGGAGGACTTCGGGTACTCTGTGTACTTTAAACAGAACAACCATACAGTGCTGACATGGTGTGCTTTAAAATAGTGAAATGTGTGGCATGGGAATTTAATCTTAATTGTAAAAGAGAATTAGCTCCGCAGGATATCCGATTGTCATGTAAAACAATTGTAATTAAAAGAGTGGAACTGGCTTAGGAGTGGACAGTTGAACACTCCTTGGTGGACTATAAAACAGAGATGAGCCAGAATACCCTGAGTAGTCCCATATGCTATGTTTGAATGCCTCACGTGCTTGATCACTACGTTCTCGACTGGTGGCACTACTGGGGGGAGACATTGTTGTAGGAAGTGGGTCACTAGGGCTAAGCCACGCTCCATTCTTTTGTTGTCACTGGGGAGCAAACAGCATCCCTCTCCCACTGCCAAGAAGTCCACTGTGCCTTCCCTGACACAGTGGACTATGGGTCGAAAGAAATCCTTTCTCTTTGAAGTGTCTAGCAGGTACCACAGAAACAAGAAACGTCACAAACACAGCACATGACAGAGTGTTGAGAGGACACTGATGAGCGGTGGTGACCAATGGCTGGCGTGAGCTTGTAGACTAGCCTGTACCTCCAGGTTGTAAATAAATCCGGGTAGATTAAAGAGCTACACTCAAGACTATGTAAATAGAAGAAAATAAAAGGCATGTACCCGTGACCTCAAAGAGAACTGACTTTAGTACTACAGTAAATTTAGGGGGCGGGAGAGACTCTAATTTATAAAGCTAGAAACTCTGGGCAATAGTGGTCAGATTCAGAGAATTTCTTGTACAATGATGCGGGTAAAATATTAACATCCTAAATCTATATAGAGGACTCTAAAATCAAAAAAATAGAAAGTCCAACAGCACAACCTGTCTCCCTGTGGCCTTCCCACCTCCCTTCATCCTTTGCCTCTCAGATGACCCAAGAATTTTATCCTCATGTTTTTGAGATGAGATTATCTTAGCGAATTTCTCATGTTGTCATGGGTTTCCCTTTGTTACTTAAACCCATCTGATGTTTGTTTGTTTGTTTGTTTTTTAATAGTGATGGTGGGTGGTGGTGCTGGTGCTGGTGTGTGTGTGTGTGTGTGTGTGTGTGTGTGTGTGTGTGTGTGTGTGTGTGTGTGTGAGAGAGAGAGAGAGAGAGAGAGAGAGAGAGAGAGAGAGTGTTTATGTGTACTCAGGACCATGGAGGCTAGAAAGGGGTGTCAGATTTGATCCCCTGCAACTGAATTACAGATGGTTGTGAGGTGCAGAGCCAGTGCTGGGAACCAAACCCCCATCCTCTTCTTGAACAGCAAATGTTCCTCAGCCAGTGAGCCATCTTTCCTACCCCAGTCATGTTTCTTAGCAAAGTTAAGGTTGTCTTTGTGAGTGACTGTGATCACCAGGAGTAAGGCACCTGTGAGGTGACATGGCCATGTCAGAGGTAGGCTGAAACCTGATTGTCACTTACAAGAGTGGCCCCTTTCCTACAAAGAGCTGGTATGCTGCTGGCATTCTGGAGGCCTGGGTGAGGAGTGCTGGGTTTGAGCAGTCATTCCTTGCCAATCAACTGTTATATTGGAGCTGCGACTCGGCCTTTTTACACCAGAACAATTAACCTTGAATCTGGACAGAGATCTGTCATCCAGAGGCATCTGTGCTGAGGTTTTTTGGGGGGATGCTATTGGTATCCTACAGAGATATTTTTGTTTCTTCCAAGACCTACCTTAGTGACCTTCCTGCTGATCTGTATGTAGGTGATTCTGTGAGATCTCTTCTTTAATTCTTCACCAAACCTGTCTGCTCTGCTGTTTTCCTAAGCCATCCATTCAGGCCTGGCTTTAGTGCATCTCACAGTGCTTAAATTCCCCATCCTTGCCTCAGCTGAATGACACGACGGTAGACCAGGGGTGCTAGTGTGATTTGTTCTGCTGCTGTGTTTTGTACTACAGTAGGCATCAGGGGTCTCCTTGGGGGGTGGCAGACATGTGAGAGTGGAGGCCGACCAGGCATGTCCAAACCCTTCTGATAGTCTCTAAGTGGGTCTGATACTCTAACCACAAACTTGGGCAAGTCACATTGGGCTTAGCATTGAACAGTAAGACAGCCTGTATAATACAGTTTAACACGCCCTATAGCTAAAGCAAGGAGAGAAGGGAATCTGGATGATTCTAAGTCAGAGGAAGATGTGTTGATTGATTGATGATTGATTGACGATTGATTGATTGATTGATTGATTTCTCCTTGCTTCCTTTCAGGACCATTGTTACTACCATGGACATGTGCAAGGTGATGCTGCATCAGTGGTCAGCCTCAGTACTTGCTCTGGTCTCAGGTAAGTGAATGTGACCATGGGAAGCTCTAATTTAACCAGCAGTAGACCACACCCCTGTCTCTGCACTCACTTGAAGGCCCTGAGAAAAGACACTGGACTCACAGCACAGGTGCTCCTCAGCCTGGGCAAGGGGCACAAGGCCTGTGTAGCAACTTGCAACAACACAGCTGACCCAGGATCTTAGCTTCTCCTTCATTCCCTCCCCACTTAAATTCTATTCTCAAGCTGGGACGTTAGGGTGGGGGTCTGAGAACCACAGAACTGAGTTCGGGCACCCAAAGATGGTCTGGGGCTGAGGCCACAGCTCAGGGACAAAAATGCCAAGCTACACAAACCCATAGATCCAGTCTCCCACACTGCCAGAAAATAAAAGAATACAGACATTGCATGAAGGATCTTTTGTGTTTGTAATCCTGATGCTTAAAACCTCCAAGTGCTAAGAGATAGGGCATTGCTCATTAACATCATAGCAGCCTGCTTAATCAAAACAGATTTAATCTCTGCCTCTCACTGGGAAAGAATAAACACTAATTTAACATTGACCATGTGAAGTTGACTACAGGCCCATCTGGGCAGGTTTTCCCTCATGAGCTGTGGATTAGAGTAGGAAATGATGACCTTCTATCACCCTGGAATTACTCCCTCCCCCCCCAACCCACCATCCCCCGCCATCCTTCCAAGTCAACCAGTCACTACTGGAAAAGCTCCTTGTCTTGCTTCTTTTTTTAAACTATATTTGCGTATTGAGTTGTGAAAGGTTAGCTTGTATCCTCAAATCCCAAGTAGCTTGGGCCAGAGCACCAGCGTGAGGCTCTGTGGGAGGGCGGAGAGAAAGGCCTAGAAAATGTACCAGCTTAAATGTTAAATGACAGGGTGGGACTGTGTTTTATATGTCTGCAGTAACTGCCATCTCTGTGAGTTCTGTGAGGATTTGGGGAGAACGAGACACACATTACACACATGCCACAGCCTACAGACACATAACAATACAACACATACACAAATGACATAATACATGCGATATACATGTGATCAACAGCTTACCACACATACAAACACACACACACACAGAGAGAGAGAGACAGACAGACAGACAGACAGACAGACACTGCACACACAGACAGACAGACAGACAGACACTGCGTTGCTTTACACATCTTTGGCATGGCACTGATGGAGCACCATTGAGCTTCAGCGTATCGCTTGGTCTAGAAAGGAAGTCGGTGTCTTGTTTTCATTCACTTCTCTCTGGTTACTCATTGATTCCTGGGACACTACCCTGTCCCCAGTGCTATTCTAGGCCCTGGGGATACCACAGTAAACAAACTATGTTGCTGGGAGAGCACCTGTTAGGAGAGCACAGTTGACAAAGAGTGGGTGACAGAAGCCATCATGAAGAAGAATGAAGCTGATGAAAAGGACAGGAGGAGAGGAAGTAGTCCAAGATGGGAAAATGAAGGTAGGGCACAGATATCGAAGGAAGCAGGAAATAGCATGCACACAGCACAGGAACAGAGCAGCAATGTGGCTGGCTTTGCTGGAAAGGGAAGAAGAGAGGTGGCAAAGAAAACTAACATCAGAGGGGACAGGAGGAAGAGCATGGTGATAAGGTCTGATACAAGAGAGTTTGAGCTGTACAGGAGCCAGGGTTCATAGAAATCAGTATCGATTGTGGGAGAGACATAGGTTGGCAGAGCTTGGTAACAAAATGAGGGCAAACCTCATCATGGTTTGGATAGAACAGGTCTCGCAAAGGCTTATATGCTGGAGCTTTGGTCCCCAGTTGGTGGTGCTCTTCAGGAGGTTGTGGGGTCTTTAGAGGGGCAGACCAGCTGCAAGGAGCAAATCACTGAGTAGGGGAGGCTGAACTTTACAAACCTCCACTGCTTCCAAATGACCTCCCCTTCTCCTCCCCAATCAACCCAGTTCTAAGCCATTCCAATCACCCGCCATGGGAGTATTCCCTAAACCACAAGCCAGAATAAACCCTTCCTCTCTTACATCGCTTCTCGTGGGGTGTGTGATCACGGCAACCAGAAAAGTAGTCAGTGTGGTGAAGGTGAACAGGCCATTGATGGTAGGTAGTTAGAGACCACTGGTTGAAACACAGTAATCAGGCAGCAAGCCAACCGTGGGACCATGGACACCTCATTCACCCTGAGCTCCATCCTCCTGGATTAAAGTCAATGGCTGTGAAGAGGAAAAAGACATCTTCAAACTGGCTTGAAGACAAACAACTTAACTGGAAGGCCAACCCTGACCATTGAAAGGTTCAGAGGGCTTCAGGCAAGGTGGGACCTAGGATCTCGAGTAGACTTTATTTTCTCTCCAACTCCAGCTTTGACTTTCTTCTGTGCTGGTTTATTCTAACACAGTGTCTGCCTATTTGTTTGCTCATTTTTAAATTTTAAAAAGATTTTATTTGTTTTTTTAACTTTTACTTTTAATTTTGAGATTATAATTAATTACAATATTTCTCCTTCCCATTCCTCCCTCTAAGCCTTCCCATAATCCCCCCCCACACACATGCTCTCCTTCAAATCCATGGCCTCTTTTTTCACTAATTGCTAGCGTGTGTGCATGCGTGTGTGTATTTGTAAATATAACCTGAGATACTGTTTAACATTGAACAATCACACAAAATCCCACAGAATGGGTGACTGAGACTTCCCACAGCCCGAGAGGCTGAGTTTAGGATCAAGGTGCTAACATGACGTGTTTACTTCTGAGAGCTCATCTCTGGGCTTTTGTTTGGCGCTGTCTTGATAAACACTCACGTGACTTCCCTCTGTGCGTGTGAAGATAGGAAGCTCTGGTGTTCGTTCCCTTTGTGAAACCTTCCTGTGACTCTGCCCTCTTGCCCTTAACCAAACTTCTCATCTCTCAGAAAGCCCCAAATCTAGCACTCTCACGTTGCAGGCTCTGTGAATTGTTGGTACAGGGGACTGGCACTTCGATCATAATGAGCACAGTTTAGTTTTTGTCATATTGAATTATATTCTTATGACAAAGAAGCTGCTGGCATTAGTAAGTTTATATCCTGAGGGGGCTGGAAGCTTGAGGACCTCTCTTTCAAGTTCAGCAAACGTCTCCCACGTGCATCTTAATTGTGCTGACTGGATCATTGCCCATCCCTGGCAGAGTCACAGTGGCCCATGGATAGATGCTCTGGCCCAAACCTTATGTGTCCATACCTGGGCCAGGCTGACACAGGCAAATAATAGGAAAGGATTGGCAGCATCAAGAGCAATGGCGAGCATTAGCAAGAAGGACAAAAGGAAGCCAGGGATGCTGTGTGTGCCATGGTGGACCAACACTGAGATCCTTGATCAGTGGGGACATCAGTTGTCAGGTGGTCTCTGTGAGGACATCAAAGTCTAAAGGAGAACAAGAACAAGGTGGATACACTTGATAAAATAGTTTATGGACCAGTGACTATTACTATCTTGAACTACTGGGCTGGGGGTTCCCAGAGTAAGACTCTGATGTGAGACTTCTCCTGGGGGAATATAAAGAAATATGTATGTACCCCAGATGGAGAAGACACCCATAGACCTGAGAAGGGCTTCTACTCCTGTAAATTGCTAAGTCAAACCAATGCGTGGGTTGGGGTTACTCATGGGAACATAGGTGACGTCACAGGGCAATCCTTTGTGCAACTCATAGACAGCTACTACAGAAGAGTTTCCTAACCCACAACCTATTCCTTACCTGCCTTGATTCATTTAGCTTTACCACTTTATTTCTTGAGACAAGATCTCACTTAGCCCAGGCTGTCCTGGAACTCGCTATGTAGCCAAGGCTTGCTTGAACTTCTAATCCTCCTGCCAGTGCCTCCCTAGTGCTAGGATTATGAGCATATGCCACTCTGCCTGGCTCCTGTTCTCCATCTCTAAACCTGTGAGACCCATGATCCTTCCCCGTTCTCCACGAGGGAGCACTGGTAACAGTTATCATACCCAACCCAGGGAAACAGCTACACAGCACTTCCTAAGGGAGCAAGCTGCCCCAGGTACCTGCCACGCCAGCTACCACACACTTCATCCTTCCTGCACGGCCCACTAAATGTCTATTCCCTGAACTCTACAGACTCCTATAAAGACACAGGTAATCCCCACACAGCAGTCACCCAGACACAGCGGTGTCTGCATCCGCACCCACCTCCCATCCCCAACTCCTGGAGAGCCTTTCTTTCCCTGTCACGAGCTGCAGACTCCAGAACCGGCTGAGGAATGCTATGCAGTCACTGTGACTGTGCTCCTGCCCACCCCCCCTTCCCAGATATCCTTGCCACTCTAACACAGAGCACTCATCAACCGGGAAATCACAGGCCCGTGCTGTCAACTTTATCTTTCCATGAGAGAAGCAGAACGCCGTATCCAGTCTACAGCTCCCTGACAACAGAATGATCAGGGTTGGAAATAAAGAACTGTATTTATCCATACTAGCGCCAGCATGATAGACATTAAGATAGAAAATAGAGGTAGGTTTTGTGCTAAGTGTGGTGTGTTTTGGAAACCCTAGGGCATGGAAGCAGCTGGGCGCCCTCAATCTGCAAAGAGAATTGGCTTGTACAAGCGCCTCTTGGCTGCCCATAATGATGGACAAAATGCACCCAATGCTGTTTAATCCATAGATACACAGTTGTTCCTCTTGTACAGTTTAGACCTAGAAACCATGTGTGCACATGTTTTTGCATGCATGTTTTTGTGTGTGTGTGTGTGTGTGTGTGTGTGTGTGTGTGTGTGTGTGTGTGTGTAGTGTGGTGTGGTGTGGTGTGGTGTGAGTAGATGGACTCACCCTCATATGTGCACTTGTGGAGGTCAGAGGTGAGCACCGGCTTCCTTCTATTGATCTCTATCCTCTGTTTGGGGACAAGATCTCTTACAGAGCCTGGAGCTCTCCAGTTCGTCTAGACCAGCTTTCGGTCAGGCCTGTCTCGACGTCCCCAGTGCTTGGGGTATAGATGTGCAATGCCACATTCAGATGCTACTGAGCATCTGAACTCAGGTCTGCATGTTTGTGTAACACGCATTTTACCCACTGAAGACTCCCCCAGGCCTGGACCAGAATTCTTCTTTAGCTCCATGCCCTCTTCCCTGAGGGAGCTGCCCTATTCCACCATGCTGTTCTCTAAGCATGTCTAAGCATGTTCCCAAGCATGTCCCATCATGTGTCTTGTTGTTATCCCTGTCTCCCCACTGCCTCAACTTAGTTGGTTTTTGCAAAGTCCACTCTCATGTCAAGGTCAAATCGGAGGGACACCTTTCCATGAAGCCTCCATCTAATGCAGCTTCACCCTGAACCATGTGAATGGCATGTGCTCACTCACCTCAGCTCGTACGGCACCATTTGGTCCTCCATAAATACCTATCCGTATCTGTGTGTCCATTCTTTTCTCTGGATCTTCCCACCCTGTGGTAAGAGCCTTCAGCATGGAGAACATCCCTGATGCATTCTGTGTAGTCCTTGGCCATAGAATGGAGCTTCTGATATGAGAGGCAACACAAAGTGATTTTTTGAAATCCAACTAAATATCAAGGGCTGGAAGGGTAGCTCCACGGTAGCTCTCTTGCCAAGCATCCATGAAGCCCTAAGTTTGATTCTGAGTACCACAAAAAGTTCTGAAGGCAAACAGGAGAAGATTGACTCCCTGGTACCTAGAACGAGGGTCTTAAAGCCCACCTCCATAGTCACACTTCCTCCAACAAGGCCACAACTACTCCAAAGAGTGCCACTCCGTGGGCCAAGCATATTCACACCACTACAGGAGGTTTATTTGTGCCTATTAAATAAATATGTATATTATTGCACTCCTGTAACTTTTGTCTTGATATGTCATATGTGACACCAGATTTCATATATTAGATGCAGAAGAGGTTTCCTTCCCCACACTATTTAAAAATAGTCTTCACGGTACTTTCCATGAAGGAGACTTATTCTGTGTTGTCCCTGGACTGTAGGGTTACCACTGTCTGAATTATTTTCTCACTGCTGTGACAAAATACATGATCAAAGAAACTTCAGGGTACAAGGATTAGTTTGGGGTCACAGTTTGAGACTAAAGTCCGTCATGGTGGATGAGGCCAAGCAAGGACAGCCTGAGCCATAAAGGCAAGGGCATGAGGCAACTGTTCACACTGCCTCCATAATCAGGAAGCAAAGAGAGAGAAATGCTGCTATTCATCTGGCTTCCTCTTTTCATTCTTTATATTCAGCCTAGACCCCCCGCCTATGGAATGGTGCCACCCACATTTAGAGTAGATACCTCTCCCCCAGTTACACCTGTCTGGAACACCCTGAGGTGTGTCTCCTAGCCTGAGGTGTGCCTTTGAAATCCAGGCACATTGGCAATAAAGACTAACCCTCATAACCACCATAATCAAAAATAATAATTTATAATTGGAATCCAGACAAGCACAGCCATCGAAGGGTCACCGCTGTGTGCGTGCAGCATTATCGTCCATAATTTGACAATCTGAGTTAACGTGTTTGATGAAATCTGACTGTCTGGGCTGTGAAACCAAATGGCCCCTCTGCTCCTCTCCTTTTGCTGCCAGGGGCCTCTGCTGACATATGGCATTTCTTATGCATGTGTCGTTCCACAGTTGCTGCCCCCATCTCCACTTCTTCCCGAGTGTTACCATCTGTCTCTGGTAAGGACCTGTCCCCAGAATTAGGGCCCGCTCTCAGAACAATGTCATTGTAAGGGATGAGTTTTAATTACATCTTCAAAGGCTCTTTCTAGGAGTGGTCTATTCAGAGGGACTGGAGTTTAGCCCTTAAAACATCTCTGTTCAGCCCCACAGTGTCCTCGGGCTCTTGCTGCTTCACTGGTGAAACAGGCCTGTGCCATCTGCTTCACAGGATCTCCTTACATGCTAGAAAGGACAATCCACTCAAGAACCTGGGTTTTGTGGACAGAGGAAGTTAGGGAGTGACCACTAATAGGTCCCGTTGTCTTGGGGGGAAATGATGAACTGATTTGAGATTAGGCAGAGGCAGCATTTGTAAAAGCTAATATTCTAAAACCTAATGAACTGCTTTAAGCCAGCGGTTCTCAATCTCCCTAATGCTGCAAGCCTTTAGTACAGTTCCTAGTGTGGTGGTGATCCCCAGCCATAAAATTATTTTCATTTGTGACTTTATAACTGTACTTTTCCTACTGGTATGAATCATAATACACATATGATATTTCTTATTGTCTTAGGCGACCCCCATGGCAGGGTTGTTTGACACCCTTTGTGGTTGTGACCCAAAGGTTGAGAACCACTGCAGTTTAAACCTAGTAATATACAGAATCTTTCTCTATGAAGCTGTTACTTGAAAAGGGGTCATGTCTCAGGCTGTCTCTTCACAGTAACAGCTGCTACTGTTGTTGATGATGTAGGATGGCTTGAAGACACGATATTCAAAATAATCTGGGGAGCAGGAGGCTGGAAAGATGGCTCGGTGGCTAAGAGCATTTGTTGATCTGGCAGAGGACCCAGGTTCGGTTCCCAGTGCCTACATGGTGGTTAACAACCATCTGTAACTCCAGTTCCAGGGAGATCTGGAGCCCTCTTCTGGTTTTGCAGGCACTGCATGCAGATATACATGCAGGCAAAAATATCCATGCACATAAAACTAAAAATAAATAAATATAGTTTTTAATGCCTAGGTCCAGCATGTCTCTGATCTCACATTTAAGATTTGGGTCTTTCCATCTAAGGATACTCAACTTGTAACTAACTGTTTCTGAATGCTTTGGAATCGCTTTGTCTTCAACATCTCTGTCATGTATCTCACACTCGTGGCACAGTCCACTTGAAACAGCCCCAGGCTGGCATCTTTGTGCCTAACTCAGTCCGTCGCACGTGGTCACGGCGGCAGTGGTGATGAATACTCTTGCTTGTTTTGCTTGTGAGTCAGATATGCCCATGGGAGCTGGTTCTGAGAATCAGCCTATGCTAATATTGCTAATATTAGCTAATATTGCTGCCCTCGCAGCTCATCACGCATCCATGAGGCAGGATATTACTTTTACCCATGAGCTCCTCCAGAAAAAGGGACTGAAATGAAATCTCATGGCAACTGCATTTCTACCTTGTGATTGACAACCTGACACAAAGACCAAAAGTTTTTCCTCAGGGGACCCTGCTTCTAGCAGGGCAGTGAGCTAGCAGGGATAGTCAGTTTCTTCACTGGTCCTCATTGCTGTCTTCCTGCAGCAGTCGGGATCCACAAGCCACTTTCCTGCTTGCCTGGGACTAATGACGAAATAGTAAGAACAGCAGCGTTTAGCTGCATTATTGCCCAAGTGGTCCCTTGTTTCAGTGACTGAAAGTCTCAATTTTTTAGGGCAAAACCCTAATTTTGAGTGAATATAGAGCTCATGTGCTTTCCCAATGAAACCCCACAAAGACAATTTACCAGTTTGATAAACTCTTCTTCATGTCCGTTCAAGGGAAATAGAACAGTACTTTAAATGTTTTCATCTTTTATGGGGCTTTGTTTTGTTTTGTTTTGTTTTGTTTTGTTGTTTCTGACTGGGTCTCTGGTGTAGTCAAATGCTGGCTTCAAATTGTGTGTATAATCTTGTGACTCCCTGAAATGTGGCTTCATCATCCATCTTTCAAGTACAAGGATTACAGCTAGTCGCCGCCATACTTAGCCAGTGTGGTGCTAAGAAGGAAACGAACCCAGGGCCTCGTGCATGCTAGGCAAGCAGGTCACCAGCTGAGCGACATCCTCGGCTCCAGACTTGGGATCTTAAGGGAAGGCCGTTGATTTTCTTGGCAGCCGCTCATCTCTCTGGTCTGTCTTTTTTCTCCTTCCAGCTTCAATATTGTTCTGGGAGCCTCGTTCCTCCCAAAGCAGAGCTGGTAGAAGTGGGTAAGGGTACACAGGAAAACACAAGCCTCACATACACAGGTCAGTGTTGGCTCTTTGGATCTTCTGTGAGCCACCTGGATACCTCAGACACTGGAGATGATGACTGGCACTTGAGATGCATGAAGATCACCACACTCATTGGTATAATGAGGCAGATTTCAATGGACACCTACAATCTCCATCTTTCCCAAACTATGACATGTCTTCTTTAGGCCTTTCCTCCCTGGGGTATGGAGCGGGTAAAAACCTATGTTCCAAATCTGCTAGACTTAAATTCCCTACTCTGAGAGCCTTCCAACTTGACATTTATAACCAAATGTTTATGACATCCAACTTAAAACAAATTGTCTCCCTTATCTAACTTGGGGCCAGGGAGGGCTGTGAGAACGTCACATTTCCACATCTCAGAAACCGTGAGTGCTTGAATCCTGGACAGTTCTTTCCAGAGGTCTTTACAGCTAAATGATTAATTATACCCAAGATAGTCCAAAGCAATTATTTAATTATGCCGTATCATAGGCTGCCAGCTGTGTGGAGCAAAGGGAAGGCCTTCACCCCTGTTTCTCAACATCTGGCCTTTGGATGACTTAAAAGATAAAAGGAGATATGAGAACATTTTTTATGACCAAGCAAAAGTTTCTAGAACTTTCCACTGAGTAGAAAAACTTTCGGCGGTTGGCTTCTCTCAAGCGATTAGAGCATTGTGCCATGTTTCATTCTCAGTCCCCAGATGACTGGAGTCAACGCAAATAGCAATGTGGACTTGAGTCTAGCCAAGTCAGCAAATTAGGATTTTAAAACATAGCTGTGTTACATACTTCCATTGCTTCTTTTTTAATTATTAATATTTGCCCGGTTGGCGTGTCTAAGGGTGAGAGTAAGACATTGAAAGTCACCCACTCCTATTGTGTTGGCGTTCATCTGTGACTGCAGATCTGGCGGTATCTCTCTTATGACGTGGGATGAGCCTACATTTGGGACATACATGCTTGAAATTGTGTTTTCTCTTGGATGGCTCTCTTGATCTGTATGAAGTGACTTTCTCTCTTCCGACAACTCCTGGCTACAAGCCTATTTTGTCAGATGTTAGGATGACTACACCTGCTTCTTCTTGGACCCGTTTGCTTGGGAGACTATTTTCCATCCATTCATTTCAAGGTGATGTTTACTTGTGGCCTTAAGGTATATTTCTTGAAGGAGAAAAATAAGAATTCTGTCCTCTAATTCTGTCTTGTAGCCCTTGATTGGTGGGTTGAGATTATCCACAGACAGCGTCATTACTGACAGGTGTGTGTAACCATGTCATTCTTGTTGACTGTATGGTGTATAAGGATGTTGTAGTCCTCCTTTGATTTATTTCTCTTTCCCATCATTTATTTTTTTCCTCCACTAGCCTTTTGAGTGTCTTTATCTTTCTCTTCAATCCCAAGTGTTCGCCGCAGTTTTCTGTGTAGGAGCGATTTGATGGCCATGAATTACTTTAGCCTGCCTTAACCATGGAAAGTGCTTGCTTCACCCCCCCCCCCTTTATGACAGATGGCTCTGCAGGCTATATTAACCTGGGTTGGCACTTGCGAGCCTGCAGATTTTGAAATGCCTCATCCCAAGCCCTTGTGCTTTTGCAGTTTTGATTGAAAAGTCAACAATTGTTCTGATGGTCTTATCTTTCCTTGTGGCCTGACTCTTCTCTTTTGAAGCTTTCAGTGTACTTCCTGTGTTCTGTGCACTCTGTTTTCAAACTGTAAGGTGACACAGGAAGCTTCTTTCCTTGTCTTGTCTACTGAGTGTTCTGCTGTCCCTCTTGTTCCTGGGTCAGCTTCTCTTTCCCCAGATTTGGGGATTTTCTTCTGTGAAATAGTTTCATCTTTTGCATGAAGTTCTTTTCCTTCTTTGGTGTCCATAATTTGTCACTTTTTCCTGTCTGTGGTGTCCTCACATCCGTGTATGTTCCACCCATACCTTTTACAATCTATCATTGGCCTTGACAGGCTGACCCATATGTTGTATTTTGACTCCAAACCTTGCTATTCCTTCGCGACATAGTCTGGTGAGGGACTTTACACTCAACTGTTCATTTTTATCTTCTTTTTCATCTCTAATTTCTTCAGGATTTCTTTACTTCAATATCACTTTACTTTCTATTTCCAGAACATGAGTTGCCTTCCTTACCTAATTATGTTTGTGTGTGCTCTCTGGGAAAATATTTGCAACCCCTACAAGCTCTTTGAACAAATTACAATCATTCCTTTGACTTTCGTGACTTGGGTTTTATCTAAGTCCTTCTCATCAGAAACTGAGACTATACATGAATCGGTATAGGAGGGAGTTGGGAAGTCCTGATCTTTCAGATCACTTCAGTTTTTGTATTTGGATCTGCTCATGTGATGTCAGATGGTTGGCTAAGATTTTTCTTCTTATTTTAAATCAGATCACATCTCTTCTTTCAGTGGAGGGATTTACGGTTCAAGAGAGATGAGGTTGTAGCAGAGTCCTGGTGGATGAATTTCCCTGCTCTGTCAAACTGGTGCAGGCACCAGGATTGATCATTAGTCCCTCCCTGTGGGTTGATACTGGCTGCAGGAATAGGCACTATCTAGTAGTTAACCCAGTCTCAGAGTAGAGTGAGTGGCAGGTGTCTATAAAACAGATAGTTGTTAAATAACAATTGTTTTAGTGAGTAAAGGAACCCATGTGGTGCGGTCTATACTGATATGTTAGTAATTGTAGGTATGGGTAGGAGGAAAAGAAATGGAGACAAGAAGTCAGAGTGGGTAGTTCCCAATGATGTTGCTAGATGGGAACTAGAGAAAGGGGAGCACCTCAAACAAGGAAAAAATTATGGACAAATTATGGACACCTAAGAGGGAGAAGAATTTCAAGTGAAAGATGAAATTATTCCACAGAAGAAAACAACCACAGAAGAAAATCCCCAAATCTAGGGAAAGAGAAACCAACCCAGATTCAAAAGGGACACAGAACACTGAACAGACAAGACTGGAAAAGAGGCTTCCTGTGCTGTAGTATATTCTTAAAACCAAAGAAAACAGAATAGAGGGAATCCATAGAGAATGCACACGTAGAGGAAGAGTAGGGATAGTAGAGGCAAGGAGGGGAAGGGACTGAAGAGATAATGGTAGCTGACAGAGTGGGATAAAGATATAGACTATGATGTCATCTACCAGGTCAGCCTTTGGGCTTTAGGCAGTGTAATGGGAAGAAAAGAGATGGGGAAAAAGAAAAGAAATAGGGAGAATAGCGTGAGCATGGGGATGGTGCTGTTCTGCTATGCTGCCTGGGGTATTATATAGATAAGAAGTAATTGCAGGGAGTGGGGCTGAGATCTCAGCAAAGATTTAAGAGACTGTAGTCGGTGGCCTGGATGTTGGTTTTTGTCTCCCTGGGCAGATCGCTTCATTGCCTTCCTTGCTCTGCCCTGAGCTCTCCTCCTTGTTGATTTTTAGCAGTCCTTTTCTTCTTGCAGGAGTTCCTAGCTCCAGCTCTCCATGAAGTTTTCTTAATGAGAAAACTCTGTGCTGTGAGCCCGAGGATAGCGGGGTAGCCTCCGTGTGGCTGCCAAGCTTCAATTCCCAGCGCCTCAGCAGGGGTTGTTGTACAATGCCCAAAGCATTGCCTAGAGCTTGTGCATAGCTCCCACTGTATCACTACTCCCACTGGAACATTAATGGGGTCCTGGTGGCAGTCTTCTGGGGCCCAGTCAATAAAAATCTCCATTATCACAGCTTTTGTAGATTTTCTGGGCGAGGGCTTTTAGCCCAGTTTGCTGAGGACTATTGGAGTTGTCTGGATTCTGCATCGGTGACAGCAGTGAGTCCAGGATCAACGTATAGGAAGTGTGTTGGCCTCGTGGTAGAGAAAGTTAGCTGTGATGTTGATCAAGTGGATCCTGGGGACTGATGAGGGAGTTATGAGAGAGCCTTGTTTTCTTTCTTTACCTAACCATAATCAATCACTCGCTTGGATGTGGCTTCTAAGCCACGGCCTTACCCAGAGTTCCCTTGCCCATGTATTTTCAAACTCTACCCTTTTATTTCCAAGCCTAACTGTTGGCTCACAGGGTTCTGTTTTGGTCACTGTCATTCCCAGAAGGGTGTTTATCTTATGAGCATAGCATTTGATATTAGGAAGCAACAGAGAGCCAGCATTCCTGTGGGTAGGGTACATTCACGAAGTATGAGATTTTCCTGAAATGATCAGTCTTTGGGATAACCTGTGGACAGCAGCCTGATATGGGACTCTGTCCTTACACAAAGAAGAAAGATGCCACCATTTAAACAGTAACTTGGTCACCTGTGGGGATGAACATTCTCACTGAGTGATGTAGCACTTATGCCCGGAAGTTAATGTTACCCACATAGTGCCAGGGAAGAGAGCAAGTCTGGGACACACAGGAGCCTAAACATAGGTAGGAAGTGTCAGAACTGGAGCTTGAACTTGGAGCTGCAGGGCACCAGAATCCCCTTACCCAGCTACAGGACGGGGCAACTTCCACAGTGTTCCTCGGTTCCGTAAAGGGTTTCCCATTTGATATGCAAACAAGAAGACTGGAGTTCAGATCCTCAGAATACAAGTAAATGCCTGAAGGACAGAGCAGCTATAATTTCAGCCTTGGAAGGTGTATGCATGTGGTCCCCAGAGCAAGTGTGACTGGCCATAGGTCATCCCCGAGTTTGACTGAGAGATCCTGCCTCAAAGAATAAGGGGTAAAGTGATCAAAGAAGATTCATAAAATTGACCTTTGGCCTCCATATGAGTACATCCACATACACACACAAGAAGATAAAATTGAGCTCAGACTTAAGGCTATCACCACACATACCCAAGGATTAGCCCACATGTTTGGCGTACTCTATTAATTACTTTTCTTGTTAGTGTGGGAAAATACCTAATGAAGTAATTTAAGGGAGACAAGGTTGGCATTGACTTATAATGCAAGGGATACATTCAGCCTGCTGGGAGAGCATGGCAGCAGGAGCTAGATAAAGCCTTCTGGCCATGTTACACCACAGTCAGGAAGAGAATGGACAGAAAGTAGGGTTGGGCTCTAAAGCCTCAAGTCCCACTCACCTGACCTACTTCTTCCAGCAAGGCTCTGCCACCTAAAGGTTCTGCAACCTTCCCGAATAGCACCGCAATCTGGGGATCACAGCACGCTAGGGAGCACAGCATGCTAGGGAGCACCACAGGCTGGGGAGCACTGGTCACATGAGCCGGGTGTGGGGGGAGGACATTATTCCTTCAGCCCACAGCAAGTTCCAAGATAGGTTCTTTGACATGTTCATCTCCCACAGATTAAGTTTCTAAAAAGCATTATAAATCTTCCCCCATTTTTATATCTGAATCTCTTCAAAGATTTAGAAAACAGGTTTGACCAGGACAAATTATTTCAGAGCAGAAATTGTGTTTTTAAAGAGAAGGGACGATTTCCTTTCTGGGCTGTGTCTGCTAATTCACATGCCCCTAGTGTCACACTGGATCTTTTTGCCAGACTCTCTTTCCCAGTGATATATCTTTGAGATTTACAAAAACAAAAACCAAAATCAGAGAGGCACAATGAAAGTCTGTTCTTTACTATAAAAATATTTCAAACAACTGAAATCCCCAAACTTGGTTTTCAAACAATTTCAAAAGTGAATGACACAAACACAAACTATATAAATGTCTTTTCCTCCTAAGTCTTGAAAATACACATAAGTCAGGATTTCCCCTTTTATTTTGTCTTTCATTAAAAACTGCATCACGGGGGCTAGAGAGATGCTTCAGTGACTGACAGCACTCAAGGGGACCAAAACTCAATTCCCAGCACCCATCCCTGGTGCCTCATACACATCTGTAACTCCAGCTCTGGGAACCAACATTGTCTTTGGGTGCCTTAGGCCCTTCCACACATGTGGTATGCACACACACACACACACACACACACACACACACACACACAAATGCATGAATACACACACACACCAACACAGAAATAAGTAAGAGTAAATTTAAAAAAAAACTCTTATCTTTACCATAAATGAGGTACTGTTCTTAAAAATTAATATCTGTATTACCTTCTTAACAGGGGACTAATCGTGTTTGAAAATAAAACCTACATCTTAGAACCGATGAAAAACACCACTGACAGATACAAACTCGTCCCGGCTGAGAACATGAAGAACATCCAAGGGCTGTGTGGGTCACATCATAACAAGTCCAGCCTCACCATGGAGGATGTCTTCCCTGAACCCTCTCAGATGTGGGGAAGAAGGGTAAGAGGGAATTCTAAGTTCATGTTTCTTGAGCTGAGAGCTGAAAGAGAGTTAAGAGGTTGCCACAGGATATTGTGGGGATGGAATGAGCCCCGTTCCTCAGGAGGTAGGGATGTCCTGAGGAGAGTATCTTTACAAACTCAAATCCCTGCACCTTCACAGCAATTGTAAACATCAGATCTGTTAACTTGTGATGAGTTAAGTCCTATCCTCAGGGTCAGAGGATGTCAAAGTCATAGACAGCTATGGGAAGCCCAGGGTAAGGGACCCTGGTGGTCAACACAGCAAACATGGGTTCCCCACCCCCTCTCACTCTCCACACTGAGCTTTCCTCATCCCACACTGTGGGGGTCTCAGAAGTGGGGACAGAAGAAGTACATGCTTTAGCCACTGGCATGTGCAGAGGCCACTAAGTCTTCTCCAGTGACTTTACCAAAGTCTTGTTTATCCCTGGGCCATGTTGCCAGTGTGTTCCTTCCCTCCAGGGCTGTGGAGCAGTCGGCCTTGTCTGACCTCCTGCCCTGACGCCTTTTTTGCTGTAGCACTGTAGTTGTCAACAGAGTCTATACTACAGGCTAATTCCCCTCGCCAACATTTCCCATGATACCTTGGAACAACACTGCCCCATGATGCCTGCTGATTGCCATTCACATGGGCGGTACAGGTCACAGTAGAGCTTTGTCTTTGTCTGCCTTCCCATAGACAGAAGTGCTCAACCCTTCCAGGGCCCACTTCACCATTGGTGTTTAAGGGATAGGGGTCGGGGGAGCCTATCTGAATTCCAGGACCTTAATATTACCCAGGAAGGCCAGCAATGATAGCAAACTCATGATCTCAACAATATGGAGGTAGGGGGTGAGGAATTCACTGGCATTCTTGTTACACAGCCAGTTCCTCAGATTCTATTTCAAAATAACAACAAAATGAGGCTAGAGAAATCTCTCAGTCTGTAAAGCATGTGTATGTAGACCTGAGTTTGATCTCCAGGACCTATATTAATAACTAAGAGAAAAAATCACTAGGCATACTGATGCTGTATTGGAATATCATCTCTGGGAAGGTAGAGGCAAGAGGATCTCTGGAGATCCCTGGCCAACCTAGACTATTTGGCAAGTTCAGTGAAAATTTCTGTCTCAAAATCAAAACTAAACTAAACTAAACTAGCCAACCAACCAACCAACAAAAGCAGCAACCTATGAATGGCATCCTGAGGAAGAACACCTGAAACTACCTTCTGGTCTACACACAGCTACACACATGAGCACATGTGTGTACACACATGCACACACTCATGCATGTATGCCCACACATGCACATGCATGCGTGCACACATATGCACATACATGTACACACACACACACACACACACACACACACACACACACACACACAGAGCAGGGAGATGTTTGCAGCAGCAGCAGCAGCAGCAGCACCACCACCACCACCACCACCACCTCAGTTCAGGAAAGGCTTCTTTCTCATTCCCCTGCTGCTCCACCCCTCTTGAGTGACAGGCCTAAGAGCTAGAATGAGAGGCAGCCTCTACAGTCCCTCTCATGTTTATTTCACTCTTCAAACGTGCCTGCTTTTGAGTCCAGACCCCAGCCAGGATGTGACCGAGCCAAGCTTCACCCATGATAAACAAGTAGAGCATTTGCATTTTGTTTTCAGACTCTTGGCTTCAAGTACCTGGTCGAATGCCTGTTACCCACATTGCATGATTTGTAACTTGACAGTTTAAATGATGCTCAAATGTGCTCCCATTTCATTTAGAAGTACAAACTTGGTCTGTACTTGCTGACCGTATTTTAATTCTCTGAGCATCCACAGCTCTCTAGAACCATGATTAGCACCGTCATTTCCAGCCACATTGGCATGGAGAGAAATTAGAAGCCCGGCCTAATGGCACTGTTTTGCTAATATGGGAGAGTAAACAAAACCTTTAAGTGGAAAAGGGAAGGCATGGACGCCCGTGCCATTCACCTCAACTCCCACTGTTGCTCTGAAAGTCCTTGTGACGGTCTTACAGAGGGAAAGAAAACATCCTAAACTGGAGGCATATAATATAGATGATACAAAAATTAATTTCCAAATAAGCAGAATACTTGGGAGTTCCAGAGCATGTTGGGAACCTCTGTGATGAACAGGCAGCACACAGATTAGAGGCTCCTGTCCAGCATTTGCCTCCCTGTGCTGTCTTTATTCCCTACTTAAAGAACAATCAATGGAGCTGCAGCTAATTAATCTTGTTTACAACGCGTGCCAAGCACCATTGCTCTTCTCCAGTGTTTCCCTGACCCCTCCTAAATGTTAACTACCTCAACCTCTCTGCAGATGTTTGCATTTTTTTCCCTTCACTGAGCATCACGAATCCATCTGATTTGGGTGCTCATATTTGGGTGTTCATGCCAACTCTCACATAAAGCTGGCCTGTTTGTCACTTTTACAGGGCTCTCTATTATATTGTGGTGAAAGCCCCCATTTGCTTCTGGAAGGTAAAGGTGTCATCATTTCCTCTCTGAGGATTTTTAAGTCCATTCTAAAGTTTCTTGGTACTCGGCTCCCATGCCTGGATGCCTTCCCTCCCCATGGGCCACCAATCAAGAGCTTGGGGTTCATTTGAGGCCTCTGCATAAGGCCTCAAGTTGTATCCCTGGCATCCCATAAACTGAATATGGGGGTGGGTGCCTGCGAACCTAGTACTCTAGAGGGAAAGGCAGGAAGATTAGAAGTTCAAAATCATCCTCCTTGGCTCCATAGTGAGTTAGAGGCCAGCCTGGGTTACAGAAAGAATAGAAAAGGATTTTAGCGGCCACTTCAGAAAGCTTTGCGAGAGAGACAGAGGCTAAATCTGCTAAAAAGAAAATCAAACCATAATAGCAGAGAAGGGAATTGCTTCGTGAAAGCAGTTAAGTGGCCTTGGTCTTGTCCATCCCCATATATCCAGTACCTAACCCATCACAGAGCACACAGCAAGCTCCCAGAGGACACTGTGGGATGTGAAAATGTTCTGCCAAAGGTCTGGCCCTAGGGAGACAGGATCGCTGTGAAACCCATTGGTACCTGGTCTCTCCTTGCTTTGCTAGCTCAAGTTAAGCTCTCTGTAACGGAGATCACAGCAAGCTCTTCAGAGCACAGTCAGATTCTGGGAACATTGCTGGGTTGACTATCAAAAGTCCAAGAACTAGTTCCCTCTTGGGTACCTTGTTCCCAACTCTACCCCTTCCTCAGGTTTGGGAACGAGCTTTTGTTCACAATCCTGCAAAGGTGAAAATTCAGTCAACCAAGTGGTTTCTAATGTTGCTGCCCATATCACAAATATGAAGTATTTTTTTTTAAACTGGACAGCCTAGATAGGTAGAGATCCCATGGAGGTAATTTAAGCCTCTCTTTCAGCAGGGAGCTGGCCACTCCCCTGTGGCTTTTCATTACGATGTGGTTAAACTTCTCTCTGAGCTTGCAATTCTCTAAATTCATGAGAAAATGTGGATTTCTGCGAAAACTGCAGAGACAGGAAAATTGTGTTCATGTGTTTGTTTTCATTATCTGGGATTGTATGTTTTCTAAACGATGATCCAAGGCCAGTTGGAAATGTCCTCTGCTCGTAGATTTCTCCCTCTGCAGTCCGAGAAGTGTAAATGCCTAAGCAGCCAGAGCTCTCTCAAAGAGTTTTTCATGAGAGATTAATTTATTTCTCCATTTCCACAGCCATGTTTTTGTCTGCATGATTAGCTGGATTTGTTCATGGTTGAACAGGGTCTACTGGGGGAGAGAGGGTTGGAGAGAAAGAGAAGTTGACTCCTGGGAGCTGGAAAGATGGTGCCGTCAGTAAACTGCATCCTGCTCTGGGTTCAGATCCCCAGTACCCATGTATAACAGAGCCAGATGGGGCAGCATGCACCTGTCATCCCAACACCAGCAGAGGATCCCAGGGACTCACTAGCAAGCCAACCTAACCGAAATGAAAAGCTCCCAGTTCTCTGAGAAATGATGTCTCAAAAAGAAAAAAAAATCAAGGTAGAAAAGGTTAAAGGAAGGCACTTGCCATCAACCTCTGGTCTCCACTTACATTGTATGGGTGTGTGTGTGTGTGTGTGTGTGTGTGTGTGTGTGTGTGTGTGTGCGTGTGTGTGCGCGCGCGCACACGCGCGTGCTCGTGCTCGTGCTCCTGCATTCATTCATCCTCTCTCTCTCTCTCTCTCTCTCTCTCTCACACACACACACACACACACACACACACACACACACACACACACCCCCCTACCTTCAGGAGCATGATACAAACACACATCAGAGAAGTGAGAAGAGAAAGATTGGAAAAGTTCTATTCCTTTGTCCACTAAGTAAAGGGAAAGCACAAGACTCTTCATTTCCAGAAGTGTCTCATTTTGAACACACTGGGGGTGCTAACTTTTGCCTTTCTGAGTTTGTAGTTAGCACGGTGAAGCCTGCCTGTGCATACAGTGACCAAACCTGACAGTTTCTCCTTGCAGCACCGTAAAAGCGTGAGAAATTATACCTTTCATGGTACTTTATTTTCCTTCCTCCATGAGGTTTCCAGATTTCTTCAGGGACACCTAAATTCATGAATCAGCACAGCTGGGCAGCAAGCAGGAACACCACTATAATACAAACATTTTTCTTGTAAAAATCTGTTTGGAAGATCCTGGACGGCTGGAGATTTGTTTTATGAAAGATGTTTCCCTCCGGATTATGTGACTGGAAACCTGATTCAAAGCATGCCTTCATCCCTCTTGCTTTTGTCTGGACAAGTGGTTGTAACATTGAGTTTTCAGCTTAAGCCCTGTATGAGACTTAAGTCATAAACCAGCAATTTCAGTTGGGAAGAACCAGAGACAAGCCCAACCCCCACTTCCTTCAACTGTGTGTTATTGCAGAAACAGAAGGCTTTCTTTCTTTCTTTTTTTCTTTTTTTGTTTTCAGTGTTTGAGTTTTTTGAGACCACCCTCCATGAATTGTTTTATTTCCCCTAAAAATGCCTTTGGGATCCACCCAGTAATTTGCAGAAGAGTGCAAATGCTTTCTGAGGAAGCTTGATTAAAATGTTATAACCTGCCTCGGAAGCCATCTTGTTTGGAGCTCTCTCTCTACTGCTGAGCGCTCTGCTCTGCACCTTGATACACAGTTTCCATATTCAGCTGCTCCACTCTTGCATATATCAACCCTCCCATGTAATCTCCCAGACCTTTTAAAAGATACTGTTTCTTCCTGATCTCTGCCTGCTCCTTTATATTTTGCCTCTCTGCACCTCCCTTTGCCTTTCTGCTCATCAGCATCTTCTATGGCTTCAAGCTATGTTCTTAAAAGACTGGCCACCAGCATCCCTTCCTCAGAAAGAACACAAGAATGCAGCATTTCCCAGAGGGATCACAGTTTCTCTACAAAGTGTGTTCTCTACTTTCCTCAAAACGTGGAGCAGATGCACATGGGCCATAAAAGTTCAAGAAACACTAGTGACAGGCTGGGCTGCAGTGTAGCGTTTCAAGGTCTTCACACCCATGTATGATCTACAACAGCAAGCCTTTGCTGGCCCTGGTTCTAGAATGATCTTTGGAGATGTTTATGCATTTGTTTTGTTTAAAAATAACCATGACTTCTTTTAAATTCGCAATCAATGAGACAGCAAGAATGTTATAAACTCCTTTTTAAGGTTTCCCATGTGGAAGTGGAAACCAGATCACCCCCTTGAGGCTTCACAAGATCACTGGGTCTGGGAGTCAACTTCTAGAGGGTACACAGCCACAAAGCCAGAGAGAGCAAGAGTCTCCCCTCTAAATATTGTTATTGTTGTCTTATTTGTCTTATTTGTAAAAGACATGCACAATGTTCTAGAGTCTCTGTGAAGGATTAAGGGAAACTAAAACTCTCACTTTCTTTTGACAGCATAAAAGAGAGACCCTTAAGATGACCAAGTATGTAGAACTGGTTATTGTGGCAGACAACAGAGAGGTAAGGACCTGTGAAACTCCTCTGTACAGCTGGTCTCAAAAAGAATGCAAGAAAGTACTTGGCCAGTTAGGACTAGCTTTACCTCGATTGTTGATGTTTTCTTACAAACACTGGAGATGAGAATTTAAAGATGGCCTTTTTGATCTGAGGAAGCATAGACCATTTAAGATGCATCTAGTGTCTCTGCTCCCAGACCCGGTGAGAGAGAGACCCAACCGCCTGGTCAGGTGGGCACTCCTGAGGCTGCAGAGCGGAAGAGACCACCAACACTGCTCACCCCTGCCCACATCCCTGGCCCAAGAGGAAACTGTATAAGGCCTCTGGGCTCCCGTGGGGGAGGGCCCAGGAGCGGCAGGACTTCTGCGCCTGAGACACCGCCGGAACCTGAAAGAAACTGACCGGATAAACAGTTCTCTGCACCCAAATCCCGTGGGAGGGAGAGCTAAACCTTCAGAGAGGCAGACAAGCCTGGGAAACCAGAAGAGACTGCTCCCTGCACACACATCTCAGACGCCAGAGGAAAAAGCCAAAGACCATCTGGAACCCTGGTGCACTGAAGCTCCCGGAAGGGGCGGCACAGGTCTTCCTGGTTGCTGCCGCTGCAGAGAGCCCGTGGGCAGCACCCCACGAACGAACCTGAGCCTCGGGACCACAGGTAAGACCAAATTTTCTGCTGCAAGAAAGCTGCCTAGTGAACTCAAGACACAGGCCCACAGGAACAGCTGAAGACCTGTAGAGAGGAAAAACTACACGCCGGAAAGCAGAACACACTGTCCCCATAACTGACTGAAAGAGAGGAAAACAGGTCTACAGCACTCCTGACACACAGGCTTATAGGTCAGTCTAGCCACTGTCAGAAATAGCAGAACAAAGTAACACTAGAGATAATCTGATGGCGAGAGGCAAGCGCAGGAACCCAAGCAACAGAAACCAAGACTGCATGCCATCATCGGAGCCCAACTCTCCCGCCAAAACAAACATGGAATATCCAAACACACCAGAAAAGCAAGATCTAGTTTCAAAATCATATTTGATCATGATGCTGGAGGACTTCAAGAAAGACATGAACACACTTAGGGAAACACAGGAAATCATTAATAAACAAGTAGAGGCCTACAGAGAGGAATGGCAAAAATCCCTGAAAGAATTCCAGGAAAACACAATCAAACAGATGAAGGAATTAAAAATGGAAATAGAAGCAATCAAGAAAGAACACATGGAAACAACCCTGGATATAGAAAACCAAAAGAAGAGACAAGGAGCTGTAGATACAAGCTTCACCAACAGAATACAAGAGATGGAAGAGAGAATCTCAGGAGCAGAAGATTCCATAGAAATCATTGACTCAACTGTCAAAGATAATGTAAAGCGGAAAAAGCTACTGGTCCAAAACATACAGGAAATCCAGGACTCAATGAGAAGATCAAACCTAAGGATAATAGGTATAGAAGAGAGTGAAGACTCCCAGCTCAAAGGACCAGTAAATATCTTCAACAAAATCATAGAAGAAAACTTCCCTAACCTAAAAAAAGAGATACCCATAGGCATACAAGAAGCCTACAGAACTCCAAATAGATTGGACCAGAAAAGAAACACCTCCCGTCACATAATTGTCAAAACACCAAACGCACAAAATAAAGAAAGAATATTAAAAGCAGTAAGGGAAAAAGGTCAAGTAACATATAAAGGGAGACCTATCAGAATCACACCAGACTTCTCGCCAGAAACTATGAAGGCCAGAAGATCCTGGACTGATGTCATACAGACCCTAAGAGAACACAAATGCCAGCCCAGGTTACTGTATCCAGCAAAACTCTCAATTAACATTGATGGAGAAACCAAGATATTCCATGACAAAACCAAATTTACACAATATCTTTCTACAAATCCAGCACTACAAAGGATAATAAATGGTAAAGCCCAACATAAGGAGGCAAGCTATACCCTAGAAGAAGCAAGAAACTAATCGTCTTGGCAACAAAACAAAGAGAATGAAAGCACACAAACATAACCTCACATCCAAATATGAATATAAAGGGAAACAATAATCACTATTCCTTAATATCTCTCAATATCAATGGCCTCAACTCCCCAATAAAAAGACATAGATTAACAAACTGGATACGCAACGAGGACCCTGCATTCTGCTGCCTACAGGAAACACACCTCAGAGACAAAGACAGACACTACCTCAGAGTGAAAGGCTGGAAAACAACTTTCCAAGCAAATGGTCAGAAGAAGCAAGCTGGAGTAGCCATTCTAATATCAAATAAAATCAATTTCCAACTAAAAGTCATCAAAAAAGATAAGGAAGGACACTTCATATTCATCAAAGGAAAAATCCACCAAGATGAACTCTCAATCCTAAATATCTATGCCCCAAATACAAGGGCACCTAAATACGTAAAAGAAACCTTACTAAAGCTCAAAACACACATTGCACCTCACACAATAATAGTGGGAGATTTCAACACCCCACTCTCATCAATGGACAGATCATGGAAACAGAAATTAAACAGTGATGTCGACAGACTAAGAGAAGTCATGAGCCAAATGGACTTAACGGATATTTATAGAACATTCTATCCTAAAGCAAAAGGATATACCTTCTTCTCAGCTCCTCATGGTACTTTCTCCAAAATTGACCATATAATTGGTCAAAAAACGGGCCTCAACAGGTACAGAAAGATAGAAATAATCCCATGCGTGCTATCGGACCACCACGGCCTAAAACTGGTCTTCAATAACAATAAGGGAAGAACGCCCACATATACGTGGAAATTGAACAATGCTCTACTCAATGATAACCTGGTCAAGGAAGAAATAAAGAAAGAAATTAAAAACTTTTTAGAATTTAATGAAAATGAAGATACAACATACTCAAACTTATGGGACACAATGAAAGCTGTGCTAAGAGGAAAACTCATAGCGCTGAGTGCCTGCAGAAAGAAACAGGAAAGAGCATATGTCAGCAGCTTGACAGCACACCTAAAAGCTCTAGAACAAAAAGAAGCAAATACACCCAGGAGGAGTAGAAGGCAGGAAATAATCAAACTCAGAGCTGAAATCAACCAAGTAGAAACAAAAAGGACCATAGAAAGAATCAACAGAACCAAAAGTTGGTTCTTTGAGAAAATCAACAAGATAGATAAACCCTTAGCCAGACTAACGAGAGGACACAGAGAGTGCGTCCAAATTAACAAAATCAGAAATGAAAAGGGAGACATAACTACAGATTCAGAGGAAATTCAAAAAATCATCAGATCTTACTATAAAAACCTATATTCAACAAAATTTGAAAATCTTCAGGAAATGGACAATTTCCTAGACAGATACCAGGTATCAAAGTTAAATCAGGAACAGATAAACCAGTTAAACAACCCCATAACTCCTAAGGAAATAGAAGCAGTCATTAAAGGTCTCCCAACCAAAAAGAGCCCAGGTCCAGATGGGTTTAGTGCAGAATTCTATCAAACCTTCATAGAAGACCTCATACCAATATTATCCAAACTATTCCACAAAATTGAAACAGATGGAGCCCTACCGAATTCCTTCTACGAATCTACAATTACTCTTATACCTAAACCACACAAAGACACAACAAAGAAAGAGAACTTCAGACCAATTTCCCTTATGAATATCGACGCAAAAATACTCAATAAAATTCTGGCAAACCGAATTCAAGAGCACATCAAAACAATCATCCACCATGATCAAGTAGGCTTCATCCCAGGCATGCAGGGATGGTTTAATATACGGAAAACCATCAACGTGATCCATTATATAAACAAACTGAAAGAACAGAACCACATGATCATTTCATTAGATGCTGAGAAAGCATTTGACAAAATTCAACACCCCTTCATGATAAAAGTCCTGGAAAGAATAGGAATTCAAGGCCCATACCTAAACATAGTAAAAGCCATATACAGCAAACCAGTTGCTAACATTAAACTAAATGGAGAGAAACTTGAAGCAATCCCACTAAAATCAGGGACTAGACAAGGCTGCCCACTCTCTCCCTACTTATTCAATATAGTTCTTGAAGTTCTAGCCAGAGCAATCAGACAACAAAAGGAGATCAAAGGGATACAGATCGGAAAAGAAGAGGTCAAAATATCACTATTTGCAGATGATATGATAGTATATTTAAGTGATCCCAAAAGTTCCACCAGAGAACTACTAAAGCTGATAAACAACTTCAGCAAAGTGGCTGGGTATAAAATTAACTCAAATAAATCAGTTGCCTTCCTCTATACAAAAGAGAAACAAGCCGAGAAAGAAATTAGGGAAACGACACCCTTCATAATAGACCCAAATAATATAAAGTACCTCGGTGTGACTTTAACCAAGCAAGTAAAAGATCTGTACAATAAGAACTTCAAGACACTGAAGAAAGAAATTGAAGAAGACCTCAGAAGATGGAAAGATCTCCCATGCTCATGGATTGGCAGGATTAATATAGTAAAAATGGCCATTTTACCAAAAGCAATCTACAGATTCAATGCAATCCCCATCAAAATACCAATCCAATTCTTCAAAGAGTTAGACAGAACAATTTGCAAATTCATCTGGAATAACAAAAAACCCAGGATAGCTAAAGCTATCCTCAACAATAAAAGGACTTCAGGGGGAATCACTATCCCTGAACTCAAGCAGTATTACAGAGCAATAGTGATAAAAACTGCATGGTATTGGTACAGAGACAGACAGATAGACCAATGGAATAGAATTGAAGACCCAGAAATGAACCCACACACCTATGGTCACTTGATTTTTGACAAAGGAGCCAAAACCATCCAATGGAAAAAAGATAGCATTTTCAGCAAATGGTGCTGGTTCAACTGGAGGTCAACATGTAGAAGAATGCAGATCGATCCAGGCTTATCACCCTGTACAAAGCTTAAGTCGAAGTGGATCAAGGACCTCCACATCAAACCAGACACACTCAAACTAATAGAAGAAAAACTAGGGAAGCATCTGGAACACATGGGCACTGGAAAAAATTTCCTGAACAAAACACCAATGGCTTATGCTCTAAGATCAAGAATTGACAAATGGGATCTCATAAAACTGCAAAGCTTCTGTAAGGCAAAGGACACTGTGGTTAGGACAAAACGGCAACCAACAGATTGGGAAAAGATCTTTACCAACCCTACAACAGATAGAGGCCTTATATCCAAAATATACAAAGAACTCAAGAAGTTAGACCGCAGGGAAACAAATAACCCTATTAAAAAATGGGGTTCAGAGCTAAACAAAGAATTCACAGCTGAGGAATGCCGAATGGCTGAGAAACACCTAAAGAAATGTTCAACATCTTTAGTCATAAGGGAAATGCAAATCAAAACAACCCTGAGATTTCACCTCACACCAGTGCGATTGGCTAAGATCAAAAACTCAGGTGACATCAGATGCTGGCGAGGTTGTGGAGAAAGAGGAACACTCCTCCATTGTTGGTGGGATTGCAGACTGGTAAAACCATTCTGGAAATCAGTCTGGAGGTTCCTCAGAAAATTGGACATTGAACTGCCTGAGGATCCAGCTATACCTCTCTTGGGCATATACCCAAAAGATGCCTCAACATATAAAAGAGACACGTGCTCCACTATGTTCATCGCAGCCTTATTTATAATAGCCAGAAAATGGAAAGAACCCAGATGCCCTTCAACAGAGGAATGGATACAGAAAATGTGGTACATCTACACAATGGAATACTACTCAGCTATCAAAAACAACGAGTTTATGAAATTCGTAGGCAAATGGTTGGAACTGGAAAATATCATCCTGAGTGAACTAACCCAATCACAGAAAGACATACATGGTATGCACTCATTGATAAGTGGCTATTAGCCCAAATGCTTGAATTACCCTAGATCCCTAGAACAAACGAAACTCAAGACGGATGATCAAAATGTGAATGCTTCACTCCTTCTTTAAATGAGGAAAAAGAATACCCTTGGCAGGGAAGGGAGAGGCAAAGATTAAAACAGAGACTGAAGGAACACCCATTCAGAGCCTGTCCCACATTTGGCCCATACATATACAGCCACCCAATTGGACTAGATGGATGAAGCAAAGAAGTGCAGACCGACAGGAGCCGGATGTAGATCGCTCCTGAGAGACACAGCCAGAATACAGCAAATACAGAGGCGAATGCCAGCAGCAAACCACTGAACTGAGAATAGGTCCCCTATTGAAGGAATCAGAGAAAGAACTGGAAGAGTTTGAAGGGGCTCGAGACCCCAAAAGTACAACAATGCCAAGCAACCAGAGCTTCCAGGGACTAAGCCACTACCTAAAGACTATACATGGACTGACCCTGGACTCTGACCCCATAGGTAGCAATGAATATCCTAGTAAGAGCACCAGTGGAAGGGGAAGCCCTGGGTCCTGCTAAGACTGAACCCCCAGTGAACTAGTCTATGGGGGGAGGGCGGCAATGGTGGGAGGGTTGGGAGGGGAACACCCATAAGGAAGGGGAGGGGGGAGGGGGATGTTTGCCCGGAAACCGGGAAAGGGAATAACACTCGAAATGTATATAAGAAATACTCAAGTTAATAAAAAAAAAATGTGAAAAAAAAAAAAAAAAAAAAAAAAAAAAAAAAAAAAAAAAAAAAAAAGATGCATCTAGTGTAACATAATAATTGCAAAGTGAACCGGCCAATAACACAGCTTTTCTCTGTAGCTAAACTCTCTAAGTAAGGAGAATTGTCTAGGAAGAATGAGAGATGGCTTTAAATTACATTTTGACATTTTGGGAAATGTTGGACATGCCTTAATATGAATGAATGAATGAATGAACAAACGAACGAATGAATGCTATGCAAGCATGGTAGAGAAATCCTTCCCTCTTGTGATAATAGCTTTGCACTGTTGTTTTCTCTTTCAATTCATTTTTTATTCCATTTTCATTAGATTATCTTCCCTATGGTTTCTTACCATTCTATTAACATACTATAAATTTGTGACATTTTTCTCCTAAACACATTCAACATCCAAAGACAAAAACAGCTTGACAAGTTCTCAGAAAACTCTCCCCATTCTGGAAGGCCAATTTAAGGGAAAGAATGTGTTAACTTTTCCCCATTCTCCTTGGACGTGTTGCATGAGCTTCTCATATTTAATGTTTAAAAGCAAATAAAAAAGGAAGCATCTCAGGAAGTTACAATCAAGGAGATGGTATTAAAAGTGGCCTTGGAGAATCTACCATTGTTCGTTTAATCTTGCCAAAATATGTCCCTTCCTCCATCACTTATGAAGTTGGAAGAATTGCAGACGTTACTGTCTTGGCAACTGCGGGGACTCCCCAGCTGGAGAAACTACCTGGCACAATGGGAGCCCCTTGAAATGTACTGGAAGCTCCCTCCCCCCAGGAGTACAGGGTGTCACCAAAGCCCAGGATCTGGGAGGAGGAATTCTGATTGATATTCTTACCATTATTAATGCTGGCATTTAAAATTGTTAAGTTTCAGAGGCAAGGAAAAGATCTGGAGAAAGTGAAGCAGCGGTTAATAGAGATCGCCAATCACGTGGACAAGGTGAGTTCCTTTGCAGGTGATTAAACCTCGAAGCTGACGCCAGTGTGTGGAAATGAGGTTGGGAAAATTAAACACACCTCCTGTGACTGAGCAAAAAAGACCAAAGGCTGCCCCTGGGGCCTGTGCTTGTCCTCTGAGTGGCCAGTCCTCTGAGCAGGTACTTTCCAAGTCCTGGGCAACTTAGGAGATTCCAGTCCTAGCTGGTCTGGACGGTGATGGCTTTGGGGACTCAGCTTCCTCTAGGATCTTGTCTTGCCAGGAAGTGTTCCAGCCTAAGAGATTTCTGGACAATGCATTAGACAGAATCCTGGTAGAGTGCATTGAAACTTCAAGAATTTGATAGCCTGGCCTCTTCCCTGCTCTCCCATGTGGAGTTCATGATGCACCAGTGTGGACTAGAGGGTGGACTTCACAAGCTCCACTGTCAGAACCCAGAAGCTGACTTCTGGCTCAGTCACATTAGTCCCCCTCCTCCTTCCATCTATAGGACACATACCTGTAAGAAGAACTGTGGAGGAAGGCACTTTTATTTTTACTTATGGCTTTGGGAGTTTCAGTCTGAGGTCTGCTGGCTCCAAGGCTGGGGACCGTCATGGCAGAGAGGGTATGGTGGAGCACAATTGCTCAACTTGTGGTGGCCAGGGAGCTGAGAGAGGCAAGGAGTGGCCCCCCATTGTATCTTTTAAGGACACACCCGTGTAATCCTTAAACTAGATCCTTCCTCCAAGTAATAGCACCCTAGGATTACTCCAGCCAGGCAGTAACCATTTGATTATGTCAGAATCTTCACAACCCAATCACATCTCAAGGATTGATGAATCAAACCATTTGCAGAAGCTCCTTGAAGAACACTTCCTCTAAGAACAACAGCTATTGGAAGACTCTCACTGGGAATGAGAGAGACCCCACCACCATTTTCACAAGATGATTTCCGGGAATCTGATTCTTTCTATAGCTTGCTGGCAAGGAAATGGGAGTTCTGTCTAAAGCATCCTTTCTCAGTGGCCCTCCTGACGAATAGAATCTGGACTATTTGGGGCTGGTGGCTCTCATCTGAGGCAGGGCTTCTCTCAAAGGCTTACCTATCACTCCTGACGGGCAGTAGGGGGAGGGGCTTCCAAAGACTTGTCTGACTTCTTGTTTGCTGGCAGAAGTGAGGGAAGCACTTGGACACAAGTGTTTTCAGATGTCCCCTGGAGATGCTCATAATCTATGTGGCTGGCAGCTCCAGACACAAAACCAGGAATTCACCTGGTACATGTCTACACTGCAGATGTCACCAGTGGAGAGAAGAGACAAAGCTGAGCTTCTCCATAGGAACGCATCTCCTACCCATGACCTCTACATGAAAAGGAAGGTCTGCCTATAGCCATTCCTCACACAGACAGGCTTCTGTGACAGAGCACTTTAGAAGGACTCCTTGCTACATCCTTCTTTCCAAGAAGTCCTGTTCTGTTCAACTCACATTCTCAACATTTTCAGAAGGAGGAAGGCAAATGCCCTTCCATAAATTTATCTATACCCTACAAGAGCTTATAGACCATACTGTCCCAAATTCTATGCATCATGAACTTAGAAGCCATCAGATTTGTAGTCCCTTTTTTGCAGTCACAGCAGACCAATAGCAGAGAGACACAGAAACCCTTCCTCCTGCACCCAAGTGACAGCTCTTCAATGATACTGTGAGCAGAGGTCTCTAGAGTCACAGGTGAGAGCCACTCATTGTCCCTGGCATAGGGACAGAGGTTATTGCAAATGCAACAGTAACTGTGCAGGGTGGAGCGTGGGTGAGTAGTGCACTCAGAACAGCCAAGGCCTTGGTCTGCTCCTGCCCCTTCTAGGTACAGTAGGTAACTCCTTGTGCTCACAGTGCATGGCCACATACAGGTGTGTGCATGTGTTTGTGTATGCACATATACATGTTCATCCATGCTGGTGTGCGTATGTGCATGCACGCTTGTGTTTGTGTGTGAACAGAATGCACATAGCTAGAGCGGGAGCTGATTGAATGGGAATTTAGACTGCCAAAGGTCCCGGTTCTTCCATCAGACCCTGGAGGCAGACTGAACTCTGGAGTCACACATGTTTTTAAGTATGTTTTAGTAGTAACTCTTTGCATATTACTGTGTATCCTAAAGTTGAAAGATGAAGGAGAATCCCAGTTAGGGAACCAGTCTTTTGGAAAGGGGGAATGTGGTAAAGCATCGATGCTGGGAAATATGTCAACATTGCACAGGAATTAAACGTGGGTCATAGTGACTAAGGATGTGGGTTAATTACCCGCCTTCCATGCATGAAGCACTGAGTCCTATCCCTGGCACCACAGAAGCTGACCCCAGTGGAGCTTGCCTGTATTTCCAGCCCCTGGAAGGTAGAGGCAGGAAATCAGAAGTCTAAGCTCATTCTCACCTACAGAGTGAGTTGGGGGCTAACCTGGGTTACCTGAGACCCGTCTAAAATGGAAAAGCAGGATCACAACCAGGCTGAGGTGCTGGAATTCCCTAGGGTTTGTTTGCTCATGCAACTACCTTTAAAATAATCCTTCCTGGGTTGGGGATTTAGCTCAGCGGTAGAGCGCTTGCCTAGCAGGCGCAAGGCCCTGGGTTCAGTCCCCAGCTCCGGAAAAAAAATAATAATCCTTCCTGCATCTTATCTTTCCTATTCCACTCTGATTGACCCAAGGGGAGGCTTGGCCCAGATCCATCCAGAGTTTGCCAAAACTTGGTGACATAAAGCCAAGACAGAGTGACAGAAAGTGAAAAGATTAAGTAGTTAAGAGAACAGTCCAGCACACCAACAATACCAAGGCAGACTGTCATCTGATAGCCCCCAGCCCCTCTTCTCTAAAGAGGGAAAGCACTTATTCTGACCCTCAGAAGTAAAAGGAGATGATGGGCTACATCAACATCTAACTAGAATTGCCCATTCTAAGAAGTGATAATCTGGTCCTCTGCCCTTACCTGTCTTTATGGTTCTATCTAGGTCTATTCTAGGTTCTTCTATCTTGCTTCAGTTCATGAAACTGAAAATGAGCAAATGGGGGAGGGGTCTATTAATAGTTTGTGCTACTTCTAGAAGACCCAGTAGGCTCCTGGACAAAGGAGGGCTGACCCAATTCGCTGAGTAAAAAGACATGTTTAGCCCTGGCATTCCTCTTTACCTTTCTACAGGGTCTAGAGACCCTGGAGAGGACACCTAAACTCCTTGGGCAACTCTATCCACAGCTATTGGCTCCAGGCAACATCAGACTTCCCAGTTTTGGTTTTGCAACTACACTCTTGGGAGAGTTTCAGCCCAAAACTCATTGACTGTCTCAGTGGCCACTTCCTCATTTGCTGACATCTTGGCTCAGTTTGGGCATTCTAAATTAATAACCATTTAGTCGTACTGGCTGGGAGAAAGAGAAAGCTTCAGACTGGAAGACAGAGAAGTGACTCAGAGACAAAGGTGAAGTCCCAAACAGGGTCAGGAAATCCTAGGTAACAGGAACAGAATGACTGCCTGATGTTCACGATTCTAGCAAAAAAGGGGCGTTCTTCCTGGGTCTGGATTACACTGGTGGCGCAGGAACAGCAAAGTTTATGGACTGAAGCTTCACATCTTGAAGCCATCACTCCAACCCAGCCTTCTTAAGCTGTGACATCAGCTCCAAGCCTCAGTAGCCATCCTCTGAAGGACTCTGAATTACTTCTGCAGTCTTCACTCTTGTGACCTCCCTCTCTTTTCGTCCCCTCAAGCCAGTCGCCTCAAAAATGCAAACTCTCCTGAGACCCTAGGGAGCGCTACGTCCCTTGTCTCTTATCCATTCCAGAAAGCTTTGACCCCCTCCACCACAGCATTCTCTGGACTTCCTGTTAGTGCTATTGCTCAGTGGGATAGCATATCAGTTAACTGGATTCATGGTAGCATGTCCTGTGCCCTAAACCCTTGTGCTAACCTCTGAGCAGCTGAGCCAGGGCGAGGCCATCCTAATCTTTATTTGTTCTGCTTGTGCCACATTCCTGCACACAGCAAGAACTGACAGCAAACATTCGTGGTTGTTGCGTATGTAGGACAATCACTCATGTGGGTCTCTGACTGTGTCTACATACATTCTGGGATCCCTGAACCAGGCAGGCAGCTGCCAAGCTCCATTTGACCTACATAGGCCTGTGAGCTTTTCTGGAAGTCTGGAGTCACAGTACTCACAATGTGGGTGGCAGTTTTAATTATTCAAATCATGGCATCAGAGTCACCCTTTCTGTGTACCAGCCCAGTCATGCAGTTATGATCCTGAATAATTTACCTGGTTCCTCCAAGCCTTGGCGTCTTGACACTAAAATGAAAGCAGTAACAATTCCTAACTCATAGAATTGCTTTGTGGACTAAATCAGGATTTAGATAGCACCTTGGCACCAAGCCAGAGTTGTCCTTGTGCTCATTAAACTTTACTAACAAGAACCAAGATGACCTGTGGGCAAACCAAGGAGGGACATTCAGTAAAGGTAGTAAACAGTGAATACAGGCTTGCTTTAGGCACAGCATCCATGAATGTTAACCAACAGTACCAACTTAGAGAGGAGTTGACTAAGCCTGAAATCTAGGCTACGATGTGGTTTGAGGGGGCTCACCGAGAAATACAACCTCTCCATGGGTAGGAACAACCTCCCTGGTTGGTATGTTGCTAAGTTAGTACTGAGAAAGATGATGGGTTAGGCCTGAGCTCCTGTTTCCATTTGATACTCCTGGGAAGACACTGAGAAAGAGTGTCTGTTTCTCAGAAGACAACCCTCAAGGCCACTCAGGATGTCTGGCCCTTGGGGACTCGCTTAAATAAAAGTTGGCATGAATATCAACATTGAACATTTGTTTTCTGGTTATTGTGAACTTTGCATATGACACAGCTGGGAATGTCATCTTGAGGGGTGCCCCTGATTTGAGCAAGCATCATTCAGGATGATCCTGGAACTGTTCTTCTGGGAAACTCAGGCTGGAAGTCTGCAAAGAGGCACAAGTCGTGTGATTTCTTGATGAAAAACATACCAACAGGCAGCATTTTGCTTATGTAATTGTCTTATTAATGTATTAATTTCATATGGTCTTCGTTATCTGTTTAACCCCAGCTTGGACCACTGCAATCAGCATAGCCTGTGACATAATTTGTGCCCTAGCTCGGTTCTTTGAGTTCTTCTGCTGACCCAGTGTTCACTTGTGACTCTGGGGAGCAGCAAGGAAAACGATGAGCTTCCTTGCGTGGGGTTGAGAATCTGGGGTCAGACGCTCAGCCTTAGGGAGTTCCTTGCACTTCAGCTCACCATGCTGGAATGGCGCTTAATTCCAAATGCAAAGCTGCTAGGATTTTTGTTCCTTGCTGGACAGATGTTACTAGAAATTTAGAGGATCTGCCTCCCTCTGGAGAGGGCTATATAAAGTTATGCTTTTCTCCTGTGTATCTAGGGTCTCAGAAGCAGGGGGAAGGGACGTTCTTGTTGCATGTGGACTTGTATGTCACTGGCATCAAGAGATTAATAGGGCAACAAGGTGACTTAAGACGACAGAGTCCTCTCCCTGTCAGTATGCTGTTCCATTTGAAGCAAGGACGATTTGGAACAATTTACATGGCCCTTCCTAGCCTCATCATCTTGACTATAAAGGAACGATATCAGTTCTTAACTGTACAGTTGCATTGCAGACTGAGCTATGGGCCTATAAGCCTCTCAGCATGAAGCCCAGGATGGACCGATGTGCATTTCATGTTGGCTAGCAACTCATGCTGTCCCTCTAGGCTTACATGAGACAAACCGTCCTTTGACAATTAGAAGACTTTTTCTTCCCCCACCTCCTGTGGATGGGGAAGGTGGCTTTGGTTGAAGCCATAACTCCCTACATGTGGGGATGAAAGAGAAAACACCCTTTGAGTCTGCTCAAAGCTTTCTCTCTCAAGCTCCTGTGAGAAAAATCTCCACATGACAGATCTTTCCATCTCACTTTTTGATATGATAAGAAAAACATGGTCATAAATTTACTGTAGAAGGTTTTACCTATGCTTCTGTTATTCTGAAGGCACCAAACCGACTAATTTGATAGGTGATGGAGCATGACGGTGTCAGCCAAAGCTGAGTCTTTACTGAGTAATTCAGATTCATTTTCAATATCTCATAGACAGGCCACTGTACTTGAAACGAAAATATTATTGTTGGCAGAAGTATCTAAATGATCTTCATCTTGTTTTTTTCTTGCAGTAAATATTAATTTCCAGCATATTAAATGGCGGCCTACATCTACAGGCATACTTAAATCATAGCAAGTTGTTTTTATGTACACGCAGGCAGACGGGGGAGAAATGGTTGATAACTTTAGCATCAAATTAGTCAACATTCCAGAGTCCAGTTAACATTCCACTTAGGATCGAGTACTAAGACTAGTTCTTAAACTCTGTTGCCATGGGAACAAAGGTGCACAGGGAGGTGGTTTTCTGACTTTCAAGAATGGACTACAAAGGTGAAATCCGTTTCAGTTCTCTCTTTAAGTTCCTGACAATGTGATCCTCCAAGGATGCCCATTCTCTTAGTTTTACAGACCACTGAACATCCGTATTGTCCTGGTGGGAGTAGAAGTGTGGAATGACATTGACAAATGCTCTATAAGCCAGGACCCATTCACCAGCCTCCATGAGTTTCTAGACTGGAGAAAGTTAAAGCTTCTACCTCGCAAATCCCACGACAACGCTCAGCTTATCAGGTGAGCAGCGCCATCTTCCTCTATTAAAGATGCAGTGCCATGTGCTTATACTTTTCTGGGGTCTGCACAGCATACTGGTTCCTTCCCAGCCTGCATCATGGCCAAACACATCCCTACCTGGCTTCACACATCCATCGGGGAAGTCTCCTGTCCCCCTGCAGGACTCTTTATTTATGGTCCCCTCCCATACTCTTCCATCCATAACTGAGTGTTTTTCTCTATGCTAGTTTTTCTGGTATTAGTCTCAATAAGATTGCCTCAAGTAATCTATCATTAGTGGGAAAAATCTATATTTTTACAAGATCTGAAAGCAAAGCATGTGAGTGAAAATTGTCAGGTACCTGGGGAAACACCTAGGGCCTTTCTCCTCTGTTGGAAGAGTTCTCTCTGGCTTTCCAGGTCAGTGAGTATCATCTTGACCTAGTGATCTTCACCCCATCAGTACCCACTTGTCACCTGCTAGGACCCAGGTAGGTCCTTTGAACATAGCAGTGACCAGTATTAAACCTTTTTTGCTCTGAAGAATGTCTGCTGAGAGAAAGTAGAAAAATAGAAAGCATTAGAGTAGCAAGTGCTATGGGGATGTGAAATGAAGGGGGAGGTACAACTGTCCCACAGCATATGGTGAGTGACTCCAGGCACCTTTGTATTTAAAAGAAGAGAATGTCACTATATTAGCCTGAATCCATAGGAAGCAGATGTTTTCAGAAACACCACATGTTTATTTTAATCTTTAGGTACTTTATACTATTATTTGTTTGTTCTCGTGTAACTTAAATCAGCAAAGCAAAACCTTCAGACACAAGGGTCCCTGTTCGTTGGCCAGTCAGATCTAATTTGTTGAACATTCATGAGAAGGGAACAAGATGGTTCTGCCCTGTGTTCTCTTTAGAAAAAGCCTCCCTCTACCCTCAGTCTGTCAGTGGCCCCTGATCACTTACTCTAACCATTTCTCCTGGGGCCCCTGTAGATGGGACTGGTTTCTTCCCATTTCATGCACCGATCAGTCCTGCACTGTTAAAAGTACATCTCATGTACTTTAAGTTGGAATGTTTTGTTTTTGTTTTTTTTTTCCCCACTAAAGGAATCTGTCCAACTTAAACATCTGGAAATAAGTTAACATCTTTAACCTTCTTAATTTACTTGTATATATAGTTGTGACCATTCATATGGTCTGTGTATGTGAGCAGCTGTAAATACAAAGGCTGAATGAAGAGCCTACTGCTGTGACTGAGTGCAGAGTCGGCGCTCCACATCTGAGGGCTCCACACCCACGGATCCAACTAACCCCAAACCGGAAATGTTCAGAGAACAGCACATCTTTACTGAGCATGTGCAGACTTGCATCCCTGTCATGTCTGAATAATTCAGTGTAATGACTGATAGACAACTTAGATGGCATTAGGGACAACTAATCAAGAGATTGGATTGTATGGAGACACAGGTTCTATGCAAACACAATGCCATTTTATACAAGGAATTGAGTATGAGTTGTGGTACCCACAGAAGATTCAAACTTTAACCTTCATGGATAACAAGGGATAGTTCTTGTGCCATAGATTAGATTAGATTAGATTAGATTAGATTAGATTAGATTAGATAGACAGACAGCAGACAGACAGACAATTGATAAAAAGAAGAAAAGAGAAAAGAAACAGAAGAGGGATGGAAGAAACAATATTTATATACTTGCTACCTCTGTCCAATTAATCATTGTGAAGATTTCATTTTATTTTATTTACATGTATAAGTGTTTGTCTACATGTACCTATGCACCACATGTGCCTAATACCCACAGAGGCCAGAAGAGGAGGTTGGATCCCCTAGGACTAAAGTTACAGATAGTTGTGAGAGCTGTGACCTGTGTGTGCTAAGAATCAAATCCAGGTCGTCTAGAAGAGAAGGCAGCTCTTACGTTAACTTTGGGCCATCTCTTCAGCCCCATATTTGACTTTTCAAACTCTAAGTGCATTGTCTGTTAGCCTGACTAGTGCAACGTGATGAAGTGCCTTGATTACTTTGTAGGAATCCAACAAATACAGCGTAACATTGTAATGCCTGAGGCTGGGATTAACAAACACACTGAGACAGTCAGTCGGTATAACTAGTTTTATGATTAGGTTGATTCCAGATAGGAGAATGCCTTCTGGAAGTTCCCTTCTGGAAGCTTCCTCCCCGATGCTGCGGCTTTGTGGGTGCTTACTTGCTATGCACTAGGTCTGGAGAAGTGATCGCTTTTCTGCCGATTTCAGTCTCAAAAGCTATATTGGCAGAACCCTTTGAAGGATTCCGTGTCTGGAGATGATGAGTTACACAGGAAAGCAAACTCTAGCTACAACAGAAAATCTCCCAAGCTGTCTCCTATGTTTCTTTTAGCAAACAGTGATTCCTGGTGACTTCTCAGTCTTTCCATCAGCAGGCATTGTTTCAAAGGAACAGCTCCTTACAAGAAGCAGGCTACAGCTTACAAATACAAAGCAATACCTGGCCACTGTCTGAGTCTGGACAGCAAAACTCTGCAAGAATTATGGGACCATCTTGCAACTGGAAAAGTAAAGTGCAATGAGAAAAAGATAAAAGTCTCAAGTAGATACCCCCTCCTGGGGCCGTTTGCATCATTGAACATTCTGTGGCAGGTCTGCCTAGAAAAGACTTGAAATGTTCAGAAATGGACCCGCAATGTGTGAGATTAAAGGAAGTCCTTCCTTTGTTTTGTAGTGGGGTTTATTTCCAAGGAACCACGATTGGCATGGCACCCATCATGAGCATGTGCACTGCAGAACAGTCCGGAGGAGTGGTCATGGTAAGCCAAAGATGTCTGGGAGCTATCTTCCCCGTCTAGTGATTTCCCCAGGAAATCTACTCCTGTCAGACCTCTCGAAGCCATTGATGCTCTCTAGATTCTACCCGTATTTATGATTTATTTTCCCACATGTGGGGGGCAGTTTAGAAGACACAGATGGTCTTCAAGGAAGGCAGACGTGGAAGAGTGGCTCCTTCTGTGCAGAAATAATCTCGACAGGGACTATTGGTCAAAGTATCTCAATCCAGGGAAGCTTCCTGATGTTGGGGTGAACCAGGACATGGGGGTTGCCCTCTGTGCTCAACTTGGGGGGGAAGGGGTATGGGAGGGATAGACTGTGGCCTCACCAAATGTTGCCACTCAAGTGATTTTTTGATGGTTCTGCCCCTGCGCCCACCAGTCAGAAGTTTGAGGTTTTTCACTACGTACCATTGCAAATGCTTAACATACCTTCTGGCCAGAGGACAATTTGTCTTTATCATAACCTTATTCTTGGAAGGCAGAAGCCTGGGTTTATTGCTTCACGGGGCTAACTTTGTCATATACAGGGCTATATATGTTTGTAGAAGGAAGTACAACGAGAAGCATGTTGGAGATTTCTTATGCATTTAATGGAAAGAACTTAGACTTGCTGCCCGACGGGGGGTGGGGGGGGCTCCCTCCCACTCTAGCCCTTCTGAAGGGATTCTCATACCAGACTGTCCCTAGAATGGTACCAACTCTCAGATAGGGATATCCTTGGAGCCTGTCCCTCTGTGTCCTTTAAATAAATACACTCTTGCCCTCCCAAGAAGCCATGACTTTCTCCCCACCCTCCACACAGAGCTTCCTGAGTGTTGGGTTGTAGGAAAGGGTGGGAAATAGTTACATTCTGCTGAGTGTTATTTTCTCTGCATACTGCCTAATCTAATCTTTCTAGCGATGGTACGTAAACATTTTCCTCCCGTCTGGGAGCAGTGGTAGGTAATTTATGCAAGCATGCACTGCGTGGGCAGGCTATGTGGAGGGCCTGCACCCACTCGCTGGATCTGCTGGCTTGAACCGGCTCCTCTCAGGTTTCCTTTGAACATGGAAGCCCAGCCGGTGATCTCCACTGTGGAAGTCACTGGAAAGTTTGGGTTTTTGCTGGTGCCAGGTTAATTTCAAGTCAGATCGCAGCTATGTTTTCATAGGACAGATTGTAAAGTTTTAAGAGGGAGTAATTTTCAGTTTCATGGTTCCATGGTTAGTCGCTACTGACTTTGCCACTTAAAACTGGCACAAATACAGTTCAGAGCCAAAATGGAATCCTTCATAAGCAAAGCAGGTCCTGCCCCTGCAAGGGGCTAAAACATCCCATGTCCCACCTGACAGGGTAAATAAAGGATTTGTCAGCCAGTATCCCTTGCTTTGTTCTCATAAAAGTCATTACTAAGAGCCCCTCCTTAAAATCATGTAGAAGAAAAAAAAAACCTATTTTGTTTTAAATATGTGAAATTAACATGAGAATAAATGCTACTTTGGGCCATGTCAGGAGAGTCACGTCAGGCCCAAAGTTAATTGTCAAGGGGGCTGGAGAAATGACTCGGCAATGAAGAGTTCATCATGCTGCTCTTCCAGAGGACATACATGGGTTCGGTTTTCAGAACCCAAGGCAGGCAGCCCCTGACCTCCTGTAACTCCAGCTCCAAGGGACCCAGTGCCCACTTCGGGGGTTCCACAGCAACTGCAGTCACGTAGGCAAACCCACACATAAGACACAAACATTGCATACTTAATTAAAAAAATAACTTTTTTTAGAAAATTGGTTTTTACCAATTAGATGGCAGAGAATGTCTTTACACACAGTTTTTAGCCCACAGAGAAATACCAAATAGGGTGGAAGTTACCATCATACAACAGCTTTAACTTCTGTAGGATTCATGAGACAACAAAACCAGATATTTCCTGTTCAGACCTAAAACATTAACACTGCTTTTCTGTTACGGCATCCTGAGCTGGATTCATGTGTGTTACATGTGACCCTCACCATACCAAGGACCCCCAGTATAGAAAAAGAAAGTGGTTGACAAGAAGGGGGCAACCTTTATAGAGCTAAAAATATGATGGTTTCTAAAACCATCTCCCCCATTTTTTCAAGGTAAGTCAACTATTAGTTTTAGTAATTTAAAGCCATGCCTTTGTTCCTAACTAACATTTAAAATAATAATGATGATGATGATGATGATGATGATGATGATGATGATAATAATATTAATAATAATAATTGTTAATTTGGGCATGGTATCAAACACACAAAAAGATTTGTTTTCCTAATTGTTAGCAGGTATAAAGGATTTATTAGTAATCCTTAAGACAGAATCTAAATTGTCATTTATGCATGATGTAAGACAACTCAAAAAATAAAGATAAAACTGATAATTCACCAAGCAGATAAAAAAAGACATCAGGTGAATATTCTCAAGGAACAAGTTCCTTGAATTATTTTTGCCAAGCATGCTGACGAAACTCAGTCCTCCATATGTTACTGTGGCAATATTCTCCTCACTAATGCATGTTATTAAGAATTGATTTCCTGAAAGGTAAAATTTGTGATACTTCTACAACAGGAAACTGTGAAGTGTAAATTAGTAATTTATCAGGAATTCCCTTGAGTCTAAGAACAGCTTGCTTTCTATACATGCTATTGTGTCCTAGACAATATCTGGTGACAGCCCTGCCCTTGACCTGTAACATCTGCTGGCTCTCACAGAAACATACCTTTACCCAGAGTCCTCAAGAGGACTGGAAAGAAGAGATTTTCTAAAACACCATATCATACTCTCTTCCGGACATGTTTTGAGTTCCTGGATAACACAAACCAAAATTCAAGCAAGATATTCCATGGCCCTCACTGGCAGAATTTCTATAAACCACATCAGCTAATTAACCAATCTTAGATTAAGTTTTAAAAAAGACTGTGTTTTTAGTTATGTTTAAGTATCTATTTGAGCCGAGCTATCCAAGAAGGATGTTAAGCAGTTAAGCTGGAGGTGGCCAGAAGTGCTCGCTGATGGCAAAAGGTCAGTGTGAATCCCAGCAGCTCCATCAGAGAATCGGGGCCTTCTTTATGTCCAAGGTCAACTTAAAGGGCCAGCAAGACTGACACATAACTGAATTGTAACCTTAATTCAATCAACCTTCCAGTAAATTACGTTACATGATCAGCTGTTTCCGTAGGTTGACAAGAACTTTCCCAGAGTCATCCCCTACCAGGCAAAGGAAGAAACAGGATTAAGTTTAGCCGTTCAGGATTGATTTGAAAGCAGCTTACATCCCCTTAACCAGGCAGCCTTTTCTTTCTATCATTAAGAATAAATTTTGCCTCTCTCGATGGTGTTTTGAAGAAGGGAGATCAGCAAAAATCCTCATGTATAATAAGATGGCCCTCAGAAGACGAACCCCAAATGGGCTTAATGAAATAGGCCAAAGTACTTCCCATAGTCGAAGTTAATAACAAGGCTCTGTATTTGGGCCTTTATGGGGAATTCAGTTAAACCAAGCGTTAATGATGAACAAATGCCAAGGGGAGGTGGAGAAAATGGTGGAGAAGAGGCCAAGCAGATATGAACTGTAAATCTCTGCTCTTGTGTTTTTCTTTGAGGACCATTCAGACAGCCCCCTTGGTGCCGCAGTGACCTTGGCACATGAGCTGGGCCACAACTTCGGGATGAATCACGACACACTGGAAAGGGGCTGCAGCTGCAGGATGGCTGCGGAGAAAGGAGGCTGCATCATGAACCCTTCCACAGGGTAAGTACCAGGCTCTGGTGGCCCAAGAGTTAACAGTACACATCGTGAATCATGCGCTGAGAGACGTCTTAGCAAGAGAGGATAGTGCGTCCCTGTCCCCGGTTGTCGGCTGACTGAAGAATCTATAGAGGTTTCCTGAAAAAAAATCAATGCACAAGTAGCAAGAGTGGACTGTGTGCTCTTGGGAGCCCTGGACAGCCAGCTCCAATGGCACAGAGCACAAGGCCGGCCTCTTCTCTGGGGAGCAGTGGGGATCGATGCTGTTATTTAGAAATCACGAATTGGCCACAGTCTCAGCACATGTTTCTGATTCAAGCATCGTTTCAGCTGACATTGGCCAAAGGAGCCAGGCTTCTGAGGGTCTTGAGAATCCACCCTACAGAAATGAAATGGGTTATGTGTCCTAGAGGGTCTCCTCCTGGAGCATGCTGGGTAGAAGATGCCTCTCGACTCCAGTTAGGTAAAGATGTGTTACAGTATCCATGTTGACAGACTACTTCACTGGACCTTCGGGACTTGAATGAAAGGACTTTCTAGTCCCACTGTTGAATACCTTGAGTGAGATGGACACAGATGTTCCCTGGAGAGTTTCAAGATGCAGATGTCCTCTGACAATTCTGAGAGTCTGTCCCAAACTAGAGTGGCAGGCTGATTTAGGTAAGCTTAGAAAAGAGAAGAACACACTGTGTATGGTCCCTTGTCCCTTATATTAAAATTCAAGACCCTGTAGATGCTTCAGTCATGGAGTTTCTCCAGTCAAGCCTGCTATGTACACTTACTGAATTTGTAGCAGTAGGAGAAAAAAGTATTGACCGAATGACCTAGCTGGGCTCTGGATAATGGCTCTGTGAAGCCTTGCGTTTAAGGAAACACCATCCTGTGAGGGATAACACTCACGAGCTTTAAAGTCCAAGAAGAGGGGAAGATTGCTGAAGAATGTGGTCTTGCCTTTGCAAACAACATGGAGAGGGGCTCTTTACCAGATAGTTTTTAAGACAACAATGAAGTCTGGGCTGAACCACACACCCCATATTAAAGCATTGCCACCTCATGTCAGCCACTGCTCAGGTACCCTGCATCACGGCAAGTCACTGCTGCCTCGAGTCACGCTCACTGGCACTGAAACTCTTCAGGGCCAACCTTTTCGAATTATGCTTCTGCCTTAAGCATAATTCAGAGGAGTCATGGAAGACTTGTTCAGTGATGACAGGAACCAAGAACCTGACTGAAAGTAAAAATAGTTTAAAGCAACACTATCAGGGAGCTGTAAGCATGGCCCACCCTTGGCCCACAGGCTGCATGCAACCTAAGATACAGATGAGTTTGTCTCAACACAAAATCATACACCCACTCAAAACAGGTTCCCACTGACCAAGCAACTGTGTTGCCAAGCTAACGTTGCTAGTGCCTTTTAACTTTTGATAAGAGAAAATGGAAGAAGAGAGTCCAGATAGAGTCCCTGTGGGTTGGTAGAAGAAATCAGATGACATCCCAGTTCTGACCTGATTGTTCACATGACCCAATTGTTCTCATGCCCACAGGCAAGGGAGCAAGCCCTGGGCCTTTCTGAGCTTTGTCAGCAAAATACCTAAGTCCATTTGTATGTCTTTTCTGCCTCCCAGCCAACCACCCACTTATCCTCTTGAATAGAAAGCACTGTTTGAGGAAGACCCTACAGCCCTGAAGATTATAGACATCTGCAGGCATGCTCTCTAGCACTCCTGGGGGTTTTGTGTGAGGTCTTTCTGGCTGGCAGGTGTCCACAGCAGTGCTGAACAGGGCAAGCCGAATTACCCTAGAGCTATCTGAATACCTCAGGTAGAAATGACATTGTTAAGAGCTCAGCAAAACATTCTGAAGTCTTCCCCAGATACCAGGGGCTTGCTAATAGCCTTTATTTGATTTATTCCTTATTAGCAATGTCAGAGTTTTCTCTTTTGCTGAGCTTGTATTTTTGCAAAAATTTTTTTTCTGTTTGGTTTCCATTTATGATCCCACGTCCTTATCCAGAGAGTGGTGTTTTTAATTTTCTCAGATGGAGAGCAACTTCCTAAGCAAGTGGATGAATTAATCACAAAAGCCCATAGTGAGGAGGAGAGCCAAGGGGCCCAGACAATCCCCCATCATCCATCACCTAAGGTGGAATTTCCCAGGCTGCTCCAGCATTATCTCATAGTGGTGGTTCCCTTGCCTCATGGGGTCCCTGGGAGAGGAGGGGGAGTGGGTTGAATGAGATCATGCGCCTCTGTAAATTATAAATCACTCTCCAAAGACAAAGGAGTATTAGTGTCATTTAGTTCACAGAGACAGCTAGTACAGAAGTTGGATCTTTTTCAGAATTCCCACTGATCAGTAGGTAGGACTTCTGGTTACTGTGGCCAGTTTTAACCTGAGCCAAACACCAGCCTTCCTCTTGACTTTTTCCTCCCTGCTGATTGACCCATGGGTGGCTAGTGTCAAAAATACTGGTTAATTGAAGTCTGAGCCTGAAGAGAGATTAATAATAGATTTGATAGTAAGAACTCAAAATCAAAATAAAACAAATAACAGAAAGGGTACAGCCTGTAGAGAATATGGTTTTCCCTTAACACGGTATTCCTGTATCCTAACTCTAAAATCGTGGCCCAACACTCACCCCTGACAAATGGGACTGGAAGGTCTGCAAATACAAGCACGGAACAGAATCCTGTGCAGACCAGGGTACTGATTTCCTTGCACACAGCAGCTCCAGCTAGACGGGGGTTCCCTATAGCTTGCTTGCCTCATTAGTTCTCAGGAGCCCATGAGGACATGTATTTTATGTCTTGAGACTAAGCATTTAAGACCTGCCTTGGATATCACTCTTTGACGTAGGTGGTGTCTAGCGGTTTATGTGAGATTAAACTCAGCAGCGTCCATCTATTAAGTTGCTCCTTGAAGATCTTGGTCTTCCTAGATTGTGTGGAATTGCCTTGAGCACGTTCATGGGAATAAGGAGAGAGGAGTACTGAGAACATTTTTAGAGTTAGCATGATAGTAAATATAACTTGCTACAGTGGGAAAAATTAGGATTTACATTCAAAAATAGAGTTGCTGGTTCCTCTAATTTTTGCAGAAATTGTGTTATTGAGAGCCGGGCACTTAAGCTGTCTGAGAGGAATGCACCAGAATAGGCCACACATTGTGCTCTTTGATGAATGTTGAGTATACACCCACAACAGGACAGACTCATATCTGTTTGGTTTCCATTATGATCCCACATTCCTGTCCTGAGAGTAGTGTTTTTAATTTTCTCAGATGGAGAGCAACTTCCCAAGCAAGTGGGTGAATTAATCAAAAAGCCCCAAGTGATGGGGAAGCCAAGGGGGATTTCTTTCATTGTGCTAGAAACAGATGAGAAAACCAGCTCACAAGACTCCTGCAGGTTGGAGTCTCATCACTGGTCAAAGTGCTAAGTGACTATTTAGTGCTCAGCCATAAATGGGCCATGTACATCAGCACCTCCAAGGCTCAGGGGACACCAGTGAATAAGAAGCATAAAGAAGTGAACGAGCAGAAGGAAGCTGGGGAACGGTAAAGATGGCTGATGTCTGAGCATGGATGGTTCTTTCACTCTTGAACTCACAGTAACTGTGATTGCCTGCACAGCATCTGCACCATGTAAGATCCAGCAACGTCCTGTACATAGAATGAGAAGAGGCTCATGGACTCCGCCCCTCCATGAGGTTTTATCTAAGTAGTTAATAAAGTCAATGAAGGAAGAGAAAGGCATTTCATTAGGGGTGCATCTATTGATAAGATGTCCTTGATATAAACAAACCTTCATCCATGCCCCTATAAGCCACCCTAATGAAACTCACAGGTCACTAAACAACAACAACAACAACAACAAAAAAAAAACATTCAAGACCAAGAAGGGCTACTTGGGACAAGGAAAGAACAGTGGAAATCCTAGGGGTAGAAGATGATGTGGGTAAATATGATCAAAATATGTACACTTATGAAAATGTCATAATGAGTGGGGTAGTGGTGGCACATGCCTTTCATATCAGCACTTGGGAGGCAGAGGAAGGAGGAACTCCCAGTTCAAAGCCAGCCTGATCCACATAGGGAGTTCCAAGAAAATGTCAGAAAAAGTCATAATGCAAACCTTTTATTATAATGAATATATGCTGGGGAGATGGCTCAGTAAAAAACTTGATGCAGAAGCACTGAGGACCTGAGCTTGGATCTACAAAGCCCAGTTACAAAGCAGAGCACAGGGAGACCTGTAATTCTATGCTAGGTAAGTTCAGGTCCCCAGCACTCTCTTACAAAACTGAGCATAGTGCTAGGGAGATTCTGGTGATTTCTAACCTGCTAGTCTGGCCAATCAGCAAGCCCAGGCTCATTGAAAGGTACTATAAAGAACATTGGACACTGTTTGAGGAAAGTACCCAGGGTTGACCTCTGTGTCCCGATACACACACATGCATGCACACTCAGAGAACATTCATGGTAGTGGGAAGACAGGCAAGGAATCTGGAGGTGACAAGTTGAAAGCAGCAGAGTTCTGATAGAAGATTCTGTAGGTATGGGGTGAGGGGTATCTCACTTCTGAGCATCTTACCTACTCTAAATAGACCTGGGTACCACAGCATCCATCAGTAGGTACTTGTAAGTCCCTCTAAGACAGTGCTTCTCAACCTTCCTAATGCTGTGACCCTTTAATACAGTTCCTCATGTTGTGGTGCCCCCTCAACCATAAAATTATTTAGTTCCTACTTCATAATTATAGTTTTGCTTCTGTTATCAGTCACTGATGTAAATATCTGGTATGCAAGAGATATGGTGGGGATTGTGCCCTACAGATTGAGAACCACTGTTCTAAGAGATAGAGAAATCTTCAAGCCCAATCGTGGTACCACACTTTAAATCTTCTGCAAAGTGACCAATAATTTAATTCCCTGTGTACAGGGAGTCAGAGTTGAAAGGGGTTCAGCTGAGACTGCATCAGGGAGCAAAGGTCAGCATGAGAGCCTTCGAGGGATTGCGCAGAAGTGAGGCTGTCCTCTCCCTGAGCATTTCCAGCTCATTTCAAGCTACGGAATGTCTCTTTGAAGGATTTGCCTAGAAATGCGTGTCAAGGGGATGGAATGAATAGTGGTTTCCTGTGAAAGCGCCCGGAGGCTGATAAGAGGTACCAGAGCCCAAGAGTCATCGACACAGAATGGACGCCCCATCAGAACCTACCCCCTTTGAATTCTGAGCAGCTGTGTAAGATCACAGAACACTCTGGACATGAGGGATTTGCAATGATGGGGTTGAAGGCACTTATGTCTCTGAATCATCTCATTTGAGGATGACAGGGCTGTGGGGGCGGGCGGCTCTCACTGAAAAGTTTCATAAAAATCTTCATTGTTTTCCCTCAAAGTGCTGGGATAAATGGGAAATCTTTATCCAAGGGAAAGGGGAGAGGGAGAGCCTTAGTAATAAAAGAGGACTCCAAGAAGATGAAATATGACTGGTCAAATCAATTTCATTATCCAGCCAGCATCCTTGAGTCAGCTCCATCCTGACTTTAGCTTAGGGAAATGGCCTGGTGGGAGGATAAGCACATTGGGAAGACCTCATTAGTGTACAGCAGGCTCCTGTTTACTGCCTAGGTAAGGAGATATAGCTTACTGGAAAATAAAAAGGGTTGTCTGCAGTTAGGACCGACTTTAAATATTGTATGATAAGGTCCAGGGCTTAGCAGAATGTCCTTTTCTCTGGCTGGACACTGTATAAGCACTACTCCTTGAGTATACAACCCAGGGGAGATGACACAGGAAGTGTACCATCTACCTCCATGGATGGCACTTGTGCTGTCCTGGGTCAGAGAACAGGACACAAGTATGTCCCCTTGTAACTAGAGGAACTGGTGCTCAGAAGTCTAACAAGCCAAGATTCTGTATCATCCAAGCAGAAGCCCAAGGATCTAAAGCTGAGTCACCTCCTGATATTTTTGCCAGATGAAAGTAGTCACATCCATATTTGGACTTTGTGTAAGGACAAAGGCCCTTCTCAGGACAAAGTATCCCTATGCGACTTCTAGGAGGCAGAAGATAGCCCCATTTGAAAATGGTTAGATCTACAAAACTTCTTCAGATTACATCACTGCAGGAGACAACTCTTTCCTGTCATGGCCTCTTTAATCCAGAGGAAATCATTCTAGCTAACCTTCTCCCTGACCCAATTTTCTCCCATTTATGAACCCCACGTGGCTTGCTCCTCTTTCTAGAAAGTGGTACAAAGACTTTAACATGAAGGCAAAGGTAACTTCTGGGGCTCTCTGCAACTCTGCTATCCAGAAGGAACCATGCTCTGTAAGGTCAGACATTTGCTTTATTCACTGCTGAATCCTCAGCCCCTGAATAGCACCCAGCATGCACTAGAAGTGCTAAATATTTCCTGGATTGACAGGATGGGTGCATTGGTGAGAGGATTGATGAGTCAGGGGTAAGCACATGGATATAAACTGATTCGTGGATGGATGGGTAAGCGAGAAGGGGGGAGTGGGTTGGTAGGGGTGGGGTAGATGGGTGAGTGGGTAGGTGGATAGGTGGGTAGCTGAGTGGATGAATAGGAGACTGATTAATTGGGAAAGGATGGGTGAGTTGGAGCTCTGTGGATGGTTGGATGAATAGGGGAATGAGTGGATAGTTAGATGAACAGATAGATACACAGGTTGGTAGATGGGTGGGTGGGTGATGGATGGGTGGGTGATGGATAGATAATGATTGGATGCGTAGATGAATAGATAAGTGGCAATTACTGCACAATCATTTGTTTCCTATTTTAATGACTAATGCTCCAGAGGAAAAACTGTATGACCACCATAATTTTATCAAATTTAGCATTTGTACAACCTACATTTTCCTTTTTTGTGTGCACCATATCTCACTTACAAGGATGGACTTGATATAACCAGTTAAAAACATGCAAACAAACTAAAGGTGGGAGCTGAGTAAATACTCAGGATGAGAAGGCCAAGCCTGTTGCTGTCTGCACTCCCCGGGAGAGCAAGGAGGAGAGAGAAATTTGCTTTGCAAATGTGGGGTCTTCCCAGTGGGGCTTTTCCTGGAGGTATGCCAAAAAGCATGCACACTCTGATAGTTCTAGGACTTATGGACAAAACCCCAGTGACCCCCACTAAGAACTCCGGTGTCTTTCTCAAGCTGCTTGTCACAGCCCTTAGAACACACACATACTTGGCTCCTTCCGATGAATGAGAAGACTGCAGGTCAGGGAGGACGCAGGCCCCAGCTCCTGGCTCCAAGCCCAGTCCTCTGCCCTTCACCAGGTACCTGCAAGTTTTGGTGCCTCAAGCTCTCCAGATTTGGGAATGAAAAAAAGGGTCTCTCACCGTTCCTGGGCTCCCTCATGGGAGCCCAAGCAAGAGATGACCAGTGGGACCAGGACAGGGTGTGTGCTAATTTTTGCCGTAGCTGGGGTTTCAGAGTTCTGTTATGACTGCTTTACCCAGCAGGTCTGATGAGAAGCCCCTTTCTCCTGAGAAGCATGTTATGTGCAGGTGTGTCTGCTACAGCAGCAGAAAGGGGTCTGTTACATGAGCCGTATAAATCGTCCCTCATTAAGCACAGCACCTGTTCCTATCTGTCAGCACCCGCCCTGGAGAGCCCCACCAACAGAAGCCTTTCCATTTATCCAAGCGTTAAGCTGCTCATCTGACACAGAGCCTCTGCTGAACCAAGAGAGAGCAGAGGTCCCTTCTATCTGAACACTACGTTCCAGGCCACTGGGTCCTCAGCTTTCAGGACTTTTCAGATGTTTCTGGAAGGAACATCTTCTCTGTGTAGAAGTGAGAAGCTGGCATTGTCAGCATCCAGAAGCCTCCTGTGTATGACTGAACTCACCATGGCTCAGTAAGTGTCCCTCTCGTCAAATTCCTGGGGAATTAGATCCCCACTTTAATTAGGTTCCAGTGAGGAGGGGCATCAGTCAGAGTGCACATGTTTAGCTCCATGAACAATAATGTTCAGCAGATGGATTCCTTCTGTGCCCCGGGTGCTTTTGATTAACCACAGTCATGTCCTGCCAAGGTGAGGACATTCTGGAGCCTTCACCCCAACCTGCATCTTCCTTAACCTTCAGTAGCCTGTCTGGCACGCACACTGGGTCAGCATCTGTTCACATCACCGCTGTTCTTGCATGAATATAAGGATATTCCCATGGTCTGGTCTATCCTCTGAGCCAGCGTTCTTGGTGTCCAGCCCATACACCATTGGGTGACAGAATGGGCTCAGTCCATGTCTCCCCCTGATCTGTAGTGATCAGGATGCCCTGTGGGAAGCTGATTAGGGACAGAATGACTCACAACCTGGTTCAGATGTGTGCATACTCAGCCACAATTGAACTTAGATGTACTGACCCTTGTTCTCCACCACACCAAAGACCTTCACACACGTGCTTCAAGATGCATTTTAGAATTGGAAGGACCCCAGGACTCACCTTTCTTCCTCTGTCTCCTAGAAGCCTCAAGGCACTCAAGTGACTGCCACTTTCTACAAATAGTACTTTCATGTCCCCACTCCCACACAGCCTCTTGTGCCAGGTCCTGTCTGAGGAGCCTCATGGCTTGTACCTGGGTTTGGGAGGAAGAAGCTCCTGACAGTCCTCCCAGGCCTAGAGAAGGAAGATGGCAGACTTCTGTTCAAATACCCTGCATTCAGTCCCAGTAAGGCGACTCACCTCTCTGAACTCCAGTTTCCTCAACTTAAAAACCAGAGTGATCAAATTTGACTCATGGGATATCAGGGAGGAGGTTTATGAAGCAAATGGTAGTTACTGTCAGATTTCAAAGCTCGTTAAGTGTGGGGAGGCAGGAAGTGAGAGGCCCTGAACCATGGTAGCCCCCATAAGTTACGTGGCAATCCTATCAGAAGGTAAAGCCAATCGCCCATGTGTGCCAGCATCTCCAGGCAACCCAACTCAAGGGTGGACTTGGTTACCAGTTCTGGGCCTGGATAGGAAAAGGTTTTAGGCAAAGGTACAGTTACAAAAGACCTGAAGGCTTTTCTGACAATGGCCCTGGAACCTGGGGTTAAAAGCTGACTGAGGTAAACCCAGCCCTATTGTGAATTCCTGTACTTTCTCACTGTGGGAGGACCTAACCTTGACCTGGGAAGAAAAGTTGGAGTGAATGCAAAGCTGGTTCTTCCATGGGAACAGTATAGGACAGGCTCCATATTTCAAAGGACCGAGCTGTTTCTTAAAAGTCTATTTGTGCATGTTATGTGAGCATGGCCCACAGTGACCATGCCTGGACAACAATGGGAAAATGTGTGGATCTAGCTGCTGGAAGATGAGTCCTAGGGGAAATGTGGGGAAAGCCATAGGGAATTGAAAACAATGGGAGGCTGGTAGCTGCCTTCTAAACAATATGTTCTTATACCTTGTCTGTGGTTGGCTGGCTAGCTGGCTGGCTAGCTGGCTGGCTAGCTGGATGGTTGGTTGGTTATGCTTCTGAGTCCTGTTCCTGTTTGCCTTTTAGAAGCCAGAGTCTTTTTTGTTACCCAGTATGGAATAAACTGAGGGATAGTGTGTAACTCTTCCTCATATGGCTCTGCAGTTTTACAAGGTTGTTGTATTCTGGCCACAGTTATGATGGATTCTGTACCATTTCTGAATGAAGCCCAAGAATGAGCAAGGCAGTCAGACATCTTTCCCTAAGATGCCTTAGGAAGATACTGTGAGATAACCCCTAAAAACTTTGGGGGATTTGGTTAAAGTTCTGTTGTCTTAGAATGGGAGGTGATGAACCCCACTATATATCTATATCTATATATCTATATATCTATATCTATATCTATATATATATATATCTGTATATGTGTGTGTGTGTATATATAACACTGAGGCTCAAGGTAGCACTGACAAGTACCCAGACATCCTTACCCCGGTTTGCTTCCTCCCCACCTCTCCATGCCACACCTCCCAGAGGAAGAACATATCAGATCTGCTGTGCTGTGGCTTCCATCTCAATCTACAAATAAAAAATCAGTGAGAAGCTCCCAGCATACTATTTTCCAGGAGCTGTGGAGTAACCCTTTATGGCGATGTCATTTCTTCTCAGTGGACATGTGAATTTGGAGTTCGGTTGTAGAGATTGTTGGGATTTCTGGTCTGGGGTTTTGTGTTTGATATGCATGGTCTTCCCTGGAGAAGACTATTTTCCCATGTTCAGCATTCCTTAGTTGCCCATAGTTCTTTGTCTGGAGGTGGATCCCCTTGAGATTTCCCTTTTGTGTTAGTCTGTTGACTGTTATCAGCTATGTTCAGGTCTTAGGCAGACAGCCACATGATTGAGGTATCATGGATGTAATCCTGTCATTTCTAGGAGACACAATCTCACAGATGATTTTCTGGTCCTCTGAGTCTTATAACCCCCTCTTCTGAAATGTTCCCTGAGCCCAGGATGTAGGAGTTGTGATGGGTCTTGGAGCCCTATGATCAATTGTGCTCAGTCATGGGCTTCTGTAATAGTTCCCATCTGTTGCAAAGAGAAATGTCTTTGATAAAAGGTGAGAGTTACACTTATCTGTGGGTATACAGGTGACTATTTAGAATGCAGTTAGGAATTATATACTTGTTTAATAGAGTAGTAGTTGTGGATTCCCCTTCTAGTTCTATGACCATGATAACCCCAGACAGTTGGCTAGGTTTCCAGTACCAATACCGCCCTTGCTGAACAGGCCTTAAGTTCAATTAGAGAGCTGTTACCACCAAGATGTGAGCACCATCACAGCAGCCATGGGGTTATACCACCGGCCATTGCAGTTTATAGCCATCATAGCTGCGGAGACCGGTGGGTGCCTCCCTCCTTTGCAAGGTGAACAGCATCTTCTATTACTGTGAAAGCTAGTCTTTAGGGAGGAGGCTTTCAAGTCAGATCCAGCTTGGGCCCTCTGGGTCTTGTGTCAAAAGTAGGATTGGGGGCAGGGGGTCTGAAGTGCACAGTGCCTTCAACAGTAGGAACTTGCCTTCAACCTCTGGGAGGCAATTAAGGGCAGCAGAAGAAGCCCACATGGCTTGGGGAGCCTTGGACTACCCTGACCAACAACTTGAAAGGAAGGTATTGAGGATTTTGTTAGTGTACGGATATCGTGGGAAGCTTTGAGAGCCCAAGTGGGATAACTTCATTTAAATTATATATGCACATGTGTACACGTAGGTTTCTGTGAGTGCAGCTCTAGGTAAGTAATAACATGATAATTCCTTTACGAAGCTTTGAGGCATCTCAGTGTTACCTCCTCCCCCACCTCCTTTTTCATTGACATTCTTCCTCTCTCATGCTAAAATACCCCTATTTTACCCATTTCCTTTTTCAAATCTCTTGCTAATGTTAACCTGCCATTCCCCCTCTACATTTACACACACACACACACACACACACACACACACACACACACACACATACACACACAGAGACTTGCCTTGTTTCTTCAGTACTCCATGTTGCACACTCCCATCTGAAGTCATGTAGCTAGGAACATAGATAAGAGAAAGCATGTGATTCTTCTTTCTGGGCCTGGCTTACTTCATCCAATATGGTCTTCTGTAGTTCCATCTATTCACCTGCAGAGGTTGTGCTTTAATTCCTTTTTTTAAATGCCTGAATAGTGTCTGTGTACTACAGTTACCCAGTTGTCAGCTGAAGAACATTTTGTTTGCTTCCATGCCCTAGCTCTCGTGAGTAGAGCATCGGTGAACATGGCGGAACGATTGTCTATGAGGCAGGTTGTTGAGTTCTTTGGACATGTGAATGCCACTTGGCTGGCTCATATGGTAGATTTCTTTTTAGCTTTTTGGGAGTTCTCCACACTGATTTCCAGAGTGGCTAAACACATTTGCAATCCCGCCAACAGTAAATGAGAGTCCTTCTTTCCCCACATATTCTAAAGCATTTATTGTTGGTTATTTTATTAATTGTTACCTTTCTGACTAGGGTGAGATGAATTCTCTAAGTTGTTTTGATTTGTAGTTCCCTAATTGTTAAGGACATAAACATTCTTTGAGATATTTCTTCCTTTAAGAACTCTTTGTTCAGATCTATAGCCCAATTGTTGGGATGGATTGGGGTAAGGAGGTCAAATCTTTGTTTTCTGAGGTCTTCCTATATTTTAGATATTAATTCTCTGTCAGATGTATAGTTGACAATGATTCTTTCCCATTCTGTGGGCTTCCTCTTTACTTGATTGTTTCTTTGCTTTTGCAAAAGATTTTTAAGTTTTGAGGTCTCACTTGCCAATGGTTGGCTTTAATTATTGGACAAATGCAGTCCTCTATCATGTTGGGCACTATTTATGTTTTCTTTTAGTATTTTTTTCAGTCAATTTAGAGATAAACATGGATGGCTTCCCACCCCCATTTTCTCAAAGCTAGCTTTCTCCATCACACAATCATATGGTATGTAAGCTGTGCTCATTCAGGGCCTGTGGAGATCCCTCTCTCTTTCTTCGTCACTGCTGCAGCTCCAAGCTGAAGTAATGGACTGAGAGAATGGACCAAATTAACAGGGAAGCAACAGAGCCATAGGGAATCGTGAAACCTGCAGCTCCTGCATCCAACCTCCTCCCAGAAGCTTGGCCTGGAGGCTTAATTTTTACTGGAAAAGTAGTCGTCTCCTAAGGGTTCCCAGAGAGCTTTCATGAAGCAGATAACTCCAGACTTCTGTCAGGGTTGATAAATTGTCTCAGTATGAGTCACCCCAAGTCTACAACCCTGAAATATACAATAGGCTTGAACATGAAAAGGCCTTTCTGAATACAGGTTTCTCAAAGTAAAAGTTGTCCCTAATCATGTTTTACTTGGCAGTTTAGAGACAGCTGGACAGCTGGATATGAATTCGTGACTGCCTGTCTAATAGGAAGCCCTAAGTGGCTTCCTCTTTTTTCTTTTTTTTTAAGTAGTAGGGTTTTATTTCCCTACAGATCACCTCCCTTTCCACTTCATTCTCTTTTTATGTCTAACCTCACATTCAATGCAGTAAGTTTGCCCCAAGTATCCCTGCCAGTTAAATAGTAGAGAAAAGGGTGAATGTGTCTGACAAGAGATCGTATCTGAGCAGGAACCATAGCGGCATGATGGTGCCTGAGATAAATTCTCTGCACAGAAATGAACACAGCTTTCTCTCCTGGGTCTCAGGGGCAATTATTTTAAAGTGTTCTTGAGCTTAGGGACAGGAGCTTGGGAAATGGCTTCTTTTCTGAGTAATTCTCCACTTTTATTGCTTTGCCCAAGTCTGCCATTGCTATATGTCAGTTCAATTAGCTGCTGCTCTGGTGTGTTGGGCATAGTTTATTAAATGTATTAAGTGGTGTACTGTGGCGAGCTTGCCAAGGACTATGGAAGCAACAAACTTGGGTTCTTAAATGCAACCATGAATGGGCTGAGCAGATTTTTGATGTCATGAAAAACTGTAGAGCCCAATTTGGTCCTCTCTTCATGGTAGCACCAGGAAATAGGCTAGTGAGTAAGAAAGCAAGAGTACAAGTGAGGAGAGAAAGGCAGAATTGGGATGCTGCCCTGCGAAGCAAGTGGAGGGAAGCATCTCCGTGTTCACTGCCTTGCCTAGTCTGTGTGCAGAGCAAGGACCCATGGATCGCTGCAGTTCTGTTTGGTTTTTGAAACAGGGTCTCTCCATGGAGCCTTGACCTGCCTGAAACTTACCGTGTAGACCAGGCTGGCCTTGAACTCACAGAGATCCACCTGCTTCTGCCTCCCAAATGTACTTAACCACACCAATGTTACTACAGTTTCTAGTATTTACACATTCCTGATTTGGGTTTGTCTTAAAGAGATAGGCAGAACCTTAGGGAAATTTGAGTTTATGCCCAAAACCAAGCTAAGGTTTTCCAAATGCTGCACAAGCACTTCTCAGAAAATGAAACGAGAATGGTATCTAAGCAAAACACATAAAAGGTGCACTCTGAGGAGCCTACAGTGTTGGAGATGATACAAGTAGGTGTGGGTTGCCCCACTCAGTATCCTTAAGACACGAATCTTAGGTAAGGAGTTCTCAAACTTGAACAGACATCTCTTGGCCCATCTAGTGATAACCAGATGCAGTTCTATCTTACCATGGAAGAATCTTTGAGCCCTAGAAAGGGATGTTGGGCTGATACATGCTACAATATGGATGAACCTTAAAGCTCTATGCTACAGGAAAGAACCAGCCACAAAAGGGGACATAGTGTATGGTACACCCTCCATGCAGTAAACAGAAGTGACTACTTAATAGGCCTGGGTTTGAGTGGTGGAGGTTGTTCTCATTTGTTTTTTCATTGCTGTTATTAGACACTCTTGACCAAAAGCAATTTAGGAAAAGGAAATTTGTTTTATTTCATGCTTACAGGTCCATCATTTGAGTGAAATCAAGACAAAAACCACAAAGGAACAGTAATTACTGGCTCCTGACCAGCTACCTTTCTCATAAGGCTCAGGTCTACCAGCCTAGGGATAGTGCTGCCCACAGTGGGCTGAGACTTCCCACATGAATCATTAATCAAGATACTCTCTCACAGACATGATCATAGGCCAGTGTAATCTAAAAGTGCGAATTTTATGTCTTATGCATTTTGTATCAAATAAGTCACTCTCTTGGAAGCACACCAGTGCCAGGGTCTTCCCTGTGTCCCTCCCACTCTGTGAATCTGTACAGCGCCTTAGAATCTGCATCCCTGTTAGGGATTGACATTTCCACTCCTAGGCCATACTTTGAGAGACTGGCCTGGGCATGTACTGGGGTGTATGTGGGCTGGTCCCCAGCATCTAAGTTTGGGCATCAAGTGTATGCTGATCATTTCAGCTTTCATCACAGGTAATCCAATGCTGACTTAAGTAATGAAGGAAATAGGGTAGTTTTTAATCAACGAACTTGGAATCAAAAGACTTATTCAAACCCAGTGTCTGTCAGCCCTCATCCCTTTGCAAATGGGAATCAGACACTCCTGGGATTGTTTTGAATGAACAGTTAGAGCAAAATCTAACTTAGTAACTAGCCTTACGAATTTGTAGTCTTGTAGCACTAATACTGTATAACAGGAAAAAATAATTAACCTGTTGTCCCCACATATGTGCGCAAATAACCATGTGCCTAAGGGCCTGACAGTTCTAGAACCAAGTCCTGGGCATCCTACAGGATTTAGAGAAATGGTTTGAAAGACACATGAGGACGCATTGAGCAGTCAGATGGACAAGGAGTTGGCAGGGACTAATCCTGGGGACAGTGGGTGGTACTCAGACAGTATCTGAATCCTCTTGGGACCCTCCGTAGCTTAGCATATAATGGTCTCTTAAAAACTACTTCTCAAATGGGCGAACAGGTAACAGGGAGTTTTGATGATATCATCCAGACCTACTGAGCTCCACCATCATAGAAAACTCTAGGGCAGCAGTCTAGGAGACAGAGTGATGTATTTTGCCTTGCTGTGTGTTCTCAGTGTTGCCTCCCTGATGTAGCGAAACTGGGATGACAGCATCCATCAGTGGCCGCACCACAGGCCCTGCAGCAGATGCCTAAGGCCACAGAGAGAAGATTCTAAGCCTGGCTCAGGGTTCTTTGGCACATTGTTCATGCTAATGCTTGGCTATATGCTCTCGCCACTAAGCATCCAGTGACCTTTTGAAGTATAAAAATTATTCAGCTATGTATAGATCAGAATAGTATTGTAATGAAAACAATCTGATATTTGGGTTCTGTTGATTTCCCCTTCTCTTTCAAGACTTGAAATAACTTCAGATTACTAAACTTTGTGCAGGGAGCAGAGGTCAAGGTCCATTAGCATTAAGTTCTGGTGCTTTCTTAGCCCTGAGCATTACTCCACTGAGTACCTTAGTAGCTTAGGGCTAGGTAGTTTGCTAACATTGGGAAATCTGGGTTAGAGTTTCTTAGGAAAGTGCTATCAAGACTCTGCCAATTATAGTATGATCCTGTGAATGTCTCCATAGGGATATAAGCCTGGGTGTGCTATACAACAGGCCTGCTTGCCCACAAAGTCAAAACCTTCTGGGCTTCTGGCAGGCCAGTCCCTATCATTTTTCTACCCGAAGAGATGAAAGAATGTATTTGTAAAGCAGACTGGCAAAGCTACGTGGGTAAGGACACTCTGGTGTCTTCTCGCCATATCAGGACTTTGTCCTTGCCTGTAATGACAAGGACTGGCCAGGGACCCTTTTCTGGAGAAGGGGCTGCTTCTGGGGATGCATATCTGTTTTGTTACTGATAAATGTCCACCTAACTGCAGCCCATGCCCACAGTGAGCTCTTCCCAGAGTGCGTCCATGCTGTCTTTATCTTGCCCTTTGGAGAGGCCCAGTTGCTCCCTTCTTAGTGAGTTCTCTTTAGGGGTGGCCTACCCTCCATATTAGCTCTGTGTGCTTCCACTGTGCTTATACTTCTCAGTGCCTTCCTTCCTAACAGGCTTACTTTGCTCCCTTATCCCCACATCTCTCTACCCACCAGAACAAACCTCTAGGAGCCCTGGCCTCTCTCTCTGTTTTGTGTTTTATGCATTTCTCTGCCCCAAAGTCTACAAGGAGTCTGATACCTTGTCAGTGTGGAATCTTTTCAGAATCACTGTATGATGTTTTCCTTCCTCTAAATGCCCAAAGAAGATTCAAGAATAGTCTATCAGAATGAAATAGTTGGTGGTCTCTGTCAGGAATCACAAAAAAAAAAAGAAAAGAAAAGAAAGAAAAAGATGAATCAGGAAAAAATGTCTAGAGGCAGAAAATGTCCCTCATCCCCATCCCTTTTTGTTATCAAAAGAGCTAGCATGGGTTAGGGTGGTATCAGGGCTATCTATCAAGTGGCTCCAGATTAGAGCACTTGCCTGCTATGCCTGAGGCCCTAGTTACCACCCCAGTACCAAAGAAAAGGAAAAATGATCTAAAGGAAAGGCCTTGAGTACTAGACAGGCCAAAAGGACCCCGGTTGGTGGAGGAAGAGCTGAGGACCACAGCCAGTAGTCTCTGGGAGTTTTATCAAGCAAGACTATAAAGGCCAGCATGCTAGGTTTTGGGGTAAGGGCAGCTCTGTGATGTATGTGACAGACCCTGAGTCAGCACCTTCATCAGAACCTTACCTGCTATCTCAGGAGGACAGTGCTGTTTTGCAGGTCCAACAGAGACACCCAAAAGTATCAATACAGGCATGTCAGAGGACACCCTTAAGAACTGGTCCTCATCTGCCACCTTGTTTGAGACAGACCACTTGCTTCCTGTTGAGTACATCAGGCTACCTGATCCATAGGCTCCTGTGGCTTCTCTTGTCTTTGCCTCACTTCTTATCATGGGATTATAGACACACACTACTGCTGAATATGGGTTCTGGGGGTCTGACCTGAGGTCCTCACACTTGCATTATGAGCACTTTACTGAGCCATCTCCCCATTGCCAAACCTTCCCATCAACTTACCCTGGAGTCTTTTCTAATTAACCTGGGTACTCTCCAGAGAATAGCCTCTTCTGGAGAGAGCTAGACACAGCCTGCCATCACAGCACCTAGCTGTGTATGTCTGAGAATGAACTTCAGGCCCCAGGGTTCTCATGGAGGTGCAGTCTCAAACAAAAGAGAAGGCCTGCCCTAGTCCTTGGCTGAGCTGCCTCCTTTGCAGAGGACCACATTCAGTAATGTACTGGTCTCTTCCACACCACGCTGTTCTAAATTGAAAATGCTACACTCTGTTGTTCATGGGAACTTTTCTGCATTATTTTGATACCAGCAATAATCTGTCTGCCAAGGAAACAAGATTCCAAAGAGAACATTGTTACAGCCCTGTTCATCATTCATCTTCCTATCTGGGAGACCAGGACTCACTTTCATTTGGTTTTTTGGTTTGTTTTTGGTTTGTTATTGTTTTTGTTATTGTTGTTTGTTTTGGTTTGGTTTTGGGTTTTGGTTTTTTTTTTTTTTTGTGGTTTGAATTATATTCCAATTAACCTAAAAGTGAAAGAAGGGGAGGGGGAGAGGAGGTGCAGAAGAATGAATGGTGTCATCAGCTTGGCTGCATGAACCCTCAGGACCCAAAACTATTGCCAAATTCAGTCATGATGTGGCAGTTTCTCTGCCATATTTAGGGAGATGTAGCTGCTTGTGTTGACCCAGCCAATTGATTGAAATCCAATTATAATGTCATCCTGTAATATCTCCATGGGGAAGTATGCCTGGATGTGCTGGACAATAGGCTTGCTTCCTCACTAAGTCATAAAACCTGGCTTTCTAACAGGCCAGTCCTCATCATCTTGAATGCCTCAAGAGATCAGTAAATGCATTTTTAAGAGAAAATGGCATACTTTGTGTTGGGATAACTATATTAGTCTGTTTTCTGTTGCTATCGCAGAATGTTGCTGGGGCATAGTAGATAAAGAGAAGAGGTTTGTTCAGCTTACAGTTTAGAGTTTGTTCAAAGGCATGGTGCCAATATCTATGACCCTGGTAGGGTCCTCATGGCAAGAGGCATCACGGTGGCATCACGGTAGCAAAGGACTTGCAAGAGGATGCAGTCATGTGGCAAGAATGATTCTGAGGCCAAGCTTGTTCTTTTGATGTCTCATTCTAGTGGGAACTAGTCATGGTTTCTCAAGGGTTACAACCCTTCTGGTGGTGGTACCCCACATTCTCAGACACACCACCTGTGAAAGGCCCTGACCTCTCAGCAACAGATCACTGGAGCTACTCTTCTAGTATATGTATGACCCGTAGGGGCACCCACTAAACCATACCCACAACACTGGCTGCTCTAGGAAGATGTCCCCAGTTCTCTATGGCTCTCAAGAAATGTGCTTCAGTCTCAGAGGGTACTGAGAGGCTCTAGGTTTTCTTTCTGAGCATCAGGACCAGATACCTCATCAGGCTTTTCCATCTCCTGGTCATTTCAGAGAAAGGGAAAGAAAGACTTAAGGAAGGAATAGTCAGTTCAACACCACAGACCCAACATCACTCCTGCTCACAGCCTACTGCCAAGAATTAGTCACAAGGTCCAATCAGGTGCCAAGGGCCTGAGCAGCATTTCTAGACCCCAGAGAGGGACCAGTGCTCTGTGGCTGACCACACCACATCCATTGTAGCCCTGGAATTTGTAGATAAGGCCAAGACCTATGTTTCTGGACTACCTCCATTTTCTTAGAGCTGTGTCAGGGAAAGACCATGGCTTGATCTTCATAGGGTTGTATGTCAATATCAGCCTGATCTATAATGGGACAGACGATATGTCCCCTGGACACATAGAGCCAATACATACCATCATGAATACCATTTTCCTCTGTGTATGTACCAATAGAGGTATTACTATGTGTTTGTGTACCAGAGCTATCCACAGAGACCTTTGGCCCAACATGGTGGAAGGGTTCAAATGAAGGGAAAAGGACATGAGCAGGGAGGGGGAAGTGCCTCTGTTCCCTCTGCTGCTGCTGCTTGCCGCCACCACCACCACCGCCGCTGCCACAGCCGCTGCTGCTGCCGCCGCCGCTGTCACTGCCACTGCCACTGCCGCTGCCTCTGCTGCTGCTACACTAAGCAAACTGTGCTGAGCTGGCTACCTAGCGAAGTCCAAGTGAGCTTCTGGTGGCAAAAGCTTCAGGAGAGTGTTCTCTTCCCAGGCAGTGTTACAGCTCTTGTAACAGATGCTCTCAGAGACAGAGTAATTCTTACACACTTTTATTCCTTCTGGTTAGGATCCTATATGTAGTTTTGGGGTGGGGTGGGGTGGGTCTGACAGAAGGTGCTTCCTATTGGCTCGGCCTGAGATGCCTCATCTAGATGAGGAAGGACTTGTGGGTGCTGCCCCTAAGTAACAAATGACCACAATTCTTTCTATGGAGTGCTGTGGCTGCATGACAGGGCCCTGGAGTAGGGAGCAGGTGAAGCTCCTACCATTCCTTCTGGGTCTCCGTACCTTCAAGCCCTAGCTCAATCTCACCAGGCTTCCTCTCATGGTCCACTGCCCCACATGTGTCTTTGTTATAAATTCTAGGCCCTAAGACTTCATCTCCTACAGCATCACCTCTATGGTGGTTTGATTGAGAATGGCCTTACTAGGCTTATAAGTTTGCATACTTGGTCCTCAATAGGTGGAACTGTTCGGGAAGGATGAAGGTGTGGGCTCGTTTGGAAGAGGTATGTCACTGGAGGCAGACTTTGAGGTTTCAAAACACTCTTGTCATTCCCAGTCTATCTTGTACCCCCCTTCTCTCCCTGTCCCCCTCTCCCTTCTTCTCCTCTTCCTCCCTCCCACTTCCCTCTCCCTCCTGTTTGTGGATGCTGATGTGAGCTCTCAGCTGTTCGTGACCACCACACCTTCACCCCACCATCATGCCCTTCTGACCTTCTGAAACTATAGTTCAATTAAAGGATTTCCTTTATAGTTTGCCTTGGTCAGTGTTTTATCACAGCTGTCAAAAAGTAATTAATACAGCATCCCTGAAGAACTAAAGAACTATATCTAATGCTACTGATGTGAAACTGCCAAAAACAAACAAACAAAAGCAAAAAAGGAAAAATAAACTTTTTTTTTTAAAAGCCCTTATTTCTCACCCTACCGGAATGGATGCCAGGACTATCTGACAGTGCTTCATTTAACCATGGTTAAGCAAATCCTTTTCATTGAAATAGCTGTGAGCAGCTGTGTATTACTACACAGTGTCCTAGGTCATAGCACCTGAAAGCAGGGATGGCCACAGGTGCCTGTGTGACTCACTAGAGCCTTTCCTTCTCAGGTTCCCGTTCCCCATGGTGTTCAGCAGCTGCAGCAGGAAGGACCTGGAGGCTAGCCTGGAGAAGGGGATGGGGATGTGCCTCTTCAACCTACCAGAGGTCAAGCAGGCCTTTGGGGGCCGGAAGTGTGGAAATGGCTATGTGGAAGACGGAGAAGAGTGTGACTGCGGGGAGCCAGAGGTAAGGTGACTCTCTCCATGGTGCCTGCCATTGCCTCTGACTGGGAGCATGAGAGAGCTCAGGCAGCATAATGAACATACTAAAAACTGGTAGGAAGCAGGAGACATGGCTCACTTGTTAAAGGGCTTGCCCTGCAACCAAGAGAGCTGAGTTCCTAAAAATCGACATGGAAAAGCTGTGTGAGGGTAGTCCCAGCACTGGAGATCAGCAAAGGTAGGCAGATCTCTAAAACACACTAGCCCTTCAGCCTCATCTAATCAGTGAGCCCTGGAGCCCCCGGTGAAAGACCTCATTCCAAAACAACAAAGTGGACAGAACCTGAGGATGACACCTGAAGTTGACCTCTGGCCTACACACACACACACACATACACACACACTGAGGGGCAAGAAAAGGAGGGAGGAAATGAGCTAGTGGTGAGAATATTGGTATAATAGAGACTTTCTGGAAAAGTCCCATATGGCCACCTTGAAAAAGTTCCCCACAGATAGTGGCATTTTGGGATGTTAGCCATGTATCACTTGGTTTTAATAGGTGAGTGCCTTCTCTATTGAAGGACGCCCCATTCTTAGTGACGTGAGGATGAGAACAATAAAAAGCATTTACCTTAGAGTCTCTTGGAAAGCAAAGCCCTTGGAGCCTGGCTTCTAAGAGCCCATGCGTACCATGCCTTTCTCTTTGCAAACTCTGCTGTGAAAGGAGAGTATGGAGAAGCAGCGCGGAGCTGAGCTCTGTCTAGCTGAGATTGTTCTAAAATCTCTTCTGTGTGCACAGCTGAGGCTCCATAGGCTCCGGCCATTCAACCTGTCAGTTCTCAGAAGCATCAAGAAAAAGCAGCTAACATTTGTGTCCTGCCCCAGGCTTATTGAACCCTGCTTTCCAGCCACTCTCTGGGGAGTTCTTTAGTAGTATAGGCCCATGATGAAGCTGGTCAACGTGAAACATGTAAGTCACTTTTCACTCTCTAAATAGTCTTGAGAAAGGACAACAAAGAGAACACTGTCACCTCCCAGCATAGCATGTGCCCCACACAGCTCAGAGATTGTATTCTGAGTAAACCAAAGCCAAGGGTTTGTAGAGTAGGTAGGCTGGTGCTCCTTCCTTGAGAACCTATGCAAGCCAGAGTGGAAGACAGCTCTGAGGGAGGGTTAGCCAGGTCCACATGTGGGCTTGCTGATGGCTCAGGAAGCAAGCTTCGCAGAGGGCTCCTTTGGAAGGAGAGTGTTGGAGGGGAGGGGGAACAAAGCTGGGACAGGAAGCCAGAGCCTATCAGATAGTCCACGTTTATTCTAGGAATAATGGACTCTTCATGTTAGCTTGTCTCCAGGTCCCTGAGAAGGCTCCACACTAGCAGGAATGTTCTTATTCTCTCACAAGAACTGAGAGAAAATGTGCAGTGTGTGGGGCCGGTAGGCAACCAGATGGGGAGATAAAGGTAGTTTTGTGTCCTTGACAAACTCAGAGCTTATCCGCGATAATGGCCTTGTCCACAGCATCTGCAGCAGTGGTTGATTTTGCTCACAGTGAGCAGGGAGCGGTTGCCGGCTTGGAGCAAGTCCTAATTACAGAACGTTAGAGAATGGCTTCAGGATTAGCAGAGGGCAAAGTGAAGCCATCATGGGATAGCACGCGCGAAGGAGAAAAGTCCCTTGGAGGCCTTGTTAATTGCTTAAAGAAACAACCCAATTAGTTTAAATTACCCACATGTCTCAGGAGAGGCCATGCTGACTTAAGATAGTTTGTCTTTGATCTGAGTGCCTTATAATTATTTATTAATGTGGATAAATCTGATGGCTCTTCATGGAATCATGATATTTGGAATGACTCCATTGGCAGCCATTCACCCCATCTGCTTCAATACCATGTACCACTGCCACTGTGTCCACAGCTGTCATCACGGCCCCCTACATCACCACCACCACCACCACCACCACCACCACCACCATCATCACCATCACCACCACCACCACCACCACCACCACCACCACCACCACCACCACCACCATTATCATTATCATCATCATCATCACTGCTAGCCATCCCACCATCAACTGCTATCTCCACAGCTTCCATCACTGCCCCCAACATAGCTGCATCACCACCACCCCCACTACCTCTGCCACACCAGTGTCCCTACCACCACCCTCACTATTGCTATGGTTACATCCTGACCATCATCACCAACGTCCTTAGCATTATCACCACCATTGCTAGCACCCCCATCACCGGCAGCACCCTGAGTTCCTATTGTAGCTACTCATGTTCTGTTGCTCCTCCATCATCTCCACAAAGGAATTCTATGGCCATGGCTGAGCACTTTATCTCTCTCCAGGGACCTCCCTCAGTTTATTGTGACAAACTCCTCATTAAAAGGAGCCAAATTCTGCTTGCATGTAGTTCCCAACTTGGTATTCCTGTGGTTAGGGTCCTCATTGTCCATTAAGGGGTTTCTTGATATTTTAAGTAAGCCCCCTTTCCCTTGTCTAAAGTTCTTCCTCCCAAGAACCCTGTTAACATCACAGTGAATCCTCTGCCTTGAGTGGTAGTGTTATTTTAGTGGACTCTTTCTGCTTTCTGTCTAGGTTCAGATGTTACCTGTGCTTAGCCATGGGTCCTACTTTTGTTTGGTTGCTACTAGAAAGCATTCTGACTGAAAGGAATTCACAAGGGAGGAAGCACTTCCTCTGCTTACATTTCCAGGTCACTGTCAGAGAGGAAAGTCAGGCCAGAACTTGAAGCAGAAGCCATGAAGGAGAGCTTACTCTCGGGCCAGTGCTCAGACAACTTTCTTTTTCGGCCCAGAACCACCTGCCCATGAATTGGGACTGTCCACAGTGAGCTGGGCCATTCTAAGTCAATTAACAGTCAAGACGATCCCCCAAGGACTTGCCCACAAGTCCCTTGATTGAGACCCCCTTCTCAGATGACTCTAAGCTGTGTCAAGTTGCCAGTTGAAGCTTACAAGGACACCAAACTTCTTTGCTCTAGACTTTTGGGCAAACCTATTGCCTGGGTCCTTTCTTCTAGTCCCCTGTGCTCAGCCCCTGAAGACACTCCTCCTATTAACCAGACCAAACCATGCATCCCCTGGTCCAAGGAGGGACTTGACGTGTCCCACCAAGGAAGCAAGGGAATGCCAGGTCCGAGCAGTGTACACTAGCACACAGCTGGAACAAACCTGTGCTCCCTCACTCGCACAACTGAGGCCCACTGGAAAAATGTACTGTAGCTTTGCTCCAGCTCATGATGACTAAATTTCCCCATCTGCTCCCCATAGCCCAGGAATAACTGTTTGGTCTTTGCACGAGGTTCTGTAATGGTTTCATCATTCTTTCTGATTCGGGGACCTGGCATTCACGGACTCTGCTGCTCCTCTGCTGACTACTAAAAGAGCAAACATTAATAGAAAAGGATCCGTCTCTTTCAGAGAACTATGGTAATACAGCAGAAGTAGATTTGGGGTAGTTACAAACTGCTGCTACCTTCCGGTAGAAGGCATGAAGGATGTCCTGATAACTCACCCTTCCAACCAGCAAGACTGGGAACACACACAGCCCCACTGAGGATGCCAACCCCTCACACATTGTTTAAACTTCATTGTTTCTTTCATGTGATTGATCCCCCTTTGAAGTCCTTCCACTTGGATACGTTTCCGTCGGATCTGCTGCTTACATTTCTAGTGATTTGAGGGCAGACAGGATTTTAAGGGCAGGCCTTACAAGGATTTCAGTCTCAGATATCAGATGGCTGTTTTAACTCAGTATTGCGAGGAAATCTCTGACTCAGCTAATACAACATTAGGGAAGTCACTGAGACCACAGCAAGCTGAACAGTGCTCCCGCGCATTCCATGGCACTGGTCCAGGTTGCAATTAATGGGATCCTTAAGGGGGTAAAGTTTCTAAACTTGTATAGAGTCGTAACCCCATAAGCTAAAACCCCTCACTGTCATGAAAGCTGCCGCACTGACTTCTGGTTGGCAGTTTTATCTTATTGTATACATTACATGTCCCGGATGTTTATAAAGTCCTCAAACAGATTTAAAATTTAACAACTTTGGCAGTATGCATGGTAGGAGCAAATGTAAACACTGCTTGACAGACCAGTTCATGGCGCTCCACATGGGATGCTGGTCAGGTATCAAGAGATGCCTTAAATTACCCTAATCACGGGCCAATTTAGTAATTGTATTTATGGTACTAATAAATTCATTCACAAGAGATTGTTTTAAGGATTAGCCTATTATACTATTAGGCATGGATGTGATAAATTTCATGCTACCTGGCTGGTAGTTCTTCAGAGCACCTCAAATAGGAGAAGGTTGAGGACTTGGGTAGTACTAAGCATTCTGTGACATTTTCTTCGAAATCGCACAGATTCCAAGCTACCAAGATGCTCTAAACACAGAGACTCCAGAGATTCACTAAACAAAATGGTTAAAACAGGCAGAGGGTATCAATCCACGTCTCTCTTTGCCTGAAAGCCATGTGCTCCCACAGTGCACGGGCTACTAAAGGAGATTGATTTCTTCCTCCCTCTTGTTTCAGAGTACATGATACAGCTCATTTTTTATCTATCTAGATACCCTAAAACAGGCATGCTCAAACCAGATATGATGGCCTAAGCTACAATCCCAACACCAAGGATGCAGAAGCAGTAGGACTGCCCAGCACAGGTTAGGAGCCAGCCTGCCCACAAAGGCAGTGCCAGGCCAGCCAGGACCACATAAAAAGACCTTGTCTCCAAAAACAAGAAAGAAGGCTGATGATACAGGCCAGTTTGAAGAGTGCTTGCCTTGCATTCATGAGTCCTTGGGGCTGGTTAATAGTATAGGAGAAAGCAAAAAAGGAGAGAGAAAAGTAGAGGAAGAGAGGAAGGAAAGGAGGGAGGGAAGGAGGAGGGATGGGGAAAAATAAAATGAGAACTCTTACCCCCAACATTCTTCAGTTTCATTCTGACATTCAGTCCTCTTCCCAGAATGCCCTAGGCCAAACACCTACCTTTGCTAAACAAGGGTTTCTTCCTCGCCCAGCTGGCTAGGCCAGAGGGACTTAGCCTGAATTTTTCCTCAGTTCATCTGCATACTCTAAACCAAAAGTAGACCACACCCCAGTTTTTTAAACAAATATTCCAGACAAGTGCTGTACCAGTGAGCTGTACCCCATCCCTATCAGAAGGGTTCGTTCTTGAAGGTCACATCTGTGCATGTTTTTCTAAATGAGCAATTTCCAAGTCCTTCAGCCATTCTGGCACAGCTCATTACGACATACCTGCAGGAAGAATCCCCTGGAAACTCCAATGTGCTGCTGATTTGAAGAGCCCCCAGCTTCCCCAGGCCTCCTCCTGAGAAGGGTACTTGAGTGGTCCTGGTGACACCAGACCTGGTGGTTCACAAACACTTAACAGACACTTTGCTCTTGTGCCAAGGAAAACAGTCCTGGGCAGGTTTTCAGCTCGAGATCTGGGCAGTCTTAGCCTTTGCTGTCATTTGGGTTGACATTTGCATCCTGAGAGCCACCTCTTCATATGACCCCTCAAATGGATCCCATTCCCCTCCTCAGGAGTGTACCAATCGCTGCTGCAACGCCACGACCTGTACTCTGAAGCCAGATGCTGTGTGTGCGCATGGGCAGTGCTGCGAAGACTGTCAGGTGAGTTCAGCTTAGCCCAAGGCTGCCGACTGGTCTGGGCGGCTCCGGTCTGGTGCAAGCGGAGCAGTAATGGTGGGCTGGTTCCCCGAGTTCATCTCATCCTCAGAAGCTGCCCTTTCACCAGTCGGCACCATCTAGCTGTTCTGTTAATCATCTGATCTGGTAAAAAAAAATGCACCTTTTAATTGCTAATTCTCTGTGATAAATGGTCTGTGGGCTAAAAACTAATAGGACTGAGAAACCCAAGCTCAACCTTAATGTGCAGTTAGGCTAATGAGGGTCCTAGCTCCATGAGGAGAACAACGGGAGGAGAATGCGACCCTACCTCTGTCACTCAGCTTTATGCCAGGTTCACCTGCCTGACACCATTGTCTGGCATTTGGCAGGGAGCAGAGAACCTTTGCTGGTGCTTCCTAGGATGTCTGAACTACCAGGAAGTGCAGGCCACCCTGAGCTGCCAGAGTGGTGGCTTCCCGACTTGCGGTTTATGCTGCTGTGGCTATTCTGACTTTCCCACCATTGACCCTGTTTATTCGGAATGCATGTCTAACAGGGGAGAGGCCTGAGCATTAGTAGCTCCCAGGACAGACTTTTATGCCTTGGTACTTAAGCAACGGATCTTGGCACAAAGATTGCAGGAGACTCCCTGTTACCCGCCCCACCCAAGCACATCATTTAGAAGTGCGTTACAGTGATATGTATTTGGCTTCTCCTGATGGTCACTACGTTCTGGAGAATGTTTTAAGAAGTTAGCACCCCCAGGTGCCCAGTTACTAATGCAGGAAGGGGATGAGGGAAGGTGAGAGCAGCTGAGCCTACACTGAATAAGGCTCAAGACATTACAAGAAAGAAGGGATGTGTGCTGATGCCCAACGATCATCTACTTTTGTAGCTTTCAAGCAATCCCTTCCACACTTCTGACCTTCCAAGAGTTGGCATGTGAATCTACCTCATAGCCTTTGAGAGTATGCAGGCCAAGCAAGCCTGGGGACTCAGTGGCCTTGACTACTTAGCTCAGACAATCCACCCTGAACTTTTATTTTCTTCAGCTGCAAAAGATGAGCTGCTGGTCAGAAGTCTAACAGACCTCACTGGTAGCCACTTCTACTGCTGCTACCACTTCCTGGTCCTCATCCTCATCCTCCCCCTACCGTCCCAGCCCCGCCCCCAACTCCATATTTCCCCACGAAGTCAGAGGGTCCCAGTTCTTTAATAAGATGACAGTTTGCCACAGCTATTGAGATTCTGATCTTGCTGATTTTGTTACCTCCCCAGCAAATGCTAATGATCAGGTCAAGTGTCAGCATAAAGCCTGTGATGGTGGCAGCAACCTGAGAACCATAGTGTTACCTGTTGTTGCCTCATGAGCTCTTCTTAGTTGCCCCTGAAGCCTCATAACACAAATGTATACCATGTAAAGCCATTTTAAAAGAGTTCTCTCTCATCAGAGGGGCGGCCTTGAGGTCTCCGTCTGTTTATGTGACTGCAGTAGGGGGCCTGCTGCCTTCTGCCCCAGGGGAGCTACCGAAGAAGGATGCTTCTCTCTACTCGGTACATGTGCTATAAGCCACCTTGTCATTTCAGCTGAAGCCTCCAGGAACTGCATGCAGGGGCTCCAGCAACTCCTGCGACCTCCCAGAATTCTGCACAGGGACCGCCCCTCACTGCCCAGCCAATGTGTACCTACATGATGGGCACCCGTGTCAGGGAGTGGATGGTTACTGCTACAATGGCATCTGCCAGACCCATGAGCAGCAGTGCGTCACACTCTGGGGACCAGGTAGGTGGCCTCTCCCAGTTCTGTGAGGGACATTGGAGAAGGATGCCTTATGTGCATTAGTCCGTCTTTGCTCCCTGGGGGAGTCATCCATGCATGCCCATTCTGCTCCACAAAGAAGCTCAAATGCTGAGACAGGAGGTCTGCTTCTACGGGAGGCACGGCTGAGATTTAAGCCTGGTCACTTGGTCACTATGACCCAGCATCTAGGTGTAACTCCCATGAGCAAATGAGGCCTTGATCTAAAGTCTCATTAAGGTTCTAAAAAAAAAATAATAGATTAAAGCTTGGGAGTGGGGGTGGAGAAAATTCCCTCATGTATGTTTCTTCCATGACTCTACTCTGAAGTCAGCTCCAGGGTCTCTTAGAGCAGCCTAGACACTGAAGTCTTACTGCTTCAGAGCCTCACTACTGCAGAGTCTCCTAGACCCCAGGCCTCACTACCTGGTGGATCTCACCCAATTCCGGAAGCCTCACTCCCACAGAGGCTTTATTACTAGGAGATCTTACGACTCCAGGAAGGGACCCCATTACCTGGAAACCATTCTGGATCTGCTCCATTTACAGCTTTCAGGATCCCGGCTGGGAATGTTTTCTGCGTGTTCTTTCTTTCCACTGTGCTTGGCTGAGGCCTTCCTTAAGGCTGGGAGATGACCTCAGACCTGGCCAGAGGCCCCAGTGCCAGCAAGGCCACTATGGTCAGCCAGACTGAGACTTAGGGCTGAGCCAGCTCTTGGAGAAACCAGAGACTGTCTGCAAGGTTCTGGTTTCCAAAAGGGAAAGGGGAGTCAATCAAGGCAGAAAGTGATGACTAAACACAGAAGTCTGGTTTTAACTGCCACGTGGGTACCAGGCCCAGACCCGGAGAGTCCTCAGTGCCCAGTAAAGATGCCTCCTCACTTGGAGCTTTGTGGGGAAGAAGAAGGTATGGGATGGACACACTAGCTCCCATAAGTAGGGGTACCTGGAGATGTAGAATGAAGAGCCCTGAGACTCCTTGTCTTTCATGCTTCCTCTTTAGAGGCTTAGTGCTGGCTGGCCCTCTTATCTAATGCCCCTGAGATCATTAAGACAAAGGCAAGGTGCCACTGTTAGTGACAAGCACTAGAAAGATACTCATTATACCGGTATCAAATGGTCCTAGAATTTGAATGGCTCTCAGACACCTTTTAACCAAGCCAGGTCACTTTAGGACAGGGGCGACTACAGCAGGCCTCAGACATCTCTAACGGACCACCACGCCCAGCTCTTCTGCAGCAGGAAGCACTCATCTAAAGTTGCAGTGGCCAGTCTGCTGCTTCCTTTATGGGAGCTGTCCTTGGCCAGCGCACCCAGCCCTCGGAGCTTTTCGGTGCCCAGCTGTGCTATGAGACCTGGCCCTTGCACCAGAATGAGCTCAGATGGAACAACAGCACAGTGTCCCCAAGCCATTGTGCCATGTAACTCTGCTGGCTGTCATGGTGACCAAGGCAGGTACTTATCAAGGGGAAATAAATAGAAAAGGAGGGGAAACAGATAGACAGATGGACAGAAATTGAGAACAATGGGGCTGGGAGATGGCTCAGTCAGTAAAGTACTGACCAAGCAAGCAGACCTGAGTCCTGATATATATTTACACACACACACACACACACACACACACACACACACACACACACACGGAAAAGCTGACATGGCAGCATAAGACTATAGTCCCTGCCCTATAGACACAGAGACAGGGGATCCCTAGGTTTTACTATAGCCATCCTACCTAGTCACTAGGCCCTATACATGAGAGAACCTGTCTCAAAAATAAGGAAAAGAAGTGACAGAGGAAGACAGCCAATGTCAATCTCTGGCATCATATGCCTATTCAAGGGGCGGGCCAGGGAGTAGGGAGAGGTGTGGACAGAGACACCATGACTACTGTAACTCTTATAAGGAAAAACATTTAATTGGTCCCGGCTTATGTTTTCAAGATGTTTAGTCCATTATCATCCTGTGGGGAAGCAAAACAGCATGCAAGCAGACATGGTGCTACAGGAGCTAAGAGTTCTACATCTTGATCTGCAGACAGCAGAAGTATCTGTGTGCCACACTACATATAGCTTGAGCATAAGAGACCTCAAACCCCACACCAACAGTGACTGCATTTCCTCCAACAAGGCCACACCTCCTAATAATGACACTCCCTATGAGCCAACCATCCATACACATGAGTCTATAGGGGACATTCCTAGTCAAACATTCACCACACCATGCACCTAACATTAATGTAACCCATACTCTTCTATGTAGTAGAGTGCATGAAGGACCCAGTCCTGATGCTTAGCACCTATGTAACTCTAATCAGTGCCATGTAAGTGTACTCTCAAGAGATGCTCACGCCTTTGGGACTTGTAGAAAGAAAGGTTCTGAGAGGACAGGACAATGGGTAAGATGTGGTGGAGAGAGGAGAGACAGCTTGGATTGGGATGGAGAGTGGCCAAATTGAAGTAATCTGAGAGAAACTGCCCTGCAGTAGTCATCTGGATGAGACAACAAGTGTTTCCAGCATCCAGGATGGGGTAGAGATCACCCAGGGGTGGCAGGGCCAAGGCAGGAAGTCCGGGTAGTTCTGTCTGTACAAAGCCGTGACTTGGACAGCAGCAGAGATTTCTCATCTTTCATTCATGGTTTGTTAAATATTTGCTGATATCCTGTTGGGTGGAAGATGCTGACTCAAGAGCCTGCTTGCGCCAGAGGAACACACTTCCTGTGGTCCCAGCATGCTTTGCTCAGGATGCAACTCCCTCAATGTCCCATCCTCTCTACCACTACTCCTAAGCCCTGCCCTGGGTGGATGTAGTCCCAGAGGCAGAGGTGACTTCCTGGGCTGGGCCCTAGCCAGCCAGATGTGCTGGACCGAGAGCATTATAGTGCTGTACCGGTTGGTTCAAATGAACTTTCCATGATTCGGGGAGGATGCATTTGCAGTGTCTCATCTTCCTACTTAGCAGCCAGAGCCCAGATCTGGACCATGTTGTGTAAGGGCCATTGAAGACCTCCAGGGAATAGGGTCACTCAGGATTCTAGAACTCCTTGAGTTGTTGCTTGGACAGCTATGCCCTTCACACCCAGTGACCTGTCCAAGTTGTTGAGTCACACTGAATTCTCTGGTTACATCTAGGATGTCTGTTACTCATGCTTCAGAACTGGCTACCCAAAGCTGACCGGATAAAGCTTTTCCTTCCAGCTAACTATTCCCTTTTTGAGATGGGCTTTTCTTGGTCCAGCATTAGATCTCAATAGAATACTCCTGCTTCCAAGTCTCCCTAAAAATAAAGCCATAGAAAATTCAAAACATGTGCCTGCAACTCCTCAGTGGCCCTGTGAAGAATTTTCAGAATACCTTCTGTGGGTTTGTTCACTTACTTGTTTTATAATCTAACTATTTTTATTGATAGTGTTGAAGATCTTCCTGCTAACTGGAACAGTTTTCTTTTTCTACCACATCTGTGTGTGTGTGTGCACATGCGAGTGTGTGTGCACACATACACACATGCACACTGGAGCACAAGTTGAGGACAGAAGATAACATCAAGTGTCACTCTCTACTTTATTTTCTGAGACAGTCTCTCATGAACCCAAACACTGGTTTAGCTAAAGCAAGAGCCAGGGAGTTCCAGCGACCTTCCTGTCTCTCTTTCCACTACTGGGATCTCTGGCATGTTCTGCGAGGCTTTTTACATGGGTGCTCGAGATCTGAACCCAGGTTCTCCTGCTTGCATTGCAAACACTTTACCCGCTGAGCTGTCTCCCTAGCCCAGCATCTCAAGATTCCACATGTTGGTTATCCCAGACATAAATGTTATCTGCATTGAGCTTCTTATCCCCAGTTCAGTCTTAATATTCTGGAAGACTCTTTACTCCTGCTAAAAGAGAGCTGGGATTTCTCTTCAGGCTACAGATTTTGCTTTCATCAGTGTTGTTTGCCAAACTCTCTGGCCTAGTGATGGTGAATGTTACTTGTCAGTTTACCTCATAGGTGTGTTACGTAATCGACATGTGCCAAGAGTCACTAGAGAGGTCCCCAAACATGTAATTATCAATATTATCACCCACCAGAATCTCTCATTTGATTTATGCTATGTCATCTGGCCAAGTAGGTTTTATGGGCTGATAAATATTCAGTGTTTATCTCCAAGGCTGGTTTAAATGAGCTTGTTTACTTGAAATCCACGGGGCCTTGTATGTACTGATCACCTACAGTAGCTGACAGTTACAGAGAGGAAGAAAAGATATTTTGCCAAGAGGTATATAGTTGAGGAATCAGGAGGATCTTGTCCCATTCTGTAAAAGGAAATGATAGAATTTGTTCATTTGGACTTCATTTCCTGACAAAGGCAAAGGCCAACTTGGAGAGAACAGAGGGGCAGATGCCATCTGCTTATGCCAATGCCTTTGTCTATGGATTTAGGTGACAGGAGTTGAGAGAGGGGAGAGCCAAGGAGCCTGAACTAGAGTGCTGTTTGCAGATGCTGATCAGCTGAAGGAGAGGGCCAGGATGAGTAAGCTTGGGGCTTCATTCAAAACGCCATCATCTTCAGTCCCTTTACAAAGGACATCATGACACTGAAAACTTCCAGACTCGGTGGCCAGTGTGAGCCTTAGCACTCGAAGCCAACACTTGCGATTAAAATGCCGAGCTGTGTCAAGACTCCCTCCAAGAGGCTGTTTTATCTCCTGCTAGTGTCTGAGCACTGAATGTTCTGTTAATAAAAACCCAAAGGCTTTAATGGATGTAGCACTGGAGCGATAAGGAAACTCTTGCCTTTCTGCCCTTGAGATAGATGTGCAATCTCTCACCTCCAGGAAGACACACAGCCCAGAACTTGAGCCCACAAGTCTGCCTCTGCAGTGTCTTGCAAGTGGACAGACAAGACCTGTGCTTTTCAAATTCTAGACCATTCTGCTTCAAAGAGAATTACCAGCTGGCAGCTGACATAGAGTAGCCTTGCAGAACACTAGCATGCCGTTGTCCTGATGGACTAGTGAGAGATTAAGAGCATCAGCTTGCAACTCAGTTTCCTTTTGTGCCTTTCCTTTGGCGATGAGTCCTTTGAAAGTCAAGCTGCATTCCATTTACGGTGGAATTCATTCCCTTGCTTCTGAGTTTTTATAACTTGGGCTTCATCTCTGAGTGAGCAGCAATTTATCCCAAAAGCAAAGCCTTGGTCTTTGTGTGACTTATGCAGGGTGGCACAGCGGCATTTCATTTGATGCCAAGGAACAAGAGAAAATCCACAGCTACAAACACAACTCTGAGATGTCTCCACAGATTGCAGAGTACAAATGGTGGCCTCTGGGAGCGTTAGAGACAGGAGGCTGCCCCAGCAGCCTTATGTTCATTTTTTCATGACTGCAATGCTATTGGTAGACAGTAGGCCAAAAAATAGAACAAAACAAAAAATATGATAAAATACATGATTCATGAGAGATAGAGGAAAAGAAGAAAGGATCGTGACCAGCCTCCATGGGGAGGGAGAAATGGAAGAACGTCCTGAGGGATCCGGCAGTCCTAGATCCATAAAACATACTGACTGATTTCGACCATGCACCCAGCATTGACCCTATCATATAACCTTGAGATAGACTGCTCTGGCCAGAAAAGGGTCTTAGCATCCATCCCTCTGGCATTGCATTGGAAAGTCTACAGACTCCAGGATATTTCCAGGCTATTATACCTGTCCATGTAAAATGGGCTTTCTATAAGAAAAATGTACTGTTCCTGGAAGCAGGAGTATAATAGAAATACTGGGCACTGCCATCAAACAATCTCATATCTTCTACACTGCAACCCATTGCTAATAAAGCAGAGTTCGCTTCAAATAATCAGGGGAAATCCCTCAGTATTGGCTCTCCAATATAAGGAAGTGACTCCATAGAAGGAAGAGGCTGGTGAGCTACACTGGGGGGGGGGGAGTGGGTAGGGTGCAGTTTTAAGAAGTGCCCATGAGCTCTATCTGGGAGCATATTGGTCCCAGAAAGTAACCCAGAACCCTGCATAGCATCAGCCTACAGCCTAAAATTGGAGATAGTCAAATGAGGAATGAAAATCGCACAGTTTCAACTGTGTATCATCGTAAGTTTGATTTAACTTCATCTTTAGCCTTGAAATACCTGTTTCTTGTGAGACGCATCTCCTCACAACCCAGAGACTCTACAGTAGGAAACACTAGGCGATTGGATGACGACCAGCATTTCCCACAGAGCTCTGCTCACTCCCTCCCTGCCTTCTGCCCCACCTCCCACCACCCAGTTAAAAGAGCAGCTTCAAGGTTGTCCATGGGAATGACCAGTCCAGGCTCCTGAAGGACAAAGAGGGTAAAACATCCCATCATGCTCTCCATGGATAGGAACACAGAAAGGATACAGGGTTGTGGCATAGATCCGGCCTGTGCCGCAGTCCGGCAGCTCTATCCTGTCTCCCAGTTTACAATGGCAGAAGAAGCCATGCCTTGCTCCCATCTACCCGGCAGTTCCCTTTTCTCATCATAAGCCATTGCTGTGCTCATGGACAGACATGTCCTGGCTATGCATGTATCAATAGCAAACTGTAACATAGAGTCTCCTGTTCTTCATCACCTCCTGGAAGAGACACAAAGTTACACTCAGGATGCTGAATAGTTCAAGGTGCTGGAGAGAACACTTTATTGGCCAAATTACAGGAAGCTTCTTACCTCAGAAACTGACATCTCTTTACAAATCACATTAGGGGGTGGGTAGCGTGTTTGTGTGCTTATATATACGTTTTTGTGCACACAAGCAAGATATCCAGTGTTATTCACAATCTTTGTTTTCTAAGACACACACTCCCTAAACCGAGAGTTTAACAGCTCAGCTAAGCTGACTAGCCAGCAAGCTCTAGGAATCCTCCTGCCTCTGCCTCCTTAGCACTGAGATCACAGGTGCATGTTACTGTGCCTGGCTTTGTACAGGGAGGTTGAAAATCTGAACTCTGTTCCTGAGAAGAATTTTAACAGCCCAACTATCTCTCCAGCCCCTCTCTCAAATTCATCTTTTGGGATTTTTTTTTCCTTTCCTTGGATAAGAAGAGTCAACACTATCTAGTGCCTCTCTGCAGTATCTCACAGTTGGAGGGAAATCCCCCTGAGTGTGCACAGACTCTCTGGGGGAGTTGCCCAGATGGCCACTATCTGAGAGAGAAGCGAGGAGCAGCTGGCATCATATTCAGTCAAGCGAGTCATCAGGAAAGGGTCAGTGGACACAGAACCAAGTGAAGGAGGTGAAGTCTGTGGTAGAAAAGGAAGATGCCGCAGAGGCCGAGTGCTTGTCTTTTTCTGCACCAGGGCATTGGTTCTGGCTTGGACTGGTGGACCTGAGCAAGGAGCTCCGGGAGGCCTATCTCAAATGCTTACAAGGCATAAAGAAAGGTGTAGTAGGGTGGCACAAATCCCAGCACATGTGAGGCAGGCCGGTGGATCTCTGTGAGTTCTAAAGTAGCCTGGTCTATATAGTGAGTTCCAGGACATCCAGATCTATATAGTGAGACCCTGTCTCAAAACAGAAGAAGCAGAAGGTCTGGAATGGGCCGGCTAGTACAGAGGTCAAGGCCAGGCACAGGCCCACTCCCATGGGAAGAGGGTGCAATGGTGAGTTGTGTGTGCTTTTGCTGTTGAATGAGGCAGCATTTTCTGCTAGTAGCTGATAAGGGTCCAGCACAGGTTAAGGAACAATGGGTGTGACTGAGAAGGGGGAAAGGAACCCTGGCCATGGACCAAGTCTGATTGGACCCTAGATTGCATTGTCACCTTGGAAGGCCAACAGAGACTCCCCATGGAGTTGGGAGCAGAGGACACAGGGCAGTTCTGGACTTTGGAAAGTCACGTCTTAGTCATTGAGAGTGCTGTGAAAGGAAGTATCCAAACCAGACGCTGATATGGAAGGGAAGGCAGGCCAAGACCACATAGCCAGGCATGGTTTGACCTGCCCTATTCTCCTGACCCCCTCACTGCTGCCAAAAGATACTGTTATGGCTGTTAAGTATAAAAGCCCTCTAAAGCTTTGGCTCTGCAGCCCTCAATCATGTCTTCTCTTTCCCTGCCAAGAAGATGTGTTTGTTAAAATGCCTACTTCTTGGCTCCACCACCACCACCACCACATCTCCTTGTATGCACAGTGACTATTGGGGATTACAAAGCTATGGCCTGTAGAGACAGAAATGACCATTCATTAAAGCCAGTGCTTACACTTGGACCTCTGTGGGACTGAAAACAAAGGATTTCTGCCTCCCTCTCCTCTCGCTCCCACCCCCCTCCACACACATACACATACATTAGTCATTACTACTCCTTGGAGCCTGCCTAGTTTGCCTTTTCTCACCGGAATTGTGTGGGATGTTGCTACAGAGAGTAGCTTCCCCTCATCTACAGCCAGCCAGCCAACTCCTTCCTGCTCTTGACCTGACCGGATTGCACAGCCAGGCTAATCTCTTGAGAGTTTGCACATACCTTGGGTCACACATCTAAGCCTACAACACAGAGGAATGAGTAGGCCTCTGAGTGGGGCTGAGAGAGAATGCCAGCTTTAGATCCCTCCGGGATTGCACTGGCCCACTTCTGAGCTGGCTGGGTACTTTGTGCTGCTAAACATAGAATACTCCTTCCACCCCCAGCCCCAGCCCCAGCCCCAGCCCCAGCCCCAGCCCCAGCCCCAGCCCCAGCCCCAGCCCAGCCCCAGCCTAGTGCTGTTTAGAAAAAATCAGAAGTAGTGACAAGGGAGGTGCCACTGTGCTTCTGTTCCAGGTGCTAAACCGGCTCCTGGCATCTGCTTTGAGAGAGTCAACTCTGCAGGAGATCCTTACGGCAACTGTGGCAAAGACTCCAAGAGCTCCTTCGTCAAGTGTGAACTGAGGTAGGAGGCCACACCCCCGGCCACAATGGCACCAAGCCTGCTCACATGGCGGTCACTGCTCCATACTGCTGCCCTTCTTCTGAGCTTGTCTATTCTTGCCCTTCCAGAGATGCCAAGTGTGGAAAAATCCAGTGTCAAGGTGGTGCCAGCCGACCCGTCATTGGTACCAATGCTGTTTCCATAGAAACAAATATCCCGCAGCAGGAAGGAGGCCGGATTCTGTGCCGGGGGACCCATGTGTACTTGGGTGACGACATGCCGGACCCAGGGCTTGTGCTTGCAGGAACCAAGTGTGCAGAGGGAAAAGTAAGAACCCCAGTTCCCACTTGCGTCTTAATGTAAGTCTGGAGCACAGCCCACTGCAAAATCCTGCTTAGGCACTAGGGGATGCGGTCAGCTGATCTTCCTAAAACTACTTGGAATTCGGACTCTGTGATCCAAATATTTGTACCTAGAAGAAAAAGTCAGTGAGGCTGAGGTCCCAGTCTGAACATTGAGGTGCAGATGTGGGGACAGTGTTGTTTTTACCCTGGGATTCAAGAGGGCTGTCTGCCAGTGAGTGACTTCCTAAAGAAACACAACTGTGGAGCCTCTTGCTCTGGGGACACACATGCCAGAGCTCAAGGGAGCTTGTTCTCACCTGGTCAAAATGGGAAGACAGATGCCTCTTCAGAGACTCTATAGAGAAAAGAGGGACAGAGGAAGGGATGGGATGAGCCGAGAGACAGGAGAATCCTTTGAGAGAACAGGGAAGAGGAAGGCTGAAATGACTTGAGAGTTAAAAGAAAGTTCAAAAATTTTAAAGAAACCAGAGTTTTTGTGTTCTACCACACTGGTTTATATGTGTGCATGTGTGAAGGTGTGTGTGGGGTGGGTGTGCATGGATATGTGTACACTTGTGTATAGATTCTGTGTGTGTGTGTAAGCATATGCACACAGTGTGTGTGTGTGTGCGTGTGTGTGTGTGTGTGTGTGTGTGTGTGTGTGTGTGTGTGTGCGCGCGCGCGCAGGGACTCTCCTGGGCCCCATGGACAATCTTAACTACATTCCTTTAAGCATTTCTTTCTTTCCTTCCTTTCTTTTGCCCCCGCTTTGAGACCGAGTCCTGTTCTCCTGCTTGCACAGCACATACTCCACAGACTGAGCTCCCTCTCCACTCTCTGTTTTGCTTTTGCTTGTCTTTTCATCAAATTTTCCATCAGATTAAATGATAGCAAATTAATTCAATGTTTCAAGGGAAAAAATGATAAACCATCTGGCATATTTAGGGCTCATTTTTCCCAGGATCATGAAGTCCCTCTCAGAGGTCATGGTGAAAAAAGGACAGAACCCAAGGTTTTCCTCACAAAACCCTGGAGGCAGAAATGCCCTCTACATGTGCCTCCCATGTGTCCTGAGCCACAGACACTCTTTCTTCTTTCTTAAAATTATTTTTCTTTTTCTTTTAATGTGTATGAGTGTTTTGCTTACATGTGTGTCTATGCACCACATACATGCCTGGTACCCCCAGAAGCCAGAAAAAGACATTAGGTCCCCAGGACTGAAGTTTTAGGCAGTTATAAACCACCACATGGGTGCTGGGAATCAAACGTGAGTCCTCTGGAAGAAGAGTGGAGCTCTTAAATGCTCAGCCACCATCTCTCCAGCCCCAGACACTTTGAGGAAGATTCCACATTCTTCTGATTCCTTTAAGCACATTAGTGTCTGCTCATGCCTTGACATTATAACAGCCATTTTGTATACTATGGTCTGAGAAGCCAGGCCTCTGTATTCAAATGCTGGAATCCCAAGAATGCTGCTGCATGTGCAGGTGTCTCTGACCTTGCTAATAGGATCAAGGCTACACAGGGCACTCCCAGAAGAATCCTTCTGTGTTCAGTGCTCTCCCTGAAGCTTCTTTTTCCTCACATGTATATAGGTGTGTGCCCTTGTGTGTGAAGATACATAAGTGTGCACATACATGTGGAGACCAGAGGACAGCCTTGGGTATGGTTCCTCCTGAGCCATCCACTTCTTTTTTCTTCTTTCAGACACTCCCACCTGTCTGAAACTTACCAAGTAGGCCAGACTGGCTGGACAGTGAGGCCCCAATGGATCTTCCTGTTTGCACTTCCCCAGCTGTAGGATCACAAACACACACAACCCTACTCCACTGTTTATGTGGGTTCTGAGGCTCTAACTCAGGCCCTCCTAATGGCAGGGCAAGCACTTCACTGACAGAATCATCTCCCCCTGGGATATCTTTATCAACAAAGATACACCAGTCTCACCCTTCCCTGACCTCTACTACTGCTTTCTCTGAAGGGTACTCACTCTGCCCTCTGTGAACTGTTGGGATGAGATGGCCACCTGCCCACAGGAAGGCTATACTTGATGAAACCACTCTGTATACTAAACTTTGAACTCTTCTTTCTTTCTCTCCACTAACCTATGAAGTTTCAAGAGAGAAAGATACTGAGTACTACTTAAGAGGCAGCCATTTTCAATTGGCCTAGGCCAGTCAGAAAATCTGAATGCAGCCTCTGTAGTGGCTGGATAAGCAGGACCCTGGGGAGCTTTCTGCTGATTCCTTGTGACAGCAGTGACCCAAAGCCCTGAATAAAATTTGTGAGAAAATCAGTTATAATTTCTCACTTCCACTAGAACTATCTTAAGTGGCATTAAATATAAAGAACTCAGTACTGTTCACATTGGACAAAGTGTTGAGTCTGACCCCAGGAGCTGTGTCTGTGCAAGCAATAGAAGTTATCCTGCTCCTTCCATGCTGTCTAAAATGAGAGCCTCCTCCAAGTTTTCCTTGCTTTCTCTTTCATGTCTATGTATGGAGGATGTGCAAATATGTGTATATGTTTGTGACCTGTGGAAGCCAGAGGTGAACTTTTGGTCTCCTTTGGTGATAGCCATCTTGTTTTTTAAGACAGGCTCTCTCACTAGAACCCAGGGTTCACTTAACTAGGTTAGGATGGCTAGCCAGCAAGCACCAGAGATCCACCTATCTCCATAAGTACACAGCACCACACTTGGGGTTTTGGATTTGGGGTCCTGTTTCGGTTTTGTTTTGTTTTGTTTTTTAACATTGGCTCTGGGGATTGAACTCAGGTCCTTAGGTTTGCACAGCAAATACATTATTAACTGAGCCACTCTAAGACCTCCTGCTTTGCCTGCGTGAGGGAGGGGAGCAGAGGTACTGAGTCTGTACTGTGTCTCTCACAGATCTGCCTCAATCGTCAATGTCAGAATATCAGTGTCTTCGGCGTTCATAAGTGTGCAATGCAGTGCCACGGCCGAGGGGTGAGTAGATCAGTTCCTTCTTCTCAGCCTGCCCACAGCCAGATAAGAGTTTTTATATTTTCTGATGTATTTATTTTATGTGCTTGAATATTTTGCCTACATGTATGTATTTGTGTGCCTGGTACCCACAGAAACCAGAGAGATGGTCAGATTCCCTGGAAATGGAATTAGGGATGATTGTGAGCTACCGTGTAGATGCTAGAAACCAAACCCAGGACCTGTGCAAGAGCATCAAGTGCTCTTAACCGACGAACCATCTCTCCAGACCCTGCTAGCCAGGCTTTCTTAAAACTACAGTAGTCAGTGAGTGCCTTCTCAATGTTCTCTTTCAGAGGTGTTAACTGTCTCTGACCTTTATGTAGCAGGAGAAATGTCACTTTCATTTAACAAAGAAAATCAGATTGAGAGGTAATTATCTTTTGAATTAACATTCTGCAATATAAAGAAAGAATTTTGTCATCTTCAAAGTAATTTCAGAGCTAACCTTGCCTCACAAAGGGCTCACATTAGCATTTCAAGCAGGGTTGTCCCTCTGGCTCCCAACAGCCCAAACTCAGCTCCACTGAGAAACTTACAAGAAGGATAAAAAGGAGGACTTCAGATCCACCACCACATGTTCTTGAATGCCCTTGCCATGGGTTTTGACTACCCCATGCTGCTGAGTTCAGAGAAGCTTTAGGGAAGAAGAAAAGGACTCTAATTGTTCGAAACATAATTTATTTTTCCTGATGCAGTTAATTTTTTTCCAATGGGATGATATTAATCTTGATTAGCCACACCAGTGGCTCATTTGTCCCCCGGAAGCCTTTTCTACAGAGACTGTGCTATAAATTGTATTTTTAGAATATCTAGACACTTGGGATTATGGGGGTCTTTGTAAAAGTTCCACGCTGTAACCATGATAGATAGCCAGACTGCCTCAGACAGGAGTGTTGATGTTGTATTCAGCTGACTCAGTATCAAATGGAATCTCTTCATGTCTTCATTGAATTATAGATTTCTTTCTAATGGCAATAGATGAACTAGCCAGGCCCATTTTTTTTAACTGATGAGGCCAATGTGGTAGTGAGGGTGTGTCCATAGTAACCTTGCTGGCCCAGAGAAAGTAGAACAGAGGCCTCTATCTCTCTGGTATCTATAGGTCTCTTATACATGTTGGCAAACTCTAAGGACCATATTTTCCAGAACAGCCAGCTATGACTTAGTGTAATAGTATTAATAGTATTAACTTTCTGAGATCTAGAGTCTCCTGGGAAATGAGCCTCTGAGGATGCCTGTGGAAGATTATCACTACTAGGTTAGTTGAGGTGGAAAGACCTCCCCACTGTGTCATTCCCTGGGCTGGAATCCTGAACCGTATCAAAAATAAAAGTGAGCTGAGCACAGCATTCATGGCTCCCAAATTCTTGACTATGAATGTGATGTGACTGCCTGTTTCAAACTAGTATCACCATGATTCCATATTATGATAGTCTTGGAACTGAGAGCCAAAATAAACTTTCTCCTTTACATTTCTTTTCTTTCAGAATAATTTATTACATCAGAAAAGAAGCTAAGACATTTTAATAACAAGTAGCTTGGCCCCAATACCCCTATGATGAGACCAGACTCACCACCAGTACTTCCAAGTATAGAATCTAGATAGGGGTTTCCTGCCTTAAGCTAAGACCACACCAGGCAGGGTGTGAGCCTCATGGATAGTTCGCCACGTATGCAGGATGCACCACCAACATTAAAGAGCTATATTTCCTACTTGCTCTTGACCACGGTATTGTGGACACACCATCCCTGCTACATGAGCCTGTCCTTGTCACTAAAACAAAAGAACTGGGTTAGTCCATCCCTTAAAACCTTTAGAAAGACATCTGTAACCTAGTGATCACAGGTGCTCTGTAAAAGACAGAGTCCTAATGAGTGGGAGTGTCCTAGAAAGTGCATCCCAGGTTTGGTTGAAACCACTGAACAAGTGATTGGATTCTTCACTTGAAGCCAGTGAGATCAGGGAGCCACCACAAACAAGACAACAGACTGTCAATGTCTTGTTTGCCTCCCAATATTCAGGCATATATTTGTCCCCAGTGTTTTTTTGCAAGGCCCTAGAGTCAGTTCACTAGTTCCACTGACTTCCATACAACGAACCACCCAGAAGTTCATCATCTGTGGCTTACAGCATGTAAGTGGAAGGCAGGTATACACACCACGTAGCCATCTGGGTCCTTGATGCGGGCAGCTCTCTCCATTCATCCTACACTGTCCTGCCCCTCCCTAGTTTCTCAGATGAGCCTTTATCTAAGGCTCCCAAAGCTCAGCCTACTTCCCATAAAACAAGACCTATACACTACTTTAACTCTGTTTGTAGAGTGTTCACCTAGCATGTACAAAGTCCCAAGTGTGATCCTATGTACCTCAGAAAGTGGGTGTGGTGGGACAGACCTAGAATCTCCCAGGACTCAGAAGGTAGATGCAGAAGAATCAGAAATTTGACATCATTCTTGCCCACATAGCTAGTTCAGGGCCAATCTTGGTTATATAAGACCCTGTCTCAAAAATTAAAATAAAAAAGAACATAATATATAAAATATACATATATATTTATAACTTATAATAAATATAAATATATTTATTTATATAAATATATTAAAATATAAGATAAAAAGGTGGTCTTCACACTCAAAGTCAGTTGGTTCATATCCAGTTGGGTGAGTTATGTAAACATCAATAGTGAGTCCAAGCAGAAGAACCACCATGGGTGACCCTTGTCAAGTAGGTTCCTGGGTCCCTCCATGGGAACTCTGGTCTCCCACTAGAGGGTGCATTATCCAGGAACAGCAAGGGCAAAGGAACCCTCTCCTGTCATCTTCTTCACAAGTAAGAATTCTACTGTCTTTGCCTATTATGTGTTGTGACTAGGAGGCACGTAATGGCCCCAGGGGGCTAAAAGAGTGGGCATTGGGGATAAGAGTAGGCTCACAGAAATATTAACAGACCCCTGTGAACTTCCTCAGTCATCAGAAAATCAGAAGCCCAGCAATAGGCTTATTTCCCTATCCCAGCCTACTAGAGTCCTCCCTGAATCTCTTGTCTGAAAGAGATAGGTCTGTGCCACAGTGGTCTGATTCTGGGTCCTTCCTTAACACAAAAAAAGCCAAATCCACAGCTTTCCAGGAGCTGGCTCCCATCAGCAGCTCCCAGCACAAGCAGGCTACTGCTCTGAGCTCTACCTGACTCACTGGTGGTGCTGTTTGGAGCTGATTCTCAAGGTCTATGTGTGTTGCTGAGGGGATCTATTAAAGTACCCTTGCCTTTGTGTGTCCTGACCCTGTCCCCTCTGGATGTTTTTCTCCATTTCTGCCCCAAAGGTATGTAATAACAGGAAGAACTGCCATTGTGAAGCCCACTGGGCTCCTCCCTTCTGTGACAAGTTTGGCTTTGGAGGAAGCACAGACAGTGGTCCCATCCGGCAAGCAGGTAAGTGTGGCCCCAGCATCCCAGAAAGTGGGTGCTGGGCTGCTGGGAGCTATGGCTACTGGGCAGGCTTCCCCACAATGAGACTCTGAGTGCCTCTGCCCTGGCCTGAGGTTTGCAGGTTCTAGATGTTATTGGCTTCCCCAGCATTCCTTTTCCTTTGGTCCTGGGTCCTGTTCAATGCAGCTGAGGTATTGAGTTAGCCATTTTCTCTCCCTGTGACACTTTTCTCCATGGTGAACTGCCAAATGTGTATGAATGTCACTGTCTTTTCAAAGGACTTTGCAAAGGGTAGCTCTTGTGTGTTGCCACTTCAGTGCACTTTAAAACTCTGATCAGAGGAGTGATAGCATAGGGGAGGGGAACAAGCAAGAACAACAGCAAAAATATGGCAGCTACCTCTTAATAAAGAAGATGGTTACCACCACTGGGCTAAGGGTGGTAACATCAGTAAAGTGTTTGCCATTTGACTGTGCATCCGTAGAACCCACACAAGAAGTTAAGCATGGTGGTACACACTTGTAATCCCAGAACTAGGGAAGGAAGAGAGAAGATCCCCGGGACTTGCTGGCTAACTAATGTAGCCAAATTGGGGATCTCTAAGTTCAGTGAGAGATGCTGTCTCCAAAATAAGGTGGAAGATAGCTGATGTCGGCCTCTCCCTTCCACACGCACCCACACGTGTAGACACACACCACACAGGAGAGAGAACAGTCAGAGCAATTGTTGGGTTCATAGCTGTTTGCATTGAGCAGTTGGTTATGGGCAGATAGGATGCTAATTAGTGTGCACTCTGCCATCTGCTCTTTACGTAGTTCTAAAAACAGACCTTTTTTTAAATTAAAATATAATTACATCATTTTCCTCCTTCCTTTTCCTTCTTTCAACTCTTCCCAGGGATCGTTTACCCCACTCACTCTCAAATCACGTCCTTTATTTAAAAAAAGAGTTAGTTATACATAGAGAGAGGGGGAGGGCAAAGAGAGAACGATATGTGTGTGTGTGTGTGTGTGTGTGTGTGTGTATATATATATATATATATATATATATATATATATATATATATATATATATATGAATGATTTCAGGGCTGTCCACTTGGTATTAGCTACTCAATTAGGGGCTCATTCCTGTGGAGGACTGACTTTCCCACTGCCAGCATTCCTTATTTGTAGTTCTTCATCTAGGGCTGGGGCCCTGTGAAATTTCACCCTTTCACATCAGCGTGTGGATTGGTATCATCTTCGTCTTGCCTCACTGTCCCACACTCTGATGATGTTCACCAACCTGACCACGGCTCAGCCACTCAGCCAAAATCCATGCATATTTGTCCACATGTGATCCTAGAGAGGAATTGAGGAGATTCCACAGGGAATAAGAGGTGCCGCTGTAGGGGAAGAGAGGGTAGGTACTATGGGAGGAGAGCAGCCATGCATGCTTAGAGCAGGATGGAAATGTCAGAGGGCTCCCCTGGACCTTGATATCTTCAAGAAGGACTAGGGCTGGAGCTCAGGCAACAAGGTGCTTACCTAGTGTCTTAGTTAGGGTTTTATTGCTGTGATGTGAAGAGACACCATGGCCACAGCAGCTTTTATAAAGACAAACATTCAATTGGGACTGGCTTACAGTTTCAGAGTTTTAGTCCATTATAGTCACTTGCAGGAAGCATGGTGGTGTGCAGGCAGACATGGTGCTAGAGAAGGAGCTAAGAGTTCTACATCTTGATCTGCAGGCAGCAGGAGACTGTGAGCCACACAGGGCATAAGTTGGGCATATGAGACCTCAAACCTGCCACCACAGTAACATACTTCCTCCCACAAGGTAATACCTATTCCAACAAAGCCACACCTCCGAATAATGCCACTCCTGATGGGTCAAGCATTCAAACACATGAGTCAATGGGGGGGGGGGGGCGCATTTCTATTCAAACCACCACACCTAGGATGCATGAAGCCCCACATTTCATCCCCAGTATGACATGGAGTAGGGCGATACATGCCTTTCATCCTAGCAGTGGGGTGGTGGAGGCAGGAGGATTATCAGTTCAAGCCATTCCTAGGCTACATGGAGATTTCAGGCTACTCTGGGCTCTATGAGACCCTGTCTCAGAACAGAGAGCTCTACAAAGTGAGACACTTCAAGCACAGACAACTGCCTATTCCAAGGCCTGAAGTCAAGGTGGGGAAGGACAAGATGACAGTTACTGAGGGTGGCAGCTCCCAGGTTACGGATTGGGCAGTTGAGTCGTGATGCTGACGGAGTCACTGGCTAGAACAGTTCAGTAGGTGGCACTGTTCTCATGGCAACAAGCTACCCTGAGGCGAGTGTTCAGGTGCCATTCAAGGGCTGGCAGGGCTTCGATTGTATATACAGGATCAGTTTAAGACTTACAGATTGAAGTAAGGAAGTGAAAATTGTTCTTAGATTTGTCGTGGGACAACAGGACTTTACTGGAAGCCCAAGGCTCCTATTAAGAGCCTGAAAAAAATCGAGTTTGACCAGAAGACCAGCTATGATGCTCTTCCAGTCATGTGGATGGCTTTTCTGGGAGCCTTCAATCCTGATAAGATGGCTCCTGGTACCTCGTGTGGTTCAAGAGTTCACTCTGCTGTGGTTGTGCCTAGGGGAATCTGTCCAGTCAGGGTCCTACCTGCCAGACCACGTCTCTGCATTAGCAAGTACCAGAGTCATCACAGGGAGATAATGGTGGCATAGACCAGAGCTCAAGCATGACCTTTGAAGAGGGACTAATTTATTAGGAGGCTGTTCAGGGATTTACATGCTCTGGTTCTGTTTGTTCCTTTAGAGCTCTCTCTGCCATAAATGTCACGGCTCAATGTCTCCCATATTTTATTGAAACAGCCTCCTCCCCTGAGCCAAATGTGTTTTGTTTCAGATAACCAGGGCTTGACTGTAGGGATCCTGGTTAGTGTCCTGTGTCTGCTCGCTGCTGGATTTGTGGTATATCTCAAAAGGAAGACGTTGATGCGGCTGCTGTTCACACATAAGAAAAACACTATGGAAAAACTAAGGTATGTCATCTCTTCAAAAATCAATGGCTAAAAGCATATTCAACAAACTGTCCCTTGCTGTGCCAGCTGTGCTGTCCTCAGCAAAGGACAGGGCAGGTTTTCTGGGAGTAACACTGGGTCTTTAGGTTTCTTTTGTTTGTTTTTGTTTTTGTAAATGTCTGCCAGGCCAGCTGTCTCTTTGACTCTCTCTTCTGGCTATGCACTGTCCATCACAGAAATAAGCCATGTGTTGGTGAATTCCATGAATAGGCCTTCTCTAATCTTTGCATTAGTAATTTTTACAAGGCATGCGGACGCTGGAATGTGTTCCTCAGATGGCAAAGCTTTGGGCCCAAATGTCTCAGAGACACAATGGCTGACCTGCCAGCTTCGTGCAGACAACCCATGTGCCCAAAGCTAAGTTTCCACAGTTTCCAGTTAACTAGATTGACAGAGCAGTGGCTGGAGAACAGGAATCAGTGTTCCTTTTCCATCTCATAGGCACGTTAGATCATTTCCCCCTGCAGATTGGTCCCATGGAGTTAACATAAGTGACCGTCTAAGTACCAGCAGGAACAGGATGTGAGACGTTAAGGCGAGGAGGAAGGCAAGCCCTTGCTCAGCAGTTGTTGCGCTGCCTTGCAGGTGTGTACACACTTCCCGGACACCCAGTGGCCCTCGCCCTGGCCAGGCTCACCACATCCTCGGGAAAGGCCCACTGATGAGCCGGCCCCCACATTTCAACACCACCAAGGTAGGTCGTACAAGAACTTCGTATGCTGGGAAGGGGTGAGGTTGCGTGGGAAGACAGGGCTCCGCCATCTCTGTGAAGTGCTTAGTCGGCACCTCTGGTTCAACCATAGCCCCACTACCCTGCAATAGACAGGGCCTAGCAGTAGGCCCCAGAGTAACCCTCCAGGGTCCCCAGAAGATTCTGATAAGGCGGTCGGTGTCTGCACACAGGCGGGGTGTGTGGATATTATAAACCATGATCCATCTCTGCACTGACCTAGACCTAGTTCTCAGCAGCCCCACTGGGAACACAGCCAGAGCAAACTCTTGTTGCTAGGCCCCTCCTTTCATTCCTTTTCAGGGCCTCCAGCTATGTCTAGGTGAGCTTTCCACTGAGTCTCAGTTTTGCCCAAAACGGTGGAGGCCATGTCCACTCCCTATCCTTCCCTATCCCAGGGTTCCCCCATGTCTCAGTGTTTCACTTATGCACAGAAGTCTTAAATATTGACTCCATTATAGTACATGCCTGTATCTCAGTACATGAGGAGCATATTTAGTTCAAAACACAAAAACACAGGTGCAAAACAAAATGTTGGTTAAAGACTAAAAACATTTAGCTGGGAGGCAAAGAGAGGCGGATATCTGAGTTCAAGACCAGACTGCTCTACAGAGTGAATTCTAGGACAGCCAGGGCTACACAGAGAAACCTGTCTTGGAAAACAAAACAAACAAACAAAAAGAATATGATTATTTAATTATGCAACATTAAATACATTCAGTTAACTGGGTAACAATCATACCTCAATAGAGAGTGTGGAGTACCAGATCAGTTGCAAGGGTTCTGTTCCTCCTCCAAACACAAGGGACTTTGTCTGGAGTTGAGCCCCTTGCCTCTGGAGAAGGTAGTTCTCACAGAACCCTTGTGCACAGTAAAGCTCACACTTTGTGATCCAGCCTGTGTCTTCGTACTTGGTACTCCAAGTTTCTTTCATCAACTAGTTAATTAAACAAGTCTGATGAAGAATTGATTGAGCTGGAATCTTCTCTATAGCAAACAGTAGCTTCTAATTTTAAGTCCTCCTGCCTCAGCCTTCCGAATGCCACTGTCACCACTGTAGTTATCAATGTTTGGGATTTTTTAAATCTATGTAAAAACACATCTCTCTATTCCATATTTCAGAATTTTAAAGTAAAAAATAAGTAAATACAGTCCTTCCTCTGGACACCCTGGACTTTCCATTCCCACATAGACGGTGGTCACAGACCAGTTAGGGCTGCTCTTTCCTTGGGTAGCTAGCGAAAGCCATCAGAGCTGATTCTCTGCTTTGACCATGCAGGACAGGCACTCACTGAAATGCCAGAATATCGACATCAGCAGGCCCCTCAATGCTCGAGTGGTCCCTCAGCCTCAGTCCCCTCAGCGAGTGCTCCTGCCTCTCCACCAGGCCCCACGTGCACCCAGTGGCCCTGCCAGGCCCCTGCCCGCCAATCCTGCAGTCAGGCAGGCCCAGGTATGACTCTCATGCTGACTGGGTGGGATGCAGCTCAAATTCAGGCTCCTCTACTCGCTAACATGTAAACTTGGGCAAATTATCTAACATAACAACTATGAAACGGAATTCAGTTAATCAAATGGTTAACTGAGATAGCCCACATACAGTGCTATAGTATAGCAGTCATGTGACACTTTAATATTATTAGCAATTTTTAAAATATTCAGAGTTGTTTCCACATCAGTACAATGTATCATCTAAACCAGAACTTAAAACTCATCTACTGTGAGCACTTTTTACCTGAGGAATATTTATAGGAAATGACAGGAAAATATTAACAGTCTTTGTTTCTGTGTGAGCAGAAAACATAGAAGTATTAAATCTGAGCTGAGGCATTCTGGGCAGCATTTGTCAGTAGCACATAGTGTGACAGTTGGTGTTGTGTGTTCAAAACCTGCAGTCATGGGAGGTGACATAAGCAGGCGCTGCGAGGCCACTACAGATTCAGTGCACATTTGGCCTTGAAACGGCTTCAGGTTACTGCACGTGAGTTAAAGACCCACAGCTGAAGAAGCTGGGCTTTCAACCACAACATTTTGAGAACAGCAGTGGATACTGATGGCAACTTCTTCAATAATGAAACAATCACTGTTAAATGCTATTGTTCTATTTTCCCATTATTGTTTTTATATATTTATAATTACATCTTTAACATAGAGGTTATTCTCTGTGCACATAGCTTTACAGCCTGTTTCTGCCTTAAAGTCGTTTCTCCATACCTTGCCATTCCAGAGCCTATAAAAATTTTTCTTAACTGCAGCATGCTGCTTGGATGTGGGATAACCTGTGAGAAAGTGAGATATTGAGAGCTGTGGGTTTTGTTTTATAAACAGTTGTTTGGAATAACTAGACAGATAGATTTTGGAGTTCTTTATTCCTTTAGGGATGATTCAAGGGAAATATGAGATTGAAAAACACACAAACCTTTAAATGGCTGGGTAAGTTAAATGTTTGGTTAGAGTATTGCATGTATTTAGGGTCTCCCATTGACACCAGCAAGGACGAGATGACAAAGATAGAGATTGATATTTCAAAGCTTTGCTTATTTGATAGATAAAAACATAGTATTAAGACATTTTCTGTCTTAATAGTTACATCAGTTCCTGGTAATGTATCTGAGTTCATCAGTTTTTGTTTTGATCTGATATTTTCTTAGTTCATTTATCTAGTGTTGTCTCCTCAACATTTTGAGATTTTGGGCTAGGTAAGTGTTATATGGGGAGTCCTTTTGCCTTTGTGGGAAGGTAAACAGCACTGACCCCTATCAACTGATAATAACACTTATAATCATGTTCTGAAATACTGCGAACTGTCTTCTGAGGGTCAACATTTGCTTTGAGGGGAAACAACACCTCACTGGAAATCAATCCATGATCGTCATAGCTTTGTACCAGTATTTTATTGCTTCAGGAAAATGTGGAAACTTGAGCTTTTAGGTCTCATTGCCCTCATTTTTAAATAATGGATATCTTAAAATCATGGCCTTTGGAGCTGGGAAAATGGCTCAGAGGTTAAGAACACTTACTGCTTTTAAAGAAGACCTGGGTTCAATTTCCAGAACCCACATGACTTCTGCAGACTTGCATGTGGCACACATACATTTGGACACATGTATACACATATTTTAAGTGGCCTTTGTAGGCACCAGGAGCCACTTCAGATGGAATTTCTGCTCTTAGCCAAAGGCTTTTCAAAACCAATGAGGAGTTGATTATGTGTGCTCATATATTGATCCCTTCAGCTCTCTTCTGATCTTACACATCTCATCTTTTCCTTTCTGCCTGACAAGACTTTGTTCATTATTCTTTGAAACAAGCCTGTTGTTGGCATGGTATTAGCATCCCTTTGTCTAAAGATGTCTTTCGTTGTGAAGGATATTTTGGCTAGGTATAGAATTCTTGGTTGACATTTTGTGGGAAAGGTTCTTCCCCTTCTGTCTGCACTGTACAGTGATAAGTCCACCAATTTCTTTCCACAGTCTCTGCTCCAGGAAAGTAATGTGGCCGCTTATTTTAGGGAAGGGGTGGTTTTCTCTGTGGTTAAGCTGGAATAAGATCATATATGGCCAAAGTATTTGTTTCCTGGACAGCCCTCTTCCTAGGCTTGTAGCTACAGAGGGGCAGCTTTCCTTGAGTTTGTTTTTATTTCTTTGGTGCCATTTAGTTATTTCCAGATTGCATGTATTTACATATTTCACTTTCTTGTTGTTTCTTTTATATATCCTGGACAGGGCTCTGGCATGCACCCATGTGTACACAGATGGGCCCATCTCTGAGTAGTTCCTTGAGTCTAGAGTCCATCAGGTAGTCTTTCTTTCCCTAATTTTCAGTTTTCAATCAATTACTTAGTGATTTTTTTTGTTGCAAGTACTAAGGAATAAGGTAAGCTGAGGTCTTTCCATCCTGTCACTCACAGCCTCATATCCTTTCGTATTTCTTTTATTGCTGAAAACTCAAGCTACTTTATATCTAGCAGCTCAATAGGGAAAAAAGGTTTGACTTTCAGCAGGTTTCTTTGTCCTAAAAACTTATATGGTAGCCAGTTTCAGGCCATAAACAGGTTACTGCACAAGGAGTCCAGAATTGGCCTTCCTGAGCTCATGCTGGCAAGCACCATGGCTCTGCTTCAGGAGTGTGTTCTGGGAATTATCTGGTGCTGTCTCTGGATGCCTATATATATATATGGTAGTCTTCTTTGCTCATATAGTAGGCATTTCTTTTTAAAGGAATTTCTATCCTTTATTAAAACTCTGATTTCTGACCTATCCAGGACTCTAGTTTTTAATATTGCATCAATGTATCTTTTGTGAATCACTCCTTTCCTGAATGCTCAAAACTCCCTCTCCCACTCACTATCAGTCAGGAACCTTGTATTATATCTTCAGTTGTTTTTATGGACTGCTGATAGACCAGAAAAAAAAACAAATATAAAAGAGGACTATCTTGGTTTACCTTGCTGTAGGGCAGCAGGCACATTCTAAACATGTCTAGGTTATGGGCTTGCTTGAGAATACAGCAGGAGCTGTAAGCCTCAGGACATGCACCACCACTCAGTGCCTTACACACATGTCCTCCATATTCCCACAGGGAATCTGCAAAATAAAGGATAATCTTTACACGGTACACAAAAGGATTATTCCTACAGGAACCCAGTGAATTCCCTCATCCTGTGGCTTCTTAGTCCTCTATTTCAGCAGTGCCACCTCTGTACAGTGCCAGACTGGGACTGATAGACTGCATGACCCAAGAGCAGTTGCGCACAATGGTTTTATCCCACAGTTGTCATTGCCCACAGAAGTCATTGCCCACAGAAGCAGCTCCTTCAAAACAGCCACACAAAAGTCTGTTTTGTGAAACTAAGGGACTCTTCCCCTTGAAGCACCAGTAGCAGGAAACTGCACATCTTCACTCTGAGCTGTGTCTGCCTGGAGACTTTCAGAGACAAGTGAGTTTTCTGTCATCACACGTAGAGACCTGGAATCCATTCCATGCAGGTGTGAACAGTATCTAGAGGTGACTCTTGCTCGGCAGCAGGAATTGAATCCACTGACACTTTACAGCTCCATGGGTACCATCCACACACCATGACACACATGTGCCTCCATGGCCAACCCTGCTGTGCTTGTCCAAATTTATCATGCACCAGGGATGGGGCACGTTGACTAACTTTACATTTAAAGAAAGTGTCATCTTTCTTGAAAACATTTCCTCCTCCATAAACTCAACTCATTCTCTTGACCAAATGCACCTCTGGAATGTGGGCTTCTCATCCTATGCTAAGTCTCTGTGCTGTACCTGCTTGTATCCACTTGCACATGCTATGGGCACATCCTGTGTATACATGTATGGAGATCAGAGAACAACCTGCAGGGGTTAGTTCTCTTTCTGCCTTGCTGAGGCAGGGTTTGTGGTTTGCGGCAGTAGGGTGGATCTCAATCTCCTTCTTTTCATGGAGGAACGCTATGATCATAGATGTGCTTACATGTATCAGGGGCCATTTCCCTGGACTTACAGTGTGCCCGCTGAGGGAAGGAGAGCAGAACAAGGCTCATGGCTGGGAGGATTCTTGAGGTCCCAGGACAGCTCAGCTAAAATCCATCATTCAGTGGAGTCTCACTTATCAGGTTAATTGACTACTTACAGTTTAAAGAAAAGACGCTCAGTGTCCCAGAAAAGAAATACATTTCTCAGCTCACAGAAAACTGTGTCACAGAAGACACAGCTAAGACATGGCAGATTTTCCACTGTCAGATGTGCTCAGGGCCTGAAAGGATTTGAGTGTTGCCTTCAGTTCATCAGTGGCCATTCTCCTAACAAGCAGAGCCTCACCTGTGTGCCACTGGCCCAGCTTTGCCCATTTGCTTTGCTAAACATCTGTCCCACAAAGTGGCATGTGAATGATGCCTACTGATGCATGGGCACACTTGATTTAAGGATCCATTTTTCTTTAAGCACCAGTTTCCAGGGAAATGCTAGTAAGTAAAATCTCAGCGAGTTACAGACCTGAACTAAGCTGAGATCATGCTCCCCATGCATTAGAAACAGAGACTTTTAAAAATTGAACCCATCACCTGGGAAGACTAATTGTTAGTGCACTGTGGTCCTTTCTTGAAAATATTGCTATGTCCGAGAGAATTATCAGTCCTGGTTTGTGCACCATGTATCTACACTGTGGAAATTTCAGGCAAACAGCAATGGAAGAATTCACTTCCACTGTTACATTTATTGCACATGGATGCACGCACACGTGCGTGCGCGCGCGCGTGTGTGTGTGTGTGTGTGTGTGTGTGTGGTGTGTGTGTGTGCGCGCGCGCACTCACATGTGTGTATATTGTTTTGGTACAAGGAGTCTGTGTTGTGCTTTTAATGATTATAAAATCATTTAAATACCCACTAAGCACCGAGTACAGGACATGTGCTACAGAGCTGAGTACCTGGCAGTTCTTTCTACCCCTATGAGCTGAGAGAAGGTGCTACCATAAGCTCCAGCTAACGGAGGAGACAGAGCACAGTAGGCTTCATATTTCATGGAAAGAAGGGAAGTTCAGGAAAGTCAAGGGCTCAAGCCCACATTCTTCACTTGCAGCATTAAAATGGATGTTCAGGGGTTAGAGATTTGGTTTATTTGGTAGAGTGTTTACCTAGCAGACATGAGGTCCTGGGGTTCATAGAAAGGTAGCACGGTGATGTAAGTCTACCCTTATATATGCCCTTGGGAGGTTAGAGTCAGGAAGATCAAAAGTTTAAGGTTAGTCAAGTATAGTGGCTCTCACCTAGGCAGCAGTGGGTGGATCTCTGTGAGTTCAAGGCAAGTCTGGTCTACATAGAGTCTACATAGAGTTCCAGGACAGCCAGAGATACACAGTGATAGAGCCATTCACATGAAAAAGGGGGGAGGGTAAAGAAGGGAAGAGAAAGGAAGGGAGGGGAGGGGAGGGGAGGGAGGGGAGGGGAGGGAAGAAAATTAGGCAGAGGGAAAAAAGAGAATTTACAGTAGAAAGTGTTAGAAACCATAGTCAGAGCAGCAGGACAGCTGCCCTGGCCATCTTCCATCCCCATCTTCGCCACCTTTGCTGTTCGTTGGTGTTATGTAAACCTTCCATTTGGTCCGGAAGGCATGCATCAGTTTTCCTGAACACAACAAAGCCACAGTCAACTTTGTCTTTATAAGGTAGGCCACTGTTGGGGCTGGGGATTTAGCTCAGTGGTAGAGCGCTTACCTAGGAAGCTCAAGGCCCTGGGTTCGGTCCCCAGCTCCGAAAAAAAAAAAAAAGAACCAAAAAAAAAAAAAAGGTAGGCCACTGTTAGCACTATGGCCAGAGCAGGAAGTCACCTATGGTATCACAGCACTTACATGGATGACAACTGTGTGTCTTCTGTAGAGGGCAAATAGATTTTTAGCTATGTTTTGACCAACGCATAATAGTAATCACATGCTTTGTATCTATATCATATATAACCTAAACTATTTGTAAACCAAGACCAGCCAGTCTGGGACAGGCTCTTCCAGGAAAAGGCAGAAACATGGAGCTTTGCTTAAGAAGCAGCAGAAGGAACAGTAGAGGAGACCCACATTCTCTATCCCCTTCAACCAGGGTGATGAGTGACTCTATGGGGCTGTTACTGGGAAGCAACAGCCAATTGTCATAAATGCTTCCACAGGATATAAATGATACCATAGATAATTTAGAACATAGTTTTAGGACAGGCAGGTAACATTCAACTTACCCAGAGGGTTCAGCTCATCCCTCTAACAGTGCCAAGCAGTAAAGTCAGCTCGGAATGATAGAGATGCACTCCCTTCTGACTAGTGTGGTCAAACATGCCCTGGCAATCTGATGACTTAGGTCCTTGCTCATCAGAAATATTGGTATATATTAGAAAGGGAAGTCCATTTGTCAATACACCCTACTAGGGAAGATACAATGTGAAGGAAGAATCTATGTAGCAGCCTTCATTCCCTGGACAAACCATAGGCTGACAGTGGGAAAGAGGGATGGATGGTGTCTTTGTGGGCCTGCCCCAGCTTTCCAAGTCTTGTCCTGTCGCGCCCAACCTCGACCGGCAAGGAGGACACGACCAGCTGTCGCGCGCCTAATGTCCTGCCAGTAAGAAAGACGCGAGGCAACAGGATTCTTCTGCGAGCAAGCCTTTACTGTGTTACAGCTCTTCTTAGTGTTACAGCTCTTCTCAGTGTTACAGCTCTCTTGAACAGGGACCCCGAGCAGCAAAATCGCTCGGCTTATATAGACAACAGTATGCTAATTATCTCTCAAGGATTGGTGGGGCATGGATCACCCCACTACTTGTCCTCCAGGGATTGGCGGAGAATGAGTCACCTCATTAGCATACTAACGGTCAACTGACACCTGGTGCATAAACCGCACATGTGCAGTACCGCTGTTCACCACTAGAGGGAGCCCTACATCTCATTATCGTATGGCCGCCCTAGCAAGGGGACAAGCCTGCACATGCGCAGTAAGTTGTCGACATCCAGACAAGGCTGGATGTCAGCGCCATCTTTGTTTCGCCACGCCGCTCTCTACAACCAGCGAAGATGATCTTCAAGCAGTTTTACTCAGGAACCTTGATACAATCTTCTGACCCCGGGAAATCCCTGCACCACACTTAAATAGCTAGCACTAGCCAATCCTAGCAAGCCACGTGGGGACAGCGGATAGGTTGTACTTTGTGGAAGCGACCAGGCCAAGCAGGAACAGCCAAATAAGGACTTGTTTTTCTCAAGGACTTGTTTTTCTCAATGAGCAGATGGCAGAAACTGGACTTGTTTTTCTTAATGAGGGGAAGGCGGAAACCGGCTCCTTCCCCGGGGCCCGGGGCCCGGGACCTCGCAGCTCTCTACAGTTCCCCCTTTTTGTTTTATTGGCACCCAGACGACACTGGCATATACTGAGCGTGGTGACCCCCCCTGTCTTAGGATCGTCCCTTCGTGTACCTGTCATAGGATTACCTTGTCGTCCTCAAGGCTCCGTGTCTTAGGTGAGAAGGGAAGTTGCCCGTCACTGAGTAGGGTCACTCGATATGCTCAGGGACGATGGAATATGCCAGGGGAAACAGGGCCTAGTAGAGTAAGAGCGACTATATATCTTATATGACTGTTAGCAACACCTGGGGGGGACTGTCCTGCCTCAATGACTGCAAATGCCTGCACGACCATGGCCGCATGCCTCCTCTGTACGAACCTCAACCTGCACAAACACCACAGGCTCACTAGGGAGACCAGCAGCAAGAGTCCAGCTAGGGCTCCCATACCCACCCACTCCCTCAGATGATTCATAGCAGCAGCAATCCAAGATGACAATCCCGTAGCTAGTCCAGCATCCACACGTGTGGAGTTCACGGTCACGATGGCTACACGTAGCTGATCCATTAAGAAATCGAATTCTCCAGTCCAATTACCCAAAAGATAACTTAACAACTCTTTAGACAAATTAAAGGAGTGGGTTTAATGGTCATGATGTATCGGCATGGGTCTCGGGAACACTGATAGTATCCCCCACTGGGGCTCCGTTTTGACCAGCATTTGGGTCACACCAAGAAGTGTTAGCAACAGCAGGATCTTCATTCTTGTTGCACCTCCTGGTCAATCTTTCAGGGACCCACAACGGATCTTGCTGGTCCTGAGGAAACACACAAACAGACCCTCTTCCCCACGCCAGAACAGGATCTGGCCCATGCCATAAGCCAGTGATCACATCTTTCCATTTCACATAACCTTTCAACGTGCCCGCCCGACATTGATGTCGGTCAGCGGCAGAAAGGCCATCATTATCCATTTGTAAATCTTGTAACAATCTTCACCTGTTTAAATTTTTTTTTTTTACAAATATGTGCGAGTTAGAATCTTGAGCCTGTCTGTGATCAAACTGTAAACTGTAGCCAGTGTAACACTGGCAATCTTTAACCACAATCTTTAAGCTTCCCTTTAACACCAGAACACAACCATAACTTTGGAAAACAAAACTCAACCTCCAACAAACCATCTGTTCTCCAAAATCCAGTCTCTCCAAAACACCAAGTCCATTCCTCATGCTTTAAAGTTTGACTGCCAATTCTTGCATATGAATGGATGATGGTGCAGGCTCTAATTCCTCAACAAAGAGACATTGCCCTAAGTTTTTATAAGTCTGGTTTATAGGATAAGAATTATATTAAAATATTATTCCAATTTAGATCTGTTTCCCTGGGTTGACTCATGCCACGTGTTGCCTAAGATTACTCTATTATGAGGTTTAAGTCAACTTTATATTACCAATGTTATAAATTTTTAACCATACCCAATAACTTAAAAACCAGTAACCTTTAACCAAGACATGTAGAGTATATTATACATTTAAAACCAATCAGAAACAAAAACTAAGTGGCTACACATCTCTTTAATATTTAAATCAATCACCATTTTTACCTTTTCTAGCTGTCGTTTTAAGAGAAACACCTAGTCACCTGTTGAGTCCAATAATCCCAGTCTAAGAGAAATAGCCATCAGTTAGTTCCATTACCATAGAAGCTGTGAAGCTCCTGGTGCCTTTAGGATCGGCTAGTGTAAACATTTAGCCAGCCCCCTGGGAGCTTCCCTAGTGGACTTAGGCTTCTAGCTATAGATACAGGCTCCAAAAGCCAATTGAAACTTTTTATTTGTTCCTTTCTTTAAAAAACTACAACAATGGGTGAATCAACCAGCATTTAAAGTTTTAACCATTTTTTTCCTTTTAAACATGAAACACAAAACATTCAAGCAACGAGAAGCAAAACCCAGACATAAACTGACATACATGGACAACTTGGTGCACCAAAGACAAACAATAGACATAGAGGAAAAGAACTAGATGGTGTTCAACCAAAGGGACCCAGATATCCTAAAGGACCCAGAACCAGAAATAAGCACTTCTCCAAGAGGAGCCAGCAAGGAGGCAAGACGTCTCCCACCTCCTTCTGCCTCCAGGAGAGCTCCAAAAAGGCTTAAGCTCATTTCCTTCTTTTGCCAAAGCATCTGTGGAGAGTCCGGGAGGACTGTTTCTCTCAACCCCATTCTCTCTTGTCTAGGGTGTAAACTGTCTCTAGTCAGGGTCCAAAGAGTAAAAGCATCTATGAGAATCAACTTTGCTTCTTTAGATTTTTTTTTTCGGAGCTGGGGACCGAACCCAGGGCCTTGCGCCTCCTAGGCAAACGCTCTACCACTGAGCTAAATCCCCAACCCTTTAGATTTTAACATAACTCTAAAAGAACACATACACAAAAACATTTTACCATTATTACCTTGCCTCCTTTTGACAAGGCTTACTCACCACTACCCCAAATCTTTATCTTTGTACATGCTTTTAATTTCTGTGATCCTTCTGAATTCTGTTTACTGGGGCCTTTCTTGGCCCATTTTTCTCCCAATTTCTCAATCTCCCTTTCCAATCCAGAATATTCAAACCGCCACTAGCTATAAACCAAGGACTGACTTGTTCTATTAATTCCTGTAACACATCCTCAGTATCCGTCCCCTCTGTCTCTCTGTCTGTATCTGATCTTTCCATATCTGTTTCTTTCTTACTTCCTTGCTTTTCCGATCTTCCTGGAGCATTTCAAGAGCCACACGTCCCTTTTCTAATGCTTCCTGACAGCACCTCTGATCCTCCAAGCAACAACGCACTAGATGCCAAACTTGGCGAACTCCTGGTTTTAAGGTTCCTTGGGACCATGCAAGGTCTAAGTCTTCGCCTAGCTTGTCCCAACAGAAAGATTACCCGAGACTGTGAACCAGGGTGCAATGGCTTTACATTCACTCAGAAACCTCTCTATGGTGCTCCTTTTCATCTTCAACGTTCTTGATTCAAACAGCTCCTGAAGAGCCAGAAAAATCGGGTGGGATTGCGAATTTCCTATCACAGTAATAGGCAAAAATGATTCCCAAATGAAAAAGGAGGTTTAGAAGCAGCCACAAAATAAGGAAGATGAAAAAATCCATCGACTACAAGGCTGTCTGTTTTTACCTTCGGTTCGCTACTACTGCGAACTTTCTTGCTCACTACCCTGAAACTTTATAGCCGCTAATTTCCCACGGTCCTTATCGTCCCACCTTACCTTGGGAACTTTTCCAGCGCTGCCCTGACTTCGAGAAGTTCTGATCTCCTTCCCCGGACGGGCCACCACTTGTCGCGCCCAACCTCGACCGGCAAGGAAGACACGACCAGTGAAGATCTTCTTCAAGCAGTTTTACTCAGGAACCTTGATACAATCTTCTGACGCCGGGAAATCCCTGCACCACACTTAAATAGCTAGCACTAGCCAATCCTAGCAAGCTACGTGGGGACAGCAGATAGGTTGTACTTTGTGGAAGCGACCAGGCCAAGCAGGAACAGCCAAATAAGGACTTGTTGTTTTTCTCAAGGACTTGTTTTTCTCAATGAGTAGATGGCAGAAACTGGACTTGTTTTTCTTAATGAGGGGAAGGCGGAAACCGGTTCCTTCCCCGGGGCCCGGGACCTCGAAGCTCTCTACATTGTCCTTATGCCCAAGATCTTTCTTCAATGATATTCCTCTCATGGCTCTTCCACAGTCCTCTGTAAGGCTCCCTTACTGCTGTCTGCAGATGCTATAGATTGGTGCTACTCCATTCAGAAGGTCCTATGGGGTGTTCCTCTTGGGCACACCAAAGTCTCATCTAGTGTAGCAAATAAACTGATATAAGCGTTAGATGGTAGAAACTGGTCGTGTTATGAGCTGATTGTTCCCTACTGGCTGTCCCCCTCAAGGAATCACAGAGTAACAGAAACCTGAGTGTGTTTCACCTCTAAATTTAAGATATGGCTACAGAGGTCTCAGACTAGAGCTGACCTTTCCTGCTCGAGTCTCTGGTAGCCTTGAGACAGACTAGTGTCCTAGGTTTCATGTCACTTATCAATGGGTCATGTGACAGGGCAATCAACTGTCTGTACAGGTAGCTACTGTGATGAATACCTCCATGGCTCACTCTAGAGAGACATCCCTTCAGCTTTGAGAGCAAACACGCCAAAATCAAAACATAGCCCTGGTGCCTTGACCATCACCCTGTTATCTGTTTGCTCTCAAAGCTGAGAGAGGCAGGGGAGGGAGGGAGAGGGTGCTGAAATTCTGCAGTGTATTGTTAGTGCTAGCACACAAGTGGAAATCAGAGGTCTAGGACCACACGGGACAGAGAAGGACTTTTCTCCAGGACATGAGGGAAAAGGAATGATGTTGAGAATACAGACTAAAGAAAACCATGCCAATAGAAGCCCCCTGGAGTCCTTTGTTAGCTCCTACAGAGGAGGCTACATTTTACCAAAGCCATTTTACCACACCTCATATGCAACCACCTATACCATGACCTGACCATGGCAATAGAGCACAGATGAGGGGGACCATTGCTCTCCTCAGGGCATGAGTAGTTTCCACCAGCATCTTGGCTGTTTGGAGACTGATCACTGGGGTGAGCATGCCAGAGCTGAGAGCCATCTGAGAGAGCATGATGAACAAGACTACGAGCATAAATCGGTGATATCTCAGACAAGCTGTAATTACCTTCTAAGTTGCCAGGATAGATCCAGATGCATTAAGACAGACTGTGGCATATTCCTTGCCTCTTTGTCTGCTCAGCAATAAAACCCTGGTGCTATCTTTACTACAGGGACCGGGTAATTAGTCATATTTAACAGCAAAATTAGTATTGCTTTATAAGGAACGATTGCATAACCTGATCCCCTCCCACTGAGCGTGTGCTTTCAGTTTTATATCACACGTGGACATCGTGCTCATAGTTCTATGTTCTATGATGAGAAATGGAGCTTGATCTGTGTGTTCATTGCTCGGGCCTCACTGTCAATCAAACAGCAGCAACTCTTACTCATGGGCGACTGCATGCCAGGCCCTGGGCTAAGCGCTTTTCTGTGTCAGTCCTCATACCACCCCGATGGGAGTTGAGGGGCTTAGGAGGTCCTGTTATCGCTGTACATGGTCACAAGCTCAAAAGCTCAGGACCCGAGTGTGCATAGCTAGGCGTAGTCTTTATTCATGCCTAAGGCGTCTGTCTATATTCTAGAGCCTTCTCGTGTTTCCTTTGATGAAATCTGATGCAGACAGTCACCTGTCTGTCTGGCCCCTGTCCAGCGGCTCTCTGAGCCCAATCTGTCTATTGTTCATTCTTGGTACATCTCCTACGCTGCTGTGGTTTAGTCCACTTCTGTAGTGGCCCTTCGCTCTGCAGGGAGCTGACAGTGAATCTGCTGTTGCAACCTCTGAGCTGCACTCTGCAGCTCAGGAGACATGATCTTAGTACAAATGCTGTGAAAACACAAGAGTTTGAAGTGACATTTGAGTGCTAACGGACACATGGTCTGCCTAAGATAGTGCAGGTCTTGTGTAACTCTTCAAATGTGTTTTGCTGTGTAACCTCAATGGCTGACACTACAGGTGTGCCCTACCCTGCCTAGTCATGACTGTGCTCGATTAATTACCAGGACATACTATCCTGAGCTGTGGGAGGTTCTAACTCCGTTCCCTCAGAGGCCTTTCCCTGCAGTGTTGAGGCCAAGAGTGGACAGCATCATGCTGACCAGACCTGTCATGGGCCCCAGGACAGTGTGAACAATGCTCACTGACAGGTGCTCTCCAGGGACAGCTAGGAAGGCACCCCACGCAGGCTTGGGGTTTCTCATATCTCTGTCAAGCATTTAAAGCTGACACAGGAGTAACTGCTGGTATAATAATTATCTATGCTGGGAACATTTTATGTGTTATTTTATTTAAGATCGCTTACTCCATTTTCTAGATAGGTAGACTTGTTTGAGTCCCAGATCAGAGGCTTTTGTATGTAACTCAATATAAAATATCCCCCAAATTCTCACTCTGTCCCCCGTGGCTAGTGGCACATCACCTCACAGACCCTTACCTGCCCTGCAAGCCACTGCATGGCTCCTTCCCACAAGTTCTGACAAGCATTTGGGTGGAAGAACTACAGCATGTTCTGCAAAGCAATCAGCTCTCTCTCTTCAGATCTTCACACTAAGAGAAAGGCAGCTGTCTTGTGGATCCTGTGCATCCACAATTGTACCAGTATGTAGAAACTGGAAATTGTCTGAAGCCATGGGTAGACTTATATCCACCCTCTGGGATAGAACCCAGCTGTTCACTATACCCCTAAGACCTGTGGAGTCAGATGACTGACATTTGAATGTACCTATGTGATTGCTTTAAATGTTACAGAAAATTTTCCATAAGAAGGCTAAAGATAGGCCCTACCTTACATTGTAGGCAGGTTACACACCCAAGATGAAACCAGGGCTGTGTAGCAGCATGCACTGCCTTCCAGATGTCTGCTAGGTCCCCGGGCCCAGTTCTGGCCATAAAGCTGAGGAGTCACATGTGACCTTTTATCTGTTGCAGGGCACCCACAAGCCCAGCCCTCCTCAGAAGCCTCTGCCTGCTGATCCATTGAGCAGGACTTCTCGGCTCACTGGTGCCTTGGTGAGGACCCCAGGGCAGCAGGAATCTGGGCATCGCCCAGCCCCCATCAGGTGGGTATCATCTAACAATATAGGGTAGCTGGACTAACCACACTGGTGTGCAGGTATCAGGAGTTGAGTCGTGCTTCCTACCTGCCCCTGACATGAGAATGATGGGCGATAAGTGTAGAAATAACCAGGAAGTGGTTACTGCAAACTAGAACTGTGCACATCACCCAGGGCTTTCAGCAATGGCTCACTTACCAGAGAGATCATAGCAGGAGGTAGGTGCCCCAGGAAAGCTGAGCTGCTGCCAAGGGCCCAGCCTGCTCTCCAACAGGCACTAAAGAAAACACTGTATCTGTATGAAGGTTGGACCTCCACCATCTTCACCAAGTCTTTCTCCGCCTAGTCCATGGGCTGAGGCGTGAGTCCAGGTTGGGAGATTATGGAGAAATGAGGGCTAAGCAGCTGCTCAGTAACTGGAGCCCTAGGGGCTTCTCCACGGCTGAGTGACCCGTGCAGGCTATCTCTGGCTGGGATCAGCTCCGCCCTCCCCCACAGGTGAAGAGGCAGATGGCAGCCCAAGCTCTACTCATACGGGGAGAGGTTACCCACAGCTGCGACTGAAGCTGGCCCGTGCCTTTGCAACTTAGCCGGTGTTAAATATTATAGCATGCCAGGTTGCATTTAAATCAGGGCGATATAAAGACTCAAAACACTGCTCTGAGAGACTTGCCGCTGAGGCTGCTCACATCAGGTATCTCTGAGGTGGAATCCATGGCACGCTGGGTACTCTCCCATCTTCCATGTTTGCCGGTGTAGCTGGGAGCATTGACAACATGGAAATCAGTAAAGGCTGCAGCTCCACCTCTTATTACCCTTGTGGGCTTTTTGTTATTTTGATTTTCTCGGTTCTTAGGTTAGAAAATGCTGGACAAGAGCTGCATACCCCGAGCCTTGGTCTCCCTAGTAGCCCAGGCTGACCCGAACCTCCTGGTCCTTCACCCTTCTTTGTATTGGGATTATAAGTGTGAGCCACCATGCCCGTCAGCAGATTGTTTAACCCACAGCCTACTCGTCTGACTTGCATGCCCTTTAGCAGGCCATGAGCTCTTTGAGCACCAGAGAACCAAAGGTACTGACTGGTGGCCAGGCGGCATGCTCAGTAATTCCTATCTCTGCAGGGGAAGGCACACATCAGTGATTCATTACGGCTCTTGGGAAGAATGTTGGCCTAGGAAAAGAAATGACTACCTCATAAATCTCAGAGATAATGCTGGTCAAAGGGTTAGGAGAGCAGTCTAGTTCACCACTGTAGAAATGCAGGAAAAAGCCGCATAGCATTTCGGTTACTTTTGATAATCTACTACATTTAAACACCTCATGGAAGTGATGGGGCGGTCAGGGGAGCATTCCTCTTCATAATGCCCCCAAGTGGCACCCCATCTTAACCTCCACTGATGGCAGCCTGGCTCCCCATCTCCTGAGCTGCGCACTGTGATCCTGTAGCCACTAGGCATGTCGGAGCTGGTTAAAAATAAAATGGAAATATACAAAAGTGTGAATAAACACGTGCCAGGTTTCGAACACTCGATGCCCTCAGCACTTTATGTAGATTGCATACCAAGATGCTGACAAGAACTAAATGAACCTTGGTGATAAAACTGAACTCACCTATGTCACACAGAATTTAAGACTGGAGAGATGGTTGGCTCAGTGCTGAGGAGCATTTGCTGTTCTTCCAGAGGGATCAGACTTCAGTGTCCGGCACTCATGTTGGGTGACTCACACTATCTGTAACTCTGGCTCCAGAGGGATCAGAAATGGCCACTTCTGGCCTCCACTGGGGCAGTAGAATGTCGTAGGTCACTGGGAGTTCTGCAGTAATGTCCTTCCTATGGTTAGCATCTCCACCCTCCCACACCCACCCCTGTAAGCTAACCTGGCCTCCAGTCTCAGTTGGGGGATCTGTGGGCTCTAACCTAGGAGATGCACCAGTGTGCAAGGGCAGCCTTCTCCTAAGGTCAGAATGTGGAACCAAACAGCTTCCGAAGTCTAACTGGAATTCTGTTTTCCCCTCTCTGGCTTGCTCTTGACTCAGACCTGCCCCTAAGCATCAAGTACCTAGACTCTCCCACAATGCCTACATCAAGTGAGAAGCCAGCCCAGACCGGTCCTCAGCAGTGAAGACAGAAGTTTGCACTATCTTCGACTCCATCGGAGTTGTTTTGTACCAACTTTCAGAATTTCTAAAGTGTTTAAAACACCATTATTTCCAGAACTTGGAGCTCCTGCCATCCGTCGGTGCTGTGCCGTGGTGCTTTGTGTACTTGCTCAGGTCCTTGTAAGTTATTAATTTATGCAGAGTGTCTATTACCGCGCAGGGCGCCGTAGCAGGCATTTGTGCCATCACGGGGCTTTTCTACAGAAGGAAGGCAACTCGTGCTTTTGTTTTTCTGGAGGACTTGAAATATCCTGCTTGATGGGACCCAAGATGAGATGTTTACTTTCTGTTTGAGAACTTATTGGAAAACAGCTCCCCCACGTCCCAAGGCTGTGTTATGGTACCAGACACACAGCTCAGGACACCCCAGGTGGAACCTGGAATGGCTTTTATTTTATTTTTTATTCTTTGGAATCCCTGTCTTGGGTTGTAGCCAGGGGCTTCAGGAAGGTCTCAGCGTGCCTTCAGGCCTGTACCCTGAAGTTCTAGACAACAGGTAGGCTCTGGTTTCTAACCAGCAGCTTTGAAGAGAACCTGGGGTACTGAAAAGAAGGTTTGAGGCCACACCAGGATAGAGACTGGAACCCTAATCTGGACAAACATTTGACCTTGACCTGAGCAGCCACGAGCACCTCTGGAGAGCAAGGACGGCTGTGGTGCTGCCGGGGCTTTGCTTTGGGAGCTGCCGGGAGCGTCTCTCTGGCTGCCCTGTGCACAGTGCTCGCTGGCGTGGGCACGTTGTTTACATTGGGAACAGTGGTATTTCTACAAGGAAGCCACTGCCTGGGCACTGCAGACCTCTGTCTCCTGCCCATTTAGAGTTAAGCAAATTACCACATTGTCTTCTTGACTGTAATACAATGACCCTGTGTTCTGACAGATAGAGGAGGCTTTCTAAGGGACCATAACCATTTTCAGATGTGAACTGGTAACCAGATCTAGTCGATCAACTCTGGAGATAGAAATCTCCTTTTTTACTGCAAGGCTCAACTTATTAAAAATTAGGCAGAATCCATATGTTTGCAAAAGCTATAACCACATGGAATGCTATTCTCATGGTACAGTCTAAGTCTGGTATCCGTATTAGTAGCCACTGGACAAAGAACCCAAAGTTACCCATGTGTTCTCTTCAGGGCATCCTAATTTCTTCAGCATAGGCACTCAGTCTTTCTCTCACTCTGAACAAACCTGTTAACCCATTCTAAGATGGCGAGGCAATCCACTCCCTAATACTGACTTTGCTCCTGAAAGGCAAACTTGGTCAAGCAACTCTTTACCTTTATTCTGTCAATGTCTGACTGGGAAGCTACCTTTAGAAGCAGATCTTCAAGATGCCTCAACCCATTGGCATGAAAGATATAATTTTTAAAAGTTATGTAAGGCAAAATGCCAGAGGCCTTCCCTGCCTCCAGATGGGTGGATGCCTAGCTCTCACATTAAAAGGTAACTGACAGCAGTTCTGTACCTCATCTGACTGCTCTAAGACCAAGGCTTCTTTGGAAGGGTCACATTAGTGGCTGGTCTGTGCCTTGAAGCAGAAGGAAAATGCAGACATAGAATCTGGTTCACTTTCTAGAATCTGAGTCTGTATTCAGTGTTGGGAAGCATGGTCTTCATGACAGAGTAAATAAATCCACATCACTGATGCATAAAAGAACAGCTCTTAGAACATGCTTCTTTTCCTGGCACAGAAACAATGTTGCTGCCACTGAAATGCATACAGAATTTTTTAACTGATATGGCATTGGGTAGTTGTATTAAGGCCAAACATACACAACTGTAAAGCCTTACAGAGTTGTGTGAGCATTGTCTTTGGAGACACGCAAAGCCTTAGCTGGAGTATGTGAGCCCCTCCTCAGGGTGGGAGTGAAGGGGAAGCTAAGAACATATATTTCTTCTGTCATACAGATGACAGAAGAACTTTGGTTTTAGCGGACCAGAGAGAGTTTAGTTTAAAGGAAGTTGGAGCCATGATCTTCTGCCATTTCCCGAGTGGCCACTAAGGATGCTGATGGTACCTTGCCAGCTGTGCATTGCCTACTTGTTTGCTTTTACAGAGCCATGCATACATTTCTGAATAAGGACAGATTTAATCCTGATATTCCCTTACCGGACAGACAGTGTTACTAAAGGAATACCTCTAAGGTATAGTAGTTATCAATTAAAGCATATTTAGCAGTAACTTCAATTTTAACAAAATTGGGAACCAGTAACTAGTGTTGGGCTCTTTTGATACAGGGCAGGTTCTCTCTCCCTTTCTCCATCCTTCAAATGACAGAAACCAAAGTGAATACAGTCCAATTGCAGTCTATCTTATGCTTATACACACTAGAGGTATGATTAGCAGTGGTTGAGTCTTGGGAGACCAGCCCTGAAAAAATCCAGTAGGTCAAGAGCCTAGACATGGGGTGTGGCTGGATGTTCTCCTTTCCTTCCTACATTGAGGAATAGTTATAGGTTATGTGACCCCACTTCACAGGCAAGTGGGAGGCAAACCTTGCAGGCATTCCACTTAAAAGCTGGTCTCCTACCATAGTCCCAAGTCTGTTTTCCCAGCAGCACATGGAAAGCAACAGTACAGTTTTCCATTTCAAAATATGCATGCCGAGTTTGCACTCTGTGTGAGTGTTTCCAGGTTACACATGTGGGATGACATCACAGAAACCACACAAGCAACAAATTAAATTCTACGGGAAGAAATACTCCTGACTGGTCTCTGAGGAGACATTTTTATGCCTTCTTAACTTTATTAGGAATTCTCAGGCTGAAGCTATGGGTCATTGTTCTCCAACAAATCAATACAAGCCATCAATGCACTAAGAACTGCCAAACCCTGATCTGTGTGAATGTTCTTAGGAGCCTGTGATCCCCATGGTGCTACAAAGAGGCTGGAGCTGGGCCAATGAGAAGGCCTAAGAATCCTCCTGCCTTCAGCAGATGTTTACTGAGCACTCTGAGCCAGCAACACCACACCAGTAACTGGGAGGACAGCAGCTGGGCAGTAGGGTGCCCAGCCACTTGAATCTCTTTTCCTCTGAGGCATGTTTTAATCCTCTTATATCAGACCCCAGCCAGGGGACACTTTGTCTACAGATCCTCCCCCACAGTTTTCAGATGGCCTAAGCCATACACAAATGACTCAGACTAAGAAACATCAGTACTCCCAGAAGCCCCAAGAGCTGATTTTTGAGCAGTATGACAAGTGGAAGAGGATATTACAGAGGCCATTTTTTTCTCCTCCTCCCGCTCATACTAGAAGCTAGCCCTCCACTCCTAGCTCCTCCACACAAGTTGGCAGTGGTTCCATTACACCAATGGCACAGGAAAACACAGGTACCGGTTTGCCTTCCTCCCTTGCCAATCACAAGTGCCTTACTCTGACCAGACCCTATGCCGAAACCTCTCTCGTCCAAGAGAACCAAATCTCTACATTTGTTACTACTTCAAGTCAATGTGGTAACTGCTACTCTTCAAGATTCACCTAAACAGTACAGTCCAACCTTCTCCAGGGCCACAGCACAGAGCAACCTCTAGCACACACCAGCCTTGAATCTGTTCCACAGCATATCAACCACAGTAACCTCCCTCCCTCCCACTGCCTCGCTCTAATTACAAGGTGAAGTTGGCCATAAAAAAAAATCAAGTTAGCACTGATTACAAAATGCTTTTGATGCAACCTGAATTTCCCAGTGCTTTTAAACTCTGACGATGCTCTGGGATCTGTGAGCCCCATGCTCAGAGCCACTGGGCAGTTGGAGAACCCTTGCAGGAGACATCTGCACACACATGAATGTACCGTTTCCATGCCTTTTGTGGAGAACATACACACATACATGCATACTTTCATTCACACACATACACACATATACACACTTACATTAGTAATAGTTTATTATCAAACCACGGCAAGCTCTTCTCATATAAGACACACTGGGATAAGAGAGTGTTGAGTGTGGAGTTGTTAGGACCCTCAGTAGTGGACAGAGATTGCCAGGAGGCCTAACACTCAGGAGTCATCTTCAACTGGGAAATGACTTGCCCCCTGCAAGTTGAAAGCCCCACCACTTGCCTACCTTTCTACACCTTCAAAGAGCATGTTCTGTGATACCTGTAATTCTCCAAGAAAGTAACATTTTAGCCCTTAATTTAGCACATTTAAATAAAGACAGAGTCGATGTCAGGTAACTTCTTCACAAACAAATCAGATGCTGGTTTGCGTTCGCTGGCCTGTGTGTTGGTACTTCCTAAAGCAGTGATCAGAAAGCACACAAATCTCCTGAGAGACTAGAAACAGAATGAGCAGCCCTCCCATCAGGGCAACGTGGTAGTGGTTGGGATAGCCAGTCATCTGAATGTTTGTGGTAACAAACAACACAACCTGAACTGGCCACAGGCTGCTTAGCTCCGTTCTCATTAATGTTAACATCTCAGTTAACCGGCACAGCCATTCTGCAGGGCTTTGTCCATTGATAGCGCTTTGGTTAGCTCATGTTTTCACATTTGTATGTTACATGCTGTTATTTTTGTATGCATTTCTCATATGGAGGGATCTACAGGTAAACACAGCCTCCTAGTTCAGTAGAAAATGACATTGTTAAGAGTATTATATCCAATAAAGAGTAAACAGAAAAACTTTGAGTGTGTTATCCAGAATGTTATTGATACATAACTAAGGGGAAAGTCTTGTGCAGCAAAATATACCTATGTACTCATTCACTTATAAGAGTAAGGGCATCTTGGAGCATTGCACAGGCAACTGAAAAGAAGTGTTGAAATGGCCAAGGTATGTGTGCTGCCAATCCTGGGAATGGAGCGGGAAGAAAGTGCCTGTTAATACACAGCACTGCGGAGACAGAGGGGGAATAATGTGACTTCATAAACTACCAAAACAATTTTAAAATTCATATTATTATAGAAAAGTTCAAAAAGTAATCAATCTCATAAAAGTATCAGATTGGCAGCAATGAAAATCTAAATGTAATACTGACATATTTTTAAAATAGCATCCAACTTCATAAAAAAACTGCAGAAAAAATATATATACTCAAATTATAGCAAAAAAAAAAAAGAGAGAAATCTTTGTCCTTACTACTCAATCCAAAACAAAGCAAGTAGGTTTTGTGATGTCACTGTGTGACTGACAAATCAAATCTACACACAGCAAACAGGCACTCCGAATGCACAGAATCTGAAATCTACCCTAGCGCCTCTCAAAATCAAAGAATAATAATTTAAAAAAATGTGTGCCCTAGAAATACAGGAATTCTTCAGCCACCTAGAGAATAGCAAATGTAACTCTGGAAATGATGTATGTGATGAACTGTTTCTCAAACTTCCAGCATTAGAAGCATTTGCCTGTTGTCCTTAAAATCCACCCCTCTGATATCCATCCAGTTCAGAGGGTCTCAAGGGGAATCCCACAAAGGTAGTTAGCAGGTGACCCCACTGCATCTATGAACTCAAATGTTCAGTAAAAGAAACCCTTGTACTAGAACACAAATTACTAAATGAAAGAGTGACAGTGAGTGATCTCAATGTCTTTAAAAGAAAAACCAAAAACCTTGCATAAAAAATAAATTTGTAAAAATAAAGCATGAAATTTAATGAGTTTGATATACAGAACCATGAGTTACTGGGGGCGGGGCATGAGTAAACAGGCTATAAATCATCTTCTAATCATCAGACAAAAGGAACAAGAAATACATGTAGGCTTTGAGCATGCAGACCCAACAGTGGACAATGTCACCAAGCTCTCTGCTGAGGAGGATGTGAGGTGACCCAGAGAGGATGGTAAGCTGGATGTCGCTGCTGGTCATGAACAAAGCATGAGAGGATAACCCTTATCAGAAGGTAAAATGCCCATGCAGCATCCACATACAGAATTAGACACAGCCACAGATCAAGTCCCCAGGTGGGAGCTCTCTGAAGCCTGCAGAGCAGAGCTGAAAACTGGCCACATCTGAGTCAGTATGTGGCTGTTTTCTCTACTGCTTTCCCACTGTGAAACCTTGGTTACCTTTTCATGGGCCTTCCCTGGTTTGTTTGTTTGTGTGTTTGTTTGTTTGTTTGTTTGTTTTTGTTTCTTTTTTTTTAAAAAAAGAGTCCACTCCCATGAGGGTTTTTCTAGCTGCTTTATTAGAAGGCTAAATGAACCAGTTTGTCCCTAGAGACACAAAATGTACATGGTCCTGCTGGTGTTTAATCTTGGTCCAGCTAAAACGTCCCACATTTCTATCTTTGGGCTCTTAACTAACAGACTTTGTGGTGGTTAACCCTTCTTTGTCTACAACCTATCCAATTTGCTGCCAAAATCGTATCTGCTCTCAAAACTACATGTAATACACCAATCAGTGGTGAAGCTGTCCAGGGGCTGGGTCCTTTCACCACAGAGGTGAGCATGTGCAAACACATGAACTCATAGGCCTGCCCTCCCAGCACTGTCCTTCAACTGAACACTGCGAACAGAACAGCACCAGTCCACAGATATGTATTCTGAGCTTTGATGTGAGGCCAAGAGACTAAGAGAAAACTCCTGGGTGTTAGGAGGAGCCCCGCTGCAGGAGGCAACCAGCCGGGCCTGCAGTGGGGCGGGAGAGATAATAAGAAACACATGAGGAGAAGGTGGCCAGTAGGCCTGAAGCATCTCGAGGACAGCTGGAGTGGGAGGAGACAGGAGTGGAGACCTGTGTGCACTCATTTGTGTAGCACCAGTGCGTAAATATTTGGTTTGGTGTCTAACTGCACAGGCACAGGGCAAGAAAACACTGCTGTTCTTTGGAGACCCAGTGACGAGACCACATGTGAGCGTGCTTAGGTAAAAAGATGTATTTCAATGTGGGAAGAGTTGCCCATTACATAAAAGTCACTGTGAATCTTCAACTAAATAAATAAACATCTCATCCTCAGAGATGCTACACGTCATGAGTTCAGCCCGGTGGTCGCAGTTTGCTCTTCGCTCAGGTCGGTCCGTCAGACGCTCCATCAGGTCTGCCCTGTTCAGTGGACAGAGGACTTCCTTGGCATCTTTTTTTTCCTTTCTTCTAGTAAGGAAAGCACATTCTAGAAAAAACACAACCAACAGGTAGCTGTTCTTCAAGGTTTTGGCAGGTTCTGTGAATCTGAAAGAACTACAAAATCAGTTTTGATAGCCAGGAGGGAAGTCCTCACCTGTCTGTCAAAAACTCTGGCCATTTCTAGGACACCTTTGCCAAACTGGAAAGAAACACAACTTCCTTAATTTGATCACAGATTAGAGTGCACAATTCTCATACATTTCTCTCTTCTCTAAGGATCCCAGTAATCATTACCTCGTTTTTCACTGTTGCATCTGCCCCTTTGTCAAGAAGTAGCTGAACTAACTGTTCGTGATTATTTAAGACAGCGACCTGGAAACAGAAGAATTGGTGTGAGAAGGACTCTCCTCCAGCTGTGCTCCCCTCCAGCATGGGCCTCAAACACATAGAGACTGTAATCACCTTCCCCACTTATTAATGGCTAGGGGATACTATACAAGCAAACCCAGGGCTCAGATACAAGCTGCTCAACTCCCAAGCCACAAGTAGTGGTACCAAAACCCGAGACCCGGGGAGAACGGTGTACCATGAGAGGAGTCTTTCCATCTTTGTCCCTCACGTTCACGTCAGCCCCAGCCTCGATGAGGAGTGAGGCCACCTTCTGGCTTCCTGTCACAGCAGAGACTCTCATGAGTGGCGTCCATCCTGAACCAGTGTCCACAACATCTACCTATGTCGCCAAAGAGACACCTGCCTCAGTCCCACCATTTTCCTGTGGCTTCACTGGGAAGACATAGAGGGGTGTGCACTTCTCCAGACGTCCTCATTTCCTAGACCTTGGTGAGATGGCTGAATCCATGTCTGTGTTCTGGGAGGGGATTGGCTGAGTCTCTCAGGAGGTTCCCTGAGAGACCCCACTCCTCACTGCCATACTGTCTGTTAAATGGAATAAGTGGGGATAGGAAGGGACCAACACCTCCTCCTCACACTGGCCCATGATCTCCTTAGCTGTATTTTTTAAACTTTTTAAAGATTTACTTGCTGACACCCGCGGATCCCGGCCCACAGCAGCTCTCTGCTCCCAGACACCGTGGGAAAGAGACCTCACCGCCTGGTCAGGTGGGCACTCCTGAGGCTGCATAAGCTCCCGGAAGGGGCGGCACAGGTCTTCCTGGTTGCTGCTGCCGCAAAGAGCCCGTGGGCAGCACCCCACGAGCGAACTTGAGCCTCGGGACCACAGGTAAGACCAACTTTTCTGCTGCAAGAAAGCTGCCTGGTGAACTCAAGACACAGGCCCACAGGAACAGCTGAAGACCTGTAGAGAGGAAAAACTACACGCCCGAAAGCAGAACACTCTGTCCCCATAACTGACTGAAAGAGAGGAAAACAGGTCTACAGCACTCCTGACACACAGGCTTATAGGACAGTCTAGCCACTGTCAGAAATAGCAGAACAAAGTAACACTAGAGATAATCTGATGGCGAGAGGCAAGCGCAGGAACACAAGCACCAGAAACCAAGACTACATGGCATCATCGGAGCCCAATTCTCCCACCAAAACAAACATGGAATATCCAAACACACCAGAAAAGCAAGATCTAGTTTCAAAATCATATTTGATCATGATGCTGGAGGACTTCAAGAAAGACGTGAAGAACTCCCTTAGGGGAACACAGGAAAACATTAATAAACAAGTAGAAGCCCATAGAGAGGAGACACAAAAATCCCTGAAAGAATTACAGGAAAACACAATCAAACAGTTGAAGGAATTAAAAATGGAAATAGAAGCAATCAAGAAAGAACACATGGAAACAACCCTGGATATAGAAAACCAAAAGAAGAGACAAGGAGCTGTAGATACAAGCTTCACCAACAGAATACAAGAGATGGAAGAGAGAATCTCAGGAGCAGAAGAGTCCATAGAAATCATTGACTGAACTGTCAAAGATAATGTAAAGCGGAAAAAGCTACTGGTCCAAAACATACAGGAAATCCAGGACTCAATGAGAAGATCAAACCTAAGGATAATAGGTATAGAAGAGAGTGAAGACTCCCAGCTCAAAGGACCAGTAAATATCTTCAACAAAATCATAGAAGAAAACTTCTCTAACCTAAAAAAAGAGATACCCATAGACATACAAGAAGCCTACAGAACTCCAAATAGATTGGACCAGAAAAGAAACACCTCCCGTCACATAATTGTCAAAACACCAAACGCACAAAATAAAGAAAGAATATTAAAAGCAGTAAGGGAAAAAGGTCAAGTAACATATAAAGGCAGACCTATCAGAATCACACCAGACTTCTCGCCAGAAACTATGAAGGCCAGAAGATCCTGGACTGATGCCATACAGACCCTAAGAGAACACAAATGCCAGCCCAGGTTACTGTATCCTGCAAAACTCTCAATTAACATAGATGGAGAAACCAAGATATTCCATGACAAAACCAAATTTACACAATATCTTTCTACAAATCCAGCACTACAAAGGATAATAAATGGTAAAGCCCAACATAAGGAGGCAAGCTATACCCTAGAAGAAGCAAGAAACTAATCGTCTTGGCAACAAAACAAAGAGAGTGAAAGCACACAAACATAACCTCACATCCAAATATGAATATAACGGGAAGCAATAATCACTATTCCTTAATATCTCTCAACATCAATGGCCTCAACTCCCCAATAAAAAGAAATAGATTAACAAACTGGATACGCAATGAGGACCCTGCATTCTGCTGCCTACAGGAAACACACCTCAGAGACAAAGACAGACACTACCTCAGAGTGAAAGGCTGGAAAACAACTTTCCAAGCAAATGGTCAGAAGAAGCAAGCTGGAGTAGCCATTCTAATATCAAATAAAATCAATTTTCAACTAAAAGTCATCAAAAAAGATAAGGAAAGACACTTCATATTCATCAAAGGAAAAATCCACCAAGATGAACTCTCAATCCTAAATATCTATGCCCCAAATACAAGGGCACCTACATACGTAAAAGAAACCTTACTAAAGCTCAAAACACACATTGCACCTCACACAATAATAGTGGGAGATTTCAACACCCCACTCTCATCAATGGACAGATCATGGAAACAGAAATTAAACAGTGATGTCGACAGACTAAGAGAAGTCATGAGCCAAATGGACTTAACGGATATTTATAGAACATTCTATCCTAAAGCAAAAGGATATACGTTCTTCTCAGCTCCTCATGGTACTTTCTCCAAAATTGACCATATAATTGGTCAAAAAACGGGCCTCAACAGGTACAAAAAGATAGAAATAATCCCATGCGTGCTATCGGACCACCACGGCCTAAAACTGGTCTTCAATAACAATAAGGGAAGAATGCCCACATATACGTGGAAATTGAACAATGCTCTACTCAATGATAACCTGGTCAAGGAAGAAATAAAGAAAGAAATGAAAAACTTTTTAAAATTTAATGAAAATGAAGGTACAACATACCCAAACTTATGGGACACAATGAAAGCTGTGCTAAGAGGAAAACTCATAGCGCTGAGTGCCTGCAGAAAGAAACAGGAAAGAGCATATGTCAGCAGCTTGACAGCACACCTAAAAGCTCTAGAACAAAAAGAAGCAAATACACCCAGGAGGAGTAGAAGGCAGGAAATAATCAAACTCAGAGCTGAAATCAACCAAGTAGAAACAAAAAGGACCATAGAAAGAATCAACAGAACCAAAAGTTGGTTCTTTGAGAAAATCAACAAGATAGATAAACCCTTAGCCAGACTAACGAGAGGACACAGAGAGTGTGTCCAAATTAACAAAATCAGAAATGAAAAGGGAGACATAACTACAGATTCAGAGGAAATTCAAAAAATCATCAGATCTTACTATAAAAACCTATATTCAACAAAACTTGAAAATCTTCAGGAAATGGACAATTTCCTAGACAGATACCAGGTACCAAAGTTAAATCAGGAACAGATAAACCAGTTAAACAACCCCATAACTCCTAAGGAAATAGAAGCAGTCATTAAAGGTCTCCCAACCAAAAGAGCCCAGGTCCAGACGGGTTTAGTGCAGAATTCTATCAAACCTTCATAGAAGACCTCATACCAATATTATCCAAACTATTCCACAAAATTGAAACAGATGGATCACTACCGAATACCTTCTATGAAGCCACAATTACTCTTATACCTAAACCACACAAAGACACAACAAAGAAAGAGAACTTCAGACCAATTTCCCTTATGAATATCGACGCAAAAATACTCAACAAAACTCTGGCAAACCGAATTCAAAGAGCACATCAAAACAATCATCCACCATGATCAAGTAGGCTTCATCCCAGGCATGCAGGGATGGTTTAATATACGGAAAACCATCAACGTGATCCATTATATAAACAAACTGAAAGAACAGAACCACATGATCATTTCATTAGATGCTGAGAAAGCATTTGACAAAATTCAACACCCCTTCATGATAAAAGTCCTGGAAAGAATAGGAATTCAAGGCCCATACCTAAACATAGTAAAAGCCATATACAGCAAACCAGTTGCTAACATTAAACTAAATGGAGAGAAACTTGAAGCAATCCCACTAAAATCAGGGACTAGACAAGGCTGCCCACTCTCTCCCTACTTATTCAATATAGTTCTTGAAGTTCTAGCCAGAGCAATCAGACAACAAAAGGAGATCAAGGGGATACAGATCGGAAAAGAAGAGGTCAAATATCACTATTTGCAGATGATATGATAGTATATTTAAGTGATCCCAAAAGTTCCACCAGAGAACTACTAAAGCTGATAAACAACTTCAGCAAAGTGGCTGGGTATAAAATTAACTCAAATAAATCAGTTGCCTTCCTCTATACAAAAGAGAAACAAGCCGAGAAAGAAATTAGGGAAACGACACCCTTCATAATAGACCCAAATAATATAAAGTACCTCGGTGTGACTTTAACCAAGCAAGTAAAAGATCTGTACAATAAGAACTTCAAGACACTGAGGAAAGAAATTGAAGAAGACCTCAGAAGATGGAAAGATCTCCCATGCTCATGGATTGGCAGGATTAATAGAGTAAAAATGGCCATTTTACCAAAAGCAATCTACAGATTCAATGCAATCCCCATCAAAATACCAATCCAATTCTTCAAAGAGCTAGACAGAACAATTTGCAAATTCATCTGGAATAACAAAAAACCCAGGATAGCTAAAGCTATCCTCAACAATAAAAGGACTTCAGGGGGAATCACTATCCCTGAACTCAAGCAGTATTACAGAGCAATAGTGATAAAAACTGCATGGTATTGGTACAGAGACAGACAGATAGACCAATGGAATAGAATTGAAGACCCAGAAATGAACCCACACACCTATGGTCACTTGATTTTTGACAAAGGAGCCAAAACCATCCAATGGAAAAAAGATAGCATTTTCAGCAAATGGTGCTGGTTCAACTGGAGGGCAACATGTAGAAGAATGCAGATCGATCCATCCTTATCACCCTGTACAAAGCTTAAGTCCAAGTGGATCAAGGACCTCCACATCAAACCTGATACACTCAAACTAATAGAAGAAAAACTAGGGAAGCATCTGGAACACATGGGCACTGGAAAAAATTTCCTGAACAAAACACCAATGGCTTATGCTCTAAGATCAAGAATCGACAAATGGGATCTCATAAAACTGCAAAGCTTCTGTAAGGCAAAGGACACTGTGGTTAGGACAAAACGGCAACCAACAGATTGGGAAAAGATCTTTACCAATCCTACAACAGATAGAGGCCTTATAGCCAAAATATACAAAGAACTCAAGAAGTTAGACCGCAGGGAAACAAATAACCCTATTAAAAAATGGGGTTCAGAGCTAAACAAAGAATTCACAGCTGAGGAATGCCGAATGGCTGAGAAACACCTAAAGAAATGTTCAACATCTTTAGTCATAAGGGAAATGCAAATCAAAACAACCCTGAGATTTCACCTCACACCAGTGAGAATGGCTAAGATCAAAAACTCAGGTGACAGCAGATGCTGGCGAGGATGTGGAGAAAGAGGAACACTCCTCCATTGTTGGTGGGATTGCAGACTGGTACAACCATTCTGGAAATCAGTCTGGAGGTTCCTCAGAAAATTGGACATTGAACTGCCTGAGGATCCAGCTATACCTCTCTTGGGCATATACCCAAAAGATGCCTCAACATATAAAAGAGACACGTGCTCCACTATGTTCATTGCAGCCTTATTTATAATAGCCAGAAACTGGAAACAACCCAGATGCCCTTCAACAGAGGAATGGATACAGAAAATGTGTTACATGTACACAATGGAATATTACTCAGCTATCAAAAACAACGACTTTATGAAATTCGTAGGCAAATGGTTGGAACTGGAAAATATCATCCTGAGTGAGCTAACCCAATCACAGAAAGACATACATGGTATGCACTCATTGATAAGTGGCTATTAGCCCAAATGCTTGAATTACCCTAGATCCCTAGAACAAACGAAACTCAAGACGGATGATCAAAATGTGAATGCTTCACTCCTTCTTTAAATGAGGAAAAAGAATCCCCTTGGCAGGGAAGGGAGAGGCAAAGATTAAAACAGAGACTGAAGGAACACCCATTCAGAGCCTGCCCCACATGTGGCCCATACATATACAGCCACCCAATTAGACAAGATGGATGAAGCAAAGGAGTGCAGACCGACAGGAGCCGGATGTAGATCGCTCCTGAGAGACACAGCCAGAATACAGCAAATACAGAGGCAAATGCCAGCAGCAAACCACTGAACTGAGAATAGGTCCCCCGTTGAAGGAATCAGAGAAAGAACTGGAAGAGCTTGAAGGGGCTCGAGACCCCAAAAGTACAACAATGTCAAGCAACCAGAGCTTCCAGGGACTAAGCCACTACCTAAAGACTATACATGGACTGACCCTGGACTCTGAACCCATAGGTAGCAATGAATATCCTAGTAAGAGCACCAGTGGAAGGGGAAGCCCTGGGTCCTGCTAAGACTGAACCCCCAGTGAACTAGACTATGGCGGGGAGGGTGGCAATGGGGGGAGGGTTGGGAGGGGAGCACCCATAAGGAAGGGGAGGGGGGAGGGGGATGTTTGCCCGGAAACCGGGAAAGGGAATAACACTCGAAATGTATATAAGAAATACTCAAGTTAATAAAAAAAAAAATTTAAAAAAAAAAAGATTTACTTGCTTTTGTATGTTTTGAGTATTTTGCCTGCATGCTGTGTCTGTGTGCCATGTTACCAGAACCTCTGGAACTGAGTACAGACTGTTGTAAGCCGCCATGTGGGTGCTAGGAATCAAACCCCTGTACTCTGGGAGCCATCTCCCAAGTCTCTGATTGTAATTTTAAGTGTTTACTCTTTTCTTTTTCTTTCTTAGTTTGAGATGGGGCCTTGCTATGTAGAGCAGTAGCCTCGAACTCCCAGAAATCTGCCTGCCTTTCTACTGTTGGACTTAAAGGCGTGAGCCACCACTCCTGGCTCAATAGTAATTCTTTCATTTAATGTATCCTTCACAGTGCTGTAAATCGTGCCTGGAACAAGAGCATGATGAGAAGAGCATATACCTTTGTACTTCACAAGGCTTGCATCTCAGACAGGGAGACCAGAGCCATCACAAACTAACTGGGTGCATTCATGCCCAGTGCTATCTCCAAAACACAGTGTGCCCAGTCGTGAGATAGCCAATGTCCAAAACCTGGTTCATAACCAACTCTTCCAATGGCTTCTTCCAAAAGAAAAAATGTGGAATAAAAATACACGACTGGCACCAATTCCAAGGTATCCCCAACCAAACTAAGAAGAGTAAGGATGGATATGAGAGAGCGTGGGGGTATGGTATACATATGCACAGACACACACACACACACACACACACACACACACACACACACACACACTGGGAGAGAGAGAGAGAGAGAGAGAGAGAGAGAGAGAGAGAGAGAGAGAGAGAACTTTGCAGAATGCATTCCTCAAAGATGCGAAGGTGATCCATGGCTACTGTGAGCATCCGAAGGAATAACCAACAGGGGACTGGCAGGAGTCTGGGGATGCTCACACTGTTCAGATGTATGAAACGGATGGATCCTCTCTGTCCTGTCCCTCTTCCTCATAGAAATGGCCAACTATGAGCAATGTTTGAAAAACAATAAAACAACCACCTGCCTTAACAAGGGAGCCTCCAAAGCATCTGCGCACATATCCTGTCTAGTCCTGGGAATGGGGTATGGGTATGTGTTTCTATTCCTAATTTAGAAATGATCAAACCCACCTCATGGGTCCAGCACCTTTCCCTGAGGTCACCCATCCCATCAAATGGTTCCTGTTAAGGGAAACATGTCCCCTCAGCATGAAACCCTTACACCTGGGAAGAGGATAGTAGTTCTGTCTGGCTCTCAGTCTTTCCCAGCACCTTCCAAAATGCCAGGTAATCAATCTGCAACAACATGGAGACTGGGCTGCCACCATTCATTCCCATTGGCCAGCTCTGTACATAGCTGTCTCCAGAGGACCCATGTATGCAGAACTGCTGTCTACAAATGGCTTCTGGGCTACAGTAGAAGGTGGGATTTAACCCAAATGCTTGGTTACCCGAAGGTAACAAGATTGAATACCTGAAGCCCAGAACACCCACACTTCAAAATTCCAGAACTTAAATATTTATATCAGAGAAACTGCCTGCCTAAGAATCCCTGTTCTTTCCCAGAAACCCTCAGCTTGTTATCACTGCAGACTCATAGTAAAGTATACAGGGGCATTGTGGCCACCCTGCCACATAGAGCTCTCACTGAGACCAGCCTTCTGACTTCTTGCAAATGTCTCTCGGGCATAAAGAAACAAGAGATGTGGCAAATGAAATTATCTTAATTCCTGGGATTTTTCCTTTGGGGTAAATGAGCTGTGTGATTACAATAGTAGGAGTCCTGCTTTCCCTCACTCATGCCTCAAAGATGAACAAGACATATCTACTGATATCTTCTGGGAAATGAGACTTTCCCAGGCTTGGAGTTCCAGGTCATTGATTCAGCCTTCTAGGGCTCACCACCTGTAATCACATCCAACACAACAACCTCTGACCTCCACATGTACATATGTGTACACATCCATATAAACATATACATACATCACGCATATGTGCAGAGAGACAGAGAGAGAGAGAGAGAGAGAGAGAGAGAGAATAAAAACAACTTAACTTTGAAAGCTGCTAGACCGGTGCACACTCTGCATCCCCAGCATGTAGCAGATGTTTAGCAAGGCTTCAGCAACCAACTGAACAGACACCAGCAATGACTGAGGGGACAGAGCAGCAGCACAGACACAGATGAGATGAAGCCTGGCTGTCACCAAAGTTCCCCAAGGATCCTCCAAGGCCTTTCAAGCTCATGAGCTGAAGACTCCTGTCTTGACTTTTCTCAGATTAAGTAACCAGGCCAGTCTGGTGGCCTGCCTGCCTCCAGATCCTAAAAGATGGTTTCAAGTTCTGAGTAGTGTGGTGGGGTTAACCAGGAAGCAAGGAGGCCATACCTCACAGCCGTCCTTTATCATCCAGTCAATCACAGGGCAATGGCCTCCATCTGCAGCCCAGTGCAGCGCTGTGCAGCCTCCGAGGTCTCTAGCATCCCAAGAAGCTCCATGTTTTCGGAGGTATTTGACAACATCCAGGTGCCCCGCATAGCATGCAAGCATGAGACTGCAACATACAGAAAAAGCAGAATCCACTGTAGGTCTTGCCACTGACGTGGGTCCACATTTCATCCACCCAGATTAAACCAAAACCTTGTCATTTGAGTGGAAAAAAAAAACTCTTTATCCACCCAAAATGTACATATGTCCAACTGAGAGATAAAATGTGGCAAACCTACTCGATGGAATGCCAAGTCAGTCATAAAAGGGAAGTCAAGTCTGTAGTGTGAAAAAAATCTTAAAACAATATGATCAATAAAAGGTATAGAGTCATAGCATAAGATCCACTTACATGCATCATCCAGGAGAGGCTAATGAGGAAGCCAGAAGAGTAGGCTGGGAGCTGTCTAAGGCTAAGCAGGGGGAGTATATTTAGTATATTGCTAGAGTCATGAAACTGGCCCCCATGTTGGCAATGGGTGAGCAACTGTGTGACTGAATTTTGAAGCAGTGCATTTTATGGTATATGGTTAATGTCTTGATTTTGAAAAACAAGTACTGGGACTGGCAAGCTGGCCCAGCAGGTAAAGCATGATGACCTAAGTTCAACCCCAGAGGCCACATTGTAAAAGGAAAGAACAGACCTCTGCAAGCTGTCCTCTGACCCCCATGTGAGTACATAAGCACATGAGCACTGATAGATACAAACACATGTACATACGAACACACACACAATATAAAGGTGCTTTGAAACTGAATATTGGCTACAAGTGAGTATAAATTATTAGATCTTAAAATACCCACAAATCTAGGTTATATTCAAAACAGAGTGATGAAAGACTATGGGTCAGACTGTCAGCATTCATTATTAAACCAATTCCCTGCTCTAAAACAGAAAGATAGCTCATTTACTGCCACTCTCCGTTAGAGAGCAAAGGCTTGTTGGTCCATTCCAGCTGCTGGGAAGTTCCTCCTTGTGGACTGTCACCAGTATGGAATCATAAAATTCTTTGTGCACTTCCTAATTGGTTAACTGGCATGGGCAGGGACCACTCCTGGGTAGTTTTAAGATGTTAGCGGGGACTGACGTAGCCACAGCATATGAATTAGTTACCCTATAGATTTATTTTCTGGTTGCCATGAGGAAAATATAACCTTACAGAGATTTTGCAACCCCACCACCATCAGAATTAAGCCTGGAATATACCACCTGTATAGGCCTCCACAGTGGAGCCAAAGAAACAGCACAAGCTCTCAGGGTTCCTAATGAAGATTGTTGTTGTAAAAATATAAAAATAAAAAGTAATGATTGGTCTTTTACCCCGCTAGGTCCGCACCGAGGTGCCCCAAGATATCTGCTAGATATCTTGGCGGAAACACATCCCAGCCGCACACTTTCCTACACTCAAACCTTCACAAAAAAGAACACACAACACAATAATCTTTGATCCAATTGGTAAGATATAATTGCCCACTTAAACATACAAAGCCTGGTACCATCCATCCCTTAGGAACATTGATAACAACCTGTAAATGCACAGAGCAGAATCTTAACATCACCTGCCATGGCTTCTCCCCTCTCTCCATCTCTGTCCTGTCTCCTCCTTTCCTCTTCTAGTCTCCTCCTCTTCCTTCAAACTTCTCTCCCACCCATCCTTCCTTCTCCAGTGACAGGCCTCCTTCTATCCTGTACCTGCCCATCACCATCACCGGTACTTTACAAATTCAATGGGGAGGCTCTGGTGAAGTCACCTGATTCCTAAGTAAGTGACTAGGCAGCTGTCCTAGGGACAGTGGAATTAGCATCAAAATACAGATAACTTCAGGGCAAACCACAACAGAAGATGGCACCCCATAATAGCCAAACCCTTATAGCCTAACCATGAAAACATTTTTACTGGAAATACAGGGTTGGGTGAACAAGCTAGATGCTACCTTACTCCTGGGGAAGATGAGAGAGACAAACCCAGAACACAGCACGCTAGGAGTTCACTCAGATGTCACTGCTATGAGGAAAGGGAGGGAAGAAGAATGGGAGAGAGACTGAAGGGAGAATGGAGAAAATGATAGAGTAGAGTGAGAGAAGGAGAAGGGTCACCAAGGATAGAGGAGGAGAGAACTGAAAGGGAGCCAAGTCCTCAATAAAGAAAAGGAAGCCAGAGAAGCAGAAGCACTAGGCAAATGTGGGAGCATAGACTGCATCAAGGCCTTGCCCCACCCCCACCACAAATTAACATCAAAGGACAAGTGGGAGACTGAGTGGCTGTGACACCAGAGAACTGGGGAGATGAACCCTAAGTGTGTGATGGCAGCTGGATGGTGAGCACACTGAAGGTGACTGTGGAGCACATAGGAGGACGGGGACGGGGAGGGCAACAGGACGAACTCGTGCACCAGCTAAGGCTGGGTGGAGCATGGACAGATGCTCTCCGTGTTACTCTTCCGTCTATAAGCGTTTACAAGATCACCTCAGTAGGAGAGCAGTCCCTCAGTGGCCACACAAGGACATGGGGACTACTCAAATCCTCTATCATCCTAAGACGCCCCAACTGTAAAGTTGTCATTGCACTTCTGGCCATTTCCTGGGCCTAGAATGGAATCCCTGTGAGTGGCCATGGCCTGTCTGTACTTTGTATTAGCACATACTCAATGTCCTCTCTTTCCCTCCCAGCTCCTAACAGCCCCCTGTGCGTGCGTGCATGCGTGCGTGCGTGCGTGCGTGCGTGCGTGTGTGCGTGTGTGTGTGTTCTCATATGAAAAGGGAAAAATACATGTTCAAATTTTCACTGACACACAGCAAACATTTCACCACTGAGCAGGACCCTAGCCGTCAGGGCTTAGCCCATGTGTATTCCCAAATTGTGTGCATTATATCATGCATCTAGTGATTCTGTCTGAAAATGTCCATTTTACTCCACTTTTACCATTTTAACTACCAAATATATAAGTGGTATTTTATGCAGTAAGACTAATTGCACTTCATGTGAACACTTAATGCTGTCTCTTCTACACCGTCTTTGTGTGACTTGATTTCTGCACACAGTGAATTTTTCCTGGTCAGCATGTGCATGTGGGTGCTCTGCTCCCCGCACATTCCTCAGTGCTACCTCAGACAGCCACTAACTCTGCATTCTCTCTGTGGTTAGTTCCTTCCCACTTTTGTGTCATGGACATTAAAAGTCAGATGACAACCACATCCCTGCTTCATAACGGTACTTTGTGATTTTTTACACTTAATTCTCCATTCACTTGACAAAAGCTTTGGTGTTTGCTGAGATTTTTTTTTTTCAAATAGCCTATTTCTAGAACCTTCTCCCCTGCTCTACCACCATATTAGGTTCTGTCTATCCTGTTTATCTGTTTCCAATCTTTTATACAGTGCTCACCTCTCTAATTAGTTTAACTCTTAAGGCATTTTAATATCTGTCCCCATAGTCTTTGACAGAGTTTTAGTATCTACTACTGTCTATTTGTTCTCTCAGATAAATTACAATCATTTTGATGGGTTCCCAAGAATAATTCCATTTGAGACTATATTCAATCTATATGCTAATTTGAGAAAAGTTGGAAATGGTGCCCCAGTCTTGCCATTCTGAAGTACAGCATTTAGCTCGACTTTTTAAATCTTTGGACCTCTTGATACAGTTCTGTGGATGTATATTTCTGTCAGGCTTCTTGTCTCTTGGGATTTAGTCTACTCTATGCTTAGATATTAATCAGTTAGTATATTTCTTTAAAACGGTCTCAATATATATCCCTGGCTAGCCTAGAACTCACAAAGATTCTCCTGCCTCTGCCACCCCAAGTGATGAGATTAAAGACCTTCAGACTACATTATTTTTAAATCATCTTGTAACAGCCACATCAGGAAACCTCCTTGTGAAGTTTCAAGTCTTTGGCAGTTGTCTCTCTTGAGTTCAACAGGCCAGGAGGTATCACACCTGTATCTCCCAAAATACTGTCCAATCATGAAATAAAATATAAAGCACATTCACCAAGAACCAGGCCTGTGTCACACATGGCCATGTATTTACCCATTTATTGTCCACAATAACCCATGGTTACACAGACAAGCCTCCTGAGGTAGTTAGCTGTCCAGGGTGACATACATATCCTTGAGGGACTAGGGTTTGACACCATGCTTTCTGCTGTCTGTGTTCCTCAACGCACCCTGAGC